>NC_065538.1:49228342-50623342 GCF_932294415.1 Quercus robur
AAAAATCACTCCACTTTTGAGTATAGCAGTAATATTGTCATCATATGAGCATATTGTCGAGAAAGAGCTATGGTGTGAATCCTGTGGATATCTCTTTTATTGTTCTTTCTACCAAGTATTTTCTCAGTTTGCTTGATTTTCCATATCCAATTCTTTCTTAGCCCTCACCCTGTGGCCTGTCATTACAACCTTGATTAAAGACCTTTTGATCTCTGATTTTGGTGTTTGATTACATTAGTGGAGAGGATTTCTGAAAATTGGACTTATGGGGTTAAGTTTTGAGAGAATTCTTTTGATTTCAGTTGTTCTACTGTTATTTGAATTTGCTGGTGGTTTGGAGTTAAATTGACTATTTCACACACACACTCAAGGACTTAGCTTTAGGTTGAAGTAAATGCTTAACTCTTGCTTGACAAATTGCTAAATTTTTTTTTGATTGATTTTCCTGCCATCTTTGATGTTAAAAGAGTAAGTCACTAGTGATGAAATCTAAATTCAGATCATGGCTTGGCGAGTGATGATATTTCTCTATGGGGTCTAGCTGATAGTGTCTAAAGTTGTCTTTTATTTTATTTTCTTTTTGTTTGAGGACAAACAAAGTTCTAAGTTTGGGGGTGTTTGATGACTTGCATAATTGAGTGTAATTTATCACTTCTCAACTTTAAACTTTAGTCTAATTTTATTTATTTTGTTGATTTTAGACTTGATTTTTGTTATTTAAATTTTATTCCAGATTTGAAGAAAATAAAGATTTATTCAAATAAAAGAAATGTGAAGCATCTAAAGAGAATATTTTTGGCCTTGGAAGTTGGCAAGAAAAAGAGAATGAGGCGCTGAAAAAAGAAGAAGAAAAGGAGGCGCTGAACAAAAAGAAAAGGTGCGCTGAAAACAGAACCAACAAAAAGAAAAAAAGGCTGAAACAAAACAAAAAGAGGCTGAAACAGTGGTGTGGGCTGAACTGAAAAACGTTTTGAACTGAAGCAAAAACGTTTTGGGCTGAAAAAAATGTTTTTGGGCTGAAGAGAGAATTGTTTTGGGCTGAAAAAAAGGGCACACGTGAACTGAAAAGAAAAGAAAGGCAGGAAGAAAAGAAACAAAAGGGGAGGCTGAAAAGAAACAAAGGGGGGTGCTGAAAGCAGAAGCAGAAAAAAAAGAAAAGACGCTGAAACAAGAAGAAAAGAAGGAGAAAAGAAGAAGGGGTGCTGAACTGAACAGAGGTTGAACGAGATGTATTGAGCATTCTTTCTCTTTCCAATCTTCTCAGAAAAAATTATGGTGAACTCGTTTGTGTTGGATTTAATTTTTAGCATGAACTAAACTTTCTTTATTCTAGGAAAACGATGTAATCTAGTTCCGAACTATGCTTGCTTTTCTATGTTAATTTGAACAATTTCTCTTCATGTTTGTCTGATTTATTCTAAGCTTATTGCTTCTAATTAACTGGCCATTAATTAGATGATTTTAATCTTGTGATTTGCTGTCGAAAGAGGGAATTATAGGATAGATCTTAAATATTTCAGCATAGGTAAATATAGAGATTGAAAGACTTGTATGAACCTATGTAGTATTAAATTGCATACTCTTGTGTAAATTGATGAACAAGGATGTTTCCAATTGACTGTCGAAAGAGGCTTTTGGAAGAGTTTGGAGATTGCTAACAAACAGAGAGAATTAAATTCAATTAGCTAGATGAGTAAAGCATAGTGAGGAATTAGGTGAAATCGATTTCCTAGAAGTTTTCTTCCCATCAAATTGATTTTTGAGCAACATCTCCTTTTTCCTTTGCGTATTTTCTTTTATTTGATTTTATTTTAAATTCCAATTACAAAAACCTTAGTGACTTCTCTAGATAAAATCGAGATTAGCATAATTTTGGTATTTGTCAAAAGTAAGTTACCAATCCCTGAGGATGATACTCTTCTCATCACTTTACTATAAAACTATGATACTGTGCACTTGCAGTTTTGCATCGATCATAGCCCTTTTGTCGCTTTGTCTTTCTTTCTTGTGGTTTGGCCTATTGGTTCAAATCCGATCTAGATCCTATGGTTTTTGTCATCGTCCATACGCCAAGGCCCATATCAAAGGGTTTGTATCACCCTATTTTCATGTCAATGCTTGTTTCTATGCTTTATGCTTGTGTTAGCCTTTCTGGTTTTAGGCTTTGCCACATTTGATGCCTCTTAGCAAGTTTATGGTTATGTGGTTACATTCGACGCCCATGAGGCCTTGTTGGATGTAACCATTCGAGATGCATTGCTGTGATGCTAATTGCTTTGTGCACACCTTTCCCCTTTTCCGCTCCGTGCGATGATATGCTTACCATGCTTGTTTGTGCCATCCGTTGGCTTTATATGCATCTTTACACGCTTGCTTACATGCCCATGCATGAGTCTTGCTTGCTAGTGTGTTGCCCATACTTCAACACAATGAAGCTATGGATATCCGATCCGAACCTACATTTGTCCCTCGTGGACACCACCTTCTGTTTACTTTCTTGCTTGTTTGCCTTCTCGCCTGTTTGCTTGCTTTCTTGTTTCTCTGCTTGCCATGTCTACCATGCTTATATGCTTTATGCCTCTTTCATATACTCTACGCATCTCTTTCTTTCCATTGCTTGTCTGCTGATTTCTTGTTCTTGCCTTCGCATGTACACAAATGGAGCGATGATGCATGAAGCTAAGGCATGGTCTCCTAGGCACAAGCAAAAAGGGCAAGGATGCAAGCATGTAGATATCATCCAAGCAGCTTTGTTCAGTAGATTTAGGAGTTTAGCCTCTCCCCTTTAGTTTAAAACTTTTTAAAACCCCTTCCTTCCTCCTCCCTTTCTCTCTTAGATGGGTTGTACTAGGTATATCATGCTGTGTATCATTCTTCCTTATCTCTAAAGTATGGCGACCCCTATTAATTTTCCTGCACCTTTATTTTGGGCCATGCTTTAGGGATGTAGGAATTTACTTTCTCGCTCAGTGTGCTTGCATTATGTATGATGTATGTATATATATATATACCTACTCACCCCTCCCGGTGTGATTGTCACAGTCCATGTCATTTAAGGCAAGCGATGTCTAATTTCCGCTGTGAAAGCAAGGTGACATGTCGCCAGATTTTCGTCGTGGAAATCAGGCACTTTGCTTGAATGCCTTAGGAAAGCGTACATTGGGACCACACCCATTCAAAAGCTAAACCTCGAAGCCCCCATGCATGCAAAGCCCTGAAAGCTAATCCCCAAAATCATGTTTTTATTTGCCAATCTCCGAAAATTAAGGTTTTATCAAAATAAAGGACTATCCTTAGAAAGGCGTTGTGGGGTGCCTAACATCTTCCTCACACGTAACCAAACTTTTGGACCTAGTGTGGGTTTAGATCCAAGTCTACGTTTTAAGTTTGCGTTTTCCCTTTTTTTTTTTTTTTTTTTTTTTGCAGTTGTTGACCAAGTCAGCAATGAACAGTGCACTGTTCATGGGTCCCACAAACTTCACTTTTCAGCAACTTTTTCATTAAAGTCCCAAGGCAGTATTCACACATTTAAAAATTATTTTACTACAGTGTTTTCAGTTTTCAGTTTCAGTAAAATAAGTTCTATCTAAATGGACCTCTAAGAATCAAGATTTATTTTTGCCATCCACATTAGATTAGGAAAAATGTCATTTTTCTTAACCTAGGATTGGTAATAAAATCAACTAGAAACAAGTGACCAATCACACCTTAGAAAAACCCAATGATTGGTGGCGACTCCACTTACCTTTGGTAAACCCTTAAAATTCGGCCTAGATTCCTGCCACAAATGCCAAAGGTAGACCTACCTTCCTCCATCGAGAGGGAGAGCACCTGAAGCCCCATGCGAACCATGCCACACACTACACATGCACATACACCATTTTAAGAGAGAAAGGGGGCCCTCCAATGGGATCCCCGTGTGCGTGGGAGCGGCGCCACGGCGGGTGATCGAATGAAGGCTTGCAAACAGCGGTTTTTCACCCCGATTGAGGCTGGGCGTTGACATCGTGGATAAAGGAAAATTAAAAAAATCAAGAAAAATTGACATTTTAATGAAATGTAGTGTAAAATAGATATTCTGATGTAAGGTGTCTTGAAAAGTAAGTATGCAAAATATAAAAAGTAGACTTTTCTACTAAAATAGACAAAATTTTTTGCACAAACTGATACAAATGCTTTTAGTGGTTCTAAAATTTTTCTTAGTGATGTTGCACTGCCTTCAAGCTTTAGCCTTTAGGTTATAGCCCTTCACTTTATACGTGGAAGTTTGGTAGTGGGCCACTTTTATTCGGTCCACACCCTTCTCAAAAAAAAATTTTCAAGTAAAATATTTGTTTGGGGTTCAACATCATGGTGTAGCTAGGATTTTTTCCACTGGGGGGGCTGAATTATATATTTATATGCTAGTCATAACTCATAATTAATACAGTAATTATATTTTATATAAAATAGTCAAATTTAACATTTTATAATATTTTAAAACTCAAATAAGATTAAAAAATTGTTCAATTTGCTATAAACATATAAAAGATTTTTTTTTTTAAGCCTTAGCATCTCCTATTAGAATTGTGCTTGATGATGACCATTCATAAAATAAATTCCATTCATTATCATTTTCATAGTGAAATTCTTAACAATTTTCCCCTTTTTAAATTTGGGAGGGGGTTAAGACTTAAGAATATTTCTTATTTCTAGTGCAACCTAAATTATGTTGTAGAAACATATCAACGTTGGTACAACTTATAAGGCACCTAGATTCAAAAGGAAAACAAAAAAATCAACTAAAAATATATAAAAATGAGATTATGATAATGAGAGAAAAACATATAAGGAATTTTTTTTGGAAATATGAGAAAAGGATCAAATTTTGTGAAAAAATGATGATGATGGGACATGAATAAATGAATTTTAAGGTTAAGAATGAAAATAAAAACACACCAATTTGAGCAACGCGCGTTGCATTTAAAAATTGAAAACAATAGGAACAACGTCCGTTTTCTATTCATAGAAAAAATGAAAAGAAAGACACCTGGAGATTAGGGATTCATAAGATTTTGGAAAAAGTGTGTGTATTGTTTGGGTGGAGTCCACTTGAGAAACTAACTAAATATTGGAATTGTAAATGACTAAATCTAGTCATTGTTATATTTTAAAGGGAAATAACATAAAAACTAACAATGAACAAATCTCTATGACATTTTTTTAAAAGGAAAGTCATTATCCAAAATCAGTAAAGAGAAAACTAAGCAAAACAACAGTAAAAAAATTAGCATGAAATGTGATTTGTGAAGATGATGAATATTCATAACTTATTGGAACTCTAAACCAGAGACTATCTTCTATTCAATAGCTTGGAAACTCCAGGTTCTTGGCATGTTCTACAAGTAGGTGGGCCACCTAGTTACTCTCTCTTTTATTATAACTAGTCATCTTATTGGAGATACAAATATTTTGTAACATGGTATAACGTATGATTTATTCTATAAAACGTATTGGAGATATTATTTCTAAAATTATTTTTCACCTCTCCATCTCTACAAATATATTACTCTACTATTTTGAGGTTTTTTTTTTTTTCTTTTTTAAAAAAAAAAAACTTAGGTGCATTTGATTGATATTATTCCATTATTATTATTATTATTTTTTTGAGGTAAAAGATATAGTATTCTTTTTTCAAGTGATCTATATTATTCAAACTTTTGTATAGTGTTTTTTTTTTTTCTACAACTAAAATTTTTAATTTCCAAAATTACTTATTTGAACTTCTCATTCTCTTAAAAAAATTATCATGATAATCAAATCTCATCACATATTTACAATTGATATTACTCAAATAATTTATAGAGACATTCAAATACATAATCATCTCACTTCTAAAATATCTAAATATTAACTCAAACCAAAACTATAAGAGGGATAGAGAGTATATGTGATAAATAGCTCAAAAAACACACCACCAAAGTGTATCATCCAAAAGTAGAGACAAAAAAAAAAATCAATCTAAAATAGAGTTGCAAGAAAGAATTAATAAGAGAGAGAGAGAAATCACCTTTTTTTTTGAAGAGAATGTGAGACAAATAAAAAATTATATAAAAGAAAATGAGTAGAAGAATATTCAAAAGAAAATGTATAGTTGTAAATACCAAATTATCCAAGTCATGCTATGTAATAAAATAACAATAAATCATTCCGCAATTTCATAGGATAACATGTAACAAACAAAGGAAATAAAATTTTAAAAATTAAAAATCAAAATATAACCAAATCATATCAACCTAAAGTAGAGTTAAACATAAAAATTCATCAATGTAAAGAATTAAATGTCCACCAAAAGAAAGAATATATATATATATATATATATAGAGAGAGAGAGAGAGAGAGAGAGAGAGAGAGAGAGTATTCACCTTTTTGTGTGAGCAAAATATGGATTGAATGGAATAAAAAATAACAAATTTTTATATTAAAAAAATTGAGGAGAAGAAGAGTCAAAATAAAAGGAAGATGAAGGGATGGAGAAATTGTAAGGTTAAGGTATAGAGCACTGGGAAGATAAAAAGGTAAAAGTAGGTAAACATTGGAGAAGGTGTATTTGTAAAGTGACAAATTAATAAGAAGAAAAATAATTAAAAGATAGAGAAAATACTGAAAATAGGTTGATGATGTGGCATTAATATGGCTCAATAGGAACGCACAACAACATTAAACTCTACGCTTCAGCTTTTAGATATACTAGTCCCAGACTCGTGTGATGTGCGGGAAAATTTGATATGAAAATGTTTTATTGGATAATTATTGAATTAATATATTAGATTGTATATTGATAAAAGTCAATATGTGTTATTTGAAATTATGTTTTATATTAGAAGATTTTTTGTGGTGTAACAACAAACAAATTAAATATATTTTGTAGTTGGGTATTATAGATAGTAAGATGTATGAAAATACAATGCAATAATTTTCTTATAAAAAAATTTTACTATGTGAGAACTATTAGACCAAATTCTAACAATGTAAATTTTGTTTATTACTATACAGATGTATGCGATTCAACACTTATAGGTATATTTTTCTCCAAAACATAGATCCATGTCTCTTTCTTCCATAATCAATAAATCATATATCATAAAGTGGAAATATAAAATAAAATAAAATGCAAAGAGCAAACCTTATTTCATCATATGAAAAAATCCCGCAATATATAACTCTTCAAATTTACAAACCCCATAATTACTTAGATTTTATAGTACTATAAGACCAATCCATCCATCATGACATTGCAGTATAGTCTAGATATAATTATATAAAAATCATGTTTTGTTGATCATGTTTCATAAACCAAAAGTACAATCTATATATCTAATAAAATCTTTAAAGAGTAACACATGAGAATTCTTATTTTGAACACCCGATCATATATATATATATATATATATAGAGAGAGAGAGAGAGAGAGATGTAGATGGTGTGGAGGGGGGATGGTGGAGATGCCTATAGTACTATGAACAAATCCCGCAATATATAACTCTTCAAATTCATAAACCCCATGATTACTTAGATTTTATAGTACTATAAGACCAATCCATCCATCATGACATTGCAGTATAGTCTAGATATAATTATATAAAAATCATGTTTCATAAACCAAAAGTACAATTTATATATCTAATAAAATCTTTAAAGAGTAACACATGAGAATTCTTAGTTTGAACACCTGATTATATATATATATATATATATATAGAGAGAGAGAGAGAGAGAGAGAGAGAGAGAGAGAGAGAGAGAGAGAGAGAGAGAGATGGTGATGGTGTGGAGGGGGGATGGTGGAGATGCCTATTATTTGTAATAGAATGAACCAAAAAAAAAAAAAATCACAAACAGATTTGAGAAAGATGTTTAAGATTTCTAATAGAGACTTTACCAAATACATGGGATGCAATAATAACAAAATTACTACACTGAATAGTACTTTTTGACTTTTTGACACTCTTAAAATAAGCACAAAAATTGTTCATTATCAATATGTTTTGATAAGGGTGTTTTTGCAAATAAATTCGTGATGCGCAAGGAAGCCAACGGTTCCTATGGGCTATCAGCTTCATGTGTATGTACGAAATGGAGAAAGCGACGGCATCATAAACCGACGACCTCACCAATACCTGACAGGTGTCTCCATAGGCCAACGGGAATTCTTGAACAGAGTAGGTGACAGACGGATATGAATAAGTCGACGGAGTTAAAGGGCCGATGGGTCCAGCCTGGCTTAACTTGACCCCCACGAATATCTATGTAAGGAAATATCTTGCATCTCACGATCAACCCTAATCAAAGGGATCTCTACAAGGAAAGGATCCTGCAAAGTGTGTATATTAAGGAGGATCTTCTCTAAAAGGAAAGATCTTCTCCACCAAGAAACAAAGGTCAAATCTACTCTACTATAGAAACCTCAAAGCAATCACAAATCAAGGTACGCATAATTTACCTCATCTATGACACTTTAGAGTTGTGAAAGTTCTCTAACTTAACCTTCGGAGGGTCTTTGGCAAGTAGCACGCCGGTACCCTCTGTAAGGTTTTTCTTCTTCTTCTTTTTTTGTGTAGATTTTTTCCAGGGCATGTGAGGACCGTGCAGCTTACTGACGATTTTCGACATCATCATGTTTCATATCAACATTAGGAATTTCCACAACAATGATTGGCCAAATAAAATTGCATTAACAATTCTAAGTCAGTTAAAAATAACAAAAGTCAATATCATTGAAAAATTTGGAAAGGAAAACAATAAAATCACTTCAAAAAATGCAAGAATACTAAAAAGAAAGGAAAATGAAAAAGAAAAAAAAAAAAAAGACAACATTTATGATTGTGCATTTTGTTTACCTCAATGGTCTTCCTATTGTTGCCTTAACTTTGAAAGTTTCTGACAAAAATAATTGATGTCTTCTCAAAATGGTGAAAACTAAAACTTGATTGAAAAATATGAAGAACAAGTAGTATTATGCTAATTTTTTTGTTGTAGATGACAGGTGATTGTATCTAAAATGTGCATTGGTATATATAACATTGTAAAACTTAAATAAATAATCAATGTATGAGTGAGAGAGAGAGATAAGGTTGTGAAAAACCAAAATTTTGGAAGAGAAAACACTATTACGGTAGATAAATGAAGAGACACTTAATGCTTGATGTCTTCTCAAAATGGTTAAAACTAAAGCTTGATTGAAAAATATGGAAAACAATTAGTATTGTGCTAAATTTTTTGTTGTAGATGATGGGTGATTATATCTAAAATGTGCATTGGTATATGATATATAACATTGTAAAACTTAAATAAATAATCAATGTATGAGTGAGAGAAAGATAAGGTTGTGAAAAACTGAAATTTTGGAGGAGGAAACACTGTAACGGTTGATAAACGAAGAGAAACTTAAGACATCTCTAGGCTGGAGATTTGGGTGCTAAAGTTTGGTTTGGATACTTGAAATGTTAATTTGATCCACTAAAAAGATAATGAATTATTCAATTTCAACAATTACTTAAAATTAGAAAGAAGAAAACTAAAAGTTGAAATCAATTTGGGTAGTTGAATGGTCAAATATTTGTATCTAATGAATAATAATGTTTGTCCATGATCTGTATTTAATTATTTTATATAAAAAAAATAAAAAAATCATAAAGAGAAAAATGATTTAAAAAGAAAAAGAAAAAGAAAAAGAGTATAATGTGGCTAATGAGGTGGCTTAATAGGAGCATAGGAATTTTAAATGCTACGTCTCAGCTTTTAGATATATATAGATATAGATTTAAATTGAGTTAAAAGTAGTCTAGACTCGTGTATTAGGTGGCCTATCCAACTATGCTAGACCAATTTTATTCCATTGACAGCAAGAAGGTTCTGTAAAATTTTTTGGAGGGACCAATCATTATAATTTGTAAGGGCCTAATTTATTTTTATACAGCACTATAAGAGGATTTAAAAAGTTTTTTTTGGGGGGGGGGGGTATGGCCCGTGTAAGGTTGAATTTATTCAACCATCTAATTGGCTTTATTCCGTGCCAAATTTGCTTGTAATTCAGCATTTAGTAACCCTGTATTTAGGTGGGATTGTTGTAAGGGTAGTGAGTGAGATAGTGTGAAGATTGCTCAAGAGTGTGCAAGAAAACAGAGTGTCGCGGCTGGGACTCGCGGGTGGACTCGCGGCTTCAACCCGCCAGAAGATGCACACGTGCCAAGCATGCTGGAAGATGAACAGTCATGCTAGCTGGAGCACTACAGGACAAAACAGGACAACTGGCCATACGGTTAACTCGCGACTGGAACTCGCGACTTAGTCAAGTCGCGAGGTCAAGCCGCGAGCCACCCCTGTTTTGGAAAAACCTGACGTTTCGCATTCCACTCTACTTCAGTATAAATACCCTTTTAACCCACGATTGAAAGAGAGCTTCCAGAGAGAATTTTGAGAGAGAGACCCTAAAGAAAAACCAGATTGTTTCACCCACAATCTCTACCTTAGAGTCTCATCAAAATCCCTCACTCTCTTCCTCTCCATTGTCAAATCCTTGAGAGGCATTATACCAAACCTGGTTCTCACCATTATCATCCCTGTGAGACAGACGTTTGGAGTTCTGGGAAGCAGTTAGGAAGGAGCCAATATTCATTGGTTGATGCTACGGTGTAGTAGCGGAATCCGGAAAGCTAGAAAAGAAAAAGGTTCGGCGCAACCTCGTTGGAGCAAGAAGCTTGGAGGGCTTAGGTGCATTGGGTAGATTAGGCTTGGAGGGTCTATTGCTGTCCTTGTATCCCAACTGTATTTTCTAGTGGATTGATTACCACTTGGAGGGCGGCGGAGAGGTTTTTCGCCGAGGTCTTCGGTTTCCTCTTCGATAACATATCTGGTGTTATCGCTGTGTTTGCATCTTCCTTCCTCTCTATCTCTGCCTTTACATTATCTGCTGTGGTTTATTTTGTTGTGGCTTAGATAGTTGTTTAATCAATTCCAAGTTATAGCATATGTTAAGTTTCCGCACACTAGTTGTTTAACATATTGCGTGTGTTGATTAAATTGGTTTTTGGGGGTCTAAACGTTCAAAAGTGTATTTGTACACGTTTTTGAACTTTCAATTGGTATCAGAGCGGGTACACAGCTGTTTGGTTTCATTACCATTTGTGTGATCCTAGACCCCTGAGTTGTGGTTGTTGTTTTTGTTTATACCATGTTGAATTGTAGCTCAAGTGTTTGTGAAAATGTCTCTATGCATATGACTGAAAGGTGTCTTACTGATGACCTTGTAGAGTTATTAAAAACTAAGAAACATGCTAGAGTTTTTGTTCACATGCTGAAATTTCTTGAGAATCAGAATCTTGTCTTACACAGTAGCATATCTGAATCAAAATCATTGATTAAGAAATATAAAAGAAAGAATAGAATGTTGTGTGAGATGATTGAGAATCTGAAAATGAAAAATCAATCTAAAAGTAGCATGAAACCTGATGATGAGTTTGTGTTTGAAGGTCAAGATTGTCTGTCACATGTGAACCTATTTGTGCATACCTCATTAAAGGTGTTTAATGCATGTTTGTGGTATCTTGATAGTGGGTGTTCTCGCCATATGACAGGGGATAAGTCACTGTTTAAGTCACTCAAAGAAAAGGTGGGTGACTATGTGACCTTTGGGGATGGAAGCCATGCTCAAGTCCTAGGCAAAGGAACCATCGAGATACCCGGTTTGCCTCTGTTGAAAGATGTGTTGTTCATAAAAGGGCTGAAGGCGAATTTGCTGAGCATCACTCAAATTTGTGATGACGACTTCCTGGTACAATTCTCCAATAAAGGATGTTTGATCATCAATAAAGAGGGGATTCAGGTTTTGGAAGGAAATCGGACTACGGATAACTGTTATGGAATAGTTCCCACGGCACCAATATCATGTAGAAGTGCTCGGGTGGATATGTTGGAGCTGTGGCATCACAGATTTGGGCATGCCAACTTCAAACAAGTAGCCAAAGTCTCCAAACTTGAAGCAGTCGAGGGACTTCCTAAGTTTGGAAAAGTAAAGAAGACCATTTGTGGTGCATGTCAAATGGGGAAGCAAACTAAGGCAAGTCATCACAAGGTAAATGTGATAGCCACCTCTCGTTGTTTGGAGTTACTTCATGTTGATCTGATGGGGCCCACCAGAACTGAAAGCCTAGGGGGAAAAAGATATATTATGGTCATTGTGGACGACTACTCAAGATACACTTGGGTTGAATTCCTTAGAGAAAAATCAGAAGCTTGTGAGAGGCTGGAGATTCTGTGCAAGAAACTACAAAATGAAAAGGGGATTCCAATAGCCAAAATTAGAAGTGATCATGGGAGAGAATTTGAGAATGCAAGATTCGAGTCCTTCTGTGAGAAGAATGGTATTAAAAGAGAGTTTTCAGCTCCCAAAACTCCACAACAAAATGGAGTGGTAGAGAGAAAAAATCGTGTGATTCAGGAGATGGCAAGAGTCATGTTGCTTAATAAGCAAATACCTCAAAATTTTTAGGGAGAAGCTGTCAACACCTCGTGTCACATTGGCAATAGGATTTTCTTTCAAGCTGGTACAAAGAAGACTGCATATGAGATATGGAATGAGAAGAAGCCTAAAGTGAAGTATTTCCGGGTATTTGGAAGTAAATGTTATATCTTAAATGATCGAGAGAATCTTGGGAAGTTTGATGCAAGAAGTGATGAGGGTATTTTTCTTGGCTACTCTACTACAAGTCGAGCATATAGAGTGTTCAACAAGAGAACAAAGACTGTGATGGAATCCATAAATGTCAAGATTGATGATGCCTTACCTAAGGTGGAAATGATTGATGATGTAGAAGGGCCGAGCACCGAAGAGCCTGATGTTGAGGTAGAAGCTTTGGATATAGAAGGTGAAGAACCTATACCAGAGGTAGAATCGACTCCCATCAACCCAAGAAAGGAAACGAGATCGATGTCTAGAACTTCAAGTCCTCTTACTCCACCAGAAGTTCATCCTCCTATCTCTCGTAGTGATGAAGTTTCCACTTCAAAAAGGCCTTCCTCAAGAATTCTCAAGAATCATCCAGAAAGTAATATCATAGGATCACTTGATGACGGTCTTCGCCTCAGGAAAGGAAATATTCTGCTAGCCAATCATGTAACATATCACTGTTATCTTGCACAGTTTGAACCAAAGAGGGTTGAAGAGGCTCTTCTAGATGAGAATTGGGTTGAATCAATGCATGACGAGCTGAATCAGTTTGTGAGGAATGACGTGTGGGAACTTGCTCCACGGCCTGAGAACGTTCATGTTATAGGCACAAAGTGGATTTTTAAAAACAAAACTGATGAAGATGGAGAGATAATTCGAAACAAGTCTCGGTTGGTGGCTCAAGGCTACACACAAGTAGAAGGGGTGGATTTTGATGAATCATTTGCTCCGGTGGCAAGACTCGAATCCATTCGAATCCTCATGTCCATTGCGTGCACTTTGAAGTTCAAACTTTATCAAATGGATGTTAAGTGTGCTTTTCTGAATGGATATCTAAATGAAGAGGTTTTTGTTGAGCAACCAAAAGGATTTGAGGATCCTCATTTTCCAGATCATGTATTAAGATTGAAGAAAGCACTGTATGGTTTAAAACAAGCGCCTAGAGCCTGGTACGATCGTCTTACACATTATCTTCTAGATAGAGGTTTCAAGAGAGGGTATGCTGATCGAACTCTATTTGTCAAAAATGATGAAGATTATCTCCTTGTGGCACAAGTCTATGTTGATGACATAGTGTTTGGAGCAACTATCGAAGATCGTGCTACTGAATTTTCTGAGGAGATGAAGAAGGAGTTTGAGATGAGCATGGTGGGGGAGCTCACATTCTTTTTGGGTCTTCAAGTCAAACAACAGAAGGAGGGTATATTTGTATCTCAAGAGAAGTATGCCAGAAATATTGTCAAGAAGTTTGGCCTAGACTCCAAAAAACATGCCTCCACTCCCATGAGCTCTGCCACTAAACTGAATGTGGATTCATCAGGAGTTGAAGTAAGTCCCACATTGTATAGGAGCATCATTGGAAGTTTGCTCTACCTTACAGCAAGTAGACCGGACATTGCTTTCAGTGTGGGCGTTTGTGCCAGGTACCAAGCTAATCCGAAGGAATCTCATCTGACTGCTGCTAAACGAATCATTCGATATGTGAATGGTACTGCAAACTATGGTCTGTGGTATTCAAAAGACTCAAATGCGTGTCTTGCTGGGTATTCGGATGCTGACTGGGCTGGCAGTGTAGACGATCGGAAAAGCACTTCAGGCGGCTGTTTTTATCTTGGTAACAATCTTGTTTCATGGATGAGCAAGAAGCAGAATTCAGTGTCTCTATCTACTGCAGAAGCAGAGTACATCGCTGCTGGAAGTTGCTGCACTCAGCTTCTTTGGATGAAGAAATTACTTCATGACTATGGAATACCTCAAGAAACAATGTGTGTCTTCTGTGACAACACCAGTGCCATCAATCTTTCCAAAAATCCTGTTCAGCATTCAAAATCCAAACACATAGAGATACGTTACCATTTCATTCGGGATTTGGTAGAGGAAAGAGTTGTGTGTCTTGAGTTCATACACACTGACAATCAAAAGGCGGATATCTTCACCAAGCCTCTCGATGGTCCACGGTTTGAATCACTCCGTAAGACCATTGGTGTCGGTACAATTCCTTGACTCTCTTGTGTGTTGTGTGCTTCATTTTTTATATATATATCTGTCTGTGTTGGAGCACACACTTATTTTTGCAACTTGTTTCTTGTTTACTTGTTTTTTTTGTGTTTACTGCTGGTTATGTCTGTGTTTTATCAAACTTTTTGTTTCTAGAGTCAAAAATCCAAAAAATTACATAAAAATTTGAAAATCAAAAAGCTTGTTTGACTTTGTTGAGTTTTTGTCTTAAAACTCATTTTGCCTTGTATCTTTGTGCTAATGGCTTTATGCATTTTCGAGCATTGCTTGTTTTCATGCACTCATATCACTATGGGAAAAATCTGGAAATCTATGTGACTGTTGTAAATAGATCTTCAAGCTTGTCATGAATGATTAGTGAATGGTTATGTTGATCTTGAAACATGCATAGACTCGTGTCTATATCTCTTCCCACTTTTTATTTTTTTGCTAAAAAGAGCTCACCAAATGTAAATCTCCAAATGAAAAGAGATATTGAGCTGCAAAAGCCTGTCGCACATTCTAGTATTTGACTAGGAAAAAGGGTAAGCGACTTTATATTAAAAGTGAAATTTCTTTCAAAAAGGCCAAAGGCCTGTTCTTCAAAGAAAAGTGTTGTCTATCCCTCTCACAATGAGAGATGATTGCCTCAAACGATCAAATGTTATGGCTGAAAGTGGAGTCAAATGAAAGGCTCCAAGTTATGTTATCAGGTTGTGTGGGAAGTCATATATTCATATTTCTATAATTGAGATTGGTCACATGATCTAGTGCTAATTGTGTATGCCTTGGTTGAATTGATCATTGAAGCTTCACATTAGACAAAGGACTATTTCATTGTTGATATCCACACACAACACACAAGTTTATGTTCAATAAATGCCTTATTCATTTGTGTGATTGTACTTGATAAAATGTGTTTTCACATGCTCAATCTTTGTTAATTCAAGCACAAAAAGATTTTTGAGTGTTTTAGGTGTTTTTGGAAAGTGTTTTGCTGGAAAAATCTGAAAATTTCAAAAATACAGTTTTGCCCTGTTTTGGCGGCTCAGTCGCGGGTATGACAAGTCGCGAGCCTCAGTCGCATCTTCGCTGGTCATGTTTGGCGACTTGTTCGCGAGTGGAAGGTCCAGTCGCGAGATTCACTCAGAGATTTTCGCGGCTCAGCTCGCGACTCACTCGCGGGTAGACCTTCCAGTCGCGAAAAACACTTAGAAAAATTTTTCAAAATTTTGTTTTTGTGTTCTTTGGCGGCTTAATCTGGCGACTGTGTGGCGACTTGTCTCAGTCGCGAAAATCGCGTGTTTTGGACATACAGGGGCAGTTTTTAAATTTTCTGTTTTCCCTCGATCTTTTTGTGACTGTTCATTGTCTTTTTCTTCTGCACTTTCCCTTTCTCACCGTGCCTCCATTGTCGATCTCCATTGTTTGCTTCTTCTCAGCTAAAAATCGTCGACTCACAGGTATGGTTCTTTGTCTTGCACTCTAATTTTCCTGTTGTTATGGTTTTTCCCTCTGGATTATTCACTTTTGAGTGTGGGTTTTGTGATGGGTTTTGATGTCATCGTTGTCCTTTCTTAGCTTATGGACCTGTGCTTCTGGTTTTGAGCTAATTTATTTTGTTGGCTGTGTTCTTCATCATATGCTTAGCTAGGGTTAGCTAATTTTTGTCTGATCTGTTGTTGCTATCATGTTTCACTTTGATCTTGTGTGGTATCTTGTTGATGTGGTGTTGATTTTGGTCCGTTTACAGCTGTCTTTGTGGTTATATTTGATCTCTCTACTGTGTAGTTCATATTTGGGCTTTTGGTGTCCCTCATTGCTACTTTCTGACCATACTCATCCAGCTGTTAGGGTTTCTTCATTGTTCCTACATTTTCACTAACGCACTGCTGATATAGTCTGTTGGATTGTGTTTTGTCATTTCCCTTGTTTATAATACAGACTGGTCATGTCTCCATTCAAAAAGGCTGCTGTGAAAGGAGGTTCTTCCAAAGGGAAGGAACCCGTAATTGATGTTGATGAAGACACACCTCTCCCGAAAGTGACTCGCTCTTCATCACAGCGATTCGATCCCAATAAGTTCAGATCCTATTCAGCATATCAGTCATATGAGAATTTCTTTCTTCATGCCACACCACTACTAGAGAGAGCTGTGGATCTGCCCTCACTTCATAACACTGACATTCCGATATGTTTTGCTCACAAGGATTGGAATTACCTTCTCTCGGATCCGGATATCGTGTATGAAGAGTTGGTTAAAGAATTTTATGCTAATGCTATTGTGGAAGGAGATGAACTTAAGTGCTGGGTTCGGCAAAAGAGCTTTTCTGTCTCTCCTACATACCTGGCAGAAATTCTTCACATCAACAGACCCATTTTTCGTCATTCACCGGTCTATGATGATCTATGTCCTGATGAGGAGCTTCTCAAACAAAGTCTTGGTCAAGACTTGGAGTTCTCACCCAATGGCAAATCCATCAGTGTTTCCTCCCTTTCTCCGAAACTGCGAGTGCTTACAATTGTGATGTTTCACAATTTGTACCCTTTATCAAGTACTGGGTATATGAATCTCGGACGTGCTTTGTTTCTTCATGATCTAATCTCTGATGAAGAAATCGACATTTGTGCTCACATCTTTCATGTTCTGCGCAAAACGGTTCTTCGCAGTGAGTCTCGGATCTGCATTCCTTTCTGCAGTCTCATTTCACGGATCTTGAAGCTCAAGGGGATCTATCCAACGGCTGATGAGTCTCCTATCCCCAAACCAAGTCCGATCAACATGCGTACATACAATGCAAGTGTTGGACATAGTCGGAAGAGAGCCAAACCAGAAACTTCTGCATCTCACAGTGACTCTCAGTTCAGCAATCTCTCCCTCGATGAGAAACTTGATCGCATTGTTTCCTCTGTCCACGAGTTGAATACAAAGATGTCTGGACTCACTGCTTCTCTACACCATCAAAGCAACCGATGGGATATGAAGTTTACTTCTCTTCAGACTCAGTTGGATCAAATTCAGAGAAAACTAGAAGAGGATGACTAGCCTATTCCATGACAAAAAGGGGGAGTGATAGGCATAATCAGAGGGGGAGGATATTACCCTAAGGGGGAGTGTCACTATCTAAGGGGGAGTGTCTTTATTTTTTGTTTCCTTCTTCTCTTTAAGTTGATATATTATGTTTTGTAAAACTGTTATTCAGGTATTTGTTGGTTTGTACCCATATGCTTTTGTAAGCTTTTAGGGTTTATGTTTTATGCATAGTTTGTAGGCCTTGTGGTATGTACCATGCTTAAGTGCAGCCTTTATGCTATGTTGAAATCAGTACTTTAATCTAAATGTTATGCATTTTGGTTTATGTACTGTCACTCTTGTGCCCTTGTAGGATTGTTCCTAGATGCATATGCCTTGTGTGCTATGCATTGGTTGAGTGTTGAACATACAAGTGTCTTGCCTTGTGCTTGTTAACTTGTATGTCCTTGTGTTCATTCCAAGTGTGAATGAACACTGTGATCACTACCTTGTGGTGTTCACTTGGTTGATCAAGCCATGGTTTGTTTATTAACTCCATCTTTGCTTGATCTCATATTGCCTGTTTCGTATGCATTAATAATTTTCTGCTTACAATGATCATGGTGTATTGTTGTGTTTCAGGAGTTTATGTTCATATGATTCAAGTGCTTCACAGCTTCTAGAGTTAGGTGTGAGTGAGTTTTGATCAACTGTTCCCAACTCACATGTTAAGTCTAGAGTCTGTTTTAGGGTTTTGTCACGGAATAGCCAAAGGGGGAGATTGTAAGGTTGAATTTATTCAACCATCTAATTGGCTTTATTCCGTGCCAAATTTGCTTGTAATTCAGCATTTAGTAACCCTGTATTTAGGTGGGATTGTTGTAAGGGTAGTGAGTGAGATAGTGTGAAGATTGCTCAAGAGTGTGCAAGAAAACAGAGTGTCGCGGCTGGGACTCGCGGGTGGACTCGCGGCTTCAACCCGCCAGAAGATGCACACGTGCCAAGCATGCTGGAAGATGAACAGTCATGCTAGCTGGAGCACTACAGGACAAAACAGGACAACTGGCCATACGGTTAACTCGCGACTGGAACTCGCGACTTAGTCAAGTCGCGAGGTCAAGCCGCGAGCCACCCCTGTTTTGGAAAAACCTGACGTTTCGCATTCCACTCTACTTCAGTATAAATACCCTTTTAACCCACGATTGAAAGAGAGCTTCCAGAGAGAATTTTGAGAGAGAGACCCTAAAGAAAAACCAGATTGTTTCACCCACAATCTCTACCTTAGAGTCTCATCAAAATCCCTCACTCTCTTCCTCTCCATTGTCAAATCCTTGAGAGGCATTATACCAAACCTGGTTCTCACCATTATCATCCCTGTGAGACAGACGTTTGGAGTTCTGGGAAGCAGTTAGGAAGGAGCCAATATTCATTGGTTGATGCTACGGTGTAGTAGCGGAATCCGGAAAGCTAGAAAAGAAAAAGGTTCGGCGCAACCTCGTTGGAGCAAGAAGCTTGGAGGGCTTAGGTGCATTGGGTAGATTAGGCTTGGAGGGTCTATTGCTGTCCTTGTATCCCAACTGTATTTTCTAGTGGATTGATTACCGCTTGGAGGGCGGCGGAGAGGTTTTTCGCCGAGGTCTTCGGTTTCCTCTTCGATAACATATCTGGTGTTATCGCTGTGTTTGCATCTTCCTTCCTCTCTATCTCTGCCTTTACATTATCTGCTGTGGTTTATTTTGTTGTGGCTTAGATAGTTGTTTAATCAATTCCAAGTTATAGCATATGTTAAGTTTCCGCACACTAGTTGTTTAACATATTGCGTGTGTTGATTAAATTGGTTTTTGGGGGTCTAAACGTTCAAAAGTGTATTTGTACACGTTTTTGAACTTTCAGCCCGCCAAGGCTATATGTACCTCTGTGGCTCTGCCCCTATTACAGCTATGCCTTTATCTTTTTATTTTATTTTATTTATAAATAAATAATATGATATCCATTTATTTAGTTGTATATATTGTGATATACTAGTTGTTAACAAAAGAATAAAGGGTAAATTGCAAAGTACACTCCTGAAGTTTGGGGTTGCTTGAATTTTACACCCTGAAGTTTGAAAATTTTAATTTTACACCTTGAAGTTTGGTTCCATTAGCAAAAACACTTCCTTAATTAGTTTTGGCTGTTAAATGACACGTCATCGTGCTGACATGTTTTTATCTTTTGCCAAATCAAATCATCCCTTAAACGATGTAGTTTTGCCCAAAAATTAAAACACAAAACTCAGCTATTTATTCCATACCATTTCACCCAAATAAAACTATTCCTAAATTCCTAACTCACGAACTCCATCTTTTGATAGCAGACCCCGCAAACCCTTTCAAGCTCATCCCATTCTGTATACTTATAAATATACTTTTTTTTAATGCCTAAATATATAATGTAAGATATCGTGTAGGAAAATACAAAGTGCAAGAGAGGCCTTGAAAGGATGGAATAAAGATTATTTTTGCCATTATAACCACAAACTGAGCATAAAAAATAGTTGATGTAGAAAGCTCTATTATGGAAACAAAGTGAAAGCTCGAAATGTGTGAAAACACTAGAGCTCGTTTAGACCCCCAATTCAAATTACGGCTTGATTGTTTTTACACTAACTTAATACTAAGTGCGGAATAGTGTAAACGCAAGCAAACATGCAAGAGAGCTACTCTAATCCATATTGAAAGCAACACAGCAGTAAAATAAAATGAACAAGAGTAGGGAAGAGAGATGCAAACACAGATAACACCGAGACGTGTTATCAAAGAGGAAACTGAAGAACTCAGCGAAAAACCTCTCCACCGCCCTCCAAGCGGAAGTCAATCCATTAGACAATCAGCTAGGATACATGGGTAAGCAAGAGACCCTCCAAGCCTAATCTACCCTCTATATCTAAGCCCTCCAAGCTCCTACTCCAACAAGGCTTCTTGGAACCGTGTCTTGTCTAGCTCTCCGAATCCCGCAACAAGCTCCATGTTGCATCTGCCATCTTTGGCTTCTTCCGATGTCTCCCAGCAGCACCAAAACCTCACTGGACACTCTCAAAAGGTGTGGTAAGTGTTTGGGCTATTGACCTTTCAATGGTATGGAAATGGAGAGGTAGGAGATGAGGAAAAACCACAAACAAAGGTGTAGAGAATTGTTGGATTAACAATTTCTAACTCTCAAGTGTTTTAGCTAGGGTTTTCTCTCAGAAGCTCTCTCAAGAATTTGTGGGTAATGTGGGTATAAATAGTGTAGGCACAGAAAGTGTGTATCAGAATGGATAGGTTGGCAGAACAGAATGTCTCGCGGGTGTCTCGCGAGAAGGCCTTACCCGTGAGATACTCACGAGACACAACTGTCTCCATCTAGCCTAACTCTTCGCATTCCAGCATGTGCAGGGCACATGAGTTACTTCGCAGGATGCTAAGTCGCGAGCTACCCGTAAAAACACTTCATTCTTCAATAGCTTGAGTCTTCACACTCTCTCTCACTATCACACAACCCTTACAATAAATTCCCACAACAAATACAGGGTACAAAAGATTGAATAAAATTACAATAAAATTTGGTACCGAATAAAAGCCAACAAAATACAAATTTGTAAATCACAGCTTTACAATGTCCCCCTTTGGCTATTCTGTGACAAAACCCCTAACAACAGACTCTAGACTTAAACATGAGTTTGGGAACAATGGCAAAACTCACTCACACCTAATCTAGAAACTATGAAGCACTTGCAGTTTATACCTGTAACCTAAAACACTCGCACATAAACAAAACTTTCATTAAGCTTATGACAAGTTGAACACAAGGTATGAACAAGAGCAAGCATAGTGTGATCAACTATGTAAACAATAGATATCATGCAAACAAACACTTGATCAAATAAGGGCAGTCATTAAAGAATGACTCCAATGAACATATAACAAGTAAATGTTCATCCGGACATGTACAACAAAGCAATCACTTATGATTACTTGCATGTCCAATCACAAAACTAATGCAAAATACACGAAGTATATATGCATCTAGGAACAATCCTACTAAAGACACAAGTGTGAAGTACTTAAGACATATTAGCAATATCTAGAAGTACACAGAGAATGCTACACAAGCATTGAGAAAGTCAAAAACTACTAATAATAAACTGAAATAAAAAACAGAGTATCAAAGCTTTAAACAAAAAGCAGTAACAGAGTACTGTAAATGAAAACAACTATTAAGACTAAAACCAGTTTAAATCAAAATAACTAAATATGTGTGTGTGTGTGTGTGTGTGTGTGTGTGTGTGTGTGTGTGTGTGTTATCTTTTCAGAACTCCCCGTTTCACTATGCACACTTCCTTTTCTTGTGGTGCTCTCCCCCTTTCTATATGCTATCATCCTATCTATACAGTCTGTACACGGAGTATGCTCTCCCCCTTTTTGGCACGAATAGCTAAAGGCTCTCCTCTAACTTGTGTTGAATCTCATCCAATTGTGTCTCAATGGCAGTGAGGCGCATTTGAACCTGGTTGTTGGTGGAGTAGATGAGATTCGTAAGTCCTGACATATGCCCATGCAAACCTTCTACCTAGGTGGTGAACCGGTCAGTTTGAGAACTAGATTGACCTGGCTGTGTACCAACAGTCGGTGGTGCAGGGACATGAGAAGAGGTAGTCTCAGTAGTATGAGCAATTGATTCATGAACGGAGAGAGACACAGGTGGTGTGGACAGATTTTTCTTTTTCTTTTCAGTAGAAGAGTGACTTTTGCTCTTTTCAAGAGATGACATAAATATTGGACGACGACAAACCACAATCTTTCCATCACTTGGCGGACGAACTCCTTCATTCAACAAGATTTTCATAACAAGACTGCAGAATGGAAGACATAATTTTGCTACTGATCGTGCAGCTGTTTTTCTTGTAGTTTGGAAGATATGAGTACAAATGTTAATCAGAGTTCCATTGATAAGGTTGCATAAAAATGTGCTCGTCCAAGATTAATAAACCCTGTATTGGACAATGGATATAGATTGAAGAACATGATGAAGGTGAGAGTTTTCAGTTCAGGGTTGAACTTCGCTATTCCGATGGAGGTGCCTGTTGCAGAAACTGCATGTTCTTCTCCTAGAATATGAAGGATGTCTAACACAGCTGGTTGTCTGTCATCATAGGGAGACTTGTTTGCATTTTCAAGTCGAGTGATACGAAGAAGCTTTGCAATATAATCCGGATTGATGGTGAATTCTTTTCCCCGAACCCAACATTGTAGTTCTACACCTGTGTATCTTGCATTCGAATAAAATTCCTTAACCAATTCATCAACCAGATCTTCGAAGTTTCCAAATAACTCAGTCCAATCCCTGTCTGCAAAAATCCTAGGGATAAAGGTGGATCCTAAAGTGTTAAACTGAGAACACAAAGACACAATGCATGATGTTAAGTAGGTGTGCATGTGTGTGCATATGGGTGTGTGTGCTGATGCATGATAGTGTGCCTAGAGGGTGCCTAGGGTGTGCATGGCATGGCATTGAGGCACAAGCTAAACCAAGTGTGTAAAGCACACACAAGATGATTAAGAAGAATGATACAAATGGTCAAACAAGACCAACATAGAAGATTGGAACTCAGTTGAGTCCAAAACAACACAGAACTGTCACTTAGAGAATCTGTCAAGCACCTAGCATGCAACAATGCACAACAGTTATGAAAAATGCATGAACATTTGGAAAAATGCCTCAATACATGCTCAAAATGCCACATGGGGCCAACACAAATGCACAAACACCAAATGGGACTAAGCCCAATTAGGAACAAGAAAATTTTTTCACAAAAATAGGAAACCCAACCCAATTTTCAAGAACCCTAAGCACAGATTTTGCATAATTCAAAATAAAAGATGAAAATAGTGTTAGAAACACATACCTTGAAAAGATTTTGCAAAGATTTTGCTTTAAAAAATGGGGTTTGAATGAAATAGTGATTTGGATTGAAAGGGGTTCGAGAAACTTGTGCGAGGGAAGTGAAAAAAATTTGAAAAACTGTCACATTTGCTACATAAAAACTAAAAACATGCATTTTTCACAGGTTAGACAGTAGCGAAACAGTCGTGAGAAGAGCCACTAAAGCACAAATGCTTTCACGAGAAGCTGTTAGTCGTGAATTAGGCGCGAGACAGTTATGAAAGTTTCTATGTGATTGTAAAAAAATTCAGTTTTTGCCTAAAAACCATTTCGCGAGAAGAGGTTAGTCGCGAAATACCCGCGAGGTAGTAGTGAGACTTTCTGTATGAAAAATATGACTTTTCATTTCCCTCAAGCACATTTCGTGGGAAGCTCTAAGTCACGAGCTTCTCGTGAAACAGCCTCTGAACCAGTTTTTGATGAAAAACACAAAAGTGCATTTTGAACAAAAACTAAAAGCATGAAAGTATAAAATCACTTTCAAAAACAAATAAAACACTCAAAAATCGTTTTGGGTTTGATCATCAAGTACTTGAGCATACACATCACATTTGAACATGTACAATCACACAAATGAGATAAGCATTTATTGAATCAAAGTCTTGTGTGTTGTGGGTGAGTATCAAGTTTGAAATAGTCCTTAGACCAAAGTGAAGCTTCAATGATCAATTCAATCAAGTCATACACAACTAGTACTAAGGCAAGTGATCAATCTCAATTATAGAAATGTACATATATGACCTCCCACAAATTGATTACACACCTTAGAAGCTTTTCATTTGGCTTTTGCATAAATCATGACATTTGATCCTTTTTGGATAAATACATCTCTTTTTGAGATCAGTGCTTGAAATTTTTGATATTTCAACATTGAGGATTAGCCTTTGGCTTTTTGAGTACCATACATTTTAATATAAAAGTCGCTTTCCCTTTTTCCTAGTCAAATACTAGTATGTGCGACAAGCTTTTGTAGCTCAATATCTCTTTTTCACTTTGAGATTTACATTTGGAGAGCTCAATTTCAAATACACAAAAAAATAATGTGGGAAGAGATATAGACACAAGTCTATGCAAGTATCAAGACCATCAAGACAATTGACCAATCATTCATGACAAGCTTGAAGATCTATTTACAACTATCACGCATAGTTTTCAAGATTTCTTCCACACAGATAGATGTGCATATAGAAACAAGCTAAGCTCAAAAATGCACTACGCCATTAGTACGAAGGTACTAGGCCAAACTCACATGTGATATACACAAAGACAAGCGATCAAACTTTATGAAGATTTTTCAATTTTTATGGGTTTTTGAATTTTGAACACACTAAAAAACAGAACAAGAATTGAAATAACAAAAAAAAAAAAAAAAAAACTTGTAAAAAAAGACATGTTATAAACAGAAATCAATGCATGATATGATGCATGAACCTATGATCCTAAGCATTGGAAGTATTGATGCATGGACATGGGAGATAATCATGCATGAGTACCCCTTTTCACCCACACGTCATGTGCGTTCGGGGTGATATCCCTATAGGATTGGGTATGTGAATTGTGACCTTCAAACCTGGTGTTGAAGTTTGCCAAACATGTGGTGAATGCCTCAATCATTTTCATTACATCCATCACACCAGAATCTTCATTTTGACTTCGTGGTTGCCCAACAGTCCAATTCCTTCTGTTATCTCTTAGTCCTCTTGACCTTTGATCCCTAGCATTATTCAATGCTCTTAGCTTATGACAATTTGATCTTGTATGTCCTTGAAGTCCACAATGATGACATACATGGTTCATTCTCAGACTTCTTTGTGATTTCGGAGGTAATCTTCCTTTGGCTTCAGTTCTAACCACTGATTGGTTACAAGACTTGTTTAGCACCCGTTGGTCAGCCACATTCTTCTTCGTTTCATCCTTTACTTTCTCAAAAGTAGAGACAACTATAACTGGCTCTCTGGCCTTCACAAACTTCACTTCTTTGGTGACATTGGCCGATGAGCTACTCCCTCCGGTATATCCCAACCCGAACTTGTCGGAGAAATGTTTTTTAGATAAAATAACATCATCTAGCTTTTTCGTGGATACCCTCTCTATCTTGGCATTTGCTTGCACTACCTCTAGCTCAAGAAATCTAATT
This sequence comes from Quercus robur, assembly GCF_932294415.1. Taxonomy (NCBI): domain Eukaryota; kingdom Viridiplantae; phylum Streptophyta; class Magnoliopsida; order Fagales; family Fagaceae; genus Quercus; species Quercus robur. The sequence goes on from NC_065538.1 coordinate 49,254,158, forward strand.
TTTGAATAAGCTCCAGTCAGTTTACCATTCATCATTTCTATCTCACACCTGGCCTCCTTATACCGTGCTAGATGACTTTTATAGTCCTCCTCTGCCTTTTTCATCTTCTTTACGACTGCCTTGGCTATCCTTGTATACTTTCCTGATTTCTCAAGGAGTGAGTTGTAGTTCTCTTGAAGGCCGCTACGTTTTCATCTTCTTCAGCATTAGATTCTTCGACAACTCCCATTGATTCTTCATCACTATGATCCCCAAGTTCTTGTACAAGCAAGTTCAAATCCTCTGAAGATTCAACATGAGCAATAGTCATAAATGCGGAGTAGTTCCCTTCTCCATCACAACTCTCTTCAAAGTCAAAATTTGAAGAATCCGAATCACTAAGTGTTGTGGCATACGCCTTGCCCTTTCCTCTTAGATAGTTGGGACACTCCTTCTTGAGATGTCCATGGCCATTGCATTCATAACACACAATGCCTTGAGGAGACTGGGAATCCTTTCCTTCTTTCTTCTTAAACTCCTTCCTATCACCTTTAGAGGATGAGAACTTCCCTCCTCTGAACGGTTTCCCACTGTTCTTCATCTTTAGAAATTTTCGGAAGTTCTTTGCCAGAAATACTACATCCTTTTCCACTTCATCTTCTTCAGAGGAATCATTCATTCTTTCGGTGATGGTTTTAAGAGCAAGAGATTTACTTGTCTTATGAGAGGACAGTCCAAGCTCATATGTTTGAAGAGATCCGATTAGCTCTTGGATTTTGATCTCATCCAAGTCTTTACTTTCTTCTATAGCTGTAACTTTCGCTTGGAAGCTTTCCGGTAGGGACCTCAAAATTTTTCTCACCACCTTAGCATCCTTAATCTTCTCACCAAGATTGAGCTTCACAATCACAATTTCGTTGAGCTTTCCATAGAATGAATCAAAGGACTCTTCATCTCCCATCTTAAGCTCTTCGAATTTGGTGGTTAACATCTGAAGCTTTGTGTCCTTAACTTTCTTTGTTCCTTCATAGGTGGTCTCCAATATCTCCCAAGCTTCCTTGGCTACTGTTATGTGAGAAATCCTGTGGAACTCATCTGGAGAAACACCACAAAATATAGCATTCAATGCTTTACTGTTAGCATTAGCTGTCGCAAGTGCTGCTTTATCCCAAGTGGATTTTGCAGCCTCAGGCCTAGTCCAACCTACTTCTACGGCATCCCAAACAGTATCATCTATTGAACACAGAAATGCTCTCATCCTGACTTTCCAAAAAGCGTAGTTACTACCATCAAAGAATGGTGGAACATTCAAAGATTGAGACCTGTCCATCTCAAAACGGGGTCAAGGAACACACTCAGGTATTTAAACCACAGCGAGTGTACCCGCTCTGATACAAAGTGAAAGCTCGAAATGTGTGAAAACACTAGAGCTCGTTTAGACCCCCAATTCAAATTATGGCTTGGTTGTTTTTACACTAACTTAATACTAAGTGCGGAATAGTGTAAACGCAAGCCAACATGCAAGAGAGCTACTCTAATCCATATTTAAAGCAACACAGCAGTAAAATAAAATGAACAAGAGTAGGGAAGAGAGATGCAAACATAGATAACACCGAGACATGTTATCAAAGAGGAAACTGAAGAGCTCGGCGAAAAACCTCTCCGCCGCCCTCCAAGCGGAAGTCAATCCACTAGACAATCAGTTGGGATACATGGGTAAGCAAGAGACCCTCCAAGCCTAATCTACCCTCTGTACCTAGGCCCTCCAAGCTCCTACTCCAACAAGGCTTCTCGGAACCATGTCTTGTCTAGCTCTCCGGATCCTGCAACAAGCTCCATGTTGCATCTGCCATCCTTGGCTTCTTCCAATGTTTCCCAGCAACACCAAAACCTCACTGGACACTCTCAAAAGGTGTGGTAAGTGTTTGGGCTATTGACCTCTCAATGGTATGGAAATGGAGAGGTAGGAGATGAGGAAAATCCACAAACAAAGGTGTAAAGAATTGTTGGATTAACAATTTCTAACTCTCAAGTGTTTTAGCTAGGGTTTTCTCTCAGAAGCTCTCTCAAGCATTTGTGGGTAATGTGGGTATAAATAGTGTAGGCACAGAAAGTGTGTATTAGAATGGACAGGCTGGCAGAACAGAATGTCTCACGGGAAGGCCTTACCTGCGAGATACTTGCAAGACACAACTATCTCCATCTGGCCTGCTCTTCACATTCCAACATGTGCAGGGCACATGAGTTACCTCGCGGGATGCTAAGTTACGAGCTACCCGCGAAAACACTTCATTCTTCAATAGCTTGAGTCTTCACTCTCTCTCACTATCACACAACCCTTACAATAAATTCCCACAACAAATACAGGGTACAAAAGATTGAATAAAATTACAATCAAATTTAGCACGGAATAAAAAGCCAACAAAATACAAATTTGTAAATCACAACTTTACACAAAGGTCAAGGGAACCTTGGCTCTGAGAGTTTATAAAACTCCAAAGTTTGTTCCAATTATTCACTGTCATTTGAAGGAAAAAGAAACGGATAGTGGCCAAAAAAGTTAGCTCAGATGAAAGACTTACTTCTAAGCATGATATTGAAACCTATTTAAAAAATACTTAAGCTTCACAAAAGTTTAAAAGAAAAAGGAAAGTTCCTAAAGTCATTCTTCAAAGTTTCTTCCACCAACATAGGATGAATTGAAGGTCCCAAATCAAATCATTCAGGCACAAGAAGCTTACATGCCGGAGGCAAAAAAACAACTTGTAACTTTGCAACCCATAACAAAATAATCAATCACACTACAAAATTAACCTTAAGTGGATCATCCAACACATCAACCAGACCCAACTGAAGTATTTATAAATATGTTCACATGAAAAAAACTGTTAATAGCCACGAACTTGAACTTCTTGTATCCATCTCGTAACATTTCCTTTAAATTAGTAATTTGTAAGTTATTCAAATATTTCACAAACGACTTTCTGGAAAGCAACTATCTACCTTGTCAATCTTGCTCAACTTCTCCTGCAATGACCTTGAAAATAGCCCTTGAGCCTCCTAGTCAATGACATGACCCTAGCAATCTGGCTCAATAATTTTTTTTTTTTTTTTAAAGGAAAAAAATTAGTGCACGACTTTAGGACAATGACATGTCCTAGGTAAGGTCTAATCTGCATGAATGTTTCCTGAGTATGTGGAGTTTGTTCTTAAAACTAAAATTGTGATGCCAAGAGGAATGACAAAAAGGTTTGCCGTAGGTATCTCTCTTCTCTGGAGATCTAAATGAATGGGAGGGTCAAGTTTCTTCTGCATTGAATTGATTTTGTTTATTGTTTTCAAGGAAGGGCGTCAAGCACTCAAGCTAAGGTTATACCAAAGAGAGAAGAACTTCTTATGGTCAGTTTTCGTGGGGAAAAGTAGTGTTAGGTGGTTGCTGGAGTCTCTAATTGTTCTTTCTACAAACAGATTTGACTAGATGTTCATTAATCCTAAAATGGAAAGGGACACAGTTATAACTAACACTGAATGACCCAATAATGAAGTAACATACGAGAAAAAGGGCTGAAGCAATTGAGGAAGCAATAGAGTTCGATTCCACCACAACAAACATGACTAAATCAAGGGAGGAAATTTATTTATTACACATACAGAAAATTTATAGTCATGGGAAACATAATTTTTTGGCGCCTTCTCTCTCTCATGATAAGTTTTCTCACTTTTTCTCTCTTCCCTTTGCTTTTTCTCTCCCCACACCCACACCCTCACTGTCACTAACTTTGGTCTCTCCTCTTCCCATAGATCTCTCTCTGTCTCTCTTCTCTCTTTTTTCCATGTTTCTTTTCCCCTCTGTAACACAATTCTCTGATTAGATTTTTTTTTTCCTTCACTGATTGGTCAATAGCTCCGACTTGCAAAGGAGAACAAATTTGCAATGGTAATTATTTCATTCCTCTCTACCAAAATCCCAATTCTTTGCTTTGAATTTCAAGCTCGATTTTCTTTTTTCTCTAAGAAATTTTTGGTTTGATGGATTCCAGGCAAAAGTTACTTCTTTTTCATACATAAAGTGCAAAAAAATAAAAAGAAGAAGAAGAAGAAAGAAAGAATGAAGTAAAAGATGAAAATTTTAAACATAGTACCTATATTGCTCTAAATTGCTTTTACATGGGACAATCTTTACCGTGGACTAATAATATTGTTATATAATGAATGATAATTGTTTAGAAGAATTGCATTTGTTGGCAAATACTTTTTTTTTTGGCTGATACTATGCAGTGATGATATATTATATAGTACATTAGGTAAATACATAATTTAGAATAATATCGGAGACTTGTGGTTGACCATAGTAGACAATTAGTATACCAACAAAAAGAGTAGACAATTAAAAGTTATTGTTATTTATACTTATTGAAAATGTATTCCCCTGTCAAATTTATATATATGTATATATATATATATATATATATATAGACAAATGGTTGATATATGTAAAGTTGTGATTTACAAATTTGTATTGTGTTGGCTTTTATTCCGAGCCAAATTTGATTGTAATTTTATTCAATCGTTTGTACCCTGTATTTGTAGTGGGAATTTATTGTAAGGGTTGTGTGATAGTGAGAGAGAGTGTGAAGACTCAAGCTATTGAAGAATGAAGTGTTTTCGCGGGTAGCTCGCAACTTAGCATTCCGCGAAGTAACTCATGTGCCCTGCACATGTTGGAATGCGAAGAGTCAGGCCAGATGGAGACAGCTATGTCTCACGAGTATCTCGCGGGCAAGGCCTTCCCACGAGACACCCGCGAGATATTCTGTTCTACCAGCCTGTCTAGTCTGATACACACTTTCTGTACCTACACTATTTATACCCACATTACCCACAAATGTAAAAGAGAACTTCAAAGAGAAAACCCTAGCTAAAACACTTGAGAGTTAGAAATTGTTAATCCAACAATTCTCTACACCTTTGTTTGTGGATTTTCCTTATCTCCTACCTCTCCATTTCCATACCATTGAGAGGTCAATAGCCCAAACACTTACCACACCTTTTGAGAGTGTCCAGTGAGGTTTTGGTGCTGCTGGGAAACATTGGAAGAAGCCAAGGATGGCAGATGCAACATGGAGCTTGTTGCGGGATCCGGAGAGCTAGATAAGACATGGTTCCGAGAAGCTTTGTTGGAGTAGGAGCTTGGAGGGCCTAGGTACAGAGGGTAGATTAGGCTTGGAGGGTCTCTTGCTTACCCATGTATCTCAACTGATTGTCTAGTGGATCAATTACTGCTTGGAGGGCGACGGAGAGGTTTTTCGCCGAGTTCTTCGGTTTCCTCTTCGATAACACGTCTCGGTGTTATCTGTGTTTGCATCTCTCTTCTCTACTCTTGTTCATTTCATTTTACTGTTGTGTTACTTTAAATATGAATTAGAGTAGCTCTCTTGCTTGTTTGCTTGCGTCTACACTATTCCGCACTTAGTATTAAGTTAGTGTAAAATCAACCAAGTCGTAATTTGAATTGGGGGTCTAAACAAGCTCTTGTGTTTTCACACATTTCGAACTTTCAATTGGTATCAGAGCGGATACACTCGCTGTGGTTTAAATACCTGAGTGTGATCCTAGACCCTCTTGACTTGCCATGGAAAGTGATGTGGTAAAGGCCAACATGAAGCATAGTAAAGGTGTTTGTGAAATTGACTCTATGAGCAATGTAGAAATTTGTTCTAGCAATGAATTTTTAGAGTTATTCAAGTCAAAGAAACATGCTAGAATCTTTATACACATGTTGAAATTACTAGTTCATAAGAATCATGATATTCATAATAGTTTGTGTGAGTCAAATGTCTTAATCAACAAATACAAGAAAAAGAATAGACGTTTGTGTGACAAACTTGATTTTCTTAAAAGAAAGATTCACTCATCGACGTTTGGTCAAGAATGCCTATCTCATGCTTGTCTTTTTGTTCATACCGCATTGAAAGTATTTAATTCATGTTTGTGGTATCTTGACACTGGTTGTTCAAGACATATGACTGGAGACAAATCTTTGTTCAAAACTCTTAAAGAGAAGGAAGATGGCTTTGTGACATTTGGAGATGGTAGTCACTCACAAGTTCTTGGAAAGGGAATCGTGGATATTCCAAGACTGCCTCTGTTAATTGATGTGCTATACATTAAGGGATTGAAAGTGAACTTGCTGAGTATCATTCAGATTTGTGATGAAGATTTCTTAGTCCAATTCTCAAAGAAAGGATGTCTAATTCTAAATGAAGAAGGAGTTCAGGTTTTGAAGGGACTTAGAACCACTGACAATTGTTATGGAGTCATTCCCAAACCAAGCATAGCATGTCGAAGTGCTCGAGTGAATCTTTTGGAGTTGTGGCATCAAAGACTTGGACATGCTAATTATAAACAAGTGGAAAAAGTCTCAAAACTTGAAGCTGTGATTGGTTTACCAAAGTTTGGAAAAATTGAGAAGAACATTTGTGGTCCATGTCAATTGGGAAAACAAACAAAGTCAAGCCATCCGAAAGTAAATGTGGTTGCTACTTCTCACCCTTTGGAGTTATTACATGTGGATTTAATGGGTCCAACAAGGACAGAAAGCATGGGTGGAAAGCGCTATATTATGGTGCTAGTTGACGATTTCTCAAGATATTCTTGGGTGGAATTTCTTAGAGAGAAGTCGGAATCATATGACAAGATGGAAAGGCTATGCAAAAGGCTGCAAAATGAGAAGGGAGTTCCCATACTTAAAATCAAAAGTGATCATGGGAAGGAATTTGAAAATGCAAAGTTTGAAGCATTCTGCAATGAACACGGCATCAAGAGGGAATTTTCAGCTCCGAAAACTCCATAACAGAATGGAGTGGTTGAAAGAAAGAACCGGGTGATTCAAGAAATGGCAAGAGTAATGTTACTAAACAAAAACATTCCATAGAAGTTTTAGGCTGAAGAAGTGAATACTTCGTGTCACATTGGAAATAGGATTTACTTTCGGGCAGGAACAAAGAAGACATCATATGAAATTTGGAAAGAAAAGAAGCCGAAGGTGAAATACTTTCGAGTATTTGGAAGCAAGTGTTACATTCTCAATGATAGGGAGAATCCTGGAAAATTTGATGCTAAGAGTGATGAAGGGATTTTCCTAGGGTACTCAACAAATAGTCGAGCATATAGAGTGTACAATAAGCGCACTAAGACAGTGATGGAATCAATAAATGTTGTCATCGATGACACTATCTCTGAAAAGGATATTGATGATGATAGTGATGAACCGAATCTTAAGAAAAATGAAGGTGATGACAACATGTCGCAAGGTGAGGATGTTGAGAAAGAATCACCAGAAAAGGAGTTTACACCTCCTATATCAAGAAGGGAAACTAGATCAACTCAAGGACCGTCTAGTCCACTCACCCCTCCTGAAGTTCAACCTCCAATCTCTCGTGATGAGGAACCTTCCATCTCTAAAAGACCATCGTCAAGGGTAATTCTCAATCATCCCTCAAGTAATATCATTGGTGAATTAGATGATGGAATTCGGTTAAGAAAAGGACCTGTCTACAGTGCGAATCATGTGACATACAACTGCTATCTTGCTCAATTTGAACCAAAGAAAGTGGAGGAAGCTTTGAAGAATCAGAATTGGGTAGAATCCATGCACCAAGAGTTGCATCAATTTGTTAGAAATGATGTATGGGAGTTGGTACCAAGGCCCAAGGATACACATGTAATTGGCATCAAGTGGATCTTCAAGAACAAGACTGATGAAGATGGTGAAATTGTCCGAAACAAGTCTAGATTGGTGGCTCAAGGATATACGCAAGTTGAAGGCATAGACTTTGATGAATCTTTTGCTCCAGTTGCAAGACTAGAGTCAATCCGAATTCTCCTTTCCATAGCATGCATTATGAACTTCAAGTTATATCAAATGGACGTAAAGAGTGCTTTCTTGAACGGGTTTTTGAACGAAGAAGTGTTTGTTGAGCAACCAAAAGGGTTTCAAGATCCTCACTTTCTGGATCATATGTTAAGATTGAAGAAGGCATTATATGGGCTGAAACAAGCACCAAGAGCTTGGTATGATCGCCTCACCACATACCTTCTGGATCATGGTTTCAAGAGAAGTCAAGCCGATCGAACTTTGTTTGTCAAAAGAGATGAGAAATCTCTCCTTGTTGCACAAGTTTATGTGGATGACATTGTATTCGAATCCACAATAGATCACCTCGCTCATGAATTCTCAGAAGGAATGAAAAGGGAGTTTGAGATGAGCATGGTGGGAGAGTTAAACTACTTCCTAGGGCTTCAAGTGAAACAATGGGAAGATGGGATATTTATTTCTCAAGAAAAATATGCCAAAATCCTAGTAAAAAGATTCGGCCTAGACTCTAAGAAACATACTTCCACTCCCATGAGTTCTTTAGCAAAACTGAGTTGTGATGCAGTAGGTGTAGAAGTGGATCCAACACTTTATCAAAGCATGATCGGTAGTCTTCTCTATCTCACTACTAGCAAATCGGACATTGCTTTCAGTGTAGGAGTATGTGCTCATTTTCAGGTAGCACCCAAAGAATCTCACTTGACAGCAGTTAAACGAATTATCCGCTACATAAATGGCACATCTGATTATGGAATTTGGTATTCAAGAGACTCGAACAAGTGCCTAGCTGGATATTCTGATGTTGACTGGGCCGGATGCATTGATTATAGGAAAAGCACTTCAGGTGGTTGCTTCTATCTTGGAAATAATTTAGTGTCATGGATGAGCAAAAACCAAAATTCAGTTTCTCTATCAACGGTTGAAGTGGAGTACATTGCAGCGGCAAGTTGCTATGCACAATTATTATGGATGAAGAAGCTTCTACATGATTATGGAATCACTCAAGACACTATGTGTGTGTTCTGTGACAACACGATTGTGATAAATTTGTCCAAAAATCCAGTCCAACACTTAAAATCAAAGCATATCGAGATTCGATATCATTTCATTTGAGATTTGGTGGAGGAAAAGACTGTGTATTTGGAGTTCATCAACACTGACAACTAGAAGGCAGACATTTTTACCAAACCTCTTGATGGTCCAAGGTTTGAGTCCTTGCGTAAGACCATTGGTGTCGGTATCATTCCTTGAACTCTATTACTTTTGTGAACCTATTCTGATCATGTTGCTCATCCTGTACTTAGGTCTCACTTGTTTTGATATTAGCATTTTTTTTTGGTTTACAATTCTTTTTCTGTTGATCTTACTTTTCTTGTTTTGTTTTTGTGTGTGTTCAAAATTCAAAAACCCATAAAAATTGAAAAATCTTCAAAAAGTTTGATCGCTTGTCTTTGTGTTTATCACATGTGAGTTTGGCCTAGTACCTTCATACTAATGGCATAGTGTATTTTAGCTTGTTTCTATATGCACATCTATCTGTGTGGAAGAAATCTTGAAAACTATGCGTGATTGTTGTAAATAGATCTTCAAGCTTGTCATGAATGATTGGTCAATTGTCTTGATGGTCTTGATACTTGCATAGACTTGTGCCTATATCTCTTCCCATGTTATTTTTTTTGTTTTTGCAATTGAGCTCTCCAAATGTAAATCTCAAAGTGAAAAAGAGATATTGAGCTGCAAAAGCCTGTCGCACATACTAGTATTTGACTAGGAAAAAGGGAAAGCGACTTTTGTATTGAAATGTATGGTGCTCAAAAAGCCAAAGGCAAATCCTCTATGTTGAAATATCAAAAATTTCATGCACCGATCTCAAATAGAGATGTATTTATCCAAAAATGATCAAATGTCATGATTTATGCAGAAGCCAAATGAAAAGCTTCTAAGCTGTGTAATCAATTTGTGGGAGGTCATATATATTCATTTCTATAATTGAGATTGATCACTTGACTTAGTACTAGTTGTGTTTGACTTGATTGAATTGATCAATGAAGTTTCACTCTGGTCTAAGGACTATTTCACACTTGATACTCACCCACAACACAGAAGACTTTGATTCAATGAATGCTTATCTCATTTGTGTGATTGTACATGTTCAAATGTGATGTGTATGCTCAAGTACTTGATGATCAAATCCAAAAAGATTTTTGAGTGTTTTATTTGTTTTTGAAAGTGATTTTATACTTTTGTGCTTTTAGTTTTTGTTCAAAATGCTTTTTTTTTTTTTTTTTTTTTTTTTTTGTTTTTCATCAAAAATTGGTTCAGAGGCTGTTTCGCGAAAAGCTCGCGGCTTAGAGCTTCCCGCGAAAGGTGCTTGAGGGAAAACAAAAGTTATATTTTTCATACAGAAACTCTCGCTACTAACTCGTGAGTATTTCGCGACTAACCTCTTCTCGCGAAATGGTTTTTAGGCAAAAACTGAATTTTTCTCAAAATCACATAGAAGCTATCGCGACTTAAAGCTTCTCGTGAAAGGTTTTAAGCTTCAGTGGCCCTTCTCGCGACTGTATCGCGATTGCTTCGCCGCTGCCTAACTCGCGAAAAACGCGTGTTTTCAATTTTTATGTAGCAGATGTGACAGTTTTTTTTTCAAACACTTTTCACTTCCCTCGCACAAGTCTCTCGAACCCCTTTCAACCCAAATTACTATTTCATTCAAACCCCATCATTTTCAAGCAAAATCTTTTCAAGGTATGTGTTTCTAACACTATTTTCATCTTTTATTTTCGGATTATGCAGAATTTGTGCTTAGGTTTTTGAAAATTGGGGATTTTTGAAAATTGGGTTGGGATTCTAATTTTTGTGAAAATTTTTTTTAATCTCTTGATTGGGCTTTGTCCCATTTGGTGTTTTTGCATCTGTGTTGGCCCTGTGTGGCAGTTCTAACATGTATTGAGGCATATTTTCACTATGTTCATGCATTTTCCATCATTGTTGTGTATTGTTGCATGCTAGGTGCTTGACAGAATGTTCAAGTGACATCCTTTGGTTGTGTTGGTTTCAAATGAGTTCTTTTACTTCAATTTTCTTTGATTGAACTTGTTTCACATGTTTTGGAAGTGTTTAACTCACTTTGTTCTCAAATTCCATGCCTTGCACATACTGTGCACACTTTAGGCATCTCTAGGCACATCTCATGCATCAGCACATGCACACACATACATCAGAACATGCACACATCTGCACACACTGTTATACTCACTTCACTCATGCATTGTGATTATGTTTACATGGCTTATCATCTTTAACTTGTTGTTTTTTTCTATGTGCTCTGTTTTTGTGTTTTTGCACTTGTTTCATTTCTTCTCTATGTTCATTAGTGCAGATGTCTCCATTTAAAAGCTCAGTTGTGAAAGGAGGCAACAACAAAGGAAACGAGCATGTGATTGATGTTGATAATCTCTCTCCAAAGCCAAAGAGGACTCGATCATCAATAGGAATTTTTGATCAAAACTATTTCAGATCTTATGCTGCATCTCAAAACTTTGAGAAGTACTTTATGGAAGCTCCACTGTTGGTTGAAAGAGCTGTTGACCAGCTATCTCTACGTGACACCAATATTCCCATATGGTTTGCCACAAAGGATTGGAACTTTCTTCTATCAACTCTTGAGGATGCTTACGAGAACATGGTGAGAGAATTTTGTGCCAATGCCACTGTTGACGGAGAGGAGATCAAATGTTGGGTTAGAGGAAAAAGTTTCTTAGTGTCACCGATTTACTTGGCGGAAATCCTACACATCAACCGGCCAATACTCCCCATACCGCCGGTATATGATGAGCTGAATCTGGATGAAGAGATTCTTAGGGAAGCCTTAGGAAATATTCTGGAATTTTCCTCCAATGGGAAGTCAATAAGTGTGGCATCTCTTTCTCCTGAACTAAGACTACTTACAACAATCATGTGTAGAAACCTCTACCCTCTGTCCAGCACTGGGTTCATGAATCTTAGTCGAGCACTATTCTTGCATGATTTAATCTCTGATGTCGAGATTGATGTGTGTTCTCATATCTTCCACATTCTGGCAAAAACAGTTGACCGGACTGCCTCAAGAAATTGCATTCCTTTTTGTCGCTTTATCTCACGGATTTTGAAGCTCAAAGGTGTTTATCCCTCAGAAAATGAGCACCCCTATCTAAGGCCAAGTCCAATTTCTATTCACACTCTTCATGCAAGCATGAGTCACACTAAAAAGAATCCCAAGCAAGAAATTCCTGCTACTCAAGGAAGCTCAAGTTCTACATCACATGTTTATGATGAATGGTTGGACAGCATCTTGGATACTCTCCAAGAGATTAATACCAAGATATCCGGACTAGCTACCATCATGTACTCCCAACAAAATCGTTTTGATACCAAGTTCACATCTCTTCAGACTCAACTGGACCAAATTCAGAGGAAGCTAGAGGAACATGAAGACTAGCAATTCTGTGACAAAAAGGGGGAGAAGGTGTTGTTGTTAGGGGGAGTGTAGTGATAGGGGGAGAAGAAGATAGTAACTAATGTTTGGTTTACTTGTGCTTATATTTAGCTTCTTCAACTACTGGTTTATGTTTATGCTTGCTTTTATTGCTTTTGTTTAAAACCTCAACACATGTTATTTTAGTTAATTTCAGTGTTTATTTAGTATATTGGTTTTGTGACTTTCTCAATGCTTCTATAGCATTTTCTGTGCACTTTTAGATATTGCTAATATGTCTTGAGTACTTCACACTTGTGCCCTTAGTAGGATTGTTCCTAGATGCATATATACTTCGTGTATTTTGCATTGGTTGTGTGATTGGACATGCAAGTAATCATAAGTGATTGCTTTGTTGTACATGTTTGGATGAACATTTACTTGTTATATGTTCATTGGAGTCATTCTTTAATGACTGCCCTTATTTGATCAAGTGTTTGTTTGCATGATATCTATTGTTTACATAGTTGATCATACTATGCTTGCTCTTGTTCATACCTTGTGTTCAACTTGTCATAAGCTTAATGAAAGTTTTGTTTATGTACGAGTGTTTCAGGTTACAGGTATAAACTGCAAGTGCTTCACAGTTTCTAGATTAGGTGTGAGTGAGTTTTGCCATTGTTCCTAGACTCACGTTTAAGTCTAGAGTCTGTTGTTAGGGGTTTTGTCACGGAATAGCAAAATGGGGAGATTGTAAAGTTGTGATTTACAAATTTGTATTGTGTTGGCTTTTATTCCGTGCCAAATTTGATTATAATTTTATTCAATCGTTTGTACCCTGTATTTGTCGTGGGAATTTATTGTAAGGGTTGTGTGATAGTGAGAGAGAGTGTGAAGACTCAAGCTATTGAAGAATGAAGTGTTTTTGCGGGTAGCTCACGACTTAGTATCCCGCGAAGTAACTCATGTGCCCTGCACATGCTGGAATGTGAAGAGTCAGTCCAGATGGAGACAACTGTGTCTCACGAGTATCTCGCGGGTAAGGCCTTCCCGCGAGACACCCGCGAGACATTCTGTTCTGCCAACCTGTCCAGTCTGATACATTACACTATTTATACCCACATTACCCACAAATGTAAGAGAGAGCTTCAGAGAGAAAACCCTAGCTAAAACACTTGAGAGTTAAAAATTGTTAATCCAATAATTCTTTACACCTGTGTTTGTGGATTTTCCTCATCTCCTACCTCTCCATTTCCATACCATTGAGAGTTCAATAACCCAAACACCTACCACACCTTTTGAGGGTGTCCAGTGAGGTTTTGGTGCTACTGGGAAACATTGGAAGAAGCCAAGGATGACAGATGCAACATGGAGCTTGTTGCGGGATCCGGAGAGCTAGACAAGACATGGTTCCAAGAAGCCTTGTTGGAGTAGGAGCTTGGAGGGCTTAGGTATAGAGGGTAGATTAGGCTTGGAGGGTTTCTTGCTTACCCATGTATCCCAACTGATTTTCTAGTGGATCGATTACCGCTTGGAGGGCAACGAAGAAGTTTTTCGCCGAGTTCTTCGGTAATCTCTTCGATAACACGTCTCGGTGTTATCTGTGTTTGCATCTCTCTTCTGTACTCTTGTTCATTTCATTTTACTGTTGTGTTGCTTTAAATATGAATTAAAGTAGCTCTCTTGCTTGTTTGCTTGCGTTTACACTATTCCGCACTTAGTATTAAGTTAGTGTAAAATCAACTAAGCCATAATTTGAATTGGGGGTCTAAACAAGCTCTTGTGTTTTCACACATTTCAAGCTTTCAATATATGTGTTTGTGTGTGTGTGTGTGTGTACGTACGTTACTGTCTATATATATGAGCAAGATGAGTGGTAGAGATCATGAAAATTTGACAACTAATTAATTTTGATTGTCTCTATTGTCAAAATTTTAGTATGAAAACGAAATTCATTCTTGGTTTTTTTATTTATAATGATTACATTAGTTAGTTTACATAATATACATGTTTTAAATTATAAAAGAAATATTTTTAAAAAAATTGAATACCAAACACTAGAAAACATTCTCAAGCTCATTTTCAAGGTCGTTACCAAACATTGGAAAATGAAACAGTTTTCTAGAAAATTCTCTTTGGAAAATAAGCAATTTTCCAGAAAACGTTAATGCTAAAACAAACAGAGCGTTAGAAAAATATGTAGTCACTCTCGTTGATGTACGCCACGTAAATAAAGAGTATACCGATAATCTGTAATAAAGAGTGTGTAAGAATAAGCATAAATTGGCATGTGTACTCTATGCAATAGTCATTATTCAAAAGAAAAACATAAACGAAGGTTAGGAATCTTGAGAGACAGAGGTCCTAGTGGCAAGAGTTCAAGATGTGTGGAAGGTCGACAATATGTGCTCGATTATTGTCAATGATAGAGCAAAAAACACACACACTCATAGAACCAAGATTTTGAAAAAATTATTTGTGACTTCAGGACTTCAAAGTTGATAGTTTTTAGACCCCTTAAACAAATGATTTAACCTAGGTAATTAGTCAAGTTGTTACTTAGTCCAATTAAACAAGTCTAAGTTATCACAAAATAAAAGATCAAATCATGCACAGCAGCGGAAATTAAATAACACCAGATATGATCACCCAGGAAACCAAACCGGTAAAAACCTGGGGAGGATTTGACCTAGCTATCCTCAAGGTAAACTTGAATCCACTATCTTGAAAGAATCGAAGTTCATACAATAAGACTCACAAGCCTCCACGCTCGACTTCTTATTGCTACCCACCAGTAGAACTTACTGACACGACCACGTGCAAGCTCCGAATCCACGAACTCCTTCTTTCTTAGATTCACCACCAGATACAAGCACACCCGCTTGTATTTTCTTTAAGCTTCAATGGTAGAACTGAATTGATCATCAAGGCGTAGATAAATCTTCTCCTTGAAATCACTAAGTTTGTGTAAAGGAAAACTCCTCTAGATCTCACAAGAGATTTACACAAACCGCAATTATGAGCAACACTAAAACGTGGCTAGGGTTTACCTTTTATACTTAAGACAAATAAGAAACCCCAAAAACGTTTAAAAACACTTAGGGCTGAGTTGGATGAATCTACAGAAAAACATTCTGCCCGAGCTTCGATCGATCGAGCTTGTCTTTCGATCGATCGAGCCAGGCCGAAAGGCACAATCCTTTCCTGCTTTAACTCAATTCCAACTTTACATAGATGCACAACTTTGAGCTAGACTTAAACACTTCTAAACACATTGTTTTGATCATGGTTTGCCAACAATACAAATTAGAGTTCTAAATACATAAAATCCTAAGACTTTAGAACCTAACAAACTCCCCCTTTGGCAATCCGTGACAAAACACAACTAGAAGCTCAAAGTTTACAAAATAAAAAGCCCTTTACAAAATAATGCTCATAAAAAAAATTCAATCCTAACTACTATCCATCAGTTGCAAGTGTAGACAGTAGCTCAATTGAATCAACCTGTATATTTCCTAAAACACTAAACAAAATGCATAACCGCATGTGTGGAAACAATACAAGTAAACAAATTAAATTCTTGATTTCAAACAACACACAATAAAGACATATATCAATGAAAAAACTCATAAATATAAATCAATAAGCAGTTTGAAACAAGAAACATATAAAGTACCAATAAAACACAAAACTCCCCCTAACATAAATATCCCATCAAAAAGCATGGCAAGAGCTAAAAATGTAAAGTACAAAGTGAAGCACCTAGATACAATCTAAACTCCACAAGCTCCAACCAAAATAAATAAAACTCCCCCTGAAAGAAAAAACTCTACAAAGTACTCCCCCTTTTTGTGACGGAATGCCAAAGGGCAAGCAAGATATCCATCATCAAAAGGGAGGTGGTCTAAACTGCGCCAACTCCGCATGCAAGGCACGGATCTCATCGAGCACGTCCACCAAAATCTATCCTTGAGCCGCCTGAATGGTCAAGACATGATCCAACGTGCGACGAATGTCTAAATCATCCGAAGCAATCGGTGGAGGAACATTAGCATCAGCAGCAGCACCTGATGTCTCAGCAGCATCAGTACCTGTAGAAGAGGGAGGAGGGGGAACAGCACTAGATGACGCACCTCTAGGACGGGAAGGAGCAACTCTCAAGTGAGCAGCCCTCTGTCGAAGGAAGGTGGCACCTATGGGAGCAATCATATGCATAGGCTCACCAGACGGAAAACCATCTAAACCTAAAACAAGAAAAATCCTATGAATAAAAATAGGATGAATAAGTGCATGCCCTACGGTAGAACTCCTATAAACCTCGTTCAAAGAACGAAGGAATAAATGAGGAAAACTGATCGAAGCACCAGAAGCAAAAGCATACAAAAACATACATCGCTCTAAAGGGATGGTGTGGAAGTGAGAAATAGGCCACAACGAATGACATGCTATCCTAAAGAAAAGGTAAGCAGTCTCGGTAAGCTCAGCGGACGTGATCCGAGGATCAGAACCCCACTAGATAGATGACCCAGTGATGTATGACATGACTACATCTAAAGTGGGTGACTCATCATAGGGATAGACAGGCTCTCGAACAACCGGCACCCCAAGAGCCTCAGCCACTACCCGAGGGGTAATGATGAACTCTACACCTCGTATCCAACTCCTAACAAGGGTGTTGGAATCATAGACGTGGCAAGAGAGGTTCGAGAAGAACTCTCTAATCAGGGCGGTCGGGGGTGGATGATCTATCTCTAAGAGAGACAACAAACCTTTAGACTCAAAATTTGCCCTAATGGCCGGATCAAGCTCGTCCAACACAACAGCTCGCTCAGCCCATATCTTACGCTTACAGTTCAGGGTCTCAAAGGCTTCTCTACACTTATCATTCCTAAACAACTCAACCCTAGTGGGAGACTCAAAGGAAGTGGAAGTGGTCCTATGGGCTCTAGTTTTCCTAGGCATGGTGCTAGGATAAGGACCAACACACAGAGAGAAAAAAAACAAAACCAAGGGTAGATTGCAAGTTAGCATAAAACCAGAATATAAAATAAAAATTTATATGATGCATGAACATGTTAAATGACATGATGCATGTTCTAATGCAGTGCAATTAAGTCCAACAAGTTCAAATTCACAAAATTCGGCTTGAACATAGAGGTATTAACACAAAAACCCCAAAATTTTGAAAAACCACTTGATCAATTTAAAAAATATTGACGAATTGATCATCACACATGATAGAAATCACAAATTAATGACCAAATTTATTAATGTAACAAGCCAATTTCATCAATTTAATCCATTTAGAAAAAATCCCCAATTCGGAACAATCTCAAACCCTAGAATTTTCAATTTCTCAAAAACCACAAAATTGATCAAATTAAACTATAAGAATCATCATTATAGCATCATAGAACAAAAACCCATTGATTAATTTCACCAAAATAGGTTCGAATCATCAAAAACCCCAATATTTTGAAAGTGTCGAAAATAGCCACAAGAATGCATGAAAAATGCATGAAAACATGAAATAAAATGAAAAAGGAAGGGCAAAAGAGACTTACCGGCCTTCAAGGACAAAAACCTTGCAAAAATCTTAGAGGAAAACGACAAAAAATTGATGGTGGAGTCTTTAGCCAACGCGGAGAGAGAGAAAAGTTGAAAAACTTTTGAAAAAGTGACTTTGAAAAGTCCAATCTGGCTTTTTAAAAAACATATTTCACGAGTTTCGATCGATCGAAAAACAACCTCGATCGATCGAAACAGACAGAGACTCTATAAAAACAATTTGAAACAAGTTTGATCGATCGAAAATCAATATCGATCAATCGAAACAGACAGAGGCTCTCTCTATCAAATTTTAAAAATTTTCGATCGATCGAAAAACAGAATGGTTCGATCAAAATAGGCAGAAGCTCACCAAATTTTGAGGAAAAAACACAGTTTTTGAAAAACATTTAGAATTAACTCAAAGCATTGAAATTTAAGAACAAAAATGCATGAGTATGTGATGATATGATTTTCAAAACAAGAATTTTTAAGCCCAAATTCCCCAAAAACAGAATTTCTTGCATTCTCCACAAATTTTCAAGCAACAAATTAATTTTGCACAAAATTCAAAGTATTTGCAAAACTTGGTTGGTCAAACCATAAACACACACAATAACATGTACATAGTATAGCAAAAAGTAACTTGTGTAGTGTGTATAACTAGCAAAAGCTTGAGATACATGTGAGGTGATATGTGAATAGTAATCAATCACGAAGTCTACAAAATTCATCACAAAGAATTTAAAAGAGACTATCATCTAAAGAGTTATATCATATAACTCCCACATCTCCTAGATCATAAGCTTGCAATCATGTAAGTTTCTTGTAATTATGCCTCATAATATACATACCAATTTTAAGTCATGTGAGTTTGGCATCAAGCCTAATAGTACACACAAATTTTAAGTATTAAGCAATTTAAACCGAGGCTTCACCTTATGTTCTTTTTGTGCATGTGCTAAACTTTCTCGAGTACAAAATCTTATGATATACACTAAGGTGTTCATGATTGGATAGTGAACAGTGGTGAGATGGTTATTTATGCCTTTCTCTGAAAGTTCAAGTCAAACATTTAAAAACATGTGACTTCAAGATTAAGACAGCATAATAAAAAACCATAAACATCTTTCCCACACAACATGCACTATAAAGCTTCAACTAGTAAAGTGCAATAAGTAAGCTCATCAAAGCTAAACAAGGTACAAAAGACATGTTATGTGAAAATAAATTGACCAACCTTGTTCTCAAAAACCAAGAAGAATAGTACAAAACAAAATTTGCTTCCTTTTTCCTTTTTTTTTTTTTATTATTATTATTAAAAGAAACACCTAGAATGAAATGCATGAATGTTATGCAATGAAAATCCTAGAAAAACAAAAACAAAACCAAAGTACAATGGTCACAAAGGGTAGAGTAATGAAGTACAAGGACCAAGAAGACAAAGACAGATCAGGGACACAGAATCACACCAATTACTTGACGAAGAGTCTCAAACTTACTTCTATCAAGAGGTTTGGTGAAATTGTCGGCATTCTGACGTTCAGTAGGAATATACTCAAGACACACAATCTTTCTTTCAACAAGATCCCTAATGAAGTGATACCTAATCTCTATGTGCTTAGTCTTAGAATGTTGAACAGGGTTCTTAGATATGTCAATAGCACTAGAGTTATCACAGTAAACCACCATGGTATCTTGGGATATCCCATAATCAGTTAAAACCTTTTTCATCCAAAGAAGTTGTGAGCAACAACTTCCAACAGCAATATATTCTGCCTCGGCAGCAGACAAGGACACAGAATTTTGCTTTTTTCTCATCCAGGCAACAAGATTAGCACCAACATAAAAAGATCCACCGGTGGTGCTTTTTCTATCATCAGCATTACCAGCCCAATCAGAATCAGAAAAACCAGCAAGAGACAGATTAGACTCTTTACTATAAAATAATACATAATCACAAGTTCCAGCAACATATTTAATTATTCTTTTGACAGCATTTAAGTGTGAAACTTTAGGATTATAATGAAATCTAGAATAAACACCAACACTAAAAGCAATATCAGGCCGACTAGCAGTCAAATATAACAAACATCCAATCATACTTCTGTATAATGTAACATCAACAGACTCATCTGATGGATCATTTGTTAATTTTGCATTGGCGGCCATTGGTGTTCTAGCATGGGCAGCATTGTCCAGTCCAAATCTCTTGACTAGATTCTTTGCATATTTTGCTTGGTTGATGTAGATCGCTGAATCCATTTGCTTCACCTGTAATCCCAAGAAATAAGTTAGTTCGCCAACCATACTCATTTCAAACATTGCCTTCATTTTATCTGCAAAAGAATGAGCAAGAGAGTCATTAATAGCACCAAAAACAATATCATCTACATAAATTTGAGTTACAACAAAACTGTTCTTATCATTTCTTATGAAGAGAGTAGTGTCTGCAAATCCCCTTTTGAAGCCATGCTCAGTAAGATATGCAGTCAATCTATCATACCAAGCCCGTGGAGCTTGTTTCAGACCATATAGTGCTCTCTTCAACTTATACACATCATCCGGTCTGTGAGGGTCAACAAATCCTTTAGGTTGTTCAACATATACTTCTTCTTGCAGCATTTCATTCAAGAAAGCACTTCTGACATCCATTTGATATAGCTTGAAGTTCAGATGACTAGCTATAGCCAACATTATCCTAATGGATTCCAACCTTGCTACCGGAGCAAAGGTCTCATCAAAGTCAATCCCTTCCACTTATGTGTAGCCTTGAGCAACAAGTCTTGATTTATTTATGATAACAATGCCATGTTCATCTGACTTGTTCTTGAAGATCCATTTAGTTCCAATTACATTTACACCCTTTGGTCTAGGAACTAATTCCCACACATCATTCCGAACAAATTGATGAAGCTCTTCATGCATAGAGTTTACCCAATTAGCATCTTGAAGTGCCTCATCTACCTTTTTCGGTTCAAATTGGGACAGATAGTATGAGTGTGTAATTACACTTAAGGCTTTTGACCTTAATCTCATGTTGTCATTCAGACTTCCCAATATATTTGAGGAGGGATGATTAAGCCTTACTCTAGAGGAACGACCTTTAACTAGAGATGTGGATGTACCTCTCTTTTCTGATGAAGGACTAAACTCATGTTGAACCTGTTGAGTCTCATGAACAGGAGTGGATGGTTCAGGACTTGATGGCACAAAAATTGCATCATTCAACACCATTAGCTCCTCATCACTATGTTTCCCAACATAATCAACAGGAAGCGAGTCATTAACCTCCATAGGCTTATCTTGAACCTGAGTAGTACTTTCTGAATGTGCTTCTGGACATACTTCATCATTGATCACAACATTTGACGATTCCATGACAGTTTTGGTTCTCAGATTATACACTCTATATGCTCTACTAGTAGAGGAGTACCCTAGAAAATATCCCTTATCACTCTTTGCATCAAATTTCTCTAGGTGTTCTCTATCACGTAGAATGTAACAATCATTGCCAAATATTTTGAAATACTTAACGACCAGCTTCTTTCCTCTCCAGAGTTCATAAGGAGTCTTCTTGGAATTAGGTCTGAAATACACCCGGTTGAGTGTATGGCAAGCAGTGTTAACTGCTTCTCCCCAGAAAGATTTTGGCAATTTTTTATTGTGTAACATGACACGTGCCATCTCTTGAACGACCCTATTTTTCCATTCAACTATTCCATTTTTTTGCGGTGTCTTGGGTGATGAGAATTCTTGATGTGTGCCTTGTTCACTACAGAAGGTAGCTAGCTTGGTATTCTCAAATTCTCTTCCATGGTCACTTCTGATTCTGGCTACCACGGTATCTTTTTCAACCTGCAGTTTCTCACACAGATGTATCATCTTCTCAGGAGCCTCAGCTTTGTCTTTCAATAGCAAAACCCAAGTATATCTGGTAAAGTCATCCACAGCCACTAGAATATACTTCTTTCCTCCTAAACTCTGAACTCGAGCAGGACCCATAAGATCGATGTGCAGCAACTCCAGAGGTCTTGAAGTTTGAACACTAGCCACACACGGATGTTTAGATTTTCTCTGTTTACCTATCTGACATGGTCCACATATGCACTTATCTATCTTCTCAAACTTAGGTAAACCAACAACAGCATCACATTTGGAAATCTTTTCTAACTGCTTATGACTTGCATGCCCCAACCGTTGATGCCATAAATCAACTTGATCAATCTTTGCACTAAAACACTTGTTGCTTATGCTTGGTGTTAATCCATAACAGTTGTCTGCTGTCCTTACACCAACACACATACAGTCACCTCCTCCATCAAGTATCTCACATTCATACTTAGTGAAGAGAACATTTAGTCCATTATCGCAAATCTGACTGATACTGAGTAAATTTGCCTTCAGTCCATCAACATACCAAACATTTTCAAAGACCGATAACCCTGGGATGTCCACAGTTCCAATGCCTCTGATGACAAATTTGCTTCCATCTCCAAAAGTGACTGTCCCAATCTTTCCTTCAAAGAGGGTCTTGAATAATCCTTTGTTTCCTGTCATATGCCTGGAACAACCACTATCCAAATACCAAAGACAAGAATCACGTGCCTTTAAGGCGGTTAAGGCAGTATAACACAAATAATTATTATCATATATGACAAGACCAAGACGTTCAAGGAAAGATTTAACAAACTCAACAAGAGACAAATACACAAAGTAAACAAGTTGATGAATAAGCAGAAAGAATTTCCAAGAGTCCATAACAAAGGGGTCAAGGATCAGCTCAGTGATCAAATGATCAACAACAAAAAAGCTACCTGCTCTGATACCACTTGATAGTTTTTAGACCCCTTAAACAAATTATTTAACCTAGGTAATTAGCCAAGTTGTTACTTAGTCCAATTAAACAAGTCTAGGTTATCATAAAATAAAAGATCAAATCATGCACAACAACGGAAATTAAATAACACAAGATATGATCACCCAGGAAACCAAACCGGTAAAAACCTAGGGAGGATTTGACCTAGCTATCCTCAAGGTAAACTTGAATCCACTATCTTGAAAGAATCGAAGTTCATACAATAAGACTTACAAGCCCCCACGCTCGACTTCTTATTGCTATCCACCAGTGGAACTTACTGACACGACCACGTGCAAGCTCCAAATCCACGGACTCCTTCTTTCTTGGATTCACCACCAGATACAAGCACACCTGCTTGTGTTTTCTTTAAGCTTCAATGGTAGCAACTGAATTGATCATCAAGGCGTAGATAAATCTTCTCCTTGAAAACCCTAAGTTTGTGTAAAGGAAAGCTCTTCTGGATCTCACAAGAGATTTACACAAACCACAATTATGAGCAACACTAAAACGTGGCTAGGGTTTGCCTTTTATACTTAAGACAAATAAGAAACCCCAAAAACGTTTAAAAACACTTAGGGCTGAGTTGGACGAATCTGCAGAAAAACATTCTGCCCGAGCTTCGATCGATCGAGCCTGTCTTTCGATCGATCGAGCCTGTCTTTCGATCGATCGAGCCAGGCCGAAAGGCACAATCCTTTCCTGCTTTAACTCGATTCAAACTTTACATAGATGCACAACTTTGAGCTAGACTTAAACACTTCTAAACACATTATTTTGATCATGGTTTGCCAACAATACAAATTAGAGTTCTAAAACATAAAATCCTAAGACTTTAGAACCTAACAAAAGTTAACTTAATTTGCATCCAAATTAACTTTGCCACTAGGTTTGTTACCTCAAGGCTTAGGGAAATTTCAATAATGGGGCATGCTATAGAAACCAGACAAACAAATATGGAAAATATAGAGATACATTCTCGTTGTAGTGAGTTTCATAACTTAACTAGTTAGTACATTTTGGTGTTTTCAATTGAGACATTTAAAGTTCAAATGCCCCACCCTCAACTATCGGTATATCAAAAAAACAAAACTACTAAAAAAAAAAAGAAAAAAGAAAAAAAACTATGTTCTCACTTATAGTAAACTTCACATATATTACATTTATTAAAGGATAAACTATGTATTTGGTTTCTATCTTTTATATTATATTTCAATTTGGTCTCTAACCTTTCAATTGTGCCAATTTGGTCCATAACTTTTTAGTATTGTGTCAATTTAGTCATTGTCGTTATCTATTAGATTAAAATTGCTGACATGGCAAACGACCAAAATAAAAAATTGGTTTCTGTTAATGTGACAATAAACTTATTTTTTGTTTTGGTCATTTGTCACGCCAAAAATTTCTATCAAAAAGATAACAGAAGGGACTAAATTGACACGACACTGAAAGGTTAGGAATCAAATTAACATAATTGAAAGGTTAGAGACTAAATTAAAATATGATGTAAAAGATAAAGACCAAATACGTAGTTTACCCTTCATTAAATCATTTATTTTATTTTTTTGCGAAGAAATTTATTTTATTCGTTTAATATTCTAATAAATTGACACGGCATTAAAAAGTTAGGAACCAAATTAACATAATTGAAAGGTTGAAGACCAAATTAAAATATAATGTAAAAGATAAAGACCAAATATATAATTTACCATTCATTAAATCATTTATTTTATTTTTTCGCAAAGAAATTTATTTTTGTTTTTTTGATAGTCGGGGAAGAGATTTATTTTATTCTATTAATTACACTGGATTGTATATAAAAAACTTATCATACTTAAGTAGGAATATATAGTAGCACCAGGCCCATACCATGAAGAATGTTGGGTTTCTCGCAGTATGTGCATTCCACTAATACGTGAGACTCATGTGATGTGAGTGCGTTAGATACCAAATACAAATTATCATCTTTCAATTCTATGACATGTGACATGCCACTATGGTAGGCTTTCCTCAATAAATTAATTTAAATTGCAGGGTAAGTATATTTTTGATCGAGCATGAACGAAAACATTCTTAAGTAAAAAACTATGACGACCTCGGTTTTGCCTTATGATGCTGATGACCCTGATAGCACTTTCCTAAAAGATAACTCGAGAAAGAAAACGTATGCAGAGGTAACTCAGGACATATGCATGCTAGACCTGAGCTGCGACATAGGCAACGCAGAAGACACTAGCCAACCCAGCCATGACAGTGCTACCCCGAAACACCTATGCAACGATGACGTACACCACAGCGATACCGATGGACTGGACAACGAAGCTTGGGCGATTCGAGTTCCAACAGAGCTGAAGCGTAAGCTTGCTGGCCCTTGGCAAACGAGCATCATCCTCAAAATTATGGGATGTCCACTTGGGTACCAGGCACTCCAAACCAGGTTAGCGGGTATCTGGCGACCCAGAGGTACGATGCATTTAATTGATATTGTGTATGGTTATTTTATAATGCGGTTTGACCTTGTTAAAGACTACCAACATGCCCTCATGGATGGGCCATGGTTTGTAGGGGACCAATACTTACATGTGCAGGCTTGGGAGGCGGATTTTCATCCGCATATTGCCAAAATTTCAACCACGCCGGTTTGGATCCGCTTGGAAAACTTACCCATAGAATATTATCATCCAGACTTTCTTAAACACGTGGGATACAAACTGGGAAAACTTTTAAAGGTAGATGCCATTACAAGTGCGGCCATTCGAGGGCGATATGCTCGTCTCTATGTCCAAATAAACACCACCAACCCACTACTGAAACGTTTAAAATTGGAGCATTTTTGGTAGGATATCATCTACGAAAATCTTCCTCTACTGTGTTACCGGTGTGGGCGGCTTGGACATCGAGAAATTCACTGTTCAGAGGCATTCACTGACCCCCACACCAAGCCACCTCAAATCCCTATTGCACATGGTGACCAATGGGCACAAGATCATGACCAGGAGCAAACTCCTTGGAAAACTGTGCAAACTCGGCGAGCCCGAGTATGTGGGTTTCACACCGAGTTATCACGGCATGGCAAGTTGCCCAGCGTGACACCTCGTCTTCGTCTACTCCACGTGTCCCTCCCATTTCTCTTTAGTCCCATGTGCTGCGCACTCCTCAAGCTCACTCGGTGACAAGACAGGGGTCATTTGGGTTAAGGCAGCCAGCTGGGTTTCACAGCAAGGAGGTGGCACCCCATGGTGAAAAACTAAATTCACTCCCGCCACGTGAATTGAACGCAGATTGCATGCAAGGAAATTGCATGGCCACCTGTCCGAGTGCAAGCCAACTCAACCATGCTAATCAGCACATGCAGACCGTGGAGCTTAAAAACGACGTACCTCCTCTTGCACCAACAACAACTAATACCAGTTTGCACCATGACTCCCTCATCTAACCAGAGCTCTTCAACACCCACTCCGACCGACCCCGACCTTTGGCATACACCCACTCCCCAAAGTAGCTTGACCCTTCCTGCCACTCCCTCCATGAACTCTCACCTACCCCCCAAACTCAAGCTCAAGAGATGGCTGCCCTTGAGCAGATATGGAGTGGCCTCTCCTTAGGATGATCCGAGGATGAAACGGTGAGCTATGTCCAGATACCGGTTCACCCCCGAACAGCATTGGCATGGAGACCCAAACTCCAAGCCTGCCAATGAGACTCGAACCACCACCCCAGCCCACTCCTTATTAGCTACCACAGACTCATGTCCGAGTGTGCCGCTTAGTGCACCCTTATCAAGCACCAGCGGGGCATCCAAGGGCCCCACTAGTCAGGCAGAGGAGAACCCCGGCGAGCTCCTCTAGTGTGGACTCCCTAGACCCACTACCCCTAGCCATTTTTCGCTTCTTGGATCTCGGCGAAAGAAACATAGCGCTGTGAGAAGAAAAGTCCAATTTATACATAATAATGTTCTCAAAACAAAGCTTGCCATTTGTCGTGTCAGGCACGCATTAGGCAAGGCTCGGCGAAGTGGCCCCAAGGTATCATATCAAGACCACCACAGCGAGGCATCAGTGCCTCCGTCCATCTGCAGCGAGGGCCCCAATGACAGGGGGGGCCCCAATGACAAAACCCCCATACCTCATCAATGAAGATGATTGCTTGGAACTGCTAGGGTGCAGGTAGCGTGACTTATTGTAATCATGCCTACAAACTCCATCGTCAGTATCACCCAAACATTCTGATCATTATCGAGCCCCATATTGCAGAAGTGAGGGCTCAAGCAGTTATCAACACTCTTCCTTATGATCACTCTCAACGAGTGGATCTCACTGGTTTCTCCGACGACATTTGGCTGTTATGGAATGAAAGTCCCTCCTTCAAAGTGGAAATCCACACACACAGTGAATATAGTATCCATGCTCTTGTTAAGGTACCATCTCCATCTTTTTCTTTTTTACTTACAGCCGTTTATGCCTCACCAAATTTTAATAAGCGTAAACTTTTTTAGGATTATTTACAAACTCTTGCTATTGCTATCTCTTTACCTTGGGTTCTTTTGGGGGACTTTAATGATATGCTTTCGGATGACAAAAAATTGGGAGGTTTACCTTTAAATAGAACTCGTATATCTACGTTTCGAGCTTGCATGGATAATTGTGGTCTGATGGACCTTGGTTTTCAGGGTCCTCGATTCACGTCAACAAATAAAAGCCTGGATTGGCACCACAATATTAAAGAATGGTTAGATAGAGGCCTAGGAAATGCCGAATGGAAACTTCTTTTTCCTGCTTCTGAAATCTCTCATCTCCCTAGAGTTAAATCTGACCACCGCCCCATTTTGCTTAACATTGACCCCTTGGAGCTGAAAACTCCCAAGTCGTTTCAGTTTGAGCAAATGTGGCTTACTAATTCTACCTTCACTACTCTTGTGAGCGATAGCTGGAAATCATCTGAACTGATTCCATCTGCTTCCTCCTCCTTATCTCGATTCCCTCGGCGCCTTGACTTTTTAACAGAAAATATTCGTGCCTGGAATAAACACCATTTTGGGAATACAAGTGGTGTTAGCTAGGAAACCATCGACCTTTTTATACTCGCTTGAACAACAACTTGCACAAGAATATAATACGGTTCTCCACCAAGAATATTTATATTGGTAACTCAAATCTAGAATTATGTGGTTAAATTATGGGGACGCAAACACTCAGCATTTTCACCTTAAAACCATTCAACGATGAAGCCAATCGCGAGTTGTCACTTTAAAAGATGACACAGGCTTATGGCTTATGGGAGAGCCTTTAATCTAGCATATCACTCATGCTTTTAGTAGGTTGTTTCAGGCTATGTCACCTCATCTGCATCCTTCATCTTGAACTATGGCGTAGTGTTGTCCAAATAGTCCTTTCTTTGAACATGCCCAGTCTCTAACTTGTATCCCCCAACCTGATGAAATTTATAGGACCCTTAGGGATCTCCCTCCTTTGAAGGCATCGGGACCGGATGGCTATCACGCTCTTTTCTTCTAATCAAATTGGCCTAGTTTGGGCCTGAGTATAAATCAGGTCATTCAGGAAG
Organism: Quercus robur; assembly: GCF_932294415.1. Classification (NCBI taxonomy): domain Eukaryota; kingdom Viridiplantae; phylum Streptophyta; class Magnoliopsida; order Fagales; family Fagaceae; genus Quercus; species Quercus robur. Next base: position 49,282,436 of record NC_065538.1, read on the forward strand.
TTTTTGAGCAGCTTACTATCCCACCACCCTAGGGTATCATAAACTTAGTTCTTATCCCCAAGGTAGCACATCCGGAATCGATCACGTAGTTCCGCCCAATTAGTCTTTGTAATACCCTTTATAAGTTTCTATCTCAACTAATTGTGTAACGGCTCAAACCTTATATTGTTGAGGTTATCAACCCTTGCCAAGCTGGGTTTGTGCCAGGGCGTCGAACGAGTGACAATATTATCATCGTTCAGGAAGTCATTCGGACATTAAAATCTAGATGGGGTCGAGATGGTTATGTTGCCCTAAAGTTGGATCTTGAAAAAGCTTATGATTAGCTAGATTAGGTATTTCTTAAAGAAACTCTAGAATTTTTTCAAATGCCACCAAGCCTTCTTACTCTTATTATGAATATGCTCTCATCCACTAGGTTTCATATTTTATGGAATGGGGCCCCACTCCCAGAGGTTGTGCCTAGTCGGGGGTTTAGACAGGGCGATCCTCTACCGTCATATCTATTTATTCTTTGTTTGGAGTGGTTGTCGATCCGATTGGAAGAGGCTGTGTGAGATAAAGTTATCCACCCTATCAAGTTTAGGGATAGGGTTCACCTCTCACACCTTTTTTTCACTGATGATATTTTTCTTTTCACTAAAGCCAAGCCTAGGAATTTACGCAACATTCTATAGACTTTTTGTGACTCTTCAGGCTAGCTTATAAGTGTCCCCAAATCAAAATTATGGTTTTCTCCTAGTACTCCTCGGCGTGTGAAAGAACAAGTGGCTGGAATCTTTGGTATTCCCACCACAGACTGCATTGGTACTTATTTAGGGACGCCCATCTTCACCACCCGCCGTACCGCACAATCTTATCAATATTTAGTGGACAAAATACGCCTGTGTATTGAGGGATGGCAAACCAAATACTTATCTATGGCTGGCCGGGCCACCCTTATTAAAGCATCTGTGGCCTCCATTCCCATCTACGCCATACAAACCACGCTCCTTCCCCAAAAGATTAGTCAACAAATTGACAAAATGAGTTGTCATTTCCTTTGGGGAGATATTGAACATCATCACGGTTGTCACACGGTTAGTTGGGACACTGTCACTTTACCCAAAGAGGCGGGAGGACTGGGGATCCCCTCCACTCATCACAGAAACCGTGCAATTCTCATGAACTAGGCTTGGCACCTTTACACCAATCCCAATACACTCTAGGCATAGGTGCTAAAAGCTAAATACTTTTCCCAAGCAACCTTGTTCCCAAGCAACCTTGTTAGGAGCCAATTTGTTACTCCAGGGCATGCGCTCAATAATCGGAGATGGGCAAACTATTCATACTTGGAAGGACCTTTGGCTTCCACAAGGCTCCCTCCGTAATTATATCAAGGGACCCCTCCTTCCCCATGACGAAGACTGTAGGGTTAGTTTGCTACGCCCTACTCACTCGTGGTCATTCGACTCTCTCAATTTACCTATTCCCCACCACCTTTAAAGTCTTATTCGAGGTATTCCTATCACGCGTTTTACTAGACTAGATGACGCTTTCCTATGGCCTCACAACAAGGGTACTTACTTCATTAAACCTGCCTCTAAGTTTCTTTGTCAACAACATGTTCCTTGAAACAAATCATTTTGAAACTAGATTTGGTCATTACCATGCCCCAAAAAAATTCAAATCTTCTTCTGGAAAGCTATGTGCAACCGGTTACCCACCAAGCAATTCCTAACTTTTGGGTGTAACCATTGGGAAGCTCATTGTACTCGTTGCTGTAACCCGGAAATGACCATCCACATTCTTCGGGATTGCCCTTGGGCAAAAGAGGTATGGAGTCAATCTCCGAGTATTTTGCCCCTATCCTTTTTTCACATGCCTTTGTAGGATTGGCTAAGGTGTAATGCAACAATCGACATGGTTATCCAGACAATCACCTCACTTGGAATGTTTATTTTCCTTTTACTAGTTGGAAACTATAGTTAGCTCGAAATGAAAGGATTTTTAAGAATGAATCTCGCTCCCAACATAGCCTTATATATGCTACTGTGCAAGCTGCTACAAAATATTATTTCCTAGCTAGCACTGTTAGACGGACCTAAGTTAGATTCCCGCAGCTTGTCTGATGGCACGCTTCCCCAAATCCTTACATTACATTAAACACTGATGGTAGTGCGCTAAGTAATCCAGGGGTCACAGGTGTAAGGGGGATATTGAGAGATCATTTGGGATGTTGGATAGCCGGTTTCTCTCTTCATTTAGGTATCACAACAAAAAATATGGCTGAATTGGCTGATGTCTAGCAAGGCTTGGCGATGGCATGACAACTGGGTTTTAAGTTTATCCAGCTTGAACATGACTTTAACGTGGTACTAACTTGGCTGACAAATACAACTGTGAGCTACCCTACTAATATGATGTCTTTAATTTATGATTGCAAGAGCCTAATGGACCGAGACAGGGTGGTGCAGGTGCAGCACATTTACCATGAAGCAAATGCATGTGTGCAGATGCTCTAGCAAAGTGGGGAACTCACCAATAGGGCCTCTTGTTTGTGTATAATGGCTGTCCTAGTTTGGTTTATATGTACTATGTAAAGGATTTGGCCGGCCTTGGGAGTACTCAACTATGTGCCCAAGGACCTGCTGTTGGTGCTGTATAAACTCTTTTATTAGCTAAATAAGACCCCCCGTTTCCACCAAAAAAAAATTTTAATATTGCATGGGCCAATGGCCCAGAAGTCAAAATATTAAAGTTGGTAAATTTTTAGCCGAAGATTATACAAAAAAAAAAAAAAAAAAAAGTTGAAAGCCTTTAAATTTCTGTCCAATATACATGTTTGAGAGCCATGAAGCCTGCAGAGAACAATAAACCACCAAAAAAAAAAAAAAATCGTTTCGCTAATACTTAAATTTAATGTAGATATTTATTTAAATATTGTGGGGCCAGGGAACTTATGATCCGGCCCACGCTCTATTAGGGCTCGGGCCCATGCCGAGGAGGGTGTGTGCCAAGGATGAATGGGGAAAGGCCGAAGTGTCAAGAGGAACAGCCGAGCACAGCCCTGTCCTCGGCACTCCAGGACTTCAGGGGGAAGAGCAACGTCTCGATGAAGGCCGCCCCCAAAAAGCCCCCTGAAGAAAGTGCGAGTAGAATGGGACCCACGTGGGGGTACGGTGCAAAACTGGTTCAGGGTAAATACGTCCCCTCCACATTAAATGCACCCGCCAGCGTCCTGACCATGTTAATGAGAAAAGACGCCTGGACAGGGTGACTTCGATCATCGCAACTAACAGAAAGCGAGGAGGGACAGCTGATGGGACGGGTACAGAAGTAGGCACCTGCCTGACCAACAAGTGGAGGGCTAAGATCAACCAAGAAGGGCTATATAATGTAAAGGTTGGTGCATCAAGCAGGAGGCTGGGAAAAATGGCCAAAAACCAGAGCCTCCCAGCCCGCCTCCAGGAGAAAGACTCCTAAGGCGATCACGATTTAATTATGTATGAACACCACGAAAAACCCACCGTCTGGTGACTAAGGCCTAGCCTTTCAAACCCACGCTCTATAAATGATATTGTCTGACCCTTTTTACGTGCGAACCCAATATTGTTATGGGTCGTCACAAATCGTGTCCTTACAATTGGCGCCGTCTGTGGGAAAGGCTTGTGTTTTGGCACAGGTAGTGGGTTGAGACAATCCCTCACATCATTTCCAAAAGCCGGATGTAGTGTTCTAGCGTAAAGTTCCACTAGGGGCTATGTTTCTTTACTAGGGGCTGCGCTTCGTAGCGTCGGCAGCACGAATGGTTCTAGGGGCTTGGCCGAGAAGCTAATTCCCCCTAAACGAAGGTCCCATGCCGTAGTCGAGGGGGTAATTCCCCCAACTACTTATCAAAATCAAGTTTTGGACAGAACCAAGGTATTGCATGGTCCTCGGACTCAAACCTATGGGGAAACCAACTACTTAAAAATCAAGTTTTGGACAGAACCAAGGTATTGCATGGTCCTCGGACTCAAACCTATGGGGAAACCAACTACTTAAAAATCAAGTTTTGGATAGAACCAAGGTATTGCATGGTCCTCGAACTCAAACCTATGGGGAAACCAACTACTTAAAAATCAAGTTTTGGACAGAACCAAGGTATTGCATGGTCCTCGGACTCAAACCTATGGGGAAACCAACTACTTAAAAATCAAGTTTTGGACAGAACCAAGGTATTGCATGGTCCTCGGGCTCAAACCTATGGGGAAACCAACTACTTAAAAATCAAGTTTTGGACAGAACCAAGGTATTGCATGGTCCTCGGACTCAAACCTATGGGGAAACCAACTTCTTAAAAATCAAGTTTTGGACAGAACCAAGTTATTGCATGGTCATCGGACTCAAACCTATGGAGAAACCAACTACTTATCAAAATCAAGTTTTGGACAGAACCAAGGTATTGCATGGTCCTCGGACTCAAACCTATGGGGAAACCAACTTCTTAAAAATCAAGTTTTGGACAGAACCAAGGTATTGCATGGTCCTCGGACTCAAACCTATGGGGAAACCAACTACTTAAAAATCAAGTTTTGAACAGAACCAAGGTATTGCATGGTCCTCGGACTCAAACCTATGGGGAAACCAACTACTTAAAAATCAAGTTTTGGACAGAACCAAGGTATTGCATGGTCCTCGGACTCAAACCTATGGGGAAACCAACTACTTAAAAATCAAGTTTTGGACAGAACCAAGGTATTGCATGGTCCTCGAACTCAAACCTGTGGGGATCCAACTACTTTAAAGAAACCTGGGTACTAAGCAGGACCTTACACTACACGTGACATCTCGGATGATGCCTATATCTCCATTGAATGAGGGTCAGACATGAGTTCAAGGCTCTATAGGTACAGGTAAGCTAACGTTCTGAAACATGATTCTAAGTATATCGCATGCCCAATTATTCATACGTGTTAAGATAATTAGTTCAAAACTCATAAATAATAGTAAGCATCGGCAAGGGCAACTAACAAGTAACCAAAAGGAAAAAGGAAGAAAAGAATTTCATATACGTGTTCAACAAGTTCAATCTACTAGCAGATTACAAAGTTTCATAATAAAAAAGAAACAAGTTAATCGTTAAACTAAAAACAAGTACGAAGCCTGGCTGGGGTTTCTACTTCTTTAATTTTGCATCGGCCACATCCTGGGAAGGAGGAACGGGATCAGCTTCAGTGCCTTGGAGGACAGTCCCTTCTGGGGAAGGCTGAGCAGGATCGACGTCGGTGCTCTATGGGACCACAACAAGGGGAATTGCCTGTAGGGGCTGGGCAGGTATGGCTGGCTCTTCGACATTAGGCATCTGAGTGCCAACCGCGGGCTCAGCAACCTCTTTGGGTACCTCGGGGTCCGTACGCTGAGATGCTTCAATCACATCCTGAAGCTCTCCCTCTTTAAGCGGCTCGCCAGGAGAGGCGCCGACCTGTACGGATTCCGACTAAGTGACCCCTTCCTCGTGTTGGTCGCTCACAGCCATGGAGCTAGTGGAGGTGGCCTCACGGATGGCTGTAGGGTAGAATACGTTCTCCGCTTTCCACAAATCGGATGAAGCATTCACCCCAGCTCGCTTCAAGGCCTCTTCCCAAACCTGGGAGCAGTAAAACCTGCATACTCCGGGAATCTGGGCTTTAAGGATGGCTTGGGTTTCAGCTACCCCCGCATTGTAACCATCATCCTCGGCCGTTTCCTTGGCAGCCTCAGCCTTGTTTCTGGCAAACTCGACCTCCCGCTTGGCCCTCATGGCTTCGTCGCGGGCATACTCCGCCACTCCTTTATCGTGCTCTGCCGTGATCAGTCTTTTATTTAGATCATCGATCAGGTCCTTGGCTATTCGCAACTAATCCTCGGCTTCTAGCAGACGTTTTGTTTGATCCTCGGCTTGTTTTTGAGCGCTAGCTAAACCCGCCGAGGCGCTATCCCTATCTCGGATAGCGTCTGTTAGGGCAGCCTTGGCCTTGGCGAGGTCCTCCTCAGAAGTTTGGAGAGTCCGCGCGGCCACTAAGCGCTTGGAGCGTTCATTCTCGGCCGCCTTACTCCTATTGTTCACCTCTTCCTCCATCCTATAGGTGGCTTGGAGAGCCTGTCAAGGGAGATAAATACACCGTGAATGACAAACCGGGAGTGAGAGTTAATAAAATTTTAGGTTTCAAGAGCCTTACCATGCCCAGGTACCTCTTCGTACTAAGGAAGACCTCCTGCATCCTCATTTTCTTCAACCCATCCATGTCGGTGGGAAGTAGCATGGTTCTCCCTAGTGCATTTGCCACGTAACCACCCTCGCCATCTCCAAGGTCCCTCATGGACGCGGTTTCCAGCAGTGGACCCCCGTGGAGCATTGGGGCAAGAAGCCAGGCACTTGGCGAGGATTGGGCCTCGATCCCCTTTCCCTTGCCTTGGGAAGGTTGGACTTTGGTCTCCTTACCCTTGCTTTGGTGCCCAATCTTTAATTGCTTCGCACGCGGGGTTTCCTCCCTCTCCTTAGAAGGTTGGGATTTTCCCCCATCCATGGTTTCCTTGCCCTTTGGGCTCCTCTTTCTCTTTGAATCAGCGCCTTCCGGCCGAGGAGGCAGAGTTGGCTGGGAAGGAGCAGGAAGTTTGGGGCGGGGGGATTGTGGCTATGACTTGGTGGAAGATGACTTAGTCTGGATAGTCTGGGGCTGGGGCGGTGGGGAAGGAGCATTGGGTTGTAGCGTTCCCTGCGCATCCTTCCCTGCTTGACTCTCGAGGAGTTCGAGTAGGGTGGTCGGGGGCTTTCTCTTGAGTCCCATCTCAGCCTGAGAAGATGTGCCTACTGATGACAATTCCGCCTTGGACAAGGCTGGGTCACCTATATCACCGGAAGGATCCTCGGATTGGTTGGCTAGGTCAAACACCCCAAAACCTTCCTTGGGCTGATCTAACTCCCCTTCGTCCTCCGCTACTTGATGAGACGAGGAGGGGCCCACCAGTGGGATGCTCTCAGGGACTGATGGTACTTCGGAGATTAGAAATCCTGTCTCGACCACGGTAATTTTTGGAAGCCGAGGGCGGCTCTTGCTGATCACGTGCCTAGGGTCGGTAAATGACTTCTGAATGGGAGCGTACCCTAATATCTTGTGAGCGGCTCGGACTTGACCATCTCCGTCATTTACGAAAACTGCCGCTTGTAGAACAGTCTCCAAGTCCACCCGGTTGATTAAGTGAAAATGCCGTTGATAAGCGTGTGGATCTACAAAAGAAAAACACATATGCATGGTTAGTTACCGAACCACATCAGATTAGAATGGCGCAAAGGGTCAACGCCCTTCCATTCCCTATATCCCACCTGGTTTTCCTTCTACTGTGGGGCACGGATTGCCATCATGCCATTCATTGGAGACGATAAGGAAATCCTTGTTTAACCCCTTGTTGGAATTAGGGAGGCATTGAATTAGTCGACCCCTTTCGTCTCTCGTCTTCATGTAGTAGGATTTCCCCTTCAAATCTTGGAGATTATAGCACCAATTCACGTCATGGTGGGTCAGTCTTAACCCCATCTTTTCGTTTAAAGCATCCACGCAACCCAGAATCCTAAACATGTTGCCAGTGCACTGGGTGGGGGCTAATCAGAAGTGCCTGAGGTAACCCCTCATTACCGGCCCCATAGGGATTCTCATACCCCCCTCTACAAAGGCGAGGACGGGTATAGTGTCACTCCCCCATCTTACAATGCCTCAGACTTACGTTGGGAGGAATCCTGTAATCGGCGATGAACTTATTCATCGCCTCCTCGGTATTAACTAACTTCTTCAGTCTCGATTTGGCCATCTCTATGATTTACTAAACAAACTTAACCAGCAACGAGAGAAGAAAGGGAACCAAACAAAAATAAACCCAGAAAAGAAAAAGCACGAGTTAATGGAGGCAGGGAACTTACACAAAAGAGGAAAGACGCTTCGGATAGGCTTTTTGTGCTGGAGATAGACTTGAGTTTGGACGAAAGTTCAGATGAACCCAAGGTGTACGCGCTAGAACTCTTAAGTGCAAAACTGAAGAGGCGGATCCGTTCCAAAAAATCATTTATACATTCTAGGGTAACTGCACAAATTTTCCCGCCCATAAAGACCAAGGAATCACCACCGTTTGATCTCCATCATGCCGTAGAACGTGGGAAACACAGAGCCGCCCGTATTCAATGAGGCCACGTTTCACCTTCCAGGGACTCCAGGAACGTGTCTCGAGCAAATGAAAAGTCTCGGGAACCGATAGGTGACAAGGATTGACAGACATTGACAGATATCTGATGTCATCAAAACCCTCCTATCCGTTCGAGGAGTCGGATAGCAGGATTTTGAGGGGCTATTGTGGAGCCAGGGAACTTATGATCCGGCCCACGCTCTATTAGGGCTTGGGCCCATGCCGAGGAGGTTGTGTGCCGAGGACGAATGGGGAAAGGCCGAAGTGTCAAGAGGAACAGCCGAGGACGACCCTGTCCTCGGCACTCCAGGACTTCAGGGGGAAGAGCAACGTCTCGATGAAGGCCGCCCCCAAAAATCCCCCTAAAGAAAGTGCGAGTAGAATGGGACCCACGTGGGGGTACGGTGCAAAATTGGTTCAGGGTAAATACATCCCCTCCGCATTAAATGCACCCGCCAGCGTCCTAACCATGTTAATGAGAAAAGACGCCTGGACAGGGTGACTTTGATCATCGCAACTAACAGAAAGCGAGGAGGGACAGCTGATGGGACGGGTACAGAAGTAGGCACCTGCCTGACCAACAAGTGGAGGGCTAAGATCAACCAAGAAGGGCTATATAATGTAAAGGTTGGTGCATCAAGCAGGAGGCTGGGAAAAATGGCCAAAAACCAGAGCCTCCCAACCCACCTCCAAGAGAAAGACTCCTAAGGCGATCACGATTTAATTATGTATGAATACCACGAAAAACCCACCGTCTGGTGACTAAGGCCTAGCCTTTCAAACTCACACTCTATAAATGATATTGTCTGGGCCTTTTTACGTGCGAACCCAATATTGTTATGGGTCGTCACAAATCGTGTCCTTACAAATATAATTGAAAAATCTAATATTATAAACATATAAAAAGTAAGAAAAATTATACCTATATTTAATCCTTTTATTTATTTATTTATTTTTGAAACCTTAACCCTTTTATTTTATACCTCACCTTCACATGCCCAGCCATTTTTTCCCTAGCATGGGACGTGATTAAAGACCAATGGGAATAAGAGCAGGAGCCTATAGCAGTGTGGCTGTACTTGAGGCTTGAATGTTGTAACCATGTAACTATATTTGATTTGATTTGATTTTTTCCCTTTTCCTTTTGGGGATAGGGATAGCTCATAGCTATATATATTTGATTGGAATATAGATTTTTTGATTGCTTTTGTTTTGTTCTATCAGCTGACTGGTTAGTGGTTAACACTTAACACATCAAAAGCAAAGGCCATTATCATTAATTGTGATGTCATGAAAGTCTAAAGAAAGCACACACGATACTCTCTTGATGGAACAGAAACTAAACTGTTAATTCTTGCTAGTAAACCTCAAATCCACAAAGAGTTTCCCTATATCCACAAGGAGAAAAAAACTGGAATCCACACAAAAAAAAAGGACAAAAGTCTATGTTTATTGTTAATAGTTTAATTTGCCTTTGACGGCTACAAAACATATAAATACTGAGAAAAATGTCTAAAACCCTAATTCGCACTAATTACACAATTAGGTGACAAAATATCGAAATTTATCAAAAATGGAAAAATTGGGTTAAATGCAGAATCATAAACTACTAACTTTAAAGGTCGTCCCAAAATAAACGGGGCCTTATTCTGACTTTTAAACTATAAGTTATTAAGGAAAAACAAATATTACTATAAATAGCAAAAACACTGTTTTCAAGGACTTAACAAAGGAATTCACCTAAATTTTGGCAACGCTCATGATAATGATTTTGGATCAAAATGCCGTTTTCCTTAAACTTGTCAAATTTCATGCAATTCCAACATTGTCACCCTGATGGCCTCTATTGGCACTCCTCTTTGATCTTGCATTGTGACTTCCTGTGCTCCTGTTGCTCCAAGAAGGCATGTGCTGTTTGTCTGACATCAAATTGGATGCAAATGGTGAAAGCAAAATGGGACACAACCAATGTGGTATTTATGTATCGATACATGTATCAAATATATGATAGATTTTTCCGACTCAATGAGTTGTTGGTATAGCTTCATGTTTCTTCTATCCAATAGTGGCTTATTGCATTTCCTAGGAAGCTACCACCGATATGTCTTATGGTGTGTTTGGATACCACTTATTTTGTTGAAACTGAAAATTTATTGCTAAAAGTACTGTAGATAAAGGTAAAAGTTAGTTGAAATAGTACAATGAAGCTCATGAATAGTGTCAAAAAGTGCAATGGGACCCATGAATAGTAACAAAAATAAGCTGAATAGTAAAATAATTTTAGTTTTTAATCTCCACCCAGACGTACACTTAATGTTTGAAATTATTTGCTGTCATAGACCACTGAATTTGGCAGAAAACTCAAAACATTACAAATTCAAAAAAGAAAAAGAAAAGAAAAGATAGACGTAACATCTTCTTTCATGTTTTATGAAAGAAAATCAATAACTTCCCCAATATGATGAAATTTCACATCATATTATTTCCTATGATTTTGTTTTTTCTTTTTTCTTTTTAGGAGGGGGGGGGGGAGAGAGTTGGTGTGGGGTTGGTGAATAATTATATAGATTAAGAAGGCAAAAGAAGTGGAGGGACAAATCTCAGACTTCCGGGGAAAAAATCCAAAGTGAGATTTTGATGAGTTGTTCGCTCTTGCCTAAGAATTAAAAATAGTAAAATACCACGAATTAACCAAAAATAAAAGAGTCAATTTTATTTTATTAAAAGTTTTCTTTGTTTCCTTTTTTTTTTTTAATTTAAAAAAAAATAGAAAGAATGCTGAGATGGGTTAAATAATAAATAATGCTGAAAATGTTGAGTTTGTTAGAGTAACAAATTTGGTCAGAAGGACCATTTTCGAAAAGAAATCAAATGGATCAAAATAAAAATTCTGAACTGCCTTAAGCTTTTAGAGGAAATATGTAATTAAGTAAACTTCATATATCTACAATGGAGGGTTCGCTTGGAGGACTATTGGTTCAAGATGATGGCTCTGGCCAAGAGATATCAATATTTTATTTAATTCACGGATCAATTCGACACAAGGTTCAGCACTAATAGAAGTTGCCGACTATCCTAGTAGCAAAGGAAAAGGCAGGGCCTGAAATTCAGACCAGATCAGACTCTTCTCTGTTTGAGCCACTCCCACACACTGACAGGAAGATCTCAGTTGTCTTGGACTGGACAAGTACGTAGAGATCTTCGTGGGACTAAGGAGGGATGGACCAAGGAGTGCAGATGTAAAGAGAGGTGGAGTTCCCAAAACATCTTACAGGTATATCTTAATTTGGTAGAGATTGATGAACGTATCAAGATAAGCAATATATTTAGTTCATTGGGTCAAATGGGCAGGGCAGGCTCAACAGTAGATGCAATAGATGCAATCGTCTAAGGCCTCCATTAGACCCCAAATAAAAGAAGAGGCCCCCAAATAAAAGAAGGCCCCCACTTGTAAAAAAGAAAATTTATATATATAATATATTTATTTATATATTTTAGTTAAAAAAATTTTACGCATTTTTATTGGTCAATAAAATGTATTAAAAAGGCCCCTTGTATCCTAAAATGCAAAAGATTAAAGAGGAAAAAAAAAAAAAAAGTCAAAGTTCAACTAACACAATTAAATTTTAGGAGATAAATGTATTAACCCATCCTTAAAATATGCTAAAATTAAAATTAATAGCAGACAAATTCATTAATAAAACAATCGTAATTATCTTGAAATATGCTAAAGTAGAGATTATAAATGTCAAAAACAAAAGAAAAACCTCTCATCTCTCTATCTCTCTGCCTCTCCATCTATATTCTTACGGTCTTACCTTTCTTTTCTTCATCTTCATCTTGATTTTTGATCTTTTTCCATCAACTCAGTTAGCCACTCTAGCTTGAAATTTTTCTTTGTTGATTCCAGCATACCAGTCTACCAACTGGTAGTCACAAGAGGTATTCTTCTGCTTCAGTTCTTCCCCCCTTTCTCTTTGTCTTTCCGAAAATAAAGACTCAAGAGTCTTCTATTTCTTTAACTTAAATTATATATATTTTTAGTTTGTTTCACACTTTCACTACACTGCACAATTGTTTGATGGGACGGGACACGTTTTTTTGCTATGATGGCTTTTCTAATTCTGCCCGACTGCCCCTCTGTGGACCTTTTTCTGCTTTAAAACTTAGCCATAGAAATATAGTTTTTCTAATTCTGCCCAACTGCCCCTCTATAGAACTTTTTCTACTTTAAAACTTAGCCATAGAAATATAGGATCTAGTGGAGAAAAGGCTGGATGGTTCTCACTTTTTTTTTTTTTTTTTTTTTTTTTTTTTTTTTTTTTTTTTTTTTTTTTTTTTTTTTATAGGAGTACAACCCACAAACCACTGACCACAGTTATGACTTACACGATTTGGTCCGACAGTTTCTCACTTTTTTTTTTTTTTTAATCTGACACTTTATTTATCATTATAAATTATTATACCACTTAATAATTTGATGTGTATCATATCAACTCATTTGTATTATACTGACACTAATTTATTAAACCATGTATTAAATTAATTTTTATTTGTGCAAGTTTAAACTTTCAAGTGGTCACGACTTTAGAAAAATTGCAATAACCAGGTTTTATTGTTTTATACTTTAAATTTTATTTTTAGTTAAATTATCATTTTTAATTATAAATTGTGTTTTATTTATCTATAAATATTTTCTCATCTGCAGAAAGAAGTTTTTCAAAATTAAAATTAATAAAATCTTATTTAAGGTCTACTATGTCACAAGAAAGATTAAGTGGATTAGCTATATTATTAATTAAAAAAGAAATGTTAGAGGAACTTAAATACAAAAACTTAATTAGTAATTTTGCATCTCAAAAAGCAAGAAAAATATATTTTAAATAAAAAAATTCAATATATAAATATATTTTATTTTATTAATATTTAATTATAAAAATGCTCAATTTAAAATTTTTGCCTAAGGCCCCAAAACGTGTTGAGACAGCCCTGCAAATGGGAAACGCTATGTCAAGCAAAATCTGAAGGAGGGATGGGATCCAAGGACCTAGCTCTATTCAATGACGCCTTGTTAGAAAAGCAAGCATGGAGGTTGCTACATCACAAGGAATCATTATTTTACAGTCTTTAAATCAAAAAATTTTCCCAACTGCTCTATCATGGAAGCCGCTGAATCCAGTGCTGGATCTTATGCATGGCATAGCATTTTGAAAGGTCATGAAGCTCTTTTGAAAGGTGCAAAATGGAGGATAGGCAATGGAGAATCAATTGGGGTTTGGCTAGATGCATGGTTACCATCTTGTGATCATCCAAGAGCTTTATCTCCAATTGTGGAAGGCTTTGAGGAGGCAAGAATAGCTGATTTATTGATCTAGAATCAAGACAATGGGATTCAAACCTGCTACAAGGCTTGTTTATTCCTTCAGAAGCTGATTTGATTAAAAGCATCCCTTTTTGTAGTGCAGCAGTGGATGATAAATTAATTTGGCCTCACACTCCCTCGGGTCAGTATACAGTGCAGTCGGGTTACAGATTTCTTATGCGTGAGAATTCTAGTTATCCAATGCAGGAGAGGCCGAATGCAAGTGGGGAATTATGGAAGTGATTTGGAATTCATCGGTTCCTAATAAGGTGTAGAATGTTCTATGGAGATCTTGCAAGGATGCGCTACAAGTGAAAACAAGTTTGGTGAAGCGAAGAATCCTTCAGTCAGACAACTGTGACCACTGCAATGGAGAAGCTGAGAACGTGCTTCACGCCCTTTGGAAGCGCTCAGCCATCTCATAGGTTTGGAGATCAATACTCGAGATCGACTTCAGCCCTCCAAGGAACTTCACCACCATATCAGACCTTATACTTCAGGCTCAGAAGGACGGGAAAGATGTGGAGAAGCTGGCGATGGTGATGTGGACAATCTGGCATCGAAGAAACCAGATAAGAGCAAAGAACGAAGACTATCCTATCTCACAGGTGGTCCCGAATGCCGAACAAGCTCTCCAAGTTTTCATGCAAGCTAACCACGCTGCCCCTACTCAGTCGGTCACCAACGCATCCCCACAAATCAGATGGACGCCACCCCCAACAAACTATCCGAAGGTCAACTTTGATGGTGCAACCTTCAAAGACATTGGTAGAGCAGGCATCGATGCAGTCATATGTGATAATCATGGCCAGGTCATTGCTTCACTATCCGAACAAGTCAATCTTCCTTTCTCATCCGATATGGTGGAGGCACAGGCTGCTGCACGGGCAATGTCGTTCGCTTTGGAGATTGGTTGCTCCTCCTTTATCCTTGAAGGCAAACTGGAATCAGTGATCAAGACCCTCAACAGTGAGGGAGAAAGCTTCTCACCGTTTGGCCATATCCTCACAGCAGCAAAAAATTTGACAAATACCACTAGGATTTCCTTTTCTCATGTACATAGAGTTGGTAACTTTGTTGCACATAATCTAGCTAAACATGCGAGACATGCTAATGGTTACTTAGTGTGGATGGAGGATGTTCCTCCACACCTTCATTCTGTACTCTTGGTCAATAGTGGCTAATTTAGTCAATAAAATTCCAAGACTTCATTCTCGAAAAAAGACAACTAGCCTCATCACACACACATGCTGATTTTTCTTTTCTTTTTGAAGCATTCTTAGAAGCTAAGAAATAAAATAAAGTTCATCCTCTACAGATAACTCCCATCTTAGTCAATAGTTTGTACATATCAAACATGATTTTTTTTTTTTTTCAAATAGCATATACACTATGTATTTTTGAATTGATAAACTTTTGCTTTCTAGTTATTTCAATTTGAGATGAAGAATAGAATTCAAATATTGCTAGAACAATAATTTCAAATCAATTGCTAATCCGTTTATCAAGCATTGGAGTCTTCTTCATAAACAACTACTTGAAGATTCATATCAATTACTCCTAACTAGACAATTCGTTTATCAAGCAGTGGTGGCTTCTTCAAAAACACCTACTTGAAGATCCATATCAATTACTAACTAGACAGCCAGTTTATCAAGAAATGGAGTCTTCTTCAAAAACACCTACTTGAAGATCCATATCAATTGCTTACTGGATAGCCCGTTTGAGTGCCAGTCTCAATTTCAAGGGAAATACCTACATATTTCTTAAAGTAGAAGACAAAAGTGAAAGGGATTTGAAGAAGATTTAAAATTTTAAAAGATAGGGAGAAAGAGAGATAGCCAGACAACGATATCAAAATTTGTAAATTAACAACGAAAATTAAGATCTTTTGATCTTCTATCCAAAAAGGTGGAAAAGTATATTATTATTATTATTATTATTATTATTATTATTATTATTATTATTATTAACGTTATACATGTAAAAGAATCTTAAAAGAATTGAGTAACAAATTGTAAACATAGTTCATTGAAACAAAATTATCAAAAAATCTATCATAGTTGTCATAAGACCCGTGGAGCATGCCTATCTCAACCAAGAGCTGGCTCCTTTCTCTCTCTGTGGCAACGGCATGGGCCTCCCTCTCTCTCTCTCTGCCATCGATCCCTCTTTCGAGCTAAAGACCTAGCGATCTCCTCCTGCACACACCCATCTCTAGCGGAAGCTGCACCCTCATGCTCTCTCACCTTAGCCTGTAAGGTATCTACATGTAAGCTCAAGTGGGCCTCTGAAGCCTGACGAGCATGTGCTATGCCACCATGCACTTTGCCACCACTCATAGGGCAATCATCAATGATAGGTCCCGCTGATGACTATAGAAATGAAGTGACATAATCAGTATCCTCTATAATGAAACCCTCAAAGGAACCTGTCCATAATTAGGGTAGTCCAAAATCACCGCAGAACAAGAAAGCTCACGAGGTGGATCCCTAGGCACTATAAAATTAGGCATAACCTAATGGAAGGACTCTCAACTAAGAAGAACTCTCAGCTTGATAAAGCCCAGAACCAACACCGTACATGCAACTTAGCCATACCAGGGTGACCTCACGCCTAGCCAATAACCGCCCATCATAGGGCTTGTTGAGTATCTCACCCTAAGTGACACAATCCAGCACAGCGCCGACGGTGGACAACTATGTCAAAACAACTCTAGTGATCGTGTAGAGGGTCTAAGTGTATGCGTTAGGATATATCGTCAAAGACAGTCCAGAATATTGTGGAAACAAGGCTGGGATATGCTCATATTCCTACCACGTCAAAATCTGCCAACAACCCTTGAGGCTTTTGAAGCCCTATTGCGAAGCTTGCCTCAGGTAAGCGATGAAAAATCTGTAAGAAAGGGACTCTTAATCATAGGCCCCTATATCTGACACTACTCTCATGGCTGACAATAGCTAACAAGTCAACACCGACCAGTTGTTGCTGAACAAGCAACTACTGAGAAAATAAAAGAAGAACCGCTTGAGAGCAATGTCATCCAGCTTCGCCCCCTAAGGTATGTTGATCCTCAGCCACTCTATGTGGATCTGAGGCTCATCAGTAGGTGTAAAGTACCGTCTTGTTGCTCGGGTAAGGGGATAGCGGATGCCTAAAAGCTCGCTCGCGATGTCGAAGTCCACAAACTCAATCGAGGCCGGATATCCATTGAATCTAAGGCCTAAACTGGCCGTCCAGTCGAGGGGAAGGACTGCATACTCCCCACAGCTTAAATGAAAGGTGCCAGTCTCCACGTGGAACTGATGCACCAAAGTCGCTACTATCACTTCCCTCATGGAATAGGCTGAAATCCTCAGGAAGTCCTCGAAACCCTACTCAATCAAAATTGTGCAATAGTGCATTAGTCCAAGAGTCAAACAGGCAAATAAGGAATGAAGACTAGGCTCCCTAACTGTGAGTCCTGTCAGTATCTTACACTCAATATCAAAAAAGCTATCAGTTAGCATGCATATCTATGCATCCAAAATTGCTAAGTTGAAGAGAAAAAGGAACATACCAAGCCCTTCCAAGCTTGGGCAAAAGGATGCCTCCTCAGATCATGCTGAAGATGGGTATCATCTATGCTATCATCAATCTATCAAGTGTATGCCTTGGCCCAAGCCTGACAAGGTGGAAATCTTGGCTTAAAACTACAGCGCCTTGGAGCACTTAGACCCAGTCCGGCCATGCCATTGGCCTCCAAATCAACATCAAACATGAGCGTGTCTCCAAGCTCAGCGCCCCCTAGGCCTCCTTCCTCTTTAGTCCGAGGGGACTGTGAAGAACTGCCTCCTGAACCAGTACGGGATTGAAATGAAGTATTGGCTATCTCCACTAAACATCAGCTCTTAGTGTGATGTGCTATGTGTATGCCCCTAGCGAGGGCGGTTTCATCACGACCTCTATCAAAACGCTGCTGAAGGGTCTGTGCAACTTGCACGCTGGCCGAGACAGTGTCGTCATCGCTGCTAGACAAGTTTACTCAAGATGGAACAATAGCAAGAGCCTTCCTGCGATCCTCGTTAGATCTCGACTATTGAGACCTGATCTATAAAAGCAAATTCATATTGGATTAGAAAGCCCGACACATATGGCAATTCAAATAGGCAGGTAAGTATGTCAAACCCTATTGCCTAATATATATCATGCATGTTCATTCAAAAATGTCATGTTTTCTCAAAATATCAAAGTTTTCAAAAATGCCTTTCATTTAGGATTTATATTCGGCGGTAGTCATTTCATCCTATCTCTTTTACCTCAAAAGTATTCAAGTTTACAAAATGCCTTTCTCGCAGGATTTACATTTTGCAATGGTCTTTTAATCCTTTCTCTTTTGCCTCAAAAGTATTCAAGTTTTCAAAGCGCCTTTCTCTCAGGATTTATATTCAAAGTAGTTTTCAAAGTAGTTTAATCCTATCTTTTTTGCCTTAAAAGTATTCAAGTTTCCAAAATGCCTCTCTCTGAGGATTTATATTCAACGACGGTCGTTTAATCCTGTCTCTTTTTCTTAAAATATCAAAATTTTCAAAATGCCTCTCTCTCAGGATTTATATTTGATGGTGGTCATTAAATCCTATCTCTTTTTCCTTAAAAGTATTCAAGTTTTCAAAATGTCTCTCTCTCAAGATTTATATTTGGCGGCGGTCGTTTAAGCCTATCTCTTTTGCCTTAAAAGTATTCAAATTTTCAAAATGCCTCTCTCTTAGGATTTATATTTGGCAGTGGTCGTTTAAGCCTATCTCTTTTTCTCAACTTATCAAAGTTTTCAAAATCCTCTCTCAGGATTTATATTTGACGGTGGCCATTTAATCCTATCCATCTTTTCGAGATTTATATTCGGTGGTGGTCGTTTAATCTTTCTCAGTATTTATATTCGACAGCAATAATTTAATCCTATCCATCTTTTCGAGATTTATATTTGGCGACAGTCCTTGAATCCCTTTCAATGTTTATATTCGGCAGCAGTTATTTAATCCCGGTCCATCTTTTCGAGATTTATATTTGGCGGCGGTCGCTTAATATCTTTCAAGGTTTATATTTGGCGACAGTCATTTAATCCTATCCATTTATTCAAGATTTATATTTGGTGGCATTCGTTAATCTCTTTTAGGGTTCATATTCGGTGGCGGTCGTGTAATCCTATTCCCTTTTTCTAAAGATACCACTCATGATTCAGATTCAACGGTGACCGTTTAATACTATGTTTTCCAGAACTATCCTCACGTAAAATTGCATTGTTTTCACATTTTCAATTCTCTCAAAATTTTCCATCTTTATCATGCCTAGTCTCTCATATTTACCTAGCTTTCTTTTAGTTTTCATAGTGTTTCTTGTGTTTTCATAGAATCCAACATATGCAAGTACGCCTATGCTACTTGAATATGTGAACAAATATTTTTTCCAACATCATTGTAGACACTCGATTTTGCACCCATAATTTAATCAAGGAAGATGGCTAGAGTAACCATTCATATACCCAAAATTCATAATTGCATTACATGCATTAATTCATTCATTGCACATCATAAAAATGATCTTGAGGTTAACGATCATGATGGTATGTTCGATTTCCAAATTGGACCGTCAGATTGAAAGATATCACATGATCAAGTTTGCACTATTTGCATGCATTTTGTTTGGGTGGAACCAACCACGCATGAATAATTTAAATGAATTCTGATTGGTTAGACAATTAAAATTAATTAAATAATTTTGTGATTGGTTGTTAGTCAGTGTCAAAAATAGACTTGCTTGCATGAGATTAGTGGATAATCAGATAACAATCAAATTGTGGATAATCAAGACTTTTTGGAGTGTTTATCTACAAGATAATCATCACTTTAGAGACCTAAATATCCAAAAAAGGGGTTTAATTTTTAGAATAAGGATTAAAAATGAGTCTAAGTGCAATTCCGGGCTCAAAAACCCTCAAAAAATGAGTCTAGGTTGGACCAAAATTCAAACGCGAGCTTGGCACTTCTCAAGTGCCGATTGGCACAAACTCGAGGCTCGGCTCGAGGACTCCTGGATTGAGATAAACCTTACCCTTTTTTCGTTTTCTTAGAGATAAGGATGTATCCTAGTTCGTATCTGATCATTCAAGTAATTTTTCGAAGTATTCCAATCTCTATAAATAGTGGACGCCTCTCAAAATACAGCACACTTTTCTACACTTTCTGACCCCCCTCTTTCTGTCTCTTCTTTTTTGATTTTTCAATTCCCCTTACGTTAAAGACGTTTTGGAGGCTCTTGCCTTAGGAACTTCTTTTTTGTAAATAAAGTATTTTAGGCTTCAAAGAGTTGAATAAAGTTCTTTGATTTCTAAAATATTCTTTCATTAGAAGAGCACGCTCATGCAAGAGGTATTCTACTTTTTCTTTTCTTTTCTTCTCCATTAAATTTTGTTGCTGATGCAAGAAATGTTTAACATGTTTTATTATTTCTTGTTCTTGATATATAATTACCATGTTTTGCTATAATTTTTTTTTTTTAAACATGTTCTTAGATGATTGTTTATTGTGATTCACTTTCTTAAATTTCAAAATTTGCTAATGTCTATTAAAGATTTCTTCCAAAAAAAAAATCTGTATTTTTAGATCTGATTTTCTAAACTAAAAACTGATCTGTATTTTCAAATCTAATTTTCTAAACTAAAAACTTATCTGTATTTTCAAATATGATTTTTTCTAATTCAAAAACTGCTCTATATTTTCAGATCTGATTTTTTTCAAGCACAAATCTGATCTGTATTTCCATTAAATACAAATCTAATTTTTTTTAGAAAAAGGTTCCTTTGTTACAAAAGTGTAGATTTTGAATTTTAAAAGAAGGGATTGAAGGTTAGGTTCTATTTTTTTTTTTAACATGTGATGCATGCATAATGAATTCATCTTATGAATGTGAATCCACCTTCAAAAAGTCATTTATTTTTATTTTTTATACATAAAAAAAGATCTGATTTTTCTTGATAAAATCACCTTTTTTAACTTTACACAAAAACATATATGATACTTTTTAACAAAAATCTTATTCTTTCTTTTATACACAAAAAAAAAAAAAAAAAAAAAAAAGAATCTGATTTTTCTTTACAAATCCATTTTTTTTTCCCACAAAACAGATCAGAATTTTCTTTAAAAAGAGGACACATTCATAAGGCAAATTTATTTAGGTTGATTTTTGTCAAGTGTTTGTTATGTATGTTCAACATATCATTCACATCATGCAAAAAAGGGTATACTGGTCGTTAGAGTCTAAAAGACTAGACTTTGTCTGGGCAGAAGAGGTGCTAAACACCTTCTCATTTCGTAACCTAGCCCCCAAGCTTAGGTTTTTGGATAGGTAGATTAGTGTTTTGTCTTTTTCAATTTTTGGTAGATTGTAACTAGGACCAAAAGTTTTGTATTCTTTTGCATAGATTGTAACTAGGACTTAAAGCCTTGTAAGGTTTGATTTACTAAAATTGTACTTGTCTTTATTTAATCAATGACATTCGAAATATTTTGATCATGTAATTTGTATTTATTTTTTCTTATTTTTTTGTATAAAAATAAGTGGCGATTCCACACCACTACCCAAAAGAGAGGTGCCCTCACAAGCACCCGAATCTCTTTTTGAAAGCACCCTAATTATATGCAGTCTCTCACAATCATCATAGCATAAATGATATAAAAAAAAAAAAAAAAAAAAAGCATATATGCGAAAATACCAAAAATGAAATAAATGCTAGCATGCTTTCCTAGTTGCATTGCTACTAACATATTTGCAAAAAAAAATAAAGAGAAAGAGAAAAATAGACACTAACCTTGAGTGTAGAATTGGAGACTGAAGCTATGAACTGAAGCTGAAAATTGGACTCGCTAGACTGCGACTTGCCCCAGAGAAATGTTTAGAAGTTAGAAATCATAGAAATGGAGTTGAAATGGTCAAAACAAAGCCTCGGGACCCATTTATAGGCCTTTGTATGGCCTGGGTAGCCCGGTGCACCTTGTGTCGCTACCGGGTCTGCTGGCGCACATTGACTGGGTCAACGTTGACCTTTGACCCCAAAAAAAAAAAAAAAAAAACTAGAGTTTCTTGCCTTGTTTTGAGGACCAAGTTAGAAAATGAAAGTTCAATTAGTGTATAAAACACTATGAACGTTTAGACCCCCAATTTACAAATTATCAATTCAGGCTTAATGTCAAACAATTAATGTGCAGAATATGAACATAAACTTAAAACAGAATTGATAAATAATCTAAACCAAATACACTCACATCCACAGCAGAAATTAAATGAAAAAGATTAAGGGAAGAGAGATGCAAACACAAGGACAACACTCGATGTGTTATCGAAGAGGAAACCGAAGCCCTCAGTGTAAAACCTCTCCGCCGCCCTCCAAGTGGTAAACAATCCACTAAAGAATGTAGTTGGGATACATGAATAGCAGAAGACCCTCCAAGCAACTACTCCAACGAGATTACGCCGAACCTATTTCTTCTTTAGCTTACCGATTCCGCTAATTGACCATAGCATCTACCAATATGAAATTGGTCCCTTCTTAACTGCTTCCTTAACACCAAATGGCCTTCTCACAGATATAGGTATGGTGAGAAAAGGTTTTGGTAATGTACCTCTCAAGGATTTGACAATGGAGAGGAAGAGAGTAGAGGAATTTGAAGAGTCTTTATGTGAAGATTGTGGATGAATCAATCTTGATTTTCTCTAGGGTTTCTCTCTAAAAATTCTCTCTGGAAGTCTCTGAATATCGTGGGTATAAGGGTATGTATATAGTAGGGTGAGAAGGAATGTGAAAAGTCAGTTTTTCCCAAACAGGGTGGTTTGGTGACTTGACCTCGCAACTAGGCTGAGTCGCGAGTTCAAGTTGTGAGCTAACGGCCTGGCCAGCCTGGGACTTTTGTCCTGTAGTGCAACAACTGGCATAACTCTTCAGCTCTCCTGCATGCTCCACACAGGCGCCAACTTTGGTGGCTTGCCAGTCACGAGTCACCCGCGAGTTCAGCCACGAGTCTTTGCATCCTTGCACAATCTTGAGCATTTCGTCACACTCTCTCACTCACTACCCTTACATGATTCCCACCTAAATACAGGGTTACTAATTCAACCTTACAGAAAATTTCTCCAAACTAGCTTCAGCAGCTCAACCTTGTTAGGCAAAACCGGTCTCAATCCATGAATGGCATAGTTTTTGCACGCAATTTTAGGGCAACAAAATAGAGAATTACGTTCTTTATCCAACACCTCTCAGTACACTTGAGATATTTAAGTCATAAGGGGTACAAAATGAGGTGTCTACATTATTGATCTTGACCCTTGGTTTCTTTTGGTTACTTATTTACATGATTAGCTAACTAGTTTTAATATCATATAGAAGAAAAATACACATAATGAATATATTTTAGAAAAATATTTCAAACTAACATATTTACAAGTAATTAAATATAAAATTGATGTGATATTATGATCAAAACTAAGATAATAGTGAAAACTTAAGCAATTATCCTAAGCAATCTGATAAGATAAGGGAAGGAGCTATTGTGGGGTCTGGGGAGTTTATGCTTCATTTAAGTGGTTTAAACTCCTAAACCAATAAGATGCAGATGTTACAATTTAATGTTTTTGTAGAGTCTTGTGTATTTTCAATTTATCATTTTTTTTGTCATTTTCTTCATGTAATCTAGTTGGGTGCATATCAATAAGTGGAACACAAATTCTCTACGGCAATTTTTGTGTTCCATTAATCATAACTTGTCATGTGGTTAATTATTATATTTTTTTCATTTTTAACTTTTGTTATTTTATTAGAAAAGTCAAATGAAAACATAACAAATAATGATTAATGGAGTATAAAATGGAACACGAAAAGTGGGATAGAAAATTTGAATTCAAAAAGGCAAGGTTATTAGGATCAAGATTCTAAATGGGATCTGTGAGAGGGTTCGGATATCGGATTGTAGGATTGGCACAAGGATCACAAGATCCTACTTTTCGATTAATAAAAAAAAACTAAAAATAATCATAATTATAATTCATAATATTAATTAAAAAAAAAGACCCAAATTAGTGAAATTACTAATAAAAAGTGAAGTACCAAATTATATCAATTATAAATTTTATCGATCACAATTAAAAGTAAGAAATTGACTGCCAATATATCTCATTAGTAAGCAACTAACAGCAGAATAACAAAAAAAAAAAAAAAAAACTCTCCATTGTTGTCGATGATCTCTGTCACTGTGGCCTCATTGTTGGATTTCTTAGTTTCTTGCAATCGCCTTCAACCCTCTAGTAGTATACTCTATCTTTTCTCTACTCTTCTATTTTCTATTTAGGTCAACTCGTTAAGGTGACAACTTTTACTAACGTAAGCCTTAGGGTTTTATTTTTTCCTTAGATATATATGTATGTATGTTTCAATTTGAGCTAGAGTCACTGGGTTAATTTTTTGTTACATTTTTTGTTATCAAAATCCGCATCCCCTCCTATTAAAAAAAAAACTCATCAAAATCTTTATCCCCTCCCATTTTAAAGTCCACTACAAATGGCTAACTTATGTTGAAAACCACTTTGGTGTTGATTAACTATTTGACCAAAAATATGTCTAGCTTTTGCCTTCAATTTGTTCCTTAAAATAGCTAAGAACACACCCAAAATTGTTTCTCTAATTATGGTAAACCTCATAAACCAACCCGTATTATCCTCTCAATTCGTAAAAATAGTCAAGATGGTTTCTAGTCAAACACATCGTTGTAAAAAGACAAAATAAATAATTTCCCATAGCTAAAAAAAACAAAAAATGACCATTCTATAATGAGAAGTGTTATGCCTACAACATTTTCACAAATAATCATAAGTAGTTAGTATTTATTGGTCCTAATTTGAATCTACCACTAAGATTACTATTTTACCCCACCAATAACAACGTAACAATCTGCCACTTAGAACTTGTTGTGAAAATGTTGTTGAGATAGAATTTCTCTTCTATAAATAGCCTTATGAATTTGTATAAATCACTTCTTAACCAAATCATAAGTCACTTTCACCGTACCCCAACAACATAGAAAGCCTTGTAGTAATTAAATCTAACAAAAACCATGGTTTTCAAGGACAACACCTTTTTCTCTTATGTCTTTTTAGAGACAATCCTCATCCTCTTTGCTGGCCATGCTCATGGCGCTAACCTGTGAGACAATGCTCCAAATAAGCAAGTTTGTAATTCAATTGTCGGTAGTCGGACTGACCCTCGTGATGCCGTGATTGCAGACATTAACAAAATGGTTTACCAGAACAAAGCGGCAAGGGCAGTGGCTAAAAAGCAAGCCGAGTCCATTGAAATGAATATATGCATAAATATATTTGAAAGTTGCATTTACTACAACAAACTAGCCTTGAGCTTCCTGAATGAAGGTAACAGAAATGTCGCGAGGGACTTGATCAGCGGCAACATAGACAGCTACCAGAAATGCGATGATACGTTTAAGAATTCTGGCATGAATAATCCCGTTGCCAAATCTACTAAGCTCTTAAAGGACATGGCTAGCACCGGTGTGTATCTAGCAAATTTAATTAAATGAAAAAGAGAATGTGAGTTGTATGTGAGTGTTTAAAAGTGGTTTGAAGAAATTTTAATAAAAATATTTTTGGATTTTTTTTTCTTTTGAACAAAAATTTGTGGAGGCCATGTTTGTTGTATTTGTATCTTGTAGAGCTCTTCTTGTGCCATTGTGATAAGAGAAAATCTTTTATTCTTAAACTTTTTATTTTTAATAAATATCTTGACATTTATCCATATAGAATAATATAGTACTAGATTGGATTAGCTTTTCGAAAGATTTTTCACTACTCTTTTTGTCATGATTCCTTTCCAATACTGTATAATAATACAAGCACATACCTCTTACTAATAATTTTTTCTAGGATAATTTGTAAGAAACATAATTATATACAAAAACTAATAAAATAGAACTTCAATCATCGCAACAAATCCAGGTCTTACAAGGGCCTATAGCGGCATTTGAAAAGCATCACTATAGCCCAACCAAAAATAAATAAATAAATTGAAGGACCTATAGGGTTGTTTGAAAACACCAGAAAAATAATAATAATAAGGGACCTATAGGTCTAAACAAAAATAAAAATAAAAATTTGAAGGACCTATAGCGGCATTTTCAAATGCCATTATAGGTTGAACACAAAATAAAATAAAAATTAAGGAACCTATAGCAGCATTTTCAAACGCACCGGCATTTGAAAACACTGTTATCTAACACTACTCTCATGGCTGACTGCAGCCGACAAGTCAACACCGACCGGTTGTTGCCGAACAGGTAACTACCAAGAAAATAGAAGAAGAACCGCTTGAGAGTGATGTCGTTCGGCTTCGCCCCCCAAGGTATGTTCACCCTAGCCACTCCATGCAAATCTGAGGCTCATCAGTAGGTGTAAAGTACTATCTTGTTGCCTGGGTAAGGGGATAGTTGATGCACAAAAGCTTGCTCACGACGTCAAAGTCCACAAACTCAGTCGGAACTGGATACCCACCAAATATAAGGCCAAGATGGTCGTCTAGTCGAGGGGAAGGACTGCATACTCTCCACAACTCAAATGAAAGGTGCCAATCTCCACATGGAACCACTGCACCAAAGTCTCCGCTATCATGTCCCTCATGGAATAGGCCGGAATCCTCAGGAAGTCCTCGAAGCCTTGCTCAATCAAAAATGGGCAGTAGCGTGCATTAGTCCTAGAGTCAAACAGGCGGATAAGGAATGAAGACCAGGATCTTGACCACAAGTCCTATTAGCAGCCTATACTTGAAATTAGAAAAGCTACCAATTAGCATGCATATCTACGCATCCAGAATTGACAAGTGGAAGAGAAAAAGGAACATACCTAACCCTTCCGAGCCTGAGTGGAAGGATGCCTCTTCAAATCATGCTGAAGATGGGTATCATATATGTTATCATCAATCTCTCCAGTGTATGCCTTGGCCCTGGCCAGACAAGGGGGAAATCTCAACTTATGACTACGGTGCCTCGGAGTGCTTGGACATGACCCGGCCTTGTCATCAGCCTCCAAATCAGTATCTATATCACACATAAGCTCATCTCCAAGCTCGTTGCCCGTTGGGCCTCCTCCTTCCTCGATTTGAGGGAACTGTGAAGAACAACCCACAAAACCAGTGCAGCACTAAGATGAGGCACTAGCTATCTCCACTAAACATTGGCTCCTAGTGCGATATGCTATGTGTATGCCCCCAACGGGCGTGGTGTCATCACCACCTCTGTCAAAACATCGCTAAAGGGTCTGTGCAACCTTCACGGTGGCCGAGACAGTGTCATCGTCGCTACTTAACAAGTTTACTTGAGATGGAACAATAGCGAGACCCTTCCTGTGATCCCGACTAAATCTAGCCCGTCAAGACATGATCTATAAAAGCAAATTCAAATTTGATTAGTAAGCCCAAAACATATGGTAACGCAAATAGGCAGGTAAGTATGTCTAAACCTACTGCATAATATATATCATGCAAGTTCATACCAAAATGTAATGTTTTCTCAAAATATCAAAGATTTCAAAATGCCTCTCTTTCGAGATTTATATTCAACGGCGGACATTTAATCCTTTCTCTTTTGCCTCAAAAGTATTCAAGTTTTCAAAATACCTCTCTCGTAGGATTTATATTCAACGGCGGACATTTAATCCTTTCTCTTTTGCCTCAAAAGTATTCAAGTTTTCAAAATGCCTCTCTCTTAGGATTTATATTTGGTGGTGGTCACTTAATCCTATTTCTTTTGCCTTAAAAGTATTCAAGTTTTCAAAATGCCTCTCTCTCAGGATTTATATTCAGTGGCGGTCGTTCAATCTTGCCTCTTTTTCTCAAAATATCAAAGTTTTTAAAATGCCTATCTCTTAGGATTTATATTCGGCGTCGATTGTTTAATCCTATCTCTTTTTCCTTAAAGTATTCAAGTTTTCAAAATGCCTCTCTGTTAGGATTTATATTCAGTGGCGGTCGTTTAATCCTGTCTCTTTTGCCTCAAAAGTATTCAAGTTTTCAGAATGCCTTTCTCTTAGGATTTATATTTGGCGATGGTCATTTAATCCTGTCTCTTTTTCTCAAAAATATCAAAGTTTTCAAAATGCCCCTTTCAGGATTTATAATTGGCGGCGGCTATTTAATCCTATCCATCTTTTTGAGATTTATATCTGGCAGCGGTCATTTAATTTCTCTTAGCATTTATATTCGACAGTGGTCATTTAATCCTATCCATCTTTTCGAGATTTATATTTGGCGATAGTCATTTAATCTCTTTCAAGGTTTATATTCAGTGGTGGTCTTTTAATCCTATCCATCGTTTTAAGATTCATATTTGACGATGGTCATTTAATCTCTTTTGGGGTTTATATTTAGCGACGATCGTTTAATCTAAACCATCTTTATGAGATTTATATTCAGCGGCGGTCATTTAATCTCTTTTAGGTTTTGTATTCGGCAGTGGTTGTTTAATCCTATCCATCTTTTTGAGATTTCTATTCCACGGCGATCATTTAATCTCTTTCAAGGTTTGTATTCAGCGGCAGTTGTTTAATCCTATCCATCTATACGAGATTTATATTCGACGACAATCATTTAATCTCTTTCAGTGTTCATATTCAGTGGTAGTCGTTTAATCCTATTCCCTTTTTCTAAATATACCACTCAAGATTTAGATTTGGCGGTGACCGTTTAATCCTATGTTTTCCAAAACTACCCACACTCAAAATCACATTGTTTTTACATTCTCAATTCTCTCAAAATTTTCCATCTTTATCATGCCTAGTCTCTCATATTTACCTAGCTTTTCTTTAAGTTTTCATAGTGTTTCACGTGTTTTCATAGCATCCAACATACACAAGTCCACCCATGCTACTTGAACATGTGAACAGATATATTTTCCATCATCATCATAGCATAAATGATAAAAACAAAACAAAAATATATATATATATATATATATATATATATGTATATATATATATATATATATATGCCAAAATACCCAAAATGAAATACATGCTAGCATGCTTTCCTAGTTGCATTGCCACAAAATTATTTGCTGAAAAAATAGACATTAACCTTAACTGTAGAACTAGAGACTGAAGTTTTGAACTAAAGCTAAAAGCTAGACCTATTAGACTGCCACTTGCGCCAGAGAAATGTTTAGAAGTAAGAAATTAGAGAATTGGAGTTGAAATGGTCAAAACGAAGCTGCGGGACCTATTTATAGGCCTTTGTATGGCCTAGGCAGCTCGACGCACCTTGTGTGGCCATCAGGTCTGCTCGACGCACATTGTACGGCCACCAGTCAGCGTTGACCTTTGACCCAAAAAAAAAAAAAAAAAAAACAGAGTTTCTTGCTCAGTTCCGAGGACCAAGTCAAAAAATTTCTCCGTACCAATTGCAGCAACTCAACCTTGTCATAAATGGCGCAGTTTTTGCATGCAATTTTAGGGCAACAAAATGCAGAATTATGTTCTTTATCCAACACCTCTCATCACACTATAGAGATATCAAATAAAGAAAGGGTAGCTGTAGATACTATATTTTATCTGCGTCAATTTGCATGCTAGACCCCAAATATTCCAAAAATATTATATTTTCTCTATGAGACCACGGAAACATCTAGATTGACGTGGCACAACCTGTTCGGGCTTCGGAGCACTCAAAATGTCTTTTTTGATCAAAGTGACCAAAATGCCCCTGGTCAACTTTGGGTTGACCAAAATTCAAACAAGGTCAAAGTCCTCCCGAAACAACTTTTTTCATGCTTTTACATCAAACTTGAGCTACTCAGAGATTTTTGTCAACTTTGACCAAGTTTAACCCAACATTGACTCTGGAGGGCACTAGAAACCCTAATTTTGATCCAATCATCAGAACATGTTAAGACCAGTGCCATTGTGAAGATTATCAAATTCCCTTTCCAACAACTATTCGTGGGTTGAAATTGGAGTTAAAACGGTTAAGATAACCAAAAAACCGTGCAAGGCACATCAGTACGCTTACTAAGGCCATAACTTTTGATCCAACCATTGGATTTTCAATTTCTTTAGTGTTCTAGAAACTAGACATCCAAAGCTTTCCAAGGAAACCCATAGCTTTCAAATATGCAATCAAAGTCAAAACCAAAAAGTGGGAAAAAGAAAAAATTGCTGATGTTAGTCAAGTTGACCCAGCGTACCTTGTGGCCACCAGCCTGACCTGGCACACATACAAGGTGCGTCGAGCCTTGGGAAGCATGCCAATGGCTATAAATGCCCCTAGACCCCTCATTTGGCAAAAAAAATAAGATTTGGGTAGTTTTCTAGGCAGATTCTCTTTCTTTTCCCTCTAATTTCTCTCCCAAACACATCTAAACACCTTTGATTCTTCTCTTTTCTCCATAATCATAAGGTAGTGTTCTTGCACCCAATCTTCCTCTCCTTGGTTCCATACTTTGGATTTGAGGTCTAGGGGTGTGGATGTAGCTTTTTAGCTACAACCAACACCCTTTACTTTTCATAACTTTTTCTTGTTTTTCCTTGTTCAATAATATGCTTTATTGCTTTTCCTAGCATGTTCTTGCTTTATTCTGCTTCCTAGCATTTTTTTTAAAATGGTTTTTCTAGCATTTTTCTTTGCTTTTTACTATGATTTATCACTTTGATGTTGGTGGCCTAGCCTTCTTGGGCTAGGATATGTCTAGATCTACATGTTTATGCTTAGATCTACATGCCTATGCTTTCTATGTCATGCCTATGCTTAGATCTACATGCCTATGTGTTTTTGCCATGTTTTTTCTTTGATCTACATGTTTATGCTTAGATCTATGTGCTTATGTTTAGATCTATATCTCTTTGGGCCCCGTGTCATGCCTATGTTTAGATTTACGTGTTTATGTGCTCCATGCCATGTTTGTGTACTTAGATCTATATGTTGGTTGTTAATACCATGTGCTTCTATAACCCTTTTGTCCCTTGATATCCCTCTTTCTTGTGTTTTGGCCCTTATTGGTCGGGTGCAAATCTAGATCCCGTGGTCTAGGTGGGGAGTATCCATCGAATCTAAGGCCTAAGATGGCCGTCCAGTCGAGGGGAAGGACTGCATACTCCCCACAGCTTAAATGAAAGGTGCCAGTCTCCACGTGGAACTGATGCACCAAAGTCGCTACTATCACTTCCCTCATGGAATAGGCTGAAATCCTCAGGAAGTCCTCGAAACCCTACTCAATCAAAATTGTGCAATAGTGCATTAGTCCAAGAGTCAAACAGGCGAATAAGGAATGAAGACTAGGCTCCCTAACTGTGAGTCCTGTCAGTATCTTACACTCAATATCAAAAAAGCTACCAGTTAGCATGAATATCTATGCATCCAAAATTGCTAAGTTGAAGAGAAAAAGGAACATACCAGGCCCTTCCAAGCTTGAGCAAAAGGATGCCTCTTCAGATCATGCTGAAGATGGGTATCATCTATGCTATCATCAATCTATCAAGTGTATGCCTCGACCCTAGCCTAACAAGGTGGAAATCTTGGCTTAAAACTACGGCGCCTTGGAGCACTTAGACCCAGTCCGGCCATGCCATCGGCCTCCAAATCAACATCAAACATGAGCGTGTCTCCAAGCTCAGCGCCCCCTAGGCCTCCTTCCTCTTTAGTCCGAGGGGACTATGAAGAACTGCCTCCTGAACCAGTACGGGATTGAAATGAAGTATTGGCTATCTCCACTAAACATCAGCTCTTAGTGTGATGTGCTATGTGTATGCCTCTAGCGAGGGCGGTTTCATCACGACCTCTATCAAAACGCCGCTGAAGGGTCCGTGCAACTTGCATGCTGGCCGAGACAGTGTCGTCATCGCTGCTAGACAAGTTTACTCAAGATGGAACAATAGCAAGAGCCTTCCTGCGATCCTTGCTAGCTCTCGACTATTGAGACATGATCTATAAAAGCAAATTCAGATTGGATTAGTAAGCCCAAAACATATGGCAATTCAAATAGGCAGGTAAGTATGTCAAACCCTATTGCCTAATATATATCATGCATGTTCATTCAAAAATGTCATGTTTTCTCAAAATATCAAAGTTTTCAAAAATGCCTTTCTCTTAGGATTTATATTCGGCGGCAGTCATTTAATCCTATCTCTTTTGCCTCAAAAGTATTCAAGTTTACAAAATACCTTTCTCGCAGGATTTACATTTTGCAATGGTCTTTTAATCCTTTCTCTTTTGCCTCAAAAGTATTCAAGTTTTCAAAGCGCCTTTCTCTCAGGATTTATATTCAAAGTAGTTTAATCCTATCTTTTTTGCCTTAAAAGTATTCAAGTTTCCAAAATGCCTCTCTCTGAGGATTTATATTCAACGGCGGTCATTTAATCCTGTCTCTTTTTCTTAAAATATCAAAATTTTCAAAATCCCTCTCTCTCAGGATTTATATTTGACGGTGGTCATTTAATCGTTTCTCTTTTTCCTTAAAAGTATTCAAGTTTTCAAAATGTCTCTCTCTCAAGATTTATATTTGGCGGCGGTCGTTTAAGCCTATCTCTTCTGCCTTAAAAGTATTCAAGTTTTCAAAATGCCTCTCTTAGGATTTATGTTTGGCAGTGGTCGTTTAAGCCTATCTCTTTTTCTCAACTTATCAAAGTTTTCAAAATCCTCTCTCAGGATTTATATTTGACGGTGGCCATTTAATCCTATCCATTTGTTCGAGATTTATATTCGGTGGTGGTCGTTTAATCTTTCTCAGTATTTATATTCGGCAGCAATAATTTAATCCTATCCATCTTTTCGAGATTTATATTCGGCGACAGTCGTTGAATCCCTTTCAATGTTTATATTCGGCAGCAGTTATTTAATCCCGGTCCATCTTTTCGAGATTTATATTTGGCGGCGGTCGCTTAATATCTTTCAAGGTTTATATTTGGCGACAGTCATTTAATCCTATCCATTTATTCAAGATTTATATTTGGTGGCATTCGTTTAATCTCTTTTAGGGTTCATATTCGGTGGCGGTCGTGTAATCCTATTCCCTTTTTCTAAAGATACCACTCATGATTCATATTCAACGGTGACCGTTTAATCCTATGTTTTCCAGAACTACCCTCACGTAAAATTGCATTGTTTTCACATTTTCAATTCTCTCAAAATTTTCCATCTTTATCATGCCTAGTCTCTCATATTTACCTAGCTTTCTTTTAGTTTTCATAGTGTTTCTTGTGTTTTCATAGCATCCAACATATGCAAGTCCGCCTATGCTACTTGAACATGTGAACAAATATATTTTCCAACATCATTGTAGACACTCGATTTTGCACCCATAATTTAATCAAGGAAGATGGCTAGAGTAACCATTCATATACCCAAAATTCATAATTGCATTACATGCATTAATTCATTCATTGCACATCATAAAAATGATCTTGAGGTTAACGATCATGATGGTATGTTCGATTTCCAAATTGGACCGTCAGATTGAAAGATATCACATGATCAAGTTTGCACTATTTGCATGCATTTTGTTTGGGTGGAACCAACCACGCATGAATAATTTAAATGAATTCTGATTGGTTAGACAATTAAATTAATTAAATAATTTTGTGATTGGTTGTTAGTCAGTGTCAAAAATAGGCTTGCTTGCATGAGAATAAAGTGGATAATCAGATAACAATCAAATTGTGGATAATCAAGACTTTTTGAAGTGTTTATCTACAAGATAATCATCACTTTAGAGACCTAAATATCCAGAAAAGGAGTTTAATTTTTAGAATACGGATTAAAAATGAGTCAAAGTGCAATTCCGGGCTAAAAAACCCTCAAAAAAGGAGTCTAGGTTGGACCAAAATTCAAACGCGAGCTTGGCACTTCTCTAGTGCCGATTGGCACAAACTCGAGGCTCGGCTCGAGGACTCCTAGATTGAGATAAACCTTACCCTTTTTTCGTTTTCTTAGAGATAAGGATGTATCCTAGTTCGTATCTGATCATTCAAGTAATTTTTCGAAGTATTCCAATCTCTATAAATAGTGGACGCCTCTCAAAATTCAGCACACTTTTCTACACTTTCTGACCCCCCTCTTTCTGTCTCTTCTTTTCTGATTTTTCAATTCCCCTTACGTTAAAGATGTTTTGGAGGCTCTTGCCTTAGGAACTTCTTTTTTGTAAGTAAAGTATTTTAGGCTTCAAAGAGTTGAATAAAGTTCTTTGAATTCTAAAATATTCTTTCATTAGAAGAGCACTCTCATGCAAGAGGTATTCTACTTTTTCTTTTCTTTTCTTCTCCATTAAATTTTGTTGCTGATGCATGAAATGTTTAACATGTTTTATTATTTCTTGTTCTTGATATATAATTACCATGTTCTGCTAGAATTTTTTTTTTAAAACATGTTCTTAGATGATTGTTTATTGTGATTCACTTTCTTAAATTTCAAAATCTGCTAAAGTCTATTAAAGATTTCTTCAAAAAAAAAAAAAATCTGTATTTTTAGATCTAATTTTCTAAACTAAAAACTGATCAGTGTTTTCAAATCTAATTTTTTAAACTAAAAACTTATCTGTATTTTCATATATGATTTTTTCTAATTCAAAAACTGCTCTGTATTTTCAGATCTGATTTTTTTCAAGCACAAATCTGATCTGTATTTCCATTAAATACAAATCTAATTTTTTTTAGAAAATGGTTCCTTTGTTACAAAAGTGCAGATTTTGAATTTTAAAAGAAGGGATTGAAGGTTAGGTTCTATTTTTTTTTAACATGTGATGCATGCATGGTGAATTCATCTTATGAATGTGAATCCTCCTTCAAAAAGTCATTTATTTTTATTTTTTATACATAAAAAAAGAGCTGATTTTTCTTGATAAAATCACCTTTTTTAACTTTACACAAACATATATAATACTTTTTAACAAAAATCTTATTCTTTCTTTTATACACAAAAAAAAAAAAAAAAAAAATCTGATTTTTCTTTACAAATCCATTTTTTTTTTCCCACAAAACAGATCTGAATTTTCTTAAAAAAGAGGACACATTCATAAGGCAAATTTATTTAGGTTGATTTTTGTCAAGTGTTTGTTATGTATGTTCAACATATCATTCACATCATGCAAAAAAGGGTATATTGGTCATTAGAGTCTAGAAGACTAGACTTTGTCTGGGCAGAATAGGTGCTAAACACCTTCTCATTTCATAACCTAGCCCCCAAGCTTAGATTTTTGGATAGGTAGATTAGTGTTTTGTCTTTTTAAATTTTTGGTAGATTGTAACTAGGACCAAAAGTTTTGTATTCTTTTGCATAGATTGTAACTAGGACTCAAAGCCTTGTAAGGTTTAATTTACTAAAATTGTACTTGTCTTTATTTAATCAATGACGTTCGAAATATTTTGATCATGTAATTTGTATTTATTTTTTCTTATTTCTTTTGTATAAAAATAAGTGGCGATTCCACACCATTGCCCAAAAGAGAGGTGCCCTCACAAACACCCGAATCTCTTTTTGAAAGCACCCCAATTATATGCGGTCTCTCACAATCATCACAGCATAAATGATATTAAAAAAAAAAGCATATATGCAAAAATACCAAAAATGAAATAAATGCTAGCATGCTTTCCTAGTTGCATTGCTACTAACATATTTGCAGAAAAAGCAGAAAAAATAAGGAGAAAGGGAAAAATAGACACTAACCTTGAGTGTAGAATTGGAGATTGAAGCTATGAACTGAAGCTGAAAATTGGACTCGCTAGACCGCGACTTGCCCCAGAGAAATGTTTAGAAGTTAGAAATCATAGAAATGGAGTTGAAATGGTCAGAACGAAGCCTCAGGACCCATTTATAGGCCTTTGTATGGCCTGGGTAGCCCGGTGCACCTTGTGTGGCTACCGGGTCTGCTGGCGCACATTGACTGGGTCAACGTTGACCTTTGACCCAAAAAAAAAAAAAAAAAAAAAAAAAAAAAAAAAAAAAACTAGAGTTTCTTGCCCTGTTTTGAGGACCAAGTTAGAAAATGAAGGTTCAATTAGTGTATAAAACACTATGAACGTTTAGACCCCCAATTTACAAATTATCAATTCAAGCTTAATGTCAAACAATTAATGTGCAGAATATGAACATAAGCTTAAAACAGAATTGATAAATAATCTAAACCAAATACACTCACATCCACAGCAGAAATTAAATGGAAAAGATTAAGGGAAGAGAGATGCAAACACAAGGACAACACTCGATGTGTTATCGAAGAGGAAACTGAAGCTCTCGGTGTAAAACCTCTCCTCCGCCCTTCAAGTGGTAAACAATCCACTAAAGAATGTAGTTGGGATACATGAATAGCAAAAGACCCTCCAAGCTCCTACTCCAACGAGATTACGCCGAACCTATTTCTTCTTTAACTTACCGATTCCGCTAATTGACCATAGCATCTACCAATATGAAATTGGTCCCTTCTTAACTGCTTCCCTAACACCAAATGGCTTTCTCACAGATATAGGTATGGTGAGAAAAGGTTTGGTAATGTACCTCTCAAGGATTTGACAATGGAGAGGAAGAGAGTAGAGGAATTTGAAGAGTCTTTATGTGAAGATTGTGGATGAATCAATCTTGATTTTCTCTAGGGTTCCATGACAACAGGGGTCAAGGATCAGCTCAGAGATCAAAGGATCAAAAACAAAAGAGCTACCTGCTCTGATACCACTTGATAGTTTTTAGACCCCTTAAACAATTGATTAAACCTAGGTAATTAGCCAAGTTGTTACTTAGTCCAATTAAACAAGTCTAGGTTATCACAATAATATAGATCAAATCATGCAAAGCAGCGGAAAATAAATAACACACGATATGATCACCCAGGAAACCAAACCGGTAAAAACCTGGGGAGGATTTGACCTAGCTATCCTCAAGGTAAACTTGAATCCACTATCAGAAAGAATCAAAGTTCATACAAAAGGACTTACAAGCACCCCCGCTCGACTTCCTAATGCTACCAACCAGTAGAACTTACTAACACGACCACGTGCAAGCTCCGAATCCACGGACTCCTTCTTTCTTTAGATTCCCACCAGCTACAAGCACCCCCGCTTGTGTATTCTTTAAGTTTTAATGGCAGCAACTGTTTTGATCATCAAGGTGTAGAGAATATCTCCTCCTTGAAAACCCTAAGTTTGTGTAAAGGAAAGCTCCTCTAGATCTCACAAGAGATTTACACAAACCGCAATATGAGCAACACTAAAACGTGGCTAGGGTTTGCCTTTTATACTTAGGACAAATAAGAAACCCTAAAAACGTTTTAAAACAACTAGGGTTGAGTTGGAAAATTCTGCAGAAAAGCAATCTACCCGACGTTCGATCGGTCGAGCCTAAGCTTCGATTGATCGAGCCAGGCTGAAAGCCACAGTGCTTTCTGCTTTACACTCGATTCCAACTTTACATTGACATACAACTTTGAGCTAGCTTTAAACACTTCTAAACACATTGTTTTGATCATGGTTTGCCAACAATACAAATTAGAGTTCTAAATACATAAAATCCTACACTTTAGAACCTAATTTGCATAAATCACTTCTTAACCAAATCATAAGTCACTTTCACCGTACCCCAACAACATAGAAAGTCTTGTAGTTATTAAATCTAACAAAAACCATGGTTTTCAAGGACAACACCTTTTTCTCTTATGTCTTTTTAGCGACAACCGTCATCCTCTTTGCTGGCCATGCTCATGGCGCTCACCTGTGCGACAATGCTCCTAATAAGCAAGTTTGTAATTCAATTGTCGGTAGTCAGACTGACCCTCGTGATGCCATGATTGCAGACATTAACAAAATGGTTTACCAGAACAAAGCGGCAAGGGCAGTGGCTAAAAAGCAAGCCGAGTCCAGGGAAATTAATATATGCATAAATATATTTGAAAGTTGCATTTACTACAACAAACTAGCCTTAAGCTACCTGAATGAAGGTAACAGAAATGTCGCGAGGGACTTGATCGGCGGCAACATAGACAGCTACCAGACATGCGATGATACGTTTAAGAATTCTGGCATGAACAATCCTGTTGCCAAATCTACTAAGCTCTTAAAGGACATGGCTAGCACCGGTGTGTATCTAGCAAATTTAATTAAATGAAAAAGAGAATGTGAGTTGTATGTGAGTGTTTAAAAGTGGTTTGAAGAAATTTTAATAAAAATATTTTTGGATTTTTTTTTTCTTTTGAACAAAAATTTGTGGAGGCCATGTTTGTTGTCTTTGTATCTTGTAGAGCTCTTCTTGTGCCATTGTGATAAGAGAAAATCTTTTATTCTTAAACTTTTTATTTTTTCATAAATATCTTGACATTTATCTATATAGAATAATATAGTACTAGATTGGATTAGCTTTTCGAAAGATTTTTCACTACTCTTTTTGTCATGATTCCTTTCCAATACTGTATAATAATACAAGCAGATACCTCTTACTAATAATTTTTTCTAGGATAATTTGTAAGAAACATAATTATATACAAAAACTAATAAAATAGAACTAGAATCATCGCAACAAATCCAGGTCTTACAAGGGCCTATAGCGGCATTTGAAAAGCATCACTATAGCCCAACCAAAAATAAATAAATAAATTGAAGGACCTATAGGGTTGTTTAAAAACACCAGAAAAATAATAATAATAAGGGACCTATAGGTCTAAACAAAAATAAAAATAAAAATTTGAAGGACCTATAGCGGCATTTTCAAATGCCATTATAGGTCGAACACAAAATAAAATAAAAATTAAGGGACCTATAGCAGCATTTTCAAATGCACCGGCATTTGAAAACACTGTTATCTAACACTACTCTCATGGCTGACTGCAGCCAACAAGTCAACACCGACCGGTTGTTGCCGAACAGGTAACTACCAAGAAAATAGAAGAAGAACCGCTTGAGAGTGATGTCGTTCGGCTTCGCCCCCCAAGGTATGTTCACCCTAGCCACTCCATGCAAATCTGAGGCTCATCGGTAGGTGTAAAGTACCGTCTCGTCGCCTGGGTAAGGGGATAGTTGATGCATAAAAGCTTGCTCACGACGTCAAAGTCCACAAACTCAATCGGAACTGGATACCCACCAAATCTAAGGCCCAAGATGGTCGTCCAGTTGAGGGGAAGGACTGCATACTATCCACAACTCAAATGAAAGGTGCCAATCTCCTCATGGAACCACTGCACCAAAGTCTCCGCTATCATGTGCCTCATGGAATAGGCCGGAATCCTTAGGAAGTCCTCGAAGCCTTGCTCAATCAAAAATGTGCAGTAGTGTGCATTAGTCCTAGAGTCAAACAGGCGGATAAGGAATGAAGACCAGGCTCTTGACCACAAGTCCTATTAGCAGCCTATACTTGAAATTAGGAAAGCTACCAGTTAGCATGCATATCTACGCATCCAGAATTGACAAGTGGAAGAGAAAAAGGAACATACCTAACCCTTCCGAGCCTGAGTGGAAGGATGACTCTTCAAATTATGCTGAAGATGGGTATCATATATGTTATCATCAATCTCTCCAGTGTATGCCTTGGCCCTGGCCAGACAAGGGGGAAATCTCAACTTATGACTACGGTGCCTCGAAGTGCTTGGACATGACCCGGCCTTGTCATCAGCCTCCAAATCAGTATCTATATCACACATAAGCTCATCTCCAAGCTCGTTGCCCGTTGGGCCTCCTCCTTCCTCAATTTGAGGGAACTGTGAAGAACAACCCACAGAACCAGTGCAACACTAAGATGAGGCACTAGCTATGTCCACTAAACATTGGCTCCTAGTGCGATATGCTATGTGTATGCCCCCAACGGGCATGGTGTCATCACCACCTCTGTCAAAACATCGCTAAAGGGTCTGTGCAACCTTCACGGTGGCCGAGACAATGTCATCGTCGCTACTTAACAAGTCTACTTGAGATGGAACAATAGCAGGAGCCTTCCTGTGATCCCGACTAAATCTAGCCCGTCAAGACATGATCTATAAAAGCAAATTCAAATTTGATTAGTAAGCCCAAAACATATGGAAACGCAAATAGGCAGGTAAGTATGTCTAAACCTGCTGCATAATATATGTCATGCAAGTTCATACCAAAATGTAATGTTTTCTCAAAATATCAAAGATTTCAAAATGGCTCTCTTTCGAGATTTATATTTAGTAGGCAATTGTTTAATCCTATCTCTTTTGCCTCAAAATTATTCAAGTTTTCAAAATACCTCTCTCGTAGGATTTATATTCAGCGGCGGACATTTAATCCTTTCTCTTTTGCCTCAAAAGTATTCAAGTTTTCAAAATGCCTCTCTCTTAGGATTTATATTTGGTGGTGGTCATTTAATCCTATTTCTTTTGCCTTAAAAGTATTCAAGTTTTCAAAATGCCTCTCTCTCAGGATTTATATTCAGTGGCGGTCGTTTAATCTTGCCTCTTTTTCTCAAAATATCAAAGTTTTTAAAATGCCTATCTCTCAGGATTTATACTCGACGTCGATTGTTTAATCCTATCTCTTTTTCCTTAAAAGTATTCAAGTTTTCAAAATGCGTCTCTCTTAGGATTTATATTCAGTGGCGGTCGTTTAATCCTATCTCTTTTGCCTCAAAAGTATTCAAGTTTTCAAAATGCCTTTCTCTCAGGATTTATATTTGGCGATGGTCATTTAATCCTGTCTCTTTTTCTCAAAAATATCAAAGTTTTCAAAATGCCCCTTTCAGGATTTATAATTGGCGGCGGCTATTAAATCCTATCCATCTTTTTGAGATTTATATCTGGCAGCGGTCATTTAATTTCTCTTAGCATTTATATTCGACAGTGGTCGTTCAATCCTATCCATGTTTTCGAGATTTATATTTGGCGACAGTCATTTAATCTCTTTCAAGGTTTATATTCAGTGGTGGTCTTTTAATCCTATCCATCTTTTTAAGATTCATATTTGACGATGGTCATTTAATCTCTTTTGGGGTTTATATTTAGCGACGATCATTTAATCTGAACCATCTTTTGAGATTTATATTCAGCGGCGGTCATTTAATCTCTTTTAGGTTTTGTATTCGGCAGTGGTTGTTTAATCCTATCCATCTTTTTGAGATTTCTATTCCACGGCGGTCATTTAATCTCTTTCAAGGTTTGTATTCAGCGGCAGTTGTTTAATCCTATCCATCTATTCGAGATTTATATTCGGCGACAATTGTTTAATCTCTTTCAGTGTTCATATTCAATGGCAGTCGTTTAATCCTATTCCCTTTTTCTAAATATACCACTCAAGATTTAGATTTGGCAGTGACCGTTTAATCCTATGTTTTCCAAAACTACCCACACTCAAAATCACATTTATTTTACATTTTCAATTCTCTCAAAATTTTCCATCTTTATCATGCCTAGTCTCTCATATTTACCTAGCTTTTCTTTTAGTTTTCATAGTGTTTCATGTGTTTTCATAGCATCCAACATACACAAGTCCGCCCATGCTACTTGAACATGTGAACAGATATATTTTCCAACATCATCATAGCATAAATGATAAAAACAAAAAAATATATATATATATATATATATATATGCCAAAATACCCAAAATGAAATACATGCTAGCATGCTTTCCTAGTTGCATTGCCACTAAATTATTTGCTGAAAAAATAGACATTAACCTTAACTGTAGAACTAGAGACTGAAGTTGTGAACTGAAGCTAAAAGCTAGACCTATTAGACTGCCACTTGCGCCAGAGAAATGTTTAGAAGTAAGAAATTAGAGAATTGGAGTTGAAATGGTCAAAACGAAGCCTCGGGACCTATTTATAGGCCTTTGTATGGCCTAGGCAGCTCGATGCACCTTGTGTGGCCGTCAGGTCTGCTCGGCGCACATTGTATGGCTGCC
Organism: Quercus robur; assembly: GCF_932294415.1. NCBI lineage: Eukaryota > Viridiplantae > Streptophyta > Magnoliopsida > Fagales > Fagaceae > Quercus > Quercus robur. Next base: position 49,323,875 of record NC_065538.1, read on the forward strand.
AGTCAATGTTGACCTTTGACCCAAAAAAAAAAAAAAAAACCAGAGTTTCTTGCTCAGTTCCGAGGACCAAGTCAAAAAATTTCTCCGTACCAATTGCAGCAACTCAACCTTGTCATAAATGGCGCAGTTTTTGCATGCAATTTTAGGGCAACAAAATGAAGAATTATGTTCTTTATCCAACACCTCTCATCACACTATAGAGATATCAAATAAAGAAAGGGTAGCTGTAGATACTATATTTTATCTGCGTCAATTTGCATGCTAGACCCCAAATATTCCAAAAATATTATATTTTCTCTATGAGACCACGGAAACATCTAGATTGACGTGGCACAACCTGTTCGGGCTTCGGAGCACTTAAAATGTCTTTTTGATCAAAGTGACCAAAATGCCCCTAGTCAACCTTGGGTTGACCAAAATTCAAACAAGGTCAAAGTCCTCCCGAAACAAATTTTATATGCTTTTACATCAAACTTGAGCTACTCAGAGATTTTTGTCAACTTTGACCAAGTTTAACCCAACATTGACTCCCGAGGGCACTAGAAACCCTAATTTTGATCTGATCGTCAGAACATGTTAAGACCAGTGCCATTGTGAAGATTATCAAATTCCCTTTCCAACAACTATTCGTGGGTTGAAATTGGAGTTAAAACGGTTGAGATAACCAAAAAATCGTGCAAGGCACATCAGTATGCTTACTAAGGCCATAACTTTTGATCCAACCATTGGATTTTCAATTTCTTTAGTGTTCTAGAAACTAGACATCCAAAGCTTTCCAAGGAAACCCATAGCTTTCAAATATGCAATCAAAGTCAAAACCAAAAAGTGGGAAAAAGACAAAATTGCTGATGTTAGTCAAGTTGACCCAGCGTACCTTGTGGCCACCGGCCTGACCTGGCACACATACAAGGTGCATCGAGCCTTGGGAAGCATGCCAATGGCTATAAATGCCCCCAGACCCCTCATTTGGCAAAAAAAATAAGATTTGGGTAGTTTTCTAGGCAGATTCTCTCTCTTTTCCCTCTAATTTCTCTCCCAAACACATCTAAACACCTTTGATTCTTCTCTTTTCTCCATAATCAGGAGGTAGTGTTCTTGCACCCAATCTTCCTCTCCTTGGTTCCATACTTTGGATTTGAGGTCTAGGGGTGTGGATGTAGCTTTTTAGCTACAACCAACACCCTTTACTTTTCATAACTTTTTCTTGTTTTTCCTTGTTCAATAATATGCTTTATTGCTTTTCCTAGCATGTTCTTGCGTTATTCTGCTTCCTAGCATTTTTTTTAAATGGTTTTTCTAGCATTTTTCTTTGCTTTTTACTATGATTTATCACTTTGATGTTGGTGGCCTAGCCTTCTTGGGCTAGGATATGTCTAGATCTACATGTTTATGCTTAGATCTACATGCCTATGCTTTCTATGTCATGCCTGTGCTTAGATCTACATGCCTATGTGTTTTTGCCATGTTTTTTCTTTGATCTACATGTTTATGCTTAGATCTATGTGCTTATGTTTAGATCTATATCTCTTTGGGCCCCGTGTCATGCCTATGTTTAGATTTACGTGTTTATGTGCTCCATGCCATGTTTGTGTACTTAGATCTATATGTTGGTTGCTAATACCATGTGCTTCTATAACCCTTTTGTCCCTTGATATCCCTCTTTCTTGTGTTTTGGCCCTTATTGGTCGGGTGCAAATCTAGATCCCGTGGTCTAGGTGTAACACCCCAAACCCATACCAAGGATTTAGATGCACAACTTGTCTTATAAATAATCAACAGTAGTATAATGGAACAGAGCGTAATTAAATATCCACAAATAAACTTCAAACCATCAAGCTCTTTCCTATAAAATCCATAAAAACAAAAACTTTAACAATAAAGTCTCCAAATACAATCTCAAAGAGTTTCACGAATGTCAAACTCACTTTCCTAAGAAAATATACTAAAACAGTCCATATACTAACATAGCTCCAAAAGAAGTCTTCAATCTATGTCTCCAATGATCTTCCACCAAAAGGCATTCCACTGCTCTAATCTAAAAGGGGGGAGAAAGGAGGGTGAGCTAGAAGCTCAATAAGAGACTACATAACATGACGATGTCTTTCAAAACAAAACAATAGTATCATGGACAAAATAAAGGCTTTACAAAACATATACAAATAGTTTTAACAGTAATATAATATATTTTATAAAACTGTCAAAAAGAAAACATTTACTATAACACTGTAATTAGTAGATAAAATAGTAACCACTTTAGTTAGCCAAAATACACTAAATAGGTAGAAAAAATATATTATAGTAATAAAAAAATTTTCCACTTATAAAGGTCAATAACAATAAAACAATAGTTTGATATGGAAAACATTAAACATTAGCCAGACAAAGACATAAATTGGTAAACACTTGGTGGGTGATTCCCATGGGGAACAATAACACTAATCTCAAAGAGGCAACACTGGCTCTAAAGAGCAAACGATAACACTAGCTTCGAATAGCAAACGATAACACTTCACCACATCACAATAACACTACATCGGCTGAAGGCCAACACTTAACCTTGTGTTGGCAAAGGTTGTAGACTGTCTAGCTGACCGTTTGAAAACATTCTTACTTTATTACAATATTTTCAATACCAATCATATATCATATAAAAAATACTTTCTCAAAAATATAGTTTTGAGTCATTCTTAACATATACAGTTTCAAAATAATATACAAGAAATAATAAAATTCAGGTATGTATAAAGCATTGACAATGATATAAGTTTTTTGAAACTTCACTTTTGCGATTATGTATATATAAATATATTTTTACCAAAAATATATATAAATATACATGTCTTGAGAGACATCATGTTCTGAAATCCACTTACCTCTAGTTGCTAATACTCGTAGTCTACATCCAAAATCAAATGAGCTCTTCCTCCACACCTAAAAGTAACGGAGTAACACAATTATATAATTAATCCACCTTGACGTATACCATAAAGATGTAAGGGATACTTCCTAATAATTTACTAGTCTTTAAACATCTCTACAACCCTCCATAATATATTACTTCTCCTTACTACTATTATGTCTTTGGGGCTAATAGAGGTATTACCACCCGTAAGTATATCATCTAATGAGAATATGCATGCTGGCGGTTCACCAAGATTTTCATCAATTCCTAATAGGTTAATATCAATACAACCATTGTCTAGTTAAGTGTCAGATTCATATTTTCTTTAAGATTTCATATAACACTTCAACGGCACCATGAAATACTCTATAAGATCAAATATATGTATAGCATCCATAGAAATCTCTACCCGTATGTCATAGCAACCTATAGCATGTACTGACTATTAGAAATTTAATCTAATATATATATATATATATATATATCAACCTTTGTTAGACCAAAGGTCTTCAAATCCAACAGGTAACCAATATAATACAGCCCTCAGTACATGCTAAACATGTATATAGAAACCCATATAGAAACCCAAGAAAAGTTCAATGTACTATTCAATCGAATTAATTCTATGGGACGTGGACCTATTATGATATTCCCTAACAATCATCCACCTTAGCCGATTAAGTATATTATCTATCTATATTAACATGCTATAATAGACTGAATGATCTACTTCAAGGTATAAAGGATTACCTCTACAGTTTCATCCTCGTGAAGCTTAGGAATTAGAGAAATAGCAAGTTGTTGCTCTCAAAATAAATAAAAGAAAGATTCCTTTCATGTGGCTGTCCTAAAAAGATCCAATATGTATATATACACCTCTAAAATAATACTCCAATTCAGTCTAGGAAGACCAATCTCACTCCAATTAGTACTCTTAAATAACACTCCTACTTGAGCTAGAGTTTAAGACCCACTAAAACTTAAATAAGCTTCCAAGACTTTAATTCCCAATTAAACTCAAATTAAGGTTGTTTAGATAGGCTAGAACTCTAAAGGATTCCAATAACACTTAAACTCTTAATCTAAATAGGTTTTAATCTCTTATCCTTTTCCTTAAGTGATAAGGAGACTAAAAGTTTCATATGAATAATCCAAAAAATAACGCTCACGTTACATCTTCTTTTATTTATTTTCTTTGTAGTGATCATAATATAAAATAATATCACCTTCAAAATAAATTAAATAATTCATCAACTCCATTCTAGAAGTAACTAAATTAAGGTGTTACACTAAGCCTACATCCACACACCTAGGCCTATATCAAAGGGTTTGGATCATTTCCCTATATGCATGTGTATGTTTGCTTGCTTCTTTGCTTTTTGTATATGCTTGCTTCTCTAGATCTAGGCTTTGTCATGCTTTGTGGCCCCCGTGGGCTTGTTATTGTGTGGTTATATCCATCCCCCTCGTGGCCTATTAGGGTGTAACCACTTGTGAGACGCATCCCCACGATGCAGGTTTGCTCGATACATACCCTTTCTCTGCACCATCCGATGTTGCTTGTCATGCTTGCTTTGTGCAACCCGTTTGGCTTTCTTTGCTTCTATGCATTCCTTTTGCACGCTTGGCTACATGTTCATGCATGAGTCTTTGCTTGCGTGTGTCATCAAGCATAATTCTTACTATCTCATGCGGGTCCACCCCCGTCTTTGATACATGGGACCCCGAGTCCTTTTTAGGAATTTTGCTTAATGGCACATGTGTCGTCCATACTCCAATCTAATGGAGCTATGGACACTCAATCCAAACCTACATTTGTCCTCCTACAAAACCCTATTTTGTTTGATAATATGCTTGTTTGCCCTTTCATATGCATAGCATGCTTTGTTTGTCCCCATTTGGCTCTTTTTGTTAGCATGTTCTTTACATGCTCTCCCTATCTCCTTTGTTTCTTTCTTTCTTTGTTTGCTGGCTTGCTTCCTTCTTTGTTGCATGTACATGCGTGGAGCAAGGACACTTGTAGCAATGGCATGACCTCCTAGGCGGGAGTAAAAAGGGCAAAGATGCAAGCAAGAAGATGCAAGCCCAAAAAGCGCAATGTTCAATAGATTGGAGGCGTAGCCTTCCCGAGTGGTTATATCCTTCTATCTCCCTCCTTTAGCGTCTTTTCTAGATCATGTATTATGATCCCCCTCCATGTACCCCTTTTACTTTCCCGCTCTTTGCTTGGGCCGCGCTTCCTAGGTACGACAATGTCTATTTTATATTTCTTGTACCTTGCTGGGCCATACCCTTAGAACGTTGGCGATGTCTAATTTACTTTCCCACTCTGTTTGATTGCATAGCGCATGATGTATGTATATCTATATCTACTTGTATATGGGTGATTGTACACTTTATATGATGGACTCTCATGACTATGAGAGTGACCCTCTCTAGTCATGAGAGCTCTTGACCTTGTAGTATGAGTATGCACTCAAGATGATTGTCGTAGGTGTATATTCATGCTATATTGTGTGCACGATCATCGCAATGTGATTGTCCCAATCTATCTCACCCTGTGACATTGGTTTCCCCATGTATGCGACATGCATCAACAATCATGATATTTTGAAGGGCTTCGGCTTGTCTCAGTATAAGCATGTCGATACACACCGTATACATAGACATGAAACCCTGTCGAATTTTCACCATGAAAATGAGGCAGCTTGTTGCCGTATTCTCATAGCGAAAGCTTGGCGAGAATAGCATTTTATGTGCTATGATGCACCTGAGGCGAAGCGCTACCAAATTTTTGCCACGAAAATAAGGCGAAATGCTACCAAATTTTCGCTGTTGAAATTTGGCATTGCTTCCAACCGCAATGAGAAAGCATCGACTGGGACCATACCCATTCCAAAATCAAACCTTAGAGCCCAACACGTTTAAAGCAAGTAAGCTAATGCCAATAGCTTGTTTTCAATTGCCAATGTCTAAAAATTACGATTTTACCAAAACAAAGGACTGTCCCTGGATAGGCGCAGTGGGGTGCCTAACACCTTCCCCACACATAACTAAACTTCCGAATTCAAGAATCAAGATTTTTTTATCCATCCATATTAGATTAGGAAAAACAACATTTTTCTTAGCCTAGGATCAGTAATAAAATCAAATAGAGTCAAGTGACCAATCACACCTTAGAAAAACCCAATGATTGGTGGTGACTTCACTTACCCTTGGTAATTTCCTTAAAATTGACTCATATTCCAGTTACACATTGGAGGTACGAGACACCTCCATATTCTCACACCGAGAAGCGTGCGAGTGTCGCCACAATAGGTGGTCGAGCAGCCACGAGGCGTCGACAGACTGGCGAATCCACTGGGGATACCTAAAGAGTTTAGCCTTTAGAGCTTTTGATAAAACCATAATCTTTAGATATTGGCTTTCAAAAACATTGAAATTGGCATTAGCCTCTGGGGCTTTCATTTTGAAAAATGCTTTTACTATATCCTAGTAAACTATTTTCAAAACTCAAAAATATTTTCCAAAATTTTTTTTCAAATGGTTTTCCAAAAACCAACTTTGAGGTATTTTCGCACGTGTGAAGCTATCCTGCTTTCTTAAGCATGCTTTATAACTTTCCTTCACATGTGCAAACCTAGGGTAGTAAGATTTAATTTCTGCTACACCTTTATTTGTTTATATATTTGTTGTTCTTGGAAAGTCTTTCCCCTTTCATTTCAAAATGCATGACATCACCCTTCGTATTGAGTCAAACCCAGACTCAGTGTCGAAGGCTAATGCTAGATGCGTATATCTCAGATAGTTACTGGATGCCAAATTGTAGGCTTTTCCTGGGTCCATGGGTAGATAGGATTATGCTCAAAAGATCCCTTGATCCACTCTATCCCACAACTTTTATGAAGGGAAGGATTAGATGATTGAGGTCTCCCCTAAGAATAGGACCAACTTACCAGTTAATCTGTGTATCATTAGATCATACCCGGTCCCTAAAGGTTTCCAACTCTACAAGGGCATGCATGCATGCACTAATGGCCATGTCATGCAAATGTGTATAAATAAAATTTATGGCAAGTAGCTAGAACTCCGCGCCAAGGAGGACATTGCCAGGAATCCAAGTTCTACCCCGAAAAGATCAGGCTATCAAGACTGAAGCTCTTCATTGTAAATTTGAATTTCCAATTATTGTAAAAGGCCCACTATTGGAGCCATTGTCTATAGCCCATGATTTGGGGGCATTGTAAAAGCCAAACTTTGTAAAAGCGTTACTTTTCCAGGTAATCAAAAGGGAAGGGTCCATCCTGTAAATTTGAGCATGATATGAAAGTTCCAGTTACTTGCCAAGCTTGTGCATTAATCCGCATCACTATAGAAACTCACCATGATAAATACTCAATCAAGGGTCCAAGCCAATATTTTGAAAATGATAGGTGCATTTTAAATAAGCAAGAACCTAAACTAACTTTGTGTTTGTTTGGTGTTTCCACATTGTTAAATTTTCAAATGTATCCCACTTCTCTTTAATCCCATTCTTTCAGGATTATCAAGAGAAAATATTGCTTAAAGGAAACAATCCAACTTACCATCACACCGTGATCCAATCATTACTAGGTCTTGTGCTAAAGAGATGTCTACTAGTGGTCCTTCCCCCATCGAGGAAAACACTCATGAGATCACTCTCCTGAAAGAGCAGGTGGCAGAAATGATGCGCATGATGTAACAACTGGTTGTAGGAAGGAACCGAGGTTCATCTGGTCCCACTCCAGAGGGCTCTATAACCCAGTTTGAAAATGAGACTCGGCCACCACCGGATCCAAATCCAAGGCCAAAACACACCGCCATTCATCCCACAAAGGGGTGACCAAGAATTGAATCCTATTAAGGATAAGACCTCAGATTTTGGTTACGATCAAGTTAAAAGTCAAGTGGAGACCCTTACTAAGAAAATTTATATCATAGAGGGCTCTAGCACCCGAGGAAGTGTTGATCTGGACAGCCTGATCGATTTTCTTCAGGTCATTATGCCTCCTAAGTTCAAGGCACTCGAGTTTGTCAAGTATGATGGCACTAGAGATCCCTGCACCCATTTGTGCATGTTATGTAGGAAGATGGCATCCTATGGAGGTAATCATCCTTTGCTCTGCCAGATTTTCCCTAATAGCTTGATTGGCCTTGCAACCACGTGGTATGTGATATTGGAAATGACCTCCAGCCAGAGAGAGATGGCCAATGCATTCTTGGATTATTACCAATTCAAAATTGAGATAGCTCTCGACCGCACAATTCTTCAAAGGATTGAAAAAGAAGAATGGGGAATCTTTCTATGAATATGTTGAAAGGTGGCTCAAGCTAGCTGCCCAAGTGCTTCCTCCCATGATAGAAGACAAAATGATCAAGTGGTTCATTAATAACCTTAAGCCTCCTTATTATGAGAAGATGATTAGTGCCTAAGTTACTCATTTCGCTAGCCTGATTCCTATTAGGGAGTGTATCGATGAGGGTATTAGAAGCAAGGAAATCATTGATCCTGAAGCCTTGAGCTCCATGATAGAACAGCAAGTGAAAAAGGCAATTAGCCATAAAGGAAAGGAAGCCGATGTCCACATGGTCAACAAAGCGCCTGAAAGGCCCCAGGGTATCACTTCTGCTTATATAGCCCTGACTGCTCAACCTTATTGGCAACAAGTTTGGCCAGCCCAAGCATTTCCTTGAGCATTTAACCAATGGGAAAGGCTAGATCAACCCTGCTATCCTAGAGGAGAACCCCAAAAATTCTTGTACGTTTTTAGACCCCTTAAAACATAAGTTGATTAACCAAGTTATTTAGCCAAGTGATTACTTAGATAAATTATTCAAGTCTAGGTTAACACAAGTAAATCATACCAAGTAAATAATGCAAAAAATAAATAACACAACGATATGATAACCCAGGAAAACCAAACTGGTAAAAAACCTGGGGAGGATTTCACCTAGCTATCCTCAAGGTAAAACAGATCCACTATGAAAGAATTGAAGTTTTACAATAGCAACTTAGACCACTAACATCCTATTGCTACCTCGAGTAGAAAACTTATACCACGACCACGTGACAGTTTCGAGTTCACGGACTACTTCTTTCTTGGATTCACAACAACCACAAGCACTCCCACTTGTGTTTTCTTTAAGCTCTTTATGCAAAACTGAAGAGATCACCAAGCTCTCGACATCAATTTTGATCTTAATAACCCTAAGTATGTATGAAAGCAAACACCTCTAGATCTCACAAGAGATTCATACACAGCATATCAACAACCTTTAAAATGTGGCTAGGGTTTTTCTTTTTATACTAGAAGCAAAACATAAAACCCTACACATCATATGGGCTTGGGCTTGAGTTGGAAAATTCTGCAGAAAAACAATATGCACAAGCTTCAATCGATCGAGTCTAATTTTTGATCAATCGAGCTTTGCAGATTTACACATTAAATCTTGCAGTACACTCGATTCCAACTTTACACATAAACACACTTTGAGTAGCCTAAATCTAGACTAAATGTTTTGATCATGGTTTGCCAACATATATATAATGAAGTTCTAATACATTAGTTCCTAATTCCTTAGAACCTAACAAACTCTCCCTTTGGCAATCCGTGACAAAACACATACCAAAACAAAAATGCTCAAAGTTACAAAACAGCCCATTACAATAAAATGCCCAATAAACAATTCAACCTAACTACTATCTATCTGTTGCTAGTGTAGACAACAACACGACTAAATCAACCTGTATATTCCTGATACACTCAACAAACACATAAACACATGTGTGGAAAATACAAGTAAAACAAAATAACTTCTTGACTTCACAAAAACATAAAATAAAAGACATATATCATGAATAACCTCATAATATAAATCAATAGCCAATGTAGAACATGTGAAACAAAAAAAAAACTTTATGTCTCCCCCTAACATATACAACCCATAAGAAAATAAATACATCACAAGCCAAAAACATATACAAAAAGCTCCTAGATACAATTTAAAGCTCCAAAAACATCAAAACTCCCCTTATCTCCATCAGTATGTACTCCCCCTTTTTGTGACGAATTTCCAAAGGGCAATCAAGACTCATCATCAAAAGGAGGTGGTGGAGAACATCTAGAACTTGCCAAATCAGCACGCAAAGCCTGAAGCTCCATGAGCACATCCACCAAAATCTTTCCCTGAGCCGCTTGAACGGTCATAACAGTCTCCAGCATACTTCGCAAAGAAGCATTGCTTGAAGAAGAAGTCGGTGGAGGATTAACAGCAGCTGTGAGATTGACATACTTCTCAGCTGTAAGGTCACCAGAAGTAGGAGGCTAAGATGTAGCAGCTGTAGAAGACTCAACTCGAGGGCGTTTAGAGATAGCTTTCAACTAAGTAGCTCTCTGCCTAAGAAAGGTGGCACCTATGGGAGCAATAATATGGACAGGCTCAGATGCAGGAAAATCCTCTAAACCTAGATGTAACAAAATCCTATGAATAAAAACAAGAAAGAAAAGACCATGTGATTTAGAACTACTCCTATGAACCTCAACCAAAGAACGAATGAAGAGGGTAGGAAAACTCATAGGAGCATTAGTCACAAGGGCATACAAAAATGCACATCGCTCAATAGGAATGGTGTGCAAGTGAGAGATAGGCTAAAGAGAATGACAAGCAATCCGAAAAAACAGATAGTTGAGCTCTGTAAGCTCATGAGTAATGATACGAGGATTGGAGCCCCATCGAATGGAAGTACTGGTAATGTGAGACATGATCTCATCAAAGGGAGGGTCCTTATCATAAGGATAGATAGGCTGTTGTACCAAAGGTACACCAAGAGTAGAGGCCACTACCTGAGGAGTAATGACATACTCTTCTCCCCTTATCCAACTCTTCACAAACTGAATGTTGGATGAAGTGGAGTGGATAGAGAGGTTCGAGTAGAACTCTCTAATCAAAACAGCCAGAGGGGCATGAGAATTGTCCAAAAGAGGTAACCAACCCCGACTCTCAAAGTTCCTATGTATCTCAGGATCTAACTCATCAAGGATCACTTTACACTCAGCCCACACCGATCTAAAGATATAAAGTTTCTCATAATTCTCTTGGTGTTTCTCAGTTCTATACATATCACTCTAAAAGGCAGAAGTAGAGGAAGAAGAGGTTTTCTTGTTGGCTCTAGTTTTCTTAACCATGATGCTAAAAGGTTAAAACAAAAACAAAAACAAAGACCAAGGAAAGAAAACAAAGAAAACCAAGGGCAGACTGCATCAGAAAGAGTTAGAGCACAAAATATAGAAAAGAAAGATCTATATGATGCATGAACATAATGAATAGATGATGCATGCACTAATGCATTGAGAACAGTTCAATTACACTTTAGAAACCAACAATTTACTTGATCATAGAGTTTTAGTACAAAAACCCCAAATTTGAAAATACCCAATTTCAAAAATCCAACCAAATTGACCAAGTAATCATTATACTAGTTAGATAATAATATATAATGACATAATTAATCAATTACACAAGTCAATTTTATCAAATTAAGCCCAATTGAACAAAATCCCCAAATTCACGTAGTTTCAAGCCCTAGAATTTCAAAATTTTCCCAAATCACAAATTTAATCAGATAATTAAAGCATGGGAATCAAGTTTACAGCATCTAAGAACAAAAACCCAGTGATTAAATTTGAAAGAAACCAATTGAAACATCAAAAACCCCAAATTTCTATAGGTCCGAAAATTACACCTAAAATGCATGAAAAATGCATGAAATATGTGAATAAAATGAAAAATAAGGGGTAAAAAGGACATACCGGCACTTGAAGACAAAAACCTTTGAGAAAAATTAGTAAGAAAACGACAAAAATTGGTTTGAGTTGGATCAGTCGAAGAGAGAGAGCAAAAAGCTTTTTGAAAAGTTGAATAAAGTGAAGAACACGAGAGAGAAAAAGGTTTTTAAAAAAACCTTCAAATCGAATTTCGATCGGTAGAAAATTAGGTTCGATCTATCTAGCACCAATCAAGCACCGATTGAGCCAAGCAGATTGTAACCAAAATATTTATCACATTTTCAATCGGTCAAGCAACAAGTTCGATCGATCGAAAATCTGGAAAAAGCAGTTTTTTGAAAAAAAGAGCATTTTAATGCAGAAAATCCTCAAAGCACATTGTTTTATGAATGAAATGCATGAGTATGAAATGAAAAGTTTTTCAAAAACCCTTGAATTCAACCCAGATCTTCCAAAAACAAGATTTTCAATCAATTTGTCCTCGAAGCTCAAATATTAAAACATATTTTGCATCAAAATCAAGGAAAATATTTTGAAAATGTTACACCACTTAATAACTTGTTATTGAATTAATATTTTGAAAATCTAACCGTTGAGAAGGGGTTTATAAACTTGCTTTGTGACACTAACTGCCGCATGCAGTTTTGATATTGGCGTGTGAGTGTATTCCTTTATCTCATCCCCCTTCTCCTATATACATGTTCTATATGTTCTTAACATGCATGCTAATTTTTATATCAATCGGATGCTATTTAGCATTTAATCTATAAACTCATATTTTATGCATTATTTTAAACTACAAAAATTTGAATTTTAACAATTGATTGATGACATGGATATTAATTTTTGATCACCTTGAAATTTTGCAAGCATAAAAAATATACAAAGATAATGTAATCTAATGGTAGATTTGTCAATATTCGCATTCAATTAAAAAATATTGAGTGGTGTAACATTACTTAGAGTTACACCATGTGTAACTTGAACCCAACCCATATATATATATATATATATATATATATATTATATTTGTGAGTAGTAAAACATAAAATATAAATTTAAGAAAAAACAATAATAATACCTAGACCTCCAATTTCAACTACAAACTGCCAGTGATACATAACATTAAATCAATTTTCAGACTAGCTTACCTACAAACAAAAAAAAAAAAAAAAAAAAAAAAAAAAAACCCTTAGAAATTTCAGATGTCAGGTACATTAACAGAGAGTCGTACTCAATTTTTTGCTCCAGCCCTGCACAGGAGAAGCAAGCAAATTGTTAGTAATATAATTCATTCTAAAACTAGTTCACCAAATAAAGACAAGTGACGTCGCAGGAAAATGATACGTATAAAGAACATACAACCTAGCACGACACATTTAAAATGTGGAAATGAGGTGGCAACATCAGGACTCGAAAACAGAACTAGAACGTGAGGATCGTTATGGTTACAAAGATTTAAAACAACAAGATAATTCCAGGAGAGTTATTGACAAGTATTATAGAAAGTTGAGGATGAAGCTTCACATGGAAACAATAAGCAACAAGACCAAAAGTATAAATAGATTCATAGAAGTAGTACACACATCCAAAACACATTTTCAATTGTTACTTGTTAGTTCATTTGTCAATCTCTAGCTTAGGATTCGGTGTAAGTAGTTGTAATCTTTCAATTCAACACTGTAGTTGTTACTAATCTGCATTGATTCAAAGAATGCTTAATTTCCTTAGTTGTTTCGTAGCTAAGTGTTTCCCATTGATTTTAATTTTTACCTAGAATTTCCCTCGATATCCGACGAAGTTCAATCTAATTACCATTGATATTGATAAGGCAAAAGTCCTCTTAATTGAGACAAAACAAATCCATATCCTTCTCAAAACAAATTCAGATTATGAAATAAAAGCCTTAAAAATTAAAATAAGTACATCAAGATGCTATAACAAGATGATTATCAATTCATTTTTAAAATCTTGAGCTATCAATGAGCCACATCAAAGCCATACATCTGCTGCACACACCACAACTGACAGCAGCAATGTCTTACAATCCCTGTAAAATTCATTCACATCCCCTAGTTTAGAAAACAAAAACACTAGGATTTTAAGACACAAAACCAATCATAAATCTCATGGCAAAAGCTACAAACTCATTTCCAAGAAAGTGATGGCCTAAAATTTGTTTCCTAAATATAATTAGCACTTACTCCTTTAATCAAATTGAATATCAGCACTAAAATGTGAAAACTCTTGTATGCATGTAATCATGAGTCACTAAAGATGCCTAAGAACCACCACAACAATTAATATATGTCACAGTATATCCACTAAGAATCTACATGAGACAACTAATAAACTGTATGATAAAGTAGATTTCAGAGTCACCTGTTTATCCTTCAAAGCTCAAACATTAATTCATACAATGCTTCCACCAACAGATTAAGACCCTCTGATGGAATTTAATTTCAGGCAGGGAAAAAAAAACACAAACCAACACATGTTAGAAACCAAGTCCCTGAATTTTCTTTTATAAATAAAAAAATTTAAATTGGAAAACAGATCATTTTACCTCGGATCAATCACATTATCACCATCAAGCAAAAGAAGGCTGCTGGTACAAATTGACGCTGTAAACCCACAAGGAAAACTCCGATTCTCTACCCTCTGGCCTGCTTTGTTTCCCATGTCATACCAAACAAGATTCACATAGTGCTCTCGTGCCTCCTCCAACAAGACCTCCTTGCCATTCTTGGAAAACAATAGCGGCCTATACACAAAAATCCCAGGCACTTCACCTTGCCCAATTCTATAAATCTGTGTCCAAGAACTCTCTACCCCATATTCTTTCATCAGCCAAACTTCGTGATAAGTAGTGTCGTTATGATTCACAAGAACAGAATAACAGAGGTATCTTCCCAACACTTCTAAAGTAGGGAACACACGTTCTTCGTCGTCTAGTTGATCCGGCTCCTTATAGAACCGAAACTTCTCAGTGGCAAGGTCGAAAGCAATAAGCGACCCGATTTTGGATTGAGGAGCATCAACTAACCAATGCACAGCACCATTCAGAGACGCAGAACCCGGATTTAACGAGAGTTTCTTGTCAGGCCATTGTTCTTCAACCTTTTTCCAAGACTGCGCTTTAAGACTATATGCCTTGACTTCAAACTCTGTTAAATGCCTCTTAGCATTATAAAATTCTACGACCCTCAACACCTTATAGTCATCGTTCTGCGGATCATAGCCGAAAGCGAATGCCCTGGTGCAATGCTCGAAACCAGAAGGCTTCTCAACCGGTTCTCGAGGCAATTTCCTATACTTTCTGATCAACGGGTTCCATATTGCGACCTCGTCTTTCTCGTCAGAGAGGCAAACCAAGCCGTCGCAATGGTGCAAGATGTGGAGCTGTAGGGCCGAGTGAATTTCAACGGCGTTTCTGAACTGGTTGTTGTCGGATAAAGGAGCGAAGAGGAAACGTAAGAAATCAGAGTCATCGTAGTGCCGGAGGATGATGCCGCAGTCTCTGTTGGACTCGATGGAGAGCTTGAGATGCTTCTTGATGAAATCTTGGCTGCTGATTAGATGGCGCCATTGCTTAGAAATGCAGAGGAAGCGGACAAGAGACTTGACTGGTAAATGGTGTAGTATATTGAGGGTTAGCTCTAGCGGTATATGAGAATTGGAAGCGGAGGAGGATTCCATTGGCAAAAGATTTTCTTGTTCAGTGAGAAGGATATGGGTTTTGGCAATTGTTTTCACTGTTTGAGGATATGGGTTTTGCAATGAATAACCAATTTGTTTATATAAATAGTTTGTGCTAAAGGGATAAGAAAGGTCAACAATAAAATTTGGAATAAACACTGCCTAAAAAAAATACTTGGAATAAATACACGTGATATAAAGAGTTTGTCATTTAGTATTAGAAAACATGTGGACTTTAGAAGTTAGAACTTAGAATAGAAAGTCAAACCCATCAAAAAAATAAGATAAAAAAAAAAAGTAAAAACTTTTCATTTTTTATATTATATAAATTAGTAACTTATGTAAAATACATTATATACCGTTGCATTGAATTTCATTATCCTTCAGAAAAATAGTATTGTTTGTGCTTCATTAGTCAATGCAATCATGTCTTTGAATTTATTTAGAAAACTTTTGTATTACACCTAATGAAGAGAACTTAAGCTTTGCCTTGCATATAATGATGTATTCATGTACGAGGTTGTAAGTATATGATTCCATTTGAATACAGTCTATATATAGTTAATAACTTGTATAATGCACGAGAAAATTTGACAAAATATTACTTGTTTTCTCTTTTATTTTGTGTATAAAGAATAAAATTGATAATTATGGCAATTATTAATAGAAATTATTGTGATTATGTTTGTATTCATCTTGTGGAGAGGGAGACCTCGAATCCATGTAAAGATCTTAATGTGATAATTGTAAAAAAAGGGTGTTTCCATGGACCTACAGAAAGTTTAGAAAGAGTGAAAATTGAGAGATTAAGAGAGGAATTCAATTAATTCTTTGTTGCTTAATTTTGAATTACAATAAATAGCCTTTTATACATCATTATCTAACTAATTGCTGTTGTATAGTAACTAACTAATAACCTCCTAACAACTTTCTTGACAGTTATTACAATTATTAGAGCAATTACATGACTTACTAAATTATATGCACGTGCTTAATATGCTCAATATATGTGTACAGTGTACACTACTGCTAAGCTACTATATTCAATGAATTGTTGGGCTATTAGAGACCAGCTGCTATAGTTAATGTCGTAGAGATGAACTCAACTCAGCTTGTAAAATGAATTAATTTTAAAATCTTTTTAATATGCACTCAGCTCTGTTCCTTGGTGGTTTGCAGGTGTTGCCAACTTGCCACCCAAAGGGCAAAGGTTCAGTGGTTGGTTGGGAGAATGAAAAAACTCCTTTAAAAAGAAAATTTCCTAGCTATATATTACACACAATTGAAGGTAACAACACTATTCAAAAATAACACATCCATACAACATTTGTACAAGATTGGGTAGCAAAACAAGCTAATTGGGGGGCCTCCTGTAATATAGGTGGTGGCACCACAAATACTTTGTTGCTGAGTTCTTGCCCTCATAACCAGGGCCATTGGCTTCGCTTGGTAACGATGTTCTAGGCAGGACCTCTTGTTTTGCAGCAGAAATATAAATCTGTTCTAAAACTTTTACTGCCGATGATCCCTAATGAGTTTATTCCCACAAAATCTATATTCTACACCAGTTACTGTCTTTAGTCCTTGCCCCTTCTATGTTCCACATCAGCTGCCATCCTTGTGTCTCTCTTTTTCGGTTTCTGGAGAGGTTGGCTTTGTTTGGCATTGCTGTGTGAGTGCATAAGCTGTAGAGCACCTATCAACCATAGGATTGATAATTAGTAATGCTGCAATGGCATTCCATTTCTCTGTTCATAGGTTTTTATGGAAACTGAAAAACCAAATCAAAGGGTTATCAGGATGACTTGTAGGAAATGAGGGTGGTTTTATAAGCTCTTCTTTGGGGTTTGCAATGAGCTCTTTTAGCCATCTCTGTAAGGGTTGTTCACTTGTTCTTGAATGCGTTCAGTCTTAAAGTTCAGTTCTGTACCTCGCCAAAGTGCTATAGCAAAGGGTCAATGCAAAAGAAAATGCTCAATTGAATTCTTATAGAATCTAAATCTTATTTTGAATATTTATAAAAGGTTTTGAACTTATCACCTCAATAAACTAATGTGAATTGTGAAGCTGATGAGTTGATGCAAATATTTAAAGCTACCAATAATTTGGTTTGTTTGCAACACAAACTTTTAAATTAATTGAGATTGTTAATAGTCTGTGATTCTAGCTTGCTGGGAAATGCTATCAAGATAAGTAAAATAATGGTAAGATATCCGCTGTAGCACATTGGCAATTCTTTGGATTAAATATTCTAGGGTCAAATCCTGGCAGCGGAAATAAATTTTTTCACCTATTTTTAATCAACAACTTATAATAGACAGACACTAGTCACACGACAAGGATTTAACCAACTTGACCTACTATTAGAGAAATAATTTTTCCCCCTATTTTTACTCAACAACTTATAATAGACAGACACTAGTCACACAACAAGAATTTAACCAACTTGACCTACTACTAGGCCATGATAAACTTCCTACTTTTCATTTAAAAAAAAAAAATCCATGATAAACTCAACCAGAAAAGCACCTTGAGTGAGTTTCAGTTAACTCAATTGGTAAAATCTCTTATGGTTGAATAAGAAATCTGGAGTTCAATCCCTGTCTACACCAAAAATTGATTGGTATTTTGGTCTAATGATAAAGAGGTATCATTAGAAGCGGACGTCATAGGTTGGAACTCTCTAAAAAAAAAAACACTTTGAGATACAATTCAATTATCTACCCTTCCCTCCAAAAAAAAAAAAAAGAAGCTAATATTCAATTATATATAATATAGACAAAAATAAAATAATGTTCCCATCAAAAAAAACAAAAAAACAAAAAAACCAAATAATGTTCATAGAGGTAAGTTTGAAGAAATTATTTGCGGATGAAATAATTATTCTATTTACTGAAATAATTATTTATTTTATTGAAATTATTTGTTGTTATAGGTATGTTTGAAAAAAAATTAGTATATAAATACTGAATATATTTTGCAGCAAGCAAGTGTTTAATTTTATTTGAATTTTTTTTTTTTTTTGAGAAGGGATTTTATTTGAAGTTAAAATGTGTATTCATAAAAACATCTTATATTATATAGTTCAATTGAAACTTGTTTAATAGTTGAATTTGAGCACGATTCATTTACTAAATAAACAAATATAAATAAATCTTTCCTAAATATGAATTTTGTTTAGAAAAAAAATAAAATAAAATAAAATAAAAATAAAAACCAAAGAATACTACTTTGCCAACAATATACTTCCTTTAGTTAGTACAAAGGCAACAAACTAAGCTGACCCGTCGTAATTGACACATAACAAAAGTGGATTAGTAGCGAACCCAGTAAAAGTAATGTTACTCTAACCTCATGTCCACAACAATTCGTGTCAATTATTATGAAAAATATTATATTCCTATCATTATTCTAAATAATCTATCCCTTGTAGCACATTGGCAATTCTTTATTTGAAGATTCCAGGTTTAAATCCTGGCATCGAAAATGTCTTTTTTTCCTATTTTTAATCAACAGCTTATAATGGACAGTACAAGGATTAACCAACTTGACCTACTACAAGACCCATGATAAACTTCCTACTTTTCATTAAAAAGATCAACAACTAACAATAGACACTACGGGGATTAAACCAACTTGACCTACTACTAGACTCATGATAAACTTCCTACTTTACCTTTAAAAAAAACAAATTCATGATAAGCTCAACCAAAGAAACACCTTTAGATACAATTCGATTATCTACCCTTAACTCAAAAAAAGAAAAAGAAAAATAAAAAAGAAGATACTATTCAATTATAATGTACACAAACAAAAACAAAATAGTTTTCTTTTAGGTAATTTTGAAAAAATAATTTGCGGAAGAAATAATTATTTTATTTATATAAATTAAACAGAAACAAAATATTGTTGTTATAGATATGTTTGAAAAAGCTATTTTAGCTATGAAAATTTTCATAAATGAGAAATGAATATTGAATATATTTTGCAGCAAGTACATGTTTCATTTTATTTGAAGTTAAAATGTGTATTCATAAAAACATCTTATATTATATACTTACTATTAATAAGAGGATTCTCCGTTTGGTTTTCAATATTTTTCATATTAAAATACTTTCACATAAATTCTTAAGTTTTCTAAAATACCCATATCTTTTAGTTAAATAATTTTAGAAAGATGCTACGTCCACAACATTTTTACAACAAATCGTAGGTAATTAGTTTTTATTGGTTTAAATTTAAATCTAACACTAAGATTACCTTTTTGTCCCAACAATAATAACCAGTAACAACTTGCCACTTAGGATTTGTTGTAAAAATATTGTGAAAAAGTTGTGGACATATCATTTCTCATAATTTTAAATTAAAAAACACAAACTAGTTGCAAGAGCAATTTATTGTTCCTAAGTTTTAAGTTTTTTCCTTTATCTTCTCAATTCAACTTAAAATTTAGGGGAAATTACACTTTGCATCCTAAATTATCTGAATGCACACTTTGCACCTTAAATTATCACGTTTATCACACTTTACACCCCGGTGTTATTTTTGCTTTTATGTTGGATGGAATTTTATTACATGTGACAAGCACATGCTTCTTGCTTAGGTGAAACAAACTTAAAAGACTGAAACACCATTCTTCAAAATCAATTAAAACAATTCTTCAAAATCAATGAAAACAAAAGCCAATTTTTTCCATATCTCTCTATCTCGTGTGTGTGCCTCTCCCCAAAACCTCAAGTCCCACCCACCTAAGCTATCAATGTCAACACGCTTCTATCGCAAGGTTGGAATTACAACAGTAGCATCCTATTGTAGAAGTGAGATGAAAATCTTTTCCTTATGGGGGGTATAAAGTAAATTGGGTTGCTGCTGTTATAATGCAAGATTTTTTGGAATGCATATGGCTGGGTATGTATATACTTGATGACGAAGGAAATGTTATCGTTTACCAAAAAAATAAAAATAAATAAATAAAGGAAATGTCATCAAGACATCAACTGCTAGGTGCTCTAGAGGAGCTTTCTTATTAGGTATGGCTGACGCAACTGCATTTTGTGCTATTCGAGCTATTTCCTTTGCTCATGAAACTGGGATCTGAGAGGCTTTTTCGGAAACTGATGTGCAACAAGTGCTGAAAGCTTTGCTGATGCCCAAACTAGATTCGTCAAGTTTAGTTATATACAGTGCATTTTGTGCTTATTTGATATGGGAGTAAATTAAAATTAAATTCATTTTGTGGATCCAATCACATTGATAGTGGGATTTAATAAAAAATTTGGGGTAGTCTTAATTCTGAAAACAAAAACTAAATTAAAAAGTAAACTTAAGAGAAAATTTTAGTTTTTTCCTTCCCTTTGGACAATGGGTGAGGTGGGTGGGACCTAAGATTTTGAGAAGAATTTGAATTTGGGGAGAGGTACACATGCGAGATAGAGATGTGAAAAAAATTGGCTTTTGTTTTAATTAATTTTGAAGAAGAATGTTTCAGTCTTTTAAGTTTGTTCTACCTAAGCAAGAAGTATGTGCTTGTCACATGCAGTATAATTCTGTCAAACATAAAAGCAAAAGTAACACTAGGGTGCAAAGTGTATTCTGGTACATAGTTTAGGATAGTAAAGTATAATTTTCCCTAAAATTTAAGACACTATTTCTATCTCATTTTTAAATATTATTCCACGTTATCTTACCTCTTTTTTTCTTTTTCGTTTTTTTTAAAAAAAAAAAAAACAACGGATATTTATATATCACTTTTAAACATTATAACACTAAAAAAATAAAAATAAAAAAAGTTTTATTGCATGCGCAAAACGTGTGTGATGAGTCTAATATTATATACTTAAATCGAAACTCGTTTAATAATTAATAGTTGAACTTAAACCTGAATTTGAGCAGGATTCATTTTAAATAAACAAATATAAATAAATCTTTCCTAAATATGATTTTTTTTTTAAAAAAAAACACTAGAGAATACTACTTTGCCAACAACACACTTCCTTTAGTTTGTAAAAAGGTAACAACCTAAGCTGACTTGTCATAATTGGCACGTAATAAAAGTAGTATTAGGGGATAATTTAGTGAAAGTGATATTACTTTAACCATAGGTTCACAACAATCCATGTCAATTATTATAAAAAAAATATTATATTCTTAGCAATATTCTAAACAATTGGGTTATTTTTCATTTTTTTATGGTCTAGAAATTAACAAACTTGACTGCTTGTCAATCTTTATTATTGTGATTGAAATCGTTGGCCATAATCTTTACTTCTATATGCAAAATAGACATCTAAATTCTAATGTTGGTGCAAGACAGAGACAATGTATCCACTCTTCTCAAATAAGGCCCGCCATTGCTATTATGAAAGTTAACCATCCAAAAGTGTCCACATGATATCACAAGCCTGATCCAGTGGTAGTTTCTAGTCATATTCAATTTAATGATTGTAATTGTATACCCTTGATGTGTGTTAGCAAAAATGACCACTCTCTATTCACCTAAAAATCAATAGGATTTAATTTCTTCTTTTTTATTTATTTTTTTGAAAGGCGGATTTAATTTCTTTTGTTCCAATTTTTTTAATAAAAAAATGCTAAATTGCAAAAATAAAATATCATCAAACAATATATATATATATATATATATATATAAGTAAAAATTTTTATTGAATCAACATAAGCTTAAAAACCTCTAACAATACTTTAGCGCCATTTACTCGTCTCTAACAGATTTTATAATGGACCAATAGATTCATTACACGTGGACTTGCACGGTAACATAACCAAACTAAATTATTTAAAAGCTTCACGTTCCATTACTATCTTTTAAATGTAGTGTTTTCACCTCATTGAATAGATATCTTTAAGGTTAATCATCAAATTGGAAATTAACTTCACTATTTTGTGACGTTCATCGTAGCCTTTTATTTATTTATTTCTATTATCTTTTTTTTTTTTTTTAAATTCAACCCTTGCAATTTATAAAAGAGTAGTGAGAATTTAAATCTTAATTCTTTTCATAAAAAAGTGTAAAAAAATCACTGAATTACAATGGTTTTAACTATTGTAACCTTATCTTGGAGGAAACAAAAAATATAACAAAAACAAAATTATTCAAGCCTTTATTAATTTTTTTTTTTTTACCCCTTTGTTTACCCAAATATATCTATACTTCGAATCTTTGTTGTCATTATTATTATTATTATAAGATTGCCATTATTATTAATATTACTACTATTATTATTATAATGCTATTTGTACTCACAAATCATACCTTTGATTTTCAAAATGCAAGTACAACTGTCTCAATTAGTTAATATAAATAGTAGAGATGGAGGTTGGTAAATAAATTAGGAGAATACATTTGTAAAAGAAACAATCATTTTCTGTGCTATAGGGGAAAAAAGTCATTCTCCAAGTGAAGATATGTTTAATTATAAATTGTTCATAAACTCTATTCTTATAAAATTTCGAAGTACTAATTCAATGAGTGTAATGGAATATATACATATGCAAAACTTAGAGAAAATTCAATTAAAATCTAATTTTGCGCCATGTGTCAAAATTTATGTGAGGATCACATCATAATTATCTACTTAAGTTTGTGCCATGTGTTCACTTAATTTTTTTTTTTTTTTTTTTTTTTTTTTGCCAAGTGAGTTAATGAATGCAAAATACTAAGAATCTAATTAATAAACTATTTTTTTTTAAAAAAAAACTAATCACATATACTCAATAAAAATCACCACATGTTCTATTTTATTAAAAATTAGGAAAAAAAAGATTATAAGTAGTATTAAATTTAGGTAAGAACTTTAATATGTGACTAATTACGTTTACTTTTAAAAATAAAATTGACTAATTATTTATATTTTTATGATAAATATTGTGTTTAACTTTAAATGTATCTATACGTATGAATTTGTTTCATGCTTTTTTGAAAAGGAAAAAAAAAAGACTAATTATTTATATTTTTATAATAAAAAATATGTTTAATTTTAAATGCATTCATGCGTTTACATGGGTTACATACTAGTATGTATGTATGTGTGTATATATATATATATATATATATATATATATATATATAGAGTTAGGAGAAACTTAGAGAAAGTTCAATTAGAATTTGAAGTTAGAATCCAATTTTGCACCATGTGTCTAAATTTATGTGGGAACCACACCATAATTATCTACTTAAATTTGTGCCATGTGTTCACTTAAATTTTTTAATCTTTATGCCAAATGAGTTAATGAGTACAAAAAACTAAGAATCTAATATTAATAAATTATAATTTTTTAAAAAAAAAAACTAATCACATATACTCAATAAAAATCACCACACATTCTATCTTATGAAAATTAGGAAAAAATGATCATAAGTAATATTAAATTTAGGTAAGAATTTTAATATGTAACTAATTACGTTTACTTTTTTAGAAAAATTATTTGACTAATTATTATTTTTATGATAAAAATTGTGTTTAGCTTTAAATATATCTATACGTATGTATGTGTTACATGATTAAAAAAAAATTAACTACTTATTTATATTTTTATAATAAAAATTGTATTCAATTTTAAATATATCCCTGCATTTGCATGAGTTACATGCTAGTAGAAATAATAGAGATGAATAATTGATAAGAGTAAATTTGTAACAATAACGTAACTATTATCAATAGTGATGATATTTAGATTAAAATGTTATTTGCATTCTCTAAATTTAGGCTACTTCTAAATTAGTCCTTAAATGATGAAATATTATAATTTACATATATATATATATATATATATATATTTTTTTTTTTTTTTTTTTTTGAGAAACAAACACATACACACAAGCAGGGACGGAACCAAGATTCGTACCTAGGGGGGGGGGCAAAGCTTAAAACCAAAAAAAAAAAAAATTTATGAAAATAAAAACTAACATCTATTTCATATTCAACAAAATACTACATACAAAATAAGTATTTTTTAAACATTTCATATTATAAAACACATCAACAAAATATAACATACAAAATAAGTGTTTCTTATTTTGTGCGCGATTTTTGTTTAGGCCATATTTATTTATTTGTAGTTAAATGGGCATGAATTTTATTTATTTATTTATTTTCTTGTAGGTCAATATCTAAATATTTTAGAGAAGAAGAGACAAATATATATATATATATATATATATTTTTTTTTTATTTATGGGCAAATCTTAATTTTTTTATACTAGCTTTTTTTTTTAAATAGGGGGGGGGGGTGTGGGGGGATGACCCTCCTCTGTCCTAATGTAGGTCCGTCCATATACACAAGGGAGAGGGAAAGGGGTTTTAACACAAAGGCACACCACAACTCCACTCAAAAGTCATGGTAATTTTTAAGGGAGGGTGGGGCAAGTTACCATGACTTTTAAGTGAAGTTATAGTATACCTTTGTGCTATAACCCCTTTCCATTTCCTTTGTGTGTGTATGTGTGTTTGTTTCTCAAAAAAGAAAAAGAAAAAAAAGAATGGATAATTGTCCCATAATTTACATAATTGAGTATAAATATTAGAAGTATATAAATGTAGTCATTACATCAAATCCAATTAGAATCTTGCTGTTACACCCCCCCCCCCCCCCCAAAAAAAAACACACAAATCATTTTATAAATGGAATAATAGCAAGAATATTATGAACCAAAACAAAAATGGCATATAACCACGTTGTAATAGTTGTGATGTAAATTATAAATAAATTTTAAAACGTGCATGCTAATTTAAAACGTCCCCAAATTTAGATGGTGTAAAATAGGAGCTTTCAAAAAATTTATAAAAAAACAAATACCATTTGAACATGACATATTTCATAAAACTTCTTATTAGAAAAGTCCACAAACTCCATTCTTATACAAAAATCAATAAGAAATGCTATAAGAGTACTTTACATTACATTATAAACTTAACAAATGTATACAGACTTTAATATTTATATTCCTTATAGTACTTTACATTACATTATTATACACTTAAGCAAATTCATAACGTAATATTTTTATTGATATTACAGTGTAAACTAAAAATTTTCTCCGCTATTTGTGAAAAAATCAACTAAAAAAAACTAAAACTACAATGATTAGTGGTGGCACTGAAACACTTCACATGCCCCAAAAAATGAGTGGTGAAAGTAGATATCTGTCTGTAGTTCTATTTTTTATAGTACAAACTAAAAAAAAAAAATGGCAGAAGGGGAGACAAAAGAAAGAAGAGGTAGGCACGCAAAACAAAAGAGAAAGGTGTGGGCCCAGTCAACGGTTATAAAAACAGAGATGTGGGGAAGGAAAAGCGCGTCCGAGTACAACGGAAGTGGGGGCCCTCACCACCGCTCACTTTGTGAATCACCAAAGAAAAAAAAACCAAACCAAACCAAACCAAAAACTCCAATCTCTCTTTCTCTCTCCTAGTCCTGCCACTCCGCCCAAAATGCCTTGCCTTAACCGATTTTTGAGTTCCCGCCGATCTAACTCAAAGGGGGTCCCTTTCATTTTTTGCTAATTCTTTGTGGGACCCACCAAAGATATTTACTAAAAAAAAAAAAAAATCAAAGAAAAAAAAAGAAAAATTAACGAACACAGCTGGTGAGGTGTGGCTGGTGGGGTTAGAGAGAGAGAAGGAAACAAGCCCAGAAAGCGAAAAAAAGAAAAGAAAAAAAAAATAAAGAAAGATACATCATCAGAGAGATACGCACAGAGCCCTGAGAGAGACCCAAAGATGGTCGAAGAGAGGGTCCTCTAAGATCATCCTGAGATAAGAGAAAAAAAAAGGCAGTAATTGAAAAAAAATGAAGGACTAAAAAATATTTTTGTTTTCAAAAATTTCAAAAATATTTTTTTTTCTTTGCTGCCTTTTGTGTCTCAATCTCCACCCACCTATCATCAACCACCACTCCTAACATTCATTCATTGCATTGTCAAATTTTTTTTTTTTTCTTTTTTTTGGTGAACTATTTGCACAGAAGAAAAAAAAAAAGTTTGCATTTTTATTATCGTCAACAAGAGCAGCAAAAAGAAGAAGAAAAAGACTTATTCCTTGCACCCTTTTGCTCCAATCTTTATGGTAAATAATAAATTCTCTCTCTTTCTTTTTGCTTACATTGCTTGCTCAAGAGGGTATTCCTTCTTTCATTCTTTTAGTGCTGTTAGTTTCTCTTTTTCTGGACCCCATTTGGTTCATTGAAATGTACATTTTTTTTGTTTCTGAAACTTGCAGCTGCAATTGTATAGGATAAGGTTTTGATCAGGGGTATGCGCTTGTTGACGAGAATGGTGTAGGTGCAATCATTAAATATAAAAAGATGAGAGAACCTGAAATGGTTGGTGGATGCGTAAGCCTCCTAGAATTTTTTCTGTTTGTAATATAGTTGTTGCGTAGTTAGTGTTTTACATTTAAACACATTCAAAATTACATTAAAAGGATTTGCTTGCGTGTGGAAGGAGTTGTAATTTGTAATTGGCTGCGTTTGGGATCATATTGGTGGGGGTGAGTTTTTATATAAAAAAGAAAAAAACCTGGCGATTTTGTATAGCGTGTTGTATAGCGTTGTGGCTGACCTCCACCACTGCTGCATTTGGTTAATCAAGTAATGGGGGGTAGATGGAAGTTCTCGTGTTTCGTGGCATTGGTTCTTCTTTCGGGTTTCCGGGGATGTTGGTCGCTTAATGATGAAGGTAATCAGCATTGGCGATCTTGACACTTTTGTATGATGGTATTGAATCCAAATGTTGGTTGTCTAATGTTTGTTGTGATTGGAGTTGGAATGCAGGGTCAGCCTTGTTGGAATTCCGGGCCACAATAGAGTATGATCCGTATGGTGCTCTTGCAAATTGGAATGCTGATGACCCTGATCCTTGCTTGTGGTTGGGAGTTTGTTGCATCAATGGAGAAGTACAAGTGCTGTAAGTCCCTATTGTGTGATTTTTCATTGCAGAAGATTTTTTTGACGAATTTAATGATTATGGTTTTGGTCTTTTATTATGAAAATTTAATTTCCTTTTGTAGCAATTGTCTGATAGACAACAATGTGGACCTTAATTCTAGATTCAATATGGAAGTATGACAAAATTAAATGCTTTAATGTTAAATGTGTTTATGTTAACTTCTTGTAGGGATCTGAGTGGGCTTTCTTTGGAGGGGACACTGGCACCTGAGATTGGGAAACTAAGTAACTTACGATCTCTGTAAGCATTCACAATGCTGTGTAGCTAAAATTTCAGTGTTGCTATCTGGGTGGAGTTTTTGTATTGTGTAGTCAAGTATTATTTGTAGAACTTGCATATCTCTTTTTTGTTGGACTCATATGCAGGAAAAATCTGTGCTGTATTGTTGCATCGCATGTTGATAAGTTTGGTACGCTTTAGTTGGATATTTTTCTCTAGTGTGGACTGTGGACCCCTTGCACTAGTTTGCTGGTGTTTCATTTCAAAGCCATTTTTTTACAAAAATAAATAATTTTCATCTCTGAAATTTGTTCATTATGTGTATATGCATGTTCAAACTTGCAATTTGAGAGGAGATAGAACATAAATGTTGTCAGCTAGTGGAAAAATATGTATTCATGGTGTTCACCTTACAAAGTGGTGGCCCTAAATAATTTTAGCAAGTTGAAGAATGCAAATAATATGCCTTTAGGATATCTTTAAAATGTTTGCTCAATCATGTCTTTTGAGCCCTCTACTAAGCATGACTCTTTGTTTATGTAAGTTCATCTTGTGTTATATGTTGTCATAGTGTAGAAGGTACTTATTGAGACTTCAATCATTTTTAAACATGTCTGGGTTCATATTTGCTTTTGAAAATTTTATGAATGAATTATTCTTGTGTTATATGGGCTACCTCAAATGATAGACAATAAATCTAGGGTCTTGTTATGCAGCTTGATAGTTGACAATTTTGCAGTGCCTTTGGAATCTCATTATGATATTCTGGTTCTCACTTCCTCTGTTTATATGGACAGTGTACTCTTCAAGAACCATTTCTCTGGTGCCATTCCTAAAGAGCTTGCAGACCTTACAAAGTTGGAGCAGTTGGACTTGAGAGACAATAACTTGAGGGGAACTATTCCAGCAGAAATAGGCAGGATGCGGTCACTAAAACGCTTGTGAGTTAACTGTTACATATGTAATCTGTATTTGATGCGTAAATTATAAGTTCCTGGACTGAATTCATTTATACCTCAGATTGCTTTGTGACAATAAATTTGAAGGCAGCATTCCTTTGGAACTTGAGAGGCTCCACAAGCTCTCTGAATTGAAATTTGATGATAACCTTTCAGCTGCTGTGGCCACAGGCATCGACTATGTAAATCGAAAGTTTGGACACTGGTGAGAAATTATTTATTGCATTGAACTTGTTGTCCCTTTTAGTGCTTTGCAAGATATGTGACTGCTTCTCCTTTAATTTATTTCATTACACATCACATGTTGATCAGGACTCTTTAGTTTATTTTTACTGCTTCTCCTTGCAAGATGTGTGCTATCAACTTCATGCCTAGTAGAGGAACTTCTAATTAAATGGAGAATTTTTTTAATTAAAGAAGATGCTTGTAAAGCTCTTTAAAGTGACTAGTTTTACTTCTCTCAGCCACATCATTGCCAAAGAATTAAATGAAGAATGGGGCACACAGATGCTGTTTTAATTATTTGATAAGTTAGTGGTGCATTACGAAAGTTAAGGCCAGAAATCTATTGATCAAAAGGATCCATTCAAATAAGTGGTTTCAGTATGAGCTAATAGCCCATACAGGATATAATTAAATAGTTAAATAGTCTATGTCTCAAAAATATAAAGTTGTATATTCTTAGTGAGATAAAATGTGTGGGTTTTATGTATATTATTCTGTATGGATTTGAGTTCCTGTATCACATCTAAGTCTCTCATTAATCTGTGCCTGTTTATCTAAGGGCACTGGGCACTAAGTAAAGCAGTATGAGATTCTGCTACTGGAACTATTAGGATGCAGGATATTCTGAAGCATGCAGAATTTATTTTTACACTGGACAGATATAAGTCTCTTGCAATTCAGTTGCAAATGATGTATGCATGATAAGTACATTATGCACCACCATTTGGAATATTAGCCACAAATATGTCCTCTAGTTGATTATGCGGAAATGTCTACAGTTTTACAATCTAGTTTTCTGTTTTTTCTTTACATTTCTTGGGCAGCAATGGGCATGGAAATTCAAAACAATTCAATAAGGCAGATTTGTTTATAATCCCAATTAAAGGAGCTCTTATGCGTTATCTCCATGTCCTGCCTTTGTCACTGTATGGGATTAACATTTTTATTTTACTGCCTTTCTTCTTACTTTTGGTTTTTATTCACATTTGTTCTATTTTATTGAAACTGTTTGATTTTCCATCAAGGTTTAAGTTTGGAAAGGACAGTCCGCATGGAAATGGAGACAGTTGCTATGATAAACTAGCTAGTGAGTGGAAACAGTTTTGCTAATATTAGCTCATTAAATACTGATATTTAAGCTTCTCAATCACAAAATGATTTTGCTTCTTGCATTAAGCAGGTTCATCTGAGCCACACATGGTCCATATTGCTCAGAAGCTTGTTAATTTTGCACGTCGTAGGCTACTTGAGCAATCCAGTAACCTTGCAGCTGCACCTGCTAGTGATGGGTCATCACCCTCTGGACCAATCATTGCTCTTCCAACTATGCGGAGTAGTGGGGCTTTCCCAGCTGTACCAAATGAAAAGAAGAAAAAATCTCCCCCACCTGCACCACAGCCTTCTCCTGCTCATCCTAATAGTTCAAATTCTAACAGACATCCAGTCCAAACCCCTGGTTCTCCTAGAAATACAGACAATCAAAAGCCTTCTAATAGTGGAACCTCTGGAAATACGTGGAAATATATCATTATTACTGCGGGTGTTGCTGTCTTGCTCATTCTTGCAGCAGCTATTTTCTGCATGTTCCGAAGCCAAGCAGTGGCAACCATAGGTCCTTGGAAAACTGGATTGAGTGGACAGTTGCAGAAAGCATTCATAACAGGTGATTTTGCAACACAAAATAGAACCCAAAAAAAAAAAAAAAAAAAACTGTTCTTTTACTGAGTCTTCGACAAATAAACCCAGCAAGAATAGAATAAATAAAAAATAACTGCAATCTAATTTGGCTTGGGGAACTATTCCATTGTCATGTGGTTTAATATCTAGCGAGTTCTTACACATTGGTTTGAAGTGAAGTTAGATTGTTGTTTGTGAATAGGAGAAATTAGATTGGTTGAACTAGTAAGTGAACTCCAAGGCTTTCATCATTAAAAATGTTGTTTGAGGATAATTAGGAATGTCCGAGATATTTAAGTTTAGAAAACATAATGGTCAGTGGGTTCATTATGGGAATAGCTACCATTGTTAATTTAACCGTCATAAGTCAAAATTTTTATTGAAAAAAGAATAAACTGAAACTTAAACTATATCATGATGACTCCCATGTTCAATGGTGGACTGCTTTGGAGTATGGAACTTCTCTGAATCTATTTCCATATGATATGGAGTCCCTGAATTCCAATGCTCATCAAATATGCCTATAAGATATTAGCTGATTTCTTTAAAACAGAAGCATATGTTGCCTTGTGTTCTTTTGAGTTAATGAAGTGAGACTGATTCAGGTGCATATATGAAATACAGGGGTGCCCAAGTTGAATCGACCAGAGCTGGAAACAGCCTGTGAAGATTTCAGCAATATAATTGATACTTTTGATGGTTGCATTGTATATAAGGGAACACTGTCCAGTGGAGTTGAGATTGCCGTTGCTTCAACATTAATTAAAACTTCCAAAGAGTGGACAAAGAACTCAGAGATAGCGTACCGAAAAAAGGTCTCTTTTTTCTGTGGTCACTGGAATACTCAAGATCAGCAACTGATACATTGTGCACTTATATCTCATGCTCTTTTTTTTCTCTCTTCTCAGTGTATTGATGTATCTTGTTTTTGATCTTCTGTAGATTGATACATTGTCACGGTTGAATCATAAGAACTTTGTCAATCTTATTGGCTACTGTGAGGAGGATGAACCCTTTGTTAGGATGATGGTGTTTGAGTATGCACCTAGTGGAACCCTCTTTGAGCATCTGCATGGTAATACTGTTAAACTTATATTTACGGTAACTTGCATGTTTGAAAATTTTGTAAATTATTGGAGGCTTTATATTTGAGAGGCTAAAATAATTCTTCTGTCTTTTCAGTTAAAGAAGTTGAACATCTTGACTGGAATGCAAGGATAAGGGTTATTATGGGAACAGCTTATTGTCTTCAATATATGCACCATGATCTGAATCCACCAGTAGCACATTCTAACCTGAATTCAGGTGCTATCTATTTAACAGATGATTATGCTGCTAAGGTAAACTTTCTTTTTAACATTTTGATTGCCTTCATTAAATTTTGACCATTGTGTAATGCATTCTCATTCTCTCTTGTGCTTTCTCAGATTGCAGAAATCAGTTTCTGGACAGATGCTGCAACCAAGTCAAAGACCTCAGGTGAAGATGATAAAGAGACTTCAGAATTACCACCATTTGCTGATCCAGAAACAAATGTCTACAGTTTTGGAATATTGTTACTAGAAATCATTTCTGGAAAGCTCCAGTACTCAGAAGAACAAGGGTACCTTGTTCACTGGGTAAGTTGTAATTTAGTCTAAAGATCTAAGTCTTTTAGTGAGGCCCCCTAATTCCATACTTTTCCTTTGGGGCTTAATAAGTAATATACAGGAATTCTTGAATACTTGTAGAGAAATAACTCATCATCAACTTGCCAGGCTGCTGAATATTTAAATGACAAGCGGAGCATCAGCTACCTGATTGATCCGACACTCAAGTCCTTCAAAAATAATGAGCTTGATGTCATCTGTGAGGTTATCCAAGAATGCATCCGACCGGATCCAAGGCAGAGACTAACAATGAGGGACGTTGTTTCCAAATTGAGGGAAGTGATTGCTATCTCACCTGATCAAGCGACGCCAAGGCTTTCTCCCCTCTGGTGGGCTGAACTTGAGATCTTATCCGTGGAGGCAACTTAAGTTCTCTCTGATTCTCTACTCTGTATTGTAAGTCTCTCTCTTTGTATCAAAGTGCTAAAGAGTAGCCTTTAATCCATTCTACCTTACAACTAAATCCTATCAATACTGGGTGCTCACATCCCTTTTTGTCTCTTCCTTTTCATACATATGTTCTTATGATTCATTCTATTCAGATTCTTTCTACTTCACCCCTGCATTACGAGCAATAAAAGTGTGCTATAGGGTTTCAAAAGTGTTGGTGGAATTGTCGTAATTTAATTTTATACCAGATATTTGTATTTTTGTGATCAAAGTTTGGGATGTAAAATATAAACAAATCACTGAGAAGTTAGTCCCAGTGAACATATAAATTTGTGGACTTTTTTTATATATAGGTTGTTTTCTTTAGTTTTGTCTATGTAGGTTGTTGAGAACACTGAAAATTTTGAATTGTCCATAGCTCACTTGATTTTGGATTGAAGTGATGATTTTTAATGAAATTTGTTTTGGGTGACTGGTGCTGTAATTTGAAATACTATTGTTCTAGTACCAACTTTTCTTCTATTAAAATTGGAAAAGTGGTAGTGGTTACTGTTTAAGAAAAGGCTGTGTGTGCTCAATTTTAAACTTTATAAGAATTGATCAACAGTATGTTAATTCATGATACAATGAGGACCTTTCTTAGTTGAAAAGTGAAAACTACTTGCATTATATGTGGATGAAAATAAACTGCAAAAACCTATAGGTTTGAGGCAGTTTGCTGAACCAAATAAAGCCCCATTAGCCAAGGAGTCGAACTGTTTGGTTAGTTGAGTAAAATGGGCTTGAAACTCTTGGTTCAGAATGCACAGTCTAATCCAATTTTGTCCATAATCTATTAATAAACAAAAATTCGTTGTTAAAGAAGACTTTTTGGGTAAGTATTATGTTGACCAACTAACTCCCATCATATAGGACGCTGGTTTATAGTTGATGTTGATTGATTGATTCATCTAAGCCAAAATGACCATTACACACGTTTAAGGCAATGCTATACAAATCTTGAAGCTTTCCCCCCAACTCATAAATTCCTCAGGAAATCATTATTATTATTATTATTATTATTAAAAAATAAAAATTAGCAATTAGTTTGCAAGTATTTTCCATTTTCCTAAGGAGAAAAGGAAAAAAAAAAAAAATACCTCTATTGGTAATAAAGTGTTTTTCTTAATCAAAAACTGTATTTTTTCTATCGTAAATTATACATTACTTTACACTTTTTCCCCTTAACTATTAAAACACACTATCACTCCTCCAAAATTGAAAACTTTAGAACACTTAACCCTTTGCCTTTGGTGTTAACTTTGACAAAAGTTGTAAACATGTACGCAACACATTTGATGAGCTGGACTCGAATAATTAAAATTAAAAGACTAAATTATCCCTCCCTCCCTCTTAGTAAGACCAAATACTCATTCCCAAAACAAATTCTTAATTTTTCCTAAAATCTTGTTTGGCCGGAGAGAAGAAAATGAAACAAATTAACAAAAACCCATATCGCCAAAACAGAGAGATGAAAACAAACAATAAAGTCACGATCACAACTCTAGATCAAACAAAAATCTGAAAGAAAATTTTAATTTTTCCAGCCCAACTATTGATGTATAATTTTTTTTTTTTTTTTTAAGTATATAATTTGGCATATTTACGCACGTAACTATTAAACATTGCATCACCGTCATTCATGATCAGAGTGACCATTGTTTCCAAACTTGCCATTATTGAATAACATGGTTGGTGATCCTTCAAAACACACAGTCGTTTTTATGTGAACTCCTAAGTGTGAAGTGTCATTGTCAAGTGACCTTATAAAGCTGCAAATTGCATGGCCAAGTGAGCACACTCATAAAAATAAAAAAATAAAAACTTTGAAAAGATTTTAAAAATTGTAACAAGCTCTTTTATGGACACTCACTACACAATTTACACATTTGTTAATGTGTGATTGGCTTATATCACTTATATATGGAGACCACCATTAGAACTCGAGAAAATTAATTCAATCATCATTTGACATGTGCACTAGCTGTGGCAAAGTGTGTGCAGTAATGTGTTTCTAGACTTTTTGAATTTAGTACTTGTACTCTAATTCACTGCAGTAAATTATTCATGAGTCACACGAATTAAGCAAGATATATCCCATTTATGATACCTATGAAAATTGATCTGCTTATGTGTAAGAGAAAATCTCTGAGCACAACAACGCCTCTTGGTCTCACTATTGTAGGGTCTACTTCCATGTGAGAACGTTGTTTTTTAAACTTTTAAAAAACTGAAAAACAAATTTAGCATCGTTTGGCTATTGCCACCTCATGCTCCTCTAATTTCTTTTTATTCCTTCGAAAATATCAATATTTTGGATTTTCTTGCATGCATGCATAGAAAAACACACACAAGTGAGGGAAATATGTCAGCATACATGTGTTTTAGCTGCTCTCTTATAAGAGAAGAATAACATTTTGAATCCTTATTATTCATTGTTGTAATTATTAAATTAAAAAAAAAAAAAAAACTTGATGACAGAGAAAAAGGAAAAATACAATGATTTATATATACATATATGTGTGTGTCTATTTTGGCTTTCATGCTAAACATATTAAGATGGCAATTGGTTCAAGTGAGAGTAGGATGAATACTTTCATTGCAAATTTGCATTGAAAAAATTAAAATAATTTTTTCCCAAGCATACTTGGACTCCTATAATTTATCATTTATAGATAGAGATAATATATGAGTTTATTCGACATATGTAGCTACTCGTTCACATAAAATTAGATCTTAAACTTGTGGGATCCATCCTTGATAGTGGTTATATATATATGTGTGTGTGTGTGTGCGCGCGCGCGCACGTGCGCTAGATAGACAATTATCAAAACTTGACAAAAATATAAAATTACATGTTAAAAGCCTAGAAACAAAGGAGTGTCCAATGTAGCTTATCATGACTAATATGAGATTTAGATTTGTTTTATGAGAAAGGAAAACCAAAATTTCTTTGGAATATATATGATAATTAAAAAGAGTTGTGTTATTTGAGAAAAATTAGATATAACACATTTCATCAAAATTAGATATGACACTTGTAATTAGACTAGAACATATGTGAGTATATAATACCTTTTACAATAAGTTTAGTCTCACGATTTTTCTTTTTATTTTAAATTTTTTTTACAAACATTTAGTGCCAAGTTATAAATAACAAACAATAAAATGATACCAATATTGAGTCCAAAAAAGAGTTAATAATATCTTTTTTAAATTTTATTTTACAAGAATTTAGAAAGAATCAATAATAACTTTAATATTAGTTATAATGATAAAGAACTATCATCAATAGCAAACACCATAAATTAGAACTTTCTTTAAAAAAAAATCCTCAAATTTTTGTTGTAATATGTAATGCATTCTTTATCCCCAGGAAAGAAAAAAAAGAAAAAGAAAAAAAAGTCGGTGAACAATACAACAAACATCCTCGAATCAAACAACTGTACAACGGTAACAACTAAACTGGCAACTAACAATTGGACCCCACCCCACCACCAAATCAAAATTCCTTTCTTTTCTCGCCTCCGAATCCGAAAGAAAGCCCTAATCCCAAATTAGAAAAATTTCCCAATTTACTCAAAACCCTAAAAGGCTTCTAAGCTCTCTCTCTCTCTCTCTCAAAATTCCCAAATCAAGAAGGCGAGCCCTCCAAAAGAGCTCGCCTTTTTTGACAAACATGCCTCAGTTCTCTCCCCTCTTCTTCATCATCATCATCGTCGTCTTCATCTCCATCCCCACCGTCCGATCCGACTTCGACTCCTCAACCATCCGATTACACTCCGAAGACGCCGCCGATCTCTGCGGCGGAGGAGGAGGAGGAGGAGAAGGACCCGTGGCCGCGTCCTGCCCCGTCAACTGCTTCCGGACCGATCCCGTCTGCGGCGTCGACGGCGTCACCTATTGGTGCGGCTGCGCCGACGCCCTCTGCGCCGGCGTCAAGGTCGCCAAGTTGGGATTCTGCGAGGTCGGCAATGGTGGCCCCGGCCAGGCCCTCCTTCTTGTCCACATTGTCTGGCTCATTGTGCTTGCCTTCTCTGTACTTTTTGGCCTTTTCTGATTGATTGCTCAGGTTTCTTTTTGGAGAGGACAGAGGCATTTGCTCTTTTGGGTTTCTTTGTTTTGTTCTGTATGTAATATGAGGCTCCTATTCTTTATCTTGAATATATATAAAGCTCCGATTATTTGTTTTGTTCATTCTTTGTGTGTATGAGTGATTAAGATTATGAGAATGTTTAATTGTGAAATGGGTACAAAAAAATATCAATAAACTTGATTATTGATAACCTTCTGTGTTGGTTTTTGGGTGTAAAAGTTAAGATTATAATGTGCATGAAGATTACAATCCTGTATTGTTTAAATCCCCTCGGGTGCAAACAATTTCTAGGGGCCACGTCCCATTGGTGAAGCCAGCGATTTACCTGATCTGGGTGATGTTGGCATGGTACATGTGTCCGGGGTATGTACACTCTCTAGGGTTTTTCATCAAAAAAAAAAAAGAAAAAAAAAAGAAAAAAGAAAAAAAAGATTACAATTCTGTATTCCTGTCACAATTATATTCAAGGTACTGTGACTTAGTTGTAATCATACAAACTGTATTTTGTTCATGAGGTTAAGCAAACTCTACCTGGGGAAGGAAATACAATGATGAGGACAAAAGAAGAAGCCATCCTGTTTTAGCTTGTTGTAAATAGGTTGTCTCAATTAACTTTTATTGGAAAATTGGTTTGTGGGGGAAAGAAAACCCAAGCCAGAAAGCTCTTTCGGTTGACTCGTGTTGGATCTTAGATGCTTGTTTTAAATTGGCTCCATCTTATAGCAAATGGCTGCTTTCTTTGCTCTCACTGGGTAACGAAAATGGCCCTGGTTTTGTATCTGAAGTGTGACTTGCACTTGACTGTCCATGTATCTCAGTTATGTCATGGTTGAAGTTGTGCTCATACGTCAATACATTATATAGACTTTGATATGACTTGTACAAGGTTATACCATTGCCATTGAATGCAATGAGTAAAAATTTAGAATGTAGCTGAAAGATAGTTGGACTGAAGTAACATTATAGAGAGCTTATCGACAATACTTTAGCCTAACTGAATTGTATAGCTTTGTAAATGATTAATTTTTCTCAGAGTCTGTGTTCTGTAGCATGGATAGGTTGATTGAAAATGAAAGTATGCCTATCATTCATTAAAGAACACACTGCAACTTGAAATTCTTTGCATTATAAGCACAAGATAAAAAAACTCTTCACAAATCTACTTGGAAGTGGTGGATATTTTGCTAAATTTTGTTTGTCTGCCTAAGACTTGAAATGTCTTGAGATAGTTAAATTGGACTTTGATGATTTCAATTGTCCAAACATTTGTGCTAATATATATATTTGAAAATTTTACTCTCAAACCAAATGGAGGGGATTGCTTAAAAATTTTGTATCGATGTCAAATTTTCAGCAGTGCAATTTCTGTTCTGGATGGTTCTATTGTATTCTGTCTTAGAAGAATTTTAAGGTTTATTATTTATCTGTGTGCTTGGTAAAGCCAATACCCTGTCCCCCAAAAGTACATAGGTAAAGCATGCTGTTGGTGGCTGGTAGCTCTGTTTCAGTAAAGAGGGCAGCATACTTTACAATCCGTGCAACTGTATCTGCAATTTACTCTCTTCCAGAGGATTTACTTTAATGCTGAAATGTTTCAAAGTACTGTTATACCTTGTGCCATTTTCAGATCTTCAAATGCCTGTCCATAAAAGTAAATGATCAAAACAAAGAGATGTCAGCATTGACTGATTGCTATAGTTCAGTTACTTAGACCATGTCTAAGAGTTCTAGTTTAAAGCTAAGGTTGAGTGCATGCAAATTTTGTGCAAGGCCAGGCTTTGCTTCAGCTACTTGAAAGAGTTGAACTTAAAAAAAATAAGATGAACCATTTTAATTCTGCTTAAATGTATGTAGAGAATTTATTTGTGGAATCAAGGCTATGTTTGTTCTTGTATGCCAAAAATTATGTTGCACTGCCATTGTAAATTTTTGTTTATTTTGAACCTCTTGGGTATGTTGGCAGGTTAATTAGTTGACAGATGTGTGCTCTTCCATAGATTATATATATTTTTTGATAAATACTCTTCCATAGATTATATTCTTTAGAGATGTTTATTTTTAAGAAATACAAAGATCACTTCTTAAAGTTGGAATCCCTTGTGTGCTTTGGTATATTCTCTAGTTGTTTTTTGTGTTTGTGCTGTTTAGTCATAGAAGATGAAATATGTTGTGACTTCCACATGTCAGAGAACACAAGTGGTTATTACAAGTGATTTCACATCCCTACAACATTATTTGAAACCGTCACGTTCCTCCATTTTAGCCACTTTAGTTACTCTTCCGACAATATCACCATTTGCCTCCACCACCCTACTTACTACTTGGCAATACTGTAAGTACAGATTAAATACGAGGCTAAAACACCTCCACTCGGTATATACATGGAATTTAAAACACGGTTTATGCTATAGCTTATAAATATATGAGCAAGTTTCCAACTTAGCTCCCTGGCTGTTTCACTTTCTCTGTTCTCTTATTAGAAAACCAATAGGCCAACATCAAAATCTCTGAATTGAATTTTAACGAGAATCCCTCTGATTC
Source organism: Quercus robur (assembly GCF_932294415.1). Classification (NCBI taxonomy): domain Eukaryota; kingdom Viridiplantae; phylum Streptophyta; class Magnoliopsida; order Fagales; family Fagaceae; genus Quercus; species Quercus robur. Next base: position 49,363,040 of record NC_065538.1, read on the forward strand.
CCTAATCCCTCTTTTCTTTTCTTTATTTGTTTAGGGTTTTATCAAAAAGTGTCTCTCTCTCTCTCTCTCCCCGTTTGTGTATGTGTCATGGCTGCACTGTTGTTGAATTCTCTGCCACTGGGGTTCAGATTCAGCCCAACGGATGAGGAGCTGATCGACTATTACTTATGGTTATGGTTGAAGATCAATGGGAATGAAAAGGAGGTTTTGGTTAATCATGAAATTGATGTGTAAATGCAAGCCCTGGCATTTGCCTGGCATTATTACTTATTCTTAATACTTTACTGTTATGATCCCAAGCCCAAGTTCAATTTATTTTTTATTTTTTAAATATTTTTCTTGCTAATTAAGTTTTGTATATTTGAATTGGGTTGGTAGAACTTTGTGTCTTGTTTGGTTCGATTTTTTTAGATATTTGTTGTTGCAAATTATCTTTCTAGATTTTGGTTGGTGAAGCCTTTTGTCTTACTATGTTAGAATTTTTGTTTGAATTCCTCTTTTTTTTTTGGGTAGTAATTTGGTATGTTAAATTCGTGGTGGAAATCAAAATTAGTAAATTATTGAGCAATTATTTCATCTGCCTATTTGAATTCTGTAAATTTGGTTTTTATTTATCTATTATTGTTTAAACTTGGTTAATGTGTAAGTTGAATTTGGTATTTAGTGTTTTTCCCCTTCAATAACTTTGTTTATGAGATTTAATTTGTAATTTATTTTGGTAGATTAAAGTGCTATAGAACAGAAATGATGTTGTTATTTAATCTTTAGGAGGTATATATAATATTCACATTTGACTTTCTTGTTTTGAATTTGGTGATCAATTTCTTTGGCTGTAGATTTATCTGCGATAGAGACAAAGGATCCCAAGTGGTTCTTTTTATGTCTGCAGGATTGAAGTACCCGAATGGATATTGATTGAACTGGGCAATGACTGCTGGGTAGTGGAAGGCCACTGGGAAGGTTTGGAGAATCAAGTCCAGAGCGATCTTCTAACGTTTATTACCTTGCAGTCAGTTCCAGTATGGTTCTAAGGAACCAGATGAGATGTCTGAGTTCCTGAATTCAATTCTATGCAACCAGATGAGTGCTCATATGCAATCAAAAGAATCTGGCTTATGAAGTCTGTCAAACCTTGATGAAGGTGGTACCTTTTGAGGACAATGGATCGTGCAGTGGGTCAGATACTGACGTGGTCAATACACGGGTAAGTGGAAGCTCTCAAGATACTGTTTATTATTTGGACTTGGAAGTTTTCTTCCATAATTTGAGCGGTGTCAAATTGTGGCTGGAATGCTGTGAGTTTCTGCGGTCCTCTCCAGATACATTTGAATTCATTTGACATGGTTTATTTTTGTCTTATCTTTATTTAACTGGTCTTTATATAGCTAACAATGCATTGTGCTGGTGTACTGCAGTTTCAAGGTTCTCCGCAGTCTGAAAAGATCATTGACAGAAAGGCTTCTTTGCAGAACCCTGTCTCTTCTGGTGGTGCTGCTGAAGAAATCTATGATTGTAGTCTCAAGGAATCAAGCAATCATTTGAGCGCAGTTGCAAGTGGTGAGGTTAGAACTGGAATCAGGATAAGGCATCTCCAACGGCAAAACCAACCATGCATGGAGAACTCTGTTACATAGGTGGCACAGGGCACTGCTCCAAGAAGAATGTGTTTGCTGTGTAAACCTCAAGTGCAGCCACTTACCTGCATCCTGATGTCGGAGATACACAACAGGAGATCACGAATTAAAAGCAGTTGCTACAGAGGAAAGAAGTGTGTACCTAATGTGAAAATTTTCAAAATGTTGATATGCAGATGACATATATGCATGAATTGTGAAAGTTTTCAAAATGTTGATATGCAGATGGAGATGCTTCAGAAAAGCATGCTGTTGCTGGTGGTCATGGTGCTGCTGATGCTACTAGGTGCTTTATGTAAACCCCGAAAGACCCTGATTTTCTTGAAATAAGTACCAGTATGATACCAAGCCTGAGGTTACAGGGCAACATTTTGACAGGCATTAATGTCGTTTCTTTATTTTTAAAGGCTCCTCCTCTTCATCACTCAAACTCGTCACCTGCTCTTCTGTTCAGGGTAATGGTGGTTGTAGTCTTGTTTATGATTTTTGCTAGCATATGGAGATTTCTTAAATTTTTATTTCACTTGGATCGGGATATTTCACGGTGATGATTTAGCTCTTTTACAAATCTAAAGGCATCTTAGTTATTTCCCTCTCCCTCATGTATCAGTCAGAGCCTCTAACCCCAAATAAAACATTCTTAATACAGACAGAAAAAATTACCAAAATCTCACTCAAAATATTTGAGATAGTGCCCAACAAGGCTCATCATAACACGAAAACACAAGGGAGGGTGTGAAAAATAGATGCAACTTTTGGTGTCGACAGAATTTTCCCAAATAAAATACCTCTTTTTGTCTATTTGCTTTCATTCACTCTCCCATACTCCCTGTTTGTCTGCCCCCTCCTAGTATCTCTTCTTCAAAATAGATTAACCCCTACCCCTGCCCCCCAAAACCTAAACGGTAAGAATAATGGTGGAACTGACAGTGGCGGGAATTGGAGTTTAAGAATGGTAGTAATGGCTTTGGCTTCCAACGATGACGATCAAGGTTGATTGTGTGATATTTTTTAGAGAAAATTTCCAGAGAAGAATTTGAGATCCAATATGAAAACATGTCTTTTGTTTGACCACAATTCAAGTGGTTCCCAACAAAAATCGAATTGTTCTAATTTTATTATTTTTCCAAATCAGACTAGTGGTTGTTTTTTTTATTTTTTATTTACTTGGTTTGATCGGTCATTTTGATATGTTTTTAAAACCATGGTTATAACAATAGGAGAAGGAAGATTGGAACTTTGGTTCTCCCTACAAGAAAAAAAAAAAAAGAACACAAGTAATACCACTGATTTATAAGATTTTTTGCATGTCTAATTTAATAATTTCAGAGGGAAAAAAAGAGAAACAAAGTTATGTAATTTTCTTGAATTATCATGGTAATTTCAAAGAAATCCTTATGAATTTTTAATTTGTTTAACATTGTACAAAACATTATGGTAGATTTTTAAATTTGTTCAACATTGTATAAAACATGATGGTAGTATCAAAATCAACGTGACATTTACAAAACCTCTCCCAACATAAAAATGTGTGTTTTCACAAGTGTACACACACTATACATAGGAGTAGGATCACTCTAAAGTTTTAAGATAATTTTACTAGTCTGAATTATGGATGTCTCTGTTGGAAATATTAAGTTGTACCAATTAAACTACATATTTCAAATACGGTTCAAATACTTCATTGTAATTATTTTGAATAATATATATATATATATATATATATATATATAAAATAAAAAATAAAAAATAAACTACAAAGCTCTTGGTAGGTAATTAAGATTGTTTCTCTATGCCCTCTAGTTTCTCTTTTCTAAGAAAAATTAAACCTTGAAAATGAAAACGACAAGATCGACGATGGAGTTAGCTAGACCACCGTAACTAAGAATCAAAGTGTGAGAACAATAGCGATGGCTTTGACTTTGACTTTCAACGATGATGATCAAGATTGGACTATGTTTTAACGAAATTTTCTAATGGAAGAATTCAAGATCTAAATGACAAAACCCATCTCCGGTTTGAACATGATTCAACCGATTCCCAAAAATAAAATTTTGAATTTTCTAATCTTATTAGTTTTAATAAGAACATTGGCGATTAGTTTTAGGTTACTTCGATACAAACCAATGATTTGGTCAATTTTTAAAACCATAATTACAACAATATATAACGGAAGAATTAGAACCTAGGTTCTCACTGTAAGAGAAAACAAAATTTAATTATTTAAGGGGAAAGGGGAAAAAATGAAACTGAATTATTGTGCTAATTTCAAACAAATTCCGACGAGACTTGTGTTGCTTTTTCATTTATTTATTTTTTCAACATTGAAAAACACTGGTAGTTACAAAACCGTCATAACATTACAAAACCTTCCCCAACATACATATACACATACATATATATATATATAGCAAACGAACTAATAGGATCCCTTTACACACGTATGTATATCATAAACCTAGTAGCAGTAGTAGGATCCCCTCTAAAGTTTTTAAGCTAAAGTCCACGATAATGTTCAAAATCTTATCCATCAATTTTATAAACAAATAAATTGAACTTCACCACATTATCAATAATTTAAATAAATACAAAAAAAAAAAACCCAAAATAGTAATAATTTATATTGTTTTCGGGTTTTTTTTTTTATATTGTTCTAAATATTGATGATGTGATAAAATCTAATTCATCTATTTTAAATTAAAGGGATATGATTTTAAAAATTTTATAGTGCAATTACCTTAAAAACTCTTAAGAGATATATTCATCCATTCTGAGTTTGTTACTAAGAACTTTAGACGATCTCAGCACTTGTATTCTCTTTCTGGCTATCTCTTATCTTCCCCCATTGCCTGCGCCGAATCTGAAGCATACAAATTGCAGCCAAGAAGTCCACACACTGCAATGGCCTCAGCACTTCCAACACACCCTTCAAAGTCTTCAGCCTCACACAATCTGCAGCTTTCATCACCTTCTCCAATCCACCCAGTAATCCCTTCAATGCCACCTCCACCAACCCATCCACCTGACCCACCACATCACCGTTCTCGACCCGGCTCGCCAGCCGGGCCAACTCGACCATTTTCCGGTCCGCCATAGCCACCTGCAACCTCTCCATTTCCCTCTCCACTTTCACTTCCTCCAACCTTATTTTCAACCTCAGCTCCTCAATCTTCTTCACCTGTGTCTCAGACATGTCCACCATACTAGCACAAGGCACCACAGACTTTTTCAATGAGTCAATGACTTGAAAAGCCATAGATGGCTTCCAACCCGTCACCCATAAATAAGCGTTCTCTAAAGGACTCAACCATACTGGACAGAAGAAAGCAAGCACATCTTCATGAGCACCAGCCCATTTCACAGTATAGTACTCCTTATAATGGCTTGTAACCCTTGACACCAAAGCTTGTAGCTCTGAATCATCTGGTTCACTGAGCTTCGCTTTAGGCACCCTTATGAGTTGTTGGACATGTTCCTCAAGTTGGTATATCCACTTCTCATAGAACTCAGAGAACCTTTCTTCAACTTGTGTTTTCATTTCGTTTATAGAGAAAAAACAAAGGCTAGCTCAAGGTTATCAATAACGCTGTGCTATGCATGGTATTTATAAACCGGTAAAGATTGGATCCAGTACTCTATGTATTAGACCTATTAAGATTATGAAACGTATTTAATTTTGTCAATGTGTCATGATCTTGTCGGTACAAACCAATTCCTTTTATATATATATATATAGTATGCTTGTGTATGAGTGTATGTGTACGTGTGAGTGTGTTACCAGATGGAGGGAGGAAAGAGAGGCACGTATGGGAAGGCCACGGTGCAAGTGGGGAGAATGACTGGTGCATGGCTTACGCGCAGCAATTAGTTAATAGTGCTTTTGAAGGGGCTGCGTGACGCTTTGCAAGAGGAGGAGAGGGACATGAGTCTCTGTTCTTCCTTTCTTCATTTCCAACTTTGACTCTATTGATCGGGTTGTCCAAATCCACCACCTGCAGGTGTCTGAATTCTCTTTGTTTAAAACGTGTCACTGTGGGGATGCATCTGGTTTCAACGTGGAATGTGCATGGCCTGCTGTTCATTGTTTGTGGCGTCCACGGGGCTAGCCATGAATTTTTACCTGCTTATGACTCGACTAACTGTCCCAGATAAACTTACGATAAGTGATAGGCTGATAGCTATACACTGTGTATATGAAACATAATTGAAAATATGAAACACGATTTTGCAGACACGGTGTGTCTTTCAAAACACATAATTTTAATTTCAAGACATGATTTTAAGAGGTGTGATATTTATATGATCCTAACAATAATTAGTGTAAATGTCAAAATGTTCCCGTTGGGAAAGTTATAGATACAAAGAATTTCAGACCTACCTAATTTGAAAGATTATTAACGATAGGTAAAAAATGATATCAACGATGAGGTTCACATAAATTTTTCAGGTCAGGTGTTGTTAAAAAAAATAGTGATTAACTAGAAAATCCCTTATTCCCTTACATGCACGAGAATATTCGAGGAGAGAGTCACATTCCATACATGTGGATTTCCTTTGCATGATAAGTTGGTTGTTGTTAGAAGTTAGAACCAATGAGATGCTACGTATCTGAGTGGGATTAGTCATGTGGGCTTCTTACAGTAATACCATGGGTCAGAATCCAAACTCTTAGAAAAACTATTGTGCAAATACACAGAAGTTCGTCCATTTCAGTTTTTTTTTTATGTTTTTTTGTTTTTGTTTTTGTTTTTATTTATTTATTTATTTATTTTTTTGCATTTTTTGAAGATGAAAAAAGAAAGTGAATAGTTATAGTGTGCGAAAAGAAAGAAATAATTAAAAAAGTTAAGTAAAATTTATATTTGAACGAAACTGAATTTAGAATAGGTAATTTTTTGTGTGTATTTAGAAAAGTGGTCAATAAAATACAAAAAATAAATTCTTATACTAAAATTTAGTATAGATAAAAAATTTTAAACGAATTTTTTAGCCCAAGACTTAATTACTAAAATAAAACCCATCAACTCAAACGACCAAAAACAATAAAACCAGCCCGCCAACCCTAAAGTCCCTCCAATAACAAAAATTACCCTTTCGCTCAAACCTCCACAAAATTTGGTGTAAATGTTCAATTTTTGCAATTTTTGAGCATGTAATTGTGCTGGTGTTTATTGGGTAAATTTTAAATGCATGTGTGAGACAGTGCAATATTACTTAGAGAACTTTTTTGTATTTTTTTTAAAGGGTGCAAACGTCAAGCCTTTTATTGTAGGGTTATGAGTTTACAAAATACCATTTGTGAAGATTACATGAAAACCCACAGGTATCCAAGGAAAATTGACATAAACACAATATATCAAATAAATTGCAACTGAAAATTATGAGATAAGCATATGAAAAAAAAATTAATATGTGGATTCCAAAAAGGACATCACACAAATCTAATAAATCAATACATTCAGCAAAAAAAAAAAAAAAAAAAAAAAAAAAAAAAAAAAAAAAAAAAAAAATCAATACATGAATTGACACATTTATTGATCTAGAAGACACTCCATTTGTTTAAAGGGAATCTGAGATTGAAAAGGGGTTTTGGTTACTGATGAGTCTAGAGACCTACTTTGTCCAAATATAGAATGGACGAACAACGGTCAATAAATGACCATTAACTACCTGACCGATATTAACGAAAAGAAATGGAAGAATGATCGTCGGAAGACCCATAAAAGGCTCATTCTTCATCGGGAAACGTTACAAACACCATATAGGAGTGCAATAAAGTGGCTTCAAATGGAGAAATTGTAGAGTGGATAATGTTATTTGTCTACCATTCTATTAAAAAATTTTCATTTATTTAAAATTGTTGAGTTAGTAATTAATTTCTGTTTAAAATTTTTTTTTTAACTAACAATTTTAAACAAGTGGAAATTTTTTAGTAGAATGGTGAACTACATCACTTATTCAACATGTGGACCTTATAATTTCTCAAATAGCTACAAACAAAAGATTTATAAAGCCACTTCAAGGGGAAAAAAAATAAAAGGTACAAATTCATATGGACTATTATTCTATTAGCATTCCTACCTACAATCTTTATAACATAATCTTAGATATCTAATTTAGGTATCGGAGGGCCCTTGGTCGGCACCACCACAGTGTCATCTTCAAAGAAGTCTTTTTCCATTGTGCAGGTTGTGCTTGATTGTCCAAACCACATGGACAAGGACCAGTATTGACAATTTTGTGTATCATTAGTTACTTTTGAGGCTTCTGTGTAGTTTATGAAAGTTTGGGGCCAAAGTTGTACTTTTGTGGAAGTTTGGGCCAAAGGGTAATTTTTGTTATTTGAGGGAGTTTAGTGGCCGGGGACAAGGTTGTCAAAATTGCGATCCGGATCGTAAAATCGCACGATTTTACGATCCTACCTCACCAAAAAGATTAAAATCGTAGCAGGATCGCAAAAATGTTAAGATTGTTTGTAGGATCATGTAGGATCATAGGGGATCCTACCGATCCTACCATTTGGCTTTTTTATTATTATTATTATTTTTTTTTTTAAGTGGGATTCATTTGGGTCATTTGGGTAAGTCCGGTAAGATAATCCACGGTCCACCCAAAGGTCCTAAACCCACAAGCCCAATGAATTGAAGTCCCAAATTTACCCCTCTCTCAACATAAAATCTCAAAAAAAACCCATACTACTTAAGTTTGAAGTTTTCAAAAACAAAACCTAAATATTTTAGAAACATTTAGCGCCTCCACAGTCCTCTGTCCCGTGCCTCCACAGTCTTCTATAAAAAACCCAGCACCTCTCAACTCTCTCAATGGTGAGCCATCGCTGCCTTTAAGCTTTCTTAAGTTTAATGGTTTAAAAAAACAAAACCTAAAATATTTAGAAACATTCAGCGCTAGCACCTCAGTCCCGCGCCTCCTCAATCCTCTGTCAAAAACCCAGCACGTCTCAGCCATCTCAATGATGTTGCCGTGAGCCATTGCTGTCTTTTTCTGGTAATTTGTTTTGGTAGTTAGTAGTTTATCATTTATTTGTACTTTGATAGCTTGATTCCAGATTGTTGTGTTGTGTTTATGATTTTGACAAAGATTTTAAGGTTTTTATTTTTCTATTTTGTTAACTAAATTAAGTAAAATTTGAAAAATTATGAAACAGGATCTTCAGTATTTGATTCTTTGAGAAATATTAGTAAACACAATTAGTATTTTAGAATTGCACGCAACCTGTTTGATGAATTTTCTGTGTAATTTTTTGAGCATGCTCTGTATCTTGGTGTCTTTTTTTGCAGCTCTAGTACAAATATACAATGTCTACTTTGGCTAGAAAGAAAATTAAGCAAAAAAATGCACCAGGAAATAGGTCTGACCTGGGATGGGAACATGGTGTTGAAGTAGGTTCAAGGCAAGTTCAATGTAATTATTGCAAAGAAATTCATAGTGGGGGTATATATTGGCTAAAGCATCATTTAGCTGGGACTAGGAAAAATGTTTCAGCTTGTCCTAGTGTGCCAGAAAAGGTGAGGGAAAAATTTGTGGCTCTTTTGCATGCCCAAGCTGAAGCATCTATAAAAAAGAAAAGGTGGTATACTATAGAAGAAGAAGAAGATGATGGCAGTGATGATGAATTAGTTGAAGTACAACAACTACATTCATCAAAAGGGAGGGGCAGACACATAGGCTCCATGGATAAGTTTGTTACAAAAAAAAAAAAGAAGAAGCAAGTAACAATGAATCGTGTGTTTAAAAAAGGAGAATGTGATCTAGTGATCCAACAAATTGCTAGATTCTTCTACACTAGTGCCATCCCTTTTAATTGTGTCAAAAATCTGGAGTTTCTGTGAATGATTGATATGATTTCAAGATTTGGAATTGGCCTCAAGCCTCCTTCCTATCATGAGATTAGGGTGACATGCTTGAAGAAAGAGGTATATTTTACACAACAAATGCTTGAAGAATATAAGGTTGAATGGAAAAAAACAGGTTGTTCAATTATGTTTGATGGCTAGTTTGATAAGAAAAGGAGATCCATCTGGAATTTTTTGGTGAATAGTCCCAAAGGAACCATTTTCCTATACTCTATAGACACATTTGACATATCTAAAACAGCTGAAAAAGTTTGTCAAATGTTAGATGAAGTTGTGGATAGGGTTGGAGAGGAGAATGTTGTGCAATTGGTGATTGACAATGCTGCAAACTACAAACTAGCTGGAGAGATGTTGATGCAGAAGAGAAAGTGCTTGTTTTGGACTCCATGTGCTGCCCATTGCTTGGATTTGATGCTTGAGGATTTTGAAAAAAAGATTAAGGACCATAAGTACAAAATTGCAAAGGGGAAGAGGATTACAACGTACATATATTCTAGAGCTATGCTTTTAAATTGGTTGAGGGATTTCACTAAAGGGAGGGAATTGATTAGACCTGCTGCCACTAGATTTGCAACATCATATTTGACATTGTCATGCCTTAATGAGTTCAAAGGAGAATTGATGACAATGTTTTCTTCTGAACAATGGAGGTGTAGTAAATTTGCAAAAACAAAAGAAGGGAAAAGAATTCATGCCATAGTTATGGATAACAATGGCTTTTGGTGACTTGTTGTCAAATGCTTGAAGGCTGCAATACCTCTTTTAAAGGTACTTCGCATGGTTGACTCTGATACACTTCCAATGGGATTCATTTATCAAGAAATGGAAAAGGCAAAAGAAGAAATACAGAAAAATTTCAATAATGTTCAAAAGAGGTAACCATTTTATTTATATCTTCCTTAAATTTACATTTGTTTTTAATTCATTAGCTTATTAAATATATAGTCTTTTTTTTAATATCATATCCACTGTTTTTAAATTGTAGTTACAAAGAGATATGGGATATTATTTTATTAAAATATCAATTTTTCTTAATTTTTAAAATTATATATTTCTCTTTATGCATTATAACTACTATAAGGACACGATTTTTAACGACCCAAGAATGACATTGGGCTCGTATGTAAAGGGCCCGAACAATATAATTTGTAGAGCGTGGGTTTGAAAGGCTGGACCTTGGTCACCGGACAGCGGTCTGGTCATGATTTTTATGGAAGCTCATACTAAGATAGGTTTGGCCTGAATGGCTAAGCCTTACATCGATGCAGCTTGGAGGGTTTAAGTCCTCGGAGTTTGTCCGAGGAGCATCACACCCTCCCCATTCTCCCTTTTTGTAGGATTTTATCCTCCCTTTTTCTGGGATCCTCTCCCTTGGCTTTCTTTCCCTTTTACACTAGTGTTTACTTCCCATTTAGTGTTCACGTGTAAGTTTTGCTTTTTGGGGTATAGACTCGTCCTATCAATCCATACATCAGAGTGGTTGGGGGTGGTTGGTAAAGGTTAAATAGCATGGTCTGGAGTATGGGCCTGTTAGATGCAGGGCTCCATACTACGGTGTTGGCAGCTTTCTCCCTTGTCCTGCCCCTGTACTGAGTTTGTCCTTTTCTTCAGGCGTTTTGTGAGGTGTTGAATGTGAGATCGTCCTCGGCCGCATCCTTGGGCCTTTTTGGGGCTTTCATCATGTGTCCTCGGCAATAGGGCTCCTCGGCCTGGGTTTTGGGCCCAGAATGTAAAGTGGGCTGGGACCTCAAATTTCGCGGCCCCACAATAGCCCCTCAAAATCCTACTGCCCGACCTTGTGGTTGGGGAGGAGGTTTTTGGTGATGTTAGGCCCAAACCATGACTTGCCCAGCTCTACACTTCATTAATGTCGGGGTTTCTTCATTTGCATGGGGGGCGCGCCAAATTGTGAGACATCCCTCTAGGTTTTCTCACGCGGCGTCCTCGACGTTTCAGTGTTCGAGGCGCGCCATTAATGTGTTTCCTTCACGAGGTTATTCAAACCTTACGGTTGCAAATGGTGTAGGAAATTGTACCAAGACCGTCGCGTTTGTAGCACTTCTTGGAAATCTGCATGAATTAAATGCCACCAGTTTGCCCTCTATATAAGTAGGATAGGGAGTTACTCCCCTTACATATAAACCCTTCTGACCCTCCAAATTCATAGTCCTTCAGCCATACTTACAGTCACCATCTCCAGCGCAATCCACCCTTAGAGCAATATGTTTGAGGCACGGGTGGGGGTGAAGGATCTACACCCGCTTCAGAGGCACCGAATCCTTCCGAGACTCAAGGTAGTGCGGTCTGGATAGGTAAGACACAGACTCAAGATAATCCTCCGTTTTGTCATGGTGGGGATGATATCTCTACCTCTTTCAGTCAAAATCCGAAGCAGGGACTGGTTGCATCAGATTCTTGATGCAACTGTAGTAAGGTTTTCCATCATCAGCGCCAACTGCTCTATCGCAAGCGTGGCTAACATGGAGGCTCATCAACTTCCTACTTCCTGCACCTTTTCTTCAAAGGTGCTAGCCCCATGTTAGGTTCTTTTGCTGCCCGAGTTATGGGCATGTAAAAGTATTGAGGAATGGTTTCCGTAGACAACGTTTTGGAACTGCTGCATCTCTCTTCTCTGCGCGTCTTCTTCTGCTTTCTCTTCATTCCCTTGTATCTTTTCTTTTTGCTTACGTAGTTAGTTTTTAGTATAAGCTTATTCAAGCTCTTTCATTGTACGTTGTACTGTTTCTTTGTCTTAATAAAAGATGAATTTGTTTCCTTCTAAATACTTTTCTTTTCTGCAGCAATTACTTTGTGGATGGATGTATTTCGTGTGTATTTTTTCTTTAACGATACTTAGGGCAGAAAACCTTGTAAAAAAAAGCTATTATTTTGAACTTATTGAGACTATCAAGCATAATAATACTAACCTACGGTAGATTAAGCTTACGAGACTAACCGAGATAACAGCTGAGTGCTCCGTAATGTGCATGAGGCAGTCATCCGAGAATGAGTAACCCAAAATAAACCATCCGAGAGGGTTGCCGAGTAGAGAGGGATTTTGGCCGTGTTCTTGATAACACCTGGCCTTAATTGTTTTATGGCCTCTGATCCGAGGATTGAGGTATGGTTATACCGGGCCTAAACACATTCGCATTAGTTCCCTTGGAATTGTGGATCCGAGGATAGACCGGGACTTCCATTCGATCTAGGGCCTAACCCAATTATTAATGGGTAACCTCTCCATGGGACAGAGTCCGGGGACCATACAATGTCCGGGTTGTGTCCAGAAGTTATAATAATGACTAATTAATAATAATAACAGTTGGTTTCCCCGTAGGCGGGAGTCCGAGAACCGTACTAGGCCTTGGTTTTGTCCAAAACTTGTATTCTGTCTTTAAAATAGTTGGTTTCCCTATAGGCTTGAGTCCGAGGACCATACAAGGCCTTGGTTCTGTCCAAAACTTGTATTCTTTCTTTAAAGTAGTTGGTTTCCCCATAGGCTTGAGTCCGAGGACCATACAAGGCCTTAGTTCTGTCTAAAACTTGTATTCTTTTTTTAAAGTAGTTGGTTTCCCCATAGGCTTGAGTCCGAGGACCATACAAGACCTTGGTTCTGTCTAAAACTTTGTATTCTGTCTTTAAAGTAGTTGGTTTCCCCATAGGCTTGAGTCCGAGGACCATACAAAGCCTTGGTTCTGTCCAAACTTGTATTCTGTCTTTAAAGTAGTTGGTTTCCTCATAGGCTTGAGTCCGAGGACCATACAAGGTCTTGGTTCTGTCCAAAACTTGTATTCTTTCTTTAAAGTAGTTGGTTTCCCCATAGGCTTGAGTCCGAGGACCATACAAGGTCTTGGTTCTGTCCAAAACTTGTATTCTTTCTTTAAAGTAGTTGGTTTCCCCATAGGCTTGAGTCCGAGGACCATACAAGGCCTTGGTTCTGTCCAAAACTTGTATTCTTTCTTTAAAGTAGTTGGTTTCCCCATAGGCTTGAGTCCGAGGACCATACAAGGCCTTGGTTCTGTCTAAAACTTGTATTCTTTTTTTAAAGTAGTTGGTTTCCCCATAGGCTTGAGTTCGAGGACCATACAAGGCCTTGGTTCTGTCTAAAACTTTGTATTCTGTCTTTAAAGTAGTTGGTTTCCCCATAGGCTTAAGTCCGAGGACCATACAAGGCCTTGGTTCTGTCCAAACTTGTATTCTGTCTTTAAAGTAGTTGGTTTCCCCATAGGCTTGAGTCCGAGGACCATACAAGGTCTTGGTTCTGTCTAAAACTTGTATTCTTTCTTTAAAGTAGTTGGTTTCCCCATAGGCTTGAGTCTGAGGACCATACAAGGCCTTGGTTCTGTCCAAAACTTGTATTCTTTCTTTAAAGTAGTTGGTTTCCCCATAGGCTTGAGTCCGAGGACCATACAAGGCCTTAGTTTTGTCCAAAACTTGTATTCTGTCTTTAAAGTAGTTGGTTTCCCCATAGGCTTGAGTCTGAGGACCATACAAGGCCTTGGTTCTGTCCAAAACTTGTATTCTTTCTTATTTTCGAAGATTAGCCCCTCGACCAAGGTGGGGGGGGGGCGTTAGCTTGATGTTGGAAGTCCCTAGAGCTGCCCATGCCGTTGACACTGCATGGCGTAGCCCCTAGCGGAAATTTATGTCGGAACAACAACAGCGTGTTGCTGGAAATGAAGGAGCTTTCGCAGACCCTTGCTTGACAGAGACTTGACTCCACCGCCACCGGTGCCAACGCGCAAGCCTTCCCACAGATGGCGCCAATTGTAAGGACACGATTTTTAACGACCCAAGAATGACATTGAGCTCGTATGTAAAGGGCCCGAACAATATAATTTGTAGAGCGTGGGCTTGAGAGGCTGGACCTTGGTCACCGGACAGCGGTCTGGTCATGATTTTTATGGAAGCTCATACTAAGATAGGTTTGGCCTGAATGGCTAAGCCTTACATCGATGCAGTTTGGAGGGTTTAAGTCCTCGGAGTTTGTCCGAGGAGCATCATACCCTCCCCATTCTCCCTTTTTGTAGGATTTTATCCTCCCTTTTTCTGGGATCCTCTCCCTTGGCTTTCTTTCCCTTTTATACTAGTGTTTACTTCCCATTTAGTGTCCACGTGTAAGTTTTGCTTTTTGGGGTATAGACTCGTCCTATCAATCCATACATCAGAGTGGTTGGGGGTGGTTGGTAAAGGTTAAATAGCATGGTCTGGAGTACGGGCCTGTCAGATGCAGGGCTCCATACTACGGTGTTGGCAGCTTTCTCCCTTATCCTGCCCCTGTACTGAGTTTGTCATTTTCTTCAGGTGTTTTGTGAGGTGTTGAACGTGAGATCGTCCTCGGCCGCATCCTTGGGCCTTTTTGGGGCTTTCATCATGCGTCCTCGGCAATAGGGCTCCTCGGCCTCGGTTTTGGGCCTAGAATGTAAAGTGGGCTGGGACCTTAAATTTCCCGGCCCCACAACTACTATCAACTCTATTCATCCTCAAAGAATTTACTAAAAAATTATTCACATTAAAGAAAAAAAAAAGAGATAAACAAAGTCTCTCATGGTATAAAAAGAATTGAACAAACTATTTTCATCTACAACATTTTTTCTCATACACACGATGAAAGAACCAAGTATTTTGTATTCAAACAATAGTGGTTAGGATTATTCAGCAAAAAACAAAACAATAGTGGTTAGGATTGAAGAAAATGACCACTTGTTAGGCCAAGGCATACTACACAAAATCCTTTATACTTTCACATATTCCATATGCCTTTTGCTTCATGAAATAAGCCATATATTGATGATTTAAGAACCACCTCTTGTCGTGTGTCATGTCATGTTCTTAAACCCAATTTGCATATGGCAAATAGTGATTTTCCCATCACTTCCCACCACCATGGAGTACCTAAAAGACTTGAGCTTTTTGTAAAATGGTAAAGCTTTTGTTGAGGTATCCTACCGACATACCTATATGTTTGCTATTGAATTTGAATCCATTTCTTTTGGCAGAAAACAATGATCTTCAGCTGTTACAAAGACTACATTAGTGCAAAAGGAGAGAAAAAAGAATGGGGAGGGGGGTGGATAAAGACCAATCGAAAGGGGAAAAAAAAAAAGAAAAAAAGAAAAAAAGAAAAAAAAAAGAACTACTCTATACTCTTGTGGTTGTGGCTTAACATATACATAGCAGATAGCCACTACCAATAATTCAACAAAATAAGAGGCCAAAATGGGAAATTAACCCTAATTTTCAAACATTATAATTAGTAGGCCACGTTTTCAAACTATATTTTTTTACTAGTATCTCGAGTTTCAAAGACTCGATTTTGGCCTATAAATCGAGTCTCAAAGACTCGATTTCCATGGGTTGATCACGTCTGATGTGGTATTTTTTTCCACGTGGCGTCTACATGGAAATCAAGTCTCTAAGACTCGATTTATAAACCAAAAAAAAAAAAAATTTAAGTCTCAAGTCTCTCAACCATTCCTAGAAATACCAAAAAAAAAAAAAAAAAAAAATTAAGCAATCCAAGAAACGCAATCTAGCACAATCAGATCAGAGACACAACAATCATAGCGCAATCAGATCAGAGAGAGAAAGATCTAGAGACCCAGATCAGATAGGAGGCTGTGCGACCATAGGCAGTGCGACCCTAGGCAGCGCGGCCTGGGTAGCGCGGTTTGGGTTGCGCGACCCTGGGCAGCGCAGCTTGGGTCGGCGTGGGTTGGCTTGGGCTTGGGTCGGTGGTTGAACTTGCATCTCCATTTCTTCTTCTTCTTCTTCTTCTTCTTCTTCTTCTTCTTCTCTCTCTTTCTTTCTTTTTTTATTTCTTTCTGCGTTTTTGTTGTTTCTACGTCTTCTGAGTATGAATGATTGTAATTATAAAATGGGTTATAAATCGAGTCTTAGAGACTCGATTTCCATGTAGATGCCATGTGGAAAAAAATACCACATCAGACGTGATCAACCCATGTAAATCGAGTCTCAAAGACTCAATTTATAGGCCCTAAATTGAGTCTCTTAGACTCGAGATGTTAATAAAAATATAGTTTGAAGAGGTGGCCTACTAATTATAATGTTTGAAAATGAGGGTTAATTACCCTAAAATGCCCCAACTTCCATGTTAAACACCCCATATACCATTTTTTTTTTCTTTTTTACTTCCCCCCCTTTTTTTCTCTTCTTGTTTTTAAGAAACATGTTAGACATCCCATATCCATAATGAAAAACACCCTTCAGTGTCAAGGAGTTTTCCCCATGTGCCCTTACCACTAGCACCATTTGTCCATATCAGTTAAAGAAAAGAGCAGCCGATTATTATACAAGAAAAGGTGCTTTGAAAAGCCACTAATAATAATACCAAAAGCCAAAGTCGCCTTTTTTAAAGTCAAGTTCGTATTTTTTTTTTCTCCACATGGTTTCTCTTTACGTTTTAAATGTAAAACATTCTAGTGAATTACCACCAATGGTTTATCTTCATTGGAGCCTTGGCAGATCATAAATCACCACAAAAAAAAAATTAAAAAAAAAAAAATGAAAAACCTAAAGGACTGTGATTAATGATTTGATCTCAAATAGCCAAAAAAAAAAATGCAAAAACTATTTTCTAGAGATTTGATTGTAGAGTTCTTAACACAAACACAATTCAGATGGTATAAATCCTACATTAATATCTCTGAACCAACAACAACAACCCAAAAAAAAAGGGCTTTTGTATTGGAGAGTTGGAATCTACCGTGGCAACAAAGAAAGAATCAAATTCCATGAATGAAAGAGAGAGAGAATGACATACTTGATTGAGTGGGGGCCTCCTCCAAATGCTTGATTTTGTCTCTCAGATACTTGCAATGAAATAATTAAAGTTTAAAAAAAAATTAGTATCAACAAAACCAATATTTATATATCCAATATTTTGCACTACTTCTAATCAATATAATTAATTAAAAAAAAAATAGTATCAGTGTTTTCTCAGAAGTTAGAAACGAAAAAAGAAATCAAGATTCAATAGTTGATTCCATATTTTCCTAGAAACCAAATAGAAAATGATTACAGAGAGAGTGAACCTATAGTGAATCTGGAGGTGAATTCGGTAGTTGAGTGTTGGCCGGTGAGGATGGAGAGAAAGAGAGAAGAAGAGTGTTAGCTTAGAGAGGGAAACAAATTTTGGGGGAAAAAAACCTAAGTAAAAAGTCATTTTTTTTGGGGGGGGGGGGGGGGGGAACTAAGTGAAACACGTTAGGAGGGAAAATTTTTTTTGGAAAATTTTGGGTTGGAAAAATAAAATAAGACAGATTTATTTTAATGAAAAAATAAAAATAAAAGAAGAAAATTTTAATTAATTACCATTTTGTAATTGTACATGAATCAAACACATCTATATATTTAAGTGAGTTAATGAGTGCAAAATATTAAGAATCTAATATTAATGAGCTATAAAATAAAATTAAAAAAATCACATATACTCAATAAAAATCACCACACAACTTTCTCCAAAAAAAAAAAAAAAAAAAAACCATACAACAAAAATTATCACACGTTCTATCTTATTAAAAATTAAAAAAAAAATGATCATAGCTATTATTAAATTTATGTAAGAATTTTAATATGTGACTAACTATGTTTAATTTAAAAAAAAAATAATATGACTAATTGGATGGTCAAATTGAGAGAACATAACCGTACAAGTACATAGCATATGTCCATCACACACCATACTTAGATTTGAAATCTAACTATTGGATTTGAAGAGTATAATGAAAGGTTAATTCTGGTAAATTATGGTCACAATTAAATATCTGGTTTAGAGAAAGTCGCGGTCAAAGTTTAGTCAAAGTTGGTCAAACTCGGTCAAACTTAATAGATAGTCCCGAGACCACTGGACTTGGTAAAAATCATATTCAAATCTTGATAATTGGGATTGAAGAGTATGGTGACATATTAGTATTGGTGAAATTTGAGACCAATTGGATGGTCAGATTAAGAAAACATAACCATATAGGTATACAACACATATCTATCATGTGCTAGACTTAGATTTGAAATCTAACCGTTGGATCTAAAGAGTGTAACGAAAAGTTAATTTTGGTAAATTATGGTCACAATCAAATGGTTAGATTTAGAGAAAGGCGCAATCAAAGTTTAATTTAAGTTGGTCAAACCTAGTCAAACTTATAGATAGTTTCGATACCACTAGACTTGGTGAAATTAATATTCAAATATTGATCATTGGGGGCTTCAATCGGCTAGCGGCGACGGTGAGTGCTAATAGAGAGAGGCCCAATCTAGGGCTTGAGAGAGAGAGAGAGAGAGAGAGAGTGTGTGTGTGTGTGTGTGTTTTTTTTTAGAGGGATACAATTGGATGAGAAATGAAAAGGTTAGGGTCTAAATTGATAGATTTAGGTGTTGGGATTGGGGGGGGGGGGGGGGGGAGAAAGGGAAAAAACTGAACTAGTTAGGGGCAATTCAAAGGTCTATTGTGGCGGTGACAAACCTGCCGCCATAACTAAGGAAAAGTGCCGCTAAAACTTACATATTGCAGTGTTTTTTTATACCGCCACTATAGTATCCCCGCAAATACTATATTTATTGCGGCAGGTTCTTTGGAGCGCCGCTATATCTATGTAAATGCCACTAAAACACACATTTTGTACCCGCCGCAAAAAACCCTTTGCAATAGTACAGATTTCTTGTAGTGATATATGTCTAGGGTTGTGAGAAAAGAAACCCTACACATATATGTCAGTTAGAGCAAAAAGTCAGATCTGGAAATTCTAATTTCGTAGATCTCGACATATTCAGTTTCTGTCGAGTTTCAACATTAAATCTCAAAAGAAAGGATTCTATCGAGACTTCTGTCAAACTTTAATGAGCAACTTTTTTTCACTCGTTTCTCGGTTCAATCTTTATGACTTTAACACTTGACTTGAATAACATGTTTGTTGAAGTCTTAAACCCATTCTAAATCTACCAAATTATAAGTAAAGTGTATTTTGTCAAAAGATTAGCCAATTACATAAAATATGTCTCTAATAGTCAACTTATCTGATTTAGGCTACAGTACTTAAGTTTGCAAGAAATGGTTAATGTCAGTGTTGATGGTTCTTCAGTGATAGATCGCATAGCTAAAATTATGTCAGTCTTGGCTCTTTTGGGATTTGGGAAGGTTCTTAAGAAGAAGAAAAAGGAGAGAGATGTAAAAGGTAGTTGCGACATACTGCTAAGAGATATAACAGATAAGCATTACAGTTCATTGTAATTATTGTTATAGAAGAAACATAATTTTGATGTTAATTCTGCATAAACACCTGAGAATGTGGTTCTAAACTTCATAGTGACATTTATGTGCTTAGTGGTCCATTGGGCATTTCTGGTTTGCACAGTTATTCCGGAGATAAATTGAAGTGTTTTGCATCCTGATTATGATTTTAGATAATTAATAGATTCCAAGTATTTTTTGTGATGGGTAAAGACTAAAGAGATTTAATTCTATGTTCCATTTTGATACTACTCCACGTGCATTTTCATCCCTTTTTTCAGAAACATTTTTTTTGGTTTAGCATTTGATCACGTTACGTTGGCCATTAAGTTTATGAACGTCGTTCTTCCTGTTTCTAGTCTTTTGCATTTTCTTCGAACACCGCTTAACCAATTAATTAATTTATGCGAGACATTGCTAGGTTTGCTTCGGTTTTCTTCTAGAGGAAATCGGTGCGGCGCTGCTTTAGTTCTATTCGACTACAAATATGCACGTAACAGGCAAGCCCTCTATCACATATATCAATGATCAAGACCACACACTGTATCTAACGTGTTAGGACATAAGAGCACAGAAGCTGCGTCCATTAATTTGAGTATGCAAAATAGTTTTACCTGATAAATACACTTGTTTGATTTCTTCCTCCTCGTTTTCTGAATTTCCTCTAGGGTACACCACTCTTATTTTATTTTATTTAAAAATACAATTTAATTTAAAGTTATTAAGTCTATTTTATGATTACTCTTATCATCAAACTAAAATACTAATTAGTTTTTTGTATAACAGAATTTAGAACTCATATCTTTTATTTGATGAAAATTTTTTTTACTAGTCAAGTTATCTGAAACCCATACATAAGATGGATGCTTAAGCACAAAAATTACTATACCTATAATTGTATATACCAAAATTTAATTAGTAATTAATTTGACCTAATAATAAAGATCGGACGCTAATATTATCCTATCTATAATAAAAGAGAAGAAGTTTAAAATATAAATGAATAAGTTGATGCTAAATATAGTATTGCGATCAGTTTTGGAAAGTAGTGGGAGCCGACGAGCCCCGCAAAGTCCCAGGCTGCTTTCAGCTACGCAACTTAGTTTGTGCATCAGACTATTGAGACTGCTGGATTATGAGTCTCTGACTTGGAACCCACGGGCATGAAGTCCCTAACACCAACTATAAACCCCTGATGTATAGATGAGATATACCTTCTTCTTATCTGAGTTAAGGGCACTTACGTTACGTGTCCACAAACTAATCTTCTAACATGCAGTAAAATCCCAATGGCAAGAATGTGTGGTGCATGTCATTTTCAAAAGGCAGGTACCCATTTGGGATGTTTGTAGCCTAGGTGGTGGCTCCATCAGTCCATTGAAGGTTGCCCCATATGTTTAATTATGAAAGAAAAAAAAAAATTAAAATCTTGTGCATTGCATAGTTTTAGTAATGAGCTTATAGAAAAATATAATTTTATTGAGATATAATAACTAAATATTAAGTACATTCCACTTTCTTTTAACTCTTGCTAACTATCAAATTAATGTTTAAGTATAGGATCAACAAGTAACACTCTAACTTATGTGTAAAAAAATCTATCTTTTCTAATATAAATTTAGTTAACCAATAAGTAACCAATATAAAAGGAGTTAGCTTAAGGTATTGTGCTATAAGCATCAAGCTATCACCACATCATTATAAACTAACCAAATTAATAAGTATTATATATATACTAATTTATAAACCTTCCCAGAAAGATCAATCCAATTAAGATTGTTAATTTTGTCAAAGTATTCCACTGATATATGAAATTCTAAATTTCAAAGCCTTAATCATGGAAAGTAGAAAACTTGTACAAATGACTCTTATCGTGAAATATTCTCAGGAAAAAAAAAAAAAAAAAATCCTAACCAAATGTATATCTCATGAGATGAAGAATTCACTGGTATCTAGGTTTGAAACTAACGAATAGGCCTTCACAAAAATATGAGCAGCTCCTCTCTATATAATGCTTATATATATATGATGTTATAGTAAGGTTACTATATGTTAGCAATAAATAATACTGTAGAAAATTTAAAGCTATCCTGAAACTCCAATTAATGACCAATCGATGGAGGGATTTTATTCCTAAAACTACGGTTGTGTTCCACAATATTAGGTATAGAATGTTATTCCGATCTAAGACTTTCTATACGGCTAACTAGGATTTTCCCGTATGATATACCACTTCTTTGGAGCATATGGATGAATTTCTGAAAGGTGAGCTACAAAATTGGTTGCTCAGACAGCTAATTACTTTGAATTTGATATTAAAGGTAGCAGAATGAAAACGAAAAAGAAAAAAAAGAGGTTGTTAAGAACAAAAGACCTGTAAATTAAAAACTTTTTAAAAAAAGTTAATACTATTTTATTAATGTAAAAGTAGATATATAACAAGAATTAATTTTAATTTAGTTGATAAAAATAATTAAATTGTTGTCTCTATCTAAACAATTGCAGCAATTTGGTGCAACAAATTGACAATTAAATAGGATATATATTTTGCACAACTACGGGTTCTAGGCCCAATATTTATTGTAAGGACACATTTTGGTCCACAGCCCAAGAGATTTGGACAATAGCCTAATAAGCCCAAAACAATAGAATTGTTAGAGAGTGAGTTTGTTACTAAACGTTCAATGAGTTAAAGCGTAGATCACAATAGGCTAGTTGGTGTTGGAATGACTAAGACAAACATGTGGAAAAGAAAAATGCTCATTGATCAAGTCCGAAAATGGTATGTTTTTATATATATTTCTCTTAAGCTTATACAAATATTCAAGTTCTTGGTTATAGAATAGTTTTCTTTCTCATTTTTCATCCTCCTTTTTGTAATGGAATCCTTCCCCTTTTATACTCCCTTCCCTTCTTTCATCTTAGCCTTCCATGTGTAGATCAGATTGCTAATTTCCTTGATATTTGTCATATCAACACCTTCTTGAAGTCTTTATGGATAGCTGTAAGGCTAGAAGTCATTGTTCAGGTATCACTTCCATATTAATGTGACCAGTTGGTTAGGTGTAGAGCATTCAATGTGGTGATAGCAGCTTTCTTTCCAAATATTTCTCAATTCTCTGTTGACTCACCTCTCTCTGAAGCTTATCCTCCCAAGCACGGTTGCCCACTGCCCAATACTTGATGGGTGGTTGGACTTTAGGCTTCCACTCTGTTGGCTGAGGAAGGGTGGCTCCTTGGACAACATCACCTGTTTATTATGACTAGACCTCTTCCTCGGCCTAATAATCTACTTGCCTTTACTAATACATTTCTGTCCTAGGGCTCTTTGACGTCATCAGATGTGGCCTATGGCCCAGTATCCTTATTCGGGCCTTTCATTCCTACATTTATTATATAGTATATAATTTGATCGATTTTACATGATTCAAATAATAAATGTACTTTCACATAGCTAAACATATATAATTCAAAAAAAAAATAATAATAAAAAAAGAACCTTATTTTGTAAAAACATTAAACTCCTAACCACAACAACCACAGTTACCCTTTCTTCTAAGAATAAAAACATTGTATTACTAATCTTTAATTCTCAAATGCAAAATAAATAATTAAAATATTGGTTTTGTTTTTAGAAAATAGAGCAGGCTTCAATTGAAGTAATTCACTTTAATATTTTTTGTTTTGTTTTTGTTTTTGTAAACATATATGTAGAATACGCTCTGATTTTAACATGCTACTTATGGTTATAAGAGTAATAAAAAATAATGCATTAATTATTTGCATAAACTTATTTATTCTTAGGAAAAAAAAAAAATATATATATATATATATACCTTGAATACTCTTTGATTTACTATGCTAGCTATGGCATAAGAATAATAAAAGTGAAAAGTAATGTATTATTTAAATATAGTTAGAACATTTTTTTAATATATCTAAGAGGTTAGTCCTAAAAAAAAAGGTCAGTAGTTATATTTTATATCTAAATTTTTTTTAAAATAAAAATATTAGAGGAGAGGGACAGCCACAAAGTCTGGGGAAGAATACATGAATTTTTAGTCTACAAAATACATGGTGGGAAAAAATTGTGAAGGAATATTTAGAAAATGAATTTGTGGCTCAACCATGCCGAGAGAGAGAGAGAGCATGATACCATCCAACACCTGTAAAAATGAAGAACAGAATAATTAGGCTGAAGTGAACATGTACACTTCAGGACACCGGCCAAACCGACCACATGCATCGTTTGTTCATTCTCTCACCATATCCAACATTTGTGGCTAAATAGGCCATGTCTGTCACACTTCACCCACATGCATGGCAATCACATTACAATGCAACTTGGCACAATAGAATTGGAGAGTTACTAGGTTGCAACACGTGGGACATGCATCTTATTTATCGTCTCTGTTATCTCTGACTAAAAGGCAAACCAAATAGAGAGGTTTTCTGCACTGACAGAACTAGACTTTTTTAATTGCCTAGGCAATTTGTTTGTCTTTGTCCCTTCTTCCTCTTCTTCTTTTTCTTTTTCCTTTCCTTTTTGTTTTGGGGTGGCAGATTAACCATTTGCCAAATTTTTTGTGTTTGACATTTCTTTTTTGTTATTGGATTACGGCATACGTGGCAGCTGCGGGTAAACGATGGCCAAGCCCAAAGCAGAGAAAGAATGCGTATCCCATTGACACGTGAATGAGGTCTGTGAGCCCATAAGAGATGAAGCATATCTATACCACATTCGCTAAAGACTAGAGCAGTCGGCAAGAATAATGCTAAAACCACATAAATTTGTAAAATTTTTACTAGAACCCACTGTTTGGTGAGTTGTGACTGGTAAAGATGTGTCTCCATATGAATCTATCATTACATCTTTATCACTCACAATTCACTACATGGTGAGTTGTGGCAAAGTCATATTTTTTATGGTTGATATTAGCCAAAGACCTAACCCAAGATTGGCCTTAGGCCTATGTCACTTAGGTCATCACCTAGTGCCCCTTACTAGAGTAAATCCCACAAATTGTGGTGCAAAAATTGATTGATTTAAAAAAAAAAATTCCAAGTTTTATATTTTTTTTCCTCTACTTTTAAGAAGTTCCAAAGAATAGAGTAATCTTAGAGATAAGACAACTTTAGATGTCTTATAAAAATATATGTTACTAATCATAAGAAGTAATTCAAATTAGATAATTCTAGAAATATTATAAATTTACTTCATAGTATTTACAAATTGATGTGATAATAATATGATTTATGAACTTCAACAACCTGCTAAATGCATTTTTTTATTACATTTTGTGATTGGTGATACATCTTTGTAAGTTTTATGTTTTAAAATTTATAATATTCATAGCATCATTCACTTAAATACTTATTTATTATCTTTTTAATGTATTATTGATCACATTTGTTGTTGCATCGCTTGTAAGTTTTTTTGTAGTAAAATTTGTTATACATTTAGCATTTTTCTTTAAAAAAATCATATTATAAATTAAAAGAAATGGATTTATATATAAAAAAATTATGGTATTAAACTGTATAGTTAGTAAAATACGAGTACAATAAGGTAAGTATACAGACAGCTATAATTCAGCATCTTTAAGAAAAGTACGTTTCAAATATTCGGTAGAAAAATATGGAAACGCAGAAATAACGGTATATATATAGTACATGTATAAAACATTTATAATTTAAAATTTCGCAATAAAAATACGGAAATATTTGCCATATATTTTAATGAAGGTAAATACAATAATCCAACATACTCCTAAAAGCAATCTTACTTTCCCCAAAGAGAGAGAGAGAGAGTTATAATTAAATATAAGTAAGTTTGATTTAAGAAAGTCATTAGATAAAATGATATAATAAATTTGTTTGTAACTTTTTTAACAACAAATTCACAATTGTTGAACTAGTTGAATGCGAATTGTAAACAAAATTGATACTTGGACTTACCATTTTTTTTTTTCACCACTTACTACTCATTGCAACATCAACAATTTTAAAGTTTGTTATAAAAATATTGTTTATACATATTATTTCTCTTAAATATATCAAATATCAATTATTAAATTTATAAGATAGATACTAATAACAAATTAATTATATTCAACAAAAAAATGCTAACAAATTATAATAAAATATAAATCATGAGGAGGAAAGCTAGTAAGCTACTATAATAGCATTAGATAAGAAATATTTTTTAAAAGAAAAAGAAAAGAGTAAAAAATGAGTAAATTTTATTGCAAAGATAGCAAAGATTTGGCTTCGAAAATTGTAATAGTAGACTGCATAAACTATATACGGCATGCTTAGCAACTTTTTGAGCTTATATCACCGGACTAGATAAACAAAGTAATTGATTCTAGGATTGGAATCCAGTGCAATAGCTAGGCCTATTGCACCATGCAATTCGTCTTACATGAATTTCACTTTTTCAAAATTATTAAGTTTTTTTAACTCTTAACTTTTTTACTTTTTTAGCTTTCTTGATCCAATGATTGTTTTTAAAAGTTAACTTTTTAACTTTAGATTTGAATTGTTGAGAAGGTATTGAATGGTGCAATAGCTAGGGCTATTGCACCAGATTTTAATCTGCCGATTCTAACATTTTAAATAAAGAATGTATACAGTACTTTAGTTCCAACAGTTCGCATATATTAACGTACATTTGGAAGCCACAGAAATCCAAGTTTATTTATTTATTTATTTTTTTTTTTTAAAGGAAACAGTAATACTTATTAGAACAAACAAACATGAAACATAAGTTTTTTTTTTTAAAAAAAATATTATGTATGTACTAGTATAATACATGTATTATATGCGTAATTACTAACTATAATATAAAAACTAGTAAATAAAGTGATAATAAAAAAAAAGTCTAAAATGCAAAACTGACATTTTATGTTTCACTTTTTGTCATATCAGTCCTTTAAGTTTTAGTTTTGTTATTTCAGTCCTCTAAGTTTTAATTTTTGTCAATACAGACCTCTGTTAGTCTTCTGTTAAGTCCTCCGTTAGCAACCATTAGTCTCCTTGCAAGAAAAAAAATAAAAAATTGGACAGTTAGAAACAGAAAAATTATCTATAAGTATAAAAACTTTTTGGGATGATAGAGAAGAAAAAAGAAAAAGGAATTAAGATAATAGAACTTGTTGAAAGACACACTTAGATGACCACCTCTGGAGATTGTTTTTAATTGGCTTAAATGAAAACACCATCTTCTCAAAAAAAAAAAAAAAAAAAGCAGCGAAATACTACATAATAGAAACTGCTGAGCTATTTTCGTTGGTTTTAGTGAGATACAAAAATTGTCTGTTTCAACAAGAAGATTTTGACTTGCCAACCTTCGCTATGCCGGCGGCTCCACGAGATACTACAAACCGAATAGTTGACGCCATTGATTTTTTCTGTTCAAACTTGCATGAAGACTTTTTTTTTTTTTCTTCTTGCAAGGAGACTAATAGCTACTAACGGGAGGATTTAACAGAAGACTAACGGAGGAATGTATTGACAAAAATTAAAACTTATAGGACTGAAATGACAAAACTAAAACTTAGAGAACTAAAATTACAAAAGGTGAAACTTAAAGGGTCAGTTTTACATTTTAGCCTAAAAAAAGCCTTAAGTTTCCAAATCTGTTGGTCGGACCCTGGCCTCACCACATCACCCCCATGGTTCTACAGGAAAGCCCAACCCACGACATCCCAACGTGTTGCCAAGCTAGCTTAGGAAGGGAATCTTCTATATTTGGGCAAGACGGCCAAGATCAATGGTTCACAATTCTAACTGCCAAAGAACTGAAAGGGAGCTAAGAGACAGATATTTCGAAGCCTTGCCTCGAGTCCTCCACCAAAGGAGAGTTAGCGGAACCAAGACAATGGCAAAAACGTAACTTCCATCACCCACTAGTATAAAAAGGGAGACATGGCACAAGGCGAAACCATTAAAGGAGCACGATAGGAAAATATGCAATTTAGCAAAATACTGTAATAGTTGAGATTTTCTCTATAGAATGTTTTCTTTAGTAAACCTGCCCATATTCTCATAGGCACATCGAACCTAATTCTAAATCTCACAAGTATTATGAGGTTTGAGCTTAAAGCATAAGTCTGTGAAAGTTGGAGTCCAAGGCTCTCTCTCTCTCTCTCTCTCTCTCTCTCTCTCTCTCTCTCTCTCTCTCTCTCTCTCTCTCTCTCAGGTATACATATATATACATATATATATATATATATATAAATATAATTTCAACAAGTAATTAATAGGTAATTGCCATAGAAATTGCATGTACACATAGAGTTTTTACTTTTTAAATAAGCCAAGTCGAGTCAAGTATTAAAATTTGGAGAAAATACACTTTTGATCCCTACATTTTGGGTCAATTCCCATTTTGATAACAAAATTAATTTCGTTACTAATGTAGTCCCTAAAATAAGAAAATCATTTTTAAAATGGTCTCTGCAGTCAACTCACTAACGGAAACCTCCTACGTCACAGACGGAGTGCCCTACTTGCTGACATGGCGCTGATGTGGCGCTGACGTGGCTATTAAAATATTATTAAAAAACTGATTTGGCATTTTTAAATACATGTCAGCATTTTAATTAATAAAAAAAATTAAAAAATAAAAGGCCAGATTTCTCAATTTTAATTTTAATTAAAAAATACAAAAAAATTTACTTTTTTTAAGTTGTAAAGATTGAAGTTGAAGCTCTTATCGTGTTCTCATTCAGCAAAAAAAAAAAAAAGAAGAAGCTCTCATGGTGTTCTCATCTCTCACTCTCTCACACACACTGAACCCAAGCTCTCTCATGCATTCCTAGAAAGAACACCTCTCTCGGTCTCAAAAGCCAAACAACATGACCATTCAAAATCAAGATCAAGAGAACCCACAATCTCATGATCCCTAATCCAACAAACCCTAACCCTTTAAATTGAAGACCCACAAAACCCATCCCACGATCAAACCCCAGCAATCCAAGACGAACCAACCCCCACTCTTTGAGTTGGTTCATGTTAATCTCAACTGTGCCGATCTAGCTCAGGTGTTGAGGTTGCCTTTTCTGGTGAAGAAGAGTGCCACTACTTTGGTGGTTTTGGTGAACTCGCAAGGGTCGGCGGAGGAGATTGGGTTTGTGAATGATTTGGAGACCAATTGGATTCTTCTCCACCATGCACCGCCAATCTGACCCTAAACTCCCTAATCTCAAAATCTCATCTCTGCTCAAAACCTTACACCTGATATTGACCAACGACGAGTAGATCAAGAGGTTGATTTTCGAGGTTTTGATCATGGAGGCCATGGGGTCTTGGTGCCGTGAAAACAATGGGAAAATTTTGGAGCCTTGCATGTGGGTGTTGTGAACATGGATCGATGGTTGGGTCCGCTAATGATTTTGGGTTGGGTTGTGATCTGGGTTTTGTTTGTGTTTGATCTCTATTTGTGATCTGGGTTTGTGTTTGTGTTTGGTCTCTTTTTTTTTTTCTTTTTTTCTTTTTTTTTTTTTTTTTTTTTTTTTTTTTTTTGGGTTGTTGTGATTTGGGTTTGAGTCCTTGGTTGCTGGGTTTGATCTAGGAAGAACAAGTTGTAATGTTCTTATGAAAAATAATAATGATAAGTAATAATTTTTTTTTAATTAAATCAGATTTAAGGTTTTTTAATTTAATTTCTTTTTTTTTTATATAAATTTTCTAACGTGGCTTTGTTTAAAAAAAATTAAAATGCTGATGTGGCATTTAAAAATAACAAATAATTATTTTTAATAATATTTTAATGGCCACGTCAGCAAGCATAGGACTCTGTCTGCCACGTAGGAGGTTTCCGTTAGTGGGTTGACGGCAGGGACCATTTTAAAAATGATTTTCCTTTTTAGGGACTACATTAGTAACGAAATCAATTTTGGAACCAAAATGAGAATTGACCCAAAACGTAGGGACCAAAAGTGCATTTTCGCCTTAAAATTTTAATTTTATTTCGAACTTGCCAAACTTAAACTCATTACCAAACTAGATTACATATTCAAGGTTAGTTCATTTTTGTTTTCTTGGACCTATTCAAAAATTTATGTCAATAATTATATATATATATATATATATATATATTAATACACACACATATATTCAAATTGAGCCTTATAGTCTTATACTTATGATCATGTACACAGAGTTATTTGCTAAATAAATAATTTTTTTTTATATATCTTTTATTTTTTATTTTTTGAGAGAGTTTCAACCTATGTCGTTCGCTCCTGATGATAGTTCTTTATCATCAAACCAAGACACCAATCGATTTTCAGTGTAAGCGAGGGATTGAACCTCAGATCTCTTATTAAACAATCAGAAACTTTATTAATTGAGCTAACTGGATCCATAAAATTTTTTATAAATCAAATATCAACTATTCATAAACAGCTTACCTCTTAAGCCACATACACAGTTTTTATTTATTTATTTATTTATTTTATAAATCAAATATTATCTAGAATCATGTGTAGTCACATTTCATCTCCCTTATAGTGTTAAACTTGTAGTACTATGGAACAAAACACCCTCCTTTGCCAAGACGAGGTGCTTGTCCACACTACTTTAAACGGGTAAGTTCAATCTTGTAGTACTATGAAGTAAACACCCTCCTTTGGGATCGTGAGGCATATACGCCAAGACGAGGTGCTTACCCACACTACTATGAACTGATAATGGAAGCCGTGAGATCCAACCCATGTATCTCTCTCCCACTAGATGTTTTAAATTAAAGGTTTTTAATTAGAAAGCATGTGTAATCTCATCACACACAGACTTGCACTTTATCCATGTGAAAACACTTAGAAAATTCCAAATTCACAGTTTTCGATCAATCGAATGTGTATATAGATCGGTTGAAAAAATTAAAAAATTCATACTTAACAATTTGCCTGGCTCGATTGGTACTTGATCATTGCTTGATTGATCAAAAAAGAACATTCGATCGATCAACTAGCAATCGAATATCAATCAAATCAAACAGATTGGTCACTGTTTCACTTGATTGATCGAATCTCGTGAAACTCGAATTTTCTAGAATTTTTCTGAAGCAGTTTTCAACGGGTTTTATGAACAAACAACCATCATATGAACATAATAGACATAGATTGATATCAAAACTAAATTCCATTGATGCTATAGCCTTAAAGTTCAATTTAACATACTTAATATCAAACTTAAACAACATCATAACATCAATATCAGTTTTCATCAAACAATAATTTCAATAATCATGTAGAAAATTAATTGCATAATCTTCTAACAACATGAAACTCTTATCTCTAATTCCAAAACTCACAAAACATGTTATACAGATTTGAAATTGAAGACCGCTCTAATACCAATTGTTGGAAAAATACATATTTGTATCGCATACAAAACATACGCATCAGAAAATTAACGGATCTACTTCATTCGCAATTGATAACATGTACTATGTAAATTTCAGAATATAAGAACAAGAGAGTGTACCTTGGTGCGGTAAAATTCAAAACCAAAGATTAGAAGTACTTAGAAAGACTTTTAATCTTTACTCCAACTCCACTTATGCCCAAGAAGTGTCGTCTATTAATTAGTTTATATGTGTGTTCAAAGGAGAATAAGAGAGTATCCAACACTCACATACAAACCATTTCATTCTCTTACAAGATTCTGTATGTTTCTCTCTTTATAACTGATTATCTAATTAGGTTAGCCTTTTGGGCCATTCCAATTGGGTTTTAATATGTAGCTTGGAGTGAGACCAAAAGGGAACAAATAAGACACTAGCTCTAATGGGCCTGGGCTTCTCTGTCAACTCTTGACAAGTCTAAAGTTACCATTAATTATATTTAATACAACTATATAAATATAATTGTATTCTAGGCCTTATTAATAAATTATATCCCAAAACTTTATTATACATACAACCCATTCATAAAATATTCGTAGTAATACAAAATTATGAATGTAGACTGCCACTTTGAAGATTACTACATCTTAATCCTTGAGTACCTGGTTTAATGCTTTAAGTTATTCATCATATATTTATGAAATCCAATTCCATAAATATATACTTTAGTAACTCCTTACTAAAGTAGTTAGGCCTAATATTCTAAATAACTAAATCCATTAAACTTATCTTAAGGGAATATTTTATATCTACGTTAAGAGATTATGAATTCCATCTTGAGAATATATGTTCCATCAACACTAAATGTGGCTACCCAACATACTGAGGTTTTGATCGTGACTTTAGATCTCATTTCTGATATATCAAAGCAACTTACACTTTATGATCAGATCCATTATTCTCTCAGGATTAAGAGTTCATGTAAATAGAAGTCGTGAGATTTATTATTCATTTGATAGTCGTTAGGAGAATAATAAATCTCACAACTGTCTAGTTCAATATGTCTTAAATCTTAAAACATATCAACATATCAACTAAAAGTCTCCACTTCCATGATTAAGACAAATCATCTTAGTTGATATGTTATAGTTTTCGTAGATAAAATGTCCAATTTCATCACCAACTGCGAACTAAAATTCTGAGTTTATAAAGAACTTGTGACTTATGTTTTCTGTGACTAAATCACATAAATCACATACTATGCATCTTATGGACTATATGATAATGTCCAAATATTCATGTTACCATTATTTTAGATAATAATAAAACAACTTTATTAATTACAACATTAAGTCATACATAATGTCATATATAATATCATACATAGTATCATACAATAGGATTTTAGGGCACTAATTTCAACAATTAAAGCAACTTATATTTCATGATTGGGTTCACTATTCCCTCAGGATTGAGAGTTTATGTAAATGAGAAGTTGTGAGATTTATTATTCATTTGATAGTTGTTAATAGAATAATAAATCTCACAGCGATCTAGTTCAATATATTTTATACACTTAAAACATATTAACATATCAACTATAAGTCTCTACTTCCATGATCAAGAAAAATCATCTTAATTGATATGTTATAATCTTTGCAAATGAAATGCCCAATTTCGTCACGGACTACGAACTAAGATTTTGAGTTTACAAAGAGCTTGTGATTTATATCTTCTGTGACTAAATCACATACTATACATCTCAAGAACTATACGATAATGTCCAAACATTCATGCTACCATTATTTTAGATAATAATAAAACAAGTTTATTACATAGAACATAATGTCATACACAATGTCATACATGGTATACAATAGGATTTTAGGGCACTAATGCTAACACTAAATTCAATCAAAGAGAAAAGCCTTGAGTCCTTTAACATGACACATGACTTAGTTTTAAATACAATCTATGTGACTACTGATCATCATATGCAAAAAAGAGTGATCGTTCATTCCTAAAACGTGATTATCATATACTAAAAAATGCTCATTTTGTACTAACAATTCATAAGTGGTTAGTGGTCATCACAGATAAAGCTAGGACTTGGAGTTTGTGTTTTTTTTTCCTTCCTTTTTTTGTTTTCCTGAAATTTTAGGGTTCTTTCAATTGATGCTAAAGGAAGGGGGTGGGGGTGGTTATTTATATTGAATTATGGGGGACATGGATAAGTCTTTATGCATTATAGAACTCAAGGAAATTTGGATTTTCTAGTAAACATGAAGGTGCACGGTTAAATTGAGTGCACATTACCATAAAAACTTTTTTATTTGATATCTTTTTGATAGGCCAATACGTATTGACCCCTTGTGATGAATTAATTGATTAATTAGTCAAGTTTATTAATTAATTAAATTAACATGTAAATGCGTGGTAGCACAAACAAATCACCAATTAAACTAAATGCAGTGAAAATTAAATTGACACGGTGATTTGTTTACGAATGGGGAAAACTAATACGGCAAAAACCCCACTGGGTGATTTTAAGGTCATCACTCCCAAGAATCCACTATTATAAAAAAAAGCGGTTACAAGTAAAGGAATCACAGTACCTTATACCAACCTACAGTTGAACCCTTACCCCAATAACTAATTGGACTTGTTCTGTAGTCCTTTTGATACACGGCTCCCAATACATGACTAACTAATTTGATGCGCAGATCCCAGTACGCGGTTTACTTCTTTGCATGAATCCAAGTATGTGACTAACTCCACAACAACCCTTTAATTGTTGTAGTTGATTTGCAGTAGCTTCACATAAAAACACCAATAAGATCTTTAATGTTGGTGCAAGAGACCTTGCTTGGTTACAGAACCCAAAGGCGTACAAAAAATGTAGCAAGAACTCTTTCTTCTATAGGAGGAGGCTAGGGTTTCAAAAAGAAAAACTTATGAAGCTCTCTAAGGTTTGGGTTTTTCTTTTTCCACCTCCTTTAAATAGGAGCTTAATGGGCTCTCATATTCCAAATAGGTTTACACAAACCTTGAGCTTTTCTAGTCCTATGAGGATTATATAAACCCATAAACAAATAGCCTTTTAGAGTAAAAATGTTGTTGGCTATAGTCTGAATCTCGTAAACTCGATAGATTGAGACATCTGTCGAGCTTTAATGAATCTCAACAGATCGAGCTTCTGTCGAGGAGGTATCAAGATCTGCAGATTGCACTTTTCTTGAGCAGTTCTTAAGTAGTCTTCATGTCTTCAATTTAACCACTTGTAATGATCATCTTGAACCTACTTAGATTTACCTAAATACAAGTAAAGTATGTTTTGTTAAAGGATATGCCAATTACATAAAAGTATGTCCCTAACACTTTTAATCATGTGGTCCGATTAAGGCTCATGAACTATCGTTTTAATTGTTATGAATTTAAGATTTATATCATGCAATGCATTTGAAAATCAAACGGTCAAAGTTATAGTTTATCCCTGTGATCTGATGTGATGGTAATATGAAATGTGATGCAAATGCAATGTAAGTGAGGTTAAATGAGAGTTGCAAAATGGGTTTCTACAAAAGCATATATGGCTTTGGTCCTAAATTCAATCAAAGAGAAAGACCTTGAGTCCTTAAACATGACACATGACTTTGGTTTTAAATACAATCTATGTGACTAGCGATCATCATATGCAGAAAAGAGTGGTCATTCATTCCTAAAACATGATTATCATATACTAAAAAATGCTCATTGTATAGTAACAATTCATAAGTGGTCAGTGGACATCACAGACAGAGCTAGGACTTGGAGTTAGGGGGCGGCTCTATTGTTGGCAACGTATGGTGGCTCTAGCCTCTGACTCTGCTGTTGCTTAGAAGCTGATTTTTTTTTTTTTTTTTTTTTTTTTTTTTTTTTTTTTTTTTTTTGCATCATCTACTGCTAGGTACGGATAAAATTATTTTGTTTAAATTTTATTTAAAGATCAAGTTTTTTGTTTTGAGTAAAATTGATTGATTTAGCTTTTTTTACTTAATGGTAATTTTTTGTTGTTAGGCTAAGTTTTGGAGCTTGTATATTTTGTTTTAGGTTTTAAATCTATAAATTATTTTTTGGCTTTTAAAAGGAAGGAAATGCTAAAGTTACAAATTTTGTTTACAAATTGCTGATTTGGTGAGTGGTTATTAGTATAAAAATGATGTAAGTGGTGAGCCTATATGTGAACTAATAAGAATTTGCTACCTCAACAATTTCTAAATAAAAATGTTGTAGAAAAGTTTGTAACTATATATAGATTACTCTTAAAAGAATCAATAATATTGTTAAGAAAGGCAAAGTGTAATTTTATAGAACAAAATTACTAAAATTAGTACCTATATATATTCTAATATTTTGTTTAAAAGAATTGGAGTGCCACCATCCCTCATGGCCATCATATGCAAAAGAGAGGTCATTCATTCCCAAAACGTGGCCATTATATGTTAAAAAATGGTCATTGTATAGTAACTGTAGGGGTAAAAGGCCCAGAAATGAATATTGGGCCGTGGGTTTTGTCTGAGGACATTTAGTAGTCCAAGGACAAGGAAGTGTTGATGAAGGGGTAAGAATCAGTGGGCTACGAAAAGATTATGTTTATAAGAATTGGGGAAGGTAGTCTGAGAAGGAATGCCTCCTCGGCTAAGCAAGGCAGAGGTTAGAAGGTATGGTCTACCTTCTAAAGCAACACTTCGGAGGACTCTATTGATAAGGATAAACATCAGTAAAGCATAGGACAAAGGGACGCTAATAAATATCTTAGAGAAAGCTGCTACCACTGCATTAAAGGCTTTGCAGCTAACTCTCTACCCGCATTAATGTGGAGGTGATACCTGAAAAGTGATATTTAACCTTATAGCCATTCTCAAAGATTTCATGAAAGTGCTGATGGGACAAGGATCAAAGCAAAGCAACTTGGCTTACTTGTGGAGGGTGGAGATGAAGCAAAGAAAAGGGATATAAGGAAGAGAGACACCATGTTAGTGGGGGGGATCTGAGAATCTATAGAAAAAGAAACATTGTAGCAACAAGAACTAAAGATCGTAATCAAGTCTAAAAGAGATATATACAAGAATGATTCTCCTCAGACAATGCTAAGGAAGATTTTCTTTGGATAAAACCGTTTTATCTTTATTTTCTTATCATTTGAACCTATTATAATTGTTATCCAACTTATTAGAGCCTAGTTTGGAACCCACTCTCTACAAATTCATTGTATTGAGCTCTTTGGGCCTAGATCATTTTACCTTTTGGGCCTAGGATCTAAAAAGTAGCCTTACAATTGGTGCCATCTATGGGAAATTCTTGTGCTTGAGTGAGTTTAACGTTTAGTTATGGTAGGTTCAGATCCTAATCGAGGGGAGTCTGTTAGTTTCCAACGTCAAGACCAGTTTCTCAACCTTGAGCGAAGAAGGGACCAAGAGGTTAGTGTGCATACTGCACATACTAATAGGAGCCAATCTTGAGGTGGAAGTCATGTCTCTCATGAAGAAAACACTAGGAGCATGCTATTGGAGATTGACCGTTTGCGAAGGAGGTTACGTGTGATGAAGATCACTATTATAGGCAGAGAAGGGAGAGTCTGCCTCGTAAAGGTCTAGGCAATGATGCTATGGGCAGGGCTCTAAATCAAATCTCTAAGTCACCTTTCACCTGTAAGGTTGAAGGAGGAAAACTTCATCAGTGGTTTACTCTGTATAACGGCAGATCAGACCCTATGGAGCATGTTAGCCACTTCAACCAGAAGATGGTTGTTCACTTAAAGAATGAAACCCTGATGTGCAAGGTGTTCCCAACCAATTTGGGGTCTGTGGCAATGAGGTGGTTTGATGGTCTGAGAGAGGGTTCTATTAACTCCTTTAAGGAGCTTACTAGAGCGTTTGGTTCTCGCTTTGTTACTCATAGAAGAGTTCCTCGGCCCTTAGACTCCCTGTTATCCATGACTATGCGAGAAGGGGAAACCCTGAAGACGTATTCTGATAGATACTAGAAGATGTTTAATGAGATAGATGAGAACTTTGATGACGTGACTATAAGGACTTTCTAGGTCGACCTACCTGCCGAGCGTGATTTGAGGAAGTCGTTGACCAAGAAGCCTGCTAGGATTGTACATCAGCTTATGGACCGTATTGACGAGTATAAGTGGGTCGAGGAAGACCAACAGCATGGGAAATGGAAGGCTAAGGTGATCCCTTAGGATAAAAGGGATTTTAGGTCGGACATATACAACAGCAACCATCCTTAAAGAGACTTGGCTGGATAATCTAGTTCTTCTGCTACTCAAGTGGTTAACACGGTGTTCTGGGAGCTAGTATATCAAGTCTTGGAAAAAATCAAGAATGAGCTATAATTTAAATGGCTAAATAAGATGGGAGGAGACCCCATGAAGTGCAACCAAATCCTTCATTGCTAGTACCACTAGGAGCGAGGACACACCACGGAAGATTGCAGAACTTTATGAAGTCATTTGGAGTAGCTAGTCAGAAGTGGAAAGTTGAAGTAATTTCTATATCATCCCAATGGGCAAGGGGGCCAGGTAGGATCGGGATCTCAAAGAGATACTTCTTCAAGGCAACCTTTAGACACAATTAATTTTATCATCACTGTTCTAGCAAAGAACGATTCTCATCCCTCTAGGGTGATGTCTGTGGCTCAGCCACCCGCCTAGGACTCTAACCCTAAGCCGAAGAGGGGTAGGATGGAGGTCAGACCAGCGTTGAGTTTTTCTGTTGAAGACAAAGTTGGAACCTTGCAGTTGCATGATGATGTTTTAGTGGTCACCCTTAGAATATGAGGGTATGATGTGAAGAGGGTGTTGGTAGATCAGGACAGCGGTGTAGAGATCATGTACCCTAATTTGTATGAAGGACTAAAATTGAAACCTAAAGATTTGGCATGTTATGATTCACCCTACACTGCCATTGTAGCAAGACCCTAGCTTCAAGTTCTGGGGGTCGTTTCCTTCACCCTACACTTGAAGGTGAAGTATACGTCAAGGGACTAGGTTGAGGAGCTGGTTGGGAGCCAGTCTATGGCTAGACAATGCTTGGTAGCTGCGATCTGACATCAGAGTGAAGTTTAGTCTTCAGCTTCAGCTGAGCAAGGTCTATAGCAATCAAGGATTGTAGTGTCATCTGCGGATGTGGTGATGGAAGGGGCCAAATGTGCGGAATTAGGAAAAGTCATCATTGGTGGTGACGAGGAGAAGTTTTTCTAGATCAGAGATCAATTGCCTTCTTAGGAGAAGGAAGAGCTGATAAAGTTTCTCATGAGGAATGTTGATGTGTTTGCGTGGAGTGCTTACGAAGCTCCAGGGTTGGATTTAAATTTCATTTACCATCATTTGATTGTCAATCCATCTGTTTCCCCAAAAACCAACCACCTCGACGCTCATCTAAGGACCATTCTAATGCCGTCAAGAAGGAGGTGGTCAAACTTAAATGGGCTGGGGCTATTAAAGAGGTGTTTTACCTTGAGTGGCTGGCCAATACTATGGTGGTGAAGAAAAAGAGTGGAAAGTGGCGAGTATGTGTGGACTTCACATATTTGAACAAGGCTTGCCCGAAAGACCTATTTCCAATGCCTCGAATAGATTAGTTAGTGGATACAACTGTAGGCCATCCTCGAATGAGCTTTTTGGATTCGTTTTAAGGGTACCATTAAATACTATTGGTTTTGGGTGATCAGGGGAAGACAACTTTTGTTACTCCTACTGGAAATTACCACTACAAGGTGATGCCCTTTGGATTGAAGAATACAGGGTCTACCTATCAAAGGATGATGCCTAAGATGTTCAAGCCACAACTAGGTAAAAATATTAAGATTTATATAGATGATATGGTGGTGAAAAGTAAGGTGGTGTCCAAGTATGTAGGAGACCTCTGGAATATTTTTGAAATACTAAGGAGGCACAAACTATGCCACAATGATTCCAAGTGTTCTTTTGGCATTGGCTTGGGTAAATTTCTAGGCTACATAGTCACTCGGAATCCCAAAGAGGTCTAGAAGTTGACAGGGATGACTACTACTCTAAATTGATTCATCTCTTGGTCAATAAACAGGTGTAGTCCTTTCTTTCGGTTGTTGCATAAATGGAAGGGGCTTGAGTGGACCGAGGAGTGTGCCCTGGCCTTCCAGTAGCTGAAGGAATACCTTTATTGGCCACCTATTATGTCCCAGCCCGAGAAAGAGGAAGTCCTGTTTGCTTATGTTGCTTTAGCCTCCCATGCGGTAAGTTTAGTATTGATACAAGTTGATAATGGAGTATAAAGATCAGTTTATTATGTGAGCAAGACACTACATGAGGCCGAGGTTCATTACCTACCACCGGAAAAGGCCATTTTGGCAATGGTGCATGCTACGTGTAAGCTCCCTCACTACTTCTAAGCTTACACAATTGTTGTTTTAACCCAACTTCTACTTCAATCACTACTTCAAAGGGCTAATTACACAAGAAGGATTGCCAAGTGGGGTACGATCCTAGGGGCTTTTGATATCAAATATATGCCTCGCACCTCTATCAAGGGCCAGGTTCTCGCAGATTTGGTGGTCGAGGTTGCTGAATCCCCATTAGAAAAGGAAAGTGAAAAGTAGAATATGGATGGAAAATCAGTTGGTGTGGTCTCCTTGCAAGAGCCTTTATCTTGGAGGGTATACGTTGATGGTGCAGCAAATCAAAGAGGATCTGGAGTGGAGCTAGTTGCAATATCTCCTGAGAAGATCATTATTGAAAAATCCTTAAGGTTAGGTTTCTTGGCCACAAACAATGAGGCTGAGTATGAGGCTCTATTGGTAGGGATGACTATGATTCAGAAAATGGGAGGAAAAATAGTGGAGGTATTTTCATATTCTAGGTTGGTTGTAGGCTAGGTAAAGGGAGAGTTGGAGGCCAGGGATGTGAGAATGCAAGAGTATTTGAATCAAGTTAGGCACTTGCAATCAGGGTTTGAGTCTTTCACCTTACTACAAATCCTTAGGAGCAGAAATATGCATGCTGATTCTTTTCCACTCTCACAACCTCCTTGGGGCAAAGCTTTCCTCGAGTTATTCTTGTTGAGGACTTATGTAAACCTACTGATATAAAGACGGAGAAGGTCCAGATTCATCAAATTAGGGTGGGACCTAGCTGGATGAATTCTATTGTGCTATCCCTTAAGGAGGGTATCTCGCCTAAGGAGAGGGCTAAGGCTGATAAAGTGTGAAGAAAGGCTCCTCGATTTTGGCTGTCCGAGGATTAAAAGTTGTACAAATGCTATTTTTTTGGGCCATATTTGCTATGCATATATCCTGAAGCAGTAGAGCCACTCCTAAAAGAGTTACACGAAGGGATTCGTGGAAGTCATAAAGGAGGTAGATCCTTATCTCACAGAGCCTTCACACAGGGATATTGGTGGTCGAACATGCAGAAGGAAGCATAAGAGTACATGAAGAAGTGTGACGAATGTTAGAGATTTGCTCCAAATATTCATCGACCAGGGGGTGTCCTCAACCCTCTATCTAGCCCTTGGCCTTTTGCTCAATGGAGCTTGGATATTGTAGGGTCTTTCCCTAAGACAACAGGGAAAAAGAAATGGCTGCTGGTTGGTACGGATTACATCACCAACTAGGTTGAAACTAAATCATTGGCAAATATCAGGGACGTGGATGCTAAGAGATTTGTGTGGAAAAATATTGTCACTCAGTTTGGGATCCTTTATACCTTCATCTCGAACAATGGTCTTTAGTTTGATAGTAAGGCCTTCAAGACGTATTGTTGTAACCTGGGCATTAAGAATAGGTACTCCATCCCGGTTTTCCCACAGGGGAATGGATAGGCCAAGACTGTCAATAAGGTTATAGTGAATGGACTCAAGATGAGGCTAGATGATGCAAATGATAAATAGGTGGAAGAGCTGCCACACATCCTTTAGACATATCAGACTACCCCTTGTAGGTCAACAGGGGAAACACCCTTTTCAATGACTTATGGAGTTAAGGCTATGATTTCCCTGGAGACTGGATTCCCAAGGTTGAGAACAAACTTGTTCACTCTAGATAGCAATGACAAACTACTGGAAAGGAACTTATATTTAGTTGAAGAACGGAGGGAAAATGTCGTGGTTCAGTTGGCGTATTATCAACAGAAGCTCAAGCAGGGGTATGACTCAAATGTGAGGTTAAGACAATTAGCTCTTGGAGATTTGGTATTGAGAAAAGTGTTGGGTACTACAAAGTACCCAGCTTGGGGAAAGTTAGGGCGTAATAGGGAAGGGCTATATCGTATCGCCTCGGTGGCTGGTATAGGTACATATTTCCTGGAAGATCTAGATGAAAATGTTGTACCACGCCCTTGGAATGTAAATAACATGCGGATGTATTATTATTAATGAAAGGTATCTATGCCATGCTTTTATTATAACATTATGTGTTACATTGAATGTCTGGCTCCTCAGACTACATACCTTAGGTAAATTTATACTTTTATTATTTGCCCAAGTATTAAACAGAACCTTGGTCATGTCTAG
Organism: Quercus robur; assembly: GCF_932294415.1. NCBI lineage: Eukaryota > Viridiplantae > Streptophyta > Magnoliopsida > Fagales > Fagaceae > Quercus > Quercus robur. Next base: position 49,404,685 of record NC_065538.1, read on the forward strand.
GTCCTTAGACCATATACCTTGGGTAAATTAATACTTCTTATTATGTGTTTAAGTATTAAACAGAACCTTGATCATACCTGGCTCCTCGGACCACATACCTTGGGTAAATTAATACTTCTTATTATTTGTTTAAGTATTAAGCAGAACCTTGGTCATGCCTGGCTCTTCAGACCACATACCTTGGGTAAATTAATGCTTCTTATTATTTGTTTAAATATTAAACAGAACTTTGGTCATGCCTGGCTTCTCCGACCACATACCTTGGATAAATTAATATTTCTTATTATTTGTTTAAGTATTAAACAGAACCTTGGTCTTGCCTAGCTCCTCGGATCACATACCTTAGGTAAATTAATGCTCCTTACCATCAGTTTAAGTATTAAATAGAACCTAGGTCAACTTTGGTTCCTCAGACCACATATCTTGGGTACGTTAACATTTCTTTGACTATGAGAATACTAAATAGAACCTCGGCCATGTTAGGTTCCTTGAATCACATGCCTTGGGCAAATTAGTACTCAGCCCAGCCGTGTTGAATAGCAAAGACTCTCATTGTAGTAACTTAATCAAAAGGACGCTCTTGAGCATCACTTAAAGCATTTGCAAGTATATCTATGGTCTGTTTGTGAGCTAATTATCACCTACAGTTCCTTAGACTTACTGATAAGTAGAGGGTTAGATGGAGCCCTGTATGGATGGATGCTCTATCATTGTGTGAAGTTAAAGAAAAATTCAACAATATATAGGATCCTTTGGCTTAACTATACTTAAGGTATGTTTTTGAAGTTAAGGGTATACTTTGTCGAGATTGTAAACTTAGAAGGTTTAGCCTATCCTGTTGCTGATTATATGGGATATAGTAACTATGTTATCACTTATGTAGATAACTAAATAAAGCTATATCTCATTTTCACATTGATTAAGTGTTTAATAAAATAGAAACTATGTTAGGATTCATACAAATACCACAAGTGTAAAAGAAAAGCTTATAATTGTCATTAAGTTAAGCCTTAGAAGAGGCAAATTGATTACAAATTGTGGAAAAAAAAACAATAGTTAAAAAAAAAAAAAAAAAAGCCTATTCTAAGAGCTACTTAATTTTGAGGACGAGTTTGTCTTTTGTTGGGGCTTTGGTGGATTGGGTGGGTGTTGCTGCAGAGGATGCTGGGCCTTTACCCTTGGATTCTTCCTTAGTAGGAATGGGGAAGATTGCCAAAACTAGCTCATGGCTTTGGGAAACCACCCCTCCCTCAGAAGAATCCTTGGGTGTAGCTGGAGGCTTTGTGGCTTCAGGGGCAACCTCCTTGGTGTTTTCTTTTTCCTTCGCAGCTGCGCCAGCTTGCTTTGCCCCTTTTGGAGGACTGTTGGGAGGAGGAAGCTCTTGGGTAGGTATCTCTCGGATGGAGCCTGGATCTTGGGGGCAGCATCATTCTGTGAGATTGAGGAGTCTGGTGTGTGGAGTGTAGGGGGATAGTAGATGTTCTCTGCTTTCCTAAGTGCCGAGGAAGTCTCAATCCCAGCTAGGTTAAGGGCCTTATTTCACACTTGGAGGTAGTATGTTCTACACACCCTTGAGACCTCTGCTCTGAGGGCTTCCTTGGTCTCTACTATCCCCACATCGTAGCCATCCTACTCAGCTTAGTCCCTGGCCTTCTCAGCATCCTCCAACCTTTTCTTTAGGACCTTTATTTGCTCTTTGGCTGCAACAAGCTCATCCTCGGCCTGACGAAGTTGTTTGCACTGAGCCTCTACCTGCTTTTTCACCCTTTACAAAGCAGCCTCAACGCTCTTCTTCTTTCTGTCAACCTCAGTGAGCTTGGTGTTTAGCTCCTTAATCCTCTTCTAGGCCACATTAAAGGCCTCAATGGTAGCAATACACCTACCCTCCACATCCTTCATGTGTCTGTGTATGGTATTTCCCAGCTCCTCAGCCTTATGAGTATTGTGAACAGCCTGCAAAGGGAAACGTAGCAGTGACCAAAGGCAAATTAAAAAAAAAAAAAAAAGGGAAAAAAGGGGGCTCAACTTAAAAAACTTACCATAGCAAGGTCTCTCTTCAGACCTAGAAACATCTCGTGCCTCTTCATAATCCTCAGATCTGTCATGTCGTCTGGCAGTAGCAAGGCCTACTCCACGGCATCCACCACATACCCAGCCTTCCCCTACTGGAAGTCCCTTATCGAGGTGTTTGAGGGGAGAGGGGATCCATTTAGCACCAATGGGGGATTCTAGTTTGGAAACTTGGTGCGAAGGTCAAGTCCTCTGTCCCTAGGTGCCCCCTCGCTGAAGGACCTTATTTGGGTGGTCTTGGCCGCCTTGTCCCTTCTTTGAGGCTCGATCTCTTTGGGAGGGACACCTTGACCCTCTTCCATTACATCCTTCCCTTTTTGCTCCCATTTATTCTTCTTATCTGCAGGTTCGGGCTGGGTGTCCTGCGGAGGGGAAAGAAAGGGATGTTTAGCTTGACCAACCACCTTGGATGCCTTGCCCCCTGCTTGAGACTCCATGATCTCCAGAAGGCTTGATCTGGTCTTACGCTGTAGCACCATGGCGTTTGGGATAATGGGGTCTTCTTGGGTTTGGCTTACTTGTGCTGGAGGAAAGTTGCTAAGGTCACCAGTTGCAGCTTTTAGGACAAGAGGCTGGTTGAAGACCTCGAAGTCATCATTGGAGTTGGAGATTTCAACCACTTCTTCTTGTTCCTCCTCCTTGATCGTCGGTTGGGAAGGGGTTGCCTCCTCCTTGATAGCGCGTTGAAATGGCAGTACTACTTGTTGTACGCCTTCTGGAATGGGGCCGGGAACAAGGAAGCCCGGTATCACGATATTGATCTGGTGCAAGCATGGGTCTCTTACTCTGATCACACACTTTGGTGCTTGAAAGCTTGATGACAGTGGCTCGTAGCCGAGGATGAGATAAGGTGCTCTTAGTTGCCCATCCTTGTGAACAAAGACCTCGGCCTTGAGTATTTTGTCCAAGTCTAGCTGGTTGACATGGCTTAGGTTAGGAACAGCAACGTACTTATCTGTAAAACTATTAAAAAAAATCAAATTAGAAAAGCATTGTTAAGAAGACAGCACAAATTAGAGGAAAATTAAATTGCAAGCATAAATAGAGGAAATATGCGTGGAAGATGTTGGTGGGTAAAAGGGTGTTATTAGAACAACAAACCTAGACCTAAAACCCCACCTAGTGTCCCATCTCTCGTCGGACAGTGAAAACCATCGTGCCACTCCCCTGAGACAATTAGAGAATCTTTGCTCATACCTTTGTTGGACTCAGGGAGGCATAAAATGAGCTTGACCTCAGGAACCCTAGTTTTTAGGTAGTACCCTTGGCCTTTTAAATGGTGAATGTTGTAAATCCAGTTGACGTCGTGGTGGGTAAGGTTCAAACCCATTTTCTCATTGAGGGCATCCACACTACCTAGGATCCTAAACATGTAGGGGGCACACTAGGTGGGGGAAAGCCTGTGAGCTATTAGGTAATCCCTAGTAACTCTACCCATGTGAATTCTCATCCTTCCCTTTATAAAAGCATATAGGGATTACTACTTCTCCCTCCTACCTTATGGTGTGCCACTCTCCCTGTTTACAATACCTAATAGAGACCCCTGGTGGGATTCAGTATTGAGCTTTAAAGCTCTTTACACCTCAGGGGTGTCTACTAGGTAAGCGAATCTCCCTATATGAAAAGAAAGTCAAAGGAATTAAGGAGACTGGGTGAAATTAGACGGGCTGAGGAAAAGAGGGATCTAAATAAAAGGAAAGATAGAGGGGACCTAAGAGAGTGAAGAAAGAAAAAATTGCTAAAGACAACTTACGGGAGAGAAGAAGGCTCCTCAGACTAGCTCTTGAGTTTTGAGAGTGCAAAAAGTGAGGTAGATAAAGCTTCTGAGCAATATATATATATGAAAGATAAAAGCAAGTGGGAAAACTCCTACTCAGGCTCCCGTAAATTCCCCAACCGTTGGATTTCCATCGTACCGTAGAATGTGGAGAACATAGAGCTGTAGAAATTAATTGTAGGCGCGTCCTGGATGCCGAAACGTCAAAAGCATGCTTCTGGGTAGTTGAAAAGACACCTACGCAGACAGAATTGATGTGAAGGAAGAGTAGAGTTATTATCATTATAATATTGAAATTCCTTTTTTTTTTTTTTTGGAAGAGCAAAAGAAGGGAATTTCGAGGGGCTATTGTAGGGGTAAAAGGCCCATAAATGAATATTGGGCAGTGAGCCTTGTCCAAGGATGTTTAGTACTTCGAGGACAAGGAAGCGTTGATGAAGGGGTAAGAATCAGTGGGTTAGGAAAATATTATGTCTATAAGAATTGGGGAAGGTAGTTTGAGGAGGAATGCCTCTTCGGCTAAGCAAGGCAGAGGTCAGAAGGTGTGGTCTACCATTAAGAGCAACACTCCAAAGGACTCTATTGATAAGGATAAACATCAGGAAAGCATAGGACAAAGGGAAGCTAAGAAATATCTAAGAGAAAGCTGCTATCACCGCATTAAAGGCTCTGCAACTAACTCTTTGGCCGTATTAATGTGAATGTGATACCTAAACAGTGATATTTAGCCTTACAGCTATTCTCAAAGACTTTAGGAAAGTGCTAATGGGACAAGGATCAAAGCAAAGCAACTTGGCTTACATGTGGAAGGTGAAGATGAAGCAAAGGGATATAAGGAAGAAAGACACCATGATAGTGGGGGGGGGGGGGGATCTAAGAATCTATAGAAAAAGAAACATTGTAGCAATAAGAACTAAAGATCGTAATCAAGTCTAAAAGAGATATATACAAGAATGATTCTCCTCGGAAAGTGCCAAGGAAGATTTTCTTTGGATAAAACCGTTTTATCTTTGTTTTCTTATTATCTGAAGCCATTATAATTGTTATCCAACTTATTAGAGCCTAGTTTGGAACCCACTCTCTACAAATTCATTGTATTGGGCTCTTTGGGCATAGATCCTTTTACCTTTTGGGCCTAGGATCCAAAAAGTGGCCTTACAGTAACAATTTATAGTGGTAATTCTTTGCCAAATGAGTTGTTATCATATGCTAAAAATTGGGGGGTTATTGTATATTAACAATTCATTATGGTCATTGTTTGCTAAACAAGTAATCATCATATGCACAAGAAAAAGGGTAGTAATTTGTTGCTAGAATGATGTTATCATACGCAAAATGTGGTCATTAGAACATCAGCATTAGCTGTGCTAAAAAAATTCTATTTTCACATACTAAAAAGTTACTATATCTATTTTAACACATCTTAGATCACATCTCTTACTTTACCATATCACCCATTTAAATAACCTAAAAAAATTCTTATTAAAAAAAAAAAAAAAACACTCCTTCCACAATTAGCAATAAGCTAGCCACCATAGAAACCCACCCAAAACTGGAGTAATCCAACCCACCACTGAACCTACCCATTGAAACCCACCCACCACCAAATCTACCATCGAAACCCATAGCCAAAAAAAAAAAAAAAAACCCACTAAGAGAGAGAGAGAGAGAGAGTTTTAGACAATGTGGCTAGGTGGTGAGATCGGTTGCATGGTGAGAGCGAAATAGGATGAGAGTGAGAGAAGCATACTAGAGAAAGAGAGAGAGAGAAATATTTATTGAGGAGAGAGAAAAGGAGAATATATATATATTTTTGAGAAACAAACTAATTGCTAAACACACACACACACACACACACATTTTAATTACACTCTCTCACCAAGCTCAAACATATTACTTAACTTAAAGTACCACTATAAGAGGGCCTGAAAAAAGGAGAATAAAAGAAGAAGAAAATAGTTTACAATTTTTGTCATATAGTTCTATTAATAGAATTGTACTATTCATTAATACTAGCATTTGAAACATTTGATGTGGGAGATTTTTTTGTGTTTAATGTATAAAGTGCTAAAATTTTTGTATTTAGCACATTTGATACTAGTGCTCATACGGTAGTCATCCACTCATCATACAATTTTTCCCCTGGTAATAACTAACAACCATCACTAATGAAATTGTACAATGACCTAATTAATAAAGTAATTAGACAAAAAATATTAAAAATCGAAAGAAAAAAAATCAATATTACCCCCAGACTACTACTACAAAAGTTAGGTCATTTTGTAGTGGTATTTTAGTTATGTAATATATTATAAGTCTATTTAAAAAAAAAAACTCTATATACTACTTTTATGCTTTTGTGTTCTAATAAGTATTACTATTTTCTTAAAAAAAAGATAAAGAAAAAGTCAATGGTCCACACCAACACGAAAAGCAACTCAAAATCCTAGAAATTAAAGATTTCATTCTCTATAAAGCAGTTTAATCAAAATCAACAAATATAATAGAAATCAAAGAAATAACTATGGGTCACCCATCAATATATAAAGAAACTCAAATCTTATTCAGCAACCAAAAAAAAAAAGAAAAAAAAAAGAAAAAGGAAAAAGAGGAGCCAATCTGCATAGTTGAGCGAATATCATGGTCTGATGAAATGGAAACGAGAACTAGACGAATAATGTGGATAATATTGGGAAAATGTATAATTTGTGAAAATTTCTTGATCTGCAACAATGCCTTCCCCTTCCCCCCCCCCGCGGCGGGGTGCGGCAAAAAGTAACGTGATTTATGAGTCACATAAGACTATATATTACACAACTACCAATTTTTTAATTTTTAATATGAAATTACGTAAGTACCAATTGGCTACATGCCAAAAAAGCATATAAGTTCTTTAATTTATTACTCTCTCTAAAACAGTAACCATTTTAGGATTTTTTTTTTCAAGCAGGTTATTATGAAATTTAAATTATACAAAATCTAATAAAAATAGAACTTCATATATTGAAAACACACATATAAATAAATTAAGTCTTACAATTTCCTTTTACAAGTTTTTTTTTTTTTGAAATCGTTGCATAATAGTCTCATTATCAATTATGCAATCTAGATTTCTTTCAAAATTTTAGTTCAATAAAAACTTTCTTGGGCTTTTCCTTTTTGGTTTTAAGGACCTAATATATTGTTAAGGGAATTAAAGTTTAAGGACAAAGTTTGTCTTCTAATCTAAGGTTGCAACTCTTACTAAACAAATTGATATGACTATATATTTTGAAGACCTAATTTGTTAAGTTATAATTTTTCTCATAACGTTAGTGTTGGCTTATTCCATGACAAAAATAGTTGTAATTGCATTAATTTATTCCCTTGTATTTTTGTGGGATTTATTTGTAATGGACTTTGGTGAAGACTTGATCAAGACAGCTGAAGGTCACATGAGCAGCACATGCAAGAAGGTGAACAGTTAGGCCAGGTGTCTAGCTCAGTACAGCCTGTCTAGGAAGGTAATTTGCAACTTGCACCAGTCGCAAGTGACCTACAAAGTTTCCTTGTTTTACTAAAAATTGTGATTTTTCGTATTCCCATCACTCATACTATATATACCCTTATTACCCACAGAAATTGTGGGGAGCTTGTTAAAAGAAAAACCCTAAGAGAAGTTTCTACAACACATGCACCTTATTAGAGAGAGAGCTACTCATTCTTAGAGAGAAATCTTTGTAGTCTCTTCTCATTCCTTCTTCCATTGTTATACCCATTGAGAATAGATTTGTATCCAAATACTACTCACACCCATTCAAAGTGTTGAGAGTGTTTTTGGAGCTTGGGAAGCATTGGAAGATGCCAAGGATGGCGGATGCAATATGAAGCTTATTGCGGGATCCAGAAAGCTAGAGAAGACACGGTTCGGTGTAACCTTCTTGGAGTAAGAAGCTTGGAGGGCTTAGGTGCATCGGGTAGATTAGGCTTGGAGGGTCTATTGCTATTCATGTATCCCAACTGATTTTCTAGTGGCTCATTTTATTGCTTGGAAGGCGGCGGAAAGGTTTTTCGCCGAGTTCTTTGGTTTCCTCTTTGATAACATGTCTCAATGTTATTTTTGTGTTTGCTTCTCTCTTCCCTACTCTATTCCTTTTGATTGCTGGTGTATTTGTGATAAATTATGGTTTAGAGTATTTTGCCAATTTGGGTATTGCTTATAGTTCATATTCTGCACATATATTGTTTGAATATAAGCTTGCTTTGGAAATTTTGTAATTGGGGCTCTAAACATTCATAAGTGTTTTACACACTAAGTGAGTTTTCATAATCGTTAAAAAAAAAAAAAAAAAAAACCTATGTCAAATTTCATGACTATCAGATGCTATTTATTATTCGATCTATAAACTTATTTTTTATGTATAATTTTATACTACAAAAACTCAAAATTTAAACATTTGATTGATGATATAGCTATTACTCTTTGATTGTTTTTATAAAAAAAATTGTAAACATAGAGGATATGGAGAAAATGTAATCTAATGGTGGATTTGTTAAAATTTATATCTAATAAAAAAATATATTATTGTTTATTATCAAATGGTCAAATGTGGATTGTTTCTCTATCGCTAAGAAAGTCCTCTGACATCTCTTAGGGAGTAGAATTGTTGTCCCTTCACTTTGAAGGCTTGTTGTTCTTCCATATTTTTAACAATGTTAATTCTTGGACTAGTTGGGTTTTTTTAAGGGTTATTGGGAAACAGTTATCTTTTTCTTTCTTGCACTTTGATCTGCATTCATAAGTTTACCATGTCTGCAATGGATGAACTAACGAACAATTGGACCAAATTCATGCTTTCAGAGAGGGAGGGGCCTAGGTTGCTTAGAGAGTGATCTTGGCTCTCAAGACCATATCATTGCAGCCAATTTTCTGACAAAGCAAGCCCTCAATATCGATGCAATAGCAAGAACTTTTACTCCTCTTTGGCGATTACGAAATGGCTTTCAGGCTCGCAAAGTTAGAGAACATAAAATGTTGTTCATCTTCGAATCGGCAACTGATAGAGATAAGGTCCTTAATGCCAAGCCTTGGTGTTTCGATAAACACCTCGTGATCATGCAGTGATATGACAAAAGTAAGGCAATGGAGGAATTAAGTTTTGATAGAACTTTGTTTTGGGTGCAAGTCCACGGGCTGCCATACCGTTACATGAATGTAAAAGCCGTTGAAAAAATCTGCAAAGTCCTTGGCCAGGTATTTCATTCTGCAGATCCAATAGAAACAGAGTGGGGTAATTTTATAAAGATTAGGGTGTTGATGGATGTTTCCCTGCCTCTTTGCCGTGGTCGAATAATTTCTATGGAGAATGGTAAAACCATGTGGATAACTTTCAAATATGAGCGCCTCCCATATATTTGCTACTGGTGTGACCGTCTTGAACACGATGATAGGGATTGCGATCTATAGCTAGAGAGTGAAGGTTGCTTAACTGCTAATCAAAAGCAATTCGGACCCACTCTTCGAGCCTCGCCTTTTGTTTATTCATAGAAGGTTGTCGTCTCTGTTCCAAGTTTTTTCAAATCGAAACAATGCTCGTCTTTGAAACCTACTGATCGTGATACTGGTGTTGAGGCTGAACCGGTGGTGATGGATGATGTGAATCCGATGCCAGTTCATTGTCCAACAGCGGTGAGCAAGTCAGAAACTCCAAGGGACATCTTGTAGAAGCATTTAAGAGATGAAACCGTTACTTTGGACTCTCTAATTGTAACGTAAAAGTCATAACTCCAATATTCATAGGATAGCTGCCTTCCCCAATTTGTTTGAAGTCCGAATTAATGAGATTGATTTGGAGCTGACCAAATTTGATCACATTAAACTCATGACCCAATCAGCTACTATTGCCAAAAATACTTCTAGTCAGTCACATGAGGAGCAAGGGGCAGCAAAGTCATTAAATACTCAGCGTATGTGGACCCGATTGGTAAGGAAAAACACTGAAGGCAGTGCTCAGGAAAACTCAGGAAACACAAGGAGAGACACAGGTGAATATGTTGGTGGAGAAAAGATATTTTTTTAACAGGTTGAAGGTCCTTCTGAATTACCTCACAAGAAAAAGCAAGTTTTAAGGGAGGATGGAGTCTTACATTCTATATAGGCGGAGGCTGGTGATCAGCCCTGCTAAGAATCATGAATCTCAGAGTTTGGAATTGTCGTGTGCTTGGGATCCTACGTACAGGAAAGGAGCTTGGAGATATTATCCAAGCAAAAGACCCCTCTATAGTGTTCATAGCCAAAACACTTGCAGATGAAGCAAGGCTAGATCGAGTAGTGCAGGAAATTGAGGTACAAGAGAAAAACCTTTGGAAAGGGATTTGGTCACTCTATGCTCTAAATAAGATAAAAAGTTTTATTTGGCTTGCTTGCCAAAAATCCCTACCGACAAAGTAGAATTTGGTGCGATGGACCACCATTGACAACCCTCACTGCAATAGATGTTGTGAAACGAAAGAGCATTCCCTCCATACAATTTGATCGTGTCCTTCGCTTGACACAGTGTGGTTAAACAATGATTTTTGGGCTTGCCAAATATCTAGACAGTTTCTGGACTTCAGGGAATTGCTGTCTTGGATTATGTAGAATCACCAACAGCAAGTTTTGTTTGCACTCACAACATGGGCGATATGGACCAACAGGAGTCATACCCACTTGCATTTGCCGTGTTGCAACCTGCAGTAGCTGATTTAAGAGTGTGAACAACGACTAGCAGAGTTCCTTAATATCAACCAGCATCCTCAGCTCAATTGTCCACAACCTCGAGCTTTTTGGCATCCTCCACTGACAACTTTGGTGAAGGTAAACTTCGATGGAAGAATATTTTCAAGGGTGAACTATTCGGGAGTTATTGTGGTTGTTCGCAATAGTGATGGATCGGCTATCACTTCTTTGTCGCAACTAGTTTCGCAAGCTTATACACTGGATGAGATTGAAACTATGTTATCCTACTGTGGTTCACTACTAGATGATGTACATCGATGCTCTTGTTTTTTTAAACAATTATGTTACTCTCATGTTAAGAGAGAAGGTAATAGGGTTGCTAATAATTTGACCAGATATACGGTGCATATCTCAAATTTAATTGTGTGGATGGAGGACATTTCACCACAATGTTTTCCAGTCATCCAAGTTGATTTAGCTGGATTCTCTTAATAAAGGTTTATGATGTTCTTTCTAAAAAATATATATATATATATATATATATATATATATATATATATATTAAGTGGATTTGTAGTCTTAGGATTTATTTGGGATCCACTTATTTTGTTGAAACTGAAAACTTTTTGCAGAAAGTACTGTAGATAAAGGTAAAAGTTAACTGAAATAGTATAGTGAGAGCCATGAATAGTACCAAAAAGTGCAGTGGAGCCCTTGAATAATAGCAAAAATAAACTGAATAGTAAAATAAGCTGGCAAATTTCATGGGACCCATAAATAGTACCAAAAAGTACAATAGACTTATGAATAGTAGTAAAAATAAGCTGAATAGTGAAATAAGCTGGCATTTTAATTTGGAGTCAAACGCACACTTAGATTACATACACATTTGTTTCAAAATTTTTCGAAAATTTAATTATGTTGGGACTAAAACCATTTAGGGTGGTCACATATTTTTTTATGAGATAAAAATCATAAAATTTTTAAAGTTTATATACAATAATTTTTTTCCCAGATCATCAGGGTGGTCTTCTGACTACCTTAGCTTCATTGTGGAGCCACCTCTACTATTACAAAAATTTGTATAACAATATATAGTAAAATTTGTCTTATAACATGACAAGCTAAAAGATAAGAAGAAAATTATGAAAGAACTATACATATCATTTTTTATAAAATGGTCATCCACAAATTTTACCACCTGTGGACAAATGTCTTAAATTATCTAATTTTTTTACTATAAACAATTCATGTTCTGCCACTTTCAAAGTTACAGGTGTTAATTACAAAAGATTCTTGCTAAAAAGTTAATAAAAGAGACAAACAGTCCTCCTTGTAGTCCTGCTTTATAGTAAAAAACCATAGAGAACTTGAAAGAGGAAAAACCCGTATGGTAATCAACTATAGGCTTAAACAATTAGAGTTTAGTGGATATTTTATTCCTAGAAAGGATGTCTTGGTTAGTCAAACCAAAGAATCAAAATTCTATTAGTAACAGCTACGTTATAGTCGCAATTCATGTTGTCGTGAACATGTGAAACTGTTAGAGATATATATTAGACATATTAGCCCAATATAATAGGCTCAAGCCCATTCCTGCTTGTACTAGTAGTCTAGGGTTTAGTCGCCTATATATACTCATGTTAGGGTTCATTGTAACACAGGAAGTTATTGTACTACACTCTTATACACAATAAAGATGTAGCCCTTAAGGGATTCCTCCGTGGATGTAGGCCGTAAGGCTGAACCACGTAACCCTCGTGTTCTCAGTGTTCCTCTTCTATGTTTTCTCTTCCGCATCCACTCTAGCATACACAACATGATATAACACATCGCGTTGCTAATATATTTAACATGGTATCAGAGCCAAACTCCGTTCTTGGCATCAAACAAACATCTCTAGCAAGCAAAAAAGATTCTCACGTGCACACCACCATCAAAAGTCATATGCTTGTCGGCTGGATCTGGACTCCACGGCATCCCGCAGCCGCCATGGCTCACTGCTGTGTCCAAGATCCACAAACTCAAGCAAAGCCGTGACTTAACTTTTCAGATCTGTGCACATCAAGACTTCGCCAGTCGAAACCGACACCACAGGCGTGCTCCTCGGCCTCCCGTGAGGAAAACCTAGAAATCCGGTCACCCGAAGCCCTTCCACGCGCCGCCACGCGCCTCAGATGTGTTCGGAAAATATCCACGCGCCGCCTCAGATTCTGACTTCCGGATCGTGCTCTTGGTACACGCGCCGCCATGAAGGCCTCCTCGTCCATCGATCTAGAGAACCTGAAATTCTGGGCATCAACGGAGCTTACACGCGTCGCCACGCGCCTCTCAAGTTTCTGGCTTCTCCTCCACGCGCCGGCAATTCCGTCACGCGCCTTCCACTCGCCGGAAAACTGCTGCTGACGTCATCCGATGACGTCATCACTCCACGTCAGCAGCCACGCAAGCTCGTCCACGTCAGCCCTGGTCCACGTCAGCGACACGTCATCAGCCACGTCAGCAGTGTCGTCTCGTCAGCACCACGTCGTTGACCCGGACCACCCGGATCTGACCCGTGAGCACTTTGACTGTTGACTTTGACTCTGACCAGTTGACTTTGACTTTTTGCGTTGACCTTTGACCAAAAGTCAAAATTTCCAAAAAGGCCTATCTTGCTCAGTTTTTCGCGTAGATTCCGATTTTGGCCTCCGTTTCTTCATTTGAAGCTTCGAAATTGGACAATTGGCACATTCTTCATTGTGATTTCTTCAAAGGCATTCTACAAGGCATCTTCAAGTGATCTTCTCATGCTTATCCAACCTCAAGTCTTCATCAAGCTTCCGCCTTGAGTTTGAGGGAGGGTGTTAGAGATATATATTAGACATATTAGCCCAATATAATAGGCTCAAGCCCATTCCTGCTTGTACTAGTAGTCTAGGGTTTAGTCGCCTATATATACTCATGTTAGGGTTCATTGTAACACAGGAAGTTATTGTACTACACTCTTATACACAATAAAGATGTAGCCCTTAAGGGATTCCTCTGTGGATGTAGGCCGTAAGGCTGAACCACGTAACCCTCGTGTTCTCAGTGTTCTTCTTCTATGTTTTCTCTTCCGCATCCACTCTAGCATACACAACATGATATAACACATCGCGTTGCTAATATATTTAACAGAAACAATGTTTATGCAGCTCGATGGGAAAAAAATTAATAAAAGAGCAATGTTTTTGCAGAAAAAAATATATGAAAAAAATATCGTTTATATGGAAGATTTTGTGTGGTGCACGTCCTAGCCCAAATGTGGATGGCCCAATGTTTTGCTAATGGCTTTTCTTCTACCATCAAGTTTCTCTTTCATCAATTCGTGGCTGAAACAATTTCTACAAGATATGCGGCAGCCTCCAAGATCAATTATGTACCTCGAAGTCAGTTTCAATTTGAAGAAAGATGGGTACCATTACTATGTTATAACCTTTTCTATTTTTCCTTCTTTATTTTTGTGGGTGAGGGGGTGGATTGATTTTGGCATTCTCAAATGAGGTTTATTTATTTATTTATTTTAATTTTAAGGAAAACCATAAACAATAACAGTGACCATCCCAAATTAAATGCATATCAAACTTTTATTTTGGGAGAAGAAAATGCATATCAAACCTAGTTTCTCAATTCTAGATTTTTTGCATGTTTTTCCTCCATTAAAGCTCGTAGTGCTGCCTAACAATTATCATTTATCTATATCCTTACTTTAATCTCATGAAGTTTAAGATTAATTGATTTTATTATAGATCTGGTTCATAACCCAATTACACCAATTCTTTGATTTTGCAAACACCCTTAAATGTAGATCCGAACACAAACACGTATACTCACTTCCCCCCTCCTAGATCTCCTTTCATATTGAGGGAGCTAAAGTAGATTATGAATGTCTCATAATTTATAAATCTAAATTGTGTACCAAAGTCATTATTATTAATTTATTATGGCTTTACGTGTGATGCAACTGTAAGATGGCGGGATAGCTGGAATTTTTTTCTTTCCTTTTATTTTTCACCCTCGGTAATTAAGTGCTGTGTGTTATTGAAGGGAAATCCGTAATTAAAATTTCTTGAATAATTCTTGGGAATGGTATAACTATTGTTAAAAGATTAAATTTATTATTTCTTAAAAACTTAGGTTTTTGAAACCATCAGTAATTTGTCAGAGTATATTCTGAGTTTGATCAGTCTAGCTTAAACTAACATAATATGCCATCGAAGCAATAACCAAGAAAGAGTAAAAAATTTCATGCCCCCTTGACTTAAATGTTTCTCCGCCACTTCTTTCTCATCCGAATCTATCTGAAGGTACAGGGTGTGAGTGTTGACTATTTTCTTTGAAGTTCCGAGCTTGTTTAGCAGGTAAATTCGACAACTAGCTAGTCAAAACATCTAGAGTCTTACGCCTGATATATATAGCAAGGTACAAAAAATTCAGCATACATAAATATAATTAATTAGTACCATAAATAGGGCCTTAAATTACAACCACTACATTTTCTATAGAGAGACAGTCCGTTAACACATCTTTCACTATATTAGTACATTGACACAGTGATCGGTTTTGGGTTAGTGGCAATTCTTCAATCGGCCTGTTTTGCTACAATAAACTCGTACATGTTGCAGCTCTTTCATTCATAGAGGGATGTCTCTTGACCCTGCCTTTATGCAAGGTCTGATTTCCCTTTGTCCCTTTGTCTTTTCCCTCCTATTTTCATGGAGAAAATCTGATTTTTCAGGCCTTGAACCTCAGTTAAAAAATTGAAAAGAAGCATATATATATATATATATATATATAGAGCAAATTGCAATGAGCCCTGGTAGTTTTTGTGTTTGAATTTCATATCCTTTATATTTTTTGGTAGGTGGAAGGAGACAAGGGAAAATGGAGAAAGGGACGAGTGCAATATTGATGCGAAAGTATGAGCTTAGCCGCATACTAGGACAAGGGACATTTGCAAAGGTTTACTTGGCGCGAAACCTGAAGTCCGGTCAGAGTGTAGCCATTAAGATTATCGACAAGGAGAAGGTTTTAAAGGTGGGATTGATAGATCAAATCAAACGAGAAATCTCCGTGATGCACCTCGTTAGACATCCAAATGTTATTCAGCTCTATGAAGTCATGGCAAGCAAAACCAAGATTTATTTCTCCATGGAGTATGTGAAAGGTGGAGAGCTTTTCAACAAGGTTGCTAAAGGGAAGCTTAAGGAAGATGCGGCACGTAAATATTTTCAACATTTGATTGGGGCCGTGGATTTTTGTCATAGCCGTGGGGTGTATCACCGAGACATTAAACCAGAGAATCTCCTTCTTGATGACAATGGTAACTTAAAAATTTCAGATTTTGGCTTGAGTGCATTGTGGGATTCTAGGAGACAAGATGGCCTTCTTCACACAACGTGTGGTACTCCAGCTTATGTTGCTCCGGAAGTAATTAACAAGAAAGGTTATGATGGAGCTAAGGCTGATATATGGTCATGTGGTGTGGTTCTCTTTGTTTTATTGGCAGGTTATCTTCCTTTCCAAGATACGAATCTCTTGGAAATGTATAAGAAGATTAGCAGAGGAGAATTTAAGTGCCCCCAGTGGTTCCCACCAGAGGTTCGAAAGCTTCTTTCAAGAATTCTTGACACCAATCCAAGCACAAGAATAAATGTGGCCAAGATCAAGGAGAATACTTGGTTCAAGAAGGGATTCAAACAGTTTGAAACCCCACTACCCCCTCCAGATGCTAACAACATCTCCGTTAGTGATGTTCAAGCTGCCTTTGCTTCATCAGGTTCTGATGATGATTTGAACAACAAAGTTGGTGCAGAAACAAGCCACAGGAGACCACCATGTTTCAATGCCTTTGATATTATCTCTCTTTCACAAGGATTTGATCTATCCGGCTTGTTTGAGAAGGACATGAGTCAGAGACCACAGGCAAGATTCACTAGTACAAAACCCGCCTCAATGATCGAGTCGAAATTTGAAGAAATAGCAGAGATGGAGAGATTTAAGTTCATGAAGAAAGATGGAAAGGTGAAATTACAGGGCAGAAAAGAAGGGAGAAAAGGACAACTTGCAATAGATGCTGAAATTTTTGAAGTTACGCCTTCCTTTTGTGTTGTGGAGATGACGAAAGCAGCAGGGGACACATTGGAATATAGAAATTTCTGTAAGCAGGATTTGAAGCCCTCACTCAAGGATATTGTATGGAATTGGCAAGGAAGTGAGGAACAACAACAACAACAACAATAACAATAGGCTTAATCGTCCTATTGGTCATTTCTCTTAGATAAGTCTTGCTCTTATATGTGTCTCTTCTATCTAAAATATGTATTAATCTTGCTGCTAAATTTTGTCTAATACCTAAGCTTATTTCATTTTATTTTAAAGCTTTCCTTTTCTTTGCATATTGTGTATCTTGAATTTGAGATCAAGTGTAAAGAGGAATTCTGGTTTAATTTGATCTAGCTAAGTGCAATGAGTCACTATGATTTAATCTTTTCTTGGTGCATAAATCCTCAAAGGTTCTCCTTTCATGCAATACTTCAACTAGTTTGACATATCTGTAAATGGGTTCACTTTGATCAGGTCAAAAATACAGTTCAGATCTACATGTCAGGGCCTTCAAATGGTCAAAATCACCAGGGTGCATTAAGAACATACAGGGACAATGCATATATAGATGAGGATTTGGGGACTGTACTCTAAGGGCGAGCTATGATGCAATAGGATTGCTCGTTTCTTCCATTAAAAAGAACTAGTGAGTTATTTGTGCGATGCACGGATAATGTTGTATATGTATTATAACATAATTGTTATAGAACTTTATTTGTAATGAGTTCATCATAAAATGCAACAATTATAAATTTCACTCACATATCCATTATAATTATCCAATTGAGAAAAAAAAAAAAAAAAAAAACTTCAGAGGAATTTTATAGATTAAATTAAAATTGATATAGAATATGTCTTTCTCTTTCTCCTTAATTCTAAAACAAAATACACATCCCAAATACACACAATCAATCACATCATTTTCAAAACTCACAATCCACAACATCTGACCTCTTAACATCAAAATCCTAATTGCCCTTGTCACTCAAATATAAAATGCAAGCCTCTCTTCCTTGGTTGTAGCTAACTCATACAGGTTAGGATTAGATGAAACAACAATGTTAGAGTTAGGTAGATGTCGTCGAAAGATTGAAGGTAAATGACATTGTTTTTGGTTTGTGTCTATTCGACATGGGATGGCATGAAAGGCTATGGGTAGATTATATAAAGGGGTAGAAGTGCAAGAAGTGAATCGTGAATTAAAATGCAGAAAGTTTTGTGTGTAAGTGTAAGGGATGAAAAGTCTTGATACATTGAACAAAAAAATACAAATAATATTTATTTTTTAATTAGAAAAATCTTGAAACATTGAACAAATTAAATATTGACTTTTTATTTCATTTTGTTCTTATTTCTGATGTGGCACTTGAGAATATTTCAATTCTCTTTACATAGAATGCGACACTTGGCAGAACTCTCATACTTTCCTACATGAGATCTCTGTTTTTATATATACACACACATACATATTGATTGATGTGGGTTCAAATTCCTTTTCTTCTTCCCTTTCTCCACTTGTTGTAAAAAGAAGAAGAGGAGGCTCTAATTGTGGTAACGAAGAACATGGTGTATAAGTTGCTCCTAAATCATCAAAAATCAAAGGCATATACAATATACACCACGCTGTAAAGGTGTATATTGTATATGCAACTTTGAGTAGACTAGCTAATCCTCGATTTTGTGGCGCTCAAAAAAAACTATTTGGAAGTGATAACTGCCGTCAACAGGCCTGCAAGTACTGTAACTTGGGCTATTAATGGTTTGGTAGCTGACATCAAGTCTTTGTTATTCAACATTATTGCTTGGTCCAGTAAATTTCTAGTTCTGCAAATTTCTTAGCCCAAAATATTGCTAGTGGACCTTTCATTGTAATTGCTATGAGCCAATCCCTACCTCTTCCCTCCCTAACCGTGTTTTTGATCATGAGGTGAGAGATGACCCTGGCCGCCAATAGCCTAATAGTCTCTTTTAATTAATAAAACTACTTTATATTTAGCAAAAAGAAAAATCCCCATTCCTAAGAGTTAACCTGAATAACATGAATGATACTTACTAAAACAGATTTTATAAATTAATATTTGATTGTATTAAGTTAATCATTTTCTTAGGATTAATTGTAGAAAACCATCATAAATAATGGAGGTACATGCATTTTGCACCCCACAATATAAAATTTGTAATTATTACCCAATTTGTACCAAACCTTGTAACAGGCCCATAGTTTGATTAATTGTTAAAAGTTAAAATTAATGGATATATGCAAGTCACATGACTACAAAAAATTTAATATACTAATTTGTTGCATAAGTAAAATGGCGATTCAATTCAATTTTTATGGTCAAGTCATTTGAATGTAGTATTAATTGTAACACTCAATCAGGCTTACAGGGGTAAAATTTGTAATATTAAATTGATGCAAAGTTTTCATAGTTTATGTGGAAAGTGCAAATACCCATAATTTAGGTGAATTTCTATGTCTAACCCCTTTCTTTTATCAAGTATGGGCATAATTAACTAGAGAGTTTAGTACATAACATAGAAGTCTAACTTTAATGGCCACTAGTCTCACCCCCCAACCCCACTCAAATTTCGATTTGACTTTCAGACCAAAACCTGCCTACCTCTCTCCACCGCTGCCTCTGATCAAAACAAGGTATGTGCTTGTACTTTTATTTTTGCAAAGTCTTTTGTTCTGAATAATTATTATTACAAAGTTTTGAGAGTTTTTTATTTTTTATTTTTATTGGGTTTCAATTTTTCTTATTCTTGTGGTTACTACACCCAATTCATCAAATTAATTTTACATGCTAGTCAAAGACTCCGATTATATTGAAATAGTTTCATAGCAAGTACATGTAGAAACAATTGCTTGTTGAATGAGAGAAAACTTCTTTTCAAACAGTATAGTTGTAGCATTCAACTGGGTGCTTTATGGATGATCAAGTTGAGCACTGAAAATTTTCTTTGTTGAATTAAAAGTTAATTTTCCTTTAAAATTTATTTATTAGACAAGTTCATTTTCTTTGCATTCACCGATAAGAACCCATGCACAGTTGTCTATTATGCAATGCTTATCATCTTTGGATCTAATCATGGGACCAAATACATAAATTTTTTATGTTTTTCACCTTGTGTGTTTGTAGATACCGTATTTTGCCCATCCTTGATTTGTGTGTCGGACCTCAAAAATTCCAAAAATATCAAATTTTCACCAGGGGGCCATTGGAGTATCTAAATTGACATGGTACAACCCATTCGGGCATTGGAGCACTTAAAGTGCAATTTTAGGTCAATGTCCCTAGTCAACCAAGTGTTGATCAAAGGTCAAAATTGGTCAAAACCAGCCCAAAAAAACATTTTCCATATTTTTACATCAAACCCGAGGTTATCTAAGATTTTTGTCAACTTTGACCAAGTTTGACCTGAGATGGACTCTCGAGAGCGACCTGAAAATCTAATTTTGATATTACCATCATAATGGGTTGGAAACCAACTTCATTGTGAAGTCGAATTCTCTTTCCAATGACTGCTCATGGGTTGAAATCCGAATTAAAATGGTTGAGCTATCATCGAAATAGTGCTAAGCGCATCAGCTCACTTCCCGAGGTCACAACTGTTGATCCGGCCACTAGATTTTCATTTTCGTTAGTGTTTTGGAAACTAGACATCCATACCTTTCCAGGGACACCAAGATCAGCTTAATTAGGGTTTGAGAAGGCCTCCAAATATTAGATCGAAGTCAAGCGGGAAAAAGGCGAAATTGCTGAGTCAGTGTACTCGACCCGGTGCACCTTAAAAGGCCTCTGAGCCTCAGGAACAATGTCGAGCAATATAAACATCCCCAGACCCCCTAGGCATTTTGGAGCATTTTCTAGGCAGTTTCTCTCTCCCTCTTTCTCTCTAAATCCTCTCCAAAGCACACATAAAAACCTTTGATTTCTCACTTTTTTTGACAATCAAGAGGTAGTGTTCTTGCTCCCATCTTCCTCTCTTTGGTTTTGGTACCTTGGATTTGAGGTTTAGTGGTGTAGATGTAGCTTTTTAGCTACTATCTACACCCATTTAATTTCATAGCCTTTATTGCTTTATTTTGCTTTCTAATATGTTTTATAGCTTTTCCTAGCATATCTCTTGCTTTATCTTGCTTCCTAGAATGTTTTATAGTTTTCTTAGCATGTCTATTTACTTTCTAACATGTTTTATTGCTTTGATGTTGTTGGCCTAGCCTTCTTGGGCTAGGATATGTCTAAATTTTGTGTTTGTGCTCTTTACCATGCTTATGTGCTTCTTGTCATGTTTAGATCTACATGTTTATGTACTTTAAGCTTGTTTGGATGCTATGCCTAGTGCTTTTATAACTTTATATCTCTTGCTTTTGCCTCTTTCATAGGCTTTGGCTTTTGGGTAGGATGTAGATCTAGATCTAATGGTCTAGGCCTACATCCATACGCCCAATTTTCAACAAAGGGTTTGGATAAGTTCCCATATGCATGTTTACGCTTTGTTTGCTTCTTTTTCTCATTTGTTTATGTTTGGATCCATGCTTGTTTGCTTAGATCTAGGCCTTTGTCATGTTCTTGTTTGTTTTGCCTTAGTGGGTTTGTTGCTTGTTGGTCTTTGGGGTCACTTGCTTGTTTGGTTGCACCCATCCCCTTTGGTGACTTGTTTGGATGCAACCATGTTTAGGTGTACATCGTCGTGATGTTTGGCTTGATTACTGCCTACCTTTCTCTCCTTTGCTTAGCTTTGCATGTTAGGGTTTCCCATGTTAGCCTTTCTATGTGCCTTATAACATGTCTAGCTCTCCTTTTTGTGTGATAACATGCTTGGCTTCCTTTATGCTTGTTCCATGCCATCTTGTTTGGCTTTCTTCGTTTTTTTGCATCTTTGCATCCTTGTTTATCTGCTCATGTATGTGTCTTTGTATGCTTGTTTGTGTCATTAAGCTTAGTTCCTACCTATAATCTCATATGGGTTCACACCCATCTTTGTACACGAGATCCTAAGTCCTTTTTAGGAATTTTGCTTGATGGCACACGTGTCGTTTTTATTCCAATATAATGGAACTAAGGATACCAAATTGCAACCTAAAATTGTCCTTCTAGGATACCTTCTTTTGTTTGATAACATGCTTGTCTACCCCTTTGTGAGCTTTCTTTGTTTCTTTGCTGGCTTTGTTATTTCATGTACACGCTTGGAGCGAGGGTGCAACTTCCAAAATGCGAGCTAAAAAAGACAAATGCAAGCAAGAAGACGCAAACTCAAAAATGGAAATGTTCAGTAGATTATAAGGTTTAGCCTCCTCGTGTGGTTATTTCTTTCTCTCTCTTGGCTTTTTCTTTAGAACCATGTATGTAAATTAGGGTTTCCTTTCTTTGTATCTTGCTTTGGGCCACATTCTTAGGATATGACAATGTTTGTTTTATCTTTCTTGTACCTTGCTTGGGCCATTTTCCTTGGGTATGACAGTGTCTGATTTATCTTTCCTGTATCTTGCTGGGCCATACCCTTGGAACACTGGTGATGTCTGGTTTATTTTCCTACTCTGAGTGCTTGCATTGTGAATGATATATATGTCTGCTTGTTTAAAGATGGTTATGCACTTTGTATGATGGACTCACATGGTTAGGAGAGTAACCCTTTCGTGATCATGGGTGCTCTTGACCTTAGAGTGTGGGTATGCATTTAGGGCAATTGTTGTATGTGCATATTCATGCTACATTTTGTGCATGATCATCATAGTGTGATTGTCTCAATCCGTCAACTAGTGCCCGTGTATGCGACATGCATCAACATGTTTGATGTTTTGGGGAGCTTCGGCTCGCCTTAGTATGAACATATTGACGCACGCCGTGTACATAGGCATGAAACCCGACCAGTGTGCCATACCGCACCAAACATGAAACTCTGCGGGATTTTCACCATGAAAATGGTCATCTTTTTGTCATATTCTCATTGCGAAAGCTTAATGAGAATAGTGTTTTTAAGTACTATGATGCATTTGAGGTGAAATGCTGCTGGATTTTCGCCACAAAAATAAGGCGAAATGCTACTAGAATTTTGTTGTGGAAATTTGTCAACAATTTCAAATGTGCTAGCAAAACATTGATAAAGTCTACACCCCTTTCCAAAATAAAATCTCAAAGCTCAATTCTCTTAAATCCCGAAAGCTAATGCCAATAGCTTGTTTTCAATTGCCAATGTCTCTGGACTGGCGTTGTGGGGTGCCTAAGGCCCTACACGTAACCAAACTTTCGAACTTAAGAACTAAGATGTTTCGCCATCTGTACTAGGAAAAATAACATTTTTCTTGGCGTAGGATTGGTAATAAAATCAAATTGAGTTAGGTGACCAATCGCACCTTAGAAAAACCCCACTTCATTGTACATGCAACCCCTTCATAAAATATTCGTAGTAATACAAAGTCTTGAAAATAGACTGCCACTTTGTAAATTACTACATCTTAATCCTTGAGTACCCGGTTTAATCCTTTAAGTTATTCATTTTATATTTATGAAATCCAATTTCATAAATATATACTTTAGTAACTATTTACTAAAGTAGTTAGGCCTAACATTCTAAATAACAAACCCATTAAACTTATCTCAAGGGAATATTTTGTATCTCCCTTAAGAGATTATGAATTCCATCTTGAGAATATATGTTCCATCAACACTAAATGTGGTTACCCAACATACTGAGGTTTTAACTGTTACTTTAGATCTCACTCTTAATATATCAAAGCAACCTACACTTCATGATCAGGTCAATTATTCTCTCAGGATTAAGAGTTCATGTAAAAAGAAGTTGTGAGATTTATTATTGATTTGATAGTCGTTAGGAGAATAATAAATCTTACAGCAGTCCAGTTCAATATGTCTTAACTCTTAAAACATACCAAGACATCAACTAGAAGTCTCCACTTCCATGATCAAGACAAATCATCTTAGTTGATATGTTATAGTCTTCGCAGATGAAATGCCCAATTTCATCCCCGACTATGAACTAAAATTCTGAGTTTACAAAGAACCTGTGATTTATATCTTCTGTGACCTTTCACATAAATAACATATTATGCATCTCATGGACTATATGATAATGTCCAAATATTCATGTTATCATCATTTTAGATAATAATAAAGCAACTTTATTAATCACAACATTAAGTCATACATAATATCATACATAATAACATACATAACATCATACAATAGGATTTTAGGGCACTAATCCTAATAGATTATAGATTCTTTACCTTATTAATTAAGTTATAATTTTGCTCCTAACTCTTTTTTTTTTTTTTTGAGATAAAAGATAGAAACTTTATTGAGATGAACCAAAAAAACAAGAGAAAAACGTAAACAAAGACAACTATAAAGGCCAAGGCAAAGCCCCACCAGAGTGAAAAGGAAGAAATACAGTAAGGGACAACAAAAGCAAATTTGCATACCAAGACTAGGGTTGGTTTTCAGTTCACATGAGCCTTTGGTACTTCTCAAGAAAATAAACTGCTCTCTCCAAAATCTGTAGTGGATGAGATCAGGTTTTCTCAAAATAGAATTTGTTCCTGGTGTTCCCAATAGCCCAGCTTATAACAGCTCACCTCTCAAGTTCTTGAGTTTCCAACTTAACTTCTAGCTACTAAAATAATAAGAAAAGAAAAAAAAAATTCTATTGTCCGTTGGAGCATTTTTGCAGTCTACCCCGAGACAAAGCCTAGACATTACGGGCAAGCAGGCAACTCCACAGAAGATGGTCCACTGATTCTGGCTCTTAGCAGCACACCCTATAGTCACTTTCCTCTAGCACAAGTTGTCCCTAGTAGGCAAGATATTAGAGCATGCATAGATTCTAGGACTGTGAAGGGGGGGGGGGGGGGGTTAAAAGTGAGGGGAAAGGAAGCTTCCTTGAAGATTCCTTACTTATAAATATCTCTACAATATAATTTAATTATAAAAGAATTATAATTGAGTTCTTTTTTTCAAACAAAGCATGATTTTATTTGGAATTTTATTAAAGTCTATATTAAAATTTTTAATTCAAATCAGTGCCTTTTTTTAAAACTAAAATCATACTAATAGTAAATAATCTCTCTCTCTCTCTCTCTCTCTCTCTCTCTCTCTCTCTCTCTCTCTCTCTCTCTCTCTAATGCGTAACCCTAAAACGACACATCGAAATATTTTATTGATGGTAGAATGATGGTCGAATACACCAATCTGTCGGCTGTCGCTGAAGCCACTATTTTGGTGGTCTGGCCATTAGTGCTGGCAGAATGGTGGGCGGAGATTCACATACACAGCATAAACAACAACAATAAAATGTGGCTAGGGTTTTTCCTTTTATACTTAAGGCAAAACATAAAACCCTACACATCAAACGGGCTTGGGCTGAGTTGGAAAAATTCTGCAGAAAAATAATCTGCACAAGCCTCGATCAATCGAGCCAGGCAGATTTACATAGTAAATCCTACAGCACACTCGATTCCAACTTTACACATAAACATACTTTGAGCAAGTCTAAAACAAGACTTAAATGTTTTTATCATGGTTTGCCAACATTACAAAATGAATTTCTAATACATTTAAACCTAAAGTCTTAGAACCCAAAAAACTCCCCCTTTGACAATCCGTGACAAAACACAAACTAGACAAAGTGCTCAAAGTTACAAAAACAGCCCATTACAAAAACATTGCCCAACAAAAACAAATTCAACCTAACTACTATCTATCAGTTGCAAGTGTAGATAGCAGCACGACTGAATCAGCCTGTATATTCCTGTAACACTTAACAAACACATAAACGCATATGTGGAAAATACAAGTAAAACAAAATAAATTCTTGATTTCACATAATCATAAACTACAAGACATATCATGAAAAACCTCATAAATATAAATCAATAATCAAAGTAGCACAAATGTGAAGCACTGGCGGATTCCTCCTGCACCAAATCCTGTAACCCGGGTATCAATACATTGTAACAAAACTCCTCGTACTCTCCACTCTCTCCACCTCTCCTCTTGAGCTCCACCACCACCACCGAGGATGTTAATTCAAATATCTCTGCAGTAATGACCAGTGGCCCTTTCACACTTTCTCTTGACCCCTGTAAGCTCACCCGGCAACCTTTCTTCCTCACCGTAAAGTTAAAAATCTTTGCAATCTCCTCCAGCTTCATTATTATCTTTGGCACTGGCGCATGTGACACAAACCTAGCCTCTTCTCCATTCTCCACAAACAGCCCTGGAAGATCAAGCCCCCGCGAGAATGATATGATATCAAATGCATTCAAACTTGCCGGTCTTGGAAATGAAGTATTCTTTCTTGGAGTTTCAAACTCAGATTCTGATTCAAACATAGATTCCTCCTCTATATCAAATGCACTGAAAGTCCTTGGCCTTGGCAATGAAACTTTTTTTTCGCTTACTCTCTAACTCAGATTCAGATTATGATATTGATTGGTCCAAAACAGATGCTACATCATCCTTGTAAGTTGTGATTTACAAATATGTATTTTGTTGGCTTTTATTCTGTGCCAAATTTGATTGTAATTTTATTCAATCTTGTGTGCCCTGTATTTATTGTGGGATGTGATTGTAAGGGTTGTGTGTTAGAGAGAGAGAGTGTGAAGACTCAAGCAAGTGAAGCCAGAAGACTTCTTGCGGGTGTCTCGCGACTAAGCTTCCCGCGAAGTGAAGCATGTGCCTTGCACATGACTGGAATGCGAAGAGTCTGTACAGATGGAGACAACTGTGCCTCGCGAGTATCTCGTGGGTAAGGCCTTCCCGCGAGACACCCGCGAGACATTCTGTTCTGCCAGTCTGTACTGTCTGATACACACTTTCTGTACCCTCACTATATATACCCATATTACCCACAATTGTAAAAGAGAGCTTCTGAGAGAAAACCCTAGCTAAAACACTTAAGAGTTAGAAATTGATATACCAACAATTCTCTACACCTTTGTTTGTGGGATTTCCTCATCTCCTACCTCTCCATTTCTATACCATTGAGAGGTTGATAGCCCAAACACTTACCACACCCTTTGAGAGTGTCCAGTGAGGTTTTGGTGCTGCTGGGAAGCATTGGAATAAGCCAAGAATGGCAGATGCAACATGGAGCTTGTTGCGGGATCCGGAGAGCTAGACAAGACACGGTTCCGAGAAGCCTTGTTAGAGTAGGAACTTAGAGGGCTTAGGTACAGAGGGTAGATTAGGCTTGGAGGGTCTTTTGCTTACCCATGTATCTCAACTGATTGTCTAGTGGATCGATTTTCGCTTGGAGGGCAGTGGAGAGGTTTTTCGCCGAGATCTTCAGTTTCCTCTTCGGTAACACGTCTCGGTGTTATCTGTGTTTGCATCTCTCTTCCCTACTCTTGTTCATTTCATTTTACTACTGTGTTGCTTTAAATATGGATTAGAGTAGCTCTCGTGTTTGTATGCTTGTGTTTACACTATTCCGCACTTAGTATTAAGTTAGTGTAAAATCAATCAAGCCGTAATTTGAATTGGGGGTCTAAACAAGCTCTTGTGTTTTCACACATTTCGAGCTTTCAATCCTCAATATTACAAAGCTCACCATCCTCAACATAGAAGTTGATGCGTTTAAACCCCTTTTTAAATGAAAATTGATATTTGAATAATCACACGCAAAAACTCATCTTATCCTTCCATGTCAACAAAAAATTAAGAACAGGAAAAAAAATATTTTGATGTGACAATAAGAATAGATATGAACCTCCTACAATAATTGTGTAAATGTGCAAATGGGATTACTCTTCTTATTTATTCAGTTATAGCTTTTTTTCATTATCGTAGTATAGAACTTTCTATTAAAAACTAACTCAAAGTGTGAGACCTGAAAACTAATTCAAGTACTTATTGTTTTTGTGAATGAAAATGTACTACAACAACAACAACAATCTAGTCTTCTACCTTCCTTATAAAAAAAAAAAAGTCTTCTACCTTCCATTCCAGAAATAAAATAAAATAAAATAAAGTCAAGTCTTAAGCTCAAAATTCTGGTAAAAACAAATATTTAATAAAAAATATCAATTTTTTTAATATATATATATATATATATATATATATTTTTTTTTTTTTTTTTGTTTTTTTCTCTGAATCATCAAGTTATTGGTGCTAGACTTATGACATTCCATTTGCAAGCAATAAAGAAATCTCCTCGTAAACATCATCTTAGCATTATGAATTTGTTTTCAGGCTTCTTTTTTACTTTTAAGGAAACTAGCCGTGAACTCGCGCGTTGCATGTGATAATTTTTTTTATGGTGGCTTTATTAATTTTTTTTTTTTTTTTTTTTACAATTTAAACTAATCTAATAATGAGTAATGTATTTCGTAATTATATTTTTATTTATTATAGGAACAATCATAAATGTAATATAAGAACAATCCAAAACACCAAAAAAACGTAAACTAAAAAAATTAATAAAACTTAACAATGATTAATTGAAACAATATTATGATAAAATTTTGTTTTTGATAATCTATTAAGGTTATTTTCTTTGTAGAAATTATAATTTCAGTCGCCCAAAACATATTATCAAATAAAAAATTATTAGCAAAATCTAAGAATTAAATTTCTATACATGCATTGTTATAAAATAATAACAAATAAAATAAAATAAAATTGCAAAAGTTAAAATTTTTCACCTATCCAATTATTTTCGTTTGGCTAACCTTTGCTTTTCTTTAAATAAATGGCATTATAGAGTATTTCTAATACAACCATTAAGAGTACTTTGTCCACCACAAAGGATTAGAAAATAAACAAAAATTAGTAAAGTCTCATTGTTTAACATCTAAGTTGAGCACTATAAAAAATCATGCTATGTAACAGAATAAATACCAAATTATCCAAATCATGCTATGTAATAGAATAATATTATATTTTTATATGCTATATTTAATTCTTTAGAACGCAATAGGATAACATTTAACAATCAAAGAGAATTAAAAAAAAAAAAAAAAAAAAAAAAAAAAAAAAAAAAAACAACAACAATTTAAAAAACAAAACTAAATCACATTAACCCAAAATAAAGTTTTAAAGAATATAAAAAATTATCAACCTAAAGTAGAGATGCAAGAAAAATAAAAAAATCCACCAAAAAATTTAGAGAGAGGGAGGGAACCTTTTTTTTGTGAGAGAAAACTATGCATAGAATAGAAGTGATAGTGACAAATTTATAGTAAGAGGGTGTGAATAAGAAGAGACAAAAATAAAGGAAGATGAAGGGAAAGAGGAAGAGGAATAATGATATTAATGTAGAGGGTAGTGGGGAGATGAAAAAGTAAGGGAGGAAGAAAGATTGAAGAAGTAGTGGGGAGATAAAATGGTAAGGGGGAGAGAAAGGTTGGAGAAGTGTAAATATTCAACGTTTGTTATTTCTTTTATTTTATTTTTTCTTCCTTTAAGCTAAAAAGGCTCACACAAAACCCTAAAACTGAACTGAAAAGGCTTTGGATTGGGCTTGATAATGGAACTAAATAAATAAGAGATGGGCTGAATTAATTATACAGATTTATTATAGGGTGATAGTAGAAGTAAATAAATAAATAGTGGGTTGGATTTATTATAGGGTGATAGTGGAAGCAAATAAATAAGTAGTGAGCTGTATTTATAGGGCTGAAAATTGTAAAAACCATTTTAAAATTGTAGGACAAATTATATTTTAAAAAAGAAAAGGAAAAAAAGAATGACGTAGCAGCTGATGTGGCACAACGTGAAAGTAACAGCATTAAACACTACGCTTCAGATTTTAGTAATATATAGATTTGTTTTACCATTTGACAGTTTAATATATTTTTACGGGTATGCTCAAAATATATATATATATATATATATATTTTTACGGGACTTACAAATTCCAATGGCCTTTTTATCTTGAATGAGGGACAAAATGAGTAGCTGATATCTAGACAAAACCTCAAAGGACCCAAATCTTTTCTGCCAACAATGTTTTGGGCTAGAACGTTTATCAAGTGTCATATACACAATGGTGCTGACGTGTATTCGTGAACCACACGATTGCAAAGTCATTTTCGCAAAATATCTCATGCAATCCAATCTAGCTTATAAAACATTCTCTTAGAGTTGTACTTGTTGATTTGTTTCGGTCAAGATACGTGGGATACTAACAGTGTAGCCCATGCCAGATCAAGTCAACTTCGTGGCCGGCGACGATTAATTAGTTGACACACAACACAGCTCTTTAGAAGTGTATACTGTAATGTCAAAGCTTGCGAGTACACGTTGTTGTCAATACATAATGGAAAAGTAATATCAATGAGATTCTCAAAGAGAAAAATTATAATAATAATACCATCAACAATGCAACTTTTCTTTCTTTCTTTTTTGGATGAGCATCAATGATACGATTTCAAGTTGTGCGAGGTAGAGAAAATGATTGCATCTATTGTTATGGTCAAAACAATTTGGTAACATCTACTTTTATAGTAAAAATATATAAGAGAAAAATGCTCAAACGCCTCGTGAACTTTCAAGTGGTAGCTATAATACCCTTTGAACTTTTATTTTGGCTAATTTACTCCATAAACTTTATGCACCTACCAAATCAATACATTTGTTAGTTTGGTGTTAAAAAATTAATAGAAAACTCACGAATACGAGAGGTACGTGAGCAAAAAAATTATGAGGCTTAGAGGGAGAGAGAAGTGCATATAAACTGTTGATATTAGTACCGTTGGTTCTTTAAATAATGTATGGACAAGCGTAATTGTATATTATATAAGGTACTTGGCAATCAAGTATGGGTACTCAACAATCTAGTCAAAGTTGTATAAAAAAGGATAGCGCTAGTGGAAGCAAGAAGGACAAGAGAAAGGCTAGGCCTAGTGATAGCAAGAAGAAAAACTACCTTTTGGTCTGAAATTTTGTTTAATGATACTCATCATTTAAAGATAGTGATGAGTCTGTGTGTGTGCGCGCGTTTATATATATATATGTGTGTGTGTGTATTGTTAGAAAAGTGAAATTATTGATTCATTGGGTGTTAGAATTCATGGTAGCTGATTCATGGTAGCTGAGGAGAACATTTGCTATTTGTATAATTTTTGTTTGATATTTAATTTCTTAATGTAATATCAAAGCGATCTAATAAATTTATATTTTCTATATTAGTTGAGGAGAATGATAATCTCCAATTTATATAACTAGTAGTGACTTAATGCAAGCTATGAATTTAATTAACTTGTAGTGATGGGCCAGTATACATTTTATAATGCTTAGGGCACGTTTGGTACACTGTAATGATTATTACATGAGAATAAGAATAAGTATTACAATGAATGCATTAAGTTAGAATGTAATAAGTATTACTATTTATTAGTTTGGTGACCATTTAGAAATAGAATCTTGAATATGCATCTATAATTTAGTAGAGTATAAAAAGAAAGTGTAATTAAATCATTTTTAAGCCAAATTTCTTAAAATACACTTATTTTAGGGTGTTCAAAATAGAGCTAATAATTAACAAGGAGGAAAAATTATTTTCTTTCCTTTTGAAGATGTGGCAACTAATGGATTTTTAGGAAATTTTTTTTTTAAGTTATTATATAAGGTGAAGGAATAGATATTCAGTACTTTTGTTAAGGAATAATTATTCCTCATTTTGAAGAATAACTATTCATAAGAAATAACTATTCATTGTAATAAAAACATAACCAAACAACGGAATAGTTATACCATAGGAATATCTATTATATTACAGTGTCTATTACAGTCTACCAAATGTGCCCTTAATGTATGAATCGAAGGGATCAAATAAGGTAATCTTGACTTGTGCACAGATTAATTGGAGAAAAGGGCACAAATTATTGTAAATAGAGTTATTGGGCATATGAAATATTGTAACTTTGTACATTAATACTTCGAGCTATAAGCTTTCTCATGAACTCTTACAATAATGGAATGCCATAATTAATTTCATGAGTTGAACATTACATACTTGTGAAAATTTTTATATTAAATTACATCTAATCTAAATAGGTAGATACATTACATCACAAACCCCCCTTTTTTAGTACTCCTACATAAATAGTTACTGCAATTAATACAACTTCCAAGATTAACGCTTGGAACCCATACAAAGGCTATTACAATCACACTATTGATTTAAGAAACCACCAATAAACACCAAAGCCACTAAGAAATCCTCTTATGCATTGTATCTTCATTCTTCAACCTAGTTTGTGTCCAATAGTCCATTAATAACACTTTTGCCCCTTTATGTGAATTCAATGTCATGCCACTCAAAGTAGTTACATATATTATAATCCTAGACAACCAAAAAATATTAAATAAAATTATTAGACAATGCACAACTTAGAAACCAAAAACAAATAAGTGAAACCAAAACAAAACAAATGAACACTTCAAACCCTAGTATTTTCACCATAGGATTTAGGGAGAAAATGGGCAAATGCCCCTTTCAAAAAAAAAAATCTAGCATTTTGCTCCCTTTCCCAAACTAATTAGGGAAATACTCCTGTTATAACTCGATTGTCCAAAAATCGAGTTTCAAAACGCCACTATAGGGTCCTTAAAACATCACTATAGGTATGGGGTGATTAAACTTTTAAAAAAAAAAAAATTGCACGGAACTCGAGTTCATAGAGCTTGAGTTCTAAAATGCCGCTATAGGATCTTAAAACATCGCTATAGGGCTCCTTAAAACGCCACTATAGGGCTCTAGAATTATTATTATTATTATTATTTTTTATTTTTTATTTTTTTATTTTCAGTTTGTTATAACTTGATTGTCCAAAAATCGAGTTTTAAACTATAACTCGATTTTTAAAAAGTCGAGTTTCAAAAGAGGGGCATTTCCCTAATTAGTTTGGCAAAGGGGGCAAAACGCTGGATTGTTTTTTTTAAAAAGGACAGAGGCCAATTTTCTCTCAAGATTCAAAAAAGGAAAATTTTGTGTCACTTGTCATGAAAGAATTCAAACTTTTCAAGTTTCCAATCTCCGATGGAATAGTGTCAAGAAGCCTACTGCCATTGAGTCTTAGCATGTACAAGTTTGTGCAGTTCCCTGTATCAGGAGGTATAAAGCCAGAGAAATTATTGGAGAGTAGCAACACCTTCGTAAGATTTGTCAATGCAAATATCTGCTTTAGTATTGGAGCAAACAAATTGTTATAAGGTAGATCAAGTGGCTGAAGTTCCTGACACTCAGAGCGGTTGTTTGGAATACTTCCAATGAGCCTATTCCACCAAGCGAAAAATAGTGTTAAGCTCTTTAGATTGCCAATACGAATAGGAATATAACCACTACTTATTTCAAATTTTCATTTGCAATTCATTAACCGAATGACCTGATATTATACTAGAGAACAAAATACCTCACCTAATATACATACTGTAATTTCAAGTCCCAAATTTAATGTTTGTTTAATTTGTAATTTCCATTAGTTTATTTGAAACAATTAAACTTACATAAATCCCAATCCCTAAAATTATCATCAAGAAATTGGAAATCCATTTAAATCCTATCAAACAACCAAAACCCATTAGAGTGCTTCTCAAGCATTTCATCTAACAACTATATAGCATGCTCGAAACCAGTTTTGTTCAAATGAAAATTTTACTACAAGCAACTCTACCCAATCCACCATAGCCTTTGAAACACTTGGATAAGTGTAACTATAAGGCTTTATACATTGGATAAGCCCAAAAATTAAACCAAAAAAAAAAATGCAACAGAAACTTGTATATGGAGGACTAGAAAAATAGATCAGCAAAAATGAAGAAGAAAAAGCATACTAGCAGCGAGATGATTGCGGGACAAAAAATCCAACACTGGAGAGAAGGTTGTTGCTGCCTACTGGCAGTTCTGGACTTCTGGTTTGATCGGCTCTGTCTTTCTCTCCCTCTCAAGTCTCAGTTAAACAATTCATCTTTGGTAATTTTTAATGTCACGTGCTTGATGTGATCTTCTGTTAGTTTTTTAACTCCAAAACTAACAGAGGTATTAATTTGAAAGTGCATAAACTTCATGGAGTAAATTTGTCAAAATAAAAGTTCAGAAGATGTCATGATTACTATCTTAAAGTTCATGGGGGTATATAGGCATTTTTTCCAATATTATATGTCTATGAAGGCAAAACTGTTGTATTTATGTGGTATATAAGACATGATTGATTCAAATAAGTAATTCATATATAAATAAATAAAAATTAAATAATATAATGCTAACTTTTCCCCCAAAATTGTTGTTTCAGCCTTCAGCATTCCCCTACTCACCATACAAGAGAAGGGATGTTTTCAGCAATTTTAAGAGCTGAAAGCTTGAAATCAATTCAATCCCATTCAAAAAAAATTTACTCCGTAATATTTAAATATAAAAAATACACATACACACACATGGCGTGTGTGAGGAGTTCGGATGACTCGGATCACACAAATTAGGAGAGGTAAAGCCACTCAGTGAGGAGGCGGTGACTAAAAAACTATTTGACTTGTATTAAATTTAAAAAACATTTGCCAGTTCCAATTTTGGCCATACCTTTTATAAAGATAGTTTTTCATATTTTCCAGTGTTTGGTAATATTAAAAAAAAAAAAAATAGTCAACGGAAAACTATTTTTGGTCAATGGAAAACTCTTATAAAAATAAGGTTTATTTTCTATAGGTTGTTTTCCAAAAAAAAGTTTGGAAAAAAATCTCTCTCTCATGTGGCGCATAATTCCTATAAATATTATCTTCTTCTGACTCAGGAAACAATATTTTCTTTCACTCATTCAGTCTTTTTCACAATAAACTCTCTCATTTCTTCTCTTCCCTTTGTTTTTTCTCTCTTCTCACACCCTCACTATCACCCCCTTTGGACTATTCTCTTCCCACAAATTTCTCTCTCTATCTGCCTCTCTTCTCTTTTTTCTCCCCTCTATAACACCATTCTTTAATAAGGTTTTTTTTTCCTCATAGATCGGTCAACAGTTCTATAACAATTTTTGGTATTTATCAAACTATTTGGCCTATGTGGCATTTTGAACTATTTAAAAAAAAAAAACCTTATGGGTATAATGGTTATTTTGAATTATGAGAAGTATGGTTAATATATATATATATATATATATATTGCTCTTGATTTGTGCCACTATAGTACACTTCCAATGTACTTGGTTGGTTTTTTTCTAATAAAATTTCTTACGTTACTTATCAAAAATACTGTTCACATACATGAACAAGATGAGTATTTGAGATCATGAAAATTGGACATGTTTTAAATTATACAAGAAATGTTATAAAAATTGTGGATACCAAACACCAAAAAACGTTCTCAAGCCCATTTTCAAGGTTGTTACCAAACATCAGAAAATAAGATAGTTTTCTAGAAAAATACTTTCTAGAAAATGAACAATTTTCCAGAAAACGTTAATGCTGAAACAAACAGAGCCAAATTAGTTCAATTTTTTATTTTTATTTTTAAAGATAAGATAACCTGTTTTTCAACTGACTTTTTCCATATGATTATCCATTTTATCCTTCGATATAAAATAGTTCTCTAACAAATTTCAACATTTACAAAAATGACATTGTCGGTGCACATGTGGCCTGTATAAATCCTCAACCAAGTGGAAAGTCAAGACTTCCTCAAAAAACAAAAAAAAAAAAAAGTGGAAAATCAAGAATCGCTCAAAAATATGCTTCTATATATATTAGCTTTTAGACCCGTGGAACTGGAATGTATGAAAGATAAAATTGAAGTATAAAACAACAACAACAAATTTTTTTTTGAAAAATATAAATAATTAAGTATGAATGAGCAAGGTTTTGAAACCCGGACATGACCGTACGGTCCGACCGGGTTAACCGCGAACCTCTCCTCACTCCGGTTCTTTTAACTTTAGAACCTCTTTATGAAGAAAAAGCATGAAACCATGTGAGCCGCGGTCAAACCGCACGGTTCTTAGAATCGTGAACGATTCTCACGGTCTTTTTTTCAGCTAACACTTGGACTTTTTTCAGATTTGGCACCAAGGGTTGGTAGGAAAAAAGTAAAATAAACAGGGAAGAAGAAGACGACTAAGCAGAGGCTGCACCAAGTACAAGTCGCCGGTCACGCCTTCATCTTCTGCTACTATTTCTGGTCACGTCGAATCTTCTGCTGCTGCCTACCGTTTCTCCTTCTTCTTCTTCTTCTTTCTTCTTTTTCCCCTTTCTCTTTTCATTTGTTTGTCTCCAGACTCTCCATTCCCTCTTTTAGATTTTGTATTCTTTTTTTATTTGTGTTTCCAAAGCCCCTCCACGTGATTACATTGGAAAGGTAGAGAAGTTTCAGCCATTCCTTTTTTTTCACCTTGCCCAACGTGATGTGACAAATATCTTAACTTTTAAATGGGGCTGTCTTCTTTTGGTCTTATATGGCTATCTGTGGTTTTTGTCTATGGGACAACATTGCATGTAGTGGATGTCCCCCCTACGCTAGTGTATGCACTAGCTTTACTTATATATGGTGTTAACGTATATTATGTTATGAGCTTTAGGCCCAGCTAGGTTACTTGTATAGCACACTTGTACTTGTACTACACTTTACTTGTACCGCACACATATGCCTCCTATATAAAGGCATTGATGTATATTCTTTGATTTGAGAAATACAATACTATTGCATTCAGTATTTCTAACATGGTATCAGAGCCATTGCTCTAATTTTCTTGTGTCATGCAGTCTTGTTTTGTTGGTATTTTCCGCTGCCTCAACTTCTGTGGTTAGTAAACCCTTTCATTGCCCTCTCCCGACAGCTCCGCCCCCGTCAGAGGTCCTCAAGGTTGAATCTCCACCACCAGAAGCTCCTCCGCCGCCGCCAAAACCACTGCCATCATCGAATCTGTCACCTCTGACCTCTGATTAGGACATAGATATATCACCGTGTAGATTTTCCAACGCTCTACACATAGCTGCCAGAAAAATCCACCTCTGACCATCAACGCGCCGCCATGTGCCGGTCAAAGTTTCGGCAAATTATTCCACGCGCTTCACGCGCCAACAGGGTAGCTCCGATCTTGTTGCCGCTGACACCATCAGAATCGTCTTTCTCCGATCTGCATTTTCGGGAAAGAATCGGCTTCATCGGACGGTCCACACGCCCTCACGCATTGCCCTAAGCTTCGACGAATTTTATCCACGCGCCGCTGGGTTACCTGTTGACATCATCGCTGACGTCATAACTGCCACGTCAGCCCTAGCTGACGTCACCTGCTAACGTCATTGCTCGTCTGCATGCTAACGTCATCTGTTGACTTTTCTTTGACGGTTGACTTTGACTAGGTTTGACCGTTGACTTTTTCACAGAGTTGACTTTTTGCAGTCCAGGTGCTCCTTACCCAGTTTTTCGCATAGATTTCATTTTTGCAGTCCATTTTTGTATATTTTGCTTCTAAATGAAGAATAAGGACAGGTCTTCTTCTTGTTGCAATAATCGTCGTCGACAATCCAGTAAACGTTTTTGCAATTTTTGCAAACGTTTTGGCCACAATATTGAGACTTGCTATCATTGCAACAAATCAACTGTTTCAATTTCTACTGCTACTGTTGCTAACACTGAGAGTGTCCAACCAATGGCTCCCGTCTCTGCATAGTCTAAGTCTTCAGAACGCACTTTCACCATGTCCACAGATGACCTTAAAAACATCATCACCAATGCCATTCGTATGGTTGGTAATGCATCTTATTCCTCTTCTCTCTCAGCTTTATCTGGTATGTCTCCTTCCTCTTGGCTTATGGATTTCGCTTGTTGCAATCACATGACACCTCACTCATCCTTATTTTCTGAACTCAAACCTGCACCACACCCTCTTAATATTCGCACAGCAAATGGTTCCACAATGTCTGGTCATACTATAGGTTCTGTTTCGACCTCCAACCTTTCGGTTCCTGGGGTCTTTAATGTTCCTGACCTTTCTTACAATTTATTTTCTGTGGGACAATTAGTTGAGTTGGGTTATCGTATTATATTTGATTATTCTGGGTGTATTGTGCAAGATCCGAGGACGGGACAGGAGCTTGGGACCGGTCCTAGAGTGGGGCGTATGTTTCCCGTGGACAACCTTCATCTTCCACTTGTTGCTCCTGTTTCTGTTGCTGTAGCTGCTACAGTTTCTTTAATTCCTTCCCTTGCACTTTGGCATGCTCGACTTGGTCATGCATCTTCCTCTCGGGTACAACAATTAGCTTCTAGAGGTTTGTTAGGTTTAGTGTCTACAGAAAATTTTGATTGTATTTTGTGCCAATTAGGAAAACAACCAGCTTTGCCTTTCAATACTAATGAATCAATATCCACTGATATCTTTAACCTTATTCATTCTGATGTTTGGGGGCCTTCCTTTGTCTCTAGTATTGGTGGGTCTCGATATTTTGTTGTCTTTGTTGATGATTACTCTCGCTATAGTTGGATTTTTAATATGAAACATTGTTCTGAATTATTGCAAGTATACTCTAATTTTGCAAAAATGGTTGAAACTCAGTTTTCCAAACACATCAAAATTTTTCGATCTGATAATGCTTTTGAATACACTCAATATGCTTTCCAAGCTATTTTGCATTCCTATGGCACTGTTCATCAACTAACTTGTCCAGGTACCTCTCAACAAAATGGTAGAGCTGAACGGAAACTTCGTCATATTCTTGACACTGTTCGTGCTCTACTTCTCTTTGCCAAAGTTCCTGCTCCTTTTTGGGACGAAGCTGCTCTTCATGCTGTTCATGCTATTAATCACATTCCAAGTCCTCTTATCCAAAATCAAACTCCATATGAGCACCTTTTTGGGTCACCTCCAGACTATCACCACCTTCGCTCCTTTGGTTCTGCTTGTTTTGTTCTTCTTCAGTCACATGAGCATAACAAACTTGAGCCTCGGTAAAAGCTTTGTTGTTTTCTTGGCTATGGCAAAACTCAAAAGGGGTATCAGTGTTATGATCCTGTCTCTCATCGTCTTCGTATTTCCCGCAATGTTGTCTTTTGGGAACATCGCCTCTTTGTCGAGCTCTCTCACTTCTGTGCCTTCTTATCTTCCTCCTCTGTTTTAGATCTTTTTTCAGATGAGGCACATGTTCCTTCGATAGCTGCTCCTGATCCTCCTGTGGTTGCGCCTGATTCTCTTGTAGACTTCTCTATCCAACCACCAGATATCACTGATCCCTTTCCTAGTTCACCCTTTAATAAATAGGCGGAAGATGAACAGGTTGAAGACGAGCTACCCAACCCCAACCCTGAGCCTGGGTCCCCTGCTCCTGCTCCACCTGAAGATCTTGCACAAGACATTCCACCTCGTCACTCAACTCGGGTAAGATCTATTCCTGCACATTTACTTGACTATCATTATTACACTGCTCTTGCTACACTACACGAGCCTCACACCTATCGTGAGGCTTCCACTGACCCTTTATGGCAGATTGCAATGAAAGAGGAACTTGATGCATTATCTAAAAACCATACTTGGGATTTGGTGACACTCCCCCCCGAGAAATCTGTGGTTGGTTGTAAGTGGATCTACAAGATTAAGACTCGCTCTGATGGGTCCATTGAGCGCTACAAAGCTCGTCTTGTTGCAAAAGGTTTTACACAGGAGTATGGGATTGATTATGAAGAGACCTTTGCTCCGGTTGCTTGTATCTCATCTGTCCGTGCCCTCTTAGCTGTTGCTACTGCCAGTAAATGGGATCCTTTTTAGATGGATGTCAAAAATGCATTCCTTAATGGGGATTTAAGTGAAGAAGTTTATATGCAACCTCCTCCTGGTCTCTCTGTTGACTCAAACAAGGTTTGTTACCTTCGACGTGCACTTTATGGCCTTAAACAAGCTCCACGAGCTTGGTTTGCCAAATTCAGCTCTACCATCTCTCGTTTGGGTTACATGGCCAGTCATTATGATTCTGCCTTATTTCTTCGTTGCACTGACAAAGGCACTATTTTACTTCTCCTGTACGTGGATGATATGATCATAACTAGCGATAACCTTAGTGGCATTCAAGAACTCAAGGATTTTCTCAGTCAGCAATTTGAGATGAAAGATATTGGACATCTCAGCTACTTCTTGGGTCTTGAAATCACTCATTCTACAGATGGACTTTATATTACTTAAGCCAAGTATGCTTCTGAACTCTTGTCTCGAGTTGGACTCACTGATAGCAAAACTGTTGACATTCCAGTTGAGTTTAATGCGCATCTGACTCCCTCAGGGGTGAAACCATTGTCTAATCCCTCTCTTTACACATGATTGGTTGGCAGCCTAGTTTATCTCATAGTTACTCGTCCAGACATCTCCTATACTGTTCATCAGGTGAGCCAGTATCTATCTACTCCACGATCAACTCACTATGCTACTGTTCTGCACATTCTTCGATTACCTAAAAGGCACCCTCTTCCATGGCCTTTTCTACTCAGCTCAATCTCCTCTTGTACTTCGTGCATTCTCTGATGTTGATTGGGCAGGAGATCCCACTAATCGCAGGTCCACTACAAGTTATTGCTTTCTCCTTGGTTTTTCTTTGATTTCTTGGCGAAGTAAGAAACAAACTTTTGTGGCCCGCTCCAGTACTGAAGTAGAATATTGTGCCCTTGTTGATACCACATCTGAACTCCTTTGGCTACGATGGCTTCTTAAGGATTTAGGTGTGTCCACATCCTCTGCTACTCCCCTTTATTGTGACAACCAGAGTGCCATTCATATTGCTCACAATGATGTCTTCCATGAACGGACTAAACACATCGAGAGTGATTGTCATTTTATCCGTTATCATCTTGTCCATGGTGCTCTCCAGCTTTTCTCCGTCTCCTCCAAAGATCAACTTGCAGATATCTTCACCAAGTCACTTCCTAAGGGACGCACTTGTGATTTAGTTGACAACCTCAAGCTGGTCTCACATCCACCTTGAGTTTGAGGGGGGCTGTTAACGTATATAATGTTATGGGCTTTAGGCCTAGCTAGGTTACTTGTATAGCACACTTGTACTTGTACTACACTCTACTTGTACCGCACACATATGCCTCTTATATAAAGGCACTGATGTATATTATTTGATTTGAGAAATACAATACTATTGCATTCAGTATTTCTAACATATGGCATTTTAATAAAAAATTTCTATCGTTGAGCTCAAAAAAAAAAAATACTTTCAAGTTTCAATTAATATTTACAATTTCTTTTTAAAGAAAAAAATCTAATACCACAATTTATCTCATAAATATTTTATTGTAATTGTGATACGATACAGAGTAACTAATAAAGAAAAAATAATGAGTTTATATATAAATGATAGGCATTCAAATTCACAATTGTGCCAAAAAAATATATAAAATTGTATGATTCTAAAATTACTTTCTTTTAAAAGCAATAGATATAATTGAGTATATAATTATTTTAATTTAAAACTATTAAATAATTTAAAATTTTTATTTGACTTAATATAATATAAGTGTCCTTATAATTTGTATATTTTTATTGCTATCACAAGTTTAACTAATCAACATATAAATAAATACTATATCTACCTTTGCTTAGTATTTGATATTTCTTATTTGTCTTGTGAAAGTTATGATATAAAAAAAATACATTTGAAAGATAGATTTTTATATTTAATTTAATTATTTTAGTTATTTCTTATATTTATATTAATTTAATATAATTTTTTTTATTTAATTATTAAATTAATTATGACGTCATCACGATTCGACCTCGGTCCAACCTCAAAAACCTTGAACCTCTCCCTTTTACGATTCATTGAACAGTCTGGGTTTCAAAACCTTGTGAATGAGTACGAAAATAAAGATGAAGAAACATGTTAAGAAATGCAAAAATAGAACGTGTTGTACCTTGATATCTGATTAAATCATGCCACCATGTAAAGACATTTTTAAAGGCCAAAATGGCATAATAACATGGATTATCAAAATATATATGTATCAATCTATCACTATTTCAAAAATATGTAGGAATCTACCACTTTTTGGGTACTCAAGTTTGGGGAACTTGAGTTTTCCATGGAAAATTTTTTATGGTACTCGAGTTCCATAAAAAATTTTCTGACAAATTTGAAGGCCATTTTTTCAAAGAACTCGAATTCATAGAACTCAAGTGGTAGATCCCTACATATTTTCAAAATAGTGGTAAATTGATATATATATTTTGGTAAACAGTGGTATTTGGCTATTTTGGGCCATTGTGTTAAGAGATTTTTTAAATAGTTATGTGAAAGATATAGGTAAACAATTTGATGTATTGGTCAGTGTGTGTGTTCCAAAAACTTTTATTATTATTTAGTTTTTAGCCGTTGAGAATTTATGAGTAAAATAGCCGTTGGGCAATTATGAGAAAAATGGTTGTTGGGCAATAATAGATAATATAGTCGTTGGGATTTTATGGGTTATTAGTAACCAATAATTGAAAACCATTATTGTCATGAATAACCAATATAATACCTTTCACTACACCATTCCTAGAAGTTTTTTCTATTGTTCTATATTTCCAT
Source organism: Quercus robur (assembly GCF_932294415.1). Taxonomy (NCBI): domain Eukaryota; kingdom Viridiplantae; phylum Streptophyta; class Magnoliopsida; order Fagales; family Fagaceae; genus Quercus; species Quercus robur. Next base: position 49,446,869 of record NC_065538.1, read on the forward strand.
ATACACAATTTCTAATCTCTTACTCTCTCACATATTTTTCTACAATTTTATTTGTATTAAGGAAATGCAATATTAGAAGGTTGTTCTTGAACCTTCATGAGTGGAAGTGTGTTCATCACGAAAGATGACGCTATAGTATAATCCTAGGGGGTTGTTTCGCCAAGAGAGCCAGTCGCACCGTTTTTTTCTTCGAGTGTCACAAATCAACCTTTAAGGACAATACTTTTGCAGCATGATTATATAGCACTGTAAGATTGTTCCTTTATATATATATATATATATATATATATATATATATATATTTGTTCTTGCTAGTTTGCATTCTAGATAAAATACTTGAGATAGTATTTGTTGTATTAATCATGCTTATTCAATGATATATTTCCAACAATCTTAAAGGTTGAACTTCGTGTTTTAAAATGAACAAACAAGTTATTGATTAAGAAATTTTATGTTGTGATATGATATTATGTTTATAAAGAAAAAATGCTAGTAGTTATATTCTTAAATATAATTACTTATAATTTTTGTGGAATTTCTTTTGTTGTATCGTTAATCTAAACAATTAGGTGGATTAATATTTAAAAAATGAAATAATGGCATCCATCCAAACGTGATTTTGATTTGTTAATCTAAATTTATATGTGAAAAATATTATGTAACATTGTCTTGAATGTGGATATTAACCTACTGCATTTGCAATTTGTGTGATACTATATGTCTTATCATATTTAATGAAATAAGTTTTTGTCTATTGAAATATGAGGAATATGAGATTGGGATAAAAATTTGACTTGAGAAATGTTTTTTTTTTTTTGGGAATTCATAAAAAAAATAAAAAAAAAATAGTTAACAATAAATTTCAACTAGTCGCTAACCCGTGCGATACACGGGAAAGTTTTTAGTAACTATAAGATTTTAGCAAATTAAATGCTTTAAAATTTGAAAATCATAAAGAACTTACATTAGCACTCATCAATTTGTCTACAAAACCAATGCTAAATAGATCTACAAATTACATTCTCATATCCTCTTTCATTTGCAAGGTGACAGGATTCTTTTCATTACGGTTTGCATCCTTCTATCCTTCAAAAACTTTAAGAAGTGCTACGTTGTTACTGCATAAGAATGTGTATAAGGTTATACAAAATTCTGTCATTATAATCAACATCCTAAAGCTAATATTTAATCCAAAATTGTGTAACCAATGTTACATATTAGAGTGTTGTAGAGGGCAGAGAGTAGAGCAAACATTTTCTTACAACCACGACCATATGGCTCAGAGTTCTAACCATTATTCTACGGAACCCAACAATATCAATGACCCAAAAAGTATTGTTGTGATACATTTACTTTAGGACAAATAAATTTGAGAAATCAAAATCAAGCAAATCCATCTTAAAATTACAATTTCAGACACAATCACACAAACCCACTATGAAATTCCACTTAAATTGTCTATTGCTTTCATCGAACTATTTGATTAATAGGCATACAAACATCACTTAGTGTAAGTAAAGCCAATAAAAATCACCAAAAAAGGAAAACCATCTTGCTGGAAACATCACAAAGACCAATAAATTATACAGAAATATAAAATTAAACAAAGTCATATCCAAACACGTATCTATGAAAAACTCAAAAATATATAACAAACTAATAAAGAAAAATGATAACAAACTGTTATATTAACTTTCATAAATTGCACTTATATCCATCACTTTCATCGAACTATTTGATTAACAAGCATACAAACAGCATTTAGTGTAAGTAAAGCCAACAAAAATCACCAAAAAAGGAAAACCATCTTGTTGGAAACATCAGAGAGACCAATAAATTAGACAAAATAAAAAATTAAACAAACTCATATACAAACATGTATCTATCAAAAACTAAAAAATATATAACAAATTTTCTTCTATCTTCATTTAATAAAGAAAAATGATAACAAACCGTTATTCTAATTTTCGTAAATTGCACTTATATCCTTTTTTATAAGCAAGCAAAAAATGCATAGCTCAATTTGTAATAACAAAATTGGAAAATTCTTAATGGAAGAAGGTAAGCTATCTATGAATTCAGCCATAGATATAAAAGGCATATGAAAGCAACAATAACACTAATCAATCAATTATCCAACCTAGCACACACTATCCTTAAGTTGATCCTAGGCACCTATTTTGGAACCCATGTTATACCCTACCATTCAAGAACTTAAGCGCAATTTGCAGCTTGAGCTTGGAACTTTCTATTACATGATAGTGATGAAACTACTAATTTTCATCTCTTTCTCCCAAAATAAAACTTTTGCTCCACTGATACCTTAATTTCCCTTCTCAATTGGTTTGGAATTCAAAGAAACAAAAGCCTCTAGCAAAATGTGACATTAAAAAAAAGAGCTAAAAATAATTGGTAATGTGCCAAAAATAGTTAATCAACCTCATGCAATTCATTTATAAGTAATGTAAGTTAAAACAAATAAGTAATTGTACTAAAGATTACATTTTTGTGTACACACACACACACACACACACACACACACACACACACATTGCACATATATTTTCTTTCACGTTTTCACACATATTTTATAAGAGCTTGGTAAGGCACCTTAACTTATGGTTCATAAGCACTGTTTACCACATTATAAGCTCATGAATGTTATAAACACAATTTAATGATTTATACATTATAAAATAAATGGAAACTAAATGAAACTCACCAGCATTTTACTTTTCACACTGAAAATCACATTTGCATCAGCAACTGCAGTTGGCTTTAAATGCTCCAATAGCCTTGATAGCCACCCGGACATCATTCCAAATTTACTACAAATGGCTAATTACTTACAAACAAGTAGAACAATCTAATTAATTCATATAAATACTACTTTAAATAGATCATTACACTATAACTCTGAATTCAGAAATATTTTTTAAGAGCAAAACCTTAGAAATCAAAAGCACACAACCTACTAATATTAAATCATGCACAATAAACATGCATATTGTGGTAAACTTATATAATCTCTCAAATTAAACCCTCCAAAATATAGACATCTTGTTATTCCACAATTAAATTGCATTCCAAATACCCAACAAACACCTACTACTTGACAAAAGTAGCCATTCTTTGCATTCAAGATTCAATCTTTCACTTACGTTTACCCAGATCCTAGATTAATGTTCTTCTCAAAAATTGAATATGATTGGTGGCAAAGTTTATGGTTGGTTTAGAATAGAGAAGAAAGATCGTGCCTTTTTCAAACATGAATTTTTTCATCATGATGTTATTTAGTGCAATGTCAAACAGTAAATCTGCACAAAACAATCACATTATGAATCAATCATTAATGGCCATATGTCTCCAATTTGTGACACCAACAATAAAGCAGAAAAATATACAGAACAACAAATCTAATGTTGACAAATAAGTTGTGCTAATTTGTTCCCTTTGCAATCACTTATCACATATCTCTTTAATTAAGATTTTTATGTGCTTCATCTACTAGAATAGCTTAAAAAGAATAATTGCTAGAGTTTCACTACAATTCTACTATAAATCAAAACAACAACTGCTGCCCAACTGAGAACATAAAATTTCTTCCTACATTTTACAACCAGAGACAGACCAAAATGAAAAAGACATGAACTTGTACAAAAGAGGTAGAAGGTTCGAAAAAAAAAAAAAAAAAAAAAAAAAAAAAAAAAAAAAAAAGGGACTAAGTGGAGACAAAGAAGGCTGACGATTTAGGTGCCCAAATAAATATTCAATCAAACAAATGATTAAGCTAAGCTAAAACAGATGTTCTAAAAAACCTAGATAGCAAAATAAGGCAAAACTTGAAGGTAAAGCAAAACCTATAGGATTGTTTTCAAATTTTGAGGGTTGGGAGGCTTTTCAATACTATCTCCACTTTCTTACAAAATCTGTAGAATTTGATTTTCTATGAGTGTTTCCCTAACTTTAACAAAAAAGAATAGAGAGAAAAAAGGGTTAGGAATTGAAATCCCTAAATTGATAGAAAAACCTAATTAAAGACAATAGGAAAAGAGATTATTCATAGATTAATTGAGAGATACCGAGAGAGAATGCTCTGATATGGAGGCCGAGTCAGAGATTGAAAACGTTGGCTCCCATGGTCGTGCCCTAGCAAGCTTTCTATGAAATAGCTTGCATCATCATTTGAGAGAGTGTAGAGGTTCTGCGTTTGGAGAGTAGCGTTGAAAGGAGAGGTGTTAGGTTTGGTTTTGTCGAAAGGAGAGGTTCTGCCCTTGCACTATTGCTTTAGTATTTTGATTTAGTTTCAGAATTTTATCAAGTTTGCTTCAAAGAAATGAGAGTGAGAGAGAGCAGAAGAGTATTGGGTTTGAGAAAGGGGAGTGTATAAAATGGTGTCATACCAACTTGGTATTACTTTTGTATGATAAAGATACAATGATACCATAACTAAGTTAGATATAATCTTTCAAGTCAAAATATTTAAGTGGACATTTATGATTGTGTCAAGAAATTTTGTGAATGATTAGGCATTTGTGTTATACAATTGTGGTATAATGAGGTCAAGTTTTACAAAATATTGAGTGACTTATTCTTGTAAAATAATAAACTTTTTTTCCTAAGAGTGGTTTTGAGTAACTAGCGGCTATTGGCCCTATGTAGAAGCTCTTGATACACATATATGAAATGACAAATTATGGAAAATAATTAATAGTTTCTTTATATAAAAGCAAAATGACCTAACTAGTATTTTGGGCTAGTGGATAAGATTTCATGGGAAAAAAATATTCTTTTTATCCACCAAGTGCAAGAGTGATATTGAAAATATATATACATATATTTATTGGGTATATGTGTTGTTTTATGATGGTGGATAGGTTTTGTGAATTTGAAATATAAATTTGTTTTTTTAAAACCTTGCAAATCCGTAATAAGAGGAACCAAGTATGTGAAGTTAAAAATTGTGTAAGCCTAACATGGTATACCTCAAATTGTGGAGGTGATTAACTAAGATACTACCCAAATCTAAAAGGAGAAAATCTTAAAATGTGGGGGTACTTGCCTAAGGTCATGCTACATGAACCTATAAGAAGAAAACTTGATTCTCAAATATGTATTTATGTGTTAAGGGGGATCCTCGGCCCTCACAGGTTGTACTCCGCATTCGTCATGGAACAAGGAGCAACATGATCACTACAGGATCCATAGGGACCCGAGGCGCGTCCTTACCCACCAGTTGGCAACACACTCTCTTCGCCTCTTCGCCAAGTAAACCACCTTTAATCCACTGCCCTCAAGGGGCTAAGAGAGATTAGAAGCAACTATAGCAGCTACCTCCAAGCCCGAGTCTGCTACGTGGGTAGCTTCGGCCCAAGGACTCCACATGAACTGTGACAACACATGGGGTTAGAAAGAGAACCTTAAGAAGCATGCAAATAGTGGAAAGCGATATATGTTTCTAACTTACATCATTGGGAGAGAGCTTGTCAAGGTGAGCCCAAAGCGAGGTGACCCTCCTCATGTCTACTGCAGCCCCCCTAGCAATGAAACCATACTCCATGGCCCAGCACTAAAAATGTATTAACCCCTTGTGATGAATTAATTAATTAATTAGCCAAGTTTAATAATTAATCAAATTAACATGCAAACGTGTGGTAGCACAATCAAATCACCAATTAAACTAAGTAAGCAGCGGAAAATAAATAGACACGGTGATTTGTTTATGAATGAGGAAAACCTACACAGTAAAAACCCCACTAGGTGATTTTAAGGTCACCACTCCTGAGAATCCACTATTATCACAACAAGCAGTTACAAGTAAAGGAATCCCAGTACCTTATACCAACCTACAGTTGAACCCTTACCCCAATACCCAATTGGACTTGTTCTGTAGTGACAATCTCTCCTTGTAATGCACGGCTCCTAGTACGTGACTAACCAATTGCGTGGATCCCAGTACGCGACTTCAATCATCAACTAGAGAAGGTTGTTGGTTGCAAAGTTCTTCAGTTCATCCAAACGATGAAAATCAAGAAGATGCTTGGTCACAAAACCCTACGATGTACAAACACAGCAACTTCTACACAAGAAAGATGAACTAGGGAAAATTCTGTCTCAGGTCACAATTTGCTTGAGCAAACTTTGCTCAACGCTTGTGCAACTAGTGTCCACTTTGACGGCCCTTAAAATAATCCTTTTATATGTCTAGGGTTGTGAAAAAAGAAAGCCCAAACATACAATCACGGATTGGAGTCAAAACAGAACTGAAATTCTGTTTTTCATAAACCTCAACAGATGCCCTATATGTCGAGTTGCTGTCAAGCTACGGGCTTCAACAGCTTTTCAAGGCTTGATAGATGGCTAGCTATCGAGCTAGCTGTCGAGCTTTAATGAATAGCACTTTCTGCACTTGAATCTTGGACAGACTTGCATGGCTTTAACACTTGATCTTGAAATAAGGTTTCTTGAAGTATTAAACACATCCTAGATCTACCCAATTACAAGTAAAGTGCGTTTTTTCAAAGGATTAGCCAATTACATAAAATAGTGACATATGTTCCTAACAAGTGAATCACATATGTCCTAACAATCTCCCCCTTTGGCAATCCATGACAAAACCACAACAAACAAATGAACATATGAGAGAAGTTATAAATCACTCAACTCATATTCATTTGTTGAATACAATAAAATCTATTCTAACACAAACTCTAGAAAAACTTTGCAAGAAGAGAGTTTATGGCAAGTAGACTTTGACAACATGTATTTATGAAACACTTGAAACAAAACTTGTCAAGGCATCTTTGTGTGAAACATAAATAATGGATTGCATTCAAGTATAAGAAACATGTGCATAAAGAAAGAAAAGAAACAACACATGGAGAGATAGGTGAAAGAACTGTAATAACAACCTCAAATGTATATATATAAACAAGTACAAGGTTTTCTTTCACAATATGATCAAAAGATCTAAGGTACATGAACAATGTATCTAAACTAGAAAGAAAAGAAAAAGATACAGATAAGCCTCACTACATCCCTCAATGTGCACTCTCCCCCTAACAAAAATCTCCTATACTAACCCTCCCCCTAACTATGAATACTCTTATAACCAAAACTACTCTCCCTTTTTTTCATAAGTGACAAAGGGTAAGAGTGTCAAGTAAACATCTCTTTAGAGCTGAAGAGCTAGCATCTCCATCCTTACCATTATCATCGTCGTCAGAGTCGTCATCATCCTCGGATGCCTTGGGTGCGTCAGGAGGAGGAGAGGGGGACTCCACAAAACCACCAAGGCGAGCATGTCATCTAGCAATACGACCGACACAGGTGTTCACTTGATAAAACTTAGTAAAGAGTGTATCAAGGCGAGCATCCATGCACTGAAGTTGCGCTATGATAGCATCCAAAGTCACACCTCCCACGAAAGTAGAGGGAGTGGAGGTGGATGGAGCTGAAAGAATGGGAGGAGCTTCCGTACCGAACCGCCTTGATTGAAACTGCGCCTCACTCCATTTAATGGTAGCATAGTCAATGGTACACATAATGGAAAAGTGGTCGAATGAGGGAAATGGAATAGAAAAATGGCATAAAATCCGCGTGATAGCTTAAGGGAGGATGAGCTTATTATGGGTTGTCGTATCCCTATAGACATCTATAATAGAAAGAATAAAATGTGAAAGAAAATCTATAGTGAGATGCTTAAGAAGGGAAAGAAAAAATCGAGCACGAGGCTCTGTGATAGAGTTATAGTGAGAAAGAGGGTGCAAAACAAAAGGCATCACCATGTTCATGAATCTAGGACCTTTAGCAAAGGTCAAACATGGTGTAAATTAACGATCGCCCAATCAGCGGGACGCTTGCAGAAAGCAGAAATCATCTCATCTTTGGACAGAGTCCTCAAAAGCTCATAACCAAGGTAGTCATGATGCTCTACCCCCAAGACACGGAGCACGTCGAATACCAACTCCGGTGTGACAACTATGCGCGTTCCTCGAACTCGAGTATGAAAGAGAGGTACTGAAGAATCAAGTCCATACATGTTGGAGTAAAACTCCTGAATTAGCACAAATGGACAGGTGACCAAGACATCACACAGTGACTCCCAACCTCGACTGTGAATGACAGTAGGAAGGTCAGTGTTGGAGAAGTCCGACAAAATGACTCGACGTTCCGAATGAACACCTTGTCAAGAAAAGTTCTCTAAGAAGTCCTTTCGGGCATCCTCATCATGAAACCAAATAAAAGAAAGGGTAGGATCAGAAGAAGATAATGCCTCAGAACGAAGAGGGTTCTAGGACGGAGCAGACTTACGTTTTGGTGCCATTGATGCACTAACTTAAACTAGAGAGTGAAGGGGAAGAAGGAAACACTCAGAAAAGTCCCAAACAGTTCAAATATATAGAAATGTATTGAATGTAAGGTAAGTATGCATGAAAAATGCATGAGCATGTGACGTGTAAGAGTAATATCATCATGGGTTCAGCCCAATCCAAACCTACCAACACACAAACAGTTTAACATGTATAACACACATCTAAATGCATGAAAATATAGTTATAATGCACATGAAATGAAATGCATGAAGTTTTTAAGATCAAATCTTCAAAACCCATCCCAAAAATTGCATAAAAACCACTTTGATTTTGAAAAACCTCAAATTTTTGTAAAAATCCCAAAAACTTAGGTTACAAAGTATGAAATGCATGAAAATGAGGGATTAGAGACTTACCAAGAGAAGAGAAACTTGATGAATCTCGAAGAAACCTTAAGGAAGAGGTTTAAGGTGAGAGAAAGAAGTTTTGGGAGGTGAATAGGCACGGACAGATCGAGAGAGATTGAGAAAGTGAGGATCGGATTGCGTTGAAACCTATTTATAGGTGTTCAGTAAATCTCGACAGATCAAGGTGTCGAGAGGTATCGAGACAAGTGTCAATCTTTAAAAGCTTCGACAAATGCAGCTATCGAGAGATGTCCAGGTGTCCACAACAAAGTAGGCTCGATGGATCGAGGAGGTATCGAGGGGATAGGAGATTTCTTGATCGATCCACCTAGCTATCGAGAGGTATCGAGATTGCAATAAAAATCAACTGAAGAGCTCGATAGATAAGCCAGGCGATGAGAGGTGTTGAGGAGGTGTCGAGATTGCTTAAAAACAGTTTTTCAAGAAGGGAAAAACATATATATGAATGCAATCAAGCATGCAATACAACTAAGGATCCAAACAACATTTTGAACTCTCAAAATCATCTCTCGACCAAAAATTTTAAGCACATAGATCCCAAAAACACACACACATTAAACAAGTCTAACCAATTTTATATTCCAAAAATAAGTTAAGACAGTTTAGTCAGCATACATTAATACATGTAAACCTTGTGATGGCCAAATCAAATTGTACCTGCACATGTATCAAGAGTAGCAAAGAATATTGCGTGTTTTGTGTGAAAAACATCGCAAGATTGCATAAGTGTATACATGTTATGACGATTTGAGATATGAGAAAACCACTTTAATTCACACACATTCATAACTATTTGATGGGGACTATCACCTTCGAGGTACATCCTATAACTCCCACATCTCTTAGAATACACGCTTGCAATCATATTTGTTTGTTTTTAGACCCCTTAAAAACACAATCGGATTAACTTAGTTAATTAGCCAAATGATTACTTAGTCAAATTAATCAGATTTAGGTTAACACACATATATCATATCATTGTAAAGTGCGGAAAATAGAGAACACAACGAAATGATAACCCAGGAAAACCAAACCGGTAAAAAACCTGAGGAAGATTTAACCCAGCTATCCTTAAGGTAAAAAGCAAATCCACTATAAAATAATTGAAGTTTGTACAATAGAACTTAGACACTAACATTCTATTACTACCCACCAGTAGAAAACTTACTACCACGATCCCATGATAGCTCCGAGTCCATGGACTACTTCTTTCCTTGGCCTTTGCAACAACACAAGCTTACCTGCTTGTGACTTTGAGACTCTACTCAAAGGTTTTGGATCTCCTTACATGTTGATCTTGTATGTAGCAACTTCTACAACACCGGATCTTGTGATTCTTTAAGGAATAACATCGGTAAAAGACATAAGAGAGCTTTTGGGTACAAAACCCTAGATCTACAAAAGAGGCACAAGATGCACTCTAATCTCTCTAAAAAACTCTGAAAACCCCACCTAGGGTTAGCTTATAATGTCCTTTAAATACTGGAAAAAAACTGCTCACGATTTGGGCTTCAAACAGATAAGTTATGGCCTTTTTACGTTTGCTCATTTCGCTGATATGCGATTTTCGATCGATCGAAAATCACTAGTAGCAATTGAGTATCAATCGAACGAAACAGCTTATAACTCATTTTTTTCATCCTGAACTTGATTTTTTTGTCTTGGACTTCAATGTAGACCATTCTAAACCAATGAGACTTAGTTTTTGTCATGTTTTGTCATGGTTTACCAACATTACAAACTCAAAGCCTAACAATCTCCCCCTTTGGCAATCCGTGACAAAACACACATACAACATAATGCCCATATACAATAAAATGCCCAAATACATCACAAATCCCAATCTAAGACTCCTAACCTAGAAGTTGCAAGAAGAGGTAGAAGGTCTTGATCAGAATGTACCTGTCTTTCTTGAAAACACTCAAAAGAACACATCACCGCATGTGTGGAAAGAAAGACATATAAACAATAATATGAAACACAAAATAAAAACAAAAGTAAACTAACTCTCCCCCTAAGTTAGATACAGCAAAAAAATTTTATATTCTCCCCCTTTCGAAAACAATTTCAACTCTTCCTAAACAAAGCAAACAAGATTCCCACATTTCAACTATTTCTCCCCCTTTTTTCACTTATTGACAAAGACAACTCATACAAAGAGTAAACAGCCAACATACGCAACAAAATTCAAGAGAAAATAGAGAATTAAGAGAACACAAAACAATTCAACTCTATAGAAAATAGAGACAACTCCCCCTATGAAGAGCAAAGGTTAAAAACAAGCTTCTCCCCTTATAAAAATAGGAAAAACACAATAAGTTTTGGGGAAAAAAAAACAGTTTTGGGGAAACTTTAGGTTGCGGGGAAAAAAAACACATAAACCAAACTTAAAAACTAAGTTGAGGATACACATGAAGAAAAATATTCTCTCTTTCAATAAATGCAAACTTGACACTATGTGACCATGAAACAGTTGCATGAGTAAAGAAAATATTTGCACATTGATTATCCATCATATCTCTTATGAAAAATATTTTTTGTAATTCACACATAAAAAATAGCATATACTAAAATGTACAAAGGACTCAAAAATTAATCAATCAATTTTTAAATCAAGTTGAGTATCCAATTTAGCAAAGTGTATGCATGTTATGTGTGAAACAATGAAAGATATGACTGCACAACTGCAAGATGGATACAAAAAATAATGCAATGCATGTGAATCCTAAACATAAATGATGCATGAAAAAAAATTTGGTCAAAAACTTAAAAACTGAAAATTATTTAGTTTTGATCGGTCGAGCATCAATCGAGCACCGATTGAGCTAAGCAGATTCAAACCAAAATTTTTATCGCAATTTCGATCGGTCGAGCAACAGATTTGATCGATCGAAAATCTGGAAAAATCAATTTTTTTTTAAAAATATAGCATTTTAATGCAGAAACTCCTCAAAGCACAATGTTTTATGAAAAAAATGCATGAGTATGAGATGACACACAATATAATGTACCAAGTTTAGCAAAGAGTAACTTGTGCAGTGTGTGCAACTAGCAAAAGCTTGAGATACATGTGAGGTGATATGTAAATAGAAATCAATCACAATTTCTACAAAATTCATCACATAGAATTTGAAAGAGACTATCACCTAAAGAGTTACATCATATAACTCCCACATCTCCTAGAAAACAAGCTTTCAATCATGTAAGTTTCTTGATTTGCCTCATAATATATACACCAATTTTATTTGAGCAGAAACTTATTAAAAATAGTCGGGATAATGTACACACCAATTTTATTTGATTGTGAAGTTATTAAATCCCAATAATGTACACACCAATTTTAGCATTTAAACCGAGGCTACACCTTATGATCTTTTTGTGCATGTGCTACACTTTCTCGAGCACAAAATCTTACAATATGCACTAAGGTATTCATGATTGGCTAGTAAACAATGGTGAGATGGTTATTTATGCCTTTCTCATTAAGGTCAAGTCCAACAATCAAAGACATGTGACTTCAAGATCAAGATCGAGTGATCAAAAACTATAAACAACTCCCACACAACATGCACTACAAAGCTCAAACTAGTAAAGTGCAATAAAATAAACTCATCCAAGCTAAACAAGGTACATAAACTTGTTATGTAAAGTTAATATGGCCAATCCTTGATTATAAATTCAAGATGTGAAATACAAAACACAAAAATCTTTTTGGTTTAAAAAAAATTTATGACCAAAAACAAAAAACACACATTATGCAAAATGAACAATGCAAATGCAATGCATGACAGTGCTTAACTAAGCTATAGAGGGTGCACAAACAAGAAATATCAATTTCTTAATTAACCCATGAGTACATGTACAAACTAGTACATACTCACACAAAATCAGAAATAGCTTAGCACTTATATAGCACATACTATCCAAGTTTCTCCACAATGTCAAGCATGTTCTAAATCAAGAGAGAGATATCATAATTCATGTAATCCTCAAGAAAAATAAAACAAGACTCAAAATAAAATATTTTTGTCTTTTTGAAAAATTTTCAATGTTTTTGGATTTAAAAAAAAAAAAAAAAAAACATGTCCATAAACAATTGAAAGAATTAAATTAGGGACAAGTAAACAACACTCACCTTAAAGAATCTTTTCTCACCCATATAGCACGAGTCTTCGGCTTTGTAGGTGAAAATCCATGTGAAGCAGAGTGTATTTGAGGGATTACACCAATCTTCTGAAAAAGACTGAAATCCTACAAATTCCTTTCACAAGCCAACAAGCTCAATTTTTTCAAAAGAATATGAAATAATTTATATGGACTTATGGCAGGAGAAATATCATCACATATCCTAGACTGAAATACATAATTTTTAAATTTCAATTTATGACAATTAGGACGAATGTGACTAGAGATACCAAAAAAGTGACAAACAGGAACAAATTTAGAAATATCAGTATTCATAACAGCAAATCTAGTCTCAGATTTTGGTTTTTGCGTCAACAAAGAACAATTTGGTCTAATATGAACAACAGCACCACAAAGGTGACAAATAGGCACAAAAATAGATATATTATTTTCTCTAATAGTAGGTTTAGACATAGGTTTAGAAACATCAGCATCTACATCAGAACTTTTACCTTTGTCTAACCTAGCAAAATAAACATTTTCTTTATCATTCCTCTTGAAAGGAGGGATATAAACTTTCTCAGTTTTAGGCTTAAGAGAAACAGAAACACTTCTGTTATCAACAGCAAGCTTAGTACTAGTCAAACTTTCAATTTTAACTTTAGATTCAACTAACTCTTGTTCCAAGCTTTTCATCTTCTCATCTTGAGAGGAAATTTGATTTCTCAAAAATTCATTCTTTTTATTAGATTCATTTAATCTAACAATCAATTCCTCTTTTTCAAGATTAGCCAATTCTAACTCTTCCTTGAGTTTCTTAGCAATTTTCATATATTTCAATAATTCCTTATGGAGAGCTTCACAGACATCAATAAGATCAACAGAAACATGAGCAGAAACATGATCAAAAAGACACTTCAAATTATCCATGACAACAGGGGTCAAGGATCAGCTCTTAGATCAAAAGATCTAAAACAAAAGAGCTTCCCACTCTGATACCACTTGTTTGTTTTTAGACCCCTTAAAAACACAATCAGATTAACCTAGTTAATTAGCCAAGTGATTACTTAGTCAAATTAATCAGATCTAGGTTAACACACATATATCATATCATTGTAAAGTGCAGAAAATAAAGAACACAACGATATGATAACCTAAGAAAACAAAACCGGTAAAAAACCTATGGAGGATTTAACCTAGCTATCCTCAAGGTAAAAAGCAAATCCACTATGAAAGAATTGAATTTTGTACAATAGAACTTAGACCACTAACATTCTATTGCTACCCACCAGTAGAAAACTTACTACCACGACCCTATGATAGCTACGAGTCCACGGACTACTTCTTTCCTTGGCCTTTGCAACAACACAAGCTCACCTGCTTGTGACTTTGAGACTCTACTCAAAGGTTTTGGATCTCCTTAAACATTGATCTTGTATGCAGTAACTTCTATAACACCAGATCTTGAGATTCTTCAAGGAATAACATCGGTAAAAGACATAAAAGAGTTTTTGGGTACAAAAACCTATATCTACAAAAGAGGCACAAGATTCACTCTAATCTCTCTTAAAAACTCTGAAAAACCCCACCTAGGGTTAGCTTATAATGTCCTTTAAATACTGGAAAAAACAGCTCGCGATTTGGGCTTCAAACGGATAAGTTATGGCCTTTTTACGTTTGCTGATTTTGCTGATATGTGATTTTCTATCGATCGAAAATCACTAGTAGCAATCAAGTATCAATCGAATGAAACAGCTTGTAACTCATTTTTTTTCATCCCGAACTTGAGTTCTTTGTCTTGGACTTCAATGTAGACCATTCTAAACCAATGAGACTTAGTTTTTGTCGTGTTTTGTCATGGTTTGCCAACATTACAAACTCAAAACCTAATAATATTTAAAAGAATTTTGATCTTTTTGCTTTTATTTTTCTTTGCATATTTTTCTTTTAAGCAAATCATGCATGGGCATATAAGAGATAGAAAGGAAATACCCAATTATGTTAAGCATTTGACATTCCACTTTTGCTATGCCGAAGCATTCAAATGTCATTTCATGATTGGCAGGAAACAGTGGTGAGATGGTTATTTATGCTTTTCTTTTAGGATTTTCTAGTCCTTCTCGTCAAAAAGAGTGATACAAGTGTTAAGTACAAGAGATTACTTAATCTTACTCATCATAAAGCTCATTTGCTTAATTGTGCATAGAGATGCTCATCTAAACAACAAAAGATACAAAGTTTAGAAAATTTTGTTTCAATGGCCATCCAAGGTACATAAGTACCAATGTACAAAACACATACTATTTTTGTATTTTTCTGATTTTTCAAAATTTTCAAATTTTTATTTTATTTTATTTATATCAAAAACAAAACTAAAAACAAACAAAAACATGTTAAACAAAGCAAATCTTAAAAACTAGACTGACTCAAAAAAAAAAAAATAAATCAAAACACACAAGTAATGCAAACAAAAACAAGAAGGGAGAGAGAGAAGAAGTGACAGAATCACTTAGAGCCATTTTCCTTCCACACCTTAGAAGAACCTTTCCGTTTAGCAAACCCTTGATCCAGTGGTGAGGGGGAAGAATTAAAACCATTCAAGTTTGAAAGGAACATGAGGGCTTTGAGAAGATCTCCAAGAGGAGAAAAAGAGGATGGAAACTGATTCTAATTTCCCGAAGCTATCATGCCATTGCTCTGTTGAGTGGCTAACCACTTATAGCAATTAGGTCGAGTATGACCGGCTGCTCCACAGTGATGACAGAGATGCTGCTTCTTCTGTTTAGGCTTTTAAGAGTTAGCCTTCTTAGCCCTAGGGTTTTTAACTTCTTTCTTATCCTGCTTAAGGGGTGCACCTAAGATAGATTTTCCCTTGTCAATGTTCTCACTAGCTAAATCAGTTTTGGATAGATTTTCCCTTGTCTATGTTCTCACTAGCTAAATTAGTTTTGGTGTTAGTGTTCTCAATTTCAACATTATTAGCAGGAGGAACAAAAATAGTAGAACTACTAGAAGCAATACTAGGATGTTAGGACATGTGTGATTCACTTGTTAGGAACATATGTCACTATTTTATGTAATTGGTTTATCCTTTGACAAAACAAACTTTACTTGTATTTGGGTAGATCTAGGATGTGTTTAATACTTCAAGAAACTATGTTTCAAGATCAAGTGTTAAAGACATGCAAGTCTGTCCAAGATTCAAGCTAAAGAAGTGTTGTTCATTAAAGCTTGACAGCTAGCTATCCATCAAGCTTAAGAAGCTGTTCTAGCCCTATGGCTCGAATGCTACTTGATAGCATCTCGATAGACAGGTATCTGTCGAGCTTTATGAAAAATAGAATTCCAGTTCTGTTTTGACTCTAATCCATGCTTATGTGTTTGGGCCTTTTTTTATTCTAACCCTAGACATATAAAATGATTATTTTAAGGGCCATCAAAGTGTACACAAGTTGCACAAGTATTGAGCAAAGTTTGTTCAAGCAATTTGTAACAGGAGACAAAGTTTTGCCCTAATTCATCATTCTTGTGAAGAAGTTGCTGTGTATGTGCACCGAAGGGTTTTGTGACCAAGAATCTTCTTGATCTTCATCGTTGGGATGAACCGAAGAACTTTGTAGCCAAAAACCTTCTCTAGTTGGTGATTGAAGTCATGTACTGTGATCCGCGCATTGGTTAGTCACGTACTTGGGAGCCGTGCATCAAAAGGGGAAATTGTCACTACAAAACAAGTCCAATTGGATATCGGGATAAGGGTTCAATTGTAGGTTGGTATAAGGTACTGGGATTCATTTACTTGTAACCACTTGTTTTGATAATAGTGGAATTTCGAGAGTGGTGACCTGAAAATCACCTGGTGGGGTTTTTGCCGTTAGGTTTTCCCCATTCGTAAACAAATCATTGTGTCAAAATTATTTTTCACTGCATAATTAGTTTATTGGTGATTTGTTTGTGCTACCACGTGTTTGCATGATTAATTTGATTAATTAATAAACTTGGCTAATTAATCAATCAATTAATCACAAGGGGGTTAATTCGTTTTTGGCCTATTAAGTGGTATCAGAGCAAGCACACTCTGATTAGGGTTTAATCTTTGCTGTGTTGATCCATTGACCCCTGTTTGTCATGGATAGAGGACAGTCATTAATCATATCTCCTTTATTTGATGGCACTAACTATGCATACTGGAAAGTACGCATAAGAGCTTTCTTACAATCCTTAGATGAGAAAGTGTGGCAAGCTGTTGAGATAGGCTAGACCAAGCCGAAGGAAGTGCTGGCCGACTAGGATGATGCCAAGATCAAAGCGACAAACTTCAACAGCAGAGCGTTGAGTGCCTTATTCAGTGCGGTCACCAATGAGGAGTTCAAAAAGATATCCTCCACTGAAATTGCTAAGGAAGCATGGACCATCTTCCAGACAACCTATAAGGGAACAAAGGTTGTTAAGGATTCAAAACTTCAAAGGCTCACTACAAGCTTTGAAGAGATTAAGATGGAGGAGGATGAGTCGTTCGATGAGTTCTATGCCAAGCTCAAGGACATAGTGAACTCAGCTTTCAATCTTTGGGAAACCATTCCTGAACCCAAGATTGTGAGAAAGGTGCTCAGATCTTTACCTAAGAGATTCCTTGCCAAGATTATGGCGATCGAGGAATCAAAGGACATTGACAAGATTCCTTTGATAGGGTTAGTTGGAAATCTGCAGACCTACGAGCTAAGGTTGATTAGGATTGGCAAGATAGGTAAAGGCCAGAGCATGGCACTGAAGGCCAAGAGCAGTGAGACAGATGAGTCTTCAGATGATGAAGATTCTAAGATGAAGTCCTACATCACCAGGCAGTTCAAGAAGTTGATAAAGAATGCCAATGGAAAGGGCTTTGACAAGGACCGTAGACAATCCAATTCTTCTCAGTTCAAGATCCAAAACAAAGGGAAGAAGGATGCAAGGGATGGCGGTTAGTACACTGTTTCCGCAGGACCTAAGTGCTTTGGGTGTCAAGGCTTCGGTCACCTGAAAGAGTGTCCTACATATCTCAAGAGCATTGGGAAGAGTAAGGCATTTACTGCTACCTTGAGTGACACCGAGCCTGAGGATGATTCCGACAATGAGGATGACGGAATCTTGAATGCCTTTACTGCCACTGTCAATCCTACTTATAAGATCGTTGAAGATGTGGATGAAGAAGAGTAATTGGTAGAGTACAAGTTTGAGAAGATGGATGATCAGGATGACATCCATACAACCTATGAGAAATTGTACAAGCTTTCTAAGAAGCATGAGAAACTATATAGGTTGACCACCAAGAAGTTCAATGATGTGGAACTTGACCGCGAGGAGCTTTCCACAAAGTTTGATGAAGTTAATCAAACTATTAGAGTACTGAGGTTCGAGAATAACTTCTTGGCTGAGAAGACTAAGAAACTTGAAACGGAGCTGTTTCAAGTCAGAGCTCAATTAAAGAGGACTTCAAGTGCAAAGCTTGATGAGATGCTCAGTCTTTAGAAATCTGTTTCTGATCGAACAGGTCTAGAGTATGGTTTCTTTTCCTCTAATACTGCTTCTACTAGTACTACTATTTTTATTCCTCCTAGTAATAATGTTAAAATTGATAACAATGATGTTAAAATTGATTTAGCTAGTGAGAACTTAGACAAAGGCAAATCTATCTTAGAAGCACCCCCTAAGTAAGATAAGAAGGAAGCTAAGAACCCTAGGGCTAAGAAGGCTAACTCTCAGAAATCTAAACAAAAGAAGCAGCATCTCTGTCATCATTGTGAAGCTGCTAGTCATACTCAACCAAATTGCTATAAGTGGTTAGCCACTCAATAGAGCAATGGCATGATAGCATCTGGAAGCTAGAATTAGCTTCAATCCTCTCTTACTCCCCTTGGAGATCTTCTCAAAGCCCTCATGTTCCTTTCAAACTTGAACGGTTTCAATTCTTCCCCCTCACCACCGATTCAAGGGTTTAATCAAAGGAAAGGCTCTTCTAGCGTGGAAGGAAAAGGGCTCCAAGTGATTCTATCACTTTTCTCTTTGTCTCTTCTTGTTTTTGTGTGTGCATTACTTGTGTGTTTTGCTTTCAAGTTTTGAGTCAGTCTAGTTTTTATACTTTGCATTGTTTAACATGTTTTTCTTTGTTTTCAGTTTTGTTTATTTATTTTTTAATATAAAAAAAATTGAAAAATCAGAAGAAAAAAAAAAAACAAAAACAGTGTGTGTTATGTGTACATTGGTTCTTGTATACCTTGGATGGCCATTGAAACAAAGTTTTCTAAACTTTGTATCTCTTGTAACTTAGATGAGCATCTTTATGCACAACTAAGCAAGTGAGCTTTGTGGCTCGTGTTTGTGATGAGTAAGATTAAATAATCTCTTATACTTAACACTCGTGTCACTCTTTTTGACGAGAAGGACTAGAAAATCCTAAGAGAAAGGCATAAATAACCATCTCACCACTATTGCCTGCCAATCATAATATGACACCTGTATGCTTCAGCATAGCAAAAGTGCAGTGTCAATGACATTTGTGTGCTTCGGCATCGCAAAATTGGAATGTCAAATGCTTACCATCATTGGGTATTTCTTTTCTCTCTCTTATATGTCCATGCATGATTTGCTTAAATAAATATGCAAAGAAAATGAAAAGAAAGAATATCAAAAATGCTTTAAATATGATTGCAAGCGTGTATTCTAGGAGACGTGGGAGTTATAGGATGTACCTTAAAGGTGATAGTCCCCATCAAACAGTTATGATTGTGTGTGAGTTAAAGTGATTTTCTCATATCTCAAATCATCATAACATGTATACACTTATGCAATCTTACGATGTTTTTCACACACAACACGCAATATTCTTTGCTACTTTTGATACATGTGCAGGTAAAATGTGATTTGACCATCACAAGGTTTTACATGGGTTAATGTATGCTCATTAAATAGTCTTAACTTGTTTTTGAAATATAAAATTGGTTAGACTTGTTGTGTGTGTGTGTGTGTGTGTGTGTGTGTGTGTGTTTGGGATCACTGTGCTTAAAATTTTTGTTTAGAGATGATTTTGAGAGCTTAAAATGTTGATTGGATCTTTGGTTGAGTTGCATGCTTGATTGCATTCATATCTGTGTTTTTCCCTTCTTGAAAAACAATTTTTAAGCAATCTCGACACCTCTTCGATACCTCCTCGACACCTGGCTATTTGTTGAGCTCTTAAGGTCTTTTCTTATCACAATCTCGACAGATCCTCGACAGTTGATGGATCGAACGAAAAAGTTCCTGGACCCTCGATAGCTTCTCGACAGCTGGCAGATCGATCGAGCTTCTCTTCTTGTGTCTTTGCTTTGTTTCTCGACACCTTCTCAACAGCTGTATCTATCGACGTTGTTTTTCTTGACACCTTCCTCGACAGATGGCTCGACACCTCTTGACACCTCTATCTGTTGAGAATTACTGAGGATCTATATATTCGTTCTTCGCTATCTGGTTCTCATTTCTTCGATCTCTCTTGATTTGTCCGCACCTGTTCATTTCCCAAACACCTCTCTCTCTCACTCCAAACCTCTCCCCAGTGATTCTTCAAGCTTTTTCAAGTTTTCCTTCACTTGGTAAGCTTCTAATCTCATTCATTTACATGCATTTCATGTTTTGAAACCTAGGTTTTGGGGATTTTGAAAATTTTGGGGTTTTTCAAAATTGATGAGTGTTTGTTGAAATTTTGGGATGGGTTTTTGCTTAAATGAGTTCAAAATCTCATGCATTGCATCACATTAGCATAATAACAGTATTATCATGCATTTTAGATGTGTGCAATTGATTGTGTGCTGGTAGGATTGGATTGGGTTGAGCCTATGATGAAATTTACTTTGCATGTCACATGTTCATGCATTTCCCATGCATACGTACCTCTTTTCAATATACTTGTTATATTTGAATTGTTTTGGGACTTTTCTAATTGTCTCTCTTTCTCTCCCTCTCTTTCTATTTACGTTAGTCGTGTCTATGGTACCTAAGCGTAAGTCAACTCCGTCCTAGAACCCTTTGCGTTCTAGAGCATCGTCTTCTTCTGATCCTACTCTGTCTCATATTCGGTTCCGTGATGAGGATGCCTGAATGGACTTCTCAGAGAACTTTTCTCGAAGAGGTGTTCATTCGGAACGTCGAGTCATTTTGGTGTACTTCGCCGACACTGACCTTCCCACTGTCATTCACAGTCGGGGAAGGGAGTCACTGTGTGATGTCCCGGTCAGTTGTCCATCCATGCTGATCCAGAATTTTTACTCCAACATGCATAGATTCAATTTTTCAGTACCTCTCTTTTCTACTCGCATTCGAGGTACGCACATTATAGTCACACCGCAGCTTGTTGCGGATGTGCTTTATGTTTCGAGGGTAGAGCATCCTGACTACCTCGGTTGTGAGCGTTTGAGGACTATGTCCAAAGACGAGATGATTTTCGCTTTTTGTGAGCGACCCACAGATTGAGGTGATCGTCAGCTTACACCATGTAAGGCCTTTGCTAAAGGTCCTAGATTCATGAACATGGTGATGACTTTTATTTTGCACCCACTCTCTCACTATAACTCTATCACAGAGCCTCGTGCTTGATTTTTTCTTTCTTTGTTAGAGCACCTCACTATAGATTTTCCTTCACATTTTATTCTGTTAGGTTCTAAAGACTTAGGTTTTTATGTATTTAGAACTCTAATGTGTATTGTTGGCAAACCATGATCAAAACAATGTGTTTAGTAGTGTTTTAGACTTGCTCAAAGTTGTATCTTTTATGTAAAGTTGGAATCGAGCTGATGTAGAAGTTATTGTGCATTTTGGCTTGGCTCGATCGATTGATGCTTAGGCTCGATCGATTGAATCTCGGGCAGAATGTGTTTTTCTGCAGATTTCCAACTCAGCCCTAATTTGTTTAAAACGTTTAGGGTTTTCTAATTTGTCCTAAGTATAAAAGGCGAACCCTAGCCACGTTTTAGTGTTGCTCATATTGCTGTTTGTGTAAATATCTTGTGAGATCTAGAGGAGCTTTCCTTTACCCAAACTTAGGGTTTTCAAGGAGGAGATATTATCTATACCTTGATGATCAACTCAATTGCTGCCATTGGAGCTTAAAGAAAACACAAGTGAGTGTGCTTGTATCTAGTGGTGAATCTAAGAAAGAAGGAGTCTGTGGATTCGAAGCTTGCATGTGGTCGTGTCAGTAAGTTCTACTAGTGGGTAGCAATAAGAAGTCGAGTGTGGGGGCTTGTAAGTCTTATTGTATGAACTTCGATTCTTTCAAGTTAGTGGATTCAGGTTTACCTTGAGGATAGCTAGGTTAAATCCTCCCCAGGTTTTTACCGGTTTGGTTTCCTAGGTGATCATATCTTTGTGTTATTTATCTTTCCGCTGCTATGCATGATATGATTGTTTTGATTGTGATAACCTAGTTTTGTTAAATTGGACTAAGTAACAACTTGGCTAATTACCTAGGTTAATCCAATTGTGTTTTTAAGGGGTCTAAAAACATACATATTCTTTCTATCTTAGATGTGTATAGGGATACGACTACCCGTGATAAGCTCATTTTCCCTTCAGCTATCACGTGGATTCTATGCCATTTTCCTATTCCTTTTCCCTCTTCTGACCACTTTTCTATCATGTGTGCCATAGACTACACTATTGTTAAACGTAGCGAGGTGCAGTTTAGGTCTCGACAGTCGAATTCAGCAACTCCTCCTTCCCGTTCTGCTCTGACTCATTCTGCTCCATCCTTATCTGCTCCCTCCTCTTCTTCGAGCGATGTGACTCTAGGAGACATCATGGCGCAACTGTAGCACATGGATGGTCGCCTTGATACACTCTCTACAGAGTTGTATCAGGTGAACGTTTGTGTTAGTCGTATTGCATGGTGTTAGGCGATTATGGGTGGTTATGCTCCTGAGGCTTCTCCTCCACCACCTCCTTTAGTGGCTTCTGATTCTGAGGATGAGGATGATGATGATGACGAGGATGCTTCGGATGATGATGATGGAGATGCTAGCTCTACCGATGAGATGTCGACTTGACGCTCTTACCCTTTGTCACTCGTGACAAAAAGAGGGAGTAGTTTTGGATATGAGAGTAGTCATTCTTAGGGGGAGAGTTAGTATAGGACATTTTGTTAGGGGGAGTGTTGATATCTGAAGGATGTAGTGAGAATTACTTGTATCTTTTTCTTTTCTCTATTTTAGATACATTTGTTCTTGTACATGGGTCTTGTGACCATTTTTGACATACATTGTATTTATCTTCTTTATATATGTTGATGTATGTTTCTCTCACCTACCCTTACATATGTTGTTTCTTTTCTCTCTTTATGCACATTCTTCTTATTACGTGTATGCAATATATTATTTTTGTTTCACACAAAGATGTCTTGATGAGTTTTGTTTAAAGTGTTTTAGAAATACAGGTTGTCAAAGTCTACTTGGCATAAACTCTCTTCTTGCAAAGTTTTTCAAGAGTTTGTGTCAGGATAGTTTTTATTGTATTCAACAAGTGAATATGAGTTGAGTGATTTATGACTTCTCTCATATGTTCATTTGTTTGTTGTGGTTTTGTCACGGATTGCCAAAGGGGGAAATTGTTAGGACATATGTGATTCACTTGTTAGGAACATATGTCACTATTTTATGTAATTGGCTTATCCTCTGACAAAACGCACTTTACTTGTATTTGGATAAATCTAGGATGTGTTTAATATTTCAAGAAACTGTGTTTCAAGATCAAGTGTTGAAGACATGCAAGTCTATCTAAGATTCAAGCTAAAGAAGTGTTGTTCATTAAATCTCGACAGCTAGCTATCCATCGAGCTTAAGAAGCTATTCCAACCCCATGGCTCGACAGCTGCTCGACAGCTGCTCGACAGCATCTCGACAGACAAGTATTTGTCGAGCTTTATGAAAAACTGAATTCTAGTTTTGTTTTGACTCTAACCCATGATTATGTGTTTGGGCCTTCTTTTTTTCTAACCCTAGACATATAAAAGGATTATTTTAAGGGAAGTCAAAGTGTACACAAGTTGCACAAGTGTTAAGCAAAGTTTGTTCAAGCAATTTGTAACTGGAGACAAAGTTTTGCCTTAGTTCATCATTCTTGTGAAGAAGTTGCTGTGTATGTGCATCGTAGGGTTTTATGACCAAGCATCTTCTTGATCTTCATCGTTGGGATGAATTGAAGAACTTTGTAGCCAACAACCTTCTCTAGTTCGTGATTGAAGTCACGTATTGGGATCTGCACATTGGTTAGTCACGTACTTGGGAGCCGTGCATCAAAATGGGAAATTGTCACTACAGAACAAGTCCAATTGGGTATTGGGGTAAGGGTTCAACTGTAGGTTGGTATAAGGTACTAGGATTCCTTTACTTGTAACCGCTTTTTTTGATAATAGGGGAATTTCGAGAGTGGTGACTTGAAAATCACCCGGTGGGGTTTTTGCCATTAGGTTTTCTCCATTCGTAAACAAATCACCATGTCAAAATTATTTTCCACTGCATAATTAGTTTATTGGTGATTTTTTTGTGCTACCACGTGTTTGCATGATTAATTTGATTAATTAATAAACTTGGCTAATTAATCACGAAGGGGTCAACTTGTTTTTGGCCTATCATAGGAGAAGAGAAATCATACCCTAAACCAGTTCAATCGGAAGTAGATTTCTAAAGACTGAGCATTTCATCAAGCTTAGTGCTTGAAGTCCTTTCTAGCTGAGCTTTGACTTGGAATAGTTCTGCCTCAAGTTTCTTGGTCTTTTCAACCAAGAAATTATTTTCAAACCTCAGTGCTCCAATAGTCTGATTGGCTTCATCAAATTTTGTGGAAAGCTCTTCTCGTTCCGGCTCTACATCACTAAGCTTCTTGGTGGCAACCTATACATCTTCTCATACTTCTCTGAGATTTTGTATAACTTTGCATAAGCTATATGGATATCATTTTGTTCATCCATCTTCTCAAACTTGGACTCCACCAACTCCTCTTCGTCATCCATGTCATCAACAATCCCCTCAGTAGGATTGACAGTAGCAGTGAAGGCATTCAGGATTTCGTCATCCTCATTGTTAGAATCATCCTCAAGTTTAGTGTCGCTCAAAGTAGCAGTAAGTGTCTTGCTCTTCCCAATGGTCTTGAGATATGTAGGGCACTCTTGTTTCATATGACTGAAGCCTTGACACCCAATGCACTTTGGTCCTGAAGGAACAGTATACTGACCACCATCCCTAGCATCCTTCTTCCCTTTATCTTGGCTCTTGAACTATGAGGATCTAGATTGCCTACGGTCCATGTCGAAGCCATTTCCATTGGCATTCTTCATGAACTTCTTGAATTACCTTGTAATGTAGGAATTCATCTTAGAATCTTCATTATCTAAAGACTCCTTAGTATCACTGCTCTTGGCCTTCAATGTCTTGCTCTTGCTCTTACTTGATTTACAAATTCTTGTTAACCCTAGCTCATAGGTTTGCAGATTGCCAACCAGCTTTGTCAAAGGAATCTTGTCAATATCCTTTGATTTCTCTATAACAGTGATCTTGGCATGAAATCTCTTGGGTAGAGATCTGAGAACCTTTCTCACAATCTTAGGTTCAGGAATGGTTTCCCTAAGATTAAAAGCTGAGTTCACTATGTCCTTGAGCTTGGCATAGAACTCATCAAACAACTCTTCCTCCTCCATCTTAATCTCTTTGAAGCTAGTAGTGAGCCTTTGAAGCTTTGAGTCCTTGATAGCCTTTGTTCCCTCATAGGTTTGTAGAATGGTCCCTACTTCCTTTGTAATTTCAGTAGAGGATATCTCCTTGAACTCCTCATTGGTGACCGCACTGAATAAGGCATTCAATGCCCTGCTGTTGAAGTTTGCCGCCTTGATCTTGGCATCATCCCAATCGGCCGGCGCTTCCTTCGACTTGGTCTAGCCTATCTCAACAGCTTGCCATACTTTTTCATCTAAAGACTGCAAGAAAACTCTCATGCGTACTTTTCAGTATGCATAGTTAGTTTCATCAAATAAATGAGGTATAATTAAAGATTTTCCTCTATCCATGACAAATAGGGGTCAATGGATCACATAGCAAAGATTAATCCTAATCAGAGTGTGCCTACTCTGATACCACATGATAGGCCAAAAATGTATTGATCCCTTGTGATGAATTAATTGATTAATTAGCCAAGTTTAATAATTAATCAAATTAACATGCAAACGCATGGTAACACAAAAAAATACCAATTAAACTAAGTAAGCAGCAGAAAATAAATAGACACGGTGATTTGTTTACGAATGGGGAAAACCTACACGGCAAAAACTCCACTGGGTGATTTTAAGGTCACCACTCCTGAGAATCCACTATTATCACAACAAGCGGTTACAAGTAAAGGAATCTTAGTACCTTATACCAACCTACAGTTGAACCCTTATCCTAATACCCAATTGGACTTGTTTTGTAGTGACAATCTTTCCTCGTAATGCACGGCTCCCAGTACGTGACTAACCAATTGCGCGGATCCCAGTACGTGACTTCAATCACCAACTAGAGAAGGTTGTTGGCTGCAAAGTTCTTCAGTTCATCCAGACGATGAAGATCGAGAAGATGCTTGGTCATAAAACCCTACGGTGTACAAACACAACAACTTCTACACTCGAAAGATGAACTAGGGCAAATTCTGTCTCCAGTCACAATTTGCTTAAACAAACTTTGCTCAACACTTGTGCAACTTATGTCCACTTTGACGGTCCTTAAAATAATCTTTTTATATGTCTAGGGTTGTGAGAAAAGAAAGCCCAAATATACAATCACGGATTGGAGTCAAAACAGAACTGAAATTCTGTTTTTCATAAACCTCGACAGATGCCCTATCTATCGAGTTGCTGTTGAGCTATGGGCTTTAACAGCTTTTCAAGGCTCGATAGATGGCTAGCTTTCGAGCTTTAATGAACAACACTTTCTGCACTTGAATCTTGGATAGACTTGCATGGTTTTAACACTTGATCTTGAAACAAGGCTTCTTGAAGTATTAAACACATCCTAGATCTACCCAATTACAAGTAAAGTGCGTTTTGTCAAAGGATTAGCCAATTACATAAAATAGTGACATATGTTCCTAACAAGTGAATCACATATGTCCTAACAAGTATAGTGGATCGTCTCAGTAGCATACCTTCTCCCTGGTAGGTCTGTACCTAGTTGAATGCCCGACTCATCCTCTAGACTAATCGAGACCCCGCCAAACCACAAGCTAGTCATGCGAAGGAAGTCGTGAGGAGTGATAGTCATCTCCTGGCCAACAATGTGGAAGGTGTGGGTGGTGTCCCACCACCTCTTAGTTAAGGTCTGCACCAAGATAGCATTGGCAGACCTCTCATGGGAAGCCATGGTTTATATCAAAGATGGTGAATACCCACCAAGAGCGACAAACAGCGAGAGGAAATTCATCAAGCGCATGATGTGCCAATTTTTCTTGAGTGGGGAAGTCCTGTACAAAAGGAACCTTACACAACTTTACTTCGATGTATAAATGCCCCTGAGGCTAACCATTTGATGGAACAGATGCATGAGGACCTATATAGAGCCTTAGCTAGCGAATCCCTGTTGGACCCAAAAATCATGAGAGCTAGCTACTATTGGTTTACCATAGAAACCGAATGCATCAAGCATGTGAGGATGTGCCACCGTTGCCAAGTCTACCAGAATAGGAAGAATGTTCCTCCCTAGCCCTTGCACTCTCTAGTAATGCCTGTAGACACCGCATTTTGTATCCCTTATGACTCGGGTCCCCGTTCCCTAATGATGCCTAAACTTTAAGGCCCAAGGCCCATTTAGAGCCCAATCAGATATCAAATTGACTTGAGGAGTGTTAAAATGGAAAATATAACCTTTTAAATGAGCAAAAATCCTATTTTTGAAAATAAATGACCAAAATGGCCCTCGAACCACATTCGTGGGTAACGTCCTACGTACGTGGGTCAAAACATGCGTACATAGGCACATTCTTACATATGCAACTAGGGTTTCAGAAGCATGAAAAAGGCAAGTTTTTTGCAATAATGGCTTAGGTTTGGAATGAATAACACATTGTCTGGGAGCCGTTCCAAACCCCATTTTTTTCACTATATAAAGTCTCTTACATGGCACATTTTCAAAAACACAAAAGTCCCATAGGAAAAATCTAAGATTCACTAGAAAATAGTGAATCAAAAGGGAGTTTTCCACAAAACACCCTCAAGTCAATTTTATTTGATTGGGACCTTTCTGGCCCCCGATCCTTTGAGTTTAAGATTACTAAGAGCATCTCCAGCAAATTCATCAAATTTTTGTACTGTTTGGAGAATGAACAGTGACTTTTACCTTTATCTACTCACTTTTTCAAATACACTTTCCAACAGATTCTCTATCTCATTTAAATATTATTTCTTCATTCATTATTTATTCTTTTTTTAACAACTACACATCTTCCAAAAATTTTTTATTCAACACCAAATTATTATAATAGAAAAAAATGATTTGAAGAATGAACAGTAGCCCATCAGACTTGATGGGCTACTGTTCATTAGCAAAAAAAATTTCCAGATATAGCTAAGCTACTGGAGCATGAACAAGAGCATATAAAGCATGAACAGTGTAAAATATTCTCTATATTTTGGCTATGCATTGACTGTTGGAGATGCTCTAATCATGTGTTTATTGTTTGTAGTAGATTTGATTGAGGCGAACGGTCAAAATCAAAGCTTGGGAACTCCTTTTTGAGGTATCAAGCTTCAACCTTTTCTTTTTATTTATGCTTTTCTTGCTTTGTTTTAATATTTTTTTTGCTTAGTTTATATTTATATATGTTTTCTTAGGTTAAGTTTTATAGTTTTGTTTATGTTTTGAGCATGCCAGGTTGTTAGAATTATGGTTCTTGATGGGCTACTGTTCATTAGCAAAAAAAATTTCCAGATATAGCTTAGCTACTGGAGCATGAACAAGAGCATATAGAGCATGAACAATGTAAAATATTCTCTATATTTTGGCTATGCATTCACTGTTGGAGATGCTCTAATCATGTGTTTATTGTCTGTAATAGATTTGATTGAGGCGAACGGTCAAAATCAAAGCTTGGGAACTCCTTTTTGAGGTATCAAGTTTCAACCTTTTCTTTTTATTTATGCTTTTCTTGCTTTGTTTTAATCTTGTTTTTGCTTAGTTTATATTTATATATGTTTTCTTAGGTTAAGTTTTATAGTTTTGTTTATGTTTTGAGCATGCTAGGTTGTTAGAATTATGGTTCTTGTGCTTATGCTTTATTTTTTGTTTCAGTTTTTGGGTTAGGGTTGCTGAACAAGTCTCACGCAAGCATGTCGTAAGCATGCGTACGCAGCTTAAACTCTGCATACACAGGCCTCTGGTTGCATACGCACGTACTTGCCCAGAAACCCTAATCCATATTTCTTATGTTGTTTGGCTTGCTTGTTTAACATGTCCATTCACATGCCCATTCAAGATACCATAGATGTTATGTTACTGAAAGGTAAGTGAAGACATGCATAGGTATGAACATGCATTTGATGATGTGTGTCATTTAAATGTTTTCTTTATGTCCAATTATATGCCTTACATGATCTTGTGATTGGCATGATATGCTTGCTACCACGTTTGGGGCTGTTGTCTTGTTTAGATGTATGATATGGTTTTCACATGTTAGATGAATGCTAGGGTTTCTTATATGTGTTTGGCTCTTTATGGCTTTGTGGATAGATATGTTGTTTTGGGAATGAAAGATACCATGTTGTATGTTAGATGCATGTTAGTGTGTGTGTGTAAGTCTAGAATACAAGTGTTGAATTAGTTTTTAATAGGGTTAAGACATAAGACACGATGATGGGAGGCCAACCTTAGGGTTGGGTGATCTTGGGTGCCTAACACCTTCCTAAGAGCATACATAAACTCCAAACTCATACTTTGGTAGTAAGATCAAAGGTCCTTGCAAAAACTACGTGGCGACTTCGAGACCCCTTGTGTCCACAGCACTATGGCCTTTTTCAGCATGGGGAATGGATGTCATCGGACTTGTGATTCCGAAAGCCTTAAATGGGCATGAGTATATCTTGGTGGCCATTGATTACTTCACTAAGTGGGTGGAAGATGCTTCCTACAAAAGCGTCACCCAAGCTGTGGTGGTCTGATTCTTGAAACAGAACATCATTTACCACTATGGCGTACCGGGAGAGCTCATTACAAATAATGGAAAAAACCTAAATGGGAAAATGATTGAGCAACTTTGCCAACAGTTCAAGATTAGACACTGTAATTCAATTCCTTACCGTCCCTAGATGAGTAGTGCAGTGGAAGCAGCTAACAAAAACATAAAGAAGATTTTGGTGAAGATGACAAACACCTATAAGGATTGGCACGAGTTCTTGCCATTCACCTTGTGCGTCTATCGCACTTTTGTTCGTACTTCCATAGGTACGACCTTGTATTCCTTGGTCTACGGCATGGAAGCTGTCCTCCCTGCATAGGTAGAGATCCCATTTCTCAAAATCTTATCACAAACAGAGCTGATAGAAGCTGAATGGGCCCATTCCCAATATGAGCAAGTGAACATGATAGACGATAAGTGCATGACCACAATGTGCCATGGACAATTTTACCAACGCCACGTCGAGCAAGCGTTCAACAAGAATGTTAGACCCAGAGTCTTTGAAGAAGGCAACTTAGTCTTGAAAAAGTGCAACCAAGCCATACCTGATCACAAAGGGAAGTTTTCCCAACCTACGAGGGCCCGTACGCGGTGAAGAAGGCCTTCTCCAGAGGAGTCTTGATCCTAGCTGACATGGATGGGCACGACTTCAATATGCCCACCAATTCTGATGCTGTCATATAGTACTTTGCATGAGGAAGCCTCCAAGTGCAACCTCTATTTCTAAATTCCTATGTAAGCAAAAAACAAAACAAAAAAGCAAAACAAATAATACAAAAATATGAAAAGGTAGATTGAAAACCTGAAAGGGTGATCTACGCAAAAGGAGAGAAAAAGAAAGAGAGTGAGAGAGCCTGCTAGATTGAAAACCTGAAAGGGTGGTCTAGGCAAAAATTAAGGAAATAAAAAATATTAGTTGAACTACGTGATGACCTGATCCTTCCCAGTAGAGGTATGTAGGTAGCCACCTTGGGCCGATTACATTTCAAAAGAAAAATTAGTCAGTTGAATTTGGTCAGGTTTATGATCAAGATTAGGGAAAGAAGGCATGCACCCTCTCGGGTTACCCTATGTTTACAGCGCACATGGCCCGCTATGGTTTTGTTAAGAGATTTTACGGCCCACACCTGTGGAAGATGTACCACAAAGGGAAAGGAAAAGATTCATCTAGAACAAGGTGTATCCTTTGGAACCTGAGATATTGATATGCACAAACTTACATTTACTATTTTATTTGTATGATCTTGCATTTTCAAAATATTTGCCCACATATTCATTAAACATGCCTATATTGTGCCTTTCTGATCCTTTCATGCATTCATCATTATACATCCAAACACAAATCACATAAACATAAATATTTCCTAATAATCAATATATGCAAAAACATCTTCGTTTCCACCTTCTTTCCGTT
The DNA here is from genome assembly GCF_932294415.1 of Quercus robur. NCBI lineage: Eukaryota > Viridiplantae > Streptophyta > Magnoliopsida > Fagales > Fagaceae > Quercus > Quercus robur. The sequence continues at coordinate 49,478,347 of NC_065538.1, forward strand.
TTTAAGCATGCCTTACAAATTAGACTATGCTTTAAAACTCCAAAAGTGGAAGGCCACACGTAATTGCCTAGCAATTTACGAAGGACCTTTCCATACATGGTGGAATACTGTGGGTTCTTATTTTGGACAGTACCCAGGCCCAAGTGGTAATGAGGATCCTGGGCCTCTAAATAATTATATTGGTTGGTGGACTGGGCTTGGTTCACCGTAACTATATTGGGCTGATTACAAACCAAGTTGTGCGCAAAACATGAGCCCTACAACACACATACACTCATACATGCAAACATATACATATTGTAAAATAAATGGCTGAGGAACAATAAAGAAAAAAAAAAAAAAGCAAGTAAGGATGCCAGGGATCCTTAGAAAATAAAGTGATATGTCATTATATTGAGTTTTTAATACATTGGACCCTATTTTCACTAGGGTATGCCACGAGTTTCAAATAAGTTCAAAAGTCACAGACTTGGATATCTCTTTGTAGGCTTCCAAGACTTGTGAGGTTTGAATCCCCTTGAATCTAAGTGTATCCTTAAGTACTTATCACAGAATCCTTCACAATGTCTCTCTCTTTTCTCTATTTTTTTGAGGTTTAATCACTCTTTCTAATGCTTCTTTTGTTTTGATTAATTGTTACTGAGTGAGTTTTGCAAATGGCCTGATCCCCCTTTTATAGTATCTTCCTAGGGTTTTTGGTGTGCCATTGATTCCCTTAATTTGCTGCTTTAGGTACTAGAACCAATGTTGTTTCAGCAACAATGGTGGCTGGTCTTTTCCTCATCTTCTCACTATATTCTTCTTTTGAGGTTTCCCTCCCAAAAGTCCTCAGCTAATCTTCCTCTTTTGGGGGGTCTTAGGGTTGAGTTTTAATTTCTTTTTCCAAGATTTCTAGAGAGACTTTTTAGAATCCTTTTTTGGCTGCCTCACCCTTTGTATTTTTTCTTCAAATAGGCAGATTCCTCCCTGTTAGGTTGAAAGATCCCCAACCACCTTCCTTCATGGTTCACCTTCTTGCTCTTCCCGAGGTACCTGGCTTCCCTTCATCAACTGCTGGTTCCTAAGTCACCATTTGTTTCAAAAACCCTTTCTTCTGAGTTGTAGGTGGCTGATGAGATGAATCTTTCCTCATTCCTTGTGTCCATGAGCATGCTTCTCTAAGCTGTCCAACTCTCAGCTAATTCTTTCTTGCACTTCCCGAGGATCCCCTTCCTGATTTTGGCAGCTCTAAGGTGTCCTGGTCTAGTGTCTTTCTGGGCTCCTTGGGAGCTCTTCTCACAAAGGTTGGGCCAAGCTCCCTCTGTGAGGACTTACCCATTCATGAGCTTGGACTTCCTTTCACCCATTTTAAATGGGCCTTGGTTCACGTATTGGGCCTTCCTTATCTTTGAGGGCCCATTAGTTTTGGATTTTAATACTTGTAATATTTTGGACCTCAACAAATACTAACTCCATAGCTTATGTGCAAAAATCGAAAATAGGAAAAACTCAAGCGAGTCAAACATGGCCCAAACGGTCTAACACCGCCCTACATAGCATCCCAAAACTAGTATGGAGAATTGGATCATCCGATAGATGGGTACAAAGCAACCCTGCTGCATCAAAGCCTAAATCTCCAGCAACCTCTCTAAGTCTATTGTATAAGTGTCTAAGATGAACCAACTCTCTCTCCATGCTGGGACTCGAGGTGGAACTTTGCTTCTCTATGCCAAGTAAAGCCTGCAAGGTACCAACCTTAGTAGTAGCAACCCTCAATGCCTCCTTCTTCTCGGCTACCTCAGCCTAAATGCGAGGAAAAGCCAAATGTGGCTCAGTAGGCTCATTAGCCAGCCCATACTCCAAGATTAAAGTAGAATAGATGAAGGATCTAGTCTTTAATATCCTCATGGCTAAATCATCAGCCCTATTGCTCGCCTTGGCACAACTAGCCTCTATCGTGGCCCTCTCCTCATCTCTCGTTTGGCCCAAGACAGTGAATCTCTAAGTAAGATTTGCCACCTCACTCTCCTAGCTAGTGACCCGAATTCTCAGCTGAGTACATTCCGCCTTTGTGGCTGAAGGGACTAGACTCCTTTACTCAAGATCTACTCTAAGGGTGGCGAGCACAGCCTTATAGGTCCTCCCCATCTCATCATAATCCTCCATAGAGGCATCAAAAAGCTTCTTGTAGCAATCTCTATCCCTAATAGCCTTTGTTAGGCACTCTCTCAGGTTTCCAAGAGTACTCTCAACTCTAACCTCAAACTCTAGTGTATAATCCCCCAATATATTAGCCAAAAGGCGGGGATTAGGAGAATCCAGAACCGATAGGTCAACAATGAAACACGGATTCCTGGTAGCTCCCCACTCTCTAAACTCAATAGTGGATCAGTCATGATTGTCCCTGGGACAAGTAGGATAGTCAATAGTTAACTTGTGCTCCTAGAAATCAGAAGCTCGATCTATGATGACTATTTCGATATCAGGGAGCCCAAAATCACAAGTGATGATAGAAAGATCACTAAGCTGAGGACATACTGATTACCACCTTATTGCTTTCCCCCAGTTGGAGTAAAGATAAGCAAGACATGCTTTCCCCTATTTGGCCCTCCGTGCCACCTTAAAGACACAGTTTGCTTGCCATTGATAAAGAGGTAGGCCCCTGACAAGTGGAGAAGGAAAGCCCTATCTATACGTACATACTCCTCCGTGGTCCTTTGTGGGAGGAACATGTAATCCAACACCAAGTCGAAGTAGCCAATGGTCTCAAAGGAGTACTTCCTCCCCAACATGTAAAGTCCCAACTGGATGCCCGACACACCATCCAAACTGATGATGGCCCCTTCGAAGCTAAGGCTAATCATGCAGTAAAAGTTGTAGGGAGTCACTGTCATCTCTTGCTTAAAAATATGAAAGGTGTGGGTAGTGTCCCACCACCTCTCAATGAGGCACTGCACCAAGGTAGCACTCGCATACTTCTCTAGAAGAAGACCAATGATAGGCGCAAAGCGCGCCTCCCGAATATAGCCCCTAGTTTTGAGGACAAGAAGGTTGAACCACTCTACCATCTTATTGGTGCTTCCCTTACCAGCATAAGGGGGTGATGATTGCAAGAAAGTAAGATGGCATTAGATTCCTAATTCAAGTAAAATTTAGAAAGTATGTTGTTTTGATCCAAGAATGAAGATAAAAAGAAGGATATAATGATAATCGGATGCCAAAATGACAAAAATGTGTGTTAGGATTGCATTTGGAAGTGAAAAATAGGCAGAGTAGGGCTTCTGCTAGGTGTCTCAAATACATGGGTCAAAGCCCATGTATGTAGACAAGACGCCGTGTACACAGGTTCATTCCTATGTATGCAGAGCCTCAAGAACATACCTGCGTATGCAAGAATAGAGCTGCGTACGCATGAATAAAGCTATGTATGCATGAATATGAGCTGCGTATGTAGGCCTGAGCCCACGCATGCAAGAACACAAATAGAAGTAGTTCTTCGACATTTTCAAAAAAGCATCATCCAAAATCAATCCTAGACATGCTCCTGCCCCTCCTAAGTTGTCAAGTTTTCATCTAAACCTATCCCATAGCAAAACCCAAGCATTTATATAGCCAAAAACACATTAAAACCGAAGATGAAAGAGAAACTTGAAAATGAGAAAACTTACAGATTCACCCATGTGAATGTGATTCTTTGGCTGGTATGTTAGTGGTGGAGGCCCCACAAACCTCGTTGCTCTGCTCCAGCGAGTGATATGGAAGGCATCAGAAGATAGGACGTAGGAGGATTTCTTAGCCTTGGGTGCCATTGGAGAAGATGATTAGAGAATGAGAGAAAATGAGAAAATGAGAGAGTTTGAGAGGATGAGAGAGTCAGGAAACGAGGAAAAGAAAGACGGGAATGAGGTTTTTTGTAGAGAAAGAAAAAAAAAGGAAGAGTTATGGACAATGTGAAGAGGTGAGGGAGATGAAGAGAATGAAGAAGAAAAAAGAAATGGTTGGTAACCGTTGGAAAAAATGAAAAAGGCATGAACACACCTGATGGCTAAACTACGTGTAGTTTAGTCATGAACAATTAAAAAAAAAAAACCTTTTTCAAGAAAAGGACGGACATCTCAACACTTCCATAATTAGACACAAAATTATCAAAAGACTCCCTAATAAGCAGTGAAGGAAGTAAAAGACTCTTCCCCCTATCAAGAACATCAAAAACCATCCCCAATTGATCAAGCACATCGAGAACCGTCCTCAGTGGGTCAAGTATATCAAGAACACCATCCCTATGAAGGAAGCAGAAGACTCTTCCCCAACAGATCAAGCATATCAAAAACACTATCCTCAGTAAGGAAGCTAAAGATTCTTCCTAAAACGGATCAAACCTATCAAACATCATCTTCAGTAAGGAAGTAGAAGACTCTTCCTCAATATTTCAAGCATCTCAAGTAATATTCCAAGTAAGGAAGCAGAAGATTCTTCCTTAAATGAATCAAACTTATCAAACATCATCTCCATAGAGGAAGCAGAAGACTCTCCGTCAATAGTTCAAGCATATCGTGCATCATCCTCATGGAGGAGGCAGAAGATTCTTCCCCAATGGACCAAAACACATCAAAGCAAATCCCCAGTGAGGAAGCAGAAGATTCTTCCCTAAAATATCCCTAGTAAGAAAGTAGAAGATTCTTCCCCAATGAGTCCCAAACACCAAAAAAAATAATAATAATAATAATTCCCCAGTGAGGATGTAAAAGATTCTCCCTCAAAATCCTCAGTGTACCATGTAAGATGCAAAAGATTCTTCCCTAGTGGATCACACATCTACTACTCCTCAACGAGTTTCTCATCTCCAAGCAAGTCATGAAAGGCAGAAGATTCCTCCTCATGCACATCTACTCAGCAAGTTTTCATCATCCCTAGTGGATCCAACAATCAAGGCTACTCATGCACATATCCTCTAGGAAAGGAACGTGTAGGCATGGTAGAAAAAGGTAAAGATAGTGATAGAGAAAGAGACCAAGGTCAACTTGTGGCAAGATCCTCACAAGAAAAGGTAGAGAAAGAAGTGAAGAAGACAAGAGGAACAAGTTACCCAAAGAAGTTTGAGGCAAGAGCCCCGGATGGACATTATAGAGACTATATCCTTTTGTTGTTTGTTGGGTTAAGTCGTAAGAGCACCCTTGTTTGTTTGTTTGATTTTTTTTCTTTTCTTTTCTTTTCTTTTTAGTGACTCTAAGATAGTGAGTCACTTGTCATTTGCTTGCAAGTGGCAAAATAGGTTCTGGGATAGAGAACCTGTCGTTGCTCGTTTCCTGAGTAACAAAGGTGGGACTTCGGACATACGAATCCCACGCAGCTCTTCGAAGTTGCACCCCACCCCATGTATGCATGATGTGTGTCGTGTGCGTGGGTTGGGCCCGAGCTGTACGTTGAAACAAAATTTTTTGTCTCTTATTCTTTTGATTTTGTTAGTGAAGCTCATGAATCAAAAGAGGGACATTTACCCCTTACGACTCAGGCCCCCGTTCCCTAATGATGCTTGAATTCTAAGGCCTAAGGCTAGTTTTGAGCCCAATCAAATATTAAATTGATTTGAGTGTTAAAATGGAAAATATAGCCCTTTAAATGAGCAAAAATATATTTTTTGGAAATAAAATAACCAAAGTGGTCCTCGGCCTGTGTACGTTGGTAGCGGCCTACGTACATAAGCCAATGCATGCATATGCAGGAGAAGCATAAGAAAGGAAAGTTTTCTACAATAATGGCTGAGATTTGGAACGAATCTCACATCGTCTAGGAGCCATTCTAAACTCCATTTTTTCAACTATAAAAATCCTTACATGGTACATTACCAAAACACATAGAAATCCCACGGGAAAAACATAAGATTCACTAGAAAATAGTTAATCAAAAGGGAGTTTTTCACAAAACACCCTCAAGTCAATTTTATTTGATTAGGACATTTTTTGGCCCTAATCCTTTTAGTTTAATGTTGCTAATCACTTTCTTATTGGTTTGTGAATAGATTTGACTGAGGGGAATGGTCAAAATCAAGTTTGGAAAGCTTTTGTTTAAGGTATTGAGTCTAACCCTTTTCTTTCTTTTTTTTTCTTTCTTTTTTACATTTTAGTTTTTTTTCTTGTGTAGTTTATGTTTGTATATGTCTATTTAAGTTAGTTTTTAGTCCTTTTCATGTATTGCATACGTTAGGTTGTTAGAATTGTTGTTTTAAATTTTTTCTCTTATTTTACATTTCTTAGGTTTTTTGGGCTAGGATCTGCATACGCATGATTTAGCATGCGTACGCAGGCATGATTATGCGTACATAGGCCTATTCTAGCGTGCGTGATGCTGATGCCAAGAAACCCTAAATTTTGTTCGTTTTGTTTCTGCCTTCACATGTTTGTTATGTTTAACCTCTTTTTCTTATGTTTTAGGCCCCATAAGTTCTTGTTCCCCTTTTCATATGCTTGTTTGCTATCACACGTTTAGATTAGGGTTTGTCTTAGGGTTTAGTTTTAATGTCATTCATTCACATGTTCATGCATGAAAGCCAAAAGTGCTAAGTTGCTGTGAATGTGGGTGATCGTGCACTTTGTATGATGGACTCTCATGGTTATGTGAGTGACCCTCTCTGGCCATGAGTGCTCTTTACCTTGTGATATGGGCATGTGCTCAAGGCGATTGTTGTAGGTGCATATTTGTGTCATACTAAGTGCATAGTCATCGCGGTGTGATTGTCCTGATCCATGTTACCAAATGACATCGGTTTTTAGTGTATTTGACACATATCAATGTGCTTAATGCTTTGAGGGGCTTTGGTTCATCCTAGAATGAGCATGTTGGCACGCGCCGTATACACAGGCACAAAACCTTGCCAGTGCACCATAGCACACCAAACGTGAAACTCTGCTAGATTTTCTTCATGAAAATGGGGCATCCCCATTGCCATATTCTCACGTCGAAAGCTTGGTGAGAATAGCATTTAGTGTGGTATGGCGCATCTGAGGCGAAGCGCTGCCAGATTTCTGCCACAAAAAATAAGGAGAAATGCTATCGGATTTTTGCCGCAAAAATTTGGTAACGATTCCAAACACACTTGGGAAGCATCAATTGAGACCACACCCTTTCCGAATCCAAACCTCAAAAGCCTATTCACTTAAAGCCCTGAAAGCTAATGCCAATAGCTCATTTTCAACTGCCAATGTCCTAAAATTATGATTTTACCAAAATAAAGGACTATCTATGGATAGGCATTGTGGGGTGCCTAACACCTTTCCCACACGTAACCAGACTTCCGAATTAAAGAATCAAGATTTTTTACCCATCCATATTAGATTAGGAAAAATGACATTTTTCTTAGCCCAAGATTGTAATAAAATCAAATAGAGTCAAATGCCCAATCACACCTTAGAAAAACCCAATGATTGGTGGTGACTTCACTTATCCTTGGTAATTTCCTTAAAATCGACTCAGATTCCAGTCACACACCCAAGGTATGACATACCTCCACATCATTTTTGGTACTGACATTGAGGCGTGCGAGTGTCGCCGCGATGGGTGGTCGAGCAGCTGCAAGGCGTCGACAGTAACAATGCAACTAGGAAAGCATGCTATTATTTATTTTATTTTTGTTATTTGAATATATGTTTTTCTTTCATTTTTATCATTTATGCCATGATAATGTTGGAAAATATTTTTGTTCACATGCTTAAGTAGGTATGTAGACATAAACATATTTATGTGCTTTCACATGTACATACTCGTAGGCACGATAGTACACATTTATATATGTGTGTGAATTACATACATGTATAATTACGTTTACACACCTACTCATGCGAGGAAAATTTAATTTTTAGGTCACACCTACTCCTGAGAGGTAAAGTTTGAAACACTTTGATATTTTGAGATAAAAAAGAGACAGGATTAGACGACCATAGCCGAATTTAAACCCTGATAAGATTAGATGACCGCTACCAAATTTAAACCTCAAAAAGATGGATAGGATTAGACAATTGTTGCTGAATTTAAACCCTAATGAGATTAGATGATTGCTGCCGAATTTAAACCTCAAAAAGATGGATAGGATTAGACGACCACTGCTGAATTTAAATCCTCATGAGATTAGACGACTACTACTGAATTTTAACCTTGAAAAGATGGATAGGATTAGACGACCACCGCCAAATTTAAACCCTGATGAGATTAGATGACCACCGCCAAATTTAAACCTCAAAAAGATGGACAAGAATAGATGACCACTGTTGAATTTAAATCTTGATGAGATTAGTCGACCTCCACTGAATTTAAACCTTGAAAAGATGGACAGGATTAGATGACCGCCACCGAATTTAAATCCTATTGAGATTAGACAACCGCCTCCGAATTTAAACCTCAAAAAGACAGATAGGATTAGACGGCCACTGCTGAATTTAAATCTTGATGAGATAGGCATTTTGAAAACTACGATACTTTTGAGGCAAAAGAGATTGGATTAGACGACCGCCGTCGAATTTAAATCCCAAGAGAAAGACATTTTAAAAACTTTGATACTTTTGAGGCAAAAGAGATAGGATTTGACAACTACGCCAAATTTAAATCTTGAAAGAGAGGCATTTTGAAAACTCTAATATGATTATGCATGATATGCACTAGGTAGTAGGGTTAGGCATACTTACTTGTTTGCCTGCATTGCTGTCTGGTTCGACTTTACTAATTAATTTTGAATTTGTTTTGTAGATCATATCTAGGAGACTGAGATCTAGTGGGGACTTGCGGGAAGGCTCATGTTCTTGCTTCATCTCGAGGAGATTTATCTGGTAGTGATGATGACACTATTTCGGCCAGCTAGCAGGTGGCCTAGTCTCTTTAGAGACATTTTGATTAAGGGGCGATGACATTGTGCCCTCTAGGGGTATGCTCATAGCATGTCGCATTAGGAGTAGATGTTCAGTGGAGACAGCCAGTGCTTCATCTCAGTCCTACACTGGTTCAGCTAGTGGTTCTTCATAGTATCCTTGGACCTAGGAGAGAGAGGGCCTAGGGGGTAACGAGCTAAAGGATAAGCTCATGTTTGATTTGGACGCTGATTTAAAGGCTGATGATGCGGCCGGGCTGGAACCTAGCGCCCCTAGGTGTAGCAGTTGTAGGCCGAGATTTCTACCCTGTTAGGCCAGAGTTGAGGCCTACACTAGAAAGGTTGATGAGAGTATCGAGGATATTCATCTTCAGCATGACTTGAAGAGGCATCCTTCTGCTCAAGTTCGAAAGGGTTAAGTATGTTCCTTTTTCTTTTCCACTTGTCAATTCTCGACATATGAATACGCATGCTAACAGATAGCTTTCTTTGATCTTGAATGCAGGCTATTGAGAGGACTCGTGGCCGAGGAGCATGGTTTTCATTCTCTATCTACCTGTTCCGCCCTTCAACTTATGTACGCTACCACACCTTCCTGATCGAGCAGGGATTTGAGGCCTTTCTTAGCATTTTGTCTTACTCCACGAGGCACGAGATAGTAGAGGCTTTGGTGTAGTGATTTCATGCTAGGATGGGCACCTTTCATTTGAGCTGTGGGGAGTATACAGTCCTTCCCCTTGACTGGATAGCCATCTTTAGCCTTAGATTTGGAGGGGAGTCGTTCCCAACTGAGTTTGTGAGCTTCACAATGGCGAGCGAGCTTTTGGGCATCCCTTATCCCCTTACCAGGATGACTAAAAGGTACTTTTGGCCTACTTAAAAGCCTCAGATTCTCATGCGGTAACTGGAGGAGAATAGGATGATGTCACTCTTAGGCGGTTCTTCTTTTACTTCATTGGTAGTTGCCTGCTTGGCAGCAATAGATCGATGCTGACTTGTAGATTGCTGGCAGCCATGAGAGTGGTGTCTATTACAGGGCTTATGATTGGGGGTCCTTTTCCTATGGATTCTTCATTGTCTTCTTGAGGCAGGCATCATGACAGGGCTTTAGGAGCCTTGAGGGTTCCTAGTAGATTTTGACATAGTGGACATATGAGTACATCCCGACTCAGCGTCCACAGTATATTGGCATTTTTATGACGATATACCCTAAGGCATATGCTTGGTTTCTCTGCACTATCTCCTGAGTTGTCATGACACAGCAGGCTATTATTAATGCTGCATTGGATTGCATCACTGGGGGTGAGATATGCAACAACCCATATGATGGAGGGTTGTTGACTAGACGTAAGGTCCTCCTGCTATGGCTCAGTCTCGTGCACGACGTCGGTTTTGGGCTTTGACGTGCTGGGAGTTCTTTTTGGTGGAGAGGACCTTCCATTAAGTCATGCCTGTCTTCAGAGTACCCAAGGATAGGTTCTTGCCCTATGATGAACTTGGATGGCCCTGCCTATGCAATAGGTTCCTTCGAGGGCTTCCTTGCAGCGGCCACAGATTATGCTACCTAGTTTTAAGAGTCATCGGCTGAACCCATCATTGATGATTGCCTTGTGAGCTAGGGCAGAGTACTTAGGGGCATTGCACATGCTTGGCAAGCTTCAGAGGCCCATTTAATATTACATGTGGAGACCCTACAAGCTAGGGTGGGGGATCTTGAAAGTGTTGCTATTACCAAGGAGGGGTATACGCAAAAGGAGATTGCCAGGGTGTTGGCTTAGGAGAGGGAGCGATGGCAGAGAAAGCGGGCGAGCCATAATGTCGCCATAGAGAGAGAGAGAGAGAGAGGAGCCAATATATTGTTGAGATAGCATGATGTTATAAGGTGGTTTAAATTGATATTGGGAGTGTTTATTATTTTGTGAAATTTTTGATGAATATTATTGAGTTACCTATGTTCGATTATTTTAATTTTTCTTCAATATTTGTAAGCATTAAATATTGTGATGTTGATAATTGGTTTTGTGGTGGGTTGTTGAGTTGAAGCAAGTAGGTGGCTTGCATGGTGTTATAAGGTAGTTTAAATTCGTATTGAGAGTGTTGATTGTTTTGTTTATATTTGTTTAAGCCTTAAGGTATATATAGATTTGAGTACGTAAAGAATGAACCAATTTTAAACTTCCGATTATCTTTACACTTAAAATAAATGATTATGGTACTTATAAAAAAATAAAATTAAAAGGTTATGGTATACTAAGTGAACCATATGTTAGTGGGGTAGGAGTTTATCTAAGTATTAAGGTATATATATATTTGACATAGACTTGTACATTCTTGAATTGGATAGGGCTTTATCTAAGAAGAAAAATAATTAGCCATAGTGCATTGGGTGTATGTAATATCCCGCACCTCACCCTAATAATTAAGTGCTCATGCATCATCTTACTAATTATCATCATGTAATATATTTTAAGTAATTGGAGATTAAAATATAAGAGAACATTTATGTAAATGATTTGGAAAGCATTTAAGGGTGATAAGGTTATTTTTGTATAAAATTTTATAGTATGAGAAATTAAGGACTACATTGCAAATAAAAGTTAATGTTACCAGCCCTTAACACTTCATACTCGCCCCCACCTTCTTGCTTCATGCCACCCTAATTTCAATATGCATCCCTTGTAGCCATCTCCTACTTACCATTTAACCAACCTTATTGCTCCTTGTGAGAATTCTCTGCTCACTTCCGCTATACACATAGAAGGAAGCCAGGAACCTTTGGTTAGATAAGAAAATAAAGAAATAAACATTTAGCTTGAGTGCAAATACAATCTACCTAACCTTATACAAATTATGGCTTTCTGTTTCATGTAAGTTACAATATAGTGGTTTGATTTCCACTTGCCTTGTCTTGCTTTATTTATATAATGATATTCATTCAATGACCAAGTGTTCTTGCTATTACCTCAATTAACTAAATGGCTGGAACTTCAATTTCAAGAACTCTAGAGTGACTTTTGATTTACATAAACTTCATTTCATGAACCTGATTTAGAATTGAATTCTAGTTCTTGTTTGAGAATTTGTTGATGAATACTTTTCATTTCAGTCATCGTGTTTGCATTACTTATGCATTCCTTGAGTTAATTCCATGATCTCAATTCAATTCATGTTGTTCCTACCCTTGTTTCATTAATTATACATGAAATTGACAACGTGTGATCAAAATGATATGTATCATGTTTCTAATGAATATAGTTGCAACTAAAAGTCTTGGTAATCAAAGTCTTGAGTGTCCTATGATCTGCTAATTAAAGATATAAGTCTTGTGTTATGCCATGACTCATTGTAACAACTTTTGCAAGATATGTTAGTTATAACTCTAATGCTTCGCTTATACTGTTATGCTATGTTATAAAACATATTATGACTCATGTTAAAGTATTTTATTTAGTCCAATTATCTTTATATCCTATGGCAGCCCAAAATAGGGTTAGTGGCTTATGTCTAATGACTTGTTACAAGTACCTTTAAGAGATCATCTTGAATTTTGGTTGCAATCCTTGATAATAATGGCTTCTATTTTGTGATTGTTTCTATGTGCCCTATGACTATACAACCATTGAATGTACATATTTGAGCATGTTAATGATCGTTATAAATTGAGACCAAAGGCTTCTTAGAGCTATATCATTGATTTAAGCAGTTTTAAGTAACTATCTTGGAATTTGGTTGTATTTCGTTGTCATTGTTGTTGACTTTTGTTTGTTTTCCCTTAAGCTCTATTGTTGTCCAGCCCTTGAATTTACTTAACTAAGTACGTTAATGCAAGTAAGAACCTAAGGATCATATTTTATGCAGGCACTATTGCTTCCAATCTCAAGCACATTCTAAAAAGAATTTAGCTCTGTTTGACATGATATGAATGTGAACATAAAATAATGGTTTCACTGCCATAGAATTTTGAAAATTTGGAAAGCCATCATTTATGTGTCTTGGAAAATTTGCTAAGAGACGAGTAGGAGAACGTCTGATGAATTTGAGAGTAATAATCATGTTATCAATCAGTCTTTGTCAGTCTCAGAAGTAAAATTTTGAAATTTGGGTGGTTAAACATCTAATTGATACTCTCTCTTCTATATTTTAATTTAGAATGTGTAGGTATATAAATGGACATCTTAAAATTTTAGTTAGTATGTATAACATATATTAATCCCAAATTTATTGCAGACAAAAGCTATAAATAGAGAATGATAAAGTAGAAAATTTTCGATAAGAGTGAATCATACTGGAGCAAGTCCAGAGACTCCCAAAATTCTGGTATGAGAGAGATTCTGTGAATATAAATTGCTATGTTTGTTGTCTGCCCTTGTTTTTTTGAAGTCCTTGGAAAAACTAGCTTCATATTTTTAATATTAAATTCTAAATTATGATGATATATGATCATAGTCCCAATGAAGTCAATAATGTACGACATGTAGGATTTTGTTAGAACATATGTGTTTCACATGTTAAGAACATATGTCATGATTTTATGTAATTGGCTTATCCTTTGACAAAACGCACTTTACTTGTATTTGGGTAGATTTAGGATGTCTTTAAATACTTCAAGAAACCTTGTTTCAAAATCAAGTATTGAAGCCTTCAAGTCTGTTCAAGAAAACAAGTTCATAGTGCAAAATCATTAAAACTCGACAGCTGCATCTATTGAGCTTAAGAAAGCTATTCTACATTCGGTGTGCTCAACACCTACTTGACACCTTCTATCTGTCGAGGTTTAAGATTTTCAGAATTCCAATATGATTTTCTTGGGATCCGTGAATTTGTCTTTGGGCTTTCTTTTCTCCTAACCCTAGACATATAAAAGGATTAGTTTAAGGGCCGTCAAAGTGTTCACAAGTTGCACAAGCTTTGAGCAAACTCTGTTCAAGCAAATTGTGACCGAAGACAAAGTTCTTGCCCTAGTTCATCTCTTTCTCTTGAAGAAGTTACTGTGTATGTGCACCGTAGGGTTTTGTGACCAAGCATCTTCTTGATCTTCATCGTGTGGATGAACTGAAAAACTTTGCAACCAACAACCTTCTTAGTTGGCGATTGAAGTCACATACTGGGATCCGCACAATTGGTTAGTCACATACTTGGGAGTCATGCATCGAAAAGGGAATTGTCACTACAGAACAAGTCCAATTGGGTATTGGGGTAAGGGTTCAACTGTAGGTTGGTAAGGTACTTGGATTCCTTTACTTGTAACCGCTTGTTGTGATAATAGTGGAGTTTCGGGAGTAGTGACCTGAAAATCACCCGGTGGGGTTTTTGCCATTAGGTTTTCCTCATTCGTAAACAAATTACCGTGTTATTTATTTTCCGCTGCATATTTAGTTTATTGGTGATTTGTTTGTGCTACCACGCGTTTGCATGATAAATTGATTAATTAATAACTTGGCTAATTAATTAATTAATTTCTATCACAAGGGGTCATTCAGTTTGTGGCCTATCAAGTGGTATCATAGCAGGCACACTCTAATTAGGGTTTAATCTTTGCTATGTTAATCCATTGACCCCTGTTTGTCATGGATAGAGGACAGTCATTAATCATATCTCCTTTATTTGATGGCACTAACTATGCATACTGGAAAGTACGCATAAGAGCTTTCTTGCAGTCTTTAGATGAGAAAGTGTGGCAAGTTGTGGAGATAGGCTGGACTAAGCCTATAGAAGCGCCAGCCAACTAGGATGATGCCAAGATTAAGGCGGAAAACTTCAACAGCAGAGCATTGAATGCATTGTTCAGTGCAGTCACCAATGAGGAGTTCAAGAAGACATCCTCAACTGAAACTGCTAAGGAGGCTTGGACCATTCTCCAGACAACCTATGATGGTACTAAGGCTGTCAAGGACTCAAAGCTTCAGAGGCTCACTACAAGCTTTGAAGAGATAAAAATGGAGGAGGATAAGTCTTTCGATGAGTTCTATGCCAAGCTAAAGGACATAGTGAACGAGTTCTATGCCAAGCTAAAGGACATAGTGAACTCAGCCTTCAATCTTAGGAATACCATTCCTGAACCCAAGATTTTAAGGAAAGTGCTCAGATCTCTACCTGAGAGATTCCATGCCAAGATTACGGCAATAGAGGAATCAAAGGATATTGACAAGATTTCTCTGACTGAGCTGGTTGGAAACTTGTAGACCTACAAGTTGGGGTTGTCAAGAATAGGCAAGTCGGGTAAAAGATGAAGTCTAAAAGTAGTGAAACAGATGAATCTTCTGATGATGAAGATTCCAAGATGAAGTCCTAAATTACCAAGCAATTCAAGAAGTTTATGAAGAACGCCAATGGAAAGGGTTTTGACAAGGACCGCAGGCAATCCAATTATTCTCATTTTAAAGGCCAAGACAAAGGGAAGAAGGATGCTAAGGAAGGTGGTCAGTACACTGTTCCCTCAGGACCTAAGTGCTTTAGGTGTCAAGGCTTCGGTAACATGAAGCATGAGTGTCCTACATACCTCAAGAGCACTGGGAAGAGCAAGGCACTTGCTGTTACCTTAAGCGACATTAAGCCTGAGGATGATTCCAACAATGAGGATGACAGAATCTTAAATGCCTTCATGGCCACTTTCAATCCTACTGATGGGATTGTTGAAGATGTGGTTGAAGAAGAGGAATTGGTGGAATCCAAATTTGAGAAGATGGATGATCAAGATGATATCCATACAGCTTATGAGAAACTGTACAAGCTTTCTAAGAAGCATGAGAAATTGTATAGGCTAACCACAAGAAGCTCAGTGAAGTGGAACTTGACCGTAAGGAGCTTTCCACAAAGTTTGATGAGGCTAATCAGACTATTGGGGCGCTGAGGTTTGAGAACAATTTCTTGGCTGAGAAGACCAAGAAGCTTGAAGCAGAGCTATGTCAAGCTCAACTAGAAAGGACTTCAAGCACTAAGCTAGATTAGATGCTAAGCATTTAGAAATCTGCTTCAGATCGAACAGGTTTAGAGTATGGACTTTCTTCCTCTAATACTACTTCTTCTAGTACTACTATTTTTGTTCCTTCTGCTAATAATGTTAAAACTGAGAGCAATGAGATTAAAACTGAATTAGCTAGTGAGAACATGGACAAAGGTAAATCTATCTTAGGAGCACCCCTTAAGCTTGAGAAGAAAGATGTTAAAAACCCTAGGGCTAAGAAGACTAACTGTCAAAAGCCTAAACAAAAGAAGCAGCATCTATGTCATCATTGTGGAGCTACCGGTCATACTCGACCAAATTGCTACAAGTGGCTTGCCACTCAACAGAGCAACGACATGATAGCATCTGGGAACCAGAATCAGCTTCAATCCTCTCTTGCTCCCTTTGGAGATCTTCTCAAAGCCCTCATGTTCCTTTCGAACTTGAACGGTTTTAATTCTTTCCCTTCATTGCCGGTTCAAGGGTTTGCTAGACAGAAAGGTTCTTCCAAGGTG
Source organism: Quercus robur (assembly GCF_932294415.1). Classification (NCBI taxonomy): domain Eukaryota; kingdom Viridiplantae; phylum Streptophyta; class Magnoliopsida; order Fagales; family Fagaceae; genus Quercus; species Quercus robur. The sequence goes on from NC_065538.1 coordinate 49,494,638, forward strand.
TGGAAGGAAAAGGGCTCCAAGTGATTCTGTCACTTTTCTCTCTCTCTCTTCTTGTTTTTGTGTGTGCATTACTTATGTGCTTTGCTTTCATGTTTTGAGTCAGTCTAGTTTTTATGCTTTGGGTGTTTAACATGTTTTTGTTGTTTTTCTTCAATTTTGCTTTGTTTTGTTTTTCATATAAAAATAAATAAATAAAAATTGAAAAATCAAAAAAATACAAAAACAATGTGTGTTTTGTGTACATTGGTACTTGTGTACCTTGGATGGCCATTGAAACAAAGTCTTCTAAACTTTGTATCATTTGTAGCTTAGACGAGCATCTCTATGCACAACTAAGCAAGTGAGCTTTGTGGCTCGTGTTTGTGATGAGTAAAATTAAGTTGTCTCTTATACTTGACACTCATATCACTCTTTTTAACGAGAAGGACTAAAAAAATCCTGAGAGAAAGGTATAAATAACCATCTCACCACTGTTGTTCGCCAATCATAATAAGACACCTGTATGCTTCGGCATAGCAAAAGTGCAATGTCAATGACATTTGTGTGCTTAGGCATAGCAAAATTAGAATGTTAAATATCATTGGGTATTTCTTTTCTCTCTCTAATATGCCCATGCATGATATGCTTAAAAGAAAAATATGTAAAGAAAAATCAAAAGCAAAAAGATAAAAAAAAAAAAAAATGCTTTAAATATGATTGCAAGCGTGTATTCTAAGAGATGTGGGAGTTATAGGATGTACCTTAAAGGTGATAGCCCCCATCAAGTAGTTATGATTGTGTGTGAGTTAAAGTGATTTTCTCATTGAAAGTTCAAAAACGTGTATAAACACCCTTGAACGTTTAGACCCCCAAATACAAAATAACCAATTCAAGCTTTATGACAAACAACTAGTGTGCGGAAAATGAACATAAGCTATAAATAGAATTGGAAATCAATCTAAGCCAATTATAAATCACATCCACAGCAGAAAATAAAAGGCAAAGATAAAGGGAAGAGAGATGCAAACACAAGGACAACACACGATGTGTTATCGAAGAGGAAACCGAAGCCCTCGGCGTAAAACCTCTCCGCCGCCCTCCAAGCGGTCAATAATCCACTAGAAAATGTAGTTGGGATACATGAACAGCAATAGACCCTCCAAGTCTAATCTACCCGATGTACCTAAGCCCTCCAAGCTTCTTGCTCCAACGAGGTTACGCCGAACCTTTTTCTTTTCTAGCTTACCGGATTCCGCTACTAGACCGTAGCATCCGCCATCCTTGGCATCTTCCAATGCTTCCCAAAGCTCCAAAGACACTCAACACTCTGAATGGGTGTGGGTAGTGTTTGGATAGAAATCTCCTCTCAATAGGTATGACAATGAGAGAGGGAATGAGAAGAGACTACAAAGATTTCTCTCTAAGAATGAGTAGCTCTCTCTAATTGGGTGGGTGTTTTGAAGAAACCTCTCTTAGGGTTTTTCTTTCTGAATAGCCACACATATCTTGTGGGAATGAGGGGTATTTATACTGGTGTGAGAATGGAATACGAAAAGTCAGTTTTTCCAAAAACAGGGCTGGCTGGCGACTTAATCTCGCGACTTGACTGAGTCGCGAGTTCAAGTCGCGAGCTAAGTTAATGGCCAGTCTGGATTTTTGTCGTGTAGTGCTCCAGGTGGCGTGACTGTTCAGGTCCCCTGCATGCTCTGCACGTGAGCAACTTTTGGCGGCTTGCAAGGCGCGAGCCACCCGCGAGTCCTAGCCGCGAGTCTCTGCTTCACTGCACTGTCTTGAACATTTCTTCACACTCTCTCACACACTACCCTTACATGATTCCCACCTAAATACAAGGTTTCTAAGTGCTATATTACAAGCAAATTTGTCATGGAATAAAGCCAACACATGGTTGATTAAATTCAACCTTACAATCTCCCCCTTTGGCTATTCCATGACAAAACACCCTAAAACAGACTCTAGACTTAAACGTGAGTTTGGGAACAATGGCAAAACTCACTCACACCTAAATCTAGAAACTGTGTAGCTCTTGAATCATATGAACATGAATCTCCTGAAACACAACAATACACCATGATCATTGTATGCAGAAAAGCATGAAATGCATATGAAGCAAGCAATATGTGATCAAGCAAAGATGGAGTTAAGAAACAAACCATGGCTTGATCAAACAAGCAATCTCTACAAGGTAGTGATCACAATGCTCATTCACACTTGGAGTGAACACTTGAACATACAAGCTAACAAGAACAATGCAAGTTACTTGTATGCTCAACACTCAACCAATGCATAATACACTAAGTATATGCATCTAGGAAAAATCCTACAAGGGCACAAGAGTGACAGTACATAAACCAAAATGCAGGACATTTAGATTAAAGTATTGATTTCAACATAGCATAAAGGCTGCATTAAGCAAGGTACATACCATAAAGCCTACAAAATATGCATAAAACATAAACCCTAAAAGTTTACAAAAGCACATGGGTACAAACCAATACTGAATATAAACTTAAACAATATAAATTAAAAGTGCTTAAAATTTCTCCCCTTTAAAGTGATGAGAAGCTGTGATGCACTTGGAACATATATACTTGTAACCTGAAACACTTGCACAAAACACATTAGACCCTCAAGGTAAAGCAAGTAATAAAGAACAAGTATAATATAACAAGTATAGAAATGGCTATAATGATCACATAGCAAAGCAAATGATCATCTGAACATGCATTCAATGAAGCATAATAGCATAGGGATATATGCATGTCCAAAGCACAAACATGATGCAATGAGAACAACAAAGCATAAGTCAAAGCACCATAAAGCCAACAAGAAAACAAATAGAACAAGGTTTTCTAGTTAACACAATGTCTTCTCCCCCTTGGTATATGCATCTCCCCTATGGAATATCTCTCCCCCTACAAATGTGCATGAGAAATAGAATTTCTCCCCCTAAGGATGTGCACAAGAGTCATATAGAAATGACAAAATACTCCGAAACATTCTCTAGAGTATACTCTCCCCCTTTTTGTCAGGAATAGACAAAGGGTCAAGAAAAAAAAACGAGGGCAAGAGATGAAGGTATGAACAATGCTAATGATGCATGATGGGAGTAAGATGAATGAGAAAATGAAGCTCAAACCTAAGACAAAGTAACATGCTACAAAGCATAAGGTAAGCATGACATGCTAGGATGAAGAAATAAGGTAAAGACCAATGCATGACAAGGGTAACAAAAGTGTGTGCAAGAGGTGGCTAAGTGCAATGCATGACCAATGCATGAAAAATGCACATGTGGGGCAAAGTGTGCAAAATACACAACTAATGAACCAAACATGTTCCTAATGAGGAAACATGAGAAACCCCAAAGTTTGGTACTCATCGGAGTCCAAACAAGCGAGAAAATGTCTAAGAGGCATTTTATCAAACACCTAGCATGCACACTATGAACAATAATGTGAAACAATGCATGAACATCATGAAATCCACCCTTAATACATGTTCTTTCTGCCACAAGGGGCCAACATCCAATGCATATCAACAAAAGAAACCAATCCCATAAAGAAATTTGACAAAAATTAAGTTTTCCCAACTCCAATGATAAAAATCCCAACCAAGAGCACAAAACTCTCCAAAACATAATCCAAGGATCAAAAATAATGAAAAGAATTTATAATTACCTTAGAAATGTTAATGGAATGAAAAACCATTCAAATTGGTTGGATTTTGATGTAAAAATATTGAAAGAGGGGTTTTAAAGAGGATAGGAGAGGTTTAAAACAAGTTTCCCACAAAAAGCCCATTAAAAAGCTGTTTCTGGGCGATTCGCGACTGGGCGAGTCGCGAGGTTCAGTCGCGAGCAAGCCGCGAGCCGTGAGTTTCAGCCGCGAGCTGCGAGTTTCAGTCGCGAAAATTTTCGCGAGTCGCGAGTGAGCCGCGAGCAAGCCGCGAGTGAGCCGCCAAAAGCTTCTGGATGAACTCGCGACTAGGGTTTCGCGACTGGCGAGTCGCCAGCTGAGCCGCGAAAAACTCTGACACCTGTTTTTCAATTCAGAACATGTTTAAACATTAAAAAACAAAGTAAGCACTAAACATGAACTCAAAGAGTGATAAAAATCACTTCCAAAAACATATAAAATGATCAAAAATCTTTTTGGATTGAACCATATATGATTGAGCACACACACATCACATTTAGACAAGTACAATCTAACAAATGAATAAGACATTCATTGAACATTAGGCATGTGTGTTGTGTGTGTGTGTATCAAATGTGGAATAGTCCTTAGTCTAGAGTGAAGTTTCAATGATCAATTCAATCAAGTCATACACAACTAGTGCTAAGTCAAGTGGTCTATCTCAATTATAGAAATGAACATATATGACCTCCCACAAGAAAATGATTACATATGATGAAGCTTTTCATTTAGCTTCTTTACAATTCATAACATTTGATCATTTTGAATCAAAACATCTCATTTTGAGATCGATGCCTGAAATTTGTGATATTTCAATTTGACGAACAAGCCTTTGGCTTTTTGGGCATCATACAATTTCATTTAAGTTGCTTTCCCTTTTTCCTAGTCGAATACTAGTATTTGCGACGGCTTTTGCAGCTCATTATCTCTTTTCATTTTGAGATTTACATTTATTGAGCTCTTTAAGCAATAAAAATAAAAGAGTGGGAAGAGATATAAGCACAAGTCTACGCAAGTATCAAAACCAACATGACTATTGACTAATCATTCATGACAAGCTTGAAGATCGATTTACAACAATCACACAAAGATGTCAAGATTTTTCCCACAAAGATATAAGTGCAAAAATAACAAGCTAAGCTCGAAAATGCACAAAGCCATTTGTACAAAGGTACAAGGCCAAACTCACATGTGATATGTGCTCAAACAAATACGATCAAACTTTTTGAATTTTTCACTTTTTATGTGGTTTTGGATTTTTACTCACACAAAATAGAAACATAAAAGTAAGATCAAAAACGAAACAATGCATACAAATAAATGCAAGATGCACAAAATGCATGAAGATATGACATTTAATGCATGAAGGGTCCTACAAAGATCGAAAGAATTAGATCAAGGACCAAAAGAGCAAAAACTCAACCATAGGAACCCTTCCTCATCCAAACGGAACGATTGTTTGGAATGAGTGTCTCAAGAGAAGCGAGACGAGGGTTGGAAGAATGAGAACCGGAGATGCACATAGTCAAGGAGTTAAGAGCATTAAACATTTTCTTTAACAACATGCTATTTTCACTCAAATCCAGTTTACTCTTTTTAGCACAACTTCCAAAAAGCTCAAGTTTCTCTTTTCTTTTGATTCTCTTAAGAGCTTGAAACTTAGAGCAATGAGGTCTTAGATGACCAAAGGCACCACAATGGTGACAAACAATGTGTTTAGGTCCACTAGGCTTTTTGGGAATGGATCTAGCAACATGGTTTTGTTCCCTCTTCAACTTATGACATTGAGGTCTTATATGACCAATCACACCACAATGGTGGCAAGTTGGAACAAACTTAGATCCATCCAAAGCCTTAGGTTGAGACCTAAACGAAGGTTTTGACTTAACAGCCTTTCTCTCCACCTTTTGATTTCTTTTATGTGGAGGAATGTACACCGATTTGTCCTTTAAGGTAGAACACACACTAGGCACAAAATCGGGTACCACAACATGATTGCAACAAATATTATCATCCATTTTATCAATGGGTTCAGCAATCAAACACTTGGCATGCATCTTAAGAGATTCATTTTCACATTTAAGATCATCAACAAGTTTGTTAGACAAAACAAGTTTAGCATCCAAGTCCATATTCAAACATTCAAACTCTTTCAGCTTTTCAAGAGAAATTTCAGCAAGTTTTTTATATTTCTCAACCAATTTGTTGGATTCATTGAGCTTAGCAATCAAATCATCCTTTTCACAAAATAACTTGCTCAAATTCTTTTGAAACTTCTTAGCATTTTTCTTCAAGATTTTGTCAACAACACCCATGGATTCAAATAACATGTCATCACACTTATGAGGATTAACACTCATAGAGGCATTTTCACAAACATGTGGCATGTTACATTCATCACCAACCAAATCATGCAAAGAAACATACAAAGCACAATCCATGGCAAATAAACACAAGGGGTCAAGGATCACACTTAGGTATTTAAACCACAACAAGTGTACCCGCTCTGATACCAAATGAAAGTTCAAAAACGTGTATAAACACCCTTGAACGTTTAGACCCCCAAATACAAAATAACCAATTCAAGCTTTATGACAAACAACTAGTGTGCGGAAAATGAACATAAGTTATAAACAGAATTGGAAATCAATCTAAGCCAATTATAAATCACATCCACAGCAGAAAATAGAAGGTAAAGATAAAGGGAAGAGAGATGCAAACACAAGGACAACACACGATGTGTTATCGAAGAGGAAACCGAAGCCCTAGGCGTAAAACCTCTCCGCCGCCCTCCAAGCGGTCAATAATCCACTAGAAAATGTAGTTGGGATACATGAACAGCAATAGACCCTCCAAACCTAATCTACCCGATGTACCTAAGCCCTCCAAGCTTCTTGCTCCAACAAGGTTGCGCCGAACCTTTTTCTTTTCTAGCTTACCGGATTCCGCTACTAGACCGTAGCATCCGCCATCCTTGGCATCTTCCAATGCTTCCCAAAGCTCCAAAGACACTCAACACTCTAAATGGGTGTGGGTAGTGTTTGGATAGAAATCTCCTCTCAATAGGTATGACAATGAGAGAGGGAATGAGAAGAGACTACAAAGATTTCTCTCTAAGAATGAGTAGCTCTCTCTAATTGGGTGGGTGTTTTGAAGAAACCTCTCTTAGGGTTTTTCTTTCTGAATAGCCACACATATCTTGTGGGAATGAGGGGTATTTATACTGGTGTGAAAATGGAATACGAAGAGTCAGTTTTTCCAAAAACAGGGCTGGCTGGCGACTTGATCTCGCGACTTGACTTAGTCGCGAGTTCAAGTCGCGAGCTAACTTAATGGCCAGTCTGGATTTTTGTCGTGTAGTGCTCCAGGTGGCATGACTGTTCAAGTCCCCTGCATGCTCTGCACGTGAGCAACTTTTGGCGGCTTGCAAGCCGCTAGCCACCCGCGAGTCCTAGCCGCGAGTCTCTGCTTCACTGCACTGTCTTGAGCATTTCTTCACACTCTCTCACACACTACCCTTACATGATTCCCACCTAAATACAAGGTTTCTAAGTGCTATATTACAAGCAAATTTGTCATGGAATAAAGCCAACACATGGTTGATTAAATTCAACCTTACACTCATATCTCAAATCGTCATAACATGTATACACTTATGCAATCTTGCGATGTTTTTCACACATAATACGCAATATTCTTTGCTATTCTTGATACATGTGTAGGTATAATGTGATTTGGCCATCACAAGGTTTTACATGTGTTAATGTATGCTTACTAAACTGTCTTGACTTGTTTTTGAAATATAAAATTAGTTAGACTTGTTTCGTGTGTGTGTGTTTTTGAAGATCCATGTGCTTAAATTTTATTTGAGAGATGATTTTAAGAGCTTAATATGTTGATTGGATCGTTGGTTGAGTTGCATGTTAGATTGCATTCATGTCTGTATTTTTCACATCTCGAAAAACTGCTTTTAAAAGCTGGCTCGACACCTCCCCGATACCTCCTCGATAGCTAGCTATCTGTCGAGCTTTCTAAGCTTTTTCTTATCGCAATCTCGCCTGCACCTCAATACCTGGTGGATCGATCGAGATTGGGTCTGTATCCTCGATAGCTTCTTGACACCTGGTGGATCGATCAAGCTTCTATTCTTGATTCTGATGTGTTGTCCTCGATACCTCCTCGACACCTCAGCTGTCAACGAGCATTTCCTTGACAGATACCTCGATACCTCTCGATACCTAAATTTGTCGAGATTTACTGGCTGCACTATATAAGCCCCCTGTGCGATCCGGAACTCATTTCCTTCGATCTCTCTCTCGATACTTTTCTGTTTTCTCTTCCAAAACACTCTCATCTCACTCCAAACTTGGTTCCTCAAGGATTCTTCAAGCTTTTTCAAGTTTTTCTTTACTTGGTAAGCTTCTAATCCTTTCACATTCATGCATTTCATGTTTTGAAACCTAGGTTTTGGGGTTTTTCAAAATTGATAAGTTTTTATTAAAATTTTGGGATGGGTTTTCACTTAAATGTGTTTAAAACCTTATACATTGCATCACATTAGCATTATAATGGTATTGTCATGCATTTAGATGTGTGCTATCTATTTGTGTGCTGATAGGTTTGGATTGGGCTGAGCCTATGATGCAATTTCTTTTGCATGTCACATGTTCATGCATTTCCCATGCATACGTACTTCTTTTCAATATACTTGATATATTTGAAACTGCTTGGGACTTTTCTGATTGTGATTCTTTCTCTCCCTCTCTGTTAGTTTAAGTTAGTCGTGTCTATGGCACCCTAGCGTAAATCCACTCCAGCCCGAACCCTCTTCGTTCTGGTGCTTCTTCATCATCTGATCCTACTCTATCTCATATTCGGTTCTGTGATGATGATGCCTTTAAGGCATTTTCGGAGAACTTTTCTAGACGAGGCATTCATTCGGAACGCCAAGTCATTCTGACCGATTTTGCCGACACCGACCTTTCCTCTGTCATTCACAGTAGGGGATGGGAGTCATTGTGTGACGTCCCGGTCACCTGTCCTCTCGTGCTTATCCAGGAGTTCTACTCCAACATGCACGGGATTGATCGTTCAGTACCTCTTTTCTTCACTCGCAGTCGAGGTACGCGCATTCCTATCACACCGCAGCTTGTTGCGGATGTGCTTCAGGTCCCTAGGATAGAGTTTCCTGACTATCCTATTTGTGAGTGTTTGAGGACTGTGTCCAGGGATGAGCTCATGTCTGCTTTCTGTTAGCGCCCTTATGCTTGGGGTGAGCGTCTATTTACACCATGTCGACTTTTTGATAAAGGTCCTAGATTCATGAACATGGTGATGACTTTTGTTTTGCATCCACTCTCTCACTATAACTCCATCATAGAGCCTCATGCTCCATTTTTGTTATCGCTTCTTGAGCATCTTACCATAGACTTTCCTTCTCATTTCATTCTATCTATTATAGATGTTCATCTAGATTCGGCGTCCCGTAATAAGCTCATCTTTCCTTCCGCTATCACGAGGATCTTACGCCATTTTTCCGTTCCTTTTCCCTCTTCCGACCATTTTACCGTCATGTGTACCATAGATTACGCTACCATTAAACGTAGCGAATCCCAGCTTTGGTCGTGACAATCAGATCCAGTAGCTCCTCCCTCCCATTCAGCTCCATCTCGTTCTGCTCCATCCATATCCGCTCCTCCCTCTTCTTTGGGCGATGTGACTTTAGGAGACATCATGGCGCAGCTGCAGCGCATGGATGCTCGCCTAGATACTCTCTCTACGGAGTTGTATTAGGTGAACATTCGTGTCGGTCGTATTGCACAGCGACAGGCGTCCATGGGTGGTTTTGCTCCTGAGGCTACTCCTTCACCACCTTCTCCCGTGGCTTCTGATTCTGAGGATGAGGATGACGATGATAGTGATGACGATGATGCTTCGGATGATGCTGATGGAGATGCTAGCTCTACCGATGAGATGTCTACTTGACACTCTTACCCTTTGTCACTCGTGACAAAAAGGGGGAGTAGTTTTGGTATGAGAGTAGTCTATCTTAGGGGGAGAGTTAGTATAGGACCATTTTGTTAGGGGGAGCGTTGATACATTTTGAAGGATGTAGTGAGGATAGTATGTATCTTTTCTTTTATTTCTTTTTAGATACATTACTCTTGTACATGAGGTCTTGTGACCATTTATAGACATACATTGTACTTATCTCTTTCTTTATATTGTTGAATGTTTTTCTTTCACCTACCCCTTCATGTGTAGTATCTATTCTCCCTTTATACACATGTTTCTTATACTTGTATGCAATCTATTATTTCTGTTTCACATAAATATGCCTTGATGAGTTTTTTTAAAGTGTTTCAGAAATACAGGTTGTCAAAGTCTACTTACCATAAACTCTCTTCTTGCAAAGTTTTTCAAGAGTTTATGTTAGGATAGATTTTATTGTATTCAACAAGTGAATATGAGTTGAGTGATTTATGACTTCTCTCATATGTTCATTTGTTTGTTGTGGTTTTGTCACGGATTGCCAAAGGGGGAGATTGTTAGGACATATGTGTTTCACATGTTAAGAACATATGTCATGATTTTATGTAATTGGCTTATCCTTTGACAAAACGCACTTTACTTGTATTTGGGTAAATTTAGGATGTCTTTAAATACTTCAAGAAACCTTGTTTCAAGATCAAGTATTGAAGCCTTCAAGTCTGTTCAAGAAAACAAGTTCATAGTGCAAAATCATTAAAGCTCGACAGCTGCATCTATCGAGCTTAAGAAAGCTGTTCTACATTCGGTGTGCTCGACACCTGCTCGACAGCTTCTCGACAGCTTCTATCTGTCGAGGTTTAAGATTTTCAGAATTCCAATATGATTTTCTTGGGATCCATGAATTTTTCTTTGGGCTTTCTTTTCTCCAAACCCTAGACATATAAAAGGATCAGTTTAAGGGCCGTCAAAGTCTTCACAAGTTGCACAAACTTTGAGCAAACTCTGTTCAAGCAAATTGCGACAGAAGACGAAGTTCTTACCTTAGTTCATCTCTTTCTCTTGAAGAAGTTGCTGTATATGTGCACCATAGGGTTTTGTAACCAAGCATCTTCTTGATCTTCATCGTGTGGATGAACTGAAGAACTTTGCAACCAACAACCTTCTTAGTTGGTGTAAGAGTGCCTTTTTTCGTGACACTCAGGCCCAAGGATCCTGGGCCGAATAGTTATGGTTTGATGGACTGGGCTTTGATTCACCGCAGCTAACAGGCTGTTTAAGAATCAAGTAGTGCACAGGGCATGCTTCCTACAATACATACAAACTGACAAACAAGGATATTTGTATTGAACGACAAATCAAAACAGCAAAGTAAATGCAGAGAACAAAATAACAAAAGCACAAAATAACGTTATAAGGATCCTTAAATCGGTGGAAAGTATTTCATTGAATCTTTTCTTTATTATGCTCACTAAGACATGATACAAGGTTCAAGCAAGCTCAAAAATTACAGTTTTGAATGGTTATTCCAACCTTCAAGACTTGCAAAGTTTGATTCTTTTTGAATCCGAGTATGTGCAATAGTGGCTTTTTTAGGATACCGGGAAGTAGTGTTACTAATTTTCCCTGAGTTTTCTCTTCTCTACAAAATTTTATCAATAGTTCTTTTTTACTCTTGAATTCTCCCTATCCTTCTCCGCAACCTTTCCCCCCTTTTTATAGCGATATCCTTGAGTCCCAGGGGAACCATTGGTTCCCCTGTTTTGTCCTCTAGTTAACAGGGCATGTATCGTGCCCATCATTCAGTAGGTTCTATTCCCTATTTTTTCATCTTTTCCTTCCTTTAGTTTCGATTTCTTTGAAAGTCTATGGCTGACTGTCTTTTTCAGGACATGCTGAGGTCACGCCTTTCTCGATCCCACTGTTTGGCAGTTCTTCTTCTTTGCCTTTTTTCCCAGTTGGGCGGAATCCCATTCTGCCGGATTGAAAGTCGTCCACTGCCATTCCCTTTTTTATACTTCTCCATTCTGGTTCCTCGAGGCGCTTCCCACTTACGCCATGAGAGGTCACTGATTCTTTCTTCTTTTCTTGTTGGGTCGTTTGACGCTTGTGGCTTCTCCTCTGTTTCTCGTGTTTCTTTTTTGTCCTTTTCTTTCGAACTGTCTCAATCTTTCGTTGATTGTATTTATACGCCTAGGAGGATCCGAGCCTTTTGATGGTCGCTGAGGATCCCGGCTCAGCTTTCTTCTTCAATCCCCTGACATGGGCTTCTCTTTCTTTTCTTTCTTCTTTTTCTCATAAGCTTCTGGGCCTCCCTTTTTTTCTTCTTTATGTTTCAAGCCTCTTGGGCCTACCATTTCTTCTCTTTCGTGGCCCCCTTGCACTTATTTATTTGGGTTTAGCTTATTTCTTTCGGTTTGGCTTATTTCTTTGGGCTTAGGCACTGTGATCTTTTTTAGACCTCAACATTTAGCCCCCCAAGCTCGTGGGTTGCCTGAAGCCTACGCGTGAGTAATTCAGGGTTTCTTAGATTCTGTAGGATCTTCTTTTAATTACCCCTGGGTTCCCTTCTTTCTTACTCAGGATCTCAGCCTTTCCTGCTGCCTTTTTGGTCGTCTTAGTCTTTTGCTGTGTGTCGTGTTCCCTCATTTTACAATTTCCTCTTTCCACGGGACGTGGCAGTTGAGCATTTGGAGTAAAATTTCCTTTACCCACCTTTCTCGTTCCCCGTAACTTCCATTAATAATTGCTAATTAATCTCTTCTTCAAAATTAAATTTTTTGGCAACTAGCGCGTCTTTCCATACACTATCTTCTCCAACTGCTCTTTGCGCTTTTATTGCAGCCGTTTCACATTATCACTTTGCTTCTCTGAGTCTTTCATTCTTGGCTCTCTTTTCTCTCTTATCAGACAATCTGTTATTCCCGTCTTCCCTTTTTTGTTCTTTCAATCCCCTTTTCTTCTCATTATTCTCATTGTTCCAATGGCTTCTTCTTCTTCCCGAAAAAGAAGAGAGCGCACCCCAAGCCCTTCTAAGGGCAAAGGTTCTTCTGGTTCTGCTCCGAGTGAATCTCACGAAGTCACTAAGCGTCCGGCCTTTCCTTTACGGGACCCCTGGTACTCTCCCAGTCTATTTTTTCCTCAGGTATCTCATAGCGAGGCTCCTCTGTCTCCTCATGCTTGGATGTTTTCTGGCCAGGCGGGTTTTGCTGGTTCCGCCCAAGTTCCAAACCCTAGAGAGATTTTTGACCTTCAGATTAGACAAGGAATTCGAGAGGTGGTGCCTATCTTTTTTGATTTTGTTCCTGGGAAAATCCAAGGTTGGCCCATCTGGGTAGATAAGGAACTATCTGATGTGGAGTTTGTGGGTCGCCTGGAGCGCGCTGGTATCCTAAAAGTGGTGGCAATTTCCAGAAATCTTGAGGGTTTCAGAGATGCCAAGGGGCTCAGGCATCTGGTACGCCGTTGGTGCCCTTCTCTTCATACTTTTTTCTTTTCTGTTGGTGAGTTGACGATTACCCTGTAGGATGTGGTTAATAACTTCCTTCTCCCAGTATTTGGTGATTAGAGTCCTTTTGATATTAGCCTTTCTGAAGAGGATCTTGTGGTGGAAAATAAGCTGTTTAGCCATTTTGGTGGTCGCACTGCCTCTCCCGGTGGTAAGCCGGCTAGAATGGGGAGATGGGTGATGACCCTTTTCCCGTGAGAAGAATAAAGAAGTTAGGTGGGCTGGTTTCCTAGCTTTCTGGCTTAGCAAATTTTTGTTCAGTGAGTTCCCTGTGTACGGGGTTAAATCTTCCTTCTTTCTGTTAGCGATTAAGTTGGCTCGAGGTACTCAATACCCTTTAGCCCCTCTGTTTTTTGGCCATGTTTATTCTCAATTGGACCAGCTTCATGGAGATGAGGCTGAGGGTGATTCTTGTTATGTGATTACTTCGTCTCTTCACTGTGCTATTCTTCAGATTTTCATGTGGGACCATTCTTCAGCCACTTTGGCTAAGTGTAGGAATTTGAAGTTTGTAAAGGATAAATTCCAAGGATCCCCTGATATAGTGAAGGGTCTTTGTGGTAATTTGACTGATGCTTTCCCTATTATCTTTCGTTGGATCGGTTTGAAAGGTGGTGGCCACAACCTTGTTGAGTTATTCAATCAAGCAGGAAATTTACGTTGGAGATCTCCTCGTGAATTTGGTTCTGGCTTTGCATGCGACTCTGTGTTGTCTTCCTTTTTATCTTCTACAGGTAATACTTTTGATCTGCGTCATGGTGATGAAGGCAGTTTGGCTTATCTTGCTTGCATTAGCCCCTCTTGGCTTCCTGTGCCTTCTTTGAGTGGCCCGAGATATACCCATTATTCAGCACACTGGGTGCTCCGGCAGTTTGGTTTTGACCAGGACATTCCCCCAATTTTTAAGGATATAGTGCCGCCTCTTCCTTCTCTAGATCCTTTCTTGAGGCTGCAGGCCTTCTCCTATTGGTCACGAAGGAGCCCCCAGTTTACAGTGCCTAACTCCAGAGAGGAGTTTTTGCTTCTAACGGCTATACTAGCTACTGGAGAAGAATACAGAAGTCTTTTGTTGATTATGTTGGCTCTAGTGCAATTAGGGAAACCCCTAGTCTTAGTATTTCTTCTGCTCCCACATCCAATAGACGCTTATCCCTGCCCACTGCTGGGATTGTTTCCGCTGCCATAAGTAGCAAGACTGGGTTTGCAGAATGGTATGCCTCTAGGGGAGGTTAGGTGACATATGCATAAGATTTTCCTGGAACTTGGTTGGGTTACAGTCTTATTATTGGTACTTCCTCCGGGGTACCTATTAAGAAAGGTGCAGTGGAGACAATAGGTGCTGCTACCCCTATGGGTAAAGGAAAGAATGTTAGGCTGGAAAAGACGAAAACAGTTGATGTTGAGGAAAGTACAGAACGCGTGAAGGCTGGTCCTGAGGCGAAAAGGAGAAAGACTGGGAAATCCAACACACATTTGGTATCCCAAGAGGACAAGGAAGTCGGGCAACCTTTGGCTTCAAGGACCCGGAAGAAGACTAAGGTAGAGTCTTCTTTTTCCCAGGTTCCTGTGACTTCTTCAGTCCATGGCCCTTTAGGATCCTCTAATTTTGTATCCCAACCCCCCTTAGGACCCTCTGGGTGTACTCGTAGTAAGCAAAAGACCTCCAAAGAATCTGTAGAGAGAGAGAGAAAGGCAAGACTTCTTTCCTTCTTCTCTCTTTTTCATTTGCTAATATTATTGCAGTTACTTCCTTTATTTTTTTTTTAGCTAATGAGCGATTGTTTCCTTTGCAGTCCAAACGCAAGTCGGCCTTCAAGAAGGGCAGAAGTCAGTCGTCCGAAGATGATGTGGTATGGATTTCCCTTGTTCATGCCTCTCCGTTTGCTCTGGTACTGTGTTGCTTGTATCGACCTGTTGTCTTCACTCATTACTGTTTGCCTTTCCCCTTCTTTCTCTTTTTTTTTTTTTTAGGTGGAGGTGTCCCCTCCTATGGCCGGTAGAGTTCTGGAAGAAGAAACGGCTACAGCCCTTTCTATTGCATTTCCCGTTATGGAGGAGGAGCTCCCAAGTGGTGGTATGGCTGAGGAGACCAGGCAACCAATGCAGGGTGTCCAAACTTCTCAGGATCCCCAAGCTTCCAAGATCCCTGCATCCCAAAGTCCTCAGCTTGAGCGAACTCCCAGTCCCATCAAAACCGTGTTTCCGCAGACATTGTCAAGCAAAGAGACTTTTGGAGGCACGCCTTTATCCAAACAAACAGGTGAGCCATATTTCCCTTTAAAATAGTGTTTCATCTCTGTTTCTCTCCTTTTTTTTTTTTTTTTTTTTTGAGTGTCTTCTTTTCTTTCTCCTTTTAGGTCAAGCCAATGTAAGGTCTGTTCCTTGTGTTGCCTCCTCCTTGGAATCAGAAAACTTAGAAGGTGAGTGTAGTTTGTTCCCACTGTGTTTCCTTTTTCTTTCTTTCTTTCCCTACACCCTTTTTCTTCCATGGCGAAGCCCCCTGCATCTCTTCCTTCCTTCAGCCGTTTCGCCACAGGTTCCTCACCCTTTCTTCAACTTGCTTTATGTCCTTTCCCAGAATCTTCGAAGAAATCAGAGGAGCAGGAGGAAGCGGCTCCGTCTCAAGAAGCTGGTATTGGTTTGCTCCCCCTTTCTTTTTTTTTTCATGTAACGGCAAAAACCCCACCGGGTGATTTTCAGGTTACCACTCTTGAAACTCCACTATTATCACAACAAGCGGTTACAAGTAAAGGAATCCCAATACCATATACCAACCTACAATTGAACCCTTACCCCAATACCCAATTGGACTTGTTCTGTAGTGACAATCTCTCCTTCCAATGCACGGCTCCCAGTACATGACTAACCAATTGCGTGGATCCTAGTATGTGACTTTAACCACCAACTAGAGAAGGTTGTTGGCTATAAAGTTCTTCTGTTCATCACTTGATGAAGATTATGAAGTTGCTTGGTCACAAAACCCTATGGTGTACAAACACAGCAGCTTCTTCAAGAACTAGGGCAAACTTGGTTTCTGGTCACACTACTTCACTCTTGTGAAATTTGCTCTTGTGCAATTGTGGGTAACCTTTTACGGCCCTTAAAATAATCCTTATATATGTTTAGGGTTATGAGAAAAGAAAACCCAAACACATACTCACGGATTGGATGAAAAACAGTCCTGAAAAATTGAGTTTCATAAACCTCGACAGATACCTATCTGTCGAGCAACTATCGAGCCACGGGATTCAGATAGCTCTCTAAGCCTCGATAGATGCTAGCTGTCGAGTTTTAATGAACAACACTTTTCACACTTGATTCTTGGACAGACTTACATGGCTTTAACACTTGACCTTGAAACCTTGTTTCTTGAAGCATTAAATGCATCCTAGATCTACCTAATTACAAGTAAAGTGCGTTTTGTCAAAAGATTAGCCAATTACATAAAATAGTGACATATGTTCCTAATATTGAATTACATATGTCCTAACAATCTCCCCCTTTGGCAATCCGTGACAAAACCACAATAAACAAATGAACATATGAGAGAAGTCATAAATCACTCAACTCATATTCACTTATTAAATACAATAAAATCTATCCTAACACAAACTCTTGAAAAACTTTGCAAGAAGAGAGTTTGTGGCAAGTAGACTTTGACAACCCATATTTCTGAAACACTTTTAAACAAAACTCATCAAGGCATCTTAATGTGAAACAGAAATAATAGATTGCATACATAATTTAAGAAACATGTGTATAAAGATAGAAGAGAAATAACACATGTAAGGGTAGGTGAAAAAAAAAACATACATCAATATATAAAGAATAGTACAATGTATGTCAAAATGGTCACAAGACCAATATACAAGATATAATGTATCTGAAATAGAGAGAAAAAAAAATACATCAAATCCTCACTGCATCCCTCAGTATACATACTCTCCCTAAAAAAAATCTCCTATACTGACCCTCTCCCTAAGTATGACTACTCTCATATCCAAAACTACTCTCCTTTTTTTGTCACGAGTGACAAAGGGTAAGATTATCAAGTAGACATCTCGTCAGTGCTGGAAGAGCTAGTATCTCCATCCTCATCATCATCATCGTCGTTGGAGTCATCATCATCCTCAAATGCCTCAGGAGGAGGAGAGGGAGACTCTACAAAACCACCAAGGCAAGCCTGCCATCTAGCAATACGGCTGATACGGGTGTTCACTTGATACATCTCAGTAGTGAGTGTATCAAGGCGAGCATCTATGCACTGAAGCTATGCCATGATCGCATCCAGAGTCACACCTCCCACAGAAGTAGAGGAAACGGAGGTGGATGGAGCTGAAGAAGTGGTAGGAGCTGCCAATCCGGACCACCTCGAACAAAACTACACCTCACTCCATTTAACGGTAGCGGAGTCAATGGCACACATAACGGGAAAGTGGTCAGATAAGGGAAAGGGAATAGAAAAATGGTGTAAAATCTTCGTGATAGCTGAAGGGAAGATAAGCTTATCACAGGTCGCCATATCCCTATGTACATCTATGATAGAAAGAATGAAATGAGAGGGAAAATCTATAGTGAGATGCTTTAAAAGAGAAAAGAAAAAACGAGCACGGGGCTCGGTAATAGAGTTATAATAAGAAAGAGGATACAAAACAAAATTCATGACCATGTTCAGAAAACTAGGGCCTTTAGCAAAGGTCGTACAAGGAGTAAACTTATGCTCACCCCAATCAAAAGAGCGCTCACAAAAAGAAGAAATAAGCTCGTCTTTAGACGATCACAACTGGGGTAGTCAGGATGCTCTATCCTCGAGAAATGGAGCACATCGGATACAATATCCAATGTGACCACTATGCATGTACCTCGAATGCGAGTAACAAAAAGAGGTACTGAATAATCAAATCCATGCATGTCGGAGTAAAACTCCTGGATCAGCACGAATGGACAAGTGATCGGGACATCACACAGTGACTCCTAACCCCTACAGTGAATGACAGTGGGTAGGTCAGTGTCAGAGAAGTCCGACAAAATGACTTGGCGTTCCGAATGAACGCCCCGTCAAGAGAAGTTCTTAAAGAAGTCCGATTTGGCCTTCTCATCATGGAACCGGACATGTGAAAGAGTAGGATTAGAAGAAGAAGAAGATGCCCCGGAATGAAAAGGGTTCCATGACGGAGTAGACTTAAGTTTAGGTGCCATGATGCACCAATGTAAACTAAAGAGTGAGAGGGGGGGGGGGGGGAGAAAGAAACAATCAGAAAAGTCCCAAAACAGTTCAAATATATAAAAATATGTTAGGACATATGTGATTCACTTGTTAGGAACATATTTCACTATTTTATGTAATTGGCTAATCCTTTGACAAAACACACTTTACTTGTATTTGGGTAAATCTAAGATGTGTTTAATACTTCAAGAAACTTTCTTTCAAGATCAAGTGTTGAAGCAATGCTAGTCTGTCCAAGATTCAAGCTGAAAAGTGCAAGTTCATTAAAGCTCGATAGCTAGTATCTATCAAGCTTAAAGAGCTATTCCATCCTCGTGGCATGATAGCTGCTCAACAACTACTCGACAGATAGCCATCTGTCGAGGTTTATGAAAAACAGAGTTTCAATTCTGTTTTGCCTCCAATTCGTGATTATGTGTTTGGTTTTTCTTTTCTCACAACCGTAGACATATAAAAGGATTATTTTAAGGGCCGTCAAAGTGGATACAAGTTATACAAGTGTTGAGCAAAGTTTGTTCTAGCAAATTGTGATTGGAGACAAATTTTCCCTAGTTCATCGTTCTTGTGTAAAAGTTGCTGTGTTTGTGCACCGTAGGGTTTTGTGACCAAGCATCTTCTGGATCTTCATCGTGTGATAAACTGAAGAACTTTGCAGCCAACAACCTTTTCTAGTTGGTGATTGAAGTCGCATACTGGGATCCGCGCAGTTGGTTAGTCATGTACTAGAAGCTGTGCATTACAAGGAGAGATTGTCACTATAGAACAAGTCCAATTGGGTATTGGGGTAAGGGTTCAACTGTAGGTTGGTAGAAGGTACTGAGATTCCTTTACTTGTAACCACTTGTTTTGATAATAGTGGATTCTTAGGAGTGGAGACCTTAAAATCACCCGGTGGGGTTTTTGCCATGTTGGTTTTCCCCATTCTTAAACAAATCACCGTGTCAATTTATTTTCCACTGCACTTAGTTTAATTGGTGATTTGTTTGTTCTACCACGCGTTTGCATATTAATTTGATTAATTAATAAACTTGGCTAATTAATCAATTAATTCATCACAAGGGGTCAATTCGTTTTTGGCCTATCAAAATATATAGAATGTAAAGGATGTACGCATGAAAATGCATGAGCATGTGATATGCAATAGTAATTGCATCATGGGCTCAGCCCAATCCAATCCTACCAGCACACAATCCGTTTAACATATATAACACACATCTAAATGCATGAATTTATAGTTATAATGCACATAAGATGCAATGCATGAATTTTTTAATATCAAATCTTCAAAACCCGTTCCAAAAAGTTTGCAAAAACCTCATTAATTTGAAGAAACCCAAACATTTCTAAAAACCCCAATTTTTAGGTCAAAAGATATGAAAATGCATGAAAATGAAGAATAAGACACCTACCAAGTGAAGGAAACTTGATTAAGGCCGAAGAATCCTTAAGGAAGAGGTTTGGAGTGAGTGAGAGAGGTTTTGTGAGGTGAAAAGCCTAGAGAGATCGAGCAAAGTGAAGTCTGAATCGCGCTGACCCTATTTATAGAAGCTTAGTAATTCTCGACAGATTGAGAGGAGTCGAGCTTTAAAGGGTTCGACAGATGCAGCTATCAAGCAGGTGTCCAAGGCAAAAAGAAGCTTGATGGATCGAGGAGCTATCGAGGAGACAGAAACTTTCTCGATTGATCCACCTAGCTATCGAGAGGTGTCGATGAGTTGTCAAGATTTCTTAAAAACAGTTTTTTCAAGAAGGGAAAAACACAGACATGAATGCAATTAATCATGCATCTCAACCAACGATCCAAAAAACATTTTAAGCTCTCTAAATCATCTCTTAATCAAGAAAAATGATAACCATATAGATCCCAAAACACACCCACACACTAAACAAGTCTAACCAATTTTATTTTTCAAAAACAAGTTAAGACAGTTTAGTGAGCATACATTAACATATGTAAACCTTGTGATGGCCAAATCATATTGTACCTGCACATGTATCAAAATTAGCAAAGAATATTGCGTGTTGTGTGTGTAAAACATCGTAAGATTGCATAAGTGTCTACATGTTATGACGATTTGAGACATGAGAAAATTACTTTAACTCACACACAATCATAATTGTTTGATGGGGATTATCACCTTCGAGGTACATCATATAACTCCCAAATCTCCTAGAATATATGCTTACAATCATATATAAAACATTTTTATTCTTTTTGCTTTTTATTTTCTTTGCATATTTTTCTTTTAAAGCAAATCATGCATGGGCATATAAGAGAGAGAAAAGAAATACCCAATTATGTTAAGCATTTTGACATTCCACTTTTGCTATGCCAAAGCATACAAATGTCATTTCATGATTGGCGGGCAACAGTGGTGAGATGGTTATTTATGCCTTTCTCTTAGGATTTTCTAGTCCTTCCTATCAAAAAGAGTGATACGAGTGTTAAGTACAAGAGATTACTTAATCTTACTCATCACAAACATGAGCCACAAAGCTCACTTGCTTAGTTGTGCATAGAAATGCTCATCTAACTTACAAAAGATACAAAGTTTAGAAAACTTTGTTTCAATGGCCATCCAAGGTACACAAGTACCAATGTACACAAACACACTGTTTTTCTATTTTTCAATTTTATTTTTTTATTTTTTACATGAAAAACAAAATAAACCAAAATTGAAAATAAAACAAACAAAAACAAATTAAACAAAAACAAAGCAGTGCATAAAATTAGATTGACTCAAAATATTAAAGCAAAACACACAAGTAATGCAAACAAAAAAAGAAGAGGAGAGAGAAAAAGTGACAGAATCACTTGGAGCCCTTTTCTTTCCACACCTTGGAAGAACCTTTCCGTTTAGCGAACCCTTGATCTGGCGGTGAAGGGGAAGAGTTAAAACCGTTCAAGCTCGAAAGGAACATGAGGGCTTTGAGAAGATCTCTAAGGGGAGCAAAAGAGGATGGAAGTTGATTCCAATCTTCCGACGTGATCATGCTATTGCTCTTTTGAGTGGCTAACCACTTGTAGCAATTAGGTCGAGTATGTCTAGCTGCTCCACAGTGATAATAGAAATGCTGCTTTTTCTGTTTTGGCTTTTGAGAGTTTCCCTTCTTAGCCCTAAAGTTCTTACTTTCTTTCTTATCAAGCTTAGGATGTGCTCCTAAGATAGATTTACCCTTGTCTATATTCTCACTAGCTAATTCATTTTTAACATTATCTTTCTTAGTTTCAACATTATTAGTAGGAGGAACAAAAACAGCAGTACTAGTAGAAGCAATATTAGGAGAAGAGAAATCATACCCTAAACCGGTTTGATCGGAAGCAGATTTCTGAAGACTTAGCATCTCATTGAGCTTAGCTCTTGAAGTTCTTTCCAACTAAGCTCTGACTTGGAACAGTTCTGCCTCAAGCTTCTTGGTCTTCTCAACCAAGAAGTTATTCTCAAACCTCAGTGCTCCAATAGTTTGATTTGCTTCATCAAACTTTGTAGAGATTTCTTCTCACACAAGCTCCACATCACTAAGCTTCTTGGTGGCCAACCTATACATCTTCTCCTGCTTTTCTGAGACCTTGTATAACTTTGCATAAGCTGTGTGGATGTCATCTTGTTCATCCATCTTCTCAAACTTGGACTCCACGAATTCCTCTTCTTCATCCACATCTTTAACAATCCCTTCAGTAGGATTGACAATGGCAGTGAAGGTATTCAGGATTCAGTCATCCTCATTGTCGGAATCATCCTCAGGCTTGATGTCACTTAATGTAGCAGCAAGTGTCTTGCTTTTCCCAATGGTCTTGAGATATGTGGGGTATTTTTGTTTCATATGTCCAAAGCCTTGACACCCAAAGCACTTTGGTCCTGAGGGAACAGTGTATTGACCACCATCCTTAGCATCCTTCTTCCCTTTGTCATGGCTCTTGAATTGTGAGGAGCTAGATTCCCTACGGTCCTTGTCGAAGCCCTTCCCATTTGCATTCATCATGAATTTCTTGAATTGCCTGGTGATGTAGGACTTCATCTTAGAATTTTCATCGTCTAAAGACTCATCTGTGTCATTGCTCTTGGCCTTTAGTGCCATGCTCTTGCTCTTGCTCGATTTCCTGATTCTAAACAAACCCAACTCATAGGTCTGTAGATTGCCAACCAGTTCTGTCAAAGGAATTTTGTAAATATCCTTCAATTAGAGATCTTTCATAGGTAATCTTGGCATGAAATCTTTTGGGTAGAGATTTGAGTACCTTTCTCACAATCTTGGGTTCAGGAATGGTTTCCCCAAGATTAAAAGCTGAGTTTATTATGTCCTTGAGCTTGGCATAGAACTCATCAAACAACTCATCCTCCTTCATCTTGATTTCTTTGAAGCTTGTAGTTAGCCTCTAAAGCTTCGAATCCTTGACAGCCTTAGTTCCTTGATATGTTGTCTGGAGGATGGTCCATGCTTCCTTAGCAGTTTTAGTGGAGGATATCTTTTGAACTCCTCATTTGTAACTGCACTGAATAACGCATTCAATGCCCTACTGTTAAAGTTTGCCGCCTTGATCTTAGCATCATCCCAATCGGCCGGGGCTTCCTTCGGCTTGATCCAGCCTATCTTCATAGCTTGCCACACTTTCTCATCTAGAGACTGCAAGAAAGCTCTCATGCGTACTTTTCAGTATGCATAGTTAGTGCCATCAAATAAAGGAGGTATAATAAGAGATTGTCCTCTACCCGTGACAAATAGGGGTCAATGGATCATACAGCAAAGATTAATCCTAATCAGAGTGTGCCTGCTCTGATACCACTTAATGGGCTAAAAATGTATTGACCCTTTGTGATAAATTAATTGATTAATTAGCCAAGTTTAATAATTAATCAAATTAACATGCAATGTACGTGGTAGCATAAAGAAATCACCAATTGAATTAAGTATACAGTAGAAATTAAATTGACATAGTGATTTCTTTACGAATGGGGAAAACTTACACAACAAAAACCCCACCGGGTAATTTTAAGGTCACCACTCTCGAGAATCCACTATTATAAAAACAAGCGGTTATAAGTAAAGGAATTCCAATACCTTATACCAACCTACAGTTGAACCCTTACCCCAATACCCAATTGGACTTGTTCTGTAGTGACAATCTCTCCATTCAATGCACGACTCCCAGTACGTGACTAACCAATTGTGAGGATCCCAATACGCGACTTTAATCACCAACTAGAGAAGGTTGTTGGCTACAAAGTTCTTTTATTCATCACTCGATGAAGATCATGAAGTTGCTTGGTCACAAAACCCTATGGTGTACAAACACAGCAGCTTCTTCAAGAAGTAGGGCAAACTAGGTTTCCGGTCACACTTCTTCACTCTTGTGAAATTTTCTCTTGTGCAATTATGCGTAACCTTTTACAGCCCTTAAAATAATCCTTCTATATGTTTAGGGTTGTGAGAAAAGAAAGCCCCAACACATACTCACGGATTGGATGAAAAACAATCCTGAAAAATTGAGTTTCATAAACCTCGACAGATACCTATTTGTCAGGCAGCTGTCGAGCCACGGGATTCAAACAGCTCTCTAAGCCTTGATAGATGCTAGCTGTCGAGTTTTAATAAACAACACTTTTCACACTTGATTCTTGGACAAACTTGCATGGCTTTAACACTTGACCTTGAAACCTTATTTCTTGAAGCATTAAACACATCCTAGATCTACCAAATTACAAGTAAAGTGAGTTTTGTCAAAGGATTCGCCAATTACATAAAATAGTGACATATGTTCCTAACATTGAATCACATATGTCTAAACAACATCCACTATCAGTGGATGTTGCAACTAATTATTTAGGGGGTTTGAATTTATATTTAAATGGTGGGACTAGTTTTAATGCATTGCTGTAAATATTTCTTATAACATATTTAGTGTTTTTGCTTTAGAATTTTATTTAGTTTCATTTTTATATTTGAGCAGATTTCTTATTGGTGGCTTTTTGGACATTTTCTTTTGGCACTACTTGAAGACATTTTAAGACGTCATCTTTTGGCCCTAACTATACTACATTAATGTTTTTATATTGTTATAAAACATCTTGTATTATTGTGTGTGTTGCAAACAACTTGTATTTTTATGGATGAATTGAATCTAATACTTGTTTTGTTTACTTTTGGATTGTATGGAACATTTGCTTATAAATGTTTTATGCATGCACTACTGTTTTGTGAATCATCAAAAACAAGATATGGAATCATCTTAAACAAGTCCATTATTTTATGCATGCACTATTGCTTCCAATGTCAAGTACTATTGTTTTGTCAAAAACTCCCTCTTACATTCACTGTTCTCTAGTAAATCTAGAGTATTTTTGCCCCATTTGAAAAAGTGTCTTTTATGGCTTTATATAGTGGTAAAATAGGGGTGTGGGAAGGCTCCCAAATGATTTAAGATTCATTCCACACAAATTTTAATGCAAAACGTTTTCCTTTCATATAATTTTGGAGCCCTAACTACGTGCGCATACTCGAGGTATGCTTGCGAGTACCCTAAGTATGTGTACACATTCTTTTAGTGTGCGTGGGAATACGTGTGTATCCATATGCACACTTAGGGTTTCCAGCAGCTTTTCTTTTCCAAAAATAGGTTTATTCTTTCAAAAATAAGTTTATTCTTTCCATAAATAATTCCTCAAGTCAAGATTGGGCCCCAAATCAACCTTGGGCCTCAGAGTATAATCGTTATTAGGGAATGGGGACCCGAGTCGTAAGGGGTACAAAACGTGGTGTCTACATTATTGATCTTGACCCTTGGATTCTTTTGGTTACTTATCTGCATGATTACCTAGCTAGTTTTAATATCATATAGAAGAAAAATACACACAATGAATATATTTCAGAAAAATCTTTCAAACTCACATATTTACATGTAATTAAATATAAAATTGATGTGATATTACGATCAAAACTAAGATAATAGTGAAAACTTAAGCAATTATCCTAAGCTGTCTGATAAGAGAAGGGAAGTAGCTATTGTGGGGTCTGGGGAGTTTATGCTTCATTTAAGTGGTTTAAACTCCTAAACCAATAAGACGCAGATGTTACAATTTAATATTTTTGTAGAGTCTTATGTATTTTCAATTTACCATTTTTGTCATTTTCTTCATATAATCTAGTTGGGTGCATATTAGATAAGTGGAACACAAATTCTCTGTGGAAATTTTTGTGTTCCACTAATCATAACTTGCCATGTGGTTAATTATTCTATTTTTTTCATTTTTAACTTTTGTTATTTTATAAGGAAAGTCAAATGAACACATAACAAATAGTGATTAATGGAGTATAAAATGGAACATGAAAAGTGGGACAGAATATTTAAATTCACAAAGGCAAGGTTATCAGGATTGAGATTCTACATGGGATCGATGAGAGGGTTTAGAGATTGGATCATAGGATCAGCGCCACAAGAATCACAAAATCCTACTTTTCAATTAATAAAAAACTAAAAAAATACTCATAATTATAATTCATAATATTAATTAAAGAAACCAAAAAAAAAAAATTTGACACAAATTAGTGAAATTACTAATAAAAAGTACCAAATTATATCAATTATAAAAGTAAGCAACTGACTACCAATATATCTCATTAGTAAGCAACTAATAGTAGGATTGCCAAAAAAAAAAAACTCTCCATTGTTGTCGATGATCTCTCACTGTTGGATTTCTTAGTTTCTTGCAATCGCCTTCAACTCTCTAGTAGTCTACTCTACTCTTTTCTCTTCTCTTTTGTTTTCTATTTAGATTAACTCGTTAAGATAACGACTTATTACTAACGTGAGCCTTAGGGTTTTATTTTTTCCTTATATATGTATGTATGTATGTTTCAATTTGAGCTAGGGTTACTAGGTTAATCTGTTTGTTACATTTTTTGTTCTCAAAATCCGTATCCCATTCTATTTAAAAAAACTCATCAAAATCCTTATCCCTTCCTATTTTAAAGTCCACTACAAATGGCGCTAACTTATGTTGATAACCACGTTGATGTGGAGTAACTATTTGACCCAAAATATGTCTAGCTTGTGCCTTCAATTTGTTCCTTAAAAAAGGCCAAGAACACACCCAAAATTGTTTCTCTAATTATGGTAAACCTCACAAACCAACCCCTCTTATCCTCTCCATTCGTAAAAATAGTGAACGAGGTTTCTACTTAAACACGTCACTGTAAAAAAACAAAATCAATAATTTCCCATAGCTAAGAAAAACAGAAAATGACCATTCTATAATGAGAAGTGCTAATTTGAATCTACCACTAAAATTAGATTTTTACCCCACCGATAACAACATAACAACCTGCCACTTAGTACTTGTTTTGAAAGTGTTGTGAAAATGTTGTTGAGATAGAATTTCTCTTCTATAAAAAGCCTTCTAAAATTTGTATAAATCACTTCTTAACCATACCATAAGTCATTTTCTCTGTACCCTAACAACAGAGAAAGTCTTGTAGTTATTAAATCTAACAAAAACCATGGTATTCAAGGACTACACCTTTTTCTCTTATGTCTTTTTAAAGACAACCGTCATCCTCTTTGCTGGCCATGCTCATGGCGCTGGCCTATGCGACAATGCTCCTAATAAGGAAGTCTGTAATTCAATTGTCTATAATCGGACTAACCCTCGTGATGCCGTGGTTGCAGCCATTCACAAAATGATATACCAGAACAAAGTGGCAAAGGTGGTGGCTAAAAAGCAACCCGAGTCCCCCCAAATTGAAAGATGCATACGTTTATTTGATGGTGCCATTTACCAGGCCAAACAAGCCTTAGAATACCTAAATAACGGTAACAGAAATGTCGCGAGGGACTACATCAATGGCACCATAGACAACTACCAGATATGCGATGATGAGTTTAAGGATTGGCACAAGACCAATCCTATTGCCAAATCTACTAAGCTCTTAAAGGACATGGCTAGTGTCGGTACGTATCTAGCAAAATTAATTAAAATTTAAAAGAGCTTGTGAGTTGTATGTGAGGGTTTAAAAGTGGTCTGAAGAATTTGTTATAAAAATGTTTTTTTTTTTTTTTGACTAAAAATTTGTGGAAGAGGCCATGTTTGTTTTATTTGAATCTTGCAGAGCTTGATAAATATATTATTGTTGTAGCTTGGTCTCCCAAACAAAAATTCCTAACTCTTGGTGCGATGGTCACTTCACAAATATAAATGTTTGTGGGGTGTGGGGGGCAAGGGCCGGGGTTCTAGTTTCCAGGATGGAGCTTCACACATATATACACTTAGATTAGGTTAGTGTAGAATTCTATCTTGTATCAAAAAAAAAAAAAAAAAAAATCTTGCAGAGCTCTTTCTCGTGCCATTGTGATAAGAGAAATCTTTTATTCTTAAACTTCTTACTTTTTAATAAATATCTTGAAATTTATCTATATAGAAAAATATAGTACTAGATTGGATTATGTATTTTCAATTTATCATTTTTTGTAATTTTCTTCATATAATCTAGTTGGGTGCATATTAGATAAGTGGAACACAAATTTTCTGCGACAATTTTTGTGTTCCACTAATCATAACTTGCCATGTGGTTAATTATGCTATTTTTTTTTTTTTCATTTTTAACTTTTGTTATTTTATAAGGAAAGTCAAATGAATACATAACAAACAGTGATTAATGGAGTATAAAAAGGAACTTGAAAAGTGGGACAGGAAATTTGAATTCAAAAAGGCAAGTTTATTAGGATTGAGATTCTACATGGGATCGGTGAGAAGATTTGGAGATCAGATCGTAGGATCGGCATGAGGATCACAAGATCCTACTTTTGAATTAATAAAAAACTATAAAAAACTATAAAAAAAAAATAAAAAATAAAAAATAAAAAAAAAACTCATAATTATAAATCATAATATTAATTAAAGAAACATAAAGATTAAAAAAAATAAAAAAATAAATTTGACACAAATTAGTGAAATTACTAATAAGAAGTAAAGTACCAAATTATATCAGTTATAAATTTTGTTGATCACAATTAAAAGCAAGCAACTGACTACCAATATATCTCATTAGCAAGCAACTAACAACAGAATAACAAAAACAAAAACAAAAACAAAAACAAAAAAAAAAAAAACTCTTCATTGTTGTCGACAATCTCTCTCACTGTGGCCTCACTGTCAAATTTCTTAGCTTCTTGCAATCGCCTTCAACTCTCTAGTAGTGTACTCTAGCCTTTTCTCTTCTCTTCTTTTTTCTATTTAGGTTATTGTTTACTTATATATGTATGTAAGTGTTAGGTTCTAAGAAATTAGGAACTAATGTATTATAACTCTATTTTGTAATGTTGGCAAACCATGATCAAAACGTTTTAGTCTTGTTTAGACTCGCTCAAAGTATATACTTTTTATGTAAAGTTGGAATTGAGTTGCTGCAGGATTTACTGTGTAAATTTGCCTGGCTTGATTGATCGAGAATTAGACTCGATTGATCGAAAGTCGTGCAGATTATTTTTTCTATAGAATTTTCAACTCAACCCAAGCCCATTTGACATGTAGGGTTTTATGTTTTGCCTTAAGTAAAAAAGAGAAAACCCTATCCACATTTTGATGTTGCTCCTTATGCTGTGTGTATGAATCTTTTGTGAGATCAAGAGGTGGTTGCCTGCACATACACTTAGGGTTTCCAAGATTCAAGATTATGTTAAGAACTTGGTGATTAATTCAGTTGCTGATTCAAGAGCTTAAAGATACATAAGCAGGAGTGCTTGTACTTGCTGGGAATCCAAGAAAGAAGTAGTCCATGGACTTGGAGCTGTCACGTGGTCATGGTAATAAGTTTCCTACTCGAGGTAGCAATAGGATTTTAGTGGTCTAAGTCGCTATTGTGTAAACTTCAATTCTTTCATAGTGGATTCAGTTTTACCTTGAGGATAGCTAGGTTAAATCCTCCCAAGATTTTTTACCGGTTTGGTTTTCCTGGGTTATCATATTGTTGTGTTCTTTATTTTCCGCACGTTACAATAATGTGATATATGTGTGTTAACCTAGATTTGATAATTTGACTAAGTAATCACTTAGCTAATTACCTAGGTTAATATGGTTGTGGTTTTAAAGGGTCTAAAAACAAACTGTATGTATGTTTCAATTTGAGCTAGGGTTACTAGGTTAATCCGTTTGTTAATTTTTTGTTATCAAAATCCGTATCCCATCCTGTTTAAAAAAACTCATCCAAATGTTTATCCCTTCCTATTTTAAAGTCCACAACAAATGGCTAACTTACGTTGATAACCATGTTGATGTTGAGTAATTATTTGACCCAAAATATGTCTAGCTTGTACTTTCAATTTGTTCCTTAAAAAAAAGCTAAGAACACACCCAAAATTGTTTCTCTAATTATGGTAAACCTCAAAATCCAACCCCTCTTATCCTCTCCATTTCGTAAAAATAGTTAAGGTCGTTTCTAGTTAAACACATCTCTGTAAAAAAACAAAATCAATAACTTCCCATAGCTAAAAAATAAAAAATAAAAAATAAATAAAAAAAGACCATTCTATAATGAGGAGTGCTATGCACACAACATTTTCACAAAAGTTCATAAGTGATTAGTATTTATTGGTTCTAATTTGAATCTACCACTAAAAGTACTTTTTTACCCCACCAATAACAACGTAACAACCTGCTACTTAGAACTTGTAGTAAAAATGTTGTGAAAATGTTGTTGAAGCCTTCTAAATTTTGTATGAACCACTTCTTAACCATATCATAAGTCATTTTTACCGTACCCCAACAACAGAGAAAGTCTTGTAGTTGTTGAATCTAACAAAAACCATGGTATTCAAGGACTACACCTTTTTGTTTCTCAAAAAAAAAAAAAAAAAGGACTACACCTTTTTCTCTTACGTCATTTTAGCGACAGCCATCATCCTCCTAGCTGGCCATGTTCATAGCGCTAGCCTATGAGACAATGCTCCTAATAAGCAAGTCTGTAATTCAATTCTCTATACTCGGACTGACCCTCGTGATGTCGTGGTTGCAGCCATTAACAAAATGATATACCAAAACAAAGTGGCAAAGGTGGTGGCCAAAAAGCAAACCGAGTCCCCCGAAATTGAAAGATGCATACGTTTATTTGAGGGTGCCATTAGTAGGGCCAAACTAGCCTTAGTATACCTAAATTTCGGTAACAAAAATGTCGCGAGGGACTACATCAATGGCACCATAGACAACTACCAGATATGCGATGACGAGTTTAAGGACCATCGCAAGACCAATCCCATTGCCAAATCTACTAAGCTCTTAAAGGACATCGCTAGCGCCGGTGTGTATCTAGCACATTTAATTAAAAGTGCTCTGAAGAAATTGTTACAAAATGTTTTTGGCTTTTTTTTTCTTTTGAATAAAAATTTGTGGAGGAGGCCATGTTTGTTTTATTTGAATCTTGTAGAGCCCTTTCTCGTGCCATTGTGATAAGTGAAAATCTTTTATTCTTAAACTTTTTATTCTTTAATAAATATCTTGACATTTATCCATATAAAATAATATAGTACCAGATTGGATTATGTATTTTCAATTTATCATGTTTTGTCATTTTCTTCATATAATCTAGTTGGGTGCATATTAGGTAAGTGGAACACAAATTCTCTGCGGCAATTTTTGTGTTCCACTAATCATAACTTGCCATGTGGTTAATTATTCTATTTTTTTCATTTTTAACTTTTGTTATTTTATAAGGAAGGTCAAATGAATACATAACAAATAGTGATTAATGGAGTATAAAAAGGAAAATGAAGAGTGGGACAAAAAATTTGAATTCAAAAAGGCAAGGTTATCAGGATTGAGATTCTACATAGGATCGGTGAGAGGATTTGGAGATCAGATTGTAGGATCGGCATGAGGATCACAAGATCCTACTTTTTGATTAATAAAAAATTAAAAAAAGAACTCATAACTATAAATCATAATATTAATTAAAGAAACATGAAAATAATTGACACAAATTAGTGAAATTACTAATAAAAAGTAAAGTACCAAATTATATCAATTATAAATTTTATTGAACACAATTAAATTAAGCAACTAACTAATCATATATCTCATTAGTAAGCAACTAACAGCAGAATAAATAAAAAAACAAAAAAAAAAAAAAAAACTCTTCATTGTTGTCGACAGTCTCTCTCACTGTCGGATTTCTTAGCTTCTTTCAATCGCCTTCAACTCTCTAGTAGTGTACTCTAGCCTTTTCTCTTCTCTTCTTTTTTTCTATTTAGATTTTTACCCCACCGATAACAACATAACAACCTGCCACTTTGTACTTGTTGTGAAAGTGTTGTAAAAATGTTGTTGAGATAGAACTTCTCTTCTATTAAAAGCCTTCTAAAATTTGTATAAATCACTTCTTAACCATATCATAAGTCATTTTCACTATACCCTAACAACAGAGAAAGTCTTGTAGTTATTAAATCTAACAAAAACCATGGTATTCAAGGACTATACATCTTTCTTTTATGTCTTTTTAGTGACAGCTGTCATCCTCCTTGCTGGCCACGCTCATGGCGCTAGCCTATGCGACAATGCTCCTAATAAGCAAGTTTGTAATTCAATTGTCTATAATGAAACTGACCCTCATGATGTCGTGGTTGCAGCCATTCACCAAAAGATATATCAGAACAAAGTGTCAAAGGTGGTGGCTAAAAAGTGTTAGGACATATGTGAATTATGTTAGGAACATATGTCAATGTAGAATTGGCTAATCTTTTGACAAAACGCACTTTACTTGTAATTGGGTAGATCTAGGATGTGTTTAATACTTTGAGGACAAGGTTTCAAGTCCAAGTGTTAAAGACATGCAAATATGTCCAAGAATCAAATGAAGAAGTGCTAGATTTCAAAGCTCGACAGATAGAATCTGTCGAGGTTTAAAAGTGTTGGAAAAATACATGTTTGTATCTCATACAAAACATACGCAGCGGAAAAATTAACGAATCTACTTCATTCGCAATTGATAACATATACATTGTAAATTTCAGAAGTTAAGAACAAGAGAGTATATCTTGGTGTGGTGAATTTCAAAACAAAAGATTAGAAGAACTCGGGAACACTTTCAATCTTCACTCCAATTCCACTAATGTCCAAGAAGTGTGGTCTCTCAATCAGTTATATGAATTTGTTCAAGGGAGAATTGGAAAGTGTCCAACACTCACATACAAACCATTTCATGTATCTTACATGATCTTAATGAAAAACCACTCATATTAAATTTTGTATGTTTCTCTCCTTATATATATTAAATTGATTATCTAATTGGGCTAGCATTTTGGGCCATTCCAATTGGGCTCACCTTTTGGGCCATTCCAATTGGGCTCTAGTATGTGGCCTGGAGTGGGACCGAAAGGAAACAAATAAGACTCTAACTCCAATGGGCCTTGGGCTTTCTTGTCAACTCTTGACAAGTCCAAAGTTACCATTAATTATATTAAATACTACTATATGAATATAATTGCACTCTAGGTCTTATTAATAAATTATATCCCAAAACTTTATTATACATGCAACCCCTTCATAAAATATTCGTAGTAATACAAAGTCATGAATGTTGTCTGCCACTTTGAAGATTACTAAATCTTAATCTTTGAGTACTCGGTTTAATCCTCTAAGTTATTAATCATATATTTATGAAATCCAAATTTATAAATATATATACTTTAGTTACTCCTTACTAAAGTGGTTGGGCCCAACACTCTGAATAACCAAACCCATTAAACTTATCTCAAGGGAATATTTTATTTCTCCGTTAAGAGATTATGAATTCCATCTTGAGAATATATATTCCATCAACACTAAATGCGGCTGCCCAATATACTGATATTTTGATCAGAACTTATAGATCTCACTCCTAATATATCAAAACAACCTACACCTTATGATCAAGTCCATTATTCTCTCAGGATTTAGAGTTGATGTAAATAGAAGTCGTGAGATTTATTATTCATTTGAAAGTCGTTAGGAGAATAATAAATCTCATAGCGGTCCAGTTCAATATGTTTTAACTCTTAAAACATATTAACATATCAACTAGAAGTCTTCACTTCCATGATCAAGACAAATCATCTTAGTTGATATGTTATAGTCTTCACAGATGAAATGCCCAATTTCGTCATCGACTACAAACTAAAATTCCGAGTTTACTAAAAACTTGTGATTTATATCTTCTGTGACTTTTCACATAAATCACATACTATACATCTCATGGACTAAGATAATGTCCCATTAGTTCATTTATAAATAGTCTCATATAATTAAACAATTTAATTATTTATGACATGCCAATAAATTGGATTTTAGGGCATAAACCCCAACAATCTCCCACTTGCCCTCAAAGACAATTGATCATATATCAGACACTTATCTCCCTTTAAAGTAATTCATAGTCACTCTAAGGCAAGGTTTGGAAACAAGTTTCAGTCAAATTTATTACATAAATTATCTTTTCTACTACTACTACTTCTCACGTACTCATATCTCTCTAATGAGAAAATATTTACGCTTAATGTGTATCTTCACCACCTAGGATGAACACATCTTGAAGTCCAACTTCATGAATCACAATCAAACTACAAGTCAGTATTTGTACATCCAGTAACCATCAAAACTTCACTTTTGTAAACAAGCATATAATCCCTCATTCTCCTAAGATATTTGGTATATGCTTTACTCCCACTAAATTAAGTGATCTTTGATTCAATTGATATTTTCTTACCATGCCCACCACAAAAATAGATATTTAGCCTAGTATATGGCATAGCATAGAGACTTCCTATTGATATGATATAAGGAACCGTCTTGATATGCTCTTCCTTTTATGTCTTAGGAATCTAGTCCTTTATAAAGGAACTTCAAACTTAAAAGGAAAGAATCCTTTCTTGAAGTCTTACATGCTATACTTGGCTAGAATCTAATCTATTTAAGCAATTTGAGATAGACCCAACATCCTAATTTCTAAATTTTAACAAAGTTTAATTCTTAGGATGTGACCAGTCTTTCCCAAGTACTTTATATCAAACTAGACTAGACAACCAAAAACTCCATTGATGACAACAACTCTACATCATTCTAAACAATTGGAATGTCATCAACATACATTAATAAAATTTATTATTCTATATGACTTTTACACACATAAGGCCTTTTAATACTTGATCAAAATCAAACAACTTGATTGCTTGATCAAAGATGATATTTTATGATTCAGATGCTTGCTTTAGTCCATAAATGAACTTTAAGCAACTTGCATACTTAACACTACTGGTTCTTAGCTGTGAACAAGTCTAGTTACAACATATAGATGTCTTCCTCAAGATTGCTACTAAAAGAAGCTTTCTTGATATCCATTTCCATATTTCATCCAAATGAAATATAATGAATAAGAGAATCTAGATAGGGTCAAACTTGACTATTGGTGAAAAAATATTTTCATAGTTGAATCAGTTCTTTCTGAATAAATCTTTTCACCACTAGTCTTGACTTTGAAGGTTTACGCCTTCTAATCTATCAATCTCATTTCCTTGTAGACCTATTTGAAAACAGTAGGCTTAATGCCATTAGGCGCCTCTACAAGTTCTAGACTTTAAATAGAATCTAATTCTATTCACATAACCTTGATCTAGTAATTCATATTCATATCATCTATTGCCTTTATGTAGGACCAAGGATCAAATTCATATGAATTTATTTGGTAATTGATAATCCTCCCACTACGATATTGTACCGATGTACTAGCTATATATATAGAATAATACCTTGTGGTGTATCTAATACAACCATCTCATATCTAAATGTATTTTATAGTTGTCTTACAACAAATTCTGACATTTTTCTTCTAGAGCAATTCTACTTTTAGCTTTAAAAACCTGGGGAGGATTCAACCTAACTATCCTCAAGGTAAACTTGAATCTACTATCTTGAAAGAATCGAAATTCATACAATAAGACTTACAAGCCCCCACGCTCGACTTCTTATTGCTACCAACCAGTAGAACTTACTGACACGACCACATGCAAGCTCCGAATCCACGGACTCCTTCTTTCTTGGATTCACCACCAGATACAAGCACACCTGCTTGTGTTTTCTTTAAGCTTCAATGGCAGCAATTGAATTGATCATCAAGGTATAGATAAATCTTCTCCTTGAAAACCCTAAATTTGTGTAAATGAAAGCTCTTCTAGATCTCACAAGAGATTTACACAAACCGCAATTATGAGCAACACTAAAACGTGGTTAGGGTTTGCCTTTTATACTTAGGACAAATAAGAAACTCTAAAAACGTTTTAAAACACTTAGGGCTGAGTTTGAAAAATCTACAGAAAATCATTCTGCCCGAGCTTCGATTGATCGAGCCTGTCTTTTGATCGATCGAGCCAGGTCGAAAGGCACAATGCTTTCCTGCTTTAACTCGATTCCAACTTTACATAAATGCACAACTTTGAGCTAGACTAAAACACTTCTAAACACATTGTTTTGATCATGGTTTGCCAATAATACAAATTAGAGTTCTAAATACATAAAATCCTAAGACTTTAGAACCTAACAAACTCCCCCTTTAGCAATCCGTGACAAAACACAACTAGAAGCTCAAAGTTTACAAAATAAAAAGCCCTTTACAAAATAATGCTCATAAAACAAATTCAATCCTAACTATTATCCATCAATTGCAAG
Source organism: Quercus robur (assembly GCF_932294415.1). Lineage (NCBI taxonomy): Eukaryota > Viridiplantae > Streptophyta > Magnoliopsida > Fagales > Fagaceae > Quercus > Quercus robur. The sequence goes on from NC_065538.1 coordinate 49,530,734, forward strand.
TGTAGACAACAGCTCAATTGAATCAACCTGTATATTTCCTGAAACACTAAATAGAATGCATAACCGCATGTGTGGAAACAATACAAGTAAACAAATTAAATTCTTGATTTCAAACAACACACAAATAAAGACATATATCAATGAATAACTCATAAATATAAATCAATAAGCAATTTGAAACAAGAAACATATAAAGTACCAACAAAACATAAAACTCCCCCTAACATGAATATCCCATCAAAAAACATGGCAAGAGCTAAAAATGTAAAGTACAAAGTGAAGCACCTAGATACAATCTAAACTCCACAAGCTCCAACCAAAATAAATAAACTCCCCCTGAAAGCAAAAACACTACAAAATACTCCCCCTTTTTGTGACGAAATGCCAAAGGGCAAACAAAATCTCCATCATCAAAAGGGATGTGGTCTAAACTGCGCCAACTCCGCACGCAAGGCACGGATCTCATCGAGCATGTCCACCAAAATCTGTCCATGAGCCGCTTGAACGGTCAAGATATGATCCAACGTGCGACAAATGTCTGAATCATCCGAAGCAGTCGGTGGAGGAACATCATCATCAGCAGCAGCACTTAATGTCTCAGCAGCATCAACACCTATAGAAAAGGGAGAAGGGGGAACAACACTAGATGACGCACCTCTAGGACGTGAAGGAGCAACTCTCAAGTGAGCAGCCCTCTGTCTAAGAAAGGTGGCACCTATGGTAGCAACAACATGTATAGGCTCACCGGACGGGAAACCATCTAGACCTAAAAAGAGCAAAATCCTATGAATGAAAATAGGATGAATAAGCGCATGCCCTACGGTAGAACTCCTATGAACCTCGTTCAAAAAACGAAGGAACAAGTGAGGAAAACTGATAGACGCTCCAAAAACAAAGGCATACAAAAACACACATCGCTCTAGAGGGATGGTGTGGAAGTGAGAAATAGGCCACAACGAATGACACGCTATCCTAAAGAAAAGATAGGCAGTCTCGGTAAGCTCAGCGGACGTGATCCGAGGATCAGAACCCCACTGGATAGATGACCCAGTGATGTATGACATGACTACATCTAAGGAGGGCAACTCATCATAGGGATAGTCAGGCTCCCGAACAACCGGAACCCCAAGAGCCTTAGTCACTACCCGAGGGGTAATGGTCAACCCAACACCTCGTATCCAACTCCTAACAAGGGTGTTGGACTCATAGATGTGGCAAGAGAGGTTCGAGAAGAACCCTCTAATCAGGGCAGTCGGGGGTGGATGATCTATCTCTAAGAGAGGCAACCAACCTCTAGACTCAAAATTGGCCCTAATGGCTGGATCAAGCTCATCTAAGACTACAGCTCGCTCAGCCTAAATCTTACGCTTACGGTTCAAAGTCTCAAAGGCCTCTCTGCACTTATCATTCCTAAACTCCTCAACCCTAGAGGGAGACACAGAGGAAGTGGAAGGGGTCCTATTTGCTCTAGTTTTCCTAGGCATGGTGCTAGGATAAGGACCAAAACACAGAGCAAAAGAACAAACACAAAACCAAGGGCAGACTGCAAGTTAGCACAAAAAGAAGAAATAAAATCTATATGATGCATGACAAATTTAAATGGTATGATGCATGTTCTAATGTAGTGAATTAAGTCCAAAAAGTTCAAATTCACAAAATTGGCTTGAACATTGAGGTATTAACACAAAAACCCCAAAATTTGGAAAACCACTTGATCAATTTGAAAAATATTGACGAATTGATCATCACACATGATAGAATTCAAAAAATAATGACCAAATACATCAATTTGACAAGCCAATTTCATCAATTTAACCCAATTAGACAAAAACCCCAATTCGGAACAATTTCAAACCCTAGAATTTTCAATTTTTCAAAAACCACAAAATTGATCAAATTAAACTACAAGAATCATCATTATAGCATCCTAGAACAAAAACCCATTGATCATTTTCACCAAAACAGGTTTGAATCAACAAATATATATATATATATATAATTAGATAATTCAAAATGAGAAAAAAGATTTTGTCGTGCATAAACACTAATGCCTACACTAGTTGAGACTGATATCTTTCAAATTCTTATAAGAATAACAGGGAGGCCAAAAAGGTAGCTAATGACCATTAGTCAGAAGAATAGCATATGATTCCCTCAATAAAGATATGAAAATCAAATCTAGATTCATAACCATAAGACAGTAATGTAGGTCCACACTTCTATAAATTTCTAAATGACAATTAACACTAATATATTAAGACTTACTTTAATCATGCTTCATTCTTCTTCTCATTCAACAGAGAAATGCATATAAGCCCTTGTTGTTAAGAACATATTTTATGTAATTAGCTAATCCTTTGACAAAATGTACTTTACTTGTAATTGGGTAGATCTAGGATGGGTTTAGTACTTCAAGAAACAAAAGTTCAATTCAAGTATTAAAGCCATGAAGATTGGATCAAGAAACAAGTGAAGAAAAACTATTCATTAAAGCTCAACAGATACCTTGACATAAACAATATCTATTGATATTTAAAAACGAAGCTCGATAGAAGCTGAATCTGTCAGGATCTATGAAATCAAAATTTCTAGATCTGATTTTTGGCCCTAACTGACATGTATGTTTAGGGTTTCTTTTCTCACAACCCTAGACATCTATAAGGCTTATTTTAAAGGCCGTTATATGAAGAACACATGTAGAAAGTGACCTAGTGCCTTATTCTCTCTGCAAGAAGTTACTACGTCTTTTACGCCTTAGGGTTTTTGTAACCAAGTACTTTTTTATCTCAATTTTTGATGAAGTGAAGAACTTTGCAACCAACAACATCTTCAAGTTGCTAGAGTTAGTTACGTATTGGGATCCGTGCAAAAGGGTAGCATTTATATATTGAAGAGTTTAGAGGTTCTGAAGCGGTAGAAGGTTTCCGCTGTAAGTTCATCTACAGAGATTGTAGAGTCTAGGGACAAAGGTTTTGTACCATATCTAAAACTTCTCTTTACTATAGTAAATTGCTTTTCGGGAAGGTTTCCCCCCAAGTTTTTTACTGTGAAACTAGTTTGTTTCATTGGTTTTTCTAGGTCATCATATCTTGTCTTATTTACTATTCCACCATGCATGATATTGACATGATATTGTTGTTTATTTGTTTTAACAAGGTTTATTCATAATAAATCTAATTAACAACTTGGATTTAAAACTTATTAATTCTATCAACCAGGGTCTAAATTTTCCCAACACTTGTAATCAATATAAGACTAAACAAAAGAAACCATATTCTATATGTATAATTAAGTGAATGGTCTATGAATTTTAACCACATCAATGGCACACATAGACTTTCAAAAAATCCTAATCTCAAAGTAACATCATACCTATATTAATATATATAATCATGAACTGATATCTTCAAGCCAATATACATTAATTTAATTTAATCCACGGATATAAAAGCATTCAAATCCATATACATTAATTTAATTTAATCCAAGGATATAAAAGCATTTGAATGATGTTAGGCACATGAGTCATGTATATGTACATTGACGGCGTACAACCACTAATACAAAAACTAGCAAAGCACTGGCACCGTAGCTAAAAGATATAATCATGGGCCACTTCGAATCAAAAAGAACCAATATATATCGCATCGCATATATAAAACATGGCACACGGGTTTTATTGAAAAAAAAAAAAAAAAAAAAGATTATGTGTTCATCAAGAAAACAATTTTCTTTGACTTAGAACTCAATCAACTTGTTATACAAACATGATATTGAAGTAGGCTTCACAAAAGAAACACAAAATAGGAAATCTGTATCCTACTTAGCAAAACAATTTGGGTATTTCTCAAAGCTCAAAGAAGTTTGAAATTTTACCCAAAAGAAATTATCTACGATGCATTCATTATAATAAAACAAGCAAAGCAAAGCAATTCTAGACAAAAATCTTTCACAAACTAAACTAAAGCCATTCATGATACAAAGTACTCATAAAACCCCATGCATGAGACCACTCGTATAAGGTTATATATATATATATATATATATAAATATATATGATAACAATGAGATTTCTCCTTTTGCTTGTATGCTATATGCTCTACATTTGTTCCTGAAGTTACAAGCAGGGAACAAGAAACTAGCAATAAATATCAGCTCTTTAAAGGGGAATGGCATTATAAGATCATCTTGTTATTGATTTTGCATGAAGTACATCTAACCAATCTATCTGATCCCAGAGTAGTAGGAAAGGAGGTTTGAAATGAAATTCGACATCTCCTAGATACCAAAGGTAATTCTAAGTCATACTTATCAAGTAATTCAAATCAAGAAATTGGGACCCAATTGCTAAATAAAGCATGCATAATGAATGTATATGAGTAAATAACAAAACCACTTCTATGATTTGCGTATAGAGAAACAAAAATGCTTGCAGTTTTAGGATATGCAGATGGCAAAACAAAATACTTATTGTTTTAGAATTGGAATTGAGTATTTTATGTATCTTCACCTCAAGAGGAAACCAATATGGACAAGAGAATTTAGCTGCATTTATCTACACATCAGCCACAAGAGCAGTTAGTTAAAAGCTGTCAATCCTCCATTTTTTGAACTACTAATTGTTATGCAACTCACATTCAGTCCCTAGTGAAAGTTTCCTCTTTGTTCATGGGAGTAATAAAAGAATAGGATAAATTACACTAACCACTCTTGAGGTTTGACTAATGTTAGGTGACAGTTTTTAGACCCCTTAAACAATTGATTCAACCTAGGTAATTTGTCAAGTTGTTACTTAGTCCAATTAAACAAGTCTAGGTTATCACAATAATAAAGATCAAATCATGCAAAGCAGCGGAAAATAAATAAGACAATGATATGATCACCCAGGAAACCAAACCGGTAAAAACCTGGGGAAGATTTGACCTAGCTATCCTCAAGGTAAACTTGAATCCACTATCTTGAAAGAATCGAAGTTCATACAAAAGGACTTACAAGCACCCCTGCTTGACTTCCTAATGCTACCACCAGTAGAACTTACTGATACGACCACGTGCAAGCTCCGAATCCACAGACTCCTTCTTTCTTGGATTCCCACCAGCTACAAGCACCCCCGCTTGTGTATTCTTTAAGCTTTAATGGCAGCAACTGTTTTGATCATCAAGGTGTAGAGAATATCTCCTCCTTGAAAACCCTAAGTTTGTGTAAAGGAAAGCTCATCTAGATCTCACAAGAGATTTACACAAACCGCAATATGAGCAACACTAAAACGTGGCTAGAGTTTGCCTTTTATACTTAGGACAAATAAGAAACCCTAAAAACGTTTTAAAACAACTAGGGCTAAGTTGGAAAATTCTGCAGAAAAGCAATCTGCCTGAGCTTCGATCGGTTGAGCCTAAGCTTCGATCGATCGAGCCAGGCCGAAAGCCACAGTGCTTTCTGCTTTACACTCGATTCCAACTTTACATTGACATACAACTTTGAGCTAGCTTTAAACACTTCTAAACACATTGTTTTGATCATGGTTTGCCAACAATACAAATTAGAGTTCTAAATACATAAAGTCCTACACTTTAGAACCTAACAAACTCTCCATTTGGCAATCCGTGACAAAACACAACTTAGAAGCTCAAAGTTTACAAATTGAAAAGCCCTTTACAAAATAATGCTCATAAACCAAATTCAATCCTAACTACTATCCATCAGTTACAAGTGTAGACAGCAGCTCAATTGAATCAACCTGTATATTTCTTGAAATACTAAACAAAATGCATAACCGCATGTGTGGAAATAATACAAGTAAACAAAATAACTTCTTGATTTCAAACAACACACAAAAAAAAAACATATATCAATGAATAACTCATAAATATAAATCAATAAGTAGTTTGAAACAAGAAACAAATAAAGTACCAACAAAAACATAAAACTCCCCCTAACATGAATATCCCATCAAAAACAAGGTAAGAGCTAAAAATGTTAAGTACACAGTGAAGCACCTAGATACAATCTAAAACTCCACAAGCTCCAACCAAAATCAAAAAGTCTCCCCCTAAAAACAAAAACCTATAAGTACTCCCCCTTTTTGTGACGGAATGCCAAAGGGCAAACAAGATATCCATCATCAAAAGGGAGGTGGTCTAAACTACGCCAACTCCGCACGCAAGGCACGGATCTCATCAAGTACGTCCACCAAAATCTGTCCTTGAGCCGCCTAAACGGTCAAGACATGATCCAACGTGCAACGAATGTCTGAATCATCCGTAGCAGTCAGTGGCGGAACAGCAGCATCAGCATCAGCAGCAGCACCTGAAGTCTCAGCAGCAGCTATACTTGTAGAAGAGGGAGGAGGGGGAACACTACTAGATGACACACCTCTAGGACGAGAAGAAGGGACCCTCAACTGAGCAGCCCTCTGACGAAGAAAGGTGGCACCTATAGGAGCTATCACATGAACAGGCTCACCTGACGGAAAACCATCTAGACCTAAATAGAGCAAAATCCTATGAATGAAAATAGAATGAATCAGCGCATGCCCTACGGCAGAACTCCTATGAACCTCGTTCAAAGAACGAAGAAACAAGTGAGGAAAACTGATAGACGCTCCAGAAGCAAAGGCATACAAAAACACACATCGCTCTAAAGGGATGGTGTGGAAGTGAAAGATAGGCCACAAGGAATGACACGCAATCCTAAATAAGAGATAGGCAGTCTCGGTAAGCTTAGCGGACGTGATCCGAGGATCAGAACCCCACTGGATAGACGACCCAGTGATGTAAGACATGACAACATCTAAAGAGGGTGACTCATCATAGGAATAGACAGCATCCCAAACAACCAGCACCCCAAGAGCCTCAGCCACCACCTGAGGGATAATGGTGAACTCTACACCTCGTATCCAACTCCTAACAAGGGTGTTGGAATCATAGACGTGACAAGAGAGGTTCGAGTAGAACTCTCTAATCAGGGTGGTCAGAGGTGGATGATCTATCTGTACGAGAGGCAACCAAACCCTAGACTCAAAACTGGCCCTAATTGCCGGATCAAGCGCATCTAACACAACAGCTCGCTCAGACCAAATCTTACGCCTACAGTTCAAGGTGTCATAGGCTTCTCTACACTTATCATTCTTAAACAGCTCTACTCTAGGTGGAGACTTAGAGGAAGTGGAAGTGGTCCTATGAGCTCTAGTTTTCCTAAGCATTGTGCTAAGATAAGGATCAAAACACAGAGCGAAAGAACAAAACCACAAAACAAAACCAAGGGCAAACTGCAAGTTAGCACAAAAACAAAAACAAAAAAAATAGAATCAAAATCTATATGATGCATGAACAAGTTTAAATGTCATGATGCATGTGCTAATGCAGTGAATTAAGTCAAAAAGAATCAAATTACAAAATTGGCTTGCACATAAAGGTTTTTAACACAAAAAACCCCCAAAATATAGAAACCACTTGATCAATTTTAAAAAAAATTGACAAATTGATCATAATACATGATATAATAACAACAATAATGACCAATTACATCAATTGGAGAAGCCAATTTCATCAATTTAAGCCAATTTGACAAAATCCCCAATTCGGATCAAATTCAAAACCCTAGAATTTCCAATTTTTCAAAAACCACAAAATTGATCAAATTAAACTATAGGGAACATCAATATAACATCATGGCACAAAAACCCATTGATCAATTACACAAGAATTGGCTTGAATCATCAAAAACCCCAATAATTTTGAAGATGCCGAAAATACCCATGGGAATGCATGAAAAATGCATGAAAACAAGAAAGAAACTTGAAAAAGAAGGGCAAAAGGGTCTTACCGGCTTCTAAGGACAAAAACCTTGCAAAAATCTTGAAGGAAAATGACAAAAATTTGATGATGGAGCCAAGAGCCAATGCAGAGAGAGACAGAAGCTTGAAAAAGTTTGAATAGTGACTTTGAAAAAGTCCTATTCTGCTTTTTAAAAAACCTGATACACGAGTTTCGATCGATCGAAAATCAGCCTTGACCGGTCGAAACAGACAGAGGCTCCCTCTCTCAAAAATTTTAAAATTTTAAAAATTTCGATCGGTCGAAAAACAGAATGGACCGATCGAATCAGGCAGAGGCTCACCATATTTTTCAGGAAAAACACAATTTTTTAAAAACAAGTTGGTTTAACTCAAAGCTTTGAAATTTAAGAACAAAAATGCATGAGTATGAGATGATATGATTTTCCAAACAAGAATTTTAAGCCCAATATTCCCAAAAACAAAATTTTGCATTCTCCACAAATTTTCAAGCAACAAATTTAGTTTGCACATAATTCAAAGTGATTGCAAAAACTTGGTTGGTTAGACCATAAACACACACAATAACATGTACAATGTTTAGCAATGAGTAACTCGTGTAGTGTATGCGACTAGCAAAGACATGAGATACATGTGAGGTGATATGTGAATAGCAATCAATCACAAAGTCTACAAAATTCATCACAAAGAATTTAAAAGAGACTATCACCTAAAGAGTTGCATCATATAACTCCCACATCTCCTAGATCATAAGCTTGCAATCATGTAAGTTTCTTGTATTTATGCCTCATAATATACATTCCAATTTTAAGTTTATGTGAGTTTGGCATCAAGCCTAATAGTACACACCAATTAAATTTTAAGAATTAAGCACTTTTACCGAGGCTTCACCTTATGTTCTTTTTGTGCATGTGCTACACTGTCTCGAGTACAAAATCTTATGATATGCACTAAGGTGTTCATAATTGGCTAGTGAACAGTGGTGAGATGGTTATTTATGTCTTTCTCTAAAAGTTCAAGTCCAACATTTAAAGACAAGTGACTTCAAGATTAAGACATAGTAATCAAAAACCATACACATCTTTCCCACACAACATGCACTACAAATCTTCAACTAGTAGAGTGCAATAAATAAGCTCATCAAAGCTAAACAAGGTACAAAAAACATGTTATGTGAAAATAAATTGACCAACCTTGTTCTCAAAAACCAAGAAGAATAGTGCAAAAACAAAATGTGCTTCCTTTTCCCTTTTTTTTTTTTTTTTAATAAAAAATAAAAACACCTAGAATGAAATGCATGAATGTTATGCAATGCAAATCCTAGAGACAAAAAAAAACCAACCAAAGAACAATGGTCACAAAGGGTAGAGCAATGAAGCACAAGGACCATGTCAGAAAGACTCAGTTAGGTCGAGTCTTTTGCATCCAAAACTTTTTAGATGCACCACGAGCATTGGAGTTCTTATTCACTTGAGAATGATTACCAACTCCAGGATTGGAATAAAGGTTTAAAGCCTTTATCAAATCACCAATAAGTACCATAGGATCAAGTGCTTAAGGCACAGGTACTTTTGGTTTGTTTGCTTTCTTTGCAGCTTGCAGCTTGTAGCAATTTGGACATATGTGTCCAGTCTTTCCACAAAAGTGACAAACCCATACAGGTTTATCATGTGTCTTGTCCTTAGATAGGGTAGGCTTCTTAGGCTTAGATTCTTTCAGATCAACCCTAATCTTCCTAGATGATGAACCTTCTAAGAGTTTAGCAACCTCACTCATAGGGGGTTTGACAGTTTCACTCACTATCTCACTCACAAAAGGTTCAAAAGAAGAAGATGAAGGAACAAACTTAGTGGAATGGGGAGCGGACACACAGATGATATCAACATAACCTAAACCAGTTTTGTCAGAAGATGACTTTTGAACACTCAGCATTTGATCAAGTTTAGAACTAGCAGATCTAGCAACAGATAAATCAAGTTCCAAAGATTTAACTTTATCAAGCAAAAGCATGTTTTCAGTTTTCACATTGTTCAAAAGATCATTAGCATCAAACAATTTAACAAGCAAAATTTTCTTTTCAAGCTCAAGAGTTCAATTTTCTTTAGGCCAAGTTCAACATTCATAGCATCCTTTGCAACAACTTTGCAAAGTTTGTTATAGGCCTCTTAAAGATCTGCATCTTCAGAGAGTTCCCCATCAGAAAGGTTCTCTTCAACAGTTATGCTCTCATCAACTACAGCAGTAGCAGTGAAAGCAATGAAGTTTCCATCCTCATCACAATCAGAATCATGATTAGAAACTTCACCATCACTAAGGGTTACAGCCATAGCCTTACCCATAAACTTCAAATAGGTTGGACATTCAGATTTCAAGTGTCCATACCCTTGACATCCAAAACATTGAGAACCCAAAGAATTATTGGAAGTTTGACCTACTCTTTCTCTAGGTTTATCATTGTTATTAACCTTAGTGGAATCATGCTTCCTAAAATTTCTAGGTTCAATAGTGTTTGTGCCTCTTGCCTTTCTATTGTTATTCCTGAGAAAGTTTCTAAAGTTCTTGACAAGATAGGCAATCTCTGTAACAAAGAGCTCATCATCAAATCCACCACTATCAACATCATCAACAGACTTAAGAGCCATTGATTTGGATTTGGTAGTTTTGGGTAGATCTAACTCATAGGATTGAAGAGATCCTACAAGCTCATCAACAGGGATGGAATCCACATCCTTGCTTTCAGTAATGGCAATCACCTTGGGTCTAAAGTCTTCAGTCAAAGATCTAAGAATCTTCCTAACAATTTTAGGTTGATTATAGATTTCACCCAAGTTAAAGGCAGAATTAACAATATCATTCAGTTTTGCATAGAATTTATCAAAAGATTCATCATCAGACATCCTAATGCATTCAAATTTAGAAGTCAATTGCTGCAATTTATTTATTTTGACAGCCTTCGTGCCTTCATACACAGTCTGGAGGATATTCCAAGCAGTATGAGCGATCTCAACATTCGAGATTCTCTTAAATTCCTCCATAGAAACAGCATTAAAAATCGCATTCATAGCCTTGCTATTAAACGAAGCTGCTTCTTTCTGAGAAGTTTGCCACTCACTAAGAGGAGTAGTGGGCTTCTCCCATCCATATTCAACGGAGTTCCACACCCTCTCATCAATGGATTTCAGGAAAGCTTTCATCCTTACTTTCCAGTAAGCATAATTATTCCCATCAAAGTGAGGAGGAATAACTAGAGAGTGTCCGTGTTCCATGACAACAGGGGTCAAGGATCAGCTCAGAGATCAAAGGATTAAAAACAAAAGAGCTACCCGCTCTGATACCACTTGACAGTTTTTAGACCCCTTAAATAATTAATTCAACCTAGGTAATTTGCCAAGTTGTTACTTAGTCCAATTAAACAAGTCTAGGTTATCACAATAATAAAGATCAAATCATGCAAAGCAACGGAAAATAAATAAGACAATGATATGATCACCCAGGAAACCAAACTGGTAAAAACCTGGGGAAGATTTGACCTAGCTATCCTCAAGGTAAACTTGAATCCACTATCTTGAAAGAATCGAAGTTCATACAAAAGGACTTACAAGCACCCCCGCTTGACTTCCTAATGCTACCAACCAGTAGAACTTACTGACACGACCACGTGCAAGCTCCGAATCCACGGACTCCTTCTTTCTTGGATTCCCACCAGCTACAAGCACCCCCGCTTGTGTATTCTTTAAGCTTTAATGGCAGCAACTGTTTTGATCATCAAGGTGTAGAGAATATCTCCTCCTTGAAAACCCTAAGTTTGTGTAAAAGAAAGCTCCTCTAGATCTCACAAGAGATTTACACAAACCGCAATATGAGCAACACTAAAACGTGGCTAGGGTTTACCTTTTATACTTAGGACAAATAAGAAACCCTAAAAATGTTTTAAAACAACTAGGGCTGAGTTGGAAAATTCTGCAAAAAAGCAATCTGCCCGAGCTTCGATCGGTCGAGCCTAAGCTTCGATCGATCGAGCCAGGCCGAAAGCCACAGTGCTTTCTGCTTTACACTCGATTCCAACTTTACATTGAGATACAACTTTGAGCTAGCTTTAAACACTTCTAAACACATTATTTTGATCATGGTTTGCCAACAATACAAATTAGAGTTCTAAATACATAAAGTCCTACACTTTAGAACCTAACATTAGGAACTTCCCTCCTATTTTCAAAAACAACATTTTGTCCCTAGCACTGTTAATAGCTTACATAGTGGATGGAATAATTAAAAAGAACTAGATATGAACAACTTTTTCATATGACTAACTTAAAGCATCATAAAACTAATCCTTTTGAGCTCTAGTTCTCCCTCTATTGCAATGGCTACTAAGTTTAATTATTTTAAAATAACTTAATTTTTTATTAAACATTTTCCTTCTTTGGATGCATAAGGCATCAATATACTGCATATGTGTACATGCATTAAGCACTATATAGCTTTCTCTGGCTAGTGGCTAAAGTAAATTACAAAAGAAAAATTGGGCTGCCTCTTAATGTAGCCTTAGGTAGAATAACAAGTTTCTGAGCATAGCAGAAAAGCTTACCCCAGTTCAACCATCAGATTGATGTGACAGTGATCCTTCCTACAAATTCATTACATTAGTTTCCTGCATCTGCTATCAATCACCAAAAAATTCTTACTTGAATTAATCAAGTCCATACAAATTCATTACTCGAATATCAAAAATACAAAATCGACAAAAGAGTAAACAAGATTCTACAAAAAGAAAAAAGAATTCAAGCTTTGTATTTATTCAAACAAAACAATAACAAATAAAAGGGGAAAAATATATTACCAATTATAAAATTCATAAGCTCAAGTGAGTTTTATAAACAAAATGAGTGTAAAAAATCTCTACCATGTGATGCTGAACAGAGCCATTGAAGTGCCTTGGGTCGAAACATATCAATTTTTTTGTAGTGTATAGTACTTGTCAACATGTGTAACGAACACAATGTAATATGCCCATCTCTAAAAATTTGATTATAGGCGTCAGATTCAACCCAACAAGATTGAGATGATAACTAGGGGACCATAGAAACAACTCACATGATTATCCCATCTAGTAAGATTACTGGTGCACCACCAATCTCATCCACTTGTGATATTTTCAGAAAAGTATTAAAATAGCAAAAAAGGAAAAGAAGAAATACCTTGTTCTTTACTACTTCTGAAAAAAATTTGAATTGGTATACATCAATATCACCAAGGAGTGCTAGATCAAGACCAAATACCCACCACCTTTTAAGGAGTTGCAAAGCAAAATAACTCTTCTTTTGAGGCATAAACCCCTCGCCCAACCAGCTTTTATGGCATATAAACCTTATAAAGGTTTAACCATCAAACCAATCTGCATTCAAAAAGAGAATATTATTTCACCATAGTGACAATCTAGATGGTTACAAAGTTTAAGGGCTTCTCATGAGCTAAACCAAGGTCTACAAATTTGATATTAGTTCATGTTATCACGTAAATGCAATAATAAAAAATTCATAAATGAAAACAACAGAATTAGTTCCAAAAACTTTTCTCTTTTGTGGAGGAACAAAAGTAAATCATGAAAGGCTCAAACTCAAAATTTATACAAACCATGGCTTCTAGGAATAACAAAACACTGAGGTCCATCATATGCTTCATTTCTAACACCCCACAAGGTACCTCAGGCTTGTTTACAGCTACGTGCTCTAGCTTATACCACAGGGGGATGGAGAGCATATTTAAAAGGACAGAAGAAGCACCTTTCATATTTGAATGCTGATGGATTAGGGTACCTATATAGAACCAGAAAATATGATATTCAGCTTTGTTTTTTCTTATATAATTAGAACTCACATAACAATATGGAATGAACATACCCTACAGGGAAGTAGGTGCCATTTAGACATACTTGAGTGTGTATGTGAATAGTCTAGCATATGATAAATAATTCTTCTCATACCCTCGCCATAGATTTTTTTTTTTTTTTTTTTTCCTTCTTTCTTTCAAACTCAACCGTTGACAATTAAACACTCAGCATCAATACAAATACAAATTAGAGTGCTATTAAGCAACCCCCCCACCCCCCCAAAAAAAACCCAAAATAATAATAATAATAATAATAATAATAATAATAATAATAATAATCAATAGCATATGCAAAAATATTCAATTTGAAGTAAATGCCATAAATTGTCTACTTATATATCAAATGCTGAAAGCAAAGTTACAATATGGTGATCCAAAAATTACCAAAAGATGTGGTCTGCAATATGCTAAACAAGTAATCAATGAGTCCATTCCAAGAACTTCTAAAATAACAGGAACAGCCAACATGGAGTTGCGCTCTAAAGATAACAAACCTTAAATCCAACACACTTATAAATTGATGCCTGAGTGGTTGGCACTACAAAGTAGGCAAAGGCAATGGTGGCAAAAGGGAGTAGATATGGCAGTTAAGAGGTGGTGTACAGATATATGATAAAGGCAATAGGGCCAGAGTGGTATAGTTGATAGTATTATGGTGAGTTGAAACATGTAACAATGGAAGGGGTTAAGACAGGTGCATGCAATTCTAAGTAACTCAAAGATTTCACCATCAAATCCTTTGTCAATCAGAGAATTATCAATAACACTGTAAAGATCAGATGAACTACTCAAAAGGTTAGTTATCCAATCAAACAAACTCTCATTCAAACCATATGAATAACTGTTAATTTCAATGGGTTTCTTCCTTGTAATCAACTCAAGAAGCAGAATTCCAAAGTCAAAGACATGCTTTTTAAGAAAACCCAACTCCCATACCCCCACTGTCTACAAAAGACCCGTTGCTTGAGTCACAGACATTTTGTATTGAGAAAATCCAAAAAGCAGTTTTTCATTACCGACAAGAATCGAAATCAACAGGAACTTGCAATTCAATTCAAACAAAATCAGAATCCAGAAAAAACCTATTAGTCTAAACCATATGAAAGCACAAAAAATCTCTGACCTGAATATGTTTAAAAAAATCTTCTTGTTGTTCCACATAGCCTTCTCTTAACATTCAAATCTAGCAATCACTTTCCTGAGAAAATCTTCAAACCCATTTCTGAATTTCCAAGAAAAGTGTTTTTTTTTTTTTTTTTTCATTTTTTAGAGAACCACTTTCTATTTAAGGATAACTTAGAGCATTTCGGAAGAGAAAGAGAGAGAGAGAGAGAGGGATCAGATTTTTTGGGGAAAATCTTTGAACCTGTTTCTTGAATTGAACGGTGAAGATTTGAGAGTTTGGAAATGAATCTGTATGTTTTTGGTAAGGAAAACCACTTTCTTGAGGGAAAATTTCCTGCTTTTGAAGATGGGTTGTCTGGGAAAGTCCGTGAAAGTGAGAGAATTTTTTGAGAGAGAAAAGTGAAGGAAAGTGTACAAAGGTGAGGGAAAGTGAGAGAGAGAGAAATTGAAAAGACTATGAGTTTTATAATTACTAGCCGTTAGCATCTTGGCATGGTTGCATGCGTGAGTTTCTTTGATATAAACCCAAAATGACATCTCAAACGAAAATGCTTAATTACTAGCCGTTACTGAATTTTCTTTCATAAAAAAATATTGATTTTCAATTTTTTTTTTTTTTTTTTTTTTTGTGCATAAAATTTGTCAAATATAGTCTATCAAATTTTTCTTGCTTTCAAAATACCAATTGATGAAAGTACTGTTACAAAAATTTCTCTCTTAAAATTTCCTCAATATTTAAAGATTATTTTTGGTAAATAATGAAAATATTTCATTAAATAATTTCTGTTCTTATGTTTAAAAAAAAAAAATAATAAAAAAAAAAAACTAGACTGACCAACCACCAGAGCCGACCATTTTCCTCTTTTTCTCTCATTTGGATTTATAATTTATTTATTATTGCAATATATGGTGTTCATAGAGTATTACTAAACTCAAAAGGATTCTATTAGATACCTAGAAAAAAAAACGTTAGGTTCTTAGCACTGTAGTGTATAAAATGTCTATTCTTCTAAAATTGAATAAATATTTAAATTTATAATATTCATTCTGAACCATAAAATTAATTCATTTCAAATAAAGAATATTCCTGATGAACAAATCACTTAATGCTAAGAAGTAAAAAATTACCATAACATTTTTTAAGCTTTGATTCATTTATTATAAGTTGTTAATAATATATGTTCAATTAAAAACTTTCACATGGGAAGTAATTCTTGTAAGTGAAATAGTTATTGCATGGAAGTAGTAAAGACATTTAAAGAGAATTTTATCAATCTAGTTTATTAACTCTGGTTTAACAATTTACATTTAATCCCAACATAATTCGATTCAGTATGCCCACCAATGGATAGTAGTGTTCATGGCAACGCTATTTAGTGACCTTTACTTCAACATTTTCACCTTCATGGACAGTAATGGTTGCAATATTTTTCACCCATTCACTGTTAGAAGTGGTTTTGTGTGGCACAGACGTATTTTGATCTAGTAAGGAACTTTTCTTTCACTCAAAATCTGAAAGCAAAACTATAATACTCAAGGAACTTTTCTTTTTTGATCTAGTAATGCTTAAGGAACTTACCAATATTGGTTGAGATGAGAGATATATGATAAAGTTTCTGAATTACCTTAACATTAAATTGAAACTGCCAAGTAGTTATGGCCCATAATCCATGGCGTACAAGATGTTGGGCCAAGCATATGCAAGGCCTACGCCAAAAGACTAGCAGTTAAGTACACTAGTTTGGATTATGCCTACATTTCTATTAAGAGAAATGGGCTATCAGAGAAGCTCAATACTTTGATCAAGTAGGCCTTGAGCTTTTCACTTATCCACTTAACACAGGTCCAGCATTAAGTATGAATTGGGTTTCATAGCCCATTTTTCTTCTCTATATGAATCAATTTCCACAATCAATAAGCAATTATTTACACAAAATGGGCCGATTCATAGAGAAGTACTCAAAGGCCGAAAACTAACCCATTTTTAGTTTTCTTAAAAAAAAAAAAAAAAAGTTCAAATGTTGGTCTCAAAAGCAACTGAAATTATATTTACTAGATGTTTTTCTTCTCCTTTTTTATGACTTAAAGTTGCATTATTCATATAATTATGTAGTCGATTATATGAGCAATAATATAATTATCAAGTCAGATTCACACTTTCACTTCCTTAGCCAAGCCGAGATTAAGGTTAGAATTCTCAAAGACTATGTTTCTATGCATCCATAAGCTCTAGATTACAATAGTAAATAGGATGTTCTAAGGATTCAATGAAGCTTGGCAACCAGAGTTGCAGAAACTCTTTACTTTAAGCCAACTGCAAGTGTCAAGATAGAAAAAATTGCTTATCATAGTGAGATGAGTCTATATTCAGTATTCAATTCATGCCTCTTTTTTTTTTTTTTTTTTCCTCTTGCCACATGGCAACTTCGCATTTGATCATCAACATCCACTTAGAATCACAGCAACATAGCACAAGACGTTGACCCTTCTCTTCTTTGTGAATGTTTGGGACCAGGTAAAGCATGTGGCCAATAAACCAACTTTGTGAACATCATTTCTGAGTTTTTTTTTTTCTTGGTGAGAGATTTTCAACGGTCATTGTGTTTGAATGGATTTTCCTTTAATGAATGATTTCTTCTTAAAATTGAAAATAATGGGAAGGGGATTTCGGAATGGGTTCACTATCAATATCAGATGGGAGAATCATATAATTTATTTTGAATTTCTTAATCGGCCTTCGGTTTAAAATGATTGAGTTTGGAAACAAAAGCTTTTGATGAAGAAAGTGATTAAAACAAAAAGATTGTTTATGCTTGTTTTTCTATTGGTACTACGTTGGCATATTTAGAAACATAAGTTTCTGCTTACAAAACTATTGTTTAATGCAACTCATACTCCAGTACACTCTAAAATTACCTGAATACCCTCAAAACTTAAAAATGACCGAAAAATTAACCAACCATTCACTCCTCATTTCCTAGTTTACTAGCCTTTGATTTTATTCTCTTCCATTGAATTGATTTACATTTTCCTATAAAAAAATAATAATAAAAAAAAGAGAGAGAGAGAGAGAGAGAAATATTATGGCAACAACATTTTCACAACAAATCTTAATTGGCAAGTTATTTGTTGTTATAGGTGGATAAAAAAGTAATTTAAGTTGTGGTTTCAAATTAGAACTAATAACAACTCTTCACCTATGATTTAATTTTTTTTTATGGGATTTAATCTTAATTAGCAATTTGTTATTTGTTGTTATGGGTGGGCAAAAAAGTAATTTAAATTGTGGTTTCAAATTAAAACCAATAACAACTTTTTATCTATAATTTGTTGTAAAAATTTTGTATACGTAGTACTTCTCTAAAAATATATATATATATGAGAGAGAGAGAGAGAGAGCCACTCATACTAAGCATATGACTTACATGTTCTTTCTCAAAAATAAAAAATAAAAACTTGCTCACATGTTAAAACTTTAGGATACCCAACTCAAATGAATTGGTCTAATGAATACCAAATTTAACGTGATCCATGAAGCCCAGGACGGCCCATAAATGTCCTCCTAGGTTTAATAACAAAAAATGTCCATGCAACATATCTTCCCAACCATTGAAAAATTTCAATGATTTTCAATTTCGTGACAACTGCTTTCACTTCTTTCTTTTCTTATTGTAGATATACTTTTCTTCATTTCTTCCCGGATCATTCGCATAGAAAAGTAGATTTTAAAAGGAAAATGATGTTTTGGATAACAATAAAAGTTGTTCTGTTCCAACGATTTGCTAAATGTTGAGCTAATGAAAAGAAAGCCAAAGCCCTCTTTTTTTTTTTTTTTTTTTTTGATAGGAAATACTTAGCTTCATTGCACTGACGAAAAGAGATTACATTTGTCTTGAGCACATGCATGCTCAATTAGGCTAGGACATTCCTCTAGCCATGCAACATAATCACCAACATATTGAGCATGTTGGGCTAGTAAGTGGGCAGGGACATTTCCCTGCCTTTTGATGTGGGACACCTTCCACTGCCTAAAAACAGAGACCTGGTTTAAGCAACCAGAGAGAACGTTAGCCACTGATGAAGGAGGGGAAGCTAAGCCTAAAAGAGCATTGCACACTTCCAAAGAGTCTCCCTCAAATTCCACCTCTCTGACCCCCACGACTCTGGCGAAGAGAATACCAACTTCCCAAGCTTTAGCTTCGGCCTCTGTTGCACCTAGAGGGAAGTTCCACCGTTTGCTGAGGGCAGCGATCACCTCGCCTTCTTCATCTCTAATGACCACCCCTGCCCCAGCTTGTTTCCTGTTTGAGAAGACCGCCCCGTCAATGTTTACTTTGTAGAAACCGTGGCTTGGGGGATGCCAGGAAACCGGGTTGGCAGGAACCACCGAATGCTCTGTTTTTGGAACGTTTGCGACACGGTACTCCTCAACCAGCACCAAGGCATTCCTAAGGATGGTTCGACCAGCCTTTCCCTTGCCACCCATTCGGAGGTCATTCCGGTTCTTCCATATGCCCCAGCAGACCGAAATGAATTGTTCCAACAGCTCAGGCCGATGAAGCTCGCGTCGGTGTAGGCACTCAACAACATCAAGGAAGTTACCATTCGCAGAGAAGTCGAAGGGAAGAGCAAACTTGCTGCAATCCCAAACTTCCTTAGCATGTTGGCAGAGCCAAAGAAGATGGCCGGTGGTCTCCTCATCTTTCCCACAAAGATCGCACACACCGTCCGGAGTTATCTTCCTCTTTGCCAAGTTTACCTTTGAAGCGAGGATGTTTCGGCTCGCTTTCCATGCAAAATGCTTAATTTTCTGTGGGATATTCAAGCTCCAAATTGTCTTCCATAACTTCCTCCTAGCCACACCGTTTGAGCAGTCAGCAAGCCCCGTTGTCTTAAGCTCCTCAAGCGCCAAAATGTATGCGCTTTTCACCGTGAACTTCCCATTCTTAGTGGCTGCCCAGACCAACCGGTCACTGGAGATGGAAGAACTCAGGGGGATGCCCAAGATCGTGTCCCTATCCTCCGGAATGAACCATTGGTCGAGCTTGTCGATATCCCATTCATTGGTTGCTCTGTTTATGAGCTCACAAACCAGAGCATCCTTTGAGTTTTGTAACACAGGGGAAATGACTTTGTATGAACACGGCCTAGGAACCCATTTATCCCTCCACACCTTGATTTTGTTTCCGGACCCCACCTGCCATCTCATCCCTTTCCCGATTACACCTTGAGCCGCCATCAAGCTTCTCCAAGCATAAGACGGACTCCGGCCCAAAGTTGCCTCGACAAAACTACAATGCGGGAAGTATTTTGCCTTGTATACCCGGCAGAACAGGGAAGAAGAGTTGGTTTGCAGCCGCCAACCCTGCTTAGCCAGCAAAGCCAAGTTGAAGCTCCGCAGGTCCCGAAAGCCCAGCCCTCCCCTGTCCTTTGGCATGCACATTTTATCCCAGCTCAGCCATGCAATTTTCTTCTCATTCTTTACCTGACCCCACCAGAATTGTCTTATCATTCCTGTCAGTTCCTCGCATAGTTTCTTAGGGAGCAGAAAACAGCTCATTGTATACGAGGGCACTGCTTGGGCTACCGACTTAATTAGGACTTCCTTACCAGCATGTGTTAAGAGCTTCTCCTTCCAACCCGACACTTTGTTAGCCACCCGCTGCTTGAGATGGGCGAAGGTGTTATTTCTTGACCTTCCCACAAGAGATGGCAGCCCGAGGTAGGCTTCGTGGGGCTTGATGACTTGAGCACCGAACAAGAGTTTCACCCTTTCCCTTATTGCATTATCAGTGTTCGGACTAAAGTACAAGGAGGTTTTGTTGCTATTTAATTGTTGGCCGGAGGAGAGTTCATAGACCTTTAGAATTCGTTGGATTTCCTTTGCTTCGCTCACCGTGGCTCTTCCGAACACCAAACTATCATCCGCAAAGAAAAGGTGTGACACCCTTGGACCCCGGATTGAAGCAGCCACCCCTTTGATAGTTTTCCGATTGGAGGCTTGATGAAGTAAGGCCGATAAGCCTTCAGCACAGATGAGGAAGAGGTAGGGTGATAGTGGATCACCCTGCCTAAGACCACGGGTTGGTTGGATGTGGCCGCATGGAAGCCCATTTACACGAACTGCATATTTTACCGAGGTCACACACCGCATCACAAGACTAATCCATTTGTCGTGGAACCCAAGTTTCTGCATGATTTGTTGTAGGCAACCCCATTCGATGCGGTCATAAGCTTTGCTCATATCGAGCTTGATCGCCATCTCCCCACAGTTACCTTTCTTTTTCTTGCTAATATGACTCATCAGCTCGTGTGCCACTAGAACATTGTCGGTGATGAGACGCCCAGCCACAAATGCACTTTGGTTTTCCCCTATAACTTCCTGCAGAACCAATTTCATTCTATTCGCCACAGCTTTTGAGTCTATTTTATAAGCCACATTGCAGAGAGATATTGGTCTATAATCAGTTACCTTTTCAGGGTTCCTTGTCTTTGGGATAAGAACAATGTGAGTATCATGGAACTTAGGAGGGGCAATACCATGGTTTAAGAAATTCAGAGCAGTAGTAATAACAATGGACTTGACCGTGGGCCAAAATTGCTGAAAAAATAAGGGAGGCATACCGTCGGGGCCTGGAGCAGTGAGGGGGTGCATTTGTTTTAGGGCCTTTTCTACCTCCCCTGCGTGGAAGTCTTTAGTGAGGGAAGCATTCCTCCCTTCTGAGACCTTGGACGTTATAGCATCTAAAAGCTCACGCTCCACCCTTGGTTGAGAGGATGAGAAAAGTTGATCAAAATAATCAACAAAGATTTTTCCGACCTGCTCCAAGTCCTCATGCCACAAGTTATTTGCATCCAGAATCCTGCTGATGGTATTTCTGCGGAGTCTATTTGAGGCTAGCCAAAGCCCTCTTTGTAGAAAATGAAAACTATGCATTTTGCATGACATCTCATCAGCAATAGTTTTGGATTTTAAATAAATAAAAGTTTATTATATATAAAATTAAATTATAATATTTAATGATAAATATAAAGTTTTACTTAAACGCTACCATAACACTTCAAGTAACAATATTACTACAAGCACAAAAAATTTCACAATTTTTTTTATGACATTCTAGGAAGCACATATACGGATACGAAATACCAGTACAACATGAAAACACGAATAATTTATGAAAAATTATAACATAACATGGCGGGTACAACAAGGGTATAGCACCTTAAATGAAGTATATGTGCTTCCTAGATGACACTTGAGGTGATAGAGTGTGTTTAGTGCAACTTCACTTTCACATAAAACCATTACTGATATCTCTTTTATTATAGGAAAATGTTAACGTGTGTCTTAAATGCATTGTTGTAAAAAAATATTTATAGGAGAAAAAGAAAACTGATTTTTTAAATAGATTTTTCTATTTTTCATGAAAAAACTGTATCAAAATTTTCCTAAAATAATCTATTAACAAATGCCTTAAAGGAACCCGTTAAACAAACCCTTTAAACATATACTTCATCCATCCTTACTAAGTCATCTTTTCTATGTTGGGATGTCCTAATATATAGTCTTACTTGAAAAGTATGTAAGCTAATTACCTTACTGAACCTTTACTTTAATTAGAAAGTCAATACTCCTCTTTCAGTAAAGTTTAAATTAAGAAGTGTAATTTTGAAAAGTTGTATCTTTTTATTTAAAAATCAATGCATTAAATGATGTTAATTTAAAAGGTTGAATTTACTAAATAACCCAACAAAATTGAAAGGAGTCAGTACTAATTATATCCTTTTTTTTTTTTTTAAGAAAAGTACTAATTATAACATACCACCCTTAGAAAAACAAATGACTAAATTTATTATGGACATAGACTTATTATAAATTATATGAGCATCTTTTATTTTTACGGCGGTCAAAATTCAAATTTGACCAAACTCCACCTCTAATGCGGTAACGCCTGAATCCTTGCCACCATCTTGAATGATTCACCAAAAATGGAACAATTTTCATTTCCAAAAATGGCAAGTCGTTGTTTTAAAGTTAAAAATGTGGAGTGTTCTTTGAAAAATAAAAGGATGGCAAAAACTCCTCATCCTGCTTGATCCTCTTTACCCTGCTCTGCCTTGCATGGATTTTCTTGACCCAAAG
Source organism: Quercus robur (assembly GCF_932294415.1). Taxonomy (NCBI): domain Eukaryota; kingdom Viridiplantae; phylum Streptophyta; class Magnoliopsida; order Fagales; family Fagaceae; genus Quercus; species Quercus robur. The sequence continues at coordinate 49,553,686 of NC_065538.1, forward strand.
AAGTGACGAACAGTGAAGGGTTTGGCTTACCTCGCCTCATCTTGCCTTGCCCCTTTCTTGAATGTTTTTTCTTTGTTATATATTTAAATTATTTATACATAATTTTATTCTTTGTTATACATATGTTATTTATAATTTTTTTTTTTTATATACTCTATTATCATCCCAAAAACACTTAATTTATCTCCTTTTTTTTCACTCTCATGACTATCCTGCTCTCTCATTTCATCTATGCCTTAATAATGTCAAAAGTACCTCGTTAGGGATAGAAAAATACCTCTAGTTCGCCCTAGCCCCAACTTTCCAGTTCCTGCCATATGCAAGTTTCCTTGCCTCAAAGAGGTGCTGGGACGCCCCTAACCCACTCCATGCCTTGCCACATTGCTATCCCCTAAAATAAAGTTTTATTTTCCTCTATCAAAACAAAATTGGCATTTTATATACAAAGGTTGTCATTTTTTTTTTTCTCTAAATTATTAAGAGAAAGTGAAGGGGCATAATAAAATTTCACAACATTTTCATGATACTTTTATTTTGAGTTATAGCGGGTTCGTGTGTGTGTGCATATATGTTGTGATACCCCAATTTGATTAATTATGTGATGTGTATGGGTGTGTGATAAGTCTCACATTGGGTATTTACTGAGTAGATCTGGACTTTATTAACAACTTTAAGGAGCCTCAATTGTGACTAGTCCTTTTGAGGTATAACGTAGATGTAGTTAACGCTTTTCCTTGAGTCGCTACATATGGTATTAGAGCTTAGGTTATGATCTTGCAGACTCTATACTAGGATTTGATTTGGAATAAGGTTTGTGTAGTAGGGATTACAATTATAATCATTGTTTATGAAGGTTATTAGGTTATAGTTAGTGTTCTTTTGATAACTTGATGAGAAGTGTAAGTGAGGTTCCATCATATGATGATTTGTTAGGTCATATTTGAAGGATTTGATATTTATGTCTATGTGGTTATGCATACATGACTTATAAATACAAAAGGGAGGATTTTAATTGATATACTTCTATGATCTCATACTAGTATAAAGTGGGTGTATTTTATTCTTGAAAATTTTGTAATTGATCAGATTGGTTATTAAAACTTCTTCTTCTTGTTAAAAGGAAAAGAGAGTGGGAAAAGAACAAGCAAAGGAAATCTTCCTGCTGTTTTGTGACTGATCTTTTGAAAACTCATTTGATAGTTTTGCCTAATATAGTCGACCTACCTAAGGTTAGTTTGATTTGTAGCAGATTCTCATAGGTTTAATTGTTGAATGATAGTTTACTATATGCCCTATTCAGAATTTGGAGAGCTTTTAGCGAATTGGAAATTGCAGGACTTTATTTAGGGGTTAAGGTTTGATGTTAGAGCGACAATTCCTTGATTTTAGTTTATATGGAGTTAGGAAAATGATGGAAAGTTCGTGGTGTGAAGGGAAAATCAATTTGTGATTATTGTAGTTCACATTATATTATATGTTATTATATAAATTTTGAGGGTGTTAAAAGAATTTAGTAATATATCGATGGACTTCCTTAGATTCTAAGGTTAAGGACTGACCTTCTTTTGGATCATTGTTCTTGTTAGGGTTGACCTACATGGACTACCATAGCCTAGTTTATGTGTGAGGTAGTCCTTAAATGTTTTTGAGACATGTTCTGTTACTTAGAAGGTTGAGGTCCTCAATTTCTTTCTATGGACTTGGAGGATTGTTTAATATCTTGGGGAAATAAGTTTTGATGCCAGAGTTAATGGATTGGCTCAACAGAAAATGAAGTGGATAGAACACAAGTGCATGGTAGTATTGAATTGGACTAGTGAACCATATTTTTGTTTGGATATTGAAGGAGTTGGGATGGCAAGAGAGTTTATTTTGAAAGGCTATTACAATTTGAATTATAGTCAATTGTTGTACCTTTTGTTTTATATTAGCAGATTGTTAGTGATTATAAATTGCAGTGTACTCTTAAGTTCTAGACTGTTGGGACTATTATCTGCAAGGTAAAAAAAAAAAAAAAAAAAAAAGGGAAGGGGGGTGGGGAGGTTGAGATACTTCATGGACTATTCCCTTCTAGCCGATGTATACTTAGAGATTTGGTTTCATAATAGGCAATGTAATTATAAGGAACCCACCACTTCAATGAGTTCCAGTCCAAGTATCATTTGGAGATTAAAGGTGAATAAATGTTGCTTATTGGAGAAGATAATTTATGATTAAGATAGATGTTCTATGACAGACCCTTATGTCAACGCTCAATAGATTATTTATGGAGACTTTGGAATTTCTATTTTACAAAACTCGAGGACGAAAAGATATACACATATTGTAAATGAGTTTTGAACTTATGAAAGAATGGAACTTCGGATGCACTGCTTAATTTTGAGGTATAGAATTAAATGGATGCCAACATTCAATGGTCTATAGTGAATCTCAAAATTGTAGATTTCCCTTGTTGTAATTTTTGGAGACTACTTAGGCCTTGGAATATTATTGAAATTAATAATTGATGGAAAATCAGTTATTGGGGTTAACCTAAACGAATGGGCCTTGGAACTTTTATTCATATTGAAGGGAACTTAGAGAGCTATTTAGACTAGAGATATGTATATCTTTAAAGAATCTTATATTTTTCGTAATATGGTTGTTCTTAAACAATGGCTAATTGAGTAAGAGATTTTATAGTGGTATTTTATTATGTAGCGGAAACATCATGGCTCCATTTGCTATGGAAATTTTTATTTTACAAATCTTGGGAAGGAAAAGTCTAAGCATATGTTGTGAAATAGTTTTGAACTATGGTGATGAGTGATAAATTTGTATAGATCAATACAATTGTGGCTTTAGAGTAGTGCAGTGGAAGCATGATAATTCATTCAGCTTGTGACGAATTCAAATGACTGAATTCTTTTTTTTTTTTTTTGAGCAAAAGACGATAGAGATTTATTAATATAATTGGGGGTACATGTATATACTAGATAAAACACATCTAGTATTTGTGGGGAACATCAACATCAGTAAAAAACAAAACCGGTGATGTCCTAAGAAGAAAAAACCTGTTTGCATACAGAAATGGATATCAGTTTTTCCTAGACCCGTTGCGCTGCATTTAGGCGTTGGTATTCCTCCAGTAAACCCATTGCACTGTCAAACATAGCTTTTGGATGTGCCTGGACATGCTCAAAATAGAACCTATTCCTAGCATTCCAGATACTCCACGTCGTTATTGCCCACCTCTCCAAGTCACGTTGATCAAGCTTCCGCTGCAACAATCTGAACAGAAGAAAGAAATCCTCTGTTTCGTTGCTGCATTTCTGAAGTGTACCTCTGAACAGAGACCATACGTTCCTCGCAAACGGGCATTCCCACAACACATGACAAATTGTCTCGCAATGGTGACAGCAAAGCTCGCATTTTTCGTCAACTCGGACCCGTTTCTTGTGGAGGTTCTCCCTTGTGGGTAGACATCCTGAACAGGCCCTCCATAGGAAATTTCGAACTTTTGGTGGCACATTTAACTTCCATATCTTCCTCCAGGTGGACCCGTGGGCTTGTCCTAATGAGTGCTCAGCTTGGTTAGGATGTAGTAATCGGAGAGCAACCTGGTAAGCCGAACCAACCGTGAATTTTTGTGCTCTGTTTTCTTTCCAAATCAGCTTATCCTGGGAATTTAGGTTATTGAGGGGCAGCGCTAGGATGGTGTTACAGGTTCTGCTATCAAAAATAGCTGATAATTTTCCCCTGTCCCACTGCCGTGAGTCATTATCTATCAACTCAGCCACTTTCCTTCCTTGTGGGGGTGTACTCAAGAAACCAGGTGAGTGAGGCAGCCAAGAGCTAGATGCCACGGAGATACTCCTGCCATTTCCAATTGTCCAACGTGACCCAGCATGGATGATGTCCCTAGCAGCCAATAAAGATCGCCACACAAATGATGGATTATGGCCCAACTCAGCTTCCAAGAAAGAGGTATTTGGAAAATACCGTGCCTTGTAAACCCTATAGAACAATGATCCATTGTTGTGGATTAAGCGCCATGCTTGCTTGGTGAGCATTGCAAGGTTAAAAGCATGGAGGTCTCTAAAACCCATTCCTCCCTTCTTCTTTGATGTGCATAACTTACCCCAATTTATCCAATGGATTTTCCTCTCCTCCCTGTTTTGACCCCACCAATATCTAGCCACCAAAGAGTTGATACTATCGCATATTGATTTAGGAAGCTTGAATAAACTCATTGAATATGTAGGGATAGCTTGTGCCACTGTTTTGATGAGAATTTCACGTCCCGCCTTTGAAATAAATTTCTCCTTCCACCCTAGGACTCTCTTTGTGATTTTCTCTTGGAGCTCCTTGAAGGTCCCCACCTTTGATTTCCCATTAGGCATTGGGAGGCCCAAATACTTCTCACATTCTGACATTATTCTAGCCCCCAACATTTGCTGGATGTCATTTCTCACCTCTCGCCTTGTATTCTTGCTAAAGAATAATGTTGTTTTTTGCCTATTTTTTGCTTGACCGGATGCCGCTTCATATTTGCCCAAAAGATCTAGCAGTCTTTGACATTCTTCAACCGTGGCTTGGCAAAATAACATAGTATCATCGGCAAATAAAAGGTGAGATATACGTACCCCCTGTTGGCTAGATAGGACACCCTTGAGTGCTCGGCTCTCTTCAGCTTTCCTCAATAAAGCTGACAACCCTTCGGCGCATAACAGATACAAATATGGTGATAGCGGGTCCCCTTGTTTTATTCCCCTTGTGGGGGTAATAAAACCCTTTGGTTCCCCATTGATAAGGACGGAATAGGATGCTGTAGTGACTGTCTCCATAGCCATATTTACCCATCTGTGATCTAGGCCAAGCTTTAACATTATACTTCGCAAAAAACCCCATTCCACCCAGTCATAAGCCTTGCTAATATCCAGCTTTACTGCCATTTGTCCCACCTTGCCTCTCCGTTTATTCCTCATCCGGTGCAATAATTCATAAGCCACAGTGGTGTTGTCAGTGATCAACCGATTTGGAACAAAAGCACTTTGAGCCTCCGAGATAACATATGGCAGCACATGCTTTAATCTGTTTGCCATCACCTTAGATAAAATTCTAGATACAACATTAGTCAAGCTAATGGGCCTATAGTCGGCCATCAACAAAGGGTCATTCTTTTTTGGAATAAGAACTATATGAGTGAAATTCATTTTACGCAACATATGCCCTGAATTTAATACTGAAAGAATAGCTGCAGTTACATCACTCCCCACAATATTCCAAAATTTTTGAAAGAAAAAAGGGGACATACCATCAGGGCCAGGGGATTTTGATGGGTGCATTTGGAAAAGGGTTTGTCTGACTTCTTCAGCTGTGTACCGCTGTAATAGGGAAGTGTTCATCTCCGATGTAAACCTCTTGTCCACCCCATCCAGTACGCTCTCCATATTCATGGGGTTTTCTGAAGTGAAGAGATTCTGGAAATAGCTTTCAGCAACCTGTGTAATCTGATCCTCAGATGTTTTCCAGCTACCATCTACATCCTGGATACCTGATATGTGATTTTTACAGCGCCGCTGGCTAGCCCGTTGGTGGAAAAATTTAGTATTTTTATCTCCTGCAGGTAACCAAATGGACCTAGACCTTTGTCGCCAAAAAAGTTCGTCCTGGTGTAGAATGGTGTTAATTTCCGATTTCAATGTTCTAATTCTTTGCATATGTTCGGCCTTGTTCTCCCTTGATAGCTCTTCAAGTGTTGCTTTTTTCTCTTCTAGTTTTGTTTTAGAATTCCCCAAAGTAATTCTGCTCCAATCCACCAAAGCATGCCGGCATTGCTTGATTTTTTCAAAAAGTGTAAACATTGGGCTCCCATTTCGGACAGGTAGCCCCCAAGCCTCACGGATCACCCCCTCACAATCTGGATGAGCAACCCACTTCTCTTCAAATCGCCTTGGCAGCCTCCTATTCCTCCTAAGATTGGGTGATTCAGCCGTTGTTATCAAAATAGGCACATGATCTGAATAAGACACCTGAAGGTGGCTAACCTTGACATGGGGAAAAAGGGCTTTCCACTCAATGTTTGCACACGCCCTATCTAACCTCTCTTGCACCAAATTCTAGCCCATCCTTCCATTATCCCAGGTGAAGATATTACCTCGGTAACCCAAATCTGTTAATCCACAAAACAAGAGTGCCTCCCTAAAGTCTAGCATTGGCCTTAGAGGCCTAGGGAGTCGGCCTTGTTTTTCCTCCAAGCTTAAAATTTCGTTGAAATCCCCACAACATAACCACGGATGTGAACTCCTAGCATGAAGATGCTTGAGCAACTGCCACGACTCCTGTTTTCTTTGTTCTTCAGGCCACTCATAGAATCCGGTAAATCTCCAAAACGAATTTTCACCCTTAATCAACGCATCAATATGATGTGGTGAGTAAGTTTGTACATGCAGCTCGACATCTTCCTTCCATAACAGAGCCAATCCACCTCTTCTATGAAAACTTGGGACAGCCAACATACCTCGGTAGGGTAAATCGACTTGTACCTTTCTCATCTCTTCCACAGATTGTTTTGTCTCCATCAGAAACAAAACACTAGGAGCTTTTTCCCTCACTAGATTTGAGAGAACGTCAACTGCCGTTTGGTTCCCAAGCCCACGACAGTTCCAGCTTAGGAGATTCATTGGACTCGGCGGGGCTGCTTCTCAGCCTCCGCCGTTGGAAAAATGGTATCATGGTTGTCTCCCACAATTCTGCTCCGCTTACTATTCTTGCAACTTCCTTCCACTAAGCTCTCATCGTTGGCTGATACAGTGTCCTTGTGCGTTCTCTTTGATCCCACGGCACTTGGAACCACAGAAGAAACAGAGGTGGAGGAGGTAGGGTTTCGGGCTATTCTTTTCCACGTTTGCCCTACTTGTTTTTGATGTAACTCACGTGCTGCCTCACGTGGTTGTTTAGTGTATGTGCACTGCTTCAAAACCTCAGAATCGTAACCCACAGGGACACTAATCAGATTGTCCGTTATACATGGCTGTACCGTCATCACCGGATTAGTTTCTGGAGTAATGACTGAATTCTTATAAGTGGGGGAGATTGTAATACCCGGAAAAAAAAAAAAAAATCTTTTGTGAGGTCAATTTTATAATTTCTAATTATAAGGGAGTTTTTAGAAAATAAGGTTGAAACCTTAACTATATATAAGTTTATTAAATCAACGTATAGAGAGAGATATTTTGAGAGAGGAGATTACTCAAAAGACTGAAGTAGAGAAGAATTGACTACACCCTTAAGGTAAGAGCTTAAGAAATCTTGTTCTTTTGTCAAATTTAGACTTTATGTGGTATTAGAATATTTTCTTAGGTGGTTATTTTGACAATAGTGAAACTATTTAAATATTCAAAAGTTTTAAGGATGCAAACGAAGAAAAGCTTAGATTTATATTTTTGTAAACTGACCAGCATACTTGCAGATTTTTCTAAGTTTAGTAATAAGCGTATATTGAAGCTACAGATTTAAGCAAGTAAGGGGTCAAGTTTCTACACAATGTTTGTGTCAGGAAACTGTACCAAATGGATGGATTTGGAGAAAAACGATACGAGCACTAGCATTGAGAAATGCTATGCTATACTATTATACCATCCCAAAAAGCCACTTTATTACTTATACCATCCCATTTTACAATACCTCCCACATCCTAAAATTCTATTCTTATTAAAATATTATTCTTTAATCTTTTTTATTATTTCTTTTTAACCAATATTTTTTTTCAGTACCACTTTCCTAGGCTTTCCAACCGTTTTTTTTTTTTTTTTTTCCTCAGCCTCCCTCAACCTCTAGCATTGGTTCATCTCACAGAACCCCACACACACAGACCCATCAACAAAGCCACACACAGCCACACACACAATCCATCAAACCAGAGCCAACAACGGCCACCACACCCACCACCCAAGCCACCGATCAGAAACCACACGGCCGATTTGAAACCCACCGGAGCAAACCCATTCAAAAAACCACAACCAAAAACACCGGACCCAAGCCTAAAACAACCAAAAACCAGCCCCAAAAACACCGGTCACAGCCAAAAACCACAACCACCACACCCACGCCGTCACCCACGACCCAAACACCGGACCCACAACCCACCCACGACCCAACCAAGACCCAAACCCCGGACCCAACCACGACCCACAACCCCTTTAAGCACAAAAACCACAACAACAACCAAAAACCACAACCAAAAACACCTGACCCACGCCAAAAACAACCAAAAACCACAACCAAAAACACCGGTCACAGCCAAAAACCCACTCCGATCTTCGATCTCCGTGACCCACGCCATGACCCACTCCGATCTCTGTGACCGACAACTCACCTCAGCCATACCCACCACTTCTTTTAAGCCCCGGTCATAGCCAAAAAAAAAAAAAAAAATAGATGAGAAAGAGATGGATGATGTTTGGGTTTGAAAGAGGAAAGAGCAGATGAGCGGTGACCGGTGCTTGAAGAGCAGATGAGCCGATGAGAAAGAGAGAATGAAGAGAACGGAGCGGTGATCGGTGCTTGAAGAGCAGATGAGCCGATGAGAAAGAGAGAATGAAGAGAACGGAGAGAGCAGATGAGAAAGAGAGAATGAAGAGAGAGAAGATTACAGAATTTATGGGAGGAGAGAGAAATTATGGGTTGATTAAAATATATTTTTTTTTTTTTTACAATTGTGCTACAGTACAATTCTAAAGATAGAATTGTACTGTAGCACAATTGTATAATTTTTTACAATTCCTGTGTTTAGCATCCTTTGATGCAGCACATTTTGAACCATAAAATGCTAAAAAGGACCTAAATATAACATTAGCATTTTTCAATGCTAGTGCTCTTATAGGTTTAGGTTTGAGCTTTGACAAGTCAAAAAAAAAAAAAAAAAAAAAAAAAAAAAAAAGCTGTAATGTAAGTGTTGTACTTGAAGGATGGCCCACGTCCTTGTCTTCCTAGTGTGATATAGCAGTAGGAGCTATAGCCTTATCTTTTAAGGCATTGATGGTGGCAAAATATATATATATATATATATATATATATATATATATATATATATAATGATAGGTGGAATTTTGGTGTAAGATAAGCAGACAAATATGAGATATTTTTAATAGTCTTTCTTTTGGTCGGGTACCATTATAAGTCTTTCTTGAATGATTTGATTATTGAGTAAATAGTGCTTATAAATTTGTTAGGTGAGATCTAAAGATTTTAGAGAAAGTATTAGAAAGAAGTTCTTTGTGATGAGTTAGTTGAGGTAAGTAACCTTATCCTAATTGGTTTTATTTTGCATATTTTAATTATTGAAAATTGTTTACAGTTGTTACAATTTTATTTCTATTGTATTACTGATTTCAAGTAAAGAATTATCACAAATATATCTGATTAGTAAATATATGATGTATTTTATTAAATTCTTTTTTAGCTATATTGATTTAAAGTAAAGAATTATAGAAATATCACAAATAGATTTAAATAATGAATATATGATTATATATATATATATATATATAAATATATATGTATTTGAATAAGATATATTTTTTGTTAGATACCATGATTTCATATATACGATTATGAACAATCTGACTATGAATTTATTCTGATGCCCAGCCAATGGGGATTATTTATTGGTACTCTGATACCCAAACCAATGGGAGTTATTCATTGGTACTCTGATATCCAGCCAATGGGAGTTATTTATTGGTACTCTGATACCAAACCAATGGGGGTTATTCATTGGTATTCTAGTACCCAGTCACAGGGATATAGCGCAACCATAGTCATAAGATTGTTAAAAATATGAATTATGTTTGAATATTTGAACTATTTTAAGTTCTTAAAACTACATATGTGATTTTGGAAAGGTTTGAGTATTTGAACTATTTTAAGTCCTTAAAACTACATATGTGATTTTGGAAATGTTTGAGTATTTGAACTAATTTGAGTCATTAAAATTGCTTATGTATTTTTTTTCTTTTTTTTGGAACATATTGTAAGTAATAGCTTTGATATATGGAAAACTGACTACTTTCTAAACCATCTATGATATATTTGTCAAATTAAAGTATGTGATCTATTTGCAACTTATTATTTTAAGACTATGAAACTTCTTTAGTTATTTTTGAAAACCCATAGTGTATTATAACTTTTGAAGACTTGTATTACATCTTATTACTTTATAGATCTATTGCTTAATAGAACTTATTAGGACTTTGGTTACTTATTAAGTTGTCAACTCACTCCATTTTTCCCCTCCAGTTTCAGATTGTGAAGAATAGCAAGTTTTGGGAGTTTTGATTTTGTGTTGTGAGCAGGAAAGAAGTTTAGTGATTTTGGGATTGGATGGTCTTCTAATAGTTTGGAAGACCATCCAATCCCAAAATTATTGAGTTGTCAACTCACTCCCTTTTTCCCTTCCAGTTTCAGATTGTGAAGAATAGTAAGTTTTGGGGGTTTTGATGTTATGTTATGAGCAGGAAAGAAGCTTAGTGATTTTAGGATTGGATGGTCTTCCAAACTATTGACCCTACAAAAGATTTACTTAAATACCCATCCTTTTAATCTTTTTTTTTTTTTTCGTGTATTACATATATATATATATATATATATATTTGGATATATGGTGAATTGACAATGTAACTTTTTGTGAGATTTCATTGTGTAATAACTCATCAATTATTAATGCCTAGATTTAGTTGCTACAAAGAATCTTTTAGTCATTTTTTTCCATTCAAATCTTTGTTTTTTCCATTCAAATCTCTGTGTTTGATAAAAAATCTGGGGAAAGAACAAAGAAGTGCTACCCCGCAGTGGGCTAAATTATATAATGTCTATGGACCTATTTAGGCCGCTCTCTTAGCCTTCGATTTTGTTCTCTTCTACTGAAATGATTTACTTTAGAAAAACAAAACGAGAGAGAGACAGAGACTATGCCATCACATGACAAACATAAAACTCTAGCTAGACTGACAAAATAAGCAAATGACTTATTACTATAACATGCTAGAACTCTAGGATGGCCAACTCAAATGAATCTGTCAATTGAATCGATCTAATGTAGTAATCCACATCTACTAATCAACATCAGGAAAGGGAAAATTAATGCTAGGAAGACCCACAAAAATCACCTTAATAGCCTAAAACAAAAAAAAAATGTCCATACAACATATCTTCACGTCTCAAAACTCTCAATGATTTCAGGTTTGTGATAAATGATAACCCCTTTCACTTCTCTCTTATCGTTAGACTTTTCTTCATTTCTTCCCTGTTCATTCGAATATAGAAAAGTAGACTTTTAAAAGGAAAATGATGTATAGATAACAGTAATTCATTCTGTTCCCACGATTTGATGAATGCTGAGCTAATGAATTGAAAGCCAAAGCCCTCTCAGTTGAAAATTATGTATTGGTGGTCCACCTAAACATTAGAGAATACACGCATTAAAACAAAACCAAATTAAATAAATGTATCGTCTACATTGACGTGACCAAATTGATCGTTGTAGAAGGCAGAGCTGGCGAAAAGGTATCCATAGAAAAAGACGTGTGTATATTGTAAAGCAAATTTGGACAGATCATGAAGTCAAAATTACAGACTTTTTTAAGTTTTAACACCTACTACCATAGTACCATATATGTTGCCTACTTGCCTTGCCATGGATCTCCACCTGTTCATTTTGTTGAAATTTTTTGCTTATGTTTTTTTTCTCAGCTGACTTTGGATTCTGTCTACATTTGGCTTGTGGGATTTGAATATGGTTGCCACGGAAATGGGAAATTTCACGAGTTCTACCTCCACCATATTTGGCTTGTAGGATTTGATTTGGAATGTGAAAGATGATTGGAAATTGAATTCCACGATGTGTACTATCCTACTAGTAGGTTAATCTTAGACTATATGGGTAGTTTTAAAACAGATTAAGACGGCGGGAAGGCTTTAGTTTATGGATTTGGACTTTAAATTATGAAGACATGCCTTGTAAGTTATGATTTCCGATTCTTCACCCAAATCTTTAATATGCTTTTTTTTCATTAAATTTGAAATTCCCCATTTGGCAATCAATAACTTCAACAATCATCTACTACTGCCCTGCTTATCAAAAAAATCATCTACTACTGCCCCTATACTCTCAATTGCTGTCTGCATTACACAGTAACCTGACAGGGAAAATCCCAGATTCGAATACAAAAGAATTGCTCACAACATAGGCAGTGAATGTGTTATGTGTATCCCACTTCTTAGTTGCCTTAAGTTTTACAATTCCATAATCAGATGTTAATAGAGAAAGTCTCCAAACACAAAATTTGACAACGGCTGATATGGCAAATTGTTTTTTCTTTTTTTTTTTTGGGTGGGGGGGGGGGGGGGGGGGGGGGGGTAAATGCTAAATATTGATTTCGATAATAAACCCAAATAAGAATCAGTAAAATTTTGCCAACTTAGCCGAATAAAATAAAATAAAAAAACATTTGCCACCCTGCATCATTTTGAGGTTGACATAATTAACAACCTATAATACAAAAAAGGGGTTCCCCCACTTACTAACAAAAGTAAGGTTCTGTTATATGAGGCATTCTCAGTCATTAGAGGATAATACCAAAACAGAAGCTGCAAAAAAGACAAACTGTGTCTCCAATAAAAGCAGAACAGTCCTGAACGGAACTAAAAATTTAAAAATAGGGAACCACATGCCAGTCCCCAGAAGAGACCTGAATGGAACTTAAAATTTAATAACCAGTAAGCACATGCTATGGGGCATTGCCCCCATATAGATAGCCACGACTAAACTGCTCATCTATGTTATAATGTGTCCATCAATGTCCTATATTTGGAAAGATAAAAACTAAAATATTGCCAAACTTCTGTGCATTGTAATCTTTCCAGAATTTCTGATTCATGTTTTGTATGCAACCCTCGTGCCAATAAGGGGCCTACATTCAATGATGAAAAAGCACTAGCTAATTGCTTGGCCAAACTGCAACATCATCAAATCAACATTCGCTCAATCCGGTACAAATTTATTTGGTATCATCAAGAAAATTTTAATATTGAAAATTCAATAACACAACAGTAGTTACAGTGCCATGCATGATGTATCAACCTTACTGAAAAAATATCCACTCAATCCTGCTCCAGGTTCAGTTGGTATCAATATCATGAACAAACTATCACAGCAATATCAATATCACAGATATCCGAGCATGCCACTAACACATACATGGCCAAACCTGGTGTCTGATTGTCACACGCTTTTTCGTTTAGCTTTTAATACCTCACTTTTTTTTCGATTACAAGTATACTCTAGCTACTTTTACGGGTTCTCATATGGACCACCATTGACATCATTTTTTTTACCTACTACAAACAATTTGCCACATCAGCTGTTGTGAAATTTTGTGTCTATTAACTTTCACTACGTTGATGCCAAATGGATGCTGAAGATGTGTGAGGTAGCAAACATAATGAAATTGATTGGATTTCTATTTTAGAAAAAATTAAATTTACTTGCTTCAAGGATATACATGTCAATATGTCATTCATTTCCTTTTAGCAATCCTAAGGAGATTTGTATACCAAGCACTCTTGACATTCCCTGTTCCTTTGTTTGCTTAATCAAACATCCCACCCAATTACTCAAATTGAAAAGATATACCTCTCCAATTTAAACTATATTCACCATAGTCCATACTCAACTTTCAAAGAAAAGAAACACAAAACAAAACAAGAACACAGACAAGCTCTCTCATTTCAGTGACTCTAGGCATAGATCCAGGGCAGGCAGTAGTCCATGGCTTCATGTCACTCATCTCCATTGAGAAAAAGTAATCTATCTCCAGATAACCAGCCAGATTCAGACAATCAGGGTAAATCTTGCAAAATACTTTGTGATGGCATGCGCTATTTATCAGTTAGATAGAGTTTTGGCATGCATATTAGCAATGTAGAATTAATAGACAGACAGGAGATGTGACATGAATAATTCTGATCGATGATTACTTGGCTATATAAATCCTACTAGATTTGCCCACATCTCCTTATGTACTCTCCAGGGTGTCTATCATGTGCACCAACATTTCACCAAAATTAGGTAATAAATCAACTTCCCTCTTTCATTTACACCAAACAATGCCCCAGCATGATTGCATTGCAATTCATCCTGCACATCTAAAGAAATCAGGGTTTCCATCACAACTCATTTAGGTTGTATTTGAGTACCCAACAATAGAAGGTGGAAAGCAAAACTATTCTTATCAAGAAAAGCAAGCATAAAGTGATATCAGAAGTAACAATGAACAAAATATGATTCCCATTAAAAGTAGCTTTAGACCAGGATCCCTGCATATATACTGCCCTCCATCATCTAAGTTTCCCAAGCACATTTCACTACCTCAGTTGTTCAACTTAACATCAACAACTTCATCCAATAGCTTTTACATAAAATCAAACTCTACTGCTATAGTGGTGTCCTTTGACTAATCCAAATTGAACTGTCCACTAGTTCTTCTCTATTTGAACTCATTACAAATTCCTAATCATTGGAATAATTTCTCACATTAGCAAATGTGATATCCCACTAGACTACATACGAAGAAATGCAATTTTCATGAAAGCTGTTCTTGAATCCATTAAGTGCAGGATTCCATCTCATACTTCTAATTCTGTATCAAAATACAGTCACTTCTCCATAACCCCCTTTTACTTTATCAACCATTCAGATGAGGACTGCCCTTTCCCAAATTCAAACTAATCAGCAAGTGCATTATCTACATTCAGAATGTGAAAAATGCCATTAACCTTCTAACATCCTCCCACAAAATCTCTTAACCTAGTAACATTTGACAAATTGCAGATAGATGCCAAAAATAACAGATATAGCACATTCCCCATATGAAATTCAGTAGCAAATTTACTTAAAAATTGAAGGATTTTAATTCCCCACTTGCCACCATAGTAGAATGAACTTAAATAACAGTCCCAAACTAGTTGCAGTTTGTAATTCCACAAAATGTACCATTAGTACTAACTAGTAATACACATTCAGCAACCCAAGAAGATGGAAAGTAGAAAAACTGTACTCCATTCTTTATAAATTTATCTAGGATTTCCCGATACAACAATAAAATACGAAATTAGATGAATCTAAAGTTCCTAAGTAACACAACAGAACATTCAAAGACAAGGAAAACATATATCATATACTACATTTTAGTAAAAGAAAAAAGGTGAGACAGAAAGAGAAAAAAGAAAAGCATACCCTTTTCCCTTCCTTTCTCAATCTCTCTCTCTCTCTTTTTACTATCTCTTTCACTCCCAATCTATTCAGTATCCGAAGGAGGATATGAAGGTGGGTATGAAGAAGTATCCGAAGCTGCAAACGAAGCCGAAGAAGAAAACGAAGAACCACCAGCACGAGCACCAGCAGCAGCTGCTTCAGCTTCTTCTAGCATCAAATTCTGCAACCCGGGTCTCAATTCGTTGTTACAGAAATCATCATACTCTCCTTTATCCCCTCCTTTCTTCTTCACTTCTAGCACCACCAAACTCGGCGTCAATTCGAAAATCTCAGCCGCAATCGTCAATGGCCCCTTAATTCCTTCCCTTGACCCCTCCAAGCTCACCCTGCAATCCTTCTTCCTCACTGTAAAGCTGACCAGCTTCGCTATCTCCTCCAATTTCGATATAATTTTCGATACAGGTGCACCAGATACAAACCTCGACTCATCCCCACCTTCTTCAAACAACCCAGATAAATCAAACCCGCGTGAGAACGATATTATATCAAAAGCATTCAAGCTCGCCGGCCTCGGCAACGTGCCCACCCTCTTCGACCTCCTAGCAGCCTCAAACCCCGATTCTGATTCCGTCTCGGATAGAGACGAAACCGAATCATTATCATCTTCCTCCTCCTCTTCCTTCTCATCCACCACATTACACACCCTATCATCCTCTATATAAAACTTGATGTGCTTAAACCCCTTCTTAAACCACCGATTCTCCATGATTTCCGGAATCGTAAACCGGGTCTCAGGGTTTGTATCAAGAAGCCGAGTTAATAGCCGAGTCAACTCAGGCGAAAACCACCTCGGACACCGAAACTCACCCTTGTAAATCTTCTTATACATAGACATAATGTTCTGGTCATGAAAAGGCAAATACCCAGCCATCAAAACGAAGAGTACAACCCCACAAGACCAAATATCAACCTTACCAGCCTCGTAGCCCTTTCGACCCAAAACCTCGGGAGCCACATAAGCAGGTGTACCACAAAACGTGTGAAACAGCCCGTCTTGTCGAATCTGATCGGACACGGCACTGAGTCCGAAATCCGAAACTTTCAGATCTCCATTGTCGTCGAGCAAGAGATTCTCGGGTTTAAGGTCGCGGTGATAAACCCCACGCGAGTGGCAAAAAGCGACGGCCGAGATCAATTGTTGGAAGTACTTGCGAGCTATGTCCTCTTTGAGCCGACCTTTGGCAACCTTGTTGAACAGCTCGCCGCCTCGCACGTATTCCATGACGAAGTAGATTTTGGATTTCGTGGCCATGACTTCGAAGAGTTGCACGATGTTCGGGTGTCGGACACGGCGGAGGATCGAGATCTCGCGCTTGATGTGAGCGATCAGACCCCCTTTCAGGATTTTCTCCTTGTCGATTACCTTGATGGCCACGCTTTCGTTGGTTTTCACGTTCCGAGCGTGGTAGACTTTCGCGAAGGTACCGTGGCCTAGGAGTTTTCCGACCTCGTACCGCCCTAACAGAAGGGCTTGCGCTTCTTTCTTGGTTGTGTTTTTGTTGTTTGCCATTCTTCTTTCTTTTTTTCTTTTTTTGAAATGAAAATGAGAACCTTTTCTTTTAGAAATGGAATGAAAGGGTTTTTGTGGTGGTGTTGGTGGTGATGGTGGACCTAGTTTTTGTCGTGCTTTGTGTTTGTGATGATGCACGCCTCCATTGGCTTGGAAACTGCCTATAGGCTATATAGGTCTAGCTAAAATAAATGGGTTTCTTATTTTCTTATTTGGTTTTTTTTGTGTAAAGAATTGAGAGATCAATCATGAAATGAGTCGGAGGGGTTTGTGGGTTGAGAGATTCCTTTTATATGGGGTATATGCTATTGAATTTTTTTCTCTTATTTTTTTTTATAAATATAAATAAGTGAGAGTTTGGTATGTGTGGTCACGTTCTTCCCCTATTATGGCATGAAACTGTCTCAGTAACAGTGGGATTTACTACTACTACTTAAACTCATAATTCTTGAACTTACCGGTGTAACTAATCGCAAAGATTTTCTACCACTAAGCGACTTACTCGGGAGTTAAGAGTTGTATGCTATTGATACTCGCTAATTATTAGTAATTAAGACTCTCGCACGTGGTCAACTTGCTGAGTAATAGTAAGATTTGCTATTACTTGAATTCATAATTTCCGAACTTACTATTGTAATTAATCACAAAGATTTTCTACCAGCGACGTGTTCGGGAGGTGAGGGTTGTATACTATATTGCTATTGCTATTGATACTATTTGCTAATTACCAGTAGTTGACTGCCACAATGTGCCAAGCTATCTTTTTATTATTTTTTATTTTTTAAGTTTCTGCAATTTCTGATTCAGTCAATGTTAAGTGTTAAGTCTGTTTCTTCCTCGTCCTTTCCACGTAAGTTCATTGCAAGTTTACGAAAACATTTCGTGGACCATGACTTCCTGTGCAAATCACCATCTCGTTACCATTTTAAAGTTTTTTTATTTTTTTAATGACGAATAGATTATTTGAAAAAATAAAATATGTATCACTCACTGGTTTTGGAAAGTTGAAAAGTTTGACAAATTCATTTGCTAAAATAAATCGTGGCCTAAATCATTAGTGCTTAAATCAAAGATACGAGAATAGTGGGTTATAGGAAAGCTACTGACTGAATCATTAATGCTTAAATCATTTCAATTGGAATTGGTACACTGTCATAGTGAGATATTTTCAGCTAGATGGAATTCTTTACCATATTTTTTTTAATAAATAAAACAAAGCTTTTGAAATAATAAGGCAGGTTTCATGATAATAGCACTTCATTAGTATTGCATTGAATTTCCTTTGAAAAACACTATCACTGTGCTTTAGTTGTCTCATTTGAAAGGAATAAAATTCACCTCAAAACCATGGGTAATTCTCATCATCAAATCTTTAAACTATTTCTGCCTTATGAATACATTTATTAGCTTTTACTGAAATGTTTTTTTTTTTTAAAGTGTGTTAAAATATATTTCTACTATGAAAAAATAAGAAAAAGGTAAAGTTTTAAATAGTTGTATATAAATTTTTTCTTTTTTTAAAGCTTATAATCCAATACCAAACAAACACAAATGGTTGAAGAGAAATTTTCTAGAAGTCTTAACAATTGTTGAGATTCTAACCATTCAAATTAGTGGATTGAATTTTTTTTTTATATTATCAAATTTTAAATAAATGTTATTTATTCAAATTATTGACAGTACGGTAAAATCTAAATCATTCACTTAGTCATAAATGATTAGGATTTTGAAGGATTTTCCCTTTAATTAATGATTAGGAATCGTAGTCAAAATTGGGGCATATCGGTAATATATGAATTTTTAACGGCTCTCTCTCTACCTCATTTATGAGTCACAAAGAAGAAATGTCTCAAATATAGAGATGTCCCATGACCATGAGGACCAAGAGAGACACAGCATATTTTTGCTAATAGCTAGAGAGACAGCATATTTTCTTTTTCTGTTTTTGAGAAAAGACACAGCATATTTTCTTACCAAACTGTCACCATTTTTATTTCATGTCTTAGCTAGCACTAGCATGAACATTTTTCAGTCTTATATTTGACACAATTAATGTTGCTGACATGTATTCGTGCATTACACGTAGTATTAACTCATTTGCATAATTGCATTACAAATCAAATCAAATCATTAGTGTTCCCACAGAGTAACTTTAAAAATACCCCACACCAAACAAATGATCACCGTTGATCTTGCATAATCAGACATTTGAATAAAAAATCCATCTTCGATTTGAAGCCACTAAAGATTTTTTTTTTTTTTTTTTTGATGGGAAGCCACTAAAGATTTATTATAGCAAGGAAAAAATCATTGAATGCACTCATATATAGTATATATTTGATGGGTCATTTTTTATTTTTCGAGGGCGGTGTACGAAGTGGTGGGCGGCGTATTGGAAATTATGAATCACAAGAAGCAAAGCTTCATGGTGTCACCCTTGGGAGAAGCAATTCAAAATTCAAATTAATTGTCGGTGCAGCACGCAAAATTGAAGGCTGTAGAGACTTGAAGTAGACGTATAAAATACCTGTAGAAGAATTTTCACGAGATAAAAATTAGTATTAGCAGCAACAAAAAAATAAAAAGACTACGTTAAATTAAAACCATAATAACACGCTAACTTCGGTGTATTTTACTATTTTGTTGATTTCATGATTTTTTTTTTTTTTTTTTTTTTGAGAAAAAGGTGAGATCATAATATTAAATTAAATCAGATTGGAATACACTTTCCAACTCTGCATGTAGTTTTTCTACCCAAACATTGAAATCTGCAAATGAAACTGCTTTTGTTGGATTTCATGAATTTAATTGTTGTAGTATTTTATTATTTTAAAAATGTTATGTCCACAATATTTTCATAATAAATTATATGTGACAACTTGTTACTTGCTGTTATTAGTGGACAAGAAAATAATTTCAATAGTGAATTCAAATTAGAAACTTGTAATAACTTGCCAATTAAGATTTATTATGAAAATATTGTAAGAATGTTATGCACTTAACCTTTCTTTTATAATTATAGACAGTAGGATAGGATATATATTTGATTAATTTAAACGTTAAAAGTATCAAAGAATATGAGATAAGGTACATTTTAAAAACTAATTGAAAAGTCATAGCAAGGTAATTAAGATTAGGAAGAGAAAATGGAAGAAGTTAATTAAAAAGTGTATTTAAATTGACAGAGCATTTTTAAAAATAAAAATAAAAATAAAAAACTGATGTCGGTAGAGCATAATATGAGTGTGATGTGTTGTTGATTACAAATTGGGAAATGAGAAATCAAAAGGATTAAAGAGTTGGCCACATGCTTCCGTGTAAAGGAAACAAAGAAAAGAAGGTGCGTAAGGTTGAGAGAGATATTTTACAAGAAAACCTTTGGATTAACGAGTTTTATGTTGTTTGCAAATTGCAAGATAAAGAAAGATTAGGTTTGGACGCAATAGTTTCTAACATTTGAAGTTGAGCAACATCAGTCACCCAAAAAGGAAAAATTGAGAAGTAAAAAATGCCCTCATGGAAGATGAAAATCAGAAAATTGAGTATACAAGTTTTACATTAGCTGCAATATAAACATTGCTTGCAAAGATAAAGTAAAATGAGGTCTTAGACAGAATAGGTAATAACATGATTTATCATGTGTGATTAGCATTATGTTTGTTTCACTTCAAGTATTTGGTGTGATATGTAAAAATTTTCAAACACAAACCACACCAAAACCAACAGCTAAGCCATCAAAGGCAGCAGTCAAGCAGCCAATGCTAGCAGTCTGGCCATCGAATTGTCAGCTTTAGTCACCATATGAGAGGGGGAGTCACTATGTGTATATTTTACCAAGTTTTTAAAAGTAAAATATTTTACAACATTTTATAAAAGATTTTATGGTTAATAAAAAACATATTCAAATTTGACCCAAATTTATAATGAAACAAACACGGTAAAATGCTAAAAATGTTTTCTATAAAACATTTTATAATAGAACAAATGAAGCCTAACGTGAAAAGTGAATGCTATCCCATCAATGAGATTAATGTGTATGTAATCCAATAAAATTAGAATGTTTAGAGGAAGGAAATTTCCAAATTTTGCTGGGAGTCATTCTTACAAATTATATTTAGGTAGCGTTTGGATCTGGCGTTCCCTTCTGCATTTGTGTTTTGCGTTTTCCTCTTTTCTTTTCTTTTTTTTTTTCTTTTTTTGCTGCACGCATTTCAAACTTTCTCCCGACATAGTTCACTGTTGAGTACTGTTCACGCACTGTTGAGCACTGTTCATAAGACCCACAACCACTTTATTCAAAAAAAATATATATATATATATATTAAAAATGGGTCCCACGGCACTATTCACAGATTTAAAAATTATTTTACTGCGCGCATTTCAAACTTTCTCCCAACATAGTGCACTGTTGAGTACTGTTGAGCACTATTCACAAGACCCACAACCACTTTATTTAGAAAAAATATATATTAAAAATGGGTCCCACGGCACTATTCACAGATTTAAAAATTATTTTGTCACAGTGTTTTCAGTTTTCAGTAAAATAAGTTGTATCCAAACGGACCCTTAATATATAGATAATCAACAGAGATCAACAATTGATGGTAAAATGTATCTCATACGAACCTTGTTCACTAAGTTATCTTTTATGTTTTAGTTATATTATTACTGGTTGTTAATTTGTCCAATGCACACAAAAAATTCCGCAAAAACCATTTATATATAATGAATATTTAATTAATAAGTAGTAATAAATCAAAATTAAAACAAGAGAATTTTTAGAAAAAACTATAGCTTAATCAACATTTGATTAGGGAAAATAAATTAAATTAAATAAATATTTTTATATTAGAGACTTCTACCAATTAAGCTAACTGAAACCACCTATGTTTACTGTTTTTAGTATAAATAAATAAATAATAAATAAACTATGAAAATATTAGTAATGACTTGAAAAATTCAGAGCTTTCATAAAGTCATTTCATGTGCAAGACATTTTTAAAAAAATCATATGAAAATTTTAATACTTCTGTCTTACTATTTAAGTTTAAATTTTAAATATTTTCATTTTACAGCTTAATTTTTTTGACGGAATACTATTTAATATTATATCAGTAGATTATTGATGGAAAATATATCCACCAAGGATTTTTTTTAAACCCTTTTTCAAAAAATTTGGCTCCTCTTTATACTAAATATAGAAAATTTAACTTTAATTTTGCTTTTGTATGAGATAAATTCACATGTTGCTGATTTAACTTTTTTAAGGTAGCTGAAATTTTCAAATGCCACATTTTTTTTTTTTTGAGAAAATCATTTCTTTTTTGTTTATTCTTTATATATATATATAGTTCGAATTTGGTAAGGATGTGGTGTAAAACCTATCCAATAAGAGATTACCATATCAACATTTTACTTAAAATTCAATATATCCTACCATACCTAATAACATCTCAATAAACTCCTAATTTTGTTGGATTTATATATGGGTATTAAAATTGATTAGATGTGATTGTGCTTACTCTTAAATATGTAATAAAATAATGTGGCATGTTGATTGTAGGGTGGAAAGCCTAGGAGTACATATCTACATATGTATTGGGCCAGGGGCCCAATCTGAGGACAGTTCGTAGTCTGAGGACAGGTAGACGCTGTCATAAGGATCCATGTCAGTAGGTAAAGAGGTGAGGTCTGATCATGATCACCCGGGAGGGCGGTCCGAGGAGGAATGCTACCTCGGCTATGCAAAGCCAAGGTCAAAAGGTGTAGTTGCCATCAAGAGCAACGTTTCAGACCATTCCATGGATGAGGATGAGTATCAGAAAGGAACAAGACAGAGGAAAGCTATGAAATATCTAAGGGAAAGCTACTACCACCGCATTGAATGCTCTGCAGCTAACTCTTTGGCCGCATTAATGAGGAAGTGATACCTAAACAATAATTTTAAGCCTTACAGCTACTAGCCAAAGGAAGGTGCTGATGGGACAAGGATCAACACCAACAATCTGATCTGCACGTGGAGGGTAGGGATGAGAGGGAAAGATAGTATAAAATAAAAGAGATACCCTAAGAGAAAGGGATCGGAATTAAGAAAGAAATAATGTATCAATTAGAACTATATTTGTAACCAGCTTCAAGTAATATATACAAGAACCAATCTCCTCGAACTGTGTCGAGGACGATTTTCTTTAGGTAAAACTAGTCTTCTTTTACTTTATTGTCATCTAGATCCATTATAGTTGCTATCCGACTCATTAGAACCTAGTTTTCCAATCCACTCTCTACAAATTCATTGTATTGAGCTCTTTGGGCCTAAATCCTTTTACCATTTGCGCTTAGGACTTAAATTGCGTCCTTACATTGATATTGAAGGGGTAAAATATGAGTTTTACATCACGTCCTTAGAGAATTTAATCTCATATATTAATATATATATATATATATATATTTATTTATTTAATTGTTTATTCTTATTTTTCTTGTAATCTAAAAGCAAAATATCACTTGTATCCTTACAAATTGTGTGTCCTATTATTATTGCTGTTTGATTCTTAAAAAGTGATAAGAAAATAAAAGAATTAAAAGATTCAATCTATGGGATGTATTTTTTATAAAATAAAAAAGAATTTAAGACTTTTTTTTTTTTTGAGAAAGAATTTTTTTGGGGCCAATCTTGCAATATGTTCTGCTCATATTGGAAGCTAGTCAAGCCATCAAATGCCTCCATATATAATCTTGTAGATTAACCAAACCCAAAGTATTTAATATGAACAATCTACCAACCAATTCATCTATCCTTAATATTGGGCTATCCTGATTTTCTAAAATCATAAAATTATCAATTAAAAAAAATTCTTTTATTTTTTTAATGAACGAAATCGAAATTATCATTGTACTGTATTAATTACATAAGTGAGGTAAGGCATGCATTCATATGTATATGCATTTGATTGGGACATAATCTGGTTTAGGAGCATATGATCTTTCATCTGGGCGGGATTCTCATAGAAAGAGAAGCTTGATGAACATGACATGTGAGTTTGGATGGATATGTTGTGTTCTTGATGTCCTTGATGCTCTCCAATAATTCTTTGATGCTGCCATGTCTATGTTTCTACCTTGGATGTGATATAATGCCATGTATGATAGATGCATGCTAGGGTTTGGATATGTTGAGATGCATGATAAAGGTATGTTAGGGTTTGGGATGAAATGTCATGTTGTATGCTAGATGCATGTTAGCGTGTGTGTGAATATAGAATGATAAATGTTGAACTTGCCTTTAATGAGATTAAGACGTAAGACACAATGAGTGGAAGTCGACTCACGAGTCAGGTGGGGTTGGGTGCCTAACACCTTCTCATCCCTATACCTAAACTCTGGACATGTGCTCTGATAGTAAGATTAGACCTTCCACAAAAGGGCACTATATTTATGGTTTCTAGGCCTAATCTAGATGGCAACTCCATGTTTTTCAGTAGCTTGATTCCCTAGATGGGAACACTTGGGTATTGAAATGATATAGGCCCCACAATGCAAAAAGGAAGTAAGTACTTGAAATCATGCCAACAAAAAAGAACTGCACTAACTTAGAGGAAGGATCAGATTAGTCCTTTAGCTGGTTCCTGAAGTTTAGAACTTATTAGCATGTTTCCTCCTATAGTTTCAATAGCTTGATTCATTGGATGCGAACACTTGGGTGTTAAAATGATATGGGCCCCTCAATGCAAAAAGGAAGTAAGTACTTGAAATCGTACCAACAAAAAAGAACTGCACTGACTTAGAAGAAGGATCAGATCAGTCCTCTAGCTGGTTCCTGAAGTTTAGAACTTATTAGCATGTTTCCTTTGTTTATGTCTTTGTAGCATGTTTGATTGTTCAATATATAGAAGTTATGTACTTGTTCTTCAATACTGGCTCCAGAATTATGCTTCATGCTATATTGGAGCTAATCTGCAGAATAAAAAGTGTAACATTATGTATTAGCATGTATTTATTTGTTATCCTTATCTTTTAGTCAAGTACGTTAAAGGGAAATGGAAGAGGGAGGCAGGGAATTATTAAAGGCACAATGTGATATGCTTTTACAGGATGTAAAGATTTGTGATTCTGTTCATAGATAAACATTTAATGTGCATTGGCTTAAAAGAAAATCTAGGGAGTCAAGTTTTTCAATGCCTTTAGACAATGTTTAATTTACCAGCTAAAGAAAAAAAAAAAAAAAAGAAAGAGAAAATGGAGGCTCACATTCTTACTGATGATTTTTGGTTTGTGAAGTTCAACCTATCTTCTATCAAGTAAGAAATCTTTGATGGTTCTAGGATAGTTCATGTACTTGTATGCTTGTCTTATACTTTATAGCATGTTAATACAAGGCTTACAATGTTTGAAATAAAATATTATTTTGCTAAAATGATATTTTATGAGGCGAAAATACACTTTTGGTCCCTACATTTTGAGTCAATTCCCATTTTAGTCCCAAAATTAATTTCGTTACTAATATAGTCCCTAAAAAAATGATTGTTTTTAAAATGGTCCCTGCTGTCAACCTGCTAATGAAAACCTTCTACGTGGCAAACGAAGTGCCCTTCTTGCTGACATGGCGCTACGTGGCCATTAAAATAT
This sequence comes from Quercus robur, assembly GCF_932294415.1. NCBI lineage: Eukaryota > Viridiplantae > Streptophyta > Magnoliopsida > Fagales > Fagaceae > Quercus > Quercus robur. The sequence goes on from NC_065538.1 coordinate 49,579,137, forward strand.
TATTAAAAATAATTATTTGGCATTTTTAAATTTCACATCAACATTTTAATTAATAAAAAATTAAAAAAATAAAAAGCCCAGAAAATAAAAGCTAGGTCAGAAAATAAATAAAATTTTAAAATAAACATTAATCTAATTAATTTTTTGTTCTTACTTTTCATTTTTTTTTTTCTGTAAGAACATACATCCTCAAGCCTAGAAAAGTTCAAAAACAGAAAAATTCACATCTGGGTGGATTTTGGAATCCTTTGATCTTAATTAATTACTATTTCTTAATCTAAATGAAGAACACACAAGTAAGAAGAGAAAACAAAATCAAAAGCACCAGTACTATAACATTCATAAATTCAAACACATAGACAGTTGTAGTCTCAAACTCAAACACACACAGCGGTATTAAAATCTGAGCCTGAGATGATAGCAAAAAACCAAATTGAGCAAAAAAAAAAAAAAAAAATAGACAACAAACGTTGGAACCGAAATCACAATGTTATTAAACTCTCCATCTCTCTATTAACATAAACCCAAAAAGTGAACACATAGCAAAAACCAAGATAATGAACACAAAGCTGGGTCCTTTAACAAGTTATACATCACCAAACCCATATACAACAATCCATAGTTCTTCAATCACCAAAATCACTTTGAAACCCAGAACCCGGCTGCCGCCAACCATACCGTGACAACAACCAAATCAATACAAGCTGCCGTTCACCAACACCTCCCTCTCTAATTCTCTCGCTTCCGTGATTCACCCAGCTACCAACCACCTACCTGTGTTTCACAACACCCACCAACAATTGATCTGTGTTTCACAACACCCTACAACAACCGATCGCAACCCACAAATCCAAACCACTCCACAACCACCACAAATCTGGGGTTTCACAACAACACACAATACCCACCACCAACCGATACATAACCCACGAATCCAACTGACCCACCATCCAAACCAGGGGCGGAGGGAGGGGGGGGGGGGTGAGGGGGGGCACCTGACCCCCCTGAACTTTCAAATTTTTTTAACTAATATGACCTGAAATACCATCTTTGCCCCCCCTACACAAAAGACAAAAAAAAAAAAAAAAAATCTCAATTAAGTAAATTCACGTTACCTTTCCAACTTTCCTAGTAGCAGTTGACTTCTACTCCTAATGGTGGTACAATTCTATATATAAAATCAATGGGCCCCACTTAGTAAACTTGATAGTTGATGAATTCACGTGATATGTCTACTAAAGAACAAATGGCAATTGCTTTGCGCTATGTGGACAAATTGGGACATGTGAATGAGCGCTTTTTAGGCATTACACATGTTAATAATACATCAGCAGTGACACTAAAGAGTGCAATTGAGGAAGTATTTAATAAACATAGCTTAAGCATTAGTAGATTGCGGGGACAAGGCCACGACGGGGCAAGCAACATGCGAGGTGAGTTAAATGGACTAAAAACTCTTATTTTGAAAGATAATCCTTCTGCCTATTATGTCAATTGCTTTGCACATCAGTTTCAACTAAAATTAGTTGCAGTAGCAAAAAATCACATCCAAATTGCAACCTTTTTTAACTTGGTTGCAAAGGTATTCAATATTGTTGGAACATCATGTAAACGTCGTGATATTCTTCGCAAAAAACATAATGCTGAAGTTATAGAAGCACTAAAAAATAATGAAATTTCAACTGGTCATGGCTTGAATCAAGAAATGAGTCTAAAAAGACCTGGAGATACACGTTGGAGTTCTCATTATGGTGCACTTGTAAATCTTATTCACATGTTTTCTTCTGTAATTGATGTGATTGAAACTATTATAGAAGATGGTTTAGATTCTGATCAGAGAGCAGAAGCAAATATCTTAATTGGTTTACTCCAGACATTTGAATTCGTGTTTGATTTACATTTGATGAAAGGTGTGTTTGGCATAAGTAATGAGTTGTCACAGGCATTACAACGAAAAGATCAAGATATTGTGAATGCTATGAAGTTGGTTGACATTTCAAAGCAACGTTTACAAGCCATGAGAGATGATGGGTGGAACACTTTGCTAGAGGAGGTTTCTACATTTTGTGCAAAAAATAATATTGATGTTCCTGATATGGATGATTTATATCAACCTCGGCCACGACGAAAAGCTCAAAACATGAAAAATTCACATCATTATCAAGTGGAGCTTTTTTATACTGTTATAGATATGCAACTTCAGGAACTTAATAGTCGTTTTGAAAATTCTAAATTATTACTTTGTGTTGCGTGTTTGAACCCAGATAACTTATTTTCAGCATTCAACAAGGAGAAATTGATTCGGCTTGCTCAGTTTTATCCAAGTGATTTTTCAACAGTTCAAGTTTCTTTCTTGGATAACCAACTTGAGACATACATCCATGACATGTGGTCCACTGAAGAGTTTTCAACACTTAAAGGAATTGGACAGCTTGCTGAAAAGATGGTAGAAATGAAAAAGAATGTTTCATATCCATTGGTTTACTCATTAGTGACTTTGGCATTGATCTTACCAGTTGCAACAGCTACTGTTGAAAGAGCTTTTTCAGCAATGAACATAATTAAAAATCGATTACGCAATCGAATAGGAGATCAGTGGATGAATGATTGCTTAGTCACATATATTGAGAAAGATATATTCAAAACTATTGAATGTGAAGAAATCATGCAGCGGTTTCAAAATATGAAAAATCGTCGAGGCCAATTGAGTAAAATAAGCTAGGTGTGAAAAAATAAATTAAAGTTTACATTTTCTGTTAGATTCTGTATGACAATTACATTGTCATATAGTTGTTTACTTATTTTGTTATTAATATTGATTAATTTTTTACTTCCAATCTTGTCTTTTAATCTTGCCCCCCCCCCCTGATCTAAATTCCTGGCTCCGCCACTGGATTCCAAACTGATCCCGCTGCCTTCACTCATCCATAAAAGCTCCATGGTCGAGCTTTTAGAACCCGATTTAGACCAATCCCATTCCAGAGCACTCAATCGGCTGGGAGAGAAAGATCAAAGAGAGGGAGAGTGAGAATCAACAAATTCCTAGAGCTTAAAGTGGTTGTTCATGGAGGGCTCTGGGTGGAAGGAAGAGAGAGAGTCCGAGTGAAGAAAGGGGAAAAAGAAGAACAGGTTTGGGGAAGAACTTGATATTCCAAAAATTCTCAATTGAAAAAAAATGTTTTAAACAATTAATATATGAAAAATAATTTAATTAGAATGAAAAGTTAAAAAAAAAAAAATTTTTGAAAAGTAAAAGGAAAAATAATTTAATTAGATTAATGTTTATTTTATTTTTTTTTTAATTATGACTTGGCTTTTCTTAAAATTAATTTTTTTAATTAAAATGCTAATATGGTATTTAAAAATGCCAAATAATTATTTTTAATAATATTTTAATGGTCACATTAGCTCCATGTCAGCAAGCAAGGCACTTCGTCTGCCACGTAGGAGGTTTCTGTTAGTGGGTTGACGGTAGGAACCATTTTAAAAACAATTTTCTTTTTTTAGGGACTACGTTAGTAACGAAATCAATTTTGGGACCAAAATGAGAATTGACCCAAAATATAGGAACCAAAAGTGCATTTTCACCATTTTATAATCCATATAAAGTTGTGACTTATGGTCTAAGCAAAAACACATTGTTTGGAGAAACATGGCGGGGCTGACTTATATGTCTAAAGTCATTTATATGCAATTACATGAGTAAAAAGGACAATAAAAAATTTTAGGGCAAATTACAATTTATCCACCTATAATTTAACCGAAATTTAAGTTGTTTACCTATGGATTAAAAGCTGGCACTTTAACCACATAAGGTTCACTCCGTTAAGCTTCTGTAACCCACCTCTGTACTTTCACAGTAAAAAACACAAAAAATATAACAAAAACATAAAAATCTAAATCTAAAAGGATATATCTTAAAATGTGAAACTTTGTCCTAAGATCACTCTTACCAAATACAACTTTCTTGAAACCATTGTCAACTCACTGCTTACCATAAAGAATCACTGCAAAACATAGGAGTACTTACAATGCAAAGAGATTTTTTTACTAGATTGTAAGGAATACAATGGGGAACATTGCTTTTTCTTGTCATTAATCATTTGCTAAGAATTTTGTGTATACCGGTTTGTAGTGCACTTCGAAATTTACATCTCTAGGTAAGAGAAATTGGATAATCTTTATGGATAACACAATTAAATTGAATATATGATTTTACATTTGTCTATTAACAACATTTTTAAAGTTGAAGCGGTACATAGCATAATCTTGTTCCTGCTGCATCAATTCCTCAAGATGCTCCTAACACTATGAGTATCCCTACTGAAATCATGACACCAAAAGACTAAAACCAGGCATTTTTCTCCAACACTAAGTTATCCTGCCACCCATGAGAAGAAATATTTGAAGCCATCTTTCAAATAACAAAAAAAGGACTAGCCACATACATCTCACTAAAATCAAAGCCCACCATCATTGAAACCCAAGGAAAAAAATAATAAAATAAAATAAAATAAAATCCTCAACCTCCTTTAAGTCAAGGACAATGGCTGAGAAAGGAAATAGAGAGTTAAGGAGATACATAAAACTTTTTGAGCCAAGCACCATTTAAAAAAAAAAAAAAAAAAAAAAAAAACAGCAACAGCAACAACAACAACAACAACAAATTTTGATTTTGTGTTCTTGTTATAGCTCTTGAAGCTTCCAAATTTTTTTACAAAAACCACTTTTTGATCTTGTTTCTTTTAATTTTGTTATGTTTTTTGTGTTTCTAATGATAGTGGGTTATGGAAACTTAACGGAATGAATCTTAGGTAGGTAAAGTGCACACCACAAAAAATGCAGGCTATAGCCACGTTTACAAAAACATGGATATAGCTAACCTATAGCCACGTTTATAAGTGGTTTTAACCACGTTTTTTGAATAGGGCCTATAGCTAACCTGTAGCTGTGTTTTTTAAACGCAGCTATAGGTCCAACCAAATAAAATTTTTTTTTTTTAAAAGGAGGGCCTTTTTTTGTAGGACCTTTTAATGGGTAAGATTAAGAGAAACTAAAAATTTATACAACTAGTTGGATGGGGATAGCACAAGTCAACATCACAAAAAAGGAAAAAAAAAAAAGAATAATATATATTAACATCAATAAAATTAAAATCTCATATTTGTAAGGATCTCTCAATTTTTAAGATTTTTTACACTTACATAATTGATCAACTATATCATGCAACTACCCGGTTCCTATATCATCAAATTAAAACTTTGTATATTTTATTTCTTTTTTTGTTGGGATAAATCCCAAAGAAATTTTTTTCAATCCCTTAACTGAATTGGAAGTTTCATGGCAAGTTTTTGGTATTTTCAATTTAATTCTAGAGTTTACTGTGGCCATCATCAGGATTTTCCTTCAAAGAATAACAATTAAAAAAAAAAAAAAAAAAACAAACAAACACTATTCTATTATTCTCCTCCCAACATTTTTTTTTTTTTTTAATGAAGCCCAACATTTGTATTTAGTTCAAGGTAAACATGCATAAAAGTAGAATATATGTACAGTACTATAGGCCGTACAATGTTTGCAGATAAAATTTAGTTTTATTGATGTGAAGGCATGTGAGGTGTATTTATGATTTGCTTCTTTTTTTAATTAATTAAAAAGAATGCCTTTGTACATTGTATAGGAAAACCTAATTGCACTCAGGATAAGGTTGGAAAAATTATAATTTTTATGAACTTATATTTACGTGCCAAAATTTTATACTAAAAAAAACTGGTGTGGACAACTTTTTTTTTTCCTTAACTTCTAAGAAACCATGCATTCACCTAGGCGGATAATTCTTTTTTTCAGACCGTCAAAAGTCAAAACCAAGCAGCCGCTATACACAAAATGAACGATGGAGGAATTGTAATTTGTATTTGTACTCAAAAGTTCAACTACAAATAATCCAATGCTAATTAGCGGTTAGAAGATTAATAGTGATTATTCAATATTTAATAATATAGTGATATATTCATATGGTGTTTCTTATTTTTATGTAATAATTATTTTTACTAATGTAAGTCGTTTTATTTAGAGAATACTTAATAATTTTTTCTAATTTGGTGATATTAATTAGTCTCTTTTACAAGGAGAATTATAATTTAATAGAGATTATTCAATATTTTAAGAATATAGTGATATATTCATATGACATTTCTTATTTTTATGTAATAATTATTTTTACTAATGTAAAATAAGAGAGCACAAATTCGTTTTATTTAGAGAATACTTAATAATTTTTCATAATTTGGTGATATTAATTAGTCTCTTTTATGAGGAGAATTATAATTTAAATCTCTCCTTTAGTTTGTTGTAACAATAGAATTATCAAGATAAAAAAAATAAAAAATAAAAATCTACTGTGGGGACTATGGCCCAAAGTAACGAGTTGGACCTTGGGCCCATCCGAGGACGCCAGCTTGTCCGAGGAGACAACATGGCTTAAGCGATCCATGTTAAGCCTATCACGGGAAACAAAGAAAAAAGGTCCGAGGAGGAATTCCTCCTCGGACACTGAAAATTTGGAGCGGAGGTACGTCCAAGCCACTGAAGCCCATCCCCTAAATACGTGAAAAGGAAGGAAACACAAAATATCTACGCAAAATCTACCACCACCACCACATTGAATGCACTACAGCTACTTTCCTAGCCGCATTAATGCGGAGAAGACCCCTGAACAATGTTACCTTGGCTACCACAATTCACAAAGGACTGAAAGAGGTGTCTAATGGGATGGGTGCTCAAGTGGAGGCTTGGATGATCAATAAGTGTAAAGCCTAGATAATAAGAAAGGGCCTATATAATGTATAGAAGCCCCCATAAGGAAGGGGACGGAAAAAGGAAGGTAGGATACTGTAGCATGCAAAGAAACCCTAATGTACTGGTCTGTATACATAAATTAAGTTTTGAGTCTCCTCGGACTGTGAGATCTTTCAATGTAATGGCTTTTGTTCTTGTCCATGTGTACCTTTATCCCATGCAAGCCTTTGTTTAACTTATCTAAACCTAGTTCTTTGACCCATACTCTACAAAATTCATTGTATTGGGCTTTTTTGGATCAAGACTTCACAAGATAGGGGTTTGGGCTCCAAACTGTGTCCTTAGAATTGGCACCGTCTGTGGGAAAGAACTTGAGTGTTAGTAAGTACGACGGTTAAGCATGGCAGGATCAAGTCCACACCAAGAAAGTCCACACCAAGAAAATCCATGCCAAGCTGACCCTCAGCAGACAGAACCTATTGGGCCTCAGCGGCAAAATAATCCTCCTAACCCTGGGCCAAATCTAGGCAACGAAAGGAACCGAGAAGGAAGCGTACATACTACTCAGACGAGCCAAAGCCACTCCCAAGTAGGTAGTCGCATATCCCAAAGGCAAAACAACTATCAGGCCATGCAGCGAGAGATAGACAACCTGAAAAAGAAGTTGCGTTGTGCACAGCAAAGGCAGTCCCTTTCCAACTCAGACATATCCTCTAATAAGAAAGTGGATGTCAGTTACAGGTGAAGATCAAGAACTCCCCCAAGTGAAACCTTTTCCTACGAAAAGGAGCAGCGCCCTGAACGGAGGCATAGGATCCCATCTAGTAAGGGTTTGGGTAATGATGCCATGAACAAAGCACTAGATCAGATCTCCATATCACCCTTCGCGCATAGGATAGAAGGGGCTAAACTACCACGACGTTTCCATCAACCTACGTTTACCATTTACAACGGCCGAGCAGACCCTGTAGAGCATGTGAGCCAATTTAACCAAAGAATGGCTATCCATTTTCGAAATGAGGCTCTAATGTACAAAGTTTTTCCGTCCAGCCTAGGACCCGTGGCGATGAGATGGTTCAACAGCTTGAAGACGAACTCCATAGATTCCTATAAATAGCTCACTCAAGTTTTCTGCTCTCGCTTTATTACGAATAGCAGAGTCCCTCGGCCCCTAAGTTCGTTATTATCCTTATCTATGCACGAAGGGGAAACCTTAAAGGCGTATTCGGACAGGTATTAGGAGATGTATAACGAGATGGATGAAAACCACGATGACGTCGCCATCAGCACGTTCAAAAGTGGTCTCCCCACCGAGCACGGTTTAAGGAAGTCTCTAACTGGTAAACCCATCACCAATGTTTGCCAACTGATGGACAGGATTGACAAATACAAAAGGGTGGAAGAGGACCAGCTACAAGGGAAAGGAAAGGAGAAGATTATCCCCCCCAAAGGGAATGATTACAGGTCAGAACGATATAACAGTAACCAGCCGAGAAGGGATTTTTCGAGACAGGCTGGACAAACCAACATGCAAGCGATTAATGCCGTATTCAGAGAGCCGGTGCAACAGGTTCTAGAGAAAGTCAAAAATGAACCTTTCTTCAAATGGGCGAGTAAAATGGCCGAAGACTCCTCAAAACGTAACCAGAACCTGTATTGTCATTATCATCAAGACCACGGGCATACCACCGAGGATTGCAGGAATCTATGGAATCACCTAGATCAGTTAGTCCGAGAAGGAAAATTACGCCACCTTTTACACCCCTTTAGCGGTCATCTGGGTCAGGCATTTCAAGAGCCTCGAAAAGATGTATCTTTGAGACCTCTCATGGGGACGATACACGTCATCCTCGCCACTCCAGGGAGGACCGGCTCTTTTCCCTCCGGGGTGCTGTTTGTGGCTCGGCTCCCCACCGAGGATGGTGAAAAGGAGTCCAAAAGATCTAAAAAGGGAAACTCGCCTGTGTTGGGGTTCTCGGACAAGGATAAGATAGGAACTATCCAACCTCATGACGATGCTTTGGTAGTTACATTAAGGATCGGAGGGTTCGACATGAAGAGAGTACTGATGGACTCGGGCAGTGCTATGGAAGTGATGTACCCTGACCTGTATAGGGGGCTGAACCTAAAGCTTGAGGACTTAACAGCTTATGACTCTCCTCTTATAAGTTTCGAAGGGAAGACTGTCATACCAAAAGGGCAGATCAGATTGCCCATACAGACCAGATCAGAGGTGGTGGAGGTGGATTTTATTGTGGTCGACGCCTACTCACCCTACACGGCCATAGTAGCCAAACCTTGGCTCCATACCCTAGGAGCCGTTTCTTCTACACTTCACCATAAGGTAAAATACCCGTCGGGGGGCTAAGTGGAAGAGATTGGTGGAGATCAAGCCATAGCTAGGCAATGCATGGTAGCCGCCATCTCACGCCGGTCCGGCGCAGAATCCTCGGCGTCTGTGAAAAAGGACTTATAGCAATCAACCACCTCGGCAGCACAAGTCGGTGAATTAGCCGAGGAGATAAAATGTGAAAATTTAAAAAGGGTTGCCATTGACAATAATCTAGAAAGATTTTTCCAAGTCAGCTCGGAATTACCTCTCCAAGAAAAAGGGGAACTGATCGGGTTTCTGAGAAGGAATGTTGATGTATTTGCATGGGATGCCTACAATGCCCCGAGAGTTGACCCTAATCTCATTTGTCACTACCTAAACTTTAACCTATCTTCTATTCCAAAGAAGCAGCCACCCCGGCGCCCGTTGAAAGAGCATGCCGACGCTGTTAGGGATGAAGTGATGAAGTTGAAAAAGGCAGGGGCTATCAAAGAAGTCTTTTACCCCAAGTGGTTGGCAAATACAGTGGTGGTAAGAAAGAAGACGGGGAAGTGGCGAGTCTGCGTAAACTTCACAGACTTAAACAAGGCGTGCCCAAAGGACCCGTTCCCGTTGCCTCAAATAAACCGATTGGTAGATGCGACTGTAGGCCACCCCCGAATGAGCTTCCTGGATGCCTTCCAGGGTTATCATCAAATACCACTGGCTCTAGAAGATCAGGAGAAGACAGCGTTCATGACACCCATCGGAAACTACCACTATAAGGTGATGCCTTTTGGTTTAAAGAATGCAGGGTCAACCTACCAAAGGATGATGACCAGAATGTTCGAACCACAACTAGGCAAGGCTATTAAAGTCTACATAGACAATATGGTAGTAAAAAGTAAAGTGGTGTCCGAGCACGTGAGAGACCTTGAAGTCATTTTTGGCATCTTGAGAGAGCACAAGCTGCGCCTCAATGCTTCTAAGTGTTCATTTGGCATCGGGTCTGGTAAATTTCTGGGCTATATGGTAACTCACAGGGGAATAGAGGTAAGCTCAGACCAGATCAAAGCGATTAATAGCCTACAAGCTCCTCAGAACCCAAAAGAAGTACAGAAAATCATTGGAATGATCGTAGCATTAAATCAGTTCATTTCCCAATCTGCAGACTGATGCCGACCTTTCTATCTCTTGATGAACAAGTGGAAAGGATTTGAATGGTCCGAGGATTGTGCCCTAGCCTTCTAACAACTTAAAAAATACCTGTCACGGCCACCTATCATGTCTAGTCCGGAGGCCGACGAAGTTCTGTTCGCATACATAGCAGTGGCCTCTCAAGCTGTAAGCTTGGTATTAATACGGGTTGATAATGGCATATAGCGACCAGTATACTATGTAAGTAAATCGTTACATGAAGCTGAAGTGCGCTACTTACCACTGGAAAAGGCAATTCTTGCAGTAGTGCATGCCACGCGAAAACTTCCCCACTACTTTCAGGCACACACAGTCATTGTCCTGACTCAACTTCCCCTCCGGTCGGTGCTCCGAAGCGTCGATTACACAGGAAGAATCGCCATGTGTAGTACGCTTCTAGGGGCTTTCGATATTAAGTACATGCCTCGGACCTCTGTCAAGGGCCAAGTCCTCGCGAATCTAGTCGCTGAATTTGCTGAACCCTCTGTAGAGGCAGTAGCGGAGGAGGAAAACATGGATGGAAAATCGGTTGGCACAATCTCTACACAAGGAGTCTCGCGACGGAAGGTCTACGTTGATAGCGCGTCAAACCAGAAAGGATCTGGGGTAGGGCTAGTTCTAATATCGCCCGAGAGGATTACCATTGAAAAGTCATTAAGACTTGGGTTCTCGACTACAAACAATGAAGCCGAGTATGAGGCTTTGCTGCAAGGAATGGTCATGGTGTAAAAAATGGGCGGAAAAGCAATAGAAGCGTTCTCGGACTCCAGACTGGTTGTAGGCCAGGTGAGGAGCGAGTTGGAGGCTAGAGATACGAGAATGCAGGAGTACCTTGGTCAAGTCAAACGTCTGCAATTAGACTTCGAATTTTTTAACTTGACGCATGTCTCTAGGAGTGGGAACACACATGTGGATTCGTTGGCCGCTCTTGCCACATCTTCGGCGCAGGATCTACCACGAATGATCCTTGTTGAGGATTTATGCAAGACAGATACAATCAAAAAGGATACAGTTTGAATCCATCAAGTCAGAATGAATCCGAGATGGATGGACCCCATAGTGAGTTTCCTCAAAGATGATGTATTGCCCGAAGAAAAATTGGAGGTCGAGAAGATACGAAAGAAGGCTCCTAGGTTTTGGTTGTCAGAGGACCACAAGCTATACAAGCGCTCCTACTTTGGACCATATTTATTATGCGTACACCCAAAGGCATCAGAGTCATTGCTTGAAGAACTGCATGAGGGAATTTGTGGGAGTCACACGGGAGGAAGATCGCTAGCACACAGAGCACTCACCTAAGGGTACTGGTGGCCGAGCATGCAAAAAGAGGCCCAAGAATATGCAAAGAAATGCGATCAATGCCAGAGATTCGCCCCAAATATCCACCAACCAGGGGGAGTCCTTAACCCCCTCTCTAGTCCTTAGCCCTTCGCCCAATGGGGTCTGGATATTGTCAGCCCTTTCCCAAAAGCAGTAGGGAACAAGCGATACTTAATAGTCGGCACGGATTACTTCACCAAATGGGTTGAGGCTGAGCCTTTAGCTAACATCAGGGACGTGGATGCAAAGAAGTTCATTTGGAAAAACATCATTACACGCTTTGGAACTCTTCGCACCCTTATCTCGGACAACAACCTCCAATTTGATAGTAAAAATTTCAGGAAATATTGCTGTGACTTTAGAATCACAAACCGATATTTCACTCCAGCCTATCCCCAAGGAAACGGGCAAGCCGAAGCTGTGAATAAGGTCATAGTGAACGGGCTGAAAAAGAGACTGGATGATGCAAAGGGAAGATGGGTGGAAGAACTACCACACGTCCTATGGACCTACCGAACCATGCTGCGATTGTCAAAGGGAGAAACTCCTTTTTCGATGACTTATGGGGCTAAGGCTGTGCTCCCCCTAGAAACTAGCTTCCCACCGTTGAAATCCAGCACTTTTACTCCAAGAAATAATGACGAGTTACTAGGGAGAAGTCTAGATTTAGCCAAGGAGAAAAGAGAAAAAGTGATGATCCAATTGGCCTATTTCCACCAAAAGTTAAAGCAGGGGTACGATACTAATGTAAAATTAAGGCCACTAGGGCCAGGCGACCTCGTGATGAGAAAAATTTTTGGCAGCGCCAAGAACCCTTCCTGGGGTAAGCTGGGACCCAACTGGGAAGGACCATATCGCATCACCTTAGTGGCAGGAATAGGTGCTTATTATCTGGAAGACCTAGATGAGAAAATTGTACCTCGCCCGTGGAATGTAAATAATCTGAGATGATATTATTATTAATGAAAACAGCTATGCCTGTATTGTGTCCCGTGATCATCGCGTATTTGTTGGCTCACTTCCATCTACACTAGTTTTAAACAGAACCTAAGTCCTGCATGGCTCCTCGGACCACAGGCTAAAGGGAAATTAACAACTTATGGCATCTATACAAGTTTTAAACAGAACCTAGGTCCTGCATGGCTCCTCGGACCACGGGCTTAGGGGAAATTAACAACTTATGGCATCTATACGAGTTTTAAACAGAACCTAGGTCCTGCATGGCTCCTCGAACCACAGACTTAGGGGAAATTAACAACTTATGGCATCCACACAAGTTTTAAATAGAACCTAAGTCTTGCATGGTTCCTTGGACCACAGGCTTAGGGGAAATTAACAACTTAGGACTTCTATGCAGTTCTAAGGTATGTTCATAGTCTTGCATGATAGCATTTATCGTTTAAAGTTCATTACACAATTCTGTTTCTTCTCATTTGCTTATATTGGTAAGGTTGTTGCAAACATCAACTAAAGAAACAGTCACATTGACTCGGAACAATATAATAAAATTCCATCAACATCAATCATAAAGACAAAAAATGAGAGGAAGAGCATTTGTATTGATAAACCAAGAATAATACAATGAGAGGTCTTTGCAAAAGAACAAAATGCAATACAACTTCTGTCCGAAATAAAAAATATATATATACAGTAATAATAATAAGAACCCTAGGAGCTAAGACTCAGCAGGAGGATCTTCTTTTTGCTCTGGCTGAGGAGATGGAACATCCTTGACTTGGGGACCTGCCCCATGATCCTCAGCCTCAGTGATTGCTTCCTTAGCAAGATCCTTGGCCTTGGAGGAGGTTTTCTTTCCCTTACCCTTGCCTTTACCCTTCTCTTCCTCCACATCCTCAACCCGGACGGCGACCTGACCAGAGCCCCCGGTAATTTCAGCTAGGGGGTGGCATCAGGAACAGCCGTGGGCTGCTTAGAAGCTTCAGTGGTATCGGCAGGGATCTCCCGGATCTCTAGAGGGAAGAAGACCTTCTCGAGCAATCTCAAGGCAGAGTCTGCAGGGATCCCTGCAGCATTAAGAGCCTGAGCCCATGAAATGCTGCCGTAATCCCTGCATACCTCTGGCAGCTCCTCGGAAAGCCTTGCCTCAGTCTCCTCCACTCCGAGCTGGTAAGCAGCCCTTTTTTCAGCCTCAGCTGCTTCCTTGACTAGTTGAGCTTCTTCCTTGGCAAGCCGGGCCTCTTCTTTGGCTTTCTGCAACGCGGCCTTGAGATCCAGTACGGCTTGCTTTTCAGTAGCAAGGTTGGTCTCAGTCACGTACAGTTTCTGGCGTTGATCGTCAGCTTGTTTTTCAGCAGTCTTCAAGCCAGCCTCAGCACTCTTACAGCCTGACTCAGCCTCCTTGAGCTTCTCAGATAGCTCGTAATGATCCAGCTTGAGGGCTCCTAGAGCCTTCTCCACCTTAGCACGAGAGAGGGCTTCAACATCAGCTAACTTACGATTGTCGCGGCACCACTCCTTGGCCACAAATACTTGTTGAGTGATCTGCCCAAGAAGTGACAAGATAACAAGTTAAAATATGACATGATCCAATGATCTTACCGATGAGAGGATGAATTGCCTTACCATCGCAAGCTCTCTCTTCAGGGATAAGAAGAGTTTAGACTGTGAAAATCGCCTGTAAGCCTCTATGTCCCTGGGAAGGAGAACGGGTTACTCTAGGGCTTCAGCAATGTACCCCTCTCGGCCCCTATTATACTCTCGAATTGAAGCATTATAGGGAATGGCTACTCCGTCCACTTCGAGTCGGGGGCTCCAAGTGCGCGGAGGCACACACACTTCAGCCCGCTCCATCTCCTCTTGGCTCTCCACAAATGGAGCCCTTTTGTCCCGATGCTCCTGAGTTGTTTTTTGTTGTTTACTGCCCTGGCGAGGACCCACCTTGCCTTCCTCGAGGGACTCAACCGACCTTTTCTTCTTCAGGTTGGGATTAACTTTCAAGCCGAGATCAGCAGGGATTTGCGGAGTAGTAGGAGGAAGGACAGAGGTCTGGGACTTGGCAGGCGCCTTCGATGATTGCCCCTTGCCTCGGGCAGCCATTAGCTCTCGCAAAATTTTTCCTTTGTTGGAGGCCATGTTGTCCACTTCCTCGTCCGAAGAGTTGTCCGAGCAGGCAATAATAAGAGGGGCGCCGATCACGGAGTTTCTATCCGGTTTTCCCTTAACGTCTGAAAGCTCGATCAGGGGAGCTCTTAGAATATCCTCCTCAAAAGTAGAACTCGTCTATCTCCTCCTCAAGAGAAAGACAGGATGGTTTAGTATCTTCTTCAACACGTGCTGCAACTTTGGAATTATCTTGTGGAAGTGGTTGTGCAGCTGGCTGAGGATTCTGAATACCAGGCAAAACAACCGGTCTAAGATCGTCTCGAGCCAAAAACCTCGGCTTCGACACGTCAATCCTTGCCAACCTTGGACTATTGGCTCTTATGGAATGGCTGATGTCTAGGAAAGCGCGGGACAAGGGCTCATAACCCAAAATCAGATGAGCCGTACGTAGTTGTCTGTCCTCGTTAACGTAGATCTCTGACCTCAAAAGATAGTTTAAGGCCTGAACGTTTACGTGGCTCAGTCGAGAAGCGATGTGTGCTCTATCTGCAAAACAGCCGAGAAGGAAATTGTAGTTAAGTTACAAAAATTTTGAATCTTCAATCAAAGGAAAGAAAAACTAAAGGGTTAAACCCCCTTCCCAGGGGATTGATCCTAAAGGCACCACACCTGGATCTCCTGCCCGAGTTGGACAATGAAGACCATCGCTCCACTCTCCCGAGGCAATAAGAAAGTCATCTTTCATACGCTTATTGGATTTAGGAAGACAGGAGATTAGCCTAATGATCTCGGACTGAGATTTAAGGTAGTATCCCGCTTTGTCGAGATGGTAGCACTCGTACAGGTGAACTACGTCATGCCATGTAAGGCCCAAACCCATCCGCTCGTTCAGAACATCTATGCTGCCTAAGACCCTAAACAGGTTGGGAATGCACTGGTGCGGTGTCAACCTATGGTTACGCAAATAATCCCGAGTAATCCTACGCATGAGAAGCGTCATTCCTCCTTCTATAAAAGCAATCATGGGAATGATGACTTATCCCACGTCCCTATCGGTCAGCACTCGGTTTGGAGGATAGTACTCCAAAACCACCCCCTACGGGATGCGGTACTTTGCCCTAAAGGCCTCTATGGCGGCCGGAGTATCTACTAAACACTTGAATCTACCCATCTAGTCGAACCGGTGGGCTGAGGAGGAAGGCCGAGGTGAAAATTGGGGTTACGAAGAGGAAGTAGAACTTACAAGTATCCTTACAACAATCTCTGAAGCTCTCAGAGATTTCCTTAGGGAAAGGTTTCTCACTGAAGTAGTCACGGAAATTCGAAGGCCTGGAACGTTAATGAAGAACTAGGCGCTGGGATTCTCTGGCGAACTTGAGTATTAGTAGAAAAGAAAAGCAGAAAGAGCTTCCCCAAGGCCTTATATAGCAAAGGAGGAAAGGGAAGGTCACTCCTGCCCAAAATTCTAGGAAGAATGCCAGCCGTTAGATTTGCGTTTCGCCACTGGATGGGGGAGACATAAAGCCGCCTAGAGTAATAAGTCGCACCTCGTAATTTGTAATGCGTCAGAAGCAACTGTCCCCACACGTGCAAACCGAAAACTAATTGATCTTATCCCTTAAAAAAGTCAAAACCCCGCTTTTCTCCTCTGAAGGAGATAAAAACCGGAGTTTTGAGGGGTTATTATGGGGACTATGGCCCAAAGTAACGAGTTGGGCCTTTGGCCCGTCCAAGGACTCCAGCCTGTCCGAGGAGACAACATGGCTTAGGTGATCCATATTAAGCCTATCACGGGAAACAAAGAAAAAAGGTTCGAGGAGGAATTCCTCCTCGGACACTGAAAATCCGGAGCGGAGGTACGTCCAAGCCACTGAAGCCCATCCCCTAAATACGTGAAAAGGAAGGAAACACAAAATATCTAAGTAAAAGCTGCCACCACCACATTGAATGCACTACAGCTACTTTCCCGGCTGCATTAATGTGGAGAAGACCCCTGAACAGTGTTACCTTGGCTACCACAACTCACAAAGGACTGAAAGAGGTGTCTGATGAGATGGATTCTCAAGTGGAGGCTTGGATGATCAACAAGTGTAAAGCCTAGATAATAAGAAAAAGTCTATATAATGTATAGAAGCCCCCTTAAGGAAGGGGATAGAAAAAGGAAGGTAGGATACTGTAGCATGCAAAGAAACCCTAATGTATTGGTCTGTATACATAAATTAAGTTTTGAGTCTCCTCGAACCGTGAGATCTTTCAACGTAATGACTTTTGTTCTTGTTCATGTGTACCTTTATCCCATGCAAGCCTCTGTTTAACTTATCTAAACCTAGTTCTTTGACCCATACTCTACAAAATTCATTGTGTTGGGCTTTTTTGGATCAAGACTTCACAAGATAGGGGTTTGGGCTCCAAACTGTGTCCCCACATCTACCAAAATATTTTGAGGAAAAAAACACACTTTAAATTACTTATTATTATCTCTTTTTTCTTTTTTCTTTTCTTTTTTTGGTTTGAGGGGTGTCTTTGTCAACAATTTTTTTTTGAAGTTTTTTTTTTTTTAATTTATAATTTATTTATTTATGTATTACTTTTTGAAACATCACCATCATCTCTAACATTAAGGCATTGACGGCTCAATTCAAGTGCGTCATATTCTAGCACACTCGCAGACAAGGGAACATGGTAGAACATAGCCTTGCAAGAACAGCATGTAATTTTCCTCCTTTTTGTACTTGGATGGAGGAAGTCCCTCTGTCTTCTTTTGTTGTGTATTCTACAGAAACTATCAATAATACGTGAGCCCCTTGCTTTTTAGGGGTGGCTTCTCAAAAAAAAAAAAAAAAAAAAATTGTTAAGTAGCAATTTTAGTCAATTCCCTACTTGTCTGTCACATCCTAACGAGCAACAACCAAAGTGTTTTTGCAACCAAAATTGTCCTCATAAATTTCAAGCCCTACCCCCATCTACCAAATTGCCAACTTCAACACTTCAGTGCTCTACTTTTCAAAGCATTTCCCCCCAAATCTTATTCAATTTCAAAAATTTATGTCAATTTGTTAAAAAAATTTCAAGCACTATTCTTTCTTCGAAATTATTTTCCAGTAAAGATTTTTATTTTATTTTTAGGTCTTACTGGTGTGGTGTCCAACTTCATTCCCATTTGGGAATATATATGGGGAATTGTGTAAACTAACTTTATGCCGACTAAATTGCCAATTTCAAACCCACAACCTATAGGGTATCATTCAAAAGGCAAACGTGGGGCCTTGTTTTTTGCAACAATCCAAAATTTTATATATATTTTTTATTTTTTACCTGTCAAACTAATTTTTAATAATTATTGTTAATAACTTATGTAGGTCTTCTTCTCACCCTTTTTTTTTTTTGGAAATTTCCTTAGCAGGTAGTGTGTATTTAGGATAGCTTAGGGGCTGTTTGGCCAAGGTTTTTTCATCACTCAATTTCCATCACTCATCACTCATCACTCAATTTTTCACACCCGTTTGGCATCATCACCCAATTTCGATCACTCAATATTTTTCACACTATTTGTGGGCCCATACCTGTTAGCCGGTGTAGCTTTTTCTCTTTTTTTTTTTTTTTTTTTTTTTAGTACCCAAACTCACCGAAGCTAAAAAAAAAAATAATAAAAAAAAAAATAAAAAACTAGAACTAAAGAACAAACCAGTGGAAAAAAAAAAAAAAAAAAAAAAAAAAAAAAAAAAAAAAAAAAAACCCAGAACTGAAGACCGAACAAGTGAAAAAAAAAAAAAAAAGTTCAAAAGGTGGTCAAAAGTTGCGGCTGTGGGTCCCTCCATGTGTGTTTATTTACGAAAATGTCATTGAATTATGAGTTATGGAAACTGAAAACAGCCTTTAGTTGTTTTCAATTTCCATAACTCATAACTCAAAAATCAGAGAATTGAGTGATGGAAACAGAGTTATCGTTTGCCAAACAACCTTTTTGCTATGGGTCCCACCATTTTTGAGTTATGAGTTATGGAAACTGAGAATTGAGTTATGGAAACTTGCAATCCAAACAGCCCCTTATTTTCATGACTATTTCATCTTATTAAAAAGTTATAATAAGTCTAGAAATAAACATTATATATAATTTTTTTTGTAGTTGTTGACATGCTTGTAGCGATTGATGCATAATAAAATCATGTAAATGGTTAGTTTAGGTGTAATTGGTGTTGTTCCAATTGCTAATTGTCAACTAATTAACAAGTTATGAAAGTGTTCTATTCTTCAAAATACTCTGAAAATAAGTTTAATTTTTTTAAAATAACTTTATCTTGTCAAAGACTTATAAAAAATAAATAAATAAATAAATAACCTAGTCAAAGACTCAAATGAACTAAATAAACGTATTTTTTTAAAAACAATTAAGCCAAACATAAATTAGGAATACGTAATTTGAGAAAAATTTATGTTCTTGACTTATTTATCCTAATAAGTTATAATTAGTCTAAGGATAAATACATTTTATAATTTTCTTTTCAAAACTGTTTGGCATGTTTTATTGATTGATTGATCCAAAACTTTGAACCAAACATAATTTGTACTACTTTATTTAGTTTGAGAAAATAGTGTTATAACTTATAATTTAATATATTGGAAATAAAATTTAGAGTTATGTGTGTTTTTTGAGGAACAATGCTATATTGTAGAAGACTTAAATTTGTAGCTCTCTTTTTCCCTCCCTTTTGCTAATTATCCATATCAAGTCAATGAATCACCTTGCATAGACTATTATGTTCTAGGAGTTCACCACTCTTATATTAGAAGCTTTAATGTTGCCTATATTGATTCTTAGGATAAAACTTCAAATGGAAGTTTAAGAACTAGGGTAAAAGTGTTTGTGAACATGTGCAAAGAGAGAAGTCTGTAATTGCCAGGTAAGAACAATAGCTGAAGAGTTACAAAAAGGAAAACGTTTATTGATTATGCAAATATAGATATTAGCTTAGCAGAGGTGCATGCATCTTAACATTCACTTGATTAGGACCTGCTACAAATTAGTATTGTTCTTTAATTTGTTCTCTGTAGCATGCAATTAATTCCTTTATTTCTAGATTCCTTCACATCATACTTTCTAGAATTAGCTAATGACATTTGATCCAGTACAAAATAAATGTTAAATTGTATGAATAACCATAGTAAGGAAGTCTATATTGCACAAGGTAAATGTTCTTTCTGATGACTACCTTATTAGCTGCAAATTAGTACAGCTATTATATTGTTAAGTTAAACCAAATTTTCTTTGGCTGAAATTGTTAAATTACCTAAAGATTATAATATATGCTAATTATAAATGGCCATTATAGTTTGCTGTTGCATTCATTAATTTCATTAATGATTAAATGATCAAAGATTATAATATATTATGTGCAAAAAAAAAGATTATAATATATTACAAATTATTGAAGGCGGCTTTAACTTTCACTCATATATGTTTAAGGTCTATTACCATTCTACAACAATCCCTTATTTGTATTTTTGAAATTAATCCTTCCCCAAGTCAATTGTTGGATTAATTACTTATCATAAAAACTTTGTCATTTAGCATTTGATATCAATACTGTGCTTGCAACATGGTTTTATTTTTATTTTTTTTGGGTTTGGTTTATTTAAAAGATATGTAACTAAAATCTTTCTTAAATATTTAGTGATTTGTCATTCACAATACAATGTCCAAATAAATTGAAAGCTAATATCAAGAATCAAGTTAGGGGGGAAAGGATATTTATTGCTTTGTTGCTACTTGCTGGTTCTTTTAGTTTTCAAAATCTGTGGTGAATGTGAGAGCATGATTATTTCAGGTGGGGATTTCATCTGGTGTAGCAGTTGTTGCTGCAATAAAGGTGGTAAAAGAAGCCTCAATGATAGAAAATTCATTGTTGTAAGTCTTATTCCTTTCTTCAAATTAATATGGAATCTCTATTGCATGTTTTTGTACTATGATAGTTAGCTTAAGTTATTTTAATCAAGCTTCACTTCAAAATTACTTTAAATATAAGATGACTTCTTTTTATATTCCTACTGATGGTAACATAGATTTTCAAAATGTTTTTGATCTACTCTTGGAAATTTCTAAAACTGAAAAGTTAAACCCAGATACAATTAATCCTAACCACAAAGAATAGATGATCATTGTACAAATACATATAGCCGTTTCTTAAAAGTATGAATTTTGGGTGGATGTAGGTAATATGTTGAATATTATAATCCACCTTTAATATTCTTATGTATTGAAAATTATCATAAATAGAGGGGTTATATGTTTATAGTAAACTTTGGTACTTGGTCTTACTACAATTTGATGGTGGGCATGATATTCTGTTTTTGTTTCATACTTCTAGTTGTGCTATATTGATCCTGAAGTTTCCAATGAAGAGGAGATGGAACTGCTGAAGAGATCAGATAGCGCACAATTATAAAGTAATTTATTCTTCTTTAGTGCATCTTTTAGGTACTATTTATCTATTTCATTATGTTACTTACCTCATTCAATGCCTTTTTTAGTTGTAATGTATGACAAACAATATTCCAAAGTTATTATATGAAGACCAAAAGAAAATTATAGTTGTATGGTTTTTTGTAGTTTTGTTATAAGTGATCTGCAAGTTATTGTATGGTATTTTTTGTTTTATTTTATTAGGTTGGGTACTTTAAACTTTTGTTTTAATGGTAGACAATTGCAAACAATGTGTTTTGCTGTTGTAGCTTTATTGTTGCTGGTGTGTGAATTATCAAAACAATGAGTGTGGTTGCTATTAAGTTGGCAAGTTTTGAAATGCAATACATCTTTTAACTTGTTCGAGAATATGTGTCCTTAAGATATATTTATATGTATTTATGTGTTTTTTTAAAAAAAAATTTTATGTGTTTATATATCCAATATTTTTTGGGGGAATGTTTGTTTTGCTAAGAATCCATATTCTTGGTTGTAGTTATGTTGAGATTAGAACTTTTACCATTGACCTCTGATTGTATTTCATACATAAATACATATATATATCCAATGCATTTGCCATCTAACTAGGAAAATAAAAAAATAAAAATAAAAAAAGACTAAAGCCGCATTTTAAAAACGTGGCTATAGCCAAATTCAAAAAAAAAAAAAAAAGGGTTATAGCTGCGTTTTTAAGATGTGGCTGTAGCTGTCCTTATGTCCTATAGCCGTGTTTTTAGAAACGCGGCTATTAGTCCTGGCCTATAGCTGCATTTGTAAAAACGCAGCTATAGTACCTTTTTTTGGTAGTGTGCCAACTTTTAAACCACAGATAGACAACTTAAATTTCAACCAAACCATAAGTTAGTAAGTTGTAATTTGCCCAAAAATTTATTATACGAGAGAATGTAAATTAGAATGCACAACTAGCAAGTAAGAATGTAAGATCTTATCATTGTTGCTGGCCGTCAATTTCGTAGTTTTGAATTAATAAAATCATAAGCGTATTTGTTTAAGCTTATAAGCTGATGTACTTGTGTTTTTATCCAATTTATTTAACAATCTAAATAAGCTAATGAAAAAAAGAAGCTACCAACTTAAAAAAATAATAATAATAATAATACTTGGAATGGCATGAAACAATAATGTTATACGATCATTAACATGTTTAAATTAATTAAAAGGGATCAGAGGCTGTTGAACTAACACAGAGGGAGTAAAAAATAACATTTGTACATGTGAACCAGTAGATCACGAGGAAACAGGTGACCAAAAAAGAAAGAACTTGGGGTGCTGTTGTTTTTGTGTTTCATTTTTAAACTGATTGTTTTCATTTTTTGTTTTCCTAGGCAGCTACATTGGGTCAATTTTTGAAAAAAAAAAAAAAAAAACTTTTAAAATTGTCCTTCCTATCCTAGTTCCAATTCATTTTCTTCTAACAAAATAAAAAATAGTTCTAATTCATTTCACAACTGTAGACACCCAATTGAAGTTTGAACTTGCCGTCAAAATACATTTGGCCCAATCTCATAGATTTTATGTTTAAACTCTAAACCTTATTGTTTTCCCTAATATATCCGGTTCTGTTTGTTAATATTATTGTAGAACTAATATTTGAGCATCTGGATTCTTAAAAAAAAAAATGAGCATGTTTTTCCTACATTTTTTTTTATCATGAAATATTTTATAATCAATTAATCAATTTAGATGACTGACTACTAAATAGTCACATGATAAAATAAAATAAAAAATACGTGCAAATAGTTATAATGGTATGAGCTATCAAGTCATGAGATACTAACACATTGGAGGGAATTTATCCAATTCATAAAATTTAGAAGGGAAAAGATCCACTCTACACATTGGAGGGAATTTATCCAATTCATAAAATTTAGAAGGGAAAAGATCCACTCTCATTTGACCTTTTCGAATTCTGCCTGTAACTCACTATAGCTCAAGGAACAAATTGCACTCCTTTGTATACGTCAGGGGTCCATTGATGAGAAAGGACTGGGAAAATCTTAAATCTTCATTTTTTTTTTTTAAAGTCAAATACGACACACATGATATTTACTTAATTTTGTGTGGTTTAAATGAGTTTTCTTTAAAAAATGACTACTAAATTTTTTTTAAAACACCACGTACTTAACAATTGAATTGGATTGGAAAATTCAAACGGGAGGAAGACTTTCTCATAAAAGGTTTCTCTCCAAACTAGTTTGGTGAGAAACCCTATAAACTTATCCAATATCTTTTTATTGGAGGTGAATTTTGAAAATCCAACCGTTGGATTGCATGTTTTAATTAGATCCTTCATATTTGCAAATTTTCAAGTAGATCAAAGTTCAATAGCTAATTCATCAATCAAATGTTTAAATACAAGTTTTTGTGGTATAAAATTATACATTAAGAATAGTTTATTGATTGAATATTAAATAATATCCAATTTGGTCGAAATTTGACATGTGCGTTAAGATTATAAAGAAAATGCAATCTAACGGTTAGATTTTCAAAATTTATATTCAATAAAAATATATAGGACGAGTTTGAAGGATTTCAACCTTATCCGACTCTCCATCCTGGAAAACATTGCAACTTTTTAATTCCCTTATGCTTTTAAAAGAAGAGAATGGCAAAGGCCTATCAATCTTTTGCCCTGGGTTAGGGGATATCCCATTAACTGTACCATTACAATTTGCACAGGGAATGAGTCTCAGTCGCTTGACTTGCAGCACTTGCCCTCCTATTGGGTCCGCCTAATTATGAAATTTTTTTTTTTTTTTTTAAGTTTGAATAGAAAAAAAGTGTCCAAAAGAGGTTATTTGGTCTTAGCAGCATGCCCAGAGGCATGCTATGGTCTTAGTAGCCCAAACTCCAAAGGAGGTTATTTGGCATTGGTAGTGTGCCCACAGGCATGCCATGGCCTAGGCAAGAGAAAGTGGACATAACAAAATATCACAACATTTTCACAATACTTTTCTAGTTGTGGTAGGTTCATTCTAATATTTTATTATTTTATTTTGACCTATAAGTTATTGACACATCAGTTGTTGTGAAAATGTTATGACAATTTGTTATTGACATCTTAGGTGAATGTCCCATGGATAAACATATGTATATATATTATAAAAATTAAAATCTTACCCCATACAAAAAAAAAAAAAAAAAAAAAAGAATCCCACTTTCCTGACACATGAGTGTCAAATAAACCACTAATGGAATTTCAATAACTACTGTTAACTCTTCTAACTTACCATCTTCTAACTTACCATATGTTTAGGACACTGTAGCGAACATATGTAACAGAAAGAACAAATAAATTATGTTCATTTATGTACAGCAACGGACACATTATTGCCAGATTCCAAAGAGCAAGACACATACCAGAATGAAAAATGATATCAGAATTAGGTGTCTTCTGCCTAAATTGTTGAAAAGGAAAAGACTTGCCAAGGAGTTGATTGCAAGATTAATAATGATCATTATAATTTAAATCAATAATGATCACAACATAACAAGATTAATATTGGTCCCCTTAACATATTAATAAACGTACAACTTATCAACTTACTTGACGCGCGAGCCATTCAAGAGATTACAAAAAATTTGATTGACATAAAGTAAGTTTATAAACCTATAAACTTAATTTTTGGTTTAGGGGATATTTTGGTCTTTTTGAGGTTTCAAGGGTATTTTGATCATTTTTTAGGTTTTGGGGGGTATTTTGGTCATTTTTTTAGGTTTAGGGGGTATTTTGGTAATTCTAGAAGTCTCATGGGTATTTTGGTCTCTTTAGTGGTTTTTGGATATTTTAGAGTTAAGTGATTTATAGAAATGATACTTGAGTCATACTTGGGTCTTATTGGGTATCCAATTAAAACCCAATTAACATTACTTTTAGGAGAAATTACACTTTGCCCACAAAAAACGCTTTACCTAGCTGTAGTTTAAAAATTGGCAATTTGTCCACCTGAAGTTAGTTCTGTTTGTCTCTCATTACCCACTTTTGTTAAAAACAAGGGTAAATTTCTATTTTTATTACCCTTTTATGTCTCTCTCCTCTCAAAACATTAAAAAAAATAATAATAAATAAAATAAAATAAAAAACTAAAAAATCAAGGGAAAAGAAGATCTAAAAGCTAGGTTTGTAAAAATTAAAACCTAACTTTTGAGCACATCTTCTTTTCATGTATTATCTTTTATAATCATCTACTGATTATTTTTGCTAACACCACCTCAGATACTAGCAGGTGGCCAAACCATGTTATCATATAGAAAAAAGTTTTTTTATCATGCATTGTAGAGATACTAATGAAGCAAGGGGGAACACACCACAAGATTGAATTGAAGATTGATTTACGAGCTAATTAGTAATTACAATTATCAAAGATGGACAACTAAAGAAAATCATATTAATTGTTAAATTACCTTGTCTAAGTATTTTTTAAGGAGGATGGGAATATCATATTTAACTTTGAGTCCTCCAAATAAGGATCCCGTGAGACTTTTCCCTCTTTGAAGGACCTCAGGAGAGCTAAGGGTCAATTTTGACCCTGGCTTGTCCACTCCTAATACAATTGTTTTTCCCCAATCCTGGCAAACAAAAATAAGATTATATCACAAATTACTCGTTAGCACACAATAGCATAAGAACACACACACAACAAGCATTTTTGAAACTTGAAGAAAAAAGAATAGGAAGGACAACGAGTATGTAGTACAACAATCAATAAACCAATTGAATATTTTAGAATGTACTGCATTTTATTTTGCTAAAAATTTCTCTTCAATACATCATAACTTGCTGTGAAACTAGTAATTAGACAAGCTAATACTACATGAACTTCATTCAGTACATTCTAAACTGCTTAGTTAAAGCTTTTCACAATTCAAATCAATAACTTCATATAAGCAGATGTGCGCAAAAGTTAAGTTTTAATTTTTACAAAACCTAACTTTTAGATCTTCTTTTCCCTTAATTTTTTAGTTTTACATGTTTTGAGAGGAGGAAGACATAAAAGGGTAACAAAAATATAAATATACCCCTGTTTTTAAGAGAGGTGGGTAACAGAAAACAAGTAGAGCTAGTTTCAAGTGGGTAAAGTGCCAATTTTTAAATCACAAGTAGGTAAAGTGTTTTTCGAGCAAATCACGGGTGGGTAAAATGTAATTTCACCTTACTTAAATTGGGTTTAATTGAGTTGTTACCCACTTAATCCAATTAATAATTAGGTGGGTTTGGGTCTTATTTAAGTGGGTGGGTTTAGGTTGATTTTGCCACCCCTAACATTTAGCCAGGAATATAAATTATGAAAGATATGCTAATCCTAGGCCGATTCCTATTAAGGTTTGGCTCAAGGTTACAATCCATATAATTGCTAAATGGGTTAACAACTATGGTACTTATGCTTCGTCTTTTTTATTATAGAAACTTATGATAATTGAGCATAAAATTAAGAATGTATCTCCAATTAATATCATTTTCTTGCATCCAAATTGGTCAATTAGATAGGTCCCACACAATACACTAAAAATACACTCAACCATGGTGCATGATGTGATCATAAGTTACATATAACCACATGTTTATGACATTTTAGCAAACATATATATATATATATATTAGAATTAACAAATATATTATGTTTATTCACATAAAATACCCACTCTATTAAAAACGTCATTATATATTCCTTTTTCTTTTAATATATTCTAAAATTTACCATGATTAAAGGGTTTTATAGCAATAAAATTTTATTCACTTTTTTTCTAAAAACAATGAAAACATAAACAACTTAAAAAAAAAAAAGAGTAATTACATCATCTCCACAATTTGACCAAATAATTTGGTTAGGATATGACATATATAATTCTTTCAAATAGCATCCAAGCCTTTTTGAGATTAATAAAAATTGGATTGAATATTCTATGTATAAACATATGTAAATATATATATTTTTTTTAAATTAGTATCCCACTTTCTTTACATGATAGTGTCAAACAAACAAATAATGGAACTTTAATAACCAGTACTAACTATTCCAACTTACCACATGTTTAGAACACTTTAGCGAACATATGTAACAAATTGTAGAAATACATTGGGCTTACTTATGTATGCTAGGGAAAATAAATCTAGCAATTTTAGTCCCTTAGATGATGTGAACAAACTAAAATCTAAAATATTATAACTGTTAGAAAAATACATGTTTGTATCGCATACAAGACATACGCAATGGAAAATTAACGGATTTACTTCATTCGCAATTGATAACATGTACTATGTAAATTTTAGAATATAAGAACTAGAGAGTGTACCTTGGTGTGGTGAAATTCAAAACCAAAGATTATAAGTACTTGGGAACACTTTTAATCTTCACTCCAATTCCACTTGTGCCCAAGAAATGTGGTCTCTCAATCAGTTTTTATATGTGTGTTCAAGGGAGAATAATAGAGTGTCTAACACTCATATACAAACTATATCATTTTCTTTCAAAATTCTGTATGTTTCTCTCCTTGTAATTGATTATCTAATTGGACTAGCCTTTTGGGCCATTCCAATTGGGATATAGTATGTAGCTTGGAGTGGGACCAAAATAGAACAAATAAGACTCTAGCTCCAATGGGCCTTGGGCTTTTCTGTCAATTCTTCACAAATTCAAAGTTACCATTAATTATATTTAATACTACTGTATAAATATAATTGCACTCTAGACCTTATTAATAAATTATATCCTAAGACTTTATTGTACATGCAATCCTTTCATAAATATATTTGTAATAATACAAAGTCATGAATGTAGAATTCTACTTTGAAGATTACTACATCTTAATTCTTGAGTACCCGGTTTAATCCTTTAAGTTATTCATCATATATTTACGAAATCCAATTTCATAAATACATACTTTAGTAACTCCTTACTAAAGTAATTAGGCCTAACATTCTGAATAACCAAACCCATTAAAGTTATCTCAATGGAATATTTTATATCTCTGTTAAGGGATTATGAATTCCATCTTGAGAATATATATTCCATCAACACTAAATGTGGTTGCCCAACATACTGAGATTTTGATCGTGACTTTAGATCTCGCTCCTGATATATCAAAGCAACCTACACTTCATGATCATGTCCACTATTCTCTCAGGATTAAAAGTTCATGTAAATAGAAGTTATGAGATTTATTATTCATTTGACAGTTGTTAGGAAAATAATAAATCTCACAGCGGTTCAGTTCAATATATCTTAACTCTTAAAACATATCAACATATCAACTAGAAGTCTCCACTTCCATGATCAAGACAAATCATCTTAGTTGATATGTATAATCTTCGCAGATGAAATGCTCAATTTCATCACCGACTACGAACTAAAATGATGAGTTTACAAAGAACTTGTAACTTATATCTTCTGTTACTAAATTACATAAATCACATACTATGCATCTCATGGACTATATGATAATGTCCAAATATTCATGTTACCATTATTTTAGATAATAATAAAACAACTTTATTAATCACAACATTAAGTCATACATAATGTCATACATAATGTCATACAATGAGATTTAAGGACACTAATCCTAACAATAACTTCATATATATACAAAGTAACTACTTTAGTTTGTTAAGGAGTAAAATAAATCACTTAGTTTTTTTTTTTTTTTTTTTTGATAATTTGATAATTACAATGAGAGAGAAGGAATTTGAACCCTAGATGTCATGGACGCACCAGGAGATGCCAACTAATTGATCTACAAGGTTCTTGGCACAATAATTAAAAGTGACAAATTTAAGTTTTTTATAAAATAAAAAACAATAATTTTAAACTTCAAAGAATAAAATTTCTCATAAACTAAAAATAAATAAAATCTTAACTGGAAATGACTATATTTAGGTAGCTCTTCTGTGAGCACTTCTAGTTCTCAAGCTATTTGATACCATATATTTACTATTAAGGGTGGAGCCAGAAATTTTAGTTTGGGGGGTCGAATTACATATTGATATATCAATATAGAGAAATTCAAGACACATACATACATACATACAATTACATTTACACACATGCATATCAAGGGTGGAGTAAAAAATTTTAGTTTGGGGGGTCAAATTATATATTGATATATCAATATAGAGAAATTCAAAACACATACATACATACATACAATTACATTTACACACATGCATATATATATATATATATATATGAATTTTTGAAGAGAACTTATTATCTTTATAAACTTTAATGTACACAAATTGCCTACTTTGCAATTACCATTATTTTATTGTAATTTTTTCAGTACTCTCTTTTTTTTAGCAATATCACTCTCTAAATCTAACATTAAATCTCTGTCGAGGACATTTTACAACAAGGTCTAAAAATGCTAGAACATGTCCAAAACTCTCATTGGGTTCTTTAAAGTGTGATTAATGGAGAATTTTATGCCCAAAATTCCAATATTCAATGAATATAGGCTAGTAGCACACACAAGAACAAAATATAACTGCAAAACAGCAAAGATACGAAAAATTTGTGTAATACACTAAGTTTGAAATTGTTTTTCACATATAGCAGGAGGAGGATTTTGAGAGAGCTGGTGAGGGAGAGAGAGAAGAATCATTTTTCACAAATTCAAAATGTATGGCAATGAATGATGTTGAGTATACAAGTTTTACATTAGCTTTAATATAAACATTGCTTGCAAAGATAAAGTAAAATGAGATCTTAGACAAAATAGGTGATAACATGATTTATCATGTGTGATTAACACTTGTTTGTTTCATTTCAAATGTTTGGTGTGATATTTAAAAATTTTCAAACATAAACCACACCAAAACTAGTAGCTAAGCGCAAGTAAAATGAGGTCTTAGACAAAATAGGTAATAACATGATTTATCATGTGTGATTAACACATGTTTGTTTCGTTTCAAGTGTTTGGTGTGACATGTAAAAAATTTCAAACGTAAACCACGCAAAAACCAGCAACTAAGCCACTAGAGGCGGCAATCCTCCAACCAATGCTAGCAGTCTGGCCACCAGATTGTCAGCTTAGGTCACCGTATAGGAGGGAGAGTCACTAGGTGTATATTTTGCCAAGTTTTTAAAAGTAAAATATTTTACAACATTTTATAAAAGATTTTATGGTTAATGAAAAATATATTCAAATTTGACCAAATTTTACAAAGAAACGAACACAATAAAATGCTGAAAATGTTTTCTATAAAATATTTATAATGAAAAAAATGAAGCATAACATGAAAAGTGAATCCAATCCCATCAATGATATTAATGTGAATGTAATCTAATAAAATTAGAATGTTAAAAGAATGGAATTTTTCAAATTTTGCTAAGATTCATTCTTACAAGTTATATTTTGTTTATAGATAATCAGCAGAGATCAACCATTGATGGTAAAATGTATCTCATACGAACCTTTTTTTTTTTTTTTTTTTGAGAAACAATCTCATACGAACCTAGTTCACTAAGTTGTCTTTATGTTTTAGTTATACTAGTCGCTAACCCGTGCGATGCACGGGAAAACTATTAGAAAATAATAAAGCATGCATATATTAAAAGACAATTTAAGTTCATATGTGCTTGCAAGGGATACATACTTAAATAGTTCTTGCAGTAGAAATAAAAGCCTTATTTTTGAGATAAAGAACTGATGTAAACAAACTAACCTTACATAAAACAAATTTAAAAAAAAAAAAAAAAAAAACATAAAACTGATGTCACGGGAAATTCAGCCACATAGTAGTAATATATAAATCTCTTAAAACCTAAACCTAAACATAAGGACTAAATATATAAACAAACTAACGTTACAAAAGCTGAACTTTATAAGCTAAAATCTATACCGTGCATTGTAGATTTTGAATGCTTTAGGGCTTCCTATGTCTGGAGAGAGAGAGTTTGCAAAAACCGTGGCTTTATATTTCTTAACTTGAGAGAGGGGTAAGGTT
Organism: Quercus robur; assembly: GCF_932294415.1. Lineage (NCBI taxonomy): Eukaryota > Viridiplantae > Streptophyta > Magnoliopsida > Fagales > Fagaceae > Quercus > Quercus robur. The sequence continues at coordinate 49,610,253 of NC_065538.1, forward strand.
GCTAGGGTTTTGTAGATCTTGAATGCTTTAGGGCTTCCTACGTCTGGAGAAAGAGAGAGTTTGCAGAAACCGTGGTTTTATATTTCTTAACTTGAGAGAGGGGTAAGGTTGCTAGGGTTTTGAGGAGTTATAATTTTTATTTATTTTTTATTTTTTATGCTGACGTGGAAAATTGTGGTGCCAGCAAAGGCTTCGGTTTTATATATATATATATATATATATATATATATATATATATATATATATAGATTATTACGTTGTTAATTTGTGCAATGCACACAAAAAATTCCGCAAAAACCATTTATATATAATAAATATTTAATTAATAAATAATAAGTAGTAATAAATTAAAAGTAAAACAAGAGAATTTATAATAATAAAAAAAGACTAGTTTAATCAACATTTGATTAGGGAAAATAAATTAAATTAAATTAAATTTTTTTTAACGTCAGGTGCCTTAGTCCAATAACTCTTATAAATATTAAAATTATTAATTATTAATAAATAAAGATGCAAACTAGAAAAATTTGTAACAAAGAATTAACTTAACTTAATTAGGACTTTGTTAGAAACCACTTGACATAATTTATTCAGAATAGGTTATCCCGGTTTTTTTTTTTTTTTTTAAGAATAGATTATTCCATCATTATAGTCCCATAAAACCCGTAAAATGTGAGTTCTAATTGTGTTTAATTTACGCATAACAAACTAGCACTCTTTAAAAGCTATGAAAATGTTAATAATGACTTTAAAAAGTCAGAGCTTTCATAAAAGAGTAATGTTACAAATACAAACTATTTTACAGATTTTTTTTTAAAAAAACTGATATGGTAGGTAGTTACTGGTAAGTAAAAATGTTATATTAATGGCGGGCCCAGTTGAGAACTAGTAAAAATTTTAAACATTAACATTTTTACACAAAATATTTTGTGTCTGTTGCATTACTCTTCATAAAGTCATGTCATGTGCAAATGCAACACATAAAAGAAAAAAATGTTACACCCACAACATTTTTACAATACTTTCGAAACAAATTTTAAGTGGTAGGTTGTTATTGGTTGTTATAACAGGTGTGCAAAAAAATAATTTAAGTTTTGAATTTAAATTAGAATCAATAACAACTTGACACCTATGATTTGTTGTGGAAATGTTGTGAATATAACACTTCTCTAAAAAAAATCATATGAAAATTATACTTTCATTTTACTATTTAAATTTAAAATTTAAAATTTAAAATTTTACTATTAATTTTTTTGACCGAATACTACTATTTAATACTATTATATTAGTAGATTATTTCTGGAAAATATATCCACCAAGGTTTTTTTTAACCCTTTTTCAAGAGATTTGGCTCCACTTTATACTAAATTTAGAAAATTTAACTTTTATTTTGCTTTTGTATGAGATAAATTCACATGTTGCTCATTTAACTCTTTTAAGGTATTTCTCAAAAAAAAAAAAACTCTTTTAAGGTAGCCGAAGTTTTCAAATGCCACATTTCTTTTTTGTTTATTCTTTTATATATATAAATAGTGTTTATTCTTATTGTTTTTTTTTTTTTTTTTGTAATCTAAAAACTAATATAACTTGTATCCTTGTAATTTGTGTGTTCTATTATTACTGCTGTTTGACTTTAAAAAGAGATAAGAAAATAAAAAGAATTAAAAGATTCAATCTATGTGATGTACCATTTTTATAAATAAAAAAAGATATGAGACTTGTATGATAAAGATCTTTCTATGGATTGTCAAAAAGAAAAAATCACTTCTCTTTTTATCTTTCTTTAGTTATTTTTGGGCCTATCTTGCAGTATGTTCTGCTCATATTGGAAACTAGTCAGCCTTCAAGTGCCTCCATATGTATTCTTGTAGATTAAACCCAACCCAAATTATCTCATTTTCATGATGCAATTCCCATATAGAATAGGGTCACCCATTAACTAAGCTCAATCAGGAGGCCCATCAATCAGCCACTACCTAGACCATTATTTCTGCTGAGGGCCTATTTGTCTCACAAAAAAACACTCCTGCTCGCCAGTCCTTACAGTATCGGGCCTACCATGTACTAAGCCCACTTATCCTTTTTTTTTTTTTTTTTTTAAGAAAAAAAAGATAGAACAGTATTATTCAAGCAATTGGAAAATCAGCAATTACAAAACGAGAAGAGAAGAGAGGGAAATACTTGTATTGTGGTGAGCAGTGGTGGTGGCGCCACCTTATGGCCAGGGTAGTCCTGATTTGAAAAAAGAAAATTTATATATAATAATTTAAAATTTTTTTTGGGACCACCTTGAAATTTTTTTATGCCGATAAAATTAAATTTTGGTTCATAATTTGAACAACTTAACAATATATCAGGGTTGTAGGGACATGATTTTCAGCCCAGGCCCAAAATGTATGGGATATTGGCACAGTGAACCCAGTACAATAAATTTGTAGAGAGTGAGTAGAAGAACTAGGTTTTAGTGAATGGGATAACAGTTATAATGAGTTTCCAAGACAATCAAACAGAAACGAACCAAGTTTGTACAAGAAAGTTTGTCCTCTGCACACTTTGAGGAGCTCTGTTCTAGTATATATTGGATGATAATGGTTACAGGAGTTGTTGAGATTGCTACAGTGATTTCTCTTCTCCTTTCTCTCTCTCTCCCTGATCTCTGGGGTCTCTACCCTTATTTATACCACATATCTTCCTTCATCTCCACCCTACACGTGGATAATTGATGGTTTATGCTGATACTTGTCCCATCAGCCCCCTCTAGAAGTCTTCTGGGGTGGTTGTAAGGCTGCAATAATACTGTGCAGAGGTCACTTCCTCATTAATGTGGTGATAGCAGCTTTTCCCAAGATATTTTGGAATTCTTCTTTGTCTTTTGTTCCTGCAATGCTTATCCATATTTCCAGAACTTCATGGATCGCACCTCTAAATGGCAGGCATCCTTTACGGACCTCGGCCTTGGCTAGCCGAGGACAAATTCATCCTCGGCACAAACTCCTAGGTCATTATGTTCAATATTGTCTTCCTTATCCACTAGCATGGGTTTCCTTGGTTATACTTACCCATCCTCGGACGACCCCTTATCCTCGGCTTGGGCCTTAAGCCTAAAACCCAATTGTATGATCTGAGCCCATGACCCCACAAAGGTCTTTCAAGAAAAAAGGAAAAACTCAAAAAAAAAATTGAACTAAAATTTGAAAAATAATAATAATAATAATTTATATTAAAACTACTACAAGCTGGGCAATGGCTTGATTCCTTCGACTAAGCACACTGCCCAATACAACACAATTTTCAACCTTTTATTATTTTTTATTACAATATTTTTTTTCTCGCCAGACATATATTACTTCTCATTTTTAATTAGTTTTTCTTGTTTATTATTAACCACACACGTCTTCTGTCTCCTTAATTTTTACATTTCATACTTTTAAATTTTATTACATTCTTATTTACACTTTTACATCTACGTTTTGCCTTCCTCCTTGTTCGTAACTTTTGTGTCTTCTACCAATACCAGTGCGGCAATGCCTTTTCTCAAGTTTTAAGTCTCAAATTTCTCAATATGATTTTTTTTAGCCATACAGGTACCTTTGTTCATTTATTTTCTTTTCATTTTTTTTTCTTTTTGAGGTTTTTTGGTTTACAGAATGCAAGTTTGTTTTGGTTTTAAGAACTTTTTTTTTTTTTAAAGCACAAACTTCATGCCGGCTGAATCTTGAATTTCGACCGGTATTCACCGAAACACCCCGAAACACTCAAAATAGATCGGAATGACTAGAAATTTTTTCCAAAGTGGAATAAGGTGGGTTATTGTTCCGGTTTGTTTACCGGCACGATATTTTCCAACCATTACGGCCGAAATGGAATGAAATTAATAACATTGAATCAAACCTAATTACCTAAAGCCTAAAAAGAAATAAGATTGTGTAATTTATATTTCCTAAGGACCACCATGAACAAAATTCCTTGAGCCGTCACTGGTGGTGAGTTGAAAATATCAAATCACAAACCAGCACAATTTATCATCTAGTCCTCTCTCTCTCTCAACTTCCAAGAAACCCACACACCCACAATCTCCACCAAAGTCTCTTCCTATCCTTTGAACCACACAATCCACTTCCCCTGCAAACCTATAGCCCTCTATCTCCTAGCCTTATCTCACCAAATCTGTAGAATTGCACCGGCATCGCACATGTACTCAACTTAATTACTGCTCATGTCTATCTCTCTATCAAGTCTATCAAAAGAACAAGAAATTTCTTGCTCTTTGCCTGTGTGTCAGACTTACTTTTCTTTCCCACAAAAACATTGAGTTTTGGACTTTCAAGGTTCAGTTTTTCTTTTAAGTCCAAATAATACAAGTTAAATGGTGAGTTTTTGCCCACTAAATTTAACTCACCAAATTGACTAAATGAAATCATAGGTTACTATAGATTATGGTCAATAGAAATAAAGAGATAACAAATTTAGGGCCTTTAGGCTATTATTTAGAGTTTAACCCTGGGATCTTGGATTTTTATTGAATTCTCTTACTTGGAAGAGGGGCCCCCAGGTGAATTTCGGCCCCAATTATAATAATGAACCCAAAGTTAAGACAAAGTACTTGGATTTATGGTTGGGCTTTTAGCAATGATTTAAAAATATTTTGGCCCAAAAATAGTAAGAGCAGAACATCATGTCCCTTTATCCATTCTCCTTCAACAAAACTAGAGGCAAAAAAATAAAATAAAAATAAAAATAAAAAACCGTTAAACCGAATGGATCGGCCAGTCCATTTGTTCGGTTTGATTTTTTTAAAACCAAAATTTTTGATTTCAATTAAGCATAGTGGTAAGGGCATGCGTTTAACCCAAACTGGACCCCTAGTATGTGCATTTTTATTTTTTTCTATCCTTATTATAACAAAACTAGGTCGTTTTGGGTTTGTTTTATAACTCAAATTATCTTTTATCTCTTCACTCTCGCACTCACATGAGTCAAGATCAAGTCGCAGACGGTGACTCTAGCGACAAGGATTCCGACGGCCGCAGGTTTGTTCTCTCTCTCTCTCTCTCTCTCTCTCTCTCTCTCTCTCTCTCTCTCTCTCTCTCTCTCTCTCTCTCGGCTGAAATAGGTTTTGATTTGCTTTCAAGAGCTTCTTACAAAAAGCAAGGCCAACATCTTAAATTCAAATTTCAAAATCTCCAACTAGGCCCCATAAATTTTCCTAGTTTAGCAAACCAAAAACGATGCACTCAAGTTGTGGAAACGTTAGAGTGTTATTTTCCAATTTTAGGAAGTTCTAATGCTATTCATTAGCTACTAGAAGTTATACATTTCATTTTACTATGTACGTTTTTAGACCCCTTAACACAAGTTGTTTAACCTAGTTATTTAGCCAAGTGATTATTTAGATAAATTATTCAGTTTTAGGTTAACACAATAATATCATATCATGCAAATAAAGCGGAAATATAAAGTACACCACAATATGATGACCTAGGAAAACCTAACCGGTAAAAAACTTGGGGAGGATTTAACCTAACTATCCTAAAGGAAAAAACAGATTCACTATGAAAGAATTGAAGTTTTTATAATAGAATTTAGACTACTAACATCCTATTGCTACCTCAAGTAGAAAACTTACTACCATGACCACGTGACAGCTCCAAGTCCACGGACTACTTCTTTCTTTGATCTACAGCAACCACAAGTTCGCCTACTTGTGACTTTGAGACTCCACTCAAAAGTTTCAGATCTTCTTTAAAGTTCTTTATGCAGCAATTGAAGAGATCATCAAGTTCTTGATGCAAAACTTGATCTTGATAACTCTATGTGTGTGTATGAAGGTAAACACCTCTAGATCTCATAGAAGATTCAACACACAACTCTTCAAAGACTTCAAAAACGTAGCTAGGGTTTTCCTTTTATACTTGAAGTAAAACACTTTACCCTACACGTCATATGGACTTGGGCTAAATTGGAATTTCTGCAAAAAATTAAATCTGCACAAGTTTCAATCGATCGAGTCTAATTTTCTATCGATTCAAGCCTCGCAGATTTTGTCCAATAAATCCTGCAATCACTCGATTCCAATTTTACATTAAATCACACTTTGAGCAAGCTTAAATCTAGACTCTATGTTTTGATCATGGTTTGCCAACACAATACACATTGAAATTCTAATACATTAATTCCTAAAGTTTTAGAACCTAACATACTAAACTCATGCTTAATTCCTAGTTATCTAACGTTTTAATCTATATTTTGTTTTTGTTTACTTTGCTATTGGCATTTTCTGTGAATGACATTTACTATTAATGCACCAATGAGGAAGAATTTGATTAAAGAGGTAAAAGAAAGAGCTTAAATAATATATTAAAAAAAAGGACATGTTAATTAAGGATGTTTCAAGGTGACAAAGGGTATATGATTTTGGATACAAATACAATAGGATAGAATGGCAAAGAAAAAGCGCTAGTGGTTGACCTAATTAATCTATTGAGAATCCATAGCCAACCCTAAATGTTTTGGGACTAAAGCTTTGTTATTGTCGTTATTTGGTACGAGGAGGAGATAGATAAGCATTCTAGGTTTTATGTAATCCTTTTTTTTGGGGGGGTAAGTTGTTGAATGAGGAACTGAATTGGTGCTATTCTTATTTCACATTTTCTTGAATTGGTTATATTACACTCAAGCTATTTGGTGATATAAATACAAGGAACTACCAAGAGGTTTTAATTTGGCTCATGATCCTTTAGCAATATAAAGGGAAAAGTTGAGTTTGAGTGTGTTTGGGAATGTTGAATTGAGTGTTTAATGCTGAACAAGATTGAGTACTTCAAAAGTTAAGTGTTGCAAAAGATTAGTAGAAGAGAAGCTTTGCCACCCCCCCCCCCCCCCCAAAAAGAAAAAAAAAAAGAAAAAAAAAAGCTATTTGATACCATATATTTATTATCAATGTTGGATCTAGAAATTTTAATTTGGGGTATCGAATTACATATTGATATAGCAATATAGAGAAATTCAAAGCACATATATACATAAAATTACATTTACACACACATATGAATTTTTGAAGAGAACTTATTATCATTATAAACTTTAATGTACACAAATTGCTTACTTTGCAATCGGTATGTACCAAACATAATCACCATTTTCACATCTCACTATTTCTAGCAAAATCACTCTCTAACATTGAATCTCTATTGAGGGCGTTTTGCGTCAAGGGTTGAAAATGCTAGAACAAGCACAAACTCTCATTAGGTTCTTCAATTTGTGATTAATGGAGAAATTTACGCCCAAAATTCCTCTATTCAAGTGGTGCATCACAAGAATGAAATCAAAGTGCAAAACAACAAAGATATGGAAAATATGCACAATACGCCAAGTTTGAAACTGTTTTTCACATACAGCAAGAGGAGGAATTTGAGAGAAGTGATGAGGAAGAGTGAGAAGACTCCTTGGTACCACTATTTTCACCTCTAAGCTTCAGAATGTTGTAAATTTTAAGGGGTTGAGATGGTTTTTGCTCTGAAGTTATGGTTTTAGAGGCAAAACGTGAATAGTTGGTTTTGATCTGAATCATGTGATTGTAAGGCTTTATAGCAAGCTTTGGACATCCTTAAGGACTGATCTATGGATAATGGATGAGGCCATGGACCTCTTTGGTGTTAATTTTATGTTTGTGCTCAGTTTGCTTTTGTTTAGGCAAAGGGTTGACTTGCTTTTTATATCAAAAGGGGAATGGCTTTGCCAAATGGGATTTGGTGCTCTTTCCTAGCCAATTCAACCCATTGGGAAGCTACCCTAAGTGGTAGTATGCAACCAAAGTTGGCCTAAGAAGTCAGCTTGTTCTCAGGGGCAAAAAATGATTTGTCTCAAGGTTTCATTCTCATACAGCAAGAGCTAGAAGCCACTACTTTGCAACACACATGGCTTAGGCTTATGCAAAAGGTCCAAAAAAAGTCAACTCATACCCTCCAAACCATACTCCCTCAAATTCTTCTTATGTCGAGGACTCCGACGACTGCAAGTTCTCTTGGCTGAAAATGGGTTTTGATTTTCTTTTAGGTTGAAAAAGGGGATTTTGGTCTCAAAAGCTTCTTATCAAAAGCGGAGCCACCATATTGAGTTCGAATCTTCAAAATCTCGAACCATTTGCCCTATTATTATTATTATTATTTTTATTTGCCCTATAAATTCTTATTTTTTCCTCAGCAAATCAAAACGGTGTGCTTAAGCTGTGGTAACGTTTAGAGTGTTATTTTCGTAGTCTAGGATTCTTGAGGACTTCACAATCACAAGTACTGATGATATTCATTCGCTACTAAAAGTTTCATAATTTCATTTTACTAAACTCATGCTTAATTCCTAGTTATCTAACCTTTTAATCTAATTTTTTTGTTTTTGTTTACTTTGCTATTGACATTTGCTATGAATAACAATAAAGAAGGACATGTTAATTAAGGATGTTTCAAGGTGACAAAGAGTTTATGATTTTGGATACAATAGGATAGAATGGCAAAGAAAAAACTCTAGTGGTTGATTTGATTAATCTATTGAGAATCCATAGCCAACCCAAAATGTTTTGGGACTAAAACTTTGTTATTGTTGTTATCTAGTACGAGGAGGAAATAGATAAGCATTCTAGGTTTTATGTAATCCTTTTTCTTCTTTTTTTGGGTAAGTTGTTGAATGAGGAAACTGAATTGGTGCTATTTTTATTCCACATTTTCTTGAATTGGCCATATTACACTCAAGCTATTTGGTGATTTAAATGCAAGGAACTACCAGGAGGTTTTAGTTTGGCTCATGATCCTTTAGCAATATAAAGCGTAAAGTTGATTTTGAATGTGTTTGGGAATGTTGAATTGAGGTTTAATGCTGAACATGATTGAGTACTTCGAAAGTTAGGTGCTGCAAAAGATTAGTAGAGGAGAAGCTTTGTGACGTACAGTTCCATTTTATGATTGTGATTATTGATTTGAGATAGTATTCTAGATATATGGGAATTAAGAATTACTGACAATCTGTTCGTGTTCTTGTTTTAACAAAGCATTTGATGTTAACTACCAAAAAAAAATTTCTGACTCTGGATGTTGGGATTCACTTGCTTTTGCTTCATTTGTAAGTCTACAAGCTTAGTTTTGTTGAATGAGCACTAGCATTTTAATTTTTAGCTATAACCCAATAACAGAATGGTGGATTTTTTTTTTCTTTCTTTTTGGGGGTATATGTAATGGAATTTTATTACGGAAAAGGAACTATCTCATGTACAATGCAAATACACAAAGTAGTCAATAAATGAAAGTTGAAGTCTAAAAGAAAGAGAAATAGTTAATTCTACATTAGAACGTATCTTACTTATCAAAAAAACAATAGTATGTATCTCAGTATGCCCAAACATGGGACCATTCAAACAATTATTGGTTAAATATTGTCTGTCTGTCATATGGTTGAATGAAGTGCTCTAAAATGTAAACATTCCTGGTCTGTGCTTAGCATCTCTTGAAAATTAACTTTAGAAGGATATAATCTGTACATTTCATGCAGGAGATAGAGGATCTTGGAAACTAGTAAATTCATGTAAAATTTGATAGTGTTAGGGTATAAATCCCAGTTTTCCGGTAGAGAAAAAATTCCTTCCTATTTTCATTAACATTGATGACACAGGTTAAATCTATGGCAATGAACCATGTCAGATCGATTAGAGGCATTGCCATTACCAGGGAGGCAATGGGGGTGGTAAGCTGACTAACATTTTCTAGTGGTAAAGCAAAGAAGGGCTCTAAAGGGAGTGCAGCCAGTGATGCACCAAAAGAATCAATTCTTAGCAAAGCAAAGAAGTCAAGTCTACTACAGTAGTTGGTGCAAATATCCTCAAGGATGGGGCAGATCCCAAGATCCTTCCTGATTTTGAATACCCTGATTGGCTATGGCATTTGATCAATAAACGCCCAGCGCTGAGTGAATTAAGGAGGAAGAACACTGAAACCCTCCATTATGAAAATCTTAAACGCTTTGTTAATCTGGACAAGTGGACAACCGATCAAGGATCAAGGAAAACAACTCCCTTAAGGCCAAGAACTGAACTAAATCTGTTTGTTTGTCAAGTCTGATTCATTTTCATCTTCTGGGATTCTTTTGGGTGATTGATTTGCATGTGTGGAAATGATCAAATGGGATTGGAACAGAGCATAAATGATTTAAAATTTCTCTGTAGCTTTGAACACTTCTTTCTTCACTTTTTAGATTTACCATGTATAATGATGCAGAAAAGATTTGATATGTTGTCACTAGCATTGTGGCGAGCCCTACCATGGTATTATCTTTTGCTTATCATTATAATTGGACTAGGTTGTACAGTCACTTTGTACATTTTTTTTTTTTTAATTGACCATTAGTTCCTTTTAATTTCCCTCACGGTAGGGATTTGTTGTTCATTGCTGCTTTGGGACCGGTTTTTTTTTTCCAAAATAACTATAAAAGCCAAACTATTTTATTAGTTAGCTAAGGTTTTGAAACTATTTTGGTATCTAACAAATCGAGTGCAGAGAACTCGATTTTGCTATGAGAAATTGGACTTGGAATTCGAGTGTGAGACACTCGAGTATGGAACTTGAGTGTGAGACACTCGATTTCCAAGTGCAATTTCACAGAGCAAAATCGAGTTTTCTGTACTCGATTTGTTAGATACTAAAATAGTTTCAAAACCTTGGCTAACTAATAAAATAGTTTGAGGGATTTGATTATTTTGGAAAATAAATCATGCCTTAAATCAGATCATTAATAGGACCTCCAACACAATATTCTAGTTTTACAACATTATGTATGCTTATAGATTTGGGGCTGGGGGTTGTGGAGCTGGACCCATTTTAGACAGGTGATTCTTTACTTTGAGAGGTGTCACTATGTGAAATCTAGTTGTGGTAATTAACTATTAAGATAGATTTTCTATAGGGTCCATTAGATGTTGGTTCATGGTTCCTCTCTGGTCGCAATGCAAAGGATGTATTATATTAGATTTCAATTTACATTGTGGGCATTATCCCCCAAATTTAAGATACATTTTCTATAGGGTGCATTGGATGTTGGATCCCCAAGTTCTTGTGAGGCAAGGATGCAACAATATAAGGTGTGGACATTGAGTGTGCTTAAGGCATTACTGGATTATACATGGAAGATATTGGGTTTAATATAGACTATTATATATATTCTTCATTGCATCGCTCTGTTGGGAGTTGGGACCTGAGTTTTGGTATTGCAATTGAACTTCATAGGTGGAAGCCACATCCTCTTGTCCACTTCGACGAACTATTCTAGTGCAGCATGGCTTACAACCCGAACCTCTAGCCAACCATGATGGCGTTGTGTTGGGACTGACCTATGTGCTACGGTGGAGATTGTCATGGTTTGTGAACATTAGGCTTTATGAATCCCATTAAAATGGGAAAGAGACTAGTGGAAGCAAAAGAAAAGAAAATCAAGAAACTGATAGAAGCAGGGAACCAACACATGCATTCTTATTGTTAAATCAGGTAACCCACACCGTTCTCGTTCAAGTTCATTTTCAAAATCATCACTTTCTTCATCTAATTCATTAGATATAAAAAAAGGCGTTTTTATTGAAGATGATGTGGCAGGACCATCTTCCTCCAATAAACTATTTGATAATGGAACTATAAATTTGATCAAACAAGGCTCTAGTCATAAAAGGTCGAGGAGCCAATATTTCTGTTTTGGTGCATCAGGTCTATCTGTAAAAACCCCAGTAAGCAGGCAGCGACAAGGCCAGAGTTACAAGTGTCCCGTAGTTGCAGTAGCTTGATTCACTGGATGTGAACAATTGGGTATTGAAATGATATAGGCCCCTCAATGCAGATAGGAAGTAACTACTTGAAACCGTGCCAACAAAAAAGAAATGCACTGACTTAGAAGAAGAATCATACAGTCCTCTAGCTGGTTCCTGAAGTTTAGAATTAGCATGTTTCCTTTTTTATGTTTATCATGTCTTTGTAGCATGTTTGCTTGTTCAATATGTAGAAGTTATGTAATTGTTCTTCAATACTGGCTCCAGAATTATGCTTCATGCTGTAGTGGAGCTGATCTGCAGAATAAAAAATGTAGCATTCTGTTTTAGCATGTATCTTTTAGTCAAGTAAAAGGGAAATGGAAGAGGGAGGCAGGGAGGCAGGGAATTTGAAAGGCACAATGTGATATGTTTTTACAGGATGTAAAGACTTGTGATTCTATGGATAGATAAACATTCAATGTGCATCGGCTTAAAAGAAAATCCAGGGAGTCAAGTTTGTCAATGCCTTTAGACAATGTTTAATTTACCAGCTGAAGAAAAAAGAGAGAAAATGGGGGCGAGGCAGAGCTGTGTGATTACAGACAGAATTATGAGAATTAAAGAGCTTCTAAAGGAGCAAATACAGCCAAAATAATTCTTACAAAGGAGGCTCACATTCTTACTGATGATTTTTGGTTTGTGAAGTTCAACCTATCTTCTATCAAGCAAGAAATCTTTGATGGTTCTAGGATAGTTCATGCACTTGTATGCTTGTCTTATACTTTATAGCATAATACAAAGGCTTACAAGCTCAGAGAGAGAAGCCATGGTGAATCGGAGCTAATCAATCCCACCATGTTTGAAATAAAATTTCATTTAGCCAAAATGATGCTTTATAAATTATAATCCATATGAAGTTGTAACTTATGGTCTAAGCAAACACATTGTTTGGAGAAACATGGCATAGCTGACTTACATGTCTAAAGTTATTTATAAGCAGTTACTTGAGTAAAAGGACCTGGAATTTTGAAGGCCTCTAAAACGCTTATTAAGTAAAGCAATGTGATAACGTGATGGTTTTGATGCTCATCCATCTAAAGCTTTACTTAAAATTCCCAAAAGTTTGCTGCATTATGCATTTCATATAAACAGTCAAAAAATTTATCTTGCAAGACAATGTAAATTAGAATGCACAATTAGCAAATAAAAGAATGTAAGATCTTATCACTGTTGCTGGCCGTCAATTTCGTAGTTTTGAACTATTAAAATCATAAGCGTATTTGTTTAAGCTTATAAGCTGATGTACCTGTGTTTTTATCCAATTTATTTAACAATCTAAATAAGCTAATGAAAAAAAGAAGCTAACAACTTTTAAAAAAGAAAAAGAAAAAAAAGAATGATACTTGAAATGGCATGAAACGGTAATGTTACACGATCAGTAACATGTTTCAATTAATTAAAAGGGATCAGAGGCTGTCACACAGGAAGTAAAAAATAAAATTGGTACATGTGAACCAATAGATCACGAGGAAACAGGAGGCCAAAAAAGCAAGAACTTGGGGTGCTTTTGTTTTTGTGTTTCATTTTTAAACTGATTGTTTTCATTTTTTGTTGTCCTAGGCAGGTCCATTGGTTCAAATTTTGCAATTTCATTTTTCTTTTAAAATTGTTCTCCCTATCCTAGTTCCAAATCATTTCTTCTAAAAAAATTTTAAAAAGTTCCAATTCATTTCACAACTGTAGACACCAAATTGAAGTTTGAACTTGCCGCCAAATACATTTGGCCCAATCTCATAGATTTTATGTTTAAACTCTAAACCTTATCGTTTTTCCCTAATATATCCGGTTCCGTTTGGTAATATTATTGTAGAACTAGTAATTGAGAATCTGGATTCTTAAAAAAATAAATAAATAAAATTTGAGCATTTTTTCCTACATTTGTTTTGATCATGAAATATTTTATAATCAATTGATCAATTTAGATGACTGATTACTAAATAGTCATATGATAAAATAATAATAATAAAAAATACGTGCAAATAGTTATAATGGTATGAGCTATCAAGTCATGAGATACTAACACATTGGAGGGAATTTATCCAATTCATAAAATTTAGAAGGGAAAAGATCCACTCTCAATACTAACACATTGGAGGGAATTTATCCAATTCATAAAATTTAGAAGGGAAAAGATCCACTCTCATTTGACCTTTTCAAGTTATGTCTATAACTCACTATAGCTCAAGGAACAAACTGCACTCCTTCATGCCAACAAGGGCTTGGCTCAATTGGTAAGGTTCATTCGCTTCGCCTAACCAGCCCATGTTCGATTCCCACTGCCAGCGGGCTCTTGTTGGTAGGCTGCTGTGTGAGGGATTTAAGGGGAACATAGGTTCAAGCCTTGGCGAGTACCTCGGTGGGATCTGTGGGTCCTGTCCCTCACATGGTCTAATCAAACTCGGGTGGCATAATACAACCATAAAGGCCCCCATTTTTGTTTAGCAAAAAAACTGCACTCCTTCATATACGTCAAGGGTCCATTGATGAGAAAGGACTGGGAAAAGCTTAAATCTTCATTTTTTTTATAAAAAAAAAAAGTCAAATACGACACACGTGATATTTACTCAATTTGAGAAATTATAGGGTCCTCTGGTGGACCACATCACTTGTCTACCATTTCACTAAAAAACTTTCACTTGTTTAAAATTACTGAATCAGTAATTAATTTCTGTTTAAAAAATTTTCTAACTAACAATTTTAAACAAATGGAAATTTTTTAGTGGAATGATAGACCACGTCACTTGTCCACCACATGGATCTTATAATTTCTCCCAAACTAGGTTGGTGTGAAACTCTCTAAACTTATCCAATATCTTGTTATTGGATGTGAATTTTGAAAATCCAACCGTTGGATTGCATATTTTTATTTGATCCTTCATATTTGTCCACCACATGGATCTTATAATTTCTCCCAAACTAGGTTGGTGTGAAACTCTCTAAACTTATCCAATATCTTGTTATTGAATGTGAATTTTGAAAATCCAACCGTTGGATTGCATGTTTTTATTTGATCCTTCATATTTGTCCACCACATGGATCTTATAATTTCTCCCAAACTAGGTTGGTGTGAAACTCTCTAAACTTATCCAATATCTTGTTATTGGATGTGAATTTTGAAAATCCAACCGTTGGATTGCATGTTTTTATTTGATCCTTCATATTTGCAAAATTTCAAGTAGATCAACGATCAATAGTTAATTCATCAATCAAATGTTTAATTTCAAGTTTTTGTGGTATAAAATTATACATTAAAAATAAGTTTATTAATCGAATAATAAATAACATCTAATTTGATCAAAATTTAACATATATGTTAAGATTATAAATAAAATGCAATCTAATAGTTAAATTTTCAAAATTTATATTCAATAAAAAGATATAGAATGAGTTTGAAGGACTTCAACCTTATCCACCTCTCCATCTTGGAAAACATTGCAACTTTTCCATTCCCTTATGCTTTTAAAAGAAGAAAATGTCAAAGGCCTATCAATCTTTTTCCCTGGGTCAAGGGATAGCCCATTAACTGTACCATTACAATTTGCACAGGGAATGAGTCTCAATCGCTTGACTTGCGGCGCTTGCCCTCCTATTAGGTCAGCCTAATTATGCAATTATTTTATAGTTTAATTAACAAAAAGTGCCCAAAAGAGGTTATTTCGTCTTAGCAGCATGCCCACAGGCATGTTATGGTCTTGGTAGCCCAAAGGAGGTAATTTGGCCTAGGTAGCATGCCCACAGACATGCCATGGCCTAGGCAAGAGAAAGTGACATAACAAAATATTACAATATTTTCACAATATTTTTTCAATTATGGTAGGTTTATTCTAATATTTTATTATTTTATTTTATTTTGACCTATGAGTTATTGACATCTCACTTGTTGTGACAATTTGTTATTGACACCTCAGGTGAATGTCCAATGGATAAACATATTATATATATTATAAAATTTATAATCTTACCCTAGACGACGACAACAACAACAACCAAAAAAAAAAAAGTCCCACTTTCCTGACACATGAGTGTTAAATAAACCACTAATGGAAGAGCACTAATATATTAGAATTGATTTTGAGTTTCATAACCATCAAACAATGTTTTGGGGAATAATCAAGTGAAATTATAATTTAAATCAATAATGAATAAGGGGTGATAAAATCAACCCAAACCCATTTTCCCACCCAAACCTACCACTTAAATGAGACCTAAACCCACCCATTATTAATTGGGTTTAATTAGACCCAATTATGATCACTATCATTTTTACAAATCATCTAACTCTAAAATGCCCCAAAACCACTAAAATTACCAAAATACCCTCCTCAACCTAAAAAATGACCAAAATAACACCTAAATTTAAAAATGACCAAAATACCCCATAAACCTTAAAAATGACCAAAATACCCCCAAAACTTAAAAATTACCAAAATAATCTCAAAACCTACAAAACAACCAAAATACCCCCAAAACCTAAAAAAATGACCAAAATATCCCTCAAAACCTAAAAAATGATCAAAATACCCCCCAAAACCTAAAAATTACCAAAATACCCCCAAAACCCAAAAATTACCAAAATACCCCTGAATCCCAAAAAAAATGACTAAAATACCCTCGAAGCCTAAAAATTACTAAAATACCCCCAAAACCTAAAAATTACTAAAATAACCCCCCAAAACCTACAAAATGACCAAAATACCCCCGAGAACCTAAAAATTACCAAAATATCCTCAAAACCTAAAAATTACCAAAAATTACCCTAAAACCCAAAAAATGACCAAAATACCCCTGAAGCCTAAAAATTACCAAAATACCCCCAAAATCCAAAAAATGACCAAAATACCCCCGAAACCTAAAAATTATCAAAATCCCTCTAAAACCTAAAAAATTTCCAAAATAACCCCAAAGCCTAAAAAATGACCAAAATAACCCCAAAACCTAAAAAATAATCAAAATACCCCCGAAACCTAAAAAATGACAAAAATACTCTCGAAACCTAAAAATGGCCAAAATAACCCCCAAAGCCTAAAAATTGATCAAAATAATCTAGAAACCTAAAAATGACCAAAATACCCCCCAAAACTATAAAATGACCAAAATATCCCCTAAACCTAAAAAACTACCAGAATACCCATGAAACCTAAAAAATGACCAAAATACCTCTAAACCTATAAAAAGACCAAAATACCCCTCTAAATATCTAAAATGACCAACATACCACTAATCCTATTAGATGAACAAAATACATCCGAAGCCTCTAAAATTACCAAAATAGGGGTTTGGGGTATTTTGGATGTTTCGAGGGTATTTTCGTTAAATTAAAGGTTCTAAGAGTATTTCAGTCATTTTGTAGGTTTTGAGGGAATGTCACTAATTTTTTAGGTATTAGGGGTGTTTCGTTAACTTTTAGATTTTAGGGCCATTGTTTATAATTTTCTAGGTTTTGGAGGTCGTTTACTAACTTTTTAGGTTTTGGGGATATTTCAATCATTCTTTAGGTTTCTGAGGTATCTTAGTCATTTTTAGGTTTAGGGGGTATTTTGGTCATTTTTTATGTTTAGGGAGTATTTTCGTCATTTTTTAGTTTTAGGGGGGATTTGGGTAATTTTTTAGGTTTAGGGTGTATTTTTATCGACTTATAGGTTTAAGGGGCATTTTTGTCATTTTATAGGTTTTGGGGTATTTTGGTCTTTTTTTAGGTTTCAAGGATATTTTGGTCATTTTAAGGTTTAGAGGTTATTTTAGTCATATTTAGGTTTCAAGGGTACTTTGGTCATTTTTTAGGTTTCAGGGGGTATTTCAATTAATTTTTAGGTTTCAAGGGTATTTTGATAATTTTTTACGTTTCAAGGGTATTTTGATCATTTTTTGATTTCTAGGTTATTTTGGTCAATTTTTAGGTTTCGGGATTATTTTGGCCATTTTTAAGGTTTCGGGGGTATTTTGGTCATTTTTAGGCTTCGGCATTATTTTGGTTAATTTTTAGGCTTTGAGATTATTTTGGTAATTTTTTAGGTTTCGGGGATATTTTGGACATTTTCTGGATTTTGAGAGTATTTTGTTCATTTTTAGGTTTCGGGGGTATTTTGGTCATTTTTTGGGTTTTAGGGGTATTTAGGTCATTTTTTATGTTTCGGGGGGTATTTTGGTAATTTTTTGTTTTGGAGGTATTTTGGTCATTTTATGGGTTTTAGGGGTATTTTGGTAATTTTTAGGTTTCAAGGGTATTTTGGTCATTTTTTGGATTCCTGGAGGTATTTGGTCATTTTGTAGGTTTTGTGATTATTTTGGTAATTTTTAGGTTTCAAGGGTATCTTGGTCATTTTTTGGGTTCTGGGGGTATTTTGGTCATTTTTTTAGTTTTGGGGGGTATTTTGGTCATTTTTTGGGTTTTAGGGGTATTTTGGTCATTTTTTGGATTCTGGGGGTATTTTGGTCATTTTTTTAGTTTTTGGGGGTATTTTGGTCATTTTTTGGGTTTCAGGGGTATTTTGGTCATTTTTTGGGTTTTGGTGGTATTTTGGTCATTTTTTGGGTTTTAGTGGTATTTTGGTAATTTTTGGTTTCGGGGGTATTTTGGTAATTTTTTGGATTTCGGGGGTATTTTGGTCGTTTTTTGGGTTTTGGTGGTATTTTGGTAATTTTTGGTTTCGGGGGTATTTTGGTAATTTTTTGGATTTCGGGGGTATTTTGGTCGTTTTTTGGGTTTTGGTGGTATTTTGGTAATTTTTGGTTTCGGGGGTATTTTGGTTATTTTTTAGATTTCAGGGATATTTTGGTCATTATAAATGATCACAACATAACAAGATTAATATTAGTCCTCTTAACATATTAATAAACATACATTTATCCATTTATTTCTAAAGGCATTTTAAAATTAGCTCTCCATTTGTTTTGAGAAAATACACACAATATCATGTAATCATTTTCAATTTTGGGGCAAACATAAAACTTATAAACTTACTTGACATGCAAGCCATTTAAGAGATTACAAAAAATTTGATGTAATACACCATATCAAAAAAGTGGGTAGCTAGCATCATTACTAGGCCCAACAAAATTCGTCAACAATTTGTTATCTAAAAAAAGAAAAAAAAAACTAATCTATTATAAGGTTATACAATTTATATTACATAATATTATTATTTGATACATAAATTAGATTACTTATTTTTGTTAAAATCTAACTATATAAAAATTCTGGTACCAAAACCTTTTTATGAGCTTTAGATGCTACAAATGTTTCCATCCCACTTTGCGACACACATGGCTCGACAGGCTCGTGCAAAAGGTCCAAAAAGAGTCGACTCATACCCTCCAAACCACACTCTCTCAAAATCCCCTTATGTCACATGGGCTTGGGCCATACTTAAAAGAACGAAATAAGTAATAATATATGAATTAGGCTCACAAGAAAGTAGGGTTCAGCCAAAACAAGCTCAAAGAAAATGTGTCGCAAAAGTGAGTATCAACAATCTCCTCTATTTAGGGTTTTTTTTTTTTTTTTTTTTTTTTTTTTTTTTTTTTTTTTTTTTTTTTTTTTTCATTTAAAACTTTACGTCTAAATCAAACAATGAAGGACTTAGTCTCAAATAAAAAAATTTTAAAAAAATCTCTAAGAGAAAATTGTTTTTTGAGTACTATCACCCTAACCTTAACATTAGATCTCCTTTGTGTAGTTTTTTCATTTAACATTTTGAGTCTAATTCAAGTATTGACAAACAATTTGAAACTTAACAATAAGAACAAATACGAAAGGTTTAGTTCCAAATAAAAAATAAAAAAGAATCTGCAGGAGAATTTCTATTATTTTTAAATACTCACTAGTTGATATGCCTAACCCTCCCCAGGTATCAAAGAGGATCGATTGTAACTGTAGGGACACAGTTCGCGTGGGCCCACAGTAGGGTTGGGTTCACACGTAAATGGACCCGTACAATATCATTTGTAGAGAATGGGGTCGAAAGGCTAAACCATGTTTACTCAGCCGTGGTTTAGTTGAGTTGTTCATGCATGATCTAGAGGTGTTCACCCCTTTAGGTCTTTTTTCTTTCCGGAAGAATCCCCCCCCCCCCTTCTTTAGGTTATATATTTTCCTTTTATATTAGCATGCATTCAATTTCCTTCGTCCACGTGTAGGGTCGGACTTTCCAAGACTGACACCTGTCCCATCAGTTTCAGACCTGAGTTGCTGGGAGTGGTTGAGTAGGCCAAAGAAACACGACTCTGTGAGAGGCAAAGCTCTGTCTAGGGCCGGTAGTATTGGCAGCCTTTCCTAGATATTTTAGATTTCTTACAAGATTATCCCTATACCACTTTTGCCCCTTTCCTTAGTGTAGCTCTGGGCTAACCGAGGGCTGTACCTTCCTCGGCGGCTTCTATGGCCCATTAGTGCTTTGTGTTTATTGGGCTGGGACTACTATCCTCCTCGGCTTGGGCCTTAAGTATCCCCGTGAATAGGTGGATCTGGCCCATCTGTTGTCGGGCCCCACAATAGCCCCTCAAAACCCTGCTATCCAACTCTTCGGTTGGAAAGGTGGGTTTTGATAATACCGAGACTTTATTGCGGCTTATTAAGTTCGGCCCTTGATCAACGTCAGCGACTTCTCACCTCCCCAAGTAATGCGCCGGTCTACGTGACAATTCCCTTGACTTACGCATGAGGCATTTATTCCGTTTGGATAGCCGTAGTGCGCTTTTAATGTCTTCTTTTTACGAGGTCTCTTAACTCTATCGGTTAAGGATGGCTTGGAGAAACGAAACGGTTTTGCATTTACTAGCAGATTTCTTAGAGGATCGGAACGTGTCACGTACCCTCGTCTTTTTCCCCTATATAAAGAGAGAAGATAAGAGGGTGATTCTCTCATATGCGAATCCCTTAGACTTTTCCCAGAATCCGCCTCTTCCCTCTGGTTATCCCTCATTTGATAACACGTCCACCACAGTGATCAACCATGAATGAATCCCTCCTTTCCCTGAAACACCATATCTTAACGAAACTTGAGATGGCTCGGTCGGGACAAGGATGGTGGAGACTCAAGGTTTGTCTCCCCATTCTTTTAGCCAAAATCCGAAGCAGGGACTCGTCATACCCCATTTCTGGTGTGACTGAGTCGAAAACCTCCCTTGTCATCTCCATCTGCTCTCTCATGAGCATACCTAATTAGGCTCCCCTTCTCCCTCTTTTGCTCCTTTTACTTTCTTTTCATTGCTTCACTCTTCTTCTCCTCCTTCCCGTTTATGTCCTCCATCTTCTTTTTCCCTTGCTTTCTTCAGCAACAAGAGCTTGCTGGAGTGCTTCCATGTGTTCCAATTCTTCTTCCTTGTCCTTCATTATTTTTGTATAAGGTTCTTCTCCTGATATGAGCAGTACTGAGGCATGGATTTCAGAGAGACCTTGAAGGCAGATTCAAAAGACACCTGATGGTTTACTTATTTGTATTACAGATATTGTTATTGTTTTTGCAGTTCATTTTTTGTATAGGCTTGTTTAAGCCCTTCCTTGTACGTTGTAACAAATTTTCATATTAATAAAAGATAGTGTTACTCTATTTCTTATGTCTTGTTTATATATTCTAACAAATGCGAAAGCGCTGCTCGGCATAATAGTATAGAATTTGAATCAGTAAGGACTAAGGACGAAGTAATCGTTGATAAAATGATGCCACGATAATTTTAACAAAATTATTATTCAATATAACAGTCCGACCAGTAAGGAATGAGACTTATCTTAAAATTAGCAGTGATGGGTGTCAAATGTCCGATTAGGTGTGAGAAGTATTTACCCGAGGACGTGTTACCTCTCGGATGAATGGCCTCCTTAGGTTGACGATCATTAGGTTGCTCTGCCATCTCCACGAGGCGTGAGCATTAACCTTTTCCATTATTTAAGCCGAAAAGAATCCCTTCATTAGGGCAGCTGACTTCCAAAGAAGCTTAAGTCCGAGGACTTTGCCAAACCTGGGTTTTGTTCAGGACTTATACGTTTTATCTTACGTACTTGATTTTTCTCGGAGGCATGAGTCCGAGACTTGGGTTTTGTCGGTATTGAGTTTTACCTTTTAGCATGGGTCCGAGGACCATGCGAGCCTTAGGTTCTGTCCGAGACCAATGTCCGCACCAGTACTTGGTTTCCCTTATCTTTGAGCATTTCCCGATTCGCCCAAAATTGACTGTCCTCGGCCATGGCCGCTGCTCCGCGTCGGCCAAGGTACCTGGGCCCTTACGCCAAGCGGCCCCGGGTCCACGAATCCATCTAGCCTATGAATTAAGAGATATTTCTGCAACTTCTGGCCACGTGGTACTCTCTGATGTCACGATGACCGAAATGCGCCTTTACGAGGCTTTTTAATCTTGTGGTTGCAGTCGATGTTGGAAGTTGAGCCAAGACCACTTTGTCTGTAGTGCTCCTTGGGACGCTGCATGAGTTGACTACCATCATCTTGTCTTTTCAAATAAATAGGAGGGAGAGATGGTTGCGTTATATATAACACCCCTTCTTTCAGTTTTCTCTCACATCACGCTCCCCACATCCGGAGCTCTCCTTTCTTGGCATAACATGTTGAAAACGAGGGTTGGGAATAAAGAACTTCCTCCGCCGCAGAAGCATCGTGTCTTCATGAGGCTTACTACCATAAGACATGGGCGCAGGAAGCACAAATTCAGGAGAATACTCCCTCTCCGCCGAGAGGGAAAAGAATCGTCCCCTCTTTTAGTCAAAATCCGAAGCAGGTTCTGTTCATGCCAGAGTTTTGGTACGGCAGAAGAAGGGTTTTCCTCCCTCAGCGCCTCCGCTTTGCGGTAGGCGTATATTTAGAGAAAGCCCCACCACCTTCAACTCCCTACACCTTTTCTTCAATGGTGTCAGGTTCAAGTTGGATCTCTTTCGCTGTTTGAGTTGTGGGCAAGTGAGAGCTTTGAAGAAGAACAAGGTCTTGGAGCTGTAGCCAACTTCTCCTCTGACCTACTTCCTCGGCTTTTACTTATTTTCTTGTATCTTCCTTTCTTTTGGTCATGTAGTGAACTTTGACACAGACCGGTTCTAGCTTTTTATTGTACATTGTACTGTCTTTTTGCTTTAGTAAGAAATGACGATTTCTTTATTTATTCTGAATGTTGTTCCTTTGATAGAACTACTTTGTGAGTTGGTGTACTCCATGTGTGTGTTTCTCCTTGGCAGTATTCAGGGCAAGGACTCTTGAAACCCGATTCAACTAATTTTAATCTATGCACACTAACAGACATGATAATAACTCGTAATAAGTTAAACTTAGAAAACTAACCGAGAGGTCGATTGAACGCTCTGCAATAAGTGTGAGAATATCGTCTGAGGGTGTCGAACTTTGAATAATTCATCTAAGAGCACGACCAAACGTTGCGTGACTTTGGTGGTGCTTTTGAAAACTTGTTAATCCATTCCATATTGGTCCCTTTAGTGTTAAGGGTTCAAAAGCAGACTAGAGAGTCCATGTAACACAGCTCTTCCATTTAAGTAGTTGATTTCCCCAGAGGCTTGGGTCCGAGGACCATGCAAGGCCTTGGTTCTGTCCAAAACTTGCTTTTTCTTTGTAATTAGTTGGTTTCCCCAGAGGCTTGGGTCCGAGGACCATGCAAGGCCTTGGTTCTGTCCAAAACTTGCTTTTTCTTTGTAAGTAGTTGGTTTCCCCAGAGGCTTGGGTCCGAGGACCATGCAAGGCCTTGGTTCTGTCCAAAACTTGCTTTTTCTTTGTAAGTAGTTGGTTTCCCCAGAGGCTTGGGTCCGAGGACCATGCAAGGCCTTGGTTCTGTCCAAAACTTGCTTTTTCTTTGTAAGTAATTGGTTTCCCCAGAGGCTTGGGTCCGAGGACCATGCAAGGCCTTGGTTCTGTCCAAAACTTGCTTTTTCTTTGTAAGTAGTTGGTTTCCCCAGAGGCTTGGGTCCGAGGACTATGCAAGGCCTTGGTTCTGTCCAAAACTTGCTTTTTCTTTGTAAGTAGTTGGTTTCCCCAGAGGCTTGGGTCCGAGGACCATGCAAGGCCTTGGTTCTGTCCAAAACTTGCTTTTTCTTTATAAGTAGTTGGTTTCCCCAGAGGCTTGGGTCCGAGGACCATGCAAGGCCTTGGTTCTGTCCAAAACTTGCTTTTTCTTTGTAAGTAGTTGGTTTCCCCAGAGGCTTGGGTCCGAGGACCATGCAAGGCCTTGGTTCTGTCCAAAACTTGCTTTTTCTTTGTAAGTAGTTGGTTTCCCCAGAGGCTTGGGTCCGAGGACCATGCAAGGCCTTGGTTCTGTCCAAAACTTGCTTTTTCTTTGTAAGTAGTTGGTTTCCCCAGAGGCTTGGGTCCGAGGACCATGCAAGGCCTTGGTTCTGTCCAAAACTTGCTTTTTCTTTGTAAGTAGTTGGTTTCCCCAGAGGCTTGGGTCCGAGGACCATGCAAGGCCTTGGTTCTGTCCAAAACTTGCTTTTTCTTTGTAAGTAATTGGTTTCCCCAGAGGCTTGGGTCCGAGGACCATGCAAGGCCTTGGTTCTGTCCAAAACTTGCTTTTTCTTTGTAAGTAGTTGGTTTCCCCAGAGGCTTGGGTCCGAGGACCATGCAAGGCCTTGGTTCTGTCCAAAACTTGCTTTTTCTTTGTAAGTAGTTGGTTTCCCCAGAGGCTTGGGTCCGAGGACCATGCAAGGCCTTGGTTCTGTCCAAAACTTGCTTTTTCTTTGTAAGTAGTTGGTTTCCCCAGAGGCTTGGGTCCGAGGACCATGCAAGGCCTTGGTTCTGTCCAAAACTTGCTTTTTCTTTGTAAGTAGTTGGTTTCCCCAGAGGCTTGGGTCCGAGGACCATGCAAGGCCTTGGTTCTGTCCAAAACTTGCTTTTTCTTTGTAAGTAGTTGGTTTCCCCAGAGGCTTGGGTCCGAGGACCATGCAAGGCCTTGGTTCTGTCCAAAACTTGCTTTTTCTTTGTAAGTAGTTGGTTTCCCCAGAGGCTTGGGTCCGAGGACCATGCAAGGCCTTGGTTCTGTCCAAAACTTGCTTTTTCTTTGTAAGTAATTGGTTTCCCCAGAGGCTTGGGTCCGAGGACCATGCAAGGCCTTGGTTCTGTCCAAAACTTGCTTTTTCTTTGTAAGTAGTTGGTTTCCCCAGAGGCTTGGGTCCGAGGACCATGCAAGGCCTTGGTTCTGTCCAAAACTTGCTTTTTCTTTGTAAGTAGTTGGTTTGCCCAGAGGCTTGGGTCCGAGGACCATGCAAGGCCTTGGTTCTGTCCAAAACTTGCTTTTTCTTTGTAAGTAGTTGGTTTCCCCAGAGGCTTGGGTCCGAGGACCATGCAAGGCCTTGGTTCTGTCCAAAACTTGCTTTTTCTTTGTAAGTAGTTGGTTTCCCCAGAGGCTTGGGTCCGAGGACCATGCAAGGCCTTGGTTCTGTCCAAAACTTGCTTTTTCTTTGTAAGTAGTTGGTTTCCCCAGAGGCTTGGGTCCGAGGACCATGCAAGGCCTTGGTTCTGTCCAAAACTTGCTTTTTCTTTGTAAGTAGTTGGTTTCCCCAGAGGCTTGGGTCCGAGGACCCTGCAAGGCCTTGGTTCTGTCCAAAACTTGCTTTTTCTTTGTAAGTAGTTGGTTTCCCCAGAGGCTTGGGTCCGAGGACCATGCAAGGCCTTGGTTCTGTCCAAAACTTGCTTTTTCTTTGTAAGTAGTTGGTTTCCCCAGAGGCTTGGGTCCGAGGACCATGCAAGGCCTTGGTTCTGTCCAAAACTTGCTTTTTCTTTGTAAGTAGTTGGTTTCCCCAGAGGCTTGGGTCCGAGGACCATGCAAGGCCTTGGTTCTGTCCAAAACTTGCTTTTTCTTTGTAAGTAGTTGGTTTCCCCAGAGGCTTGGGTCCGAGGACCATGCAAGGCCTTGGTTCTGTCCAAAACTTGCTTTTTCTTTGTAAGTAGTTGGTTTCCCCAGAGGCTTGGGTCCGAGGACCATGCAAGGCCTTGGTTCTGTCCAAAACTTGCTTTTTCTTTGTAAGTAGTTGGTTTCCCCAGAGGCTTGGGTCCGAGGACCATGCAAGGCCTTGGTTCTGTCCAAAACTTGCTTTTGTTTCTTTTTATTTGCTTGTTTTCTGAAGGCTTGACTCTTCGAACAAGGTGGGGGGAGCTGGCCTGGTGTTTGAAGCCCCTAGGCTTGTCTATGTCGTCGACGACGTGGAACGTAGCCCCTAGTAAGAGCTTATGTTGGAACATCAGTAATATGTCGCCGGTGATATAGGCACCTTCGTAGCCCCTTGTTCGACGGAAGCTCAACTTCACCATCGCTCGAGCTAACATGCAAGCCTTCCCACAGACGGCGCCAATTGTAGGGACACAGTTCGCGTGGGCCCACAGTAGGGTTGGGTTCACACGTAAATGGACCCGTACAATATCATTTGTAGAGAATGGGGTCGAAAGGCTAAACCATGTTTACTCAGCCGTGGTTTAGTTGAGTTGTTCATGCATGATCTAGAGGTGTTCACCCCTTTAGGTCTTTTTTCTTTCCGGAAGAATCCCCCCCCCCCTTCTTTAGGTTATATATTTTCCTTTTATATTAGCATGCATTCAATTTCCTTCGTCCACGTGTAGGGTCGGACTTTCCAAGACTGACACCTGTCCCATCAGTTTCAGACCTGAGTTGCTGGGAGTGGTTGAGTAGGCCAAAGAAACACGACTCTGTGAGAGGCAAAGCTCTGTCTAGGGCCGGTAGTATTGGCAGCCTTTCCTAGATATTTTAGATTTCTTACAAGATTATCCCTATACCACTTTTGCCCCTTTCCTTAGTGTAGCTCTGGGCTAACCGAGGGCTGTACCTTCCTCGGCGGCTTCTATGGCCCATTAGTGCTTTGTGTTTATTGGGCTGGGACTACTATCCTCCTCGGCTTGGGCCTTAAGTATCCCCGTGAATAGGTGGATCTGGCCCATCTGTTGTCGGGCCCCACAGTAACCATTTTGAAACATCAGCTTTGTAATATAAGCTAGTATTGCCAATACTAAATTAAATACTTTTTTCAATAATATTTCCATCCCTCCCTAAAATCATTTTATATACTTTTATTAAGTATGTAAAATTGCACAATTTAGATTAGAGTACTGTCACCTAGGTTGGGTGGGATAGAGCATGTACATGCAAGTTAGATTTGTAAGATCATATAAGAGAATGGATGATGCATCTAACAATACATTTAAATGAAAAAGCTTAAAAACAATTTAAAAAAAAAAATGAAAGTTTTAACACTTTAATGTCAAGAGAAATTGAAAGCGTAACATAAAAAGTAAAGAAGGCATGGGAAAATACATGGAAAACCCTTTGGATTGGATGAAAAATCATGGGTGAGCAAAGGGGAGAATATCCCTCACTCTTTTGAACTCTCTATTATGTGAAAATGGTAGCCTCTCTTGTACAATAGTGGTGTTCTTCCCAAAAGAAAAATCTTTTCTTTACACAAACTTTTTGCTCTTTATCTAGTATTCTCTAGGTTCTTACCATAAATAGTTCAGAAACATATTCCTCTTATAGTACGAGGAATGTTGCTAGGTACAAAAGGACAAATGTCAAACCATGATTCCTCCATTTGAATCCTAATACAGCTATTGTACTATGTAACGTTTGGAGGAGAGAGAGGGCACGCCAATGTCAAGGTAGTGAAACGGAGGGTGGCTCTGCTACTACGTGGGGAGCAATCCTTGGACAAGGAAAGAGACATTAGGGATACTAGGAGTGATATACGTGTTCTCAATAGTGGTCTAACACAAGCTGAGCTAATAAGGGTTGTTCCATAGCCTTTGGCCATAGGGGGTCACTATCTCCCTTTTGTGCATGTGTTGGGTGTCCATGTCAGGTGCAAATCTCACTCTTCCCCAAGATGGTCATACTGTTGGCATAGGCCAAAAATCCCCCTCTTTAGCCAACGTTTCCTTTCCTTTGCTCACAGCTATTCCACCAGTAGGGTCTGGATCTAGCCACGTTAGTACTCGCTTGCTTTGGCTAGTGTAATGTACAAAGCAAATAGTGAATTTAACATGGAAAAAGTTATGAGATTCCCTAAGGGCCGGCATTAGTTTAGAAGTTATTTTTAGAAACATTTCATGGGAAAATGATAAAACAATTAATTATTTTAACACTTTTTATATTTCCTCCATAAAATTAATGTAAAAAATATCCTAAAATGATTTATTAACAATTGTTCTTTGGGCTATATATACAAAGAGAGAGAGAGAGATGGACTTTTTCCCACACAAGATTGGGCACAAAAGATTAATTTATTTACAAATTATAGAGGAGATTCATCAAACAACTTCACTAGAGCATAATGAGGAGAAAACATGTACAATGACTCACATTATTGATTGCTGAACTAACTTCCGGATGAAAGTTTAGAGTTGGTATTACGAGAATAATAATTCAAAATCTTAGTTGTTTCTAGTCTTTACCTTTTCCTATTATTGTCAATATGAGTTGTCATTCTATCGGAATGTTGGTTTGAATATATGTGGGTTAGGTGATGCAATCCCACTTAACTTACCCTCCGAAACAATACAAACATACATTTAATTATTACAAAAGAATATAATACAAAATGGATTAAGCCAAAAATCACGTGCTAAGGCAGGTCAGGTGGCCACGTGCGAATGCAGATTGTGGAACAAGTTGCTTCCCACTTCTGACTTGCCAGCCTCCAAATCCATAATGATTATTTTATCCCATATACTTATTAGTTTTAGTTTCTCAAATAAATGGTCCATTTGAATATTATTTATTACTGAAAAGTGAAAACTGAAAACATAAACGTACTGAAAAACATTTTCAATACAATCCAAACTAATACAAAATATATTTACAGTTTGCCCTCATCAAATAAGAGATTTGCTTTTATTATAAATTAATTGGTGTTTTGGCCTAATAATAAAATCATAAAATTTAGTTATAAAATTAATTGTAACTTAATGTTATAACTTTACTCAATATTTTTTTATTAGAGTGAATTTTGATAAATCTATCATTGAATTAGATTTTTTCTTATATCCTCCATATTTACAAAATTTTAAAAAAATAAAAAATTAATAACTATGTCAACAGTAAATTTTTTAAATTGCAAGTTTTTGTAGTTTAAAATTATGCATAAACTATGAGCTTATAAATCATATAGTAAATAACATCCGATTAATACAAAATTTAACATGTATATTAAAAATGTAAAAAACATACAATTTAATAGTTAAAATTTCAAAATATGTAGTAATATTAATATTTTTAAAAGAAATCGTAACTTTAAACTAAAACCAATTTTGTAATTAAATTTTGTCTATTAAAAAAAAACAATCGTCTTGGTACGAATATCATATTCATAGTAGTCTATCACCGACATATATATATAATTAATTCTTTGTCTTAGTTCACACTTCACATACAATAGGCCTAGGTTTTGACGTTTTGTTAATGTTCCTTCCACCTCCTATACTTGGGGCGATTAAAAATTTATGGTGCTCTCTGCACTTTAACTGTTTTCAAGCCCATACTGTCTCACTCTCTCACATGTGAATCCCTGATAAAGTTTTCACCCCACAAGCAGGGTTCCTTGACTAAAATGCAAAGGACTAATAGTAGTGGATGACCCAGAGTTTTTTAGGTCAAGGTCGTTGCATCTGCATAAGTTTTATAAAACAATGTAAAATGTCAATCATATGGTTCATTATTCAAACAAATATATTTTATATTTGTGATGTTTCACACTTCACACCTCATGTCAGTGCAGCATATCATCCGTAAACTTCACTTGCTTTGACAAAAAAAGGCCTGGAGAAGGAAATCGAATGGAGAGGCTGCCGCTATTTATTATATTCCCTAATGATTACACTATTAACTAACTCATGAATTGGCTAGGTCTTAGTTTATTACACACACCACAATAATGACTATCACGAATTTTGTGGTGGGATAAATGGATAGACGACTTGCTTTTAGAGGTACAAATTTAAAATCATTTTTTTTTTCTTTAATCATTTTTTGTCAATCCTAAGTTTCAAAATACTTATTATTATTGCTAATTGTTTAACACCTAGTAAGTTTTATAAATGAAATTTCAATTCCTTGAGCCCTTGTTTTTCTCAAAGCACTAATCTTCAAATTGTTTTGTTAGAAAAAAAGAGAGATGGTTGTTGAATCTCATGATTACTTATAGCGAAAGAATTGATAAATCTAATCCAGCCAAAGATATTTGTAACTAACTTGTATCAATAAAATAGCAACAAACTCCTCCCAAACTGTATATTTGTAATTTGGAGAGGAGATTCATGTGATTTATGTAATTAGAAGTTTCACATGCTTAGGGTCAGAAGCACCATTGGACTAGGGGTAATGGCCCTCCCTATTTTTTTTTTTTTTTTTTTAATATTATTATATATATGTATACTAATTTTAATAATTTTGTTCTATAAAATTACTTTTTATTTCCCTTTAACAATATCATTAATTTTTTTAGGAGTAATGCTATACTCACAAACTTTTTTATAACATCTTTACAAATTCTTTTAGTAGCAAATTCTTATTGATTCGCATATGGGCACACCACTCACACCATTTTTTTACTTATCAGTAATCACTTATCACATCAATAATTTATAATAAATAAACTTGTAGCTCTAGCATTTTTTTCATTTTAGTGACCATAAAAAAATTTATAGATCTAAAATCTAAAACAAAATATACAAGCCCAAAAAAAAAAAAAAAAAAAAAAAAAAAAAACTCTACAACAAAAATTACCAGTAAAACTAAAAATAAATTTAAGCTCAATTAACTAATTTTATCCTAAATAAATTACCCTGCCCTTTAAAAAATTCTTAACAAAAATAATTTTGTTCTTACCCACAAAAAAAAAAAAAAAAAAAAAAAAAACCCTCAGCACCTAAATAGCAGAATCAGAGGTTGAAAATGCCGCACTCAGCCAACAGTAAAACCACCCCACCTAACTCAAAGTTTTGACTCCATCCCTACACATGCTTGAAATTGCTTTGATGAAAACAAATTTTATTTTGAAAGTACTTGATGCAAGGAGCACAATTAGGATTATTTCAGTTTTTTTTCTTAGTTGAAACCTTAGATGTCATTTTTGAATTTTGAGATTCAGATTTTTCTAGAATTCATTTTTGAATTTCGAATTTAAAATTAATGTTGTTAAGGATTTTATAAGTGTAATTGGGCCTTAATATACTACCTGCAGCCAATTAAAAGGAGGCTCTAATAAAAATTTTGAAGTAATGGAGTTTGATTAAGAATTTTCTAATTGGAGAATGTCTCTTCAAGCTTGGTGATGATTCTTTTTTTTTTTTTTTTGACATCCAATACAATAGAAATTTCATTAGGGCACGTTTGGTAGACTGTAATAGACACTGTAATGTAATAGATATTCCTATGGCATAACTATTCAGTTGTTTGATTATGTTTTTATTACAATGAATAGTTTTTTCTTATGAATAGTTATTCTTCAAAACAAAGAATAACTATTCCTTATCAAAAGTACTGAATATCTATTCCTTCACCTTATATAATAACTTTTTTTAAAAATTTCCTAAAAAGCCATTAGTTACCACATCTTCAAAAGGAAAGAAAGTAAATTTTTCTTCTTGTTAATTATTAGCTCTATTTTGAACACTCTAAAATAAGTGTATTTTAGGAAATTTGAATTAAAAATGATTTAATTACACATTCTTTTTATACTCTACTAAATTGTGGATGCATATTCAGGATTCTATTCCTAAATAGTCACAAAACTAATGAATAGTAATACTTATTACATTCCAACTTAATGTATTCCTTATAATACTTATTTTTATTCTCATGTAATAATCATTACAGTCTACCAAATGTGCCCTTAATGTGGAAAATTCAGTACAAATGCACAATGACCCCTAGTGAACAATGTTGGGGTTTAAAAATAAAACAGATATAGCATTATAGCAACAGAGCCCGATACAAAATATGCAGCAAAAACACAAAAAAAAAAAAAAAAACAACGTTGGCTTTTTACTGCAGAGCCATGAGGCGTTGGTACTCCTCCAGCAGTCCGCAAGCAACATCAACAATTGCTTTTGGTTGGAGTTGGACATGCTTAAAGTAAAACCTGTTTCTTGCATTCAAATCGACCACGCTGTAGTTGCTCACTACTCAAGTTCTCGTTTGGTAAGTCTGTCACGCAACTGTCTGAATAATTGGAAAAAGTCGTCGGCCATGTTTCTGCATTTCTGGATTTGGCTACTCATCAATGGCCACACATTTTGTGCAAATGGGCATTCCCATAAGATGTGGCTTGTATTCTCGGATCGGTGATGACAAATATCACATCTGGTATCCACTCGAACTCAATGTCTATGGAGATTTTCCCTGGTTGGAAGACAATTCAAGCAAGCTCTCCATAAAAATGTTCGGACTTTGGGTGGTACATTGAGTGCCCAGATTCCGCTCCAAACAGGCTTATAGGCACGGCTTAAAGAGTGTTCTGCCCATGGTTGCTTATTCAGGCAGAGTGTAAGCCAATAAGTTGTTTTGACAGTGAATTTCACATCTACATTTTCTGTCCAAATCAGCAAGTCCGAAGACTTGAGGCTGTCCAACGGTACTGCCAGAATTTCCTGCCTTGTCCTTGGTGCAAACAAAGTCTCTATTTTTCCTCTGTCCCACTGCCGAGACTCAACAACCAAGAGCTCACAGACCTTCATGTCTTGGGCATGTTCATTCAGAGGAATTGGAGGGTGAGACAACCATTTGTGAAAGTAGACCCCCACTATTTTGCCATTTCGCACCCGCCACTTTGGTCCATTGAAGTAGGCTTCTCCAAACAAAGGACGGGTTACTCCCCAATTGAGCTATCATGAATGAACAATTAGGGAAGTACCGTGCCCTATACACCTTGTAAAACAGGGAATTTGTGTCTTGGGTTAGTCTCCACACTTGCTTTGAGAGCATAGCCAAGTTGAATGCGTGCAAATCTCTAAATCCCATCCCCCCTTCCTTCTTGCTTGTGCATAGTATTTTCCAATTAACCTAATGGATCTTTCTTTCTTCTTTGTTTTGTCCCCACCAATATTTTGCTAGCAAGGAATTGATGGAGTCACACATGGATTTGGGAAGCTTGAAAAGGCTCATGGCATATGTGGGAATTGCTTGTGCCACTGTTTTTATAAGGACCTTCCGACCTGCCTTTGATATAAACTTCTCCTTCCACCCTAACACACGCTTGAGAATTTTTTCTTCTAATTATTTGAAGGTGTTTATCCTTGATTTACCACAAGTCATTGGTAGACCAAGGTATTTGTCACTGTTGGTCATTACTCTAGCCCCCAATTGTTGTTGGATCAATCTCCATATTTCAGGGTTTGTGTTCTTGCTAAAAAAACAAGGAGGTTTTTTGGGGATTGATTGCTTGTCCCAATGCAGCCTCATATTGGCCAAGAATACTCAATAGTTGGTGATGATTCTAAATTCCCTTAATCAATGAAGCTTAAGATTCCAGATAGATTTTAGATAGTGATACTTAACACTTGTCATGTTCTTTCTTTTCTTTTTCCTTATTCCTAGTGTCCCACCAATCAGTTCTTCATCATTTAATTCCATTGATTTCTTCAACTTTGTGCCAGTATCTCTAATTTATATTTGTTACTAGGGAAAATGAGCATAAACTTAGAGCACTTATATTAGTCAATGAATAATAACATAAAGAGTAACTTTTACATATTCAACTCTAAAAATTACTCACACTATGTAAATTTGTGTAAATTTAAATTGTTGTTATAATAACTGTGTAAGTATACACTGTTACTCTTCACATGCAAATCTATTTTTCATATAAAGAGATAAAATTTGAGAAAGTAATAAAAAAATTGATATATAAATAATATTTTAATGAAATGTAGTGGAAAATAGATAATTTGACGTGGTTATTTTTTAAAAGTGTTTATGTAAAATAGAAAAAAATATGATTATATGTTAAAAGAGATTAAAAGATTTGCATGAGGTAATGGCGTAATGCAAATGCTCTTATTATTAGAAGTGGAACTTTTAGTTTCTGCACGCCTCTTCGTTTATTTTTTTTACTAACAATTGGAAATGACATTTCTTTATCTCTCATAATGAATTCTTGCGCTCAAGAAACTGACCCGTTTAGTTGAGGAGTTTAAATAATATCGTTTGGGTATTTTTAATATACATGTGGGTGAAAATATGTGTGAAAATATGTGTAATGTTATTTAAAATGTGAAAATATATGTTAGAGTTGAGCTACCAAACAGGCCAGATTTTTTTTTTAATTTTTTTCTCGTGCAATGGAACTATTTTAGCAAAAAGAAAGAAAAGGGACAAAAAATAAACTTTTATTACCTGGCAGCAACAGATAATGATTAGAAGTGAAGTTCTTCAGTTTAAGATTGTTATGTATTCTTCATCTGTTGCCAACACCACCCTTTCAAAAATATAATTAATAATAAAAGACGCACGAACTTTAGGATTTTTGTGCTGGTACATATGAAAAGGGAATCTACTACATGGGAGAATGCAAACAAAGAACATAAATACAGAGAAAAATGCTTAAATTACACCTCCAGCTAAGTAAATCCCAGTGTTTTTCTGACAAAAAAAGTTGCTTAATTTTTTAAACTTTAGTTGAAGACTTCAAATTATGCAGAACAAGTGCAAGCCTTTTGTGCCAACTACTAAATCTTGACACAAATTCTTTGGAATTCATTTGGGGGAAAATCAGACATGATCCCTGAAAAAATAAACTACAGCTGAGCCAGTCTAGAAGAATCTATTTTTCTCTGCCATAAATAACCACCATCTTAAACACAATGGTTGAAGCTTTGACATATAGCAGACATACTATTTTCCCAGACACAAATCTTTAATGTCTGAAAATGTGGGAGTGGGACCATGATTTAAGTACAATGAATATGAAGGCATGAACCCACCCTCATTTCTACTTTTTTTTTTTATGTTCCCTCATTTCTACTTTGGGCTTCATGACTCATATGTAAAAAAGAACCAAATTGTAAATGTTTGGGCTTCAAGAAAAGAAAAATGTAAGGGACTGTTTGGTTGTTAAACAATAGTTTTCACTGTATAAACCATACCATACATATTTATATTTGCTCAACACTAAACAATGTTACTGGGTCGAGAATTGGGTAATAAATAGGGAAAGAAATCAAGAAACATTCGCAATCACCGCATCACTAACCGCTGATATTTAAGAAAGTTTGGAGTCGGTCATCACTGTTGACGTGCACCAGTCAACACTACCTTGTGAAACTTTTTCTGTTAAAATTAACACCGTAAAGCCCCCCCGGCCCCCACTACACTATAGGACTCAGTACAGTACAACTATAATAGCAACCTGTCCCATAAAACCAAAATAAGCACCTTCCTCTTCTCTTGTCATTTCACACTTTCTTTCTTTCTTTCTTTCGTGCTATGGGAACCAAGCAGTCATAAGTGAGAGAATTGGAAAAACTGTGAAGCAAAGAAAATGAAGCTCTTTTGTAGATTCTTGATTGCTTTTTCACTGATTGCACTGGTGGAATCTTCATGCAATAGCCCAGACCGAGAGCTGGTGTTAAAGGCTTTCAAATCAGTCTCTGGATTCAATCCCTCTTGGTTTGCAGATGGGAAGTGCTCAAATCATTCTATTACAGACATAAGCCTTTCTTCTAGAAATCTAAGCGGATCCATCTCATGGAAATATTTCAGGAACATGTCGCAGTTGCATACTCTTGATCTCTCTGGGAACTCGCTAAAAGGGCATGTGCAAGGTTCGTTGTGGTCTAGTCCAAGCTTAGTGCGAGTCAATTTGTCGAAAAACCAGTTTGGAGGTAGCATTGATGCCTTGGGAAATGGCTTGTTTTCATCGATTCAGGTGCTCAATCTTTCTTCCAACAGGTTCACCAATGTTGTTCAGCTCTCTAATTTTCCAAACCTCAAAATTCTTGACCTATCACATAACAACCTCCCAACTTTGCCCTCTGGCTTCACCAACCTCACAAAACTAAACTACCTCGACATTTCAAGAAACAAAATTTCCGGGAATGTGAAACCCCTTTCTTTTCTTCACTCATTGAACCATTTAGACGTGTCAAACAACTCCATGAATGGTAGTTTCCCTTCTGATTTCCCTCCACTCGATAACCTCAAATTTCTCAACATTTCTTTCAACCACTTCACCGGAAAAGTCCCCCAAGAAAAGTACAAGAAATTTGGTAAAACCGCGTTCTTCCATTCTGGGACTTCCGCTTTCAACCATTCAAACAAAACCCCAAAACCAAACATCCGTATTCTACCACATCCCATAAACAAACACAAACACAAACCCAAACC
Source organism: Quercus robur (assembly GCF_932294415.1). Classification (NCBI taxonomy): domain Eukaryota; kingdom Viridiplantae; phylum Streptophyta; class Magnoliopsida; order Fagales; family Fagaceae; genus Quercus; species Quercus robur. Next base: position 49,646,419 of record NC_065538.1, read on the forward strand.
TTTGGTTCTCATCCTATCATGTGCCTCTGCCTTTTTGGTCTTTGTTTCTGTGTCTATTTGCATAGTTCTCTTCTGCAAAAGGAAAAGACAGAGGCAAAAGAACAAATGGGCAATCTCGAAACCGATCCAAATACCCTTCAGGTTCGAGAAATCAGGGCCGTTCTCATTCGAGACTGAGTCTGGGACATCATGGGTAGCAGATATTAAAGAACCAACCTCGGCACCGGTGGTCATGTTCGAGAAGCCATTGATGAACCTAACCTTCAAGGACCTGATAGCTGCCACGTCACACTTCGGCAAAGACTCAGAGCTAGCTGAAGGTAGGTGTGGCCCTGTTTACAGAGCCATACTCCCCGGTGACATCCACGTGGCAATCAAAGTCCTCGAAAACGCCAGAGACGTTCACCACCACGACGCCGTTTCGTTGTTCGACCAACTTTCCCGCCTCAAACACCCAAATCTCTTGCCTCTCTCCGGTTTTTGCATTGCAGGTAGATACTATTTCAAATTTTTAATTTTTTCATTATCAATTTAAAAAAAAAATAAAATTTATGTTCAGTGTTCACTGTTCAGAGTCTTTATTTTAGTCTATAGTCTTTACCTACCGTGTATTAATCAGCTTCACGGGGTTTCGTTGCTTTTCAGTTTTCAGTGTCGTACTTCGTAGACTGTTGTGTTAATGTATGACAAGTTTGTCACGTAAATCTAGCACACACAGCCAGGTTATGATCACATTTGTTTTTTGGGTGCAGATTTGTCATATTCAGTGTCAACTTGCATTAAATTCTCAAAAAAAAAAAAAAAAAACTTGCATTAAATTTTTTTTTTTTAAATAATTTACAAAAACTCTTGGCAAAAAATTACATTGATTATGGTTGAGTTAACTAATGACATGAATTAAGGTTAAGTTTTTTACTTGCACGATAATTGTTTTTAGAGAGTCGCACAATTTAAAGGGTACCTTTTTCATGCACTGAAACTCAGCTCATTTTTTCTTAACGAATTTGATTAAGCAATCGCTAACTTTTCAGTCTACTTACCTATCCACTGAATTTCACAATACGACTGAATATCAACTTTGTAATTTAATTAAGCAACTGTAAACTTTTTAGTCTGCTTATCCACACGCCCAATTTCACAAGAGAAATAAACCAACCACAACATTGTTAAAAAAAAATGAATAAAATAAATAAACCAACCACAACATTGTTAACAACATAACACGTTTTGGATTAGGTGGGTATGTTGTGTGTGTTTTTTTGGACTTACTCTTAACATATTCCTTAAAACAAACTAATTAATTGTTTTTTTTTTTGGTTTTTGGTGGGTTACAGGGAAAGAGAAGCTGGTGTTGTACGAGTTCATGGCAAACGGTGACTTGCACCAATGGCTACACGAGCTTCCAACGGGGGAGCCCAACGTGGAAGACTGGAGCGGTGACACGTGGGAGGTCCAAAACGCCACTGGGTCCCACATATCCTCACCGGAAAAATTGGTATGGCTCACGCGCCACCGTATCGCCGTGGGAATAGCGCGTGGTCTAGCTTATCTCCACCACGCTGGGTCCAAGCCCGTGGCCCACGGCCACCTCGTAGCTTCGAATGTCCTGTTGTCCGAGGATTTCGAGCCGCGTATCGCGGATTTCGGGTTCCGAAATATCGGCGACCGAGATATCGGAGAAAGTAGCAGCACCGAAACGGACGTGTACTGTTTCGGCGTGTTGTTGATGGAGTTGCTGACTGGGAGAGTGGGGACTGCGGAGACAGTGGTTTGGGTGAGGAGGTTGGTGAGAGAAGGGTTGGGTGTGAACTCGTTGGACCCGAGATTGAGAATCGGAGATGACGACTCGGAATCGGAATCGGTGTCCGAAATGGTGGAGACTCTCCGAGTCGGGTATCTTTGTACGAACGAGTCACCCGGGAAAAGGCCCACCATGCAACAAGTACTGGGTCTGCTCAAAGATATACATCCCACACACACTGTTTCGGTGCTGAGCTGAGTTAACTCGTTTTGTCTCGTATCGGGTCCGATATTTTAGAATTGCGTGCAAATGTAAATCATGGTGCTTTTGGTAAAGACCAGAATCGACCTTGGCAATTGGGGTTTTTTTTTTTAAATTATTGGACCGACATGTGTATGTTTTTTACTTTAATTTTTTTGATTTTTGATATGTTTGTGTATAGATAAAAATTGAAAAAGAGAGAGAGAAAAAGAAAAGGTTGGACACCACAAAAGTGTGGGGTAGAGGATGTTGAACTAGTCATGGCCTCATGGGTTTGTTTGATTTGTTTGAGCAGAGAAGGCAGAGAATCCCACTTATTGCTTGTCTCTTATATGAGAGTTGTTATCATTTTTCCTTTATCTTTTCTTTTTCTATACTACTGCTACTATTTTTTCTTTTCAGATTCATAGCTATTCTTTTCTTTTTCTTTCTTTTGCCTTTTGTGTTCTTTTATTTTTTAATCTTTTTCTTTTTTTCTTTTTGTGCTTTATTCTGTTTTTGTTTGTTTTGTTTTTTTATGGTCTATAAAGAAAAAGAGATTGATAATTTGATACCCATCATCACCCATGCATATCTATTTTTTCACAGTTTCGTAATTAGATTCTGCATAGTGAGGGTATTTTTCATTAGGGGACCCCTTAGGGGAGATGATGTTAACTTTGTGGAATAGCTTTTTTGTTGATTTAATCAAAGTCATATAATTGTGGTATAGTGCATGGTGATCTTCCAAAAAAAATTTGACACGTTTTATTGGTCTAGCCGTCTATTTTGTATGCTAATTTGTCCATGTTATACTAAAGTCTACTTTCATCTAGTGGGGATGTTTTTCCCACTTTACAACTATTATTGAAGGATACACTTCAAATTGTTTGAATCGGCAAATGATGATAGAATTTAGTGTTTAGAGTGTTTTGTGCACTGTTGAGATGCCTCAAATTGCAGCCAAGAAGGCATTTTTCTTTTCTTGAAATCGCAGTCAAGAGGTGTGAGGAGGAGACTCAGGATAAGTCTTTCTCAGCTTAAAGATAAGTCTTTCTCTAAGTCAAGAAGTAGAGTCTAATAATCATAATATATGCAAGCTGATACCTAGATAAATGATAAGGTTGCTTTCTTGTGGAAGAAGGTTTAAGAGGAAAAGGGAAAAAAAAAAAATGCTATCTAAAGCGTGGTTGGATATAAACTTATGAATTTGTCTAAACCACAAAAAAATCCTCACAATATTTTCATAATAATTTGCGGTGTTAGTCTATCAAAACTCAAAACAAAATTATTATGAAATTTTGTTATGTCTATAAGTTTATACTAAATTTATTTTTATTGGGTTGTCTTTGGACAAAATTAATTTTGAAGTGTAAATGAGCAATAAGTATATTATAATATCTAAACTGACTCTTATTAGCTTGGGTTTGAAAAGAGGATTACTTTATTTGCATTTCTAAGATATTATTATTGGTTAAGTGAACACAAAGGTCGAAGCCAAGTATTTTCCGATTGAGCTACTAAATGCAATCTATGTATTTATCAACTTATTGTATTATTTTTTTTCGTAGACTATATGGTATAAAGTAAAAGTCGTGTGAGGAATGAGAAATTCTCATGTACTGTTACTCGTCAATTAATTGTCACTTTCTTTGGAGCATTCTTATAATTTCCAAGTAGGCGGTCTCGAAGGCTAAGTTTCACTCAACGTTTAAATTATTAAGTCCCTCATCATCCTTTGAAGCTGACATTTCAAGTCTCAGTTGGACATGCAACATGGAGAAAAAAAACAAAGGAATGTTGAATGAATGTATTGTAAAGAAGACAGCTTTCGATGGAATCATGGAAGAGTCAAGAGAATAATAGAAAAAAATGCCGTGACATGTATTGTGGAGACTCAAGCTCTTAGAATAGAACTCACATAATATAGAACTAGTGATAGAATTCTCGACGTGGCTGTATTCTGATCACTGTATCTAAGATTGGTATTTCATTCGCATCTTATATAAGTAACAAGGAAAAGAAGACAAAATCTTTAGCTATTGAATTGAATTTTAACCATCTTTGACGTATCAAAATCATCTAATGCTTTTGTATACTTCTTTCTAAACATTAATAATTAGAAAAAAAAAAAACAAAAAACAAAAAAAAAAAAAAGAAAAAGAAAAAGAAAAGGAAAGGTGGGTGTATGTTAAACTAAATGCATAGCTTCTAGTCTATGTTAGTTAGGACTTTCTGCTTTACGAATCTTTTTTGGACCAGAGATTTGGGACTCTCTCTTGGAATTTAATTAGAGGTCATACTTTTAGCTACGTGTACATGGATTCATCTAGTACATTAAAATTGTTTTTTAACTTTCCTGCGAAAGAAATTGGTTTTGCAATCTAGTTAATATCGGACAAAGACTTCATGAAAATTGCATCCAACAAATAACATAATCACTTAATTACGCGAACCTTTTTTCATCAATATTATCATGGTCAAGTTGTTGACATTACGAAATCGTAATGACAACTACGTACGCGAGATATTTAAAACATGATAAGGAGGAGACATCGCCTAATTTAAATACAGGATGTTGAAAGTGCAGTTTTTAGAATTCGGAAAGAGAAGTTGAGCGTCTTATGATAACTATGTGGACAAGTATCCCAGAAGGTTATTAAGGATATAGCTCAATGTGTTACAAGTAATAATCGTCAATAAGTGAGTTCTAGGTAGCTCAACTTTTCTGATGGTTAAGTGCCGGTTTGGATCCACGTTTACGTTTCACGTTTTGCGTGTTTGCGCGTTTTCAGCTTTTTTTTTTTTTTTTTTTTTTTTTTTCTTTAAAGACCAGCGCCTGGTGCACTGTTCATAAAAAAGTGAACAATAATTTTTTACCAATTTAAAAATTATTTTACTACAGTGTTTTCAGTTTTCAGCAAAATAAGTTGTATCCAAACGGACCCTAAATAAGAGATCTGGAGTTCAATCTCCTCCTACATCATAAACTTATTAGTGTCTTGATCTGATGATAAAGAGTTATTATCAAGAGTAAACGTCATAGGTTGAAACTCTCTCAAAAAAATCGTCAATAAATGTTAAGATGTGATCTCAACCATGTATAGAGGTTGACATCCTAAGTAAAGACACATATTTAGACTAATTTCTCCTTTTTTTTTTTTTTTTTCCCACTTGTAATTGACTAATTTAGGGTTTTTGGAGTCTTTGTTAAGGCATTAATTAATTCAAGCAATAACTTTGTAGTTTCTTAATTGCATTTTTAATTATCATGTTGTTGTAATCTTTATTATGTGCTTGAAGGGTGGCATTGATAGGTTGTTGTAGTGGACAAAATTGAGAGAACTCAAAGGTACAATTTATTTAATATATATTAGAAGATCCATAATGAAAAATTCAAAAGATCAACCTAAAGATTACAACAATGAATCACCTGTCCCTCAGTGTATTCCTAATTCACTCTTATCCCCCTTTTCCTTTGTTTCCCTTGTATTTGATTTTCTTTTCTTCTTCCTATCTTTCTTCTCTCTCTATTGTTACCATCCCTTTCTTGTGGCCATGTAATGGGTATTTATACTCATTCGAGTCCATCTCTCTAAAAATGGGAGATGTGGTAGTGGGCTTGAGTCCATCACATGTCCCTTCACTAGCTTTTAAGGGAAGGGAATAGAATTACATAAGTTGCACTAATGTTTAGACGGGTCACTCAACATTGAATATTGAGCGGGTGTTTGTAGGTGGGGATAATTAATGCGGAGGTGATAGTTATCCCCTTCACACGTGTTACCCTCTTTTTGCACGACCAAGCTTTTTTATTCGTGCGATCTTTGATCCCTTCCTCTCATGTCTATTTGAGGGTTAAGCTGAGGAATTCCTTTAGGTAAAGCTCCACGAGACATTGATCCTCAATTAAAGAGAGCTCTTGGACTAGGTCCTTGGTAGATACTTCCTCGATTGTTTTAATTGAGTTTTTTTGGATTGGCCCATGGAATGGGTCCGCTCGAGAATGGGCCTTGGCTTATCCCCCACAATTGTCTTGTAGAATATGTAGTTATGTTCTCTTACATCATGAATTAATTAAATAATCATCCACTAATTCTAGAGGCACAAAAGATTTCTCAACTACTAGGGTGGCAAATTGTTATTGGTAGATAAAATAAAAGGCGGTGTCAATGATTGGCCCATATAAGAATTAATAAAAACTTACCAACTTAATTGTTGTGAAACATGTTATGCATTTAGTATTACTAATAATTATCTCCATCAATTTAGCTGTTACTTGGTGCTTATTTCTATATTGATGTAGTGTAATTATCGTAATTACTTTTGATACAAAAGAATCACCCTTGATAAAAGAAATGCCATCTCCCTTGAGGCAAAATGCACATATATAAGCTTTGAAGAATGAAGTCAAATCACAAAACTAAAACAATTATAATTGGACACTAAGATTTAGTCTAAACATCAATCTTCGTGTTTAGACTTTGCAAAGAGGAATTATTAATTTATGAAGAATGGTAATTTCTAGATCTAGCCTTTTATGATTTGTGGTGATAACATACAAAATTAGAATCATATGGTTTACTCTTCTTAAAAAAAAATAAAAGAAAAAAGAACCATATATTTCCCTTTGTTTCCAAACACTTCAAATGATAAAATGTTGAGTACCAATTATTAAAAATTAAAATATTCTTATTAATAAGTTGTACGATATGGTTTACCTCTTCTAATTGCAAATTTTCTTCTTTTAAAAAAAAACTGCAAATTTTCTTTTGCATGACAGGATGAAAAGCAATAGGGTAAGACTTAGATACAGTATTTAAGTGTTGTTTTTTATGTTTCCCTCTTAGAATTCTATCATGTAAGAAAGTAATTTTTTTTTTAATTCTGCATGTAATAACCTTATTTTCTTGTTAATAATGTTTTCTTTTTTGGGAAGAAGGATCAAGCCCAATACAATAAATATATATATATTTTTTTTAATTTTTAACATTCATGTCTTCTCCCCTCTCTCTCCTTTTTCTTTCAACAAACACTAAATATCTTAACAATAATTTTATTGAATGGTATTCTTGCCCATACAAGAATAAAAAACCCTAATTTTTAGTCTTTGATTCTAAGATCGTAAGCGTTTATAGATTCAAAGCTTCTCTTTCAATCAAATTATAGGTGAGATTTTTTTTTTTTTTTTTGATTTACCAGCAACTCCTTTGGCTTTTGATTCGAATTCATTTGGATGTTTATGTGGAGAGAGAGAGAGAGAGAGAGAGAGAGAGAGAGAGAGAGAGAGAGAGAGAGAGAGAGAGAGAGAGAGAGAGAGAGAGAGAGAGAGAGAGAGAGAGATCTGGAATTCGTGTTAATTTGTTAATTTTTTGTGGATTTGCTTTTCGATTTTGTTCTTTGAGCTCTAGTTCTCAATCTTTTTTGTTTTTGTTTCATTTGATAGTTTAGAATAAGTTTTCCAGATTTTTAATTCAAAGCTGCAATGATAAAATATAGGGTTTATGGTTGAAAGTAGCAGATATATTACCTACAAATATTAGGTGTGATTTTATTTTCCTTGTATTCTCATTTTCTTGGTTGCTCTGCTTCAATGCATTCTTCATTATTGATTGATCTTGATAAATTAAGGCATTTGAAGTTTAAAGTGTGGTTTTGTTAGTTTGGAATTGGATATTGATTTTTGATTGATCTTGTTAGGGTAGGTTTTTTACTCATGTGGATCTATTGTTGTATATATAGGTATATACAAGGATGGGTTGTAATAATGATATAAGGTTGGAGAGTAATCATTTGTAAAATGAATAAAGTAAAAATTTACGTTTTGGAATTTTCTAAGTGAAATTTGAAATTCAGTATGTTCGATTGGTTGAAACTTTTGTTCGATTGATCAAAGTGGTGAGGGAAATTATCTTGGAGTCTATGCCTATTTTGATTGGTACTCGATTCCTATTCGATAAAAGAGCTTTCGATCGATGCTCGATTCCTCTCAATCAATCGAGACTCGTGAAAACTGAATTTCTGCAGAATTTTCTGATAACTGTTCTGAACGTTTATAAAGGTTTCAAGCCTTGTGAACGGTTTTATGAAATATCTTAACTCTCCATACATACCTTTTGAAGGGTTATAACTCAATGGGTATAAATAGAGGTTTATCTCTCCAAAATAGTAAGTTTAAAGAAACACAAGAAATCCTATGGGTATTTTCCAAAATTGTTATTTGTAGAACCCAATAAACTTGGTTATATCCTAGGGACAAGTTTGTAGAAACCCTTTTAACAACTTGCGCATGGAGACAAATATTGTCTAAAGATAACATTCAATTGTGCCTCCAAGTCAATCATCAATTTCTATTTACTTAATGTGTGCATTTTATTCTTTCATTATTACTCCTTGATTTGGTGAAATCCCCAACATCTATGTGTTGTGTAGTAAATAGTAACTGATTTGTGTTTTTTGTATAATTTGTAACAAGTGTGAGTATTTTAAACTGTGAAGTCATATTGATAAAATTGCATGAACTATAAGGAAAATAAAATCCTCAATTTAAAAAAATGTATTAGTTACGTAACAAAGCATTTCATGCTACTTATTCTGAATTGGTTTGACAAATACTTAGGGTAGAAAATTTATGTTCTCTGGATGCAATGAATGGGTTCAACAAATTATTGTGCTTGTTGAAAAGAATAGATGATCAGGTGGTTCACTTTGTCTGACATTTTCTTTTAATCGATATTTTTCAAAGCTATTCTTGTTTGATTCTTGAAATTACATCTCCATGTGCAAATTTTGAAATTGGTTGTCGTTTCCACTAATATTAATTTGTATAAGAGGTGTTTCTAGAGTCTTCTGGGATTTTTGGCTATGGATTGTACTTTATGTTTGTTGATTCCAAGTCAAAGAAATGTGTTTGGATGTGAGTTTTTTATGTTTGGATATTTCGCACATGCTTTTAATTTTTGGTGGTGTTTTTTTTTTTAATTTTTTTTATAATATAAATTTGGTTTGTTTTGAAAAGTGTTATAATTTGGTTGGTATTGTGAGGGTTGGATATAGTTTTTGTGTGAATTTAGAGGAAAATCAAGTAGTGTCACAAAATGGGGTTCCTTTAAAAAATTTTAGGCTCAAACTTGACAATTCTTAAAGAAAAACTTTTAATTCAATTTGTGTGAAGAATATTTTGGGTTTATGTTATATTTTATTGAATTTCTGTTTTTTACATTTGCCCTTCAACTATCAACTAGCTTTTTCAAAACAAGAATAGAAACAAAACCATACATATCAACCAGTTTTTTCAGAATTTCAAACTATGAACTCCAATAAACCCTTAATGAGAAAGAAGGGAAATCCGTTATTCTTTCTCTCTACAAAAACAATTTCAAATTATATTTTGGAGAAATTATACTTTATCACCTTAAAGTATGCACTAGATTACACTTTGCACCATAAACTATCCAAATGCACACTTTGCACTCAGGTGATACTTTTGCTGTTATGTTTGATTGAATTTTACTCTATATGACAAGCATATGCTTCTTGCTTAGATAAAACAAACTTAAAAAACTAAACACCCTTCTTCAAAATCAATTAAAACAAAATCTTTTTTTTTTTTCCATATTTCTCTATCTCGCGTGTGTGCCTCTCCCCAAATTCAAATTCTTCTCAAAACCGTAGGCCAATTGCAAAATGTGAGAAAAAGTGAAAGTGTTAAAAAAGTTTTTATGAGTGGAGAGGGAGTAATTACATTGGGTGCAATACGCATGATCCTAATCCGATTTGGATACTAGGTAACCCAATCAATAAATTTAGCTTAAAATGCAAAAACACCCCTAAACTTTGGTTCAAATAAAATGAATCACATAATTATGTTTTTAATTGAAAATTTGAAGCCCCCTAAAATTTAAGAAACTCCTAGATTAATCATTTTGACATTTTGTCTAAATTTCCATTTCCCTCCTTCAAAAAAACATAAGAAAAAAAAATCTTTAAATGAAATTTTAACTTCATAAAATGATTTTGACCCGAAATTTATGTGATATTTTTTTTTTCGTAATTGACCTATTATGAGAAAGAGGTCATAAATGGGTCCATGCATGTGTGAACTTAGATCACTAGTTGGAGGTTTTTTAGGCTTTTAGCCCATCATATTAAAGGCAAGCCCAAATTGAACTTGATCCAAAAGCAAAGTCCAAAACCGAAACCCACACTCCCACACGGTAAACCGAAAGCTCGACCCGCCCACCATTCACTTGAATTTCTTGCTTTCCATTCCCATCGAGTTCCCTTGCTTCTTCTTCTTCTTCTAAAAACCCTCAAATTCTCACACTCCAATTCCTACTTAAAACCTTTGCTTCAATTTCCAAACCTTCAATTCTAAGCTTCCTCTTAATCAAAACCAGTAATATATATTCATTCAAATTTCACTTTCTAAACCCTAATTCATCAATTCTCAAATTCGACTTTATTCAAAAACCCTAGCTCCCATGGCGTCGAAGAAGAAACAACCCGAAGGCATTGCTCTGTTGTCAATGTACAACGACGAAGAAGACGAGGACATGGAAGACCTCGACGAAGAAGAAGAACAACAACAAGAAGAAGAAGAAGAAGAAGAAAAGGAAAATGAAAAAGCGGAGCGGAGAGAGGCAGAGGGGGAAGAGCAATACGACGATTACAGAGATTCGAGAATGGCGGACGGAGACGATTCGATGGACATTGGAGAGAGAGTGTTTGGCGGTGATGAATCTGCTAACGATGGAACGCCGCCGATTGTTAACGACGATGCGGTGCCGGATAAGGGGAGGTTTGGGAACTCAACGCCGCAACAGCCTCAAGTTTCGCCGCAACGAGAGCCGGTGGCGCCGGATAGTTCGAGGAGGAGTAGGAGAGGGACGCTCACAATTGTGGACTATGGTCACGATGAAGTTGCTATGTCTCCTGAGCCTGAGGTATTCTTTTTTCCTTTTTCCTTTTTGAGTTTTAATTTTATTAACTTTGTTTGGTTGCTGAGAAAGTTGAAGTAATGAAGAGAGTTGAATTCTTGCATTTTTTTTGTTCCATGTTGTTTTAGGCTAAGTTTTGTGTGTGTGTGTGTCTGTGTGTATGATTAACTCCAAAGAATGAAAATTTCAATATTTCGCATTAGTAAAGAGGGATTGTAATTGGTGTCTTTATGTATAGTTGAATTTTGCATTGCCAATAGCCTTGTGACTTGATTGGCACTTGCTGGTGTTTCCAATGGAGATGTCCAATGTCCAAATCCCCATCTCCCAACTAGCGAGCTATCAAAAAGTGTGTATTTTGCATTTAGTTATTGAGAGTATAGTTTTTTTATAAAGTTCGTGGAAATTACTTGAATCACTTGTGAAGATGAGTTGATAATGATTTGAGAGGATAGGTCTGAGTCGATCACCGTGGGGTGTGTGCCTTAGGGTGGAGGTGGGGAATGGTAGGGTGAATGGTGAACCTACTATAAACTGCGTGGCCTTACGTTATATTTTGCTTTTGTGTGTTTTATGGCAGGAGGGAGAAATATATGGAAGTGGTCGGGTCATGTTTGGAGAAGAGCTTCAAACTGCTAATGGTATGTATGATGTGCTTATGAGCTTTATATTATTTCCTTTTGTCAGTTTCGGCTCATCTTTATCACTCTTTTAATGTGACATTCACCTTTTCATTTGAAATTCTATATATTCATGATGCCCTCATCCTTACAAGTAGAGTGGTGAATGGGTTATGAACTCTTGCTTGTCAAATTTTCCCTCTGAGTTTATATCATCAAAATAAGCTTGTTATATTTTTTATTTTTGAAGGGACCAAACGTTATATGTTGGAAATTATCTTTAAAACAAGGATTTTTATTCATTTATTGAAATGGGCATGCTTGGAATTGCCAAATATGTGCCTAAGTCACCTGTTCGGCTAAATCCTCTGCTAGTTTTCCTTTGATTGCCAAAGTTAAATTGTTGGAAATGCAGAACTATAGAATTTTATTGGAGTGAAAATGAGCATTCTGTATGAGTTTTGTCATCACCCAGTTAATGTTGTAGTTGATTGGAGTATAGCTTTACAATCCTTATCCTCTTTTGCTCTTTTTGAAATGTTTGAGCATTGTAATTTTAGAGTTTGATTGTTCTGATCTCATTGTACACCCTTGGTGTACTTGGCTTTGTTTTGGTTTTAATAAAATTTTCGCTACTTATAAAAAAAATATATGGATTAAAAAATGAAAGTATAAAACGCAAAGTGCTGATAAAAAAATATCATAATAGTTGTTCTAATTTAGATCCTTATTTGAACATTATTTATGCACACATTACCCCTCTCTCATAAAAATGGAGTTTGAGAAGGAGATCATTGTAGCCCTACGGGAGGCTAAGGGTGATAAGGCTCTTGGTCCAGATGGCTTTACTATGGCTTTCTTCCAAAAATGCTGGTCTATTCTTGAGAAGGAGATCTTGGCTTTTTTTGTAGACTTCCATGAAGAAATGTATCTTTGAAAAATCTCTCAATGCCACATTTTTGTGTTTGATACCCAAGAAGCTTAGTGCAGTCAATATTAGAGATTTTCGCCCCATCAGCCTTGTGGGTAGTTTGTACAAGCTACTTTCTAAGGTCTTGGCACATAGACTTCGTTGTGTTTTGGATAAACTTATTTCTAATTCCCAGAATTCTTTTGTTGGGGGAAGAGAGATTCTTGACTTTGTTCTAATCGCAAATGAATGCTTGGATAGTAGATTAAAGAGTGGTGTTCCGGGTGTGATTATTAAATTGGATATTGAGAAGGCTTATGATCATGTGAGTTGAAGTGCCTTATTTTACCTTATGGAGAGGATGGGTTTTGGGGAGAAGTGGGGGAGATGGATGAAGATGTGTATTTCTATTGCCCGTTTTTCAGTGCTTGTTAATGGTTCTTCAGCTGGTTTCTTTGGCAGTTCTCATGGTCTTCGCCAAGGGGATCCTTTATCTCCACTCCTATTCTTATTGGTAATGGAGGTGTTGAGTAGATTGTTGAAAAGGACAGAAGATGGAGGCTTTCTCAGTGGATTCCAAGCAAGTCCCAATGCAAGTGGTGGTTTGCAAATCTCTCACCTTTTGTTTGCTGATGATACTATTCTCTTTTGTGATGCATCCGAGGAACAATTATTACATATTTGTATGGTTCTAATTTTCTTTGAAGCTATCACAGGATTGAAAGTAAATGTTGGTAAGAGTGAGATTGTGCCGGTTGGTGAGGTTGGGAATTTGGATGCCTTAGGTCATATTTTATGTTGTAAGATAGGCTGTTTACCCATGTCTTATTTGGGTATGCCTTTGGTGGCACATTATAAGGATTTCTCAATATGGAACCCTATCATTGAACGGATGGAAAAAAGGCTTGCAGGTTGGAAATAGTTATATTTGTCAAAAGGAGATAGACTTACTTTATTGAAGAGTACCCTATCAAGTCTTCCTACATATTATTTATCTTTGTTCACTATTCCACAACATGTGGCGGACAGATTAGAGAGGATTCAGAGGAATTTTCTTTGGGGGAGATCTAATGATGTTTTTAAATTCTCACTTGTTGCTTGGGAGAAAGTTGTGTGGCCAGTGGAGGTAGGTGGCTTGGGGATCCGGAAGATTGGGTTGTTTAACCAAGCTTTGCTTGGGAAGTGGCTATGGCGATTTGGGAATGAGGTCACACATTTATGGAGGCAAGTTATAGCTTCCAAATATGGGGAGGCCAGTGGGGGATGGTGTACTAGAGTTGTTAGAGGGACGCATGGATGTTGTATGTGGAAGAACATTAGGAAAGGGGTTGAGAGCTTTTTTGGTCATGTGTTGTATGCAGCGGGTGAGGGTTTTCGTATAAGATTTTGGTATGACCCTTGGAGTAGCCCTACTGCCTTGGAGGATTTATATCTGGCTATGTTTGCTATTGCTATGGATAAGTCAGCTATGATTTTTGATATGGTTGACTATGCACCAGATGGGGGTGGTAGAAGCTGGAACTTACGTTTCCGTCGTGCTTCTCAGGATTGGGAAACAGGGATCTTTTATGATTTTTTTTTTTTGCGCATATCTCATCCAAGCTACCTAGAGGGGGTGATGATACCATGATATGGCAATTGAATCATAGTGGTGTTTTTGATGTGCGCTCTTTCTATTTCTCATTGCTAGCAGCCCCGTTGGTGTCTTTTCCTTGGAAGAGCATTTGGTGTGTTAAGGTCCCTAAAAGGGTGGCTTTCTTTTTATGGACAGCTGCTAGGGGTGGGATTCTTATTATAGATAACCTTGTTAAGAAGAATTTACCTCTTGTTAATTGGTGCTGCCTTTGTCGATGTGAAGAGGAAACTGTGGATCACTTATTGATCCATTGTAAGTATGCTCATACCTTGTGGAGTGAAGTCCTTCGTTTGTTTGGGGTTTAGTGGGTGATGCCGAAGAACGTTGTTTCTCTTCTCTTTGCATGGTGGAATTGGTTGGGGAGTCACACTTCATATGTGTGGAATATGGTTCCAGCGTGTCTTATGTGGTTAATTTGGAAGGAGCACAATGCCCGAACTTTTGAGGAAACTGAGAGACTTGTAGATTGTGTGAAGTCTTTGTTGCTTAGGACTTTGTTTGAGCGGTCCCGTATTTGGGGGTTTACGCATTGTCGTTCTTTGTTTGATTTTCTTAATTCTGTTAGTCTTTCTTTTTGATTGGTTTGTATTTTTTTCAGTGCAGTGAGTTTACTATCGTAAATCCATTGTACTTCTATTATCAATAAATTTGTTATTAGCTATCAAAAAAAAAAAAACAATGGGTTCGAGGGTGAGGTCATGGGTTCAAGGCTCACGTAAATGAAAAAAGAAAAAAGAAGAAGTATATTTGAGATCTAGGGCCTTGGTTCAGGTTGTGAAGTGGTAGTGGGGTAGGGTGGAGAGGTCAGGTATACATCTTACTGAAAAAGAAGAGAATGGAAAAAACAATGAAATTAAAATGATATGAATCAGATGTTTTTGTTCTTTAGTACTTTGTATAATTGTATGTCCTTTATCCCTTCTTTTCTATCTTTAATTATCTAAAAATTGCTTGCTATAGGTCATTTCCAAGATAATACTCCTCCGGGTACTGTTCAGGCACCTAGCCATCAAGTAACTTCTCCATCATTTGATCAATCACAATCTGATGCAATGAATTATGTTGTGCGTGAATCGGAGGGTGCACAGGTTGAGGAAGCTGTTATGGAAGAGGGTAAAGAAGTTGATCCGTTGGATAAGTTTCTCCCACCACCACCCAAGGCAAAGTGCTCAGAAGAGCTGCAGGTAAGGTTCTTTTAAACGCGTTTTTTCATTTTTTTTTTTTTTTTTTTTTTTTTTTTTGGGGTGAAAAGATCAATAATGTTTGAATGTGAAAACACACACACACGCACGTCTGACTAAGCCAAGCTTACAGGTACAGTTTTGAAAAGTACAGGACTATCAATCCCGAATTGTTCCCTTTAATATCTTCTTTGAATTAGTTTGAAGTAATGCAATTTCTCTCTAAAATGATAAGTTCGAGGCATTGGCCATTATATGCATCTGGTAATCTATGAGTTTTGTTTCTTCCCTCTTTCTACCAGCGTGCTTTTTCATATATGTTCTTCTTTGGGTAGGGGAGAGGGCTATGGCTGCCCCTTGAATAATCACTCTGAACAGTGTTCACTTTTAAAACATATAGTGTAGAGCACAATATTTGCAATAAAACATACCTTACTTATCAAATATATATATATATATATATATATATGTTTTTTGATAATTCAATAGTTACAATGGGAGAGGTGGGGCTTGAACCCTGGATGTCATGGACATACCAAGAGGTGCCCACCATTTGAGCAACAAGGCTCTTGACAAAACCGTTATTACCTATCCATATATATATATATATAATGTAGAGCACAAGTAGCCCCTAAATTTCACTTTTGAAATCAATGCTGTGAACATGAATGGAAAGCTATCACATGAGTGGCTCATGGTAACCTATTACCTATGTTGTATTTTAAGACAAATTTTCCTTTCAAATGGAATTGTAACATTCAAGGATGATATTGGTTGACTGAGATATAGGTTTTTGAGGGTATCACAAGGATCAGGTAAAAGCAACATATGAATGTGTGGTTAAACCAACTTTAGTTGATTACAACATTGGTGTAACCTTGCTGAAATTTAGGGCCAGTTTGTGCCAGTATCACTTAATATAACCTGAGCTCCATACATATCCAATTGAATTGTGTATGCAAATCTAGGTGATAGATTGTAGGGATATGCTGTGGGCTGATTTTTGTATGGAAAAAAAGAATGGGTTATGCAGGACAATGAAGTCTAAGGGGGAACTTGTGTTTCGGGATATAAAAAGATAACAAGAAGGGGTAGGATCTAGGAGTTAGGACTTAGGGTTTGCTTGGAATCACAGTACTAAGATGATTTGGTGGCTGCTTTTCTTCATCTTTTGGATTCTCATTTTCCTTGGTCTAGGGGTGGAGATTGGGTGCGTTGGAGGTTGAGTAAAATGGGAAGTTTGATATTCGTTCTTTTTATTTGCAAAGGGTGTGGAGAATCTGTAGATCATCTCCTCCTTCACTGTCCTATTGCATTTGAGATATGGAGTATGATCTTCTGCTTGTTTGGTATTTGTTGGGTGATGCCGCAAAGGGTAGTGGATTTGTTGGATTGCTGGTCTTGCAATTTTAGGCGACATCGTAATATAGTTGTTTGGAGGATTGTGCCGCATTGTTTGATGTGGTGTATTTGGCGGGAACAGAATTCGAGAAGTTTTGAGGATCGTGAATGGTCCATTCTTGAGTTTAAGTCTTTTTTCTTTTCTACTCTTCTCGAATGGTGTTTGGTTTTACCTTCTTTTTCTTGTATTTCCCTTTCTGGGTTGCTTGATCATTGTATGGGGTTGTGTTCTTTCAATATACTTTTAAGTTACTTATCAAAAAAAAAAAATGTTGCTTTGAGGGGGTACTCTCTTGTCACTTTCCCTTGGAAGGGTATTTAGGGTGTGAAGGCCCCTCAGAGAGTGTTTTTTTTGTTTGGACAGTGGCATAGGGGAAGATGAGTATTTGTGACAATCTTAGGAGGAGAGGACATACTATAGTGGATTGGTTTTGTATGTGTTAGAGTAGTGGTGAGGGGGTGGATCACCTTTTGATTCATTGTACAGAGGCTTATTAATTGAGGTGTTTTGTATTTAGATCTTTTGGTATCTCTTGGGCCTTGCTAGGGAGTGTGAAAGATCCTTTGTTTGGTTGGGAAAACATTTGGTGGATGTTTGGAATTTGGTTCCACTTTGTTTGATGTGGATTCTTTGGCAAGAGCGGAACATGAGAATGTTTGAGGATATGGAGAGTACAAGGGACCGGCTTCTAATTCACTTTTTTGGAACCTTGTTTGATTGGTCTCGAGTTTGGAGACCCACAAATAGAGATTCTGTTCCAATGTTTATTGAGTCTCTATCTCATTGTATACAATCTTTTGTATTTATTTGTAATTCATTAGGCTACTTTATGCCGTTTTGTGTGAAGTGGTCTCTTTTCAATCAAATTTTCCTACTCATTAGAGAAAAAAAAAAAAAAACTTAGGAGTTAGCACCTTTAGTTGCTTGGAATTAGTACCAAGCATGTGATAATGATAGGAACAATGATAGGAACGGAGGAATCTATACCTAAGTGTGTGTTTGGTTGGGGTGATGGAAAATGAGAGGAGAAAATAGAGGTGATTTTTGTGTTTGGTTGGGAAGGGGGGTGGGACTTTTGGTGGGACTTGGGTGTTTTCTCCCTGGGCCCACCATTTGGGGTGATTTTGGAGTCTCCATGAATTGGGGAGAAAATGGGGAGGGAGAGGGGCTTAGATGGGAATTTACCCATCTGCCCCTATCCTCCCCTAGTAGGTGTTGGTCCTGTTTTCTTTTTCAAAGTGACGTTCATTTTTATTTGCTTACAAACAATTATTTATTTATGTAATAGGGGGATGAGAGTAAATTTATACAACCTACATTTTCTATCCTCTCATTTTTCTTTTCAACCAAACAAAAAGAGTTTTTCATCTCTCCACTTTTACATCCTCCCAAACACACGAGGGAAAACTAAACCTTTTCTATCTCCTCTTTTTCCATTGCCTCACCATTTTCTATCCCCCTAACTTTCCATCCCCCCAGCCAAACAAAGCCTAAAGGTCCTAAACTTGCTTGGAATCTACCGAGCATTGGATGAAATCTTCCAACACAATTTTCATTAATCCATGATCAACTATTTACAATCGTGAACTTGGGCCCATTAAATAGATTACATAAATTATATCAAACATGGAAGGAAAATAAACTCATAATGAGATTACATCATTATTATGAAAAAAAATATGAATAGCAATAAAATCCCTTTAATATAAACTGGGAGATTTTTTTCTGTTTTTGTGCTTCCTTTTTGTATACAACCTGTGTAGTTGGGTAGGTTTTATTTTTATTTTTTTTATTGAAATTATATTCTTATCTAAATGAAGAAGGATTGTTTTTTTATGGTGTCAAGCGAAATTTATATCAAAGAGTTTCCTTGTATGATTGGATGACTGCCTTGGGTAGCATGATAGCATCCCCTTGATGCCATTTGTTGATTTTATCAATTTTTTGTCTGTGTAATTATATTCTTTAGAAAAGGATAGATTCACATCTTTCGTAAGTGAGCTTCCCTTCTTACTGAGAGAATCTAAGTTATTGATTTGTGCTTAATACTTCATAAAAAATTCTGTTCTATGCTAATTTTGGATTAGTAAAGTACTAAAATTACAAGTATGCTGCTATTGCTTTCAGATATAGGACATTTTATTTACTCTTATTAGCGTTTTCTTTTCTCTCATGTAATTGCTGAGGAAAATAAATAAGTTTCTTGATTAAAAGAAAGGTGGAAAAATCTTCAATGCAGAGGTACGCCATAGGAAGGATTACAGGAACCCTGACTTCCTGGTGCATGCAGTGACGTATCAAGATATTGATCAAATAGGGTCTTGCTTTAGTAAAGAACGTATGTCCATCACCGGGAAAAGTGAATAGTATATAACATAAAATCTTTATTTATAGGAAACTTCTTGTGGGGTTCATCAGTTGAGTGTTTCAAATATCCTTTGGTGGCTTGGAAAAAGGTTTGCTTACCTTGTGAGTTGGGTGGTTTAGGAATCCGGAAGTTGGCGCCTTTTAATCAGGCCCTTTTAGGGAAATGGCTTTGGAGGTATGGCCATGAAACCTCTCATCTGTGGTGAAGGGTCATAGCCATGAAATATGGGGAGGGAAAAGGGGGATGGTGCACTAGAGCTTGTAGTAGGGCCCATGGTTGTGGGTTATGGCGGAGTATTAGTGAAGGGTGGGAAACTTTTGCTAAGCATTTCTCTGTTATGGTGGGGGATGGATCTCACACTCTTTTTTGGCATGATAAGTGGACTGGGGATGTTCCTCTTAAAAATCTTTATTCTCAGTTATTTTTGTGTTCAGCTAATAAGGAGGCTAGTATTTCTGATGTGCTAAGCCCTTCAGTGGGTGATAATGACAAAGTGTGGAGTTTAAGATTTCAGAGGGAATTCAATGATTGGGAGTTGGCGGCTTCCTACTCCTTTCTTCATTTCATCCAAACCCGAATCCCTAGGGGTGGAGGGTGTGACAGGCTTAGGTAGGATCTTAATGGTAGTGGGAAGTTTGATACTCGTTCTTCTATCATAAGATTCGAAATGTAGCTCCCTCCACCTTCCCTTGGAAGGGTATTTGGAAAGTTAAGGTTCCTAAAAGGGTGGCTTTTTTTATGCGGATAGCAGCTCATGGTCAGATTCTAACTTTGGATAATCTTATGCTTCGTGGTCGCCCTTTGGCGAATCATTGTTATTTGTGTTGTTGTAATGCGGAATTTGTGGATCACCTGTTATTTTTATGTCCGATAGCTCATTCTTTGTGGATGTATATGCTTCGGTTATTTGGGATCGATTGGGTCATGCCAAGATCAGTTGAGGACTTATTATTCTGTTGGTTTCATTGGCTTGGGAAGCATAGTTCTGATATTTCAGATTTGGTCCCAGGCTGTTTAATGTGGACTATTTGGTCTGAGCGGAATCGACGGGCTTTTGAGGATGAGGGGAAAACTGTGGTTTAGTTATTAGAGTCTTGCCAGAGGACCCTCTTTGATTGGTCTCGTTGTTGGGGTTTCTCGGATTGTTCTACCCTTACGGATTTTATTTCTTCTATTAGAATAGATTAGGGGCTGTTTTTGTCTTGTTGTTTCTTTTTCCTTTGTTCACTACCGTGAACTCTTTGTGTTTCTCTTGTTTTTTATATATCAATAATATTCTCTTATTACTTATCAAAAAAAAAAAAGATGTATTTGACCCTCATGGATATGACAAAAGCGACTACTATTTTGAAATAGGTCAGTAAACAGTTCCTTTGCAGCTCTTTGTCTGCATGTCTGTGTGCGTGTGTTGTGTAGGTCTGTTTGAGTAGTTTATTTTTTTATTCTTATGTGTGCATAGGTGTTTCTATTTGTGTGTTTCTGTACTTGCTTTTTAGTATTAATTTTGGACCTCATGTCTAATTACCCAGAATGTTATTTTTAGTCATGGGGGAATATACCATTATAGGATGTGTTTGGTGTGGTGGAGAGTTAATTTTAAAGTAGTTAAGGTTGGTCTTTTATTGTGTTCCATGCTTATTTGTGCATTATGCATCTTCCTATTGCATTAGTTTCTTTGTTTGCTGGTTGTTTGTCTTTTAAATTATGTGATAATGTGTACATATTACTGCAATCATAGATTTCTTCAGCATAATTTCTTGCGACTTATTTTCTGGTATGTTCTATAAAGCAGAAGCTGATATGAGACGTGAGGAACTAGAAAAGAAGAAGAATCCAAAGGTTGATTTTGTATCTGGAGGAACACAACCTGTAACAGTTGTGTCTGCACCAAAAGTTATCATACCTATTCCAGGTCCAGAAACGATCTTATTGTTAATTCAGTGGGATGAGTTGGCTTTCAGGAAATATTCCCTTTTTTTACCCCAATTTCATGTGGGTACTGGTGTGTTCTAATATCGAGTCATTTTGCAGGTGTTTCATCTGCAGCTGCCACTGGTCTACTACCTGTGCCACCTGCAACTGATACCAATACTAGGGACGGTAGACAGAACAAGAAATCTAAGTGGGATAAGGTACTCATATATGCATGTGGTGTTTGCAATTTCTCTATCATATCAATAAACTTGCCATATTTTATTATTAATTTGTTTTCATTTCAGGTTGATGGGGATCGAAGAAATCCTTTGCCCTCTGGGGGACAGGATTCTATTTCTGCAGTTGGGGCTCATGCAGCACTCTTGTCTGCTAATGCTGGTGCAGGATACATGGCTTTTGCGTAAGTGTTCAAAAATAATGAGTTTTATTCATTTATTGAAATGGTCACACTTGGAATTGCCAAATATGTGCCTAAGTTACCTGTTCAGCTAAATCCTCTGCCAGTTTTTCTTTGATTGCCAAAGTTAAATTGTTGGAAATGCAGAACTGTAAAATTTTATTGGAGTGAAAATGAACATTCTGTATGAGTTTTGTCATCACCCAGTCAATGTCCTAGTTGATTGGATTATAGCTTTACAATCCTTATCCTGTTTTACTCTTTTTGATATGTTTGAGGATTGTAACTTGAGAGTTTGATTGTACTGATCCCATTGTACACCCCCAGTGTACTTGGCTTTGTTTTGGTTTTAATAAAATTTTCGCTACTTATAAAAAAATATATAAATAAAAAAATGAAAGTATAAAATGCAAAGTGCTGATAAAAAAATATCACAACAGATGTTCTAATTTAGATCCTTATTTGAAAAAAAAAATAAAACAAGAAGTATATTTGAGATCTTGGGCCTTGGTTCAGGTTGTGAAGTGGTAGTGGGGTAGGGTGGAGAGGTCATGTTTACATCTTACTGAAAAAGAAGAGAAGGGAAAAAACAATGAAATTAAAATGATATGGAATCATATGTTTTTGTTCTTTAGTACTTTGTATGCCCTATGTCCCTTCTTTTCTATCTTTAATTATCTAAAAATTGCTTGATATAGGTCATTTCCAAGATAATACACCTCCGGGTACCGTTCAGGCACCTAGCCATCAAGTAACTTCTCCATCATTTGATCAATCACAATCTGATGCAATGAATTATATTGTGCGTGAATCGGAGGGTGCACAGGTTGAGGAAACTGTTATGGAAGAGGGAAAAGAAGTTGATCCGTTGGATAAATTTCTCCCACCACCACCAAAGGCAAAGTTCTCGGAAGAGCTGCAAGTAAGGTCCTTTTAAACGCGTTTTTTTTTAGGGTGAAAAGATCAATAATGTTTGAATGTGAAGAAACACACACACGCATCTTACTAAGACAAGCTCACAGGTACAGTTTTGAAAAGTACAGGACTATCAATCCCGAACTGTTTCGTTTAATATCTTCTTTGAATTCGTTTGAAGTAATGCAATTTCTCTCTAAAATGGTAAGTTCGAGGCATTGGCCATTATATGCATTTGGTAATCTATGAGTTTATAAAGACAAGTTTTGTTTCTTCCGTCTTTCTACCAGTGTGCCGTTTAATATATGTTTTTCTTTGGGTAGGGGAAAGGGATGGCTGCCCCTTGAATAATCACTCTCAACAGTGTTCACTTTTTAAACATACAGTGTAGAGCACACTATTTGCAATAAAACATTCCTTACTTATCAAATATATATATATATATATGTGTGTGTGTGTGTTTTGATAATTCAATAGTTACAATGGGAGAGGGGGGATTTGAACACTGGATGTCATGGACATACCAAGAGGTGCCCACCATTTGAGCTACAAGGCTCTTGACAAAACCTTTATTACCTAAACTTCACTTTTGAAATCAATGTTATGGATATGAATGGAAAGCTATCACGAGTGGCTCATGGTAACCTATTACCCATGTTGTATTTTAAGACAAATTTGCCTTTTCTAATGGAATGGCAACATTCGAGGATAATATTGGTTGAATGAGATATAGGTTTTTGAGGGTATCACAAGGATCAGATAAATGCAACATATGATTGTGTGGTTAAACCAACTTTAGTTGATTACAACACTTGTGTAGCCTTGATAAAATTTAGGGCCAGTTTGTGCCAGTATCACTTAATATAACCTGAACTCCTTACATATCCAATTGAATTGTGTATGCAAATCTAGGTGATAGATTGTAGGAATATGCTGTGGGCTGATTTTTATATTGAAAAAAAAAAGCATGGGTTATGCAGGACAATGATGTCTAAGGGGGAACTTGTGTTTTGGGATATAAAAAGATAACAAGAAGGGGTAGGATCTGGAAGTTAGGACTCAGGGTTTGCTTTTAGGGTTTGCTTGGAGTTACAGTACTAAGTTGATTTGGTGGCTGCTTTTCTTCATCTTTTGGATTCTCATTTTCCTTGGTCTAACGGTGGAGATCGAGTGTGTTGGATGTTGAGTAAAAATGGGAAGTTTGTTATTTGTTCTTTTTATGTTGCTTTGAGGGGGTGCTCTCTTGTCACTTTCTCTTGGATAGGAATGGCAACGGGTCGGGTTTGGGGCTGGTTTCTTAATGCCCGAACCCGACCTGCGGGCCTGCCCCCGAAACCCGAACCTGCCCTGTTTTTTAATAAATAGGTTTTTTAAACCCCCAAACCTGCCCCGTCGGGCTCCATGGGCCTCGCCCAGCCATGCCACTTTAAGGCCCAATCCGTGACACCCAGTTAGAAATAATATATGTTTTGCATGAATCTTTAAGCCCAGCCCAAATGAAACAAACTCAAATCAAACATAAAGAAGCAAAAAATAAAACAAAAAATTTGGATTCTTGTTCTAATTGGCACAATTCGAAATTCTTTGTTTTTCAATCAATCACATGATAAACATAAAAATAAAAAATGAATTTAAAAAAAAAAGCTACAAAATAAATCAAGGACTATTATAATTTACAACAAGTTCAAAAAGCTACAACATCATAAAACTAACATCCTAAAAAACCAACATCAAGAAACAAAAGCTAAAACTTCAAACTAATCTTTCATCCTCTTCATTAGGATCCACATCATCAAGAATTTGCTCCTAGTGCTTTGTTACAATTCTAACTAATTTGACTCTTAACTATCTGTTACACTAGACACTTTTAGCCTCCCATGCTCCCTCCAATTGCCTGCAATTGACTTGGAAATTGCTTGGAGACTTCCTCAACAGAACCTGGCATAGTTGAAGAACCTACAAAAAAATGAATTAAAAAATGGAATAAACTTCATCAAATTATAACCAGCAAATATAAAAATACAATTTTTCAAGATGAAATAATACACAGAAATCCTAATATTTTTTAAGATTAAATAATAAAAAGACTGTAAAACACCAAATAATATCACAAAAATATACAATAATTTCAGATTTATCATTTTCCCTTTCAAAATCACAAACGCAAACACAAAAATCCTAATTTTTTTTTTTTTTTAAGGATGAAATAATAAAAAAATTATAAAACACCAAATAATATCACACAAATCCTAAATTTTTTTTTCAGGATGAAATAATAAAAAAATTATAAAACACCAAATAATTTCACACAAACACAAAAATCCTAAATCTTTTTCAAGATGAAATAATAAATAAAAAAACGTAAAGCACCAAAACACTAAACACAAGAAATTTAACACAATCCATGTGAATATATGCTCAGGACTTTTATCGAAGCTAGTTATTTTTGTTCATCATTAGATATGGAAATGAAACCAAAAAATAAAAAAAGGTGGAGAACCTGTGAGATAGAGGGGTAGATGGCATTGACACAGGGAGGAGGGAGGGCTTGTGGGGTGCAACCGGTGGCGGGCTAAGAGAGTGAGAGTGAGAGTGAGGCCGTGAGGGTGTCTTGGTGAGAGAGAGAGAGCATGAGGGGAGGGGGTGGCTGAGGGAGATTGAGAAGTGAGAAAAAGAATGTGAGATTAGGGTTTAGTTAGTGATATATATATATATATATACATACATAGGGTATTTTGGTAATTTTAATATATACGGGTCGGGTTCGGGCGGGTATCACTAAAATCTGCACCCGACTTGAACCTGTTTTGGGTTTTATTTTTAAAACCCAAACCCGACCCATTAGGGTTGGCTCAAGTCAGGCTTTTATTGCCATTCCTACTCTTGGAAGGGTATTTAGGGTGTGAAGGCCCCTCGGAGAGTGTTTTTTTGTTTGGACAGCGGCATGGGGTAAGACTAATACTTGTGATAATCTTAGGAGGGGAGGACATACGATAGTGGATTGGTTTTGTATGTGTCGGTGTAGTGGGGAGGGGGTGGATCACCTTTTAATTCATTGTACGAAGGCTTATCAATTGAAAATGAGAGGAGAAAATAGAGGTGATTTGTGTGTGAGACTTTTGGTGGGATCTGGGTGTTTTCTCCTTGGGCCCACCATTTGGGGTGATTTTGGAGTCTCCCTGAATTGGGGACAAAATGGGGAGGGAGAGGGGCTTAGATGGGAATTTACCCATATGCCCCTCTCCTCCCCTATAGGTTGTTGGTTCCTTTTTTGTCTTTTCAAAGTAACGTTCATTTTTATTTGCTTACAAACAATTATTTATTTTTGTAATAGGGGCATCAGTGTAAATTTATACAGATTACATTTTTTATCATCTCATTTTTCTTCTCAACCAAACAAAAAGAGTTTTTCATCTCTCCACTTTTACATCCTCCCAAACACACATGAGGGAATACTAAACCTATTCTATCTCCTCCTTTTCCATTGCCCCACCATTTTCTATCCCCCTACTTTTCCACCCCCCTAACCAAACAAAGCCTAAAGGTCCCAAACTTGCTTGGAATATACCAAGCTTTGGATGAAAGCTTCCAACCCAAATTTCATTAATCCATGATCATCTATTTACAATAATGAACTTGGGCCCATTAAATAGATCTCGCAAATTATATCAAACATGGAAAGAAAATAAACTCATAATGAGATTACATCATTATGAAAAGAAATATGAATAGCAATAAAATCCATTTAATAAAATGGGGAGATTTTTTTAATCTGTTTTTGTGCTTCCTTTTTGTATACAACCTGTGTAGTTGGGTAGGTTTTAGTTTTATTATTTATTTATTTTATTGAAATTTTTTTCTGATCTAAACGAAGAAGGATTGTTTTTTTATGGTGTCGAGAAAAATTTTATATCAAAGAGTTTCCTTGTATGATTGGATGACTGCCTTGGGTAGCATGATAGCATCCCTTTCATGCCGTTTGTTGATTTTATTGATTTTTTTGTCTATGTAATTGTATTCTTTAGAAAAGGACAGATTCACATCTTTCGTAAGTGAGCTTCCCTTCTTACTGAGAGAATCTAAGTAATTGATTTGTGCTTTATACTTCATAAACAATTCTGTTTTATGCTAATTTTGGATTAATAAAGTACTAAAATTACAAGTATGCTATTGCTTTCAGATATAGGGCATTTTATTTACTCTTATTATCCTTTTCTTTTCTCTCATGTAATTGCAGAGGAAAATAAATAAGTTTCTTGATTACAAGAAAGGTGGAAAAAGCTTCAATGCAGAGGTATGCCATAGAAAGGATTACAAGAACCTTGACTTCCTGGTGCATGTAGTAAAGTATCAAGATATTGATCAAATAGGGTCTTTGATGGGGACAACACCCCTAATTAGATTGGATTTCTTATGTAGTTGGATTTGTTTAGCATTCCTTCGTATATTTTTGAGATTAGATAAGAACTAGTATTTGGGTTCGGTTAGGATTAGTTTTGGTATGTTGTTATCTTTTTCTCTAGCTCTATATAAGAGACTCATTTATTTGTATTTTGGAATAGACGTGACTAGTGAAAATTGAGATTGGATATTTTTCCAGTTGTTAGGTGTCGATTCCTAACACCTTAGGTGTTGATTCCTAAGGGTTTAGCTTGGCGCTAATTCCAAGCGACCTAACTGCTGATTCTTAGGTTTATCCCTTACTTTTTTTGTTCTTTTATCTTTTCTATTAATTGTCTTGCATTAATTGTGTCAGAGCTAAATTGATTCATTCCCAAAAAAATAAAAAATAAAAAACAAAAAACTTCCTTCCGTGTTTCTCATCCCATCGAACCACAGTACCAACACAATAGCCAACCACAATCCACACAGGCAGATCAGATCCACAAGAAATCAATGCCGTCGTCAGCCTCCATCACCAGCAGCATTCTCCATCACACTGGCGATTGCCAGTTTTGCTGTCTTGCGCCACGATGACAACGATCCAGCCTTCAGACCACCATCTGCTTACTGCTGGACCATATCTGTTGACCTGCGAGCCTGATCCTTGTCATTGTTGCACCACCAGAAGCCGTCACCTCGTGCGCCACCACCAGACCAAGATTCGCCGCAGATCCTACTGCTCCACACCACTCCTTTTGGTGCTTTGAAGTTTCTATTTGGGAGTACACAGATAGAAAAGAAAAGGATTTTCCTGCCATTAATTCATACTTGGTAGCCGACCTGCTCAGCGGACCCACACAAGTTTGAATTTTCTCTCTCTTTAGATTTAATTTGCTGGTTCAAAATTTTGTCAATATATTCTCTATGTGCTTGGTTAACATGCCCTTCACAAACAATACTTGAACCTGACCTTTTTGTTTGACATTCTAAACTCCTGGCTTTGATAAGTTATTGTTTGTTGCCATAAATTTCTTCTTACACGTTCAACCAAAAAAAAAAAAAAAAGTGTTTTAAATCCTTCAAAGTAGCTAAACCTTATCATTAGTTGTGGAGTTGGTCTTGTTCAGTGTTAGGTTCTGTCAATACTTTGAGCATAAGTACTACTTGATTGCAATTTAGCCAATGACTAATTTTCCTACACTATTTGGTTAGCTTTTGTTTTATATTGGACATCAAGTTGCTAGGGATTTGTTTACTGGCCTCACTTGCATTCACATGTAGAATAATACCCTTTGCATGTATTTATGTAGTGGTTGCATAGTGTCAAATTTCACATCACAGTCTACTTCCAAATCCCAATTTAGTTTTGAGTCTAGTTTCGAGTCCAAACCCATCATGGAGCCAACAGAACCAACCTTAGGGGATTTAACGAAAGTTCTCCTAGACCTATCCACTAGAGTAGAATCGGTAGAAGCTTCCATCCAAAGGAATGAGAATGAAAATGACCATGAGGGTACACCACCCCGTAGGCGAGGTTATCGTAATCATAATGACCATAGGGATGTTAGGGAAATTGAAGATGAGATGTCAAAAGTGAAAATATAAGCACCCACCTTTGATGGTAGTCCTAATCCATGGGCTTTCACTGATTCGTTGCGCCAGATGGAGCAGTTTTTTGATTGGTATAATTGGGCTGAAGATAAGAAGGTTAGGTATGGAAAAATGAAACTAATAGGTAGAGCCAACCTTTTCTGGGAGGACCTTAAGGATACCTTTAGGCAACAACATCAACCTCTCATCACTAATTGGCATGAATGAAAGATTCACTCTCAAGGAGTTATCTTCCCCTAACTTATAAGAGTTCCCTCTTAGATGAATGGAAACGCCTAAGGCAAGGTACTAGTTCTGTGATAGAGTATATTGAGATGTTCAAAGAGTATAAAATGAGATGTCAAATTGTCGAGGGTGAGATTGCAAAATTATGTAGGTTTAGGGATGGGTTAAATCCTAGCATTATGAGTGAATTGACCATCCGAGGAGTCACTTCCTTAGATCATGCCTATGAATTTCCTAGAAACTGTGAGTTAGCTTCTAGATCCCTATTTGTGAGGTATCCTGAAATCCATAGTATCACCACCAGTTCTCTACCTTCAAGTAGCAAGCCTCAACTCACCTTACCCCTTTCCAAGCCCAACATAATTAATGCACCATTAGCTAGGGATGATAAAGGAAAAGGAGTAGTTGGTGAGTCATCAAAGCTAGGTTCCCGCCTAAAATGCTTTAAATGTCAAGGCTTTGGTCATATTGCTGCTAAATGGCAAATGCTCCACTGATGCCCTTATCATTCTTGAAGAGAATAAAGAGGATGATATAGAAGAGGTAGTGTATGAACCCAACATGGATGAACTTGATCTCATAGATGATGAATGTGAGGAAAATCTTAAACTTAATTGCATTCAAATAATACCACCTCACAACAAACCCCATGAGAGTGGTCCAGAAAAGACAAAGCGTGAGGATTCCATTTAGGAATGGCAACGGGTCGGGTTCGGGCCGGGTTTTTTCATACCCGGACCCGACCCGCAGGTCTTAGCCCGAAGCCCGAACCCGGCCCGTTTACTAACCGGGTTTTTTTCCCGGGGCCCGGACCCGCCTCCGCCGGGCCCCGCGGGCCCCGTGGGCCCCGTTAAGCCCTGCTAGATTTGGGCCCAATCCACAGCCCAACCAAAAAAAAAAAAAAATTTTTTGAATGGCCATTGCCAATTTCTCTGCGCATTTTTTTTCCTTTTAGTACACAAAATATAAATTATGGAGATGAGTAAATAATAAAATTTATAGAATATAGTTTTAAACTCATTTTTAAAGGAATCCTCTTTGGCCTAATCAGATCTATGATTTTCACTTTCAAAATTACAAACCAAACACAACTTTCAGATCTATGATTTTCATTTTTCCCTTTCAAAAATCATAAACTCAAACACAAACACAAACACAAAAACAAACACAAACTCACACGGTTGAGGCAAACTGAACCCAGAAAAAAAAAAAAAATGGAGAACAAGAGGCCGTGTCACGCTTGTGGCCATGGACGAGGAAGATGAGATGAGAGGGGCAGAGGACTGTGCGACAGTGTGAGATCGGTGACGGCGAGGATGAAACGGAGTTGAGAGAGTAGAGAGATTGGGACCGGTGACACTGACAGAGAGCTTGGAACGGCGACGAAGGCTTGGGACGGCGGCTAGAGTTGGACAGGCGGTGAGAGAGTTGGCTGATCTCGCACTGTCGGAGTGAGGGTGAGGATTGAGGGAGGGAGGGAGGCGTGGGTTCTGAGTCTTCTGACTTTGAGTTGGTGCTGAAGAACAGAAGAAATGAGAGATAGATTTAGGGTTAGATTATAAGGGTTATATATATAGGAGGGGTATTTTTGTAATATACAGTACCGGGTTTTTATCCGGGTCGGGTTTCGGATTTTTTTAATAAAACCCGGACCCGACCCGGACCCGCTTCGGTTTTTTTTTTTAAAAACCCATACCCGACCCTATTCTTAATCGGACCGGGTAAAATCCGACCCATTAGGGTCGGACCGGACCGGGTACCCGCGGATCGGGTAAAAATTGCCATCCCTAATTCCATTTCCTATGTCACCCAACTTGCATGTGAGAGTCCTATCACTGAAAGCATGAGTCCACTTGAAGTCTAGCCTAGGAAGCCTTTAGGTACTCTCCCATTTTCACCCCATGATAGAACACTTGAGTCAATAGGAACCTATGAAGCACGGGTGCGTTTCGAGACTCGGGTGCGGGTGCGGGTGCGGGTGCGGGACTCGGCAATTTTTGAAAAAGGTGGGTGCGGGTGCGGCAGGACTCGGCGATTAAAAAATTATTAAAAATATTTTTATAATATATGTTTAATATATTGCTAAGCATACTTTTACTTTTTCACATTATATAAACAAATACCAAATTTAAGAGCAATAGTAGATAACAACTAAAACATGATGTTCATAAATTAAATATAATCCACAAGATTGAAACTAAAACATTCCATGATGTTTGGAAATTAGAATACAACTCATAAGTTTGAAACTAAAACAAAATAAAAGATAATCAACAAAACAATCAAACACAAATATCATCATCCTCAAGATCAATAGCTTCACTTCGAACTTCACTTTCACTAGTAGTAGCACTAGTGTTAACATTCCCAATAACTATAGCCTCCAACTCTGGCTCATCAAGTGTAAGAGCTGCATTCTCAAGAATTCCAGCTCCTCCATGCATGTCGCTCTCATTCCAAGAGTCTCCCGCAATATCCCACATCTTTGTTGCGGTATGTATGTACTCTTCATTGCGCCTTGACAAGAGTCGAAGATTAGAATGCACATATACCAAATCCTCAGCGCGTGCAGGAGCCATTTTGTTTCTTTTTAAGGAATGAATGAATTTGTACGTGCTCCAATTTCTCTCAGCACATGAGGATGAGCAAGGTTGTCCAAGAAGTTTAAGGGCAAGGGTTTGAAGAGTTGGAAATGCGGAGCCATGGTATTGCCACCAAACCAACGGTAGTAAGGTCCACCTATCCGTCAAGGCACTTGGTGAAGGAAACCTCCCTCCTGAAAATTTAGCAAACTCATACTTCACCACCGTTAAGTCATTCTCATCTTCAAAGTATCGCTCCAAACACTTGCTTCTTTCCATAGAAATTTCATGATCCCGATGTGGAGGGATGCGTTTTGGATTCTCCGAAATCCATTCAATGGAATAATACCTAGTTAAAGATTAAAAAACAAATATAGATCAAATGTGTGTTTTACTAAAGGGTGAACTAAGGAAAATAGATAATGAATATACTTACTTAGGATTTAAGGAATGAGCCAAGCAATGTAGTGGTGTAGAATTTTTAGTCCACCGATCAATGAGTATATCATACACCACAACCCAAAATGAGCTATATTGATCATCTTCCAAGCCTTCATGTCGATATATCACTGCTTTCACCTTCTCTATCATGGAATCCCACATCTCATACACAAGATGAAGACAAGGCTTATCTGTGTCGGCTATTCGTAGCATATCATAAATGGGTGCCGTGAATTCAAGGATATAATCAATATTATCCCACCAAAGATCACTTAGAATCATATCTTTCACCTTTTGAGCTTTTCCAACGTCATCCTCCCTATAAGAAGCCCATTGGTCACTAATAGCCATGGCTTGAAGGCATCTTTTTATCAACTTCAACCTTTTCAATGTTACAACCACCGAAGCAAACCTAGTATCAGCAACTTGGAGCAATTTTAATGGACAAAATTCATTAAACATTGCCAACCTCATAGAATGATTCATGATAAAAACACGTATGAAGGATGCATCATCAGCAACACGTGTAATCCAACTACATTCCTCATATGTAACTTCATTCTTTTCAGTATTTTTTGCTGCACAAATATTCTTCAAAGCTAGATTGAGAGTGTGGACAACACAAGGTGTCCAAAATATTTTAGGATACTCACCCTCAATAAGAGCTCCAGCAGCCTTCATCACATTTGCATTATCAGTGATGACTTGGACAACTTTTTCATGCCCAATCTCTTTTATAGCATCCTTCAACACCCCAGCAATGTAATGCTTATCTTTGAACTCACCTGACCCATCAATTGCCTTTATAAATACTGGACCCCCATCTGATACAGCCATAACATTAATAAGAGGCCTCCTTTGTGGATCTGACCATCCATCAGAAACTATACTTACACCATTTTCAAGCCAAGAGTCCTTAATTGGTTTCAAGAGTCTTTCAACATGGGCTCTTTCCTTTTGCAAAAGTGTTGTTCTCAAAGCATTATATCCAGGAGGAAGATAACCCGGAATGCTATGAGTAGCAGCAAATGCATAGGAACTACGATAATGTGGGTTCCTTGCAAAGTTAAACGGAAGCCCACCGGTGTAAAACATCCTAGCAATTCTACTATCTAAATCATGTCTAGCATTATTCTGAAATGCTTTCTCCAAAGTAGTATTCATAGTCACCTTCCTCCTCTTAGCATCAACCGGATTTGTACTATGACTACTATCACTCCCTTCTTGTCTCCGAAATGGGGAAATAGGTATCCCACGGCCTGGGGGAGGTGGAGGTGGGGGTAAGGGAATTTGACTTCTCTGTTCTTGCTCTAACTTATTAGCCTCAACTTGATCATGCATTCGCTGCATTTCCAACCTATGGCTCTTTGACACATTACGGCATGCTCTAATACCTTTGCCGGAAATTTGTAATAAATGAGCCTTAACCCTAGAATAGGATCCCATAAAAACTATATCACAATAGTTGCACTTAAAATATGTGTTTCCACCAGATTTAACAGATGCACCAGCCGGTTTTTCTACTTTAGTCACATACTGCCAAAGAGGAGATTCAGCATTTGACACTTCTTGTGAACTTTCTGTGCTATTAACTTCGTCCATTGTAAATTCAATAGATTCAATTTAACCTACAAATAATAACTATTAACTAAATAAATTAATGATAAATCAAACCAATTCACAGCAACAAAACACAGCAGCCAGGTTCACAGCAAAAAAATGCAAAACCACATAACCAAAAAAACCATTTAACTCTCACAAATAACCTACAAATAATAACTATTAACACAATAAATTAATGATCAATTAAACCAAGTTCAGTAAAAAAAACACAGCAACCAGAACACAGCAACCACGTTCACAGCAAACAAACACAGATGACAGAACCCTTCAAGGCTTTAACTCCCACAAACCACAAATCACATGTTAACAAAACCCTTCAACTCCCACAAGAAATAATTGAAAAAACAAGTAAAAAAACACAGCAAGCAGTCAAGGATATAAATTTTCAGATTCAGAGAGAAATTGTAAAGAACAAACAATAAAAATTCAAGAAAAGAGTAAAGAGAGAGCACACCTGAAGGCTGAAGCAGGGCAGTGTGCACACAGCACTCACAGAACGCCCAAAACGCAGAGAATAGAGAGAGCACAGTGACACACACAGAGAAGGGAGATGAGGGGCGGAGTGAGAGAGATGAACTTTGAGAGTTTGGACGAAATGTGAGGGTTTGAGGGGGTCTGGGTAGTTAGGAGTCTTAGGTTTAGTAATACGGTGCGTTTTGCACCTTTTTTTTTTTTTTTTTTTTTTTAATTTCGGCCTGACTCGGCCGTTTCGGCCGTTTCGGCCGATACAGGCCGATACGGCCGATACAGGCCGAGTCGGCCCGATTTCGGCCGCGTCGGCGCCGATTTCGGCCGTATCGGCGCCGATCTGAGCCGCGTCGGCCCGCGTCGGCCCGATTCGGGCACTGCCACGTGGCGGGACGCGGCACGACGCGGGACGGACGCGCGGTCTGCGGCGTCCCTCCCGCGTCGCCGCGTCCCGCCGCGTCGGACGCGGGTGCGCGACCCTGGGCGCCGCGTCCGTGCATCCCAGATAGGAACATATTAGCATCATGAGGTAAGTAAACAATTTCCAGCAAATGGCGATCCCTATAAAATCCATGCTAATTTAGAGTACATGAAATTTCAAGTAGGAGATTATGTCATGGTTCCAAGTAAGCAATTGCAAGCTTGTAGTACTAAATCACTCAAAATGTTGAAACTTGTTGGACCAAATGCATGTCTTGTTGATTTTCAAACCGATTACAAAACTGACTCCATCTTTAATAATGAGAATTTGGCTATTTATGAAGGTCCAGCAGTTTCTTACCAACCCCATGATTTTGTTCAAATCCCTATGATTCATCCAGCACCAACAACCATTTTGCCAGCATGTAAAGAAACTATTGATGCTGTTTTGGATGAGCAGGTTATTTCTACTAGGGATGGAGAAAGTCAGTGCTTCCCATTTCGCTGGAAGGGACAACCAATATCAGATTACACTTGGATCACAAGAGAGGAATTGCAGCATCTTGATCCGAATTTGTTAGAGTACTAGAGTTATACCCGACGGGGTCGAGTCTTCCCCACCCCGGGAATGTTGATGAGGACAGCACACCTAATTAGATTGGATTTCTTATGTAGTGGGATTTGTTTAGGATTCCTTTGTTTATTTTTGAGATTAGATAAGTACTAGTATTTGAGTTCGGTTAGGATTAGTTTTGGTATGTTGTTATCTTTATCTCTAGCTCTATATAAGAGACTCATTTATTTGTATTTTGGAATAGACGTGATTAATGAAAATTGAGATTAGATATTTTTCCAGTTGTTAGGTGCTGACTCCTAGCGCCTAAGGTGCTGATTCCTAAGGGTTTAGCTTGGTGCTGATTCCAAGCGACCTAAGTGCTGATTCTTAGGTTTATCCTTTACTTTTCTTGTTCATTTATTCTTTCTATTAATTGTCCTGCATCTGTCTTGTTTTAGTAAAGATGTATTTGACCCTCATGGATATGACAAAAGCGACTGCTATTTTGAAATAGGTCAGTAAACAGTTCCTTTGCAGATCTCTTTGTCTGCATGCGTGTGTTGTGTAGGTCTTGGTCTTGTTTGAGTAGTTTATTTGTTTATTCTTATGTGTGCATATGTGTATCTATTTGTGTTTCTGTACAGACTGTACTTGCTTTATAGTATTAATTTTGGACCTCATGTCTAATTACCTAGAATGTTATTTTTAGCCATGGGGAATACAGCATTATAGGATGTGTTTGGTATAGTGGAGAGTTAATTTTAAAGTAGTTGTGGGCTGTGTAGGTTTGTTGCTAGTATGAATAGTAGATGCACAATCCAAAACCCCCTTTTTTTTGGCCGGGGGGTGGGGGGGGGGGGGGGGGGGGGGAGGGGGGAGGGGTGTCCTTTTAACAATCATGAAAGTTAACAACTTAACTTTTTTCTTTCTAGCATTAGGGTTGTGCGATGCAAGAGTTATTGAATTTTTACTTATATAAAAAAAAAGTTGTTGATTTTTTTATTCCATACTGTGGTTGATATGTAGAAATGTGAAGAGTGCATTTTCTTGGCAGCCTGGAATATCTTAGTTATATTTCTTTTTATAATTGACAGTAAAATTTCATTATTCTTGGCTTGCCAAGTTGAAGATCTGCAAGATTGAGGTCCTTTATTTTTTTGGGTGGGTGTGTTGGGGGTTTGGGGGGGGGGGGGGGGGGGGGGTGGGGGTTGTGGTTAAGGTTGTCTTTTATTGTTTGCCATGCTTATTTGTGAATTATGCATCTTCCTATTGCATTAGTTTCTTTGTTTGCTGGTTGTTTGTCTTTTAAACTTCGTGATAATGTCTACCTATTACTGCAATCATAGATTTCTTCAACATAATTTCTTGCCACTTATTTTCTGGTATGTTCTATAAAGCAGAAGCTGATATGAGACGCGAGGAACTAGAAAAGAAGAAGAATCCAAAGGTTGATTTTGTTTCTGGAGGAACACAACCTGTAACAGTTGTGTCTGCACCAAAAAGTTATCATACCTATAGGTCCAAAATGATGTCATTGTTAATTCAGTGGGATAAGTTGGCTTTCAGAAAATACTCCCTTTTTTCACCCCATTTTCATGTGGGTACTGGTGTGTTCTTATATTGAGTCATTTTGCAGGTGTTTCATCTGCAGCTGCCACTGGTCTGCTACCTGTGCCACCTGCAGCTGATACCACTACTAGGGACGGTAGACAGAACAAGAAATCTAAGTGGGATAAGGTACTCATAAATGCATGTGGTGTTTGCAATTTCTCTATCATATCAATAAACTCAACATATTTTATTATTAATTTGTTTTTCTTTCAGGTGGATGGGGATCGAAGGAATCCTTTGCCCTGCGGGGGGCAAGATTCTATTTCTGTAGTTGGGGCTCATGCAGCACTCTTGTCTGCTAATGCTGTTGCAGGATACATGGCTTTTGCGAAAGTGTCCTTAACACAGGATGCCTCATAATCATCCTGTACAATATTTTTTGCAATATTTAATAAAATCTTATTAAAAAAACAATATATTAATGATAAACTCTTTCTCCCAGTATTTATGCATGATGATTCTAACTTGTGTGTTATTGAAGCAGCACACGTGATGTGATGGCTCTTCTACTTCACTTATAATATAGTTTCCATTTTCTAATTCTACTCTTTCATCACTTATACAATTTTTTTCTATTGACCATCCCTTCCTTGCACTCTTTTTCGGTAACTTTTTTTATATGTTAAAGCAATTGGTGATTAAGTTTCCCCTAATGATTATTAAAGAATTCTCTGATGTCTATTGTTTTCAAGGGTTGCCTTGCAATTTGTACTAATTAAAAAAAAAAAAAAAAAACCTTGTAAGTTGTTAGAAGATTATGAAAACTGCCAATGAGCTCTAGCTCAATTGGCATCTCGTCCCCTTGCAAGTGCTAGGTGAAGGGTGAGGTTTACCCATAAGATGTGTGTAACTTACCAATGAAGGCCCCATTTGTTTTGGCATAAAACATTTTTTGGAAAATGCATTCCTTATTTTCAGGTGTTTGGGATGGTTGAAAAACTTTCAAACCAAAATCAGTTAATGTTGATCATAAAAAACCCCATCAAAATTAGTGCAGTAAATGAACCAAGTTATTAAACCGCTCAAGCTTGACCTTGGAAAATGCTTGTTTGTGTTCATTTATTTAGTAAATGAGTCAAACTCAAGTCTAAGTTTAGGCTCGAGTATTAAACAAGTCAAGCTCAAACATAATAAAGTGTTTGTGAACAAGCTTGTGGGTATGAGATTTGATTTAACTATATATTATACTAGTCGCTAACCCGTGTAATGTACGGGAAAACTATTGAAAATAATATTTTAAAAAGAATAATTTTATAAATTTTGTTTATATTGCATATTATTTATGATAATTTAAAATATTATTTCAAATCCTATAACATTAGATCTTTCACAAACTATAAACAAAAATATAATAAAAAGAAATTAAGATACCATCACTTATATGTGAAGAAATATTTAAAAATATGTTTTCTTCTAGTTAAATGATGAGAAATGAAACTCGGCTTCAACTTTTATTCTATTATGACTACCAAGCCTTATATAAATGTTCCTACTAAATTATTCCAAAGATTAATATAATAGTTTCCCCTTAGTTAGATACCCTACCCATATGCTTAGCTTAAATTTAGAAATACCCTATATCTTATATTAAAATAATTATCTTGAAACACAGATAGAAAAAATCCTAATGCCCAGAGTTATTTTAGCAATATAAATTTAAGTTTCATTTCATTGCATTATTTGAACATGTTAGAAGAGAGTTATCTATTCTAATATGTTTTCATATTTGTAACATGGTAGTACCCAGTAGTTGATCTTTTGTCTCAATAAGTATTATGTAAAGGTCTGAATTTTGAAGAAAGGACACCAAACAATTCAGCATGATCCAAAACGGACCAAAACCTATTAATTAAAAGGGCCATTGATGATATAAACTAAACAATATTTTTTGAGTCAATCAAAGCAATGAACATACATGTATCAAACTCATAACACAAATAGGAACATAAAAATCCAATGCATCCAATAATCTACATCTAACCCCATCAATTTGTGAATTCATGATCAATTTATAATTCACCCATGATCCAATTCTACGCATCAATATGAAAATAATAATAATAATAATAATAATAATAATAACAAAGTAATGCAAATCCAGAACCAATAACCAAAAACAAAAGAAAAATATGGAAGAATCTTCAACCTCTAAAGGAAGAAGCCCAAGTTTAGAAACCACGTTAAAGTATTCAACTTTTACCACAATAAGAGCATCCACATCAGTTCTTTTAAATTTTCTGTCTATTTTACACGAAAAAACCTACTTTTTTTATTTTACACTATCACTTATATAAAACACCCACATCAGTTCTTCTATTTTACAAGATATTTTAATAAAATATTCATCTTTCTCCATTTTTTTATTATTTCTCTCAACTGCCCTACCTCTATACGCGCGCTCTCACTCTCTTTCTTTACTCATTTTTCCTAAACTGAACACCTCTCTGTCTGTCTGTCTCTCTCTCTCTCTCTCTCATTCTTTCCCAAAAACGACCAACCCAGTTCACTTCTTCACCGGGTCCTTTCTTCATTGGCCAATCCAGATTCTTTCTTCACCGGCCGATCCACGAACCAAGCTCCGACGACCTAGATCCTTTCTTCACCGGCCACCCAGATCCTTTCTTTCTAAAAACTACCAACCTAGATCACTTCTTCACCGGGTCCTTTTTTCACCGGCCACCCAGATCCTTTCTTTCTTAAAACTACCAACCTAGATCACTTCTTCACCGGGTCCTTTTTTCATCGGCTGATCCAGATCCTTTCTTCATCGGCCGATCCACGAACCAAGCTCCGGCGACGCAGATCCTTTCTTCACCGGCCGATCCACGAACCAAGCTCGGCGACCCAGATCCTTTCTTCATCGGTTGATCCACGAACCAAGCTTTGGCGACCCAGATCCTTTCTTCACCGGCCGATCCACGAACCAAGCTCCACGACCCATATCCTTTCTTCACTGGCCGATCCACGAACCAAGCTCCGGTGACCCATATCCTTTCTTCACTGGCAACCCATATCTCTCTGTTGGTTTGTCTGTGTGGGTTTGTTTGTGTGTGGGTGTGTTTCTGTGTTGATTTATTTGTGTGGATGTATTTGTGTGCATCTGAGGAAAAGAAGATGAGGAGCTGAGGTTGTTGTGCACAGAGAAGAGAGAGAAAAATTGGTGCGAACGGAAATTAATAAAATAATATATACACAATTTTACACATCTTTACACCCACTGATGTGGGTGATTTTTCGCTCAAAATGTGTAAAACTTGCACTTTTTTCTATTTTAGAAGAGTTTACATGAGCTGATGAAGATGCTCTAAGACACATAAACAATAAAAATATATTAGTACATATCTGAAAAATTGACAATTGCAATCAAATTCAAAAATCAAAGGGAAGAACATGTTAGTCTCACTATTCATTGGACTGTTTCTATAAAGAAAAATAGAGAGGAACTAAAAAAAAAAAAGAACAATTCTTTCAAAAAATCATAAGAAAAGTAAGTTTAGTTGATAATTTTTGTTAATTTGTTCAGCATTTTTAATATTTTTATTATGATTGTACTTATTTGAATTTAGTTGTTTTGTATTAATATTTGAAAGTGGTGAATTAAAGGGTTTTTTTTTTTTTTTAATCTATATAAAAATATAGGAAAATTTGTGACTTTTGTACAAGCCAAAAGCTTGAAAATGTTTTCTTGAGAATTTAATTTTCACAACAAAATACCAGAAAACAAGCAATTTTCCCCGAAAATGTTTTTAGCTTAAAAATGTTTTTCAACAGAACATTTTCCATTGAAATAAATGGAGCCTAAATGTGATTGGTGTATTAGGTTTCTTAATTGCACTGTAATTTACTCATCTGAGGACACTTGGGGTTACATACTTGAGTTTGGATAATATATTACACTCCATAATTCATACATTTGACCATACATTTTTGCAGCAATGGCTTGTAAGTCTAATTTATTGGTTAAAGCCTTAAAGGGGTAGTTTGTGCTTAAAAACTGGATCGGTCGTGTGTAAAGATTTGTCAGGGTTCTCAAGTGCCACAATCTACCAATTATTTGTGGACTGAGGGCCCCGTAGTTGGGTTTGGTAGGTTTGCGTATGATAGATCGTTTTGGCCTATGTGCAATATAAATTTATCATTTATATTTTTTGTAAATGCTAGTGCACAATTATTTGAGTTAAATGGTAGGTTGTGAAGCTTGCAAGTTGCAACTTTGATCTACTACTGTGTTCAGTATTGAGACAGACATGACTTCTCTACAAATGATGGTCAGCTTTTTTAATAGTAAGGTAGTATTGTTATATGATAATAAGTGGTTTGATTTTGTTTTGTTGCTTTTGATGGGTAGATATGAATTGTTTTCTTGGGGGATAACTGATAATAATTTTGTTCTCACTTGAGCTTGATTTGATGGTGAACTGCCTATATTCTTTGGTCCTGTTGGCACTTCTGATTAGATAATGTAATAAAGAGTGTTTAGTCAGAGAATTTCACTAAACGATCCATTGTTGATTATGTTGCAGGCAGCAAAGACAGCGAGAAGCAGAAGAAAAAAGATCCAGTGAGAGGAAGGTAGATAGAAGATCTTGAACCATTCAGTGTACTACTCACAAATGAATTATCATACAACATTTTGAGGTGGATAAATGAATTCTCTTTGCTCTCATTTAAGGCAATGGTAAGGGCTTGTATTTTTTTATTTTATTTTTCAAATTTAAATCATACATCTTGTATATGGCAAAAAAATGAAAATAGATTATCTCATTAGTGCCTTTCAGCTTGTAACATGACCCTAGGAACCATTTTATCTTTTGAAAAACCAGCAAGCCCCTTTCCCTTTACTTTAGATTATATTTGTAAAGGGAAAAGTGAATGAAATTGTGAAAAGTTGGGAAGATCCGTCTGAAGAATGTGATAGCCCTATTGGGGGAGAAGCTCAAGGAAAGTTGAGTTGACTTGGTTTAACATCTTAACACTTTGAAAAAAGTTTGATACAACTTTGATCATTATTGCAGGCTTGTAAATCATTTCTTTTCTTAACATTTCTGCAATGAATAATTTTTCTTCAGTGAAGTAGCAGCGTTTATTCTGATATGTTAATTGTTTTGCTTTTGTTTCCTTCCCCATGCATCCTTTGTCGCGGCTCAGCTTAGAGAGGGGGGAAGGGGAACCCCTTAATTTTAAAATGGTCATGCTTTTTGGGACAAGATGGTACTACTTCTATAGCCACTGGAAGTTTTTAGCCATTTTCAGCGCTGCTGCTTTTGAAGCCAATTTAAGTAGCTACACACAGCTTTTACCGAATTTGTTATAGTTGGTGTTTATGGGGTTCGAGATCACTCGCTTTATGACACTTGACCCTGGTCCTCAAAGCAAAAAATGCCAAAAAATTAAAAAAAATGCACATGCTAATGAAGAATGATCGGTAACCAAAATATCATCCTTTAAGATAATATGCCTTTCAGTTGAATGCTATCTTTCGAGAAAGGTTTTAACAACCCATAAAAGGAGAATGGGGATTTTATTCAAAATAACACCAATTTTCAAACAATTTTGTTAGTTAGCATTATTTCCAAGCTATTTAGGAAACTAACATCTCGAGTATGTAAGAGTCAATTTTATTGTAGCAGCTCGAGTATCACAGACTTGATTTATATTAAAATTTAAGTGGAAATCGAGTCTTACGGACTCGAGTTCCACAAAACCCAGAAATCAAAACTTAACATAGCATGGGAAGCCTTAACATAGCAAGACCCAGAGTGATAGATCAAGACCCAGAGAGAAAATCAACAAGAAGAATGAAAAAACCCACCCATAGACTTCGAGAGCTTGATTTCAATTGCTGTCGCCGCCACTTGGTTTTGATCTCTCTAGTTTGTTGTTTGTCTTCATGGTATGCGTTTCGTTAGAAAGATCTCTTTGGTTTGATCTCTTTGTTTTTTTCTTCATGGGTTTATGGGTTTGATCTTTCTCTGTTTTTTGTCTTCGTGTTTTGGGCTTCTGTTTGATCTTTCTCAGTTTTTTTTTTTTTTTGTCTTTGTGGGTTTCGTGGTTTGTCTTCGTACGTTTGTGTGTTTTAAGTTTGATTTCTGGGTTTTCTTGTGGAACTCGAGTCTCACAGACTCAATTTCCACGTGAATTTTCATTAAAATCGAGTCTGTGATACTCAATTTGCTATAGTAAACTCGAGTTTCATATACTTGAGATGTTAGTTTCCTAAATAGTTTGGAAATGATGCTAACTAACAAAATTGTTTGCAAATTAATGTTATTTTGAAAAAAAAAAAAAATCCAAGGAGAATGGTTTAAGAATGGAGCTGTTCCTATAATGTAACCTACTATTGCAGTATGATTAAAAAAAAAGAAAAAAGTATATACAGAGAGAGAACAGAGTGGTGAATTTGCGTTGTCATATTTTTTTTCCCTAGACAAAATTACTCCTGTAGATGCGCGTTTAAAATCCCAGTCAAAAGAAATCTCTTTGCGAAGTGTTTTAAAATGAGGCAATAACCCCACCTTGTCTCAATTACAGTATCATTCTTGGATGCCATCCTACAATCATATTCATGAGCAGTCTTTTTTCGATATTCAAGCCACTAGACAAAATCATCCTTTGTCTCTTGCTCATTCTTTGCTTCGGCCTATCAGAAGTGATATTCGGTGTTTGTTTCATGATTACTACTGGCCCATCAAAGTGATATGCTTGGAGTTGGAACGCTGTTTCATGGGTTCAAATCGAAAAAGTACCTCATTTTTTAACTTCTTGAGTAGTTAGGGTTTTGCAATCAGATCGCTTTTAGCTTGACCACAATTAATAAGGGATCGTTTGGTATATGTGTTTAAAAACTGAAAATTGTTGTTTGAAAATATTTGTAGAAATATGTGTGGGTGAAAAAGTGTGAAAATATGTATAATGCTGTTTAAAAACTGAAAATTGTTGTTTGAAAACACAAACCAAACACCACCTAAGTTTTCCATTTTTGAGAAACCTTGGTGTTCTAAGACAAATTTGTGCTGCATTATTACAAGGTTTATGCTAAAAGTCTTATAGCTTAATGGCATTTTTTTAATGTTTTCAATGAATACGTTAGGTTCAAATCCCCCAACTCCTAACTATCAAATTATTATAAAAAAAAGATTTTATATTAAATAATAAACTATTAAATTCTAACGCCAAACAGAAAGGCAACCAACTAGGTGATAAATGCAAAAAAGAGAAGAAGCAGTTTTTAACTATCTTTACAATTAAGTTTTTAAGAGTAAAAATGTTCTTACACTTGTATTTTTATTTTAGCTAATTTGGTATTTAAACTTTGGTATTGTAACAAATAGACTCCCTTAACTTTTTTTCCCCAGTTGAGGACAAACTTTGATTTTGTTTGTGCCTATTTAATCTCTTTTTTCACCAAATTATTAAAATAAAAATGAAGGTGTCCGCAAATACAAAATTTATCAAAGTTTGAAAATTAAACAAATTGTAAAAGGTGTCACAAACATATTTTTTGTATTAAATCAAGTAGTGAGTACAATCTTTGTTTTAATTCTTTTACAAAAGAATATTCCTCTGATTCTATCTTCTTTGAACTTGACTTGAACAATAAATCCTCTTGATTTTGGTTGGAAGATGGATCAAATGGTCTTCACAACAAATCTCTAACTTTGAGCTTGTTAAAGATTTGTTGTTCTTCAAGTCTTTTGAATGTTCTTCAAGTCCTTTGAATGTTTTTCAAGTTCTTCGAAGATTCTTGGAGTTTAGGTTGAAATTCTTTGGTGCTTTAGAGACAGAATTTCTTCAGAGCTTTGGTTTCTTGAAAACTTGGTGTTCAAAATGAGAGGGGATGTTTGTTATGATATGTGCCCTTTAAATTCTATTGTATGATGCTATGTATGACATTATGTTGTGATTAATAAAGATATTTATTATTATCTAAAATAATGGTAACATGAATATTTAGACATTATCATATAGTTCATGAGATGCATAGTATGTGATTTATGTGATTTAGTCACAGAAGATATAAATCATAAGTTCTTTGTAAACTCAAAATTTTAATTTGTAGTCAGTGATGAAATTGGGCATTTCATTTGCAAAGACTATAACATATCAATTAAGATGATTTGTCTTGATCATGGAAGTGGGGACTTCTAGTTGATATGTTTTAAGTGTTAAAACATATTGAACTGGATCGCTGTGAGATTTATTATT
The DNA here is from genome assembly GCF_932294415.1 of Quercus robur. Taxonomy (NCBI): domain Eukaryota; kingdom Viridiplantae; phylum Streptophyta; class Magnoliopsida; order Fagales; family Fagaceae; genus Quercus; species Quercus robur. Next base: position 49,690,828 of record NC_065538.1, read on the forward strand.
CTACTAACGACTGTTAAATGAATAATAAATCTCACGATTTCTATTTACATGAACTCTCAATCCTGAGAGAATAATGAACCTAATCATGAAATGTAGGTTACTTTGATATATCAAGAGCGAGATCTAAAGTTACGATCATAACCTCAGTATGTTGGGCAGCTACATTTAGTGTTGAAGGAATGTATATTCTCAAGATGTAATTCATAATCTTTTAATGGAGATATAAAATATTCCCTTGAGATAATTTTAATGGGTTTGGTTATTTAGAGTGTTAGGTATAACCACTTTAGTAAGGAGTTACTAAAGTATATATTTATGAAATTGGATTTCATAAATATATGATGAATAATTTAAAGGATTAAACCAGTTATTCAAGGATTAAGATGTAGTAATTTTCAAAGTGGCAGTCAACATTTATGACTTTGTATTACTATGAATATTTTAATGAAGGGGTTGAATGTATAAATTGATTAAGAGACCACATTTTTTGGGCATAAGTGAAATTGGAGTGAAGATTAAAAGTATTCCTAAGTACTTCTAATATTTGGTTTTGAATTTCACCACATCAAGGTACGCTCTCTTATTCTTAAATTCTGAAATTTACATGGTACATGTTATCAATTGTAAATGAAGTAGATCTATTAATTTTCCGCTGCGTATGTTTGTATGCGATACAAACATGTGTTTTACCAATAATGTCCTCTATTTATAGTGGTTTCAGAGGATAAATTCCACTTTGAATTGATATGCTTAAAGATATGTAGTAGACTTTGATTGGTCTAAATTTTGCTTAGAGATAATTATTTCTATTTATCTATTTTGATAAAGATTAAAGATAATAATCAACAAAGATAAATAATTAGCTCTATTTTATTTTTTTTATTTTAATAAAGATAATTATCGATTAATTTTGAATAGGAAATTAATTTATTTTTGTCTTGGGGGCCAAATGACACGCGGTAAATCTTAAAATGCCAATGTGATGTCAATTTGGATGACACATGTCATCATTTGATTTAATTAATTTAATGACATATTAATTTGGAATATGTCTTTGAATTTTGACATGGTATATTGTAATTGGCTTGACAAATTTTTGCCTCCTACAAATGCCCCCTCGAGACTTGGACATGTCTACAATTTTGAGTGTGGAAAGTAGTCATGTCTCAAAATGGGCAAAATTTGCAGAACAACATATTTTTAGAAAAATATTAGTAAAATAGTATGTGGATGAAACAATTTAGTAAGTTGGACTATTTTTGAAACTTGAGTTCCAACCCAAAATCGAGTTTCCCAAACTCGATTTATGCTTGGATTCATATGATGTGGATTTATAATAATAATAAAAAAAAACCACACGGAACTTGAGTGTAGTAACCTCTAGTTCCATTTTAAAAAAAAATTTACTTGCAAGGAACTCAATTATAACAAGCTCGAGTTCCAAGCAGGGAAAAAAAATATCAGATAAACTCGAGTACCTTCTTTATTTATTTATTATTATTTTTTAATCCATGTCAGAATAATCCAAGAGTAAATCGAGTTTGGGAAACTCGATTTTGGGTTGGAACTCGAGTTTCACAAACTCGAGTTCCAAAAATAGTCCAACTTGCTAAATACTTTCAGATGCATGCTATTTATCTAATATTTTTCTAAAAAAATGCTATTTAGCAACTTTTGCCCTCAAAATGCTAGGTGTAAATTTTATAACACCAATCGTTACAAAGCCATTAACTGGTACCTTCATGAGCTGCCTAATGACTGTTACAAAGAGCTTAATGAGCCGCTCAACTACCATTAATCACTCAGCTCAGACACAACGCCTAGGGGAGATCAACAAACTTTAAAGTAACTCATGGGATGGTTATATAAAGCCATAAAGAGCAAGTAAGTGAACACACAAAAATAAAGCTACAATACACATTAGTGATTTACCCCAAAAGAGATTAACTAATTTAAGCATCAGACCAGCTTTTCTTGCTTAAGGCCAAGAGAGTATTCTTGATCATTTAAAAAGAGAATAAATTGTAGTTCTAGACTATTTTAACTAAGGGAAGGCTTGTGTCTAAGAGTGGACACGTGTCCACAATCCAACGTGTCCAGTGGAAACTTCAATTGGACACAAGCCACACCCTTCAGCTAAGTGCTTACTGCTTTAGCATGCCTGGACTTGTTCCATAGTGTCAGGTTCTTCAGGCTTGGTTGCACCATATATATATATTTTGACTGGTTGGAATGACTCTTAAAACTTAAAAGAAGCCTCGATATTGATGAACCAAAATTTTCTTTTGATTCAAAGGAAGCATGTGGCCCATAATGAACAACATAGTGGTCCTGCATTGATCATTTTAATTCACCGGATCTAAACGAATATTGATTGACCTTTTTAAACTAATATCACACATGAGCTAATGTATGATATTAGTTCAACAAATTTAATGTACACTAGTTTCTTCATATAATCTTCACTCTTTGATGATTTTTATTTGCATGCAGTAGCTGATCCATCTTTAAGGATTTAGCGTCAACTTTTGCAAGAGTCCAATCACACAAACCTTTGGAGGTACATGCTTGTACAAAACTTTCTTACTTGTGAAATTTTTTTTTTTCACCTCCGTATAGAATAGGCCATATGATGACTTATTGGCACTACGAAGAACTTGCAAGAGTTTATTTTGTTCCCTCAAGCCAAGTGGCTACCAATGCAATGATTGCGAAGACGATCTTGAAGATGAAGTTTGTCCCATGCAAGATCTTGAAGATGGAGACTGCCTTGAAGATGAAGATTGTCTATGCAAGACCTTGAAGATGAAGATGTTGAAGACGAAATTTGTCTCATGCAAGATCTTGAAGATGGAAATAATCTTGAAGATGAAGATTGTCTATGCAAGGCCTTGAAGACAAAGACGTTGAAGATGAAATTTGTCTCATGCAAGATCTTGAAGATGAAGATTGCCTTGAAGATGAAGATTGTCAATACAAGACCTTGAAGATAAAATTTTTTCATGCATGATTTTGAAGATGAAGACAATTTTGGAGATGAAGACTGCCTTGAAGATGAAGATGATTTATACAAGACCTTGAAGAAGAAGATTGCCTTGAAGATGAAAATTGTCAATGTAAGACCTTGAAGATGAAGACAATCTTGAAGACGAAGACTATCTTGAAGACGATGATTGCCTTGAAGATGAAGATTGCCTTGAAGACGAAGACAACCTTGAAGACAAAGATTGCCTTGAAGATGATGATGATCTTGAAGATGGAGATAATGTTGAAGACGAAGACAACCTTGAAGAAGAAGACGAAGACTATCTTGAAGACGATGATTGCCTTGAAGATGAAGACAACCTTGAAGACAAAGATTGCCTTGAAGATGAAGATGGAGATAATCTTGAAGACGAAGACAACCTTGAAGATGAAGATTGCCATGAAGATGAAGATGATCTATACAAGACCTTGAAGATGAAGACGATCTTGAAGGTGGAGTTTGTCAATGCAAGGATGTGCATTTGCATCTTTGCAATGGAGCAATTGTTGATGCAATGATCTAAAGCTACAATGAAGCAACATTGGCATCGATTGAAGAAAATGAATCATCACCTCTCTCATTCCATTTTTTTTTTGGTACATATCATTTTTTTTTTACTTTCTTTAATATCTAACTTACACTCTCCCCTATTTTTTCCTTTCAAAGGTTTGCTTCTTACTATGATACTTTTAGAGATATAAACTGACGAGTACCAGACTTTAGAGATGCGAGGTGACACCCCTCAAAGTTTAAAGATGCGAGAAAGATGACCCCAAAATTTTGAGGATTTAAGGTGACTCAACTCAGAAGAGAGGCAATTCAGTCCAAACTTTAGAGATACAAGGAGATGCCATCAGGTCTTTAAAGATGTAAGGAGATACCATCAAGTCTTTAAAGATGAGAGGCGGCACTATGCAGAATTTAGAGATGTAAGGCAACACAAGTTACAAGGAAGGCAATGAAATTCAAAAGGGAGGTGATGCAGTGCCAACTTTGACAATGCAAGGTGACATGACTTTGAAGGGAGCGATGCAATCCATACTTCAAAAATGCAAGGAGATACCACCAAGTCTTTGAAGATGCAAGGAGATACGTACCACCAAGACTTTAAACATGAAAGGTAGAACTACTTAGACTTTAAAGATGAGAGAGAAAGCACATTTTAGAGATGCTAAGCGACATTCTCACAATGATGTTTGCTTTCATGGTGACTTTGCATTCCTTTTGGTAGCAATATCTTATAGTAGCATTGTCTTCTTGTAGCGACTTTCTCATAGAGACATTCGCCCAAAACTGTGATTGTACTTAGTGTAACATACCAAATTACCTATGCACCACTTGAAAGAGATCGAGTCATAGCATGGTTCATGAAATTCTTTTTTTTTTGGGACATGTGACTAAACTTAGCATAGAATGCCAAGCTGCCTACGTACCCCTTTGAGAGGGATCAAGTCATTACATAGTTCAATGGTTGTTTTTTTTTTTTTTTTTTTGGTGAACACTTTCAAGAGTAATGGGAAAACATCATGTACACTTTAAGTGTTGAGGTAGGCAATATAGGCTCTTATCAAGGAGTGCTTCAATCTTCAAGCATAGTAATGCTTCAAGAACTTGCCGTTGGTATGGCCAATACTCAAACCGTCTTCAGTTGTGTCAATGTTGATTTCCTTCAATTCATCAACTGTAGCTTGTATGCCTTCTTCAAATACGGGTAGAGCATGCTCAACATTGTCTTTAATAGGGGGCTCATCTTTTGTTTCTTCAACGATTGTTACATGATTCATTGAAGTAACAACATCATCTTCGACTTCTTGATTTGTGATCACCATTGTACACCTTTTTGCAGTTAGGGCTTCTCCAGTATTTACTTCCCAAATGGATTTGCGTTTCATATGAGACAAGATGGATCTTTGTATCTTATTTGAATCTTGATCAACAATGAGTGTGTTGTCAAGATCTCTGGAATGGAAATTTGACATTTTGCTTTGCTTTTGTCTTATCTTTACATCCTTCGAAAATTGAGAAGGAGTTGAATGATTGAGCCTTGTGAGAATTGAACCTCGAGTGCCAACTTGAGAAGGAGTTGATGTTAGGATATGTGCCCTTTAAATCCTATTGTATGATTCTATGTATGGCATTATGTTGTGATTAATAAAGTTATTTTATTATTATCTAAAATAATGGTAACATGAATATTTGGACATTATCATATAGTCCATGAGATGCATAGTATGTGATTTAGTCACAGAAGATATAAATCACAAGTTCTTTTTAAACTCAGAATTTTAGTTCGTTGTCGGTGATGAAATTGGGCATTTCATCTGCAAAAACTATAACATATCAACTAAGATGATTTGTCTTGATCATGGAAGTGGAGACTTCTAGTTGATATGTTGATATGTTTTAAGTGTTAAGACATATTGAACTAAACCGCTGTGAAATTTATTATTCTACTAATGACTGTCAAATGAATAATAAATCTCACGACTTCTATTTACATGAACTCTTAATCCTGAGAGAATAATGAACTTGATCATGAAGTGTAGGTTGCTTTGATATATCAGGAGTGAGATCTAAAATCACGATCAAAACCTCAGTATGTTGGGTAGTCACATTTAATGTTGCAGTAATATATATTCTCAAGATGAAATTCATAATCTCTTAACAAAGATATAAAATATTACCTTGAGATAAGTTTAATGGGTTTGGTTACTCAGAATGTTAGGCTGAACTACTTTAGTAAGAAATTACAAAAGTATATATTTATGAAATTGGATTTCATAAATATATGACGAATAACTTAAAGGATTAAACCGGGTACTCAAGGATTAAGATGTAGTAATCTTCAAAGTGGTAGTCAACATTAATGACTTTGTATTACTACGAATATTTTAATGAAGGATTTGAATGTATAATAAAGTCTTGGGATATAATTTATTAATAAGGCCTAGAGTGCAATTATATTTATATAGTGGTATTAAATATAATTAATGATAATTTTGGATTTATCAAGAGTTGATAGAAAAGTCCAAAACCCATTGGAACTAGTGTCTTATTTGTCCATTTTGGTCCCACTCCAAGCCACATACTAAAGCCCAATTGGAATGGCCCAAAAGGCTAGTCCAATTAGATAATCAGTTATATATAAGGAGAGAAACATACTGAATTTTCATATGTATGGAAATGGTGTGTATGTAAGTGTAAGGCACTCTCTTATTCTCCTTTGAACACAAACTTGTAAACTGATTAAGAGACCACGCCTCTTTGGCAAAAGTGGAATTGGAGTGAAGATTAAAAATATTCCCAAGCACTTCCAATCTTTGGTTTTGAATTTAACCGCACCAAGGTACGCTTTCTTGTTCTTAAATTTTGAAATTTACATAGTACATGTTATCAATTGAGAATGAAGTAGATCCGTTAATTTTCCGCTGCATGTGTTTTGTATGCGATGCAAACCATGTTTTTCCAACAGTTGAATGATTGAGTCTTGTAAGAACCGAACCTCGAGTGTCAACAACAAAGTCATTATTTTTATGTGTCCCCAACCTATCAAAGACTGAGATTTGAGAAGTAGGTTGACCAATGCGATCAAAGATAGATGGTTTCCTTAATAGCTTGGAGTAATTTTCTTCTTCTTCAACATTCACAGTGATTATTGAAACACTTGCTTTTTGGATAGGACTATGGACATGATTTGGTGGAGTGTGTCCACTTGCAACTTAAGAGCCATAACCTTTGGCTTTCAACATCTTTTGAGTTTTGGTTGAACCATGATCTTCTTTTCTAAAGGCTTTAGGAATGAGCTTGCCTAAACTATTCAACTTTTTATAGTTATAGCTAGCTTTAATCATGAGTTTATATGCATTGGAGTTAAAACCTTTCTTGGTATGCTTTGTAGGCAAAGTCCCATGCTCAACAATTGGTCAATGAGATGGTCTTGTGAACCCTTTCAGCGGTTGAACTGAGGGTCTTGGTTTTGTGATTTTAGTAACTAGAAGAGTTAGTCCTTGCAGATGTTTCAATATTGACTCTTCATCTCTTGAAAAGGGGGATTGGCCTTCTTTTCTTTTGGTGACTAGAACATAGTGTAACACGGGAGAAAGCTTAGTACTTTGAAGTCATGGTTCTTCTTCGTCTTCTTTATAGAAGTCTTGGTTTGTTTGATTTTCTTCTCCTTAGTTGGAAAGCCAATACTTGAAGTTTTGGGTGGGGCTTTACTTCCTTGCTAGATGGTGATGCGATGGCTTGTGCTTCTTCTAGAGTATCATCTTCTAAGTAAAACTTGGCATCAGCAAAGTGCGACTCAGCCACAATAAAAGGGTTTGTCATTGCAGATACCGCATTTTGTACCTCTTACAACTTGGGCCTCCATTCCCCAATGATGCTAAATTCTGAGACTCGACGTTGGTTTAGGGCCCAATCAGAGGTAAAATTGAATTAAGAAATGATAAAATGAAAAATATAACTTTTAATGAACAAACAAATCTATTTTTGGAAAAATAACGCTAAAGGAAACCCTCGCTATGCACATGCAAGAATTGGCCTGTGCATGTAGCTTTTTGCATGCGTACGCAGGCTCGATCTTGCACACTCATAGTGAATTCCAAAAACCTAAATAAGGAAAGTTTTCTGCATCTATGTTGAGGTTTGGAATGAATCCCACATCGTCTGGAAGTCATTCCAAACCCATATTTTCACACTATAAGTAGCCTTACACGGTATATATTCAAGAGGAGATAGAAATCTCACAGGAAAACACTAAGATTCACTAGAAATAGTGAATCAAAGAGGGAGTTTCCACAAAATATCCTCAAGTCAATTTTCTTTTGATTAGGGCATTTTTTGGCCTTAATCTTCGAGTTATGTTAGGACATATATAGAACTTGTTATGAACATATGTCATTTAAAATTGGCTAATCCTTTAACAAAACGCACTTTACTTGTAATTGGGTAGATCTAGGATGTGTTTAATACTTCAGGGAACAAGAGTTCAAGTCCAAGTATTGAAGTCATGCAAATTTGTCCAAGAATCAAGTCAAGAAGTGTTGTTCATTAAAGCTCGATAGATATCTCGACAATTGCATCTATCGTGATTTAATATTTGAAACTCGACAGATAGCTCGATAGTTGCATCTATCGAGGATTACGAAATTCAGATTTCTAGATCTATTTTTCACACATATCCAAGCTATTTGTGTAGGGTTTCTTTTCTCATAACCTTAGACACACATAAGGATTATTTTAAGGGCCATCTAATGTGATGCAACTTGATGCAAAGTGATTATTCAGTCAAATTGTGACTGGAGAAAATTTGCCCTAGTTCATATTTTTCTTGAAGAAGTTGCTGCGTTTGTACACTAAGGGTTTTGTAACTAAGGAGCTTCTTGATCTTCATTATGTGGATGAACTAAGGAACTTTGTAGCCAACATCTTTCTAAAGTTGGTGTGTTAATCACGTACTGGCATTGAAAGGAGAGATTGTCACTATATTACAAGTCCAATTGTGTATTAGGGTAAGGGTTCAACTGTAGGTTGGTATAAGGTACTGGGATTCCTTTACTTGTAACCGCTTGTTTTGAAAATAGTGGATTTTCAGGAGTGGTGACTTTAAATTCACCCGGTAGGGTTTTGCCTTGGTGGTTTTCCCCATTCATAAACAAATCACCCATGTCAAATTTAATTTTTGTTGCATTAAGTTTAATTGGTGATTTGTTTGTGCTACCACGCTTATTGCATGTTAATTGACTTAATTAATTGACTTAGCTATTTAATTGGTTAATTTACCTAAGGGGTCAATACATTCTTGGACTAACAAGTGGTATCAGCGTGGGCACACTTTGATTAGGGTTAATCTTTGCTGTGGGATCCATTGACCCCTGTTTGTCATGGATAGAGAACAGTCTCTCATTATACCTCCTTTATTTGATGGCACTAACTATGCATACTGGAAAGTATGCATGAAAGCTTTCTTGCAGTCTTTAGATGAGAAAGTTTGGCAAGTTGTGGAGATAGGCTGGACCAAGCCAAAGGAAGCATCGGTTGATTGGGATGATGCTAAGATCAAGGTGGAAAACTTCAACAGCAGGGCATTGAATACTTTATTCTGTATGGTCACCAATGAGGAGTTCAAAAAGATATCCTCTACTGAAATTGCAAAGGAAGCATGGACTATCCTTCAGATAACCTATGAAGGGACTAAGGCTATGAAGGATTTGAAACTTCAAAGGCTTACCACAAGCCTTGAAGAAATTAAGATGGAGGAGGGTGAGTTATTTGATGAGTTCTATGCCAAGCTCAAAGACATAGTGAACTTTGCATTTAATCTTGGGGAAACCATTCTCGAACCCAAGATTGTGAGAAAGGTGCTCAGATTTCTTCTAGAGAGATTCCATGCCAAGATCACTACTATTAAGGAATCAAAGGACATTGATGAAATTCCTTTGACAGAGCTAGTTGGCAACTTGCAAACCTATGAATTGGGTTTGTTTAGGATTGGGAAATCAAGCAAGAGCAAGAGCAAGGCACTGAAGGCCAAAAGCAGTGACATCGATGAGTCTTCGGATGATGAAGATTCCAAAATGAAATCCTACATCACTACGCAATTCAAAAAGTTCATGAAGAATGCCAATGTGAAAGGATTTGACAAGGATCGAAAGTAATCCAATTCTTCACAGTTTAAGAGTCAAGATAAAGTGAAGAAGGATGTCAGGGATGGCGGTCAGTACACTGTTCCCTTTGGACCAAAGTGCTTCGGATATCAAGGTTTTGGACATATGAAACAAGAATGTCCAACTTATCTCATGACCATTGGGAAAAGCAAGATGCTTTCTGCTACCTTAAGTGACACCGAGCCTGAGGATGATTTAGATAATGATGACGATGGAATCTTGAATGACTTTACTGCCACTGTGAATCCTACTGAGAGGATTGTTGAAGAGGTGGATGAAGAAGAGAACTTGGTAGAGTCTAAGTTTAAGAAGATGGATAAACAGGATGACATCCATATAGCCTATGCAAAATTGTACATGGTCTCTGAAAAGCATGAGAAATTGTATAGGCTGGCCACCTAGAAGCTCAGTGATGTGGAACTTGAACGAGAAGAAATATCCATAAAGTTTGATGAAGCTAATAAGATGATTGGAGTACTGCTGTTTGAGAACAATTTCTTGGCTGAGAGGACTAAGAAGCTTGAAGCAGAGCTGTTTCAAGTCAGAGCTCAGTTGGAGAGGAATTCGAGTGCAAAGCTTGATGAGATGCTTAGCTTTTAGAAATCTGTTTCAGATCGAATTGGTTTAGGGTATGATTTCTCTTCTCCTAACATTGCTTCTTCTAGTACTACTGTGTTTGTTTCATTTGCTAATAATGTTGAATCTGAGAATAATGATGTGAAAACTATTTTAGCTAGTGAGAACCTAGACAAGGGTAAATCTATCTTAGGAGCACCCCTTAAGCTTGATAAGAAAGAGACTAAAAACCCTAGGACTAAGAAGGGTAATAACCAAAAGTCTAAACAAAAGAAGCAATATCTCTGTCATCATTGTGAATCTACTAGACATACTTGACCAAATTGCTACAAGTGGTTAGCCACTCAACAAAGCAACAATATGATCTCATCTGGAAACCAAAATCAGTTTCCATCCTCTTTTGCTCCTCTCGGAGATCTTAAGGTCCTCATGTTCCTTTTAAATTTGAATGGTTTCAATTCTTCTCCCTCACCATCGGATCAAGGGTTCACCAAACGGAAAGGTTCTTATAAGGTGTGGAAGGAAAAAGGCTCAAAGTGATTTAGTTACTGTGTGTGTGTGTGTGTGTGTTTATACATTACTTGTTTGTTTTGCTTTCTTGTTTTTATGCTATACTTTATTTAACATGTATTTGTTTGGTTTTTTTCAATTTTGCTTTATTTCGCTTTTTGATAGGCCAAGAATATATTGACCCCTTGTGATGAATTAATTTATTAATTTGCCAAGTTTATTAATTAATTAAATTAACATGCAAAATGCGTGGTTGCACAAACAAATCACCAATTAACTAAAGTGTAAGTGTAGCGGAAATTAAATTGACACAGTGATTTGTTTATGAATGGGGAAAACCTACACGGTAAAAACCCCATCGGGTGATATTAAGGTCACCACTCCCGAGAATCCACTATTATCAAAACAAACAGTTACAAGTAAAGGAATCCCAGTACCTTATACCAATCTACAATTAAACCCTTACCCCAATAACTTGTTCTATAGTGGCAATCTCTCATTTTCAATGCACGGCTCCTAGTATGTGACTAAACAATAGATGCGCGGATCCCAATACGTGACTTGATCACCAACTTGAGAAAGATGTTGGCTGCAAAGTTCTTTAGTTTATTACATGATGAAGATCACAAAGCTCCTTGGTCACAAAACCCTAAGGTGTACAAACACAGTAGCTTCTTCAATGGAAAGATGAACTAGGGTAAATTCTGTCTCCGGTCACAATTTGCATGAACAAGACTTTGCTTCACACTTGTGCAACTTGTGTAACCTTTAATGGCCCTCAAAATAATCCTTATATATATTTAGGGTTGTGAGAAAAGAAAGTCTAAACACATACTCACGGATTGGATGAACATCAGCTTTTGAAAAACTGACTTTCATAAACCTCGATAGATAACCATCTATCGAGCTAGTTGTCGAGCCACAAGCTGAAATGAATTTTAAAATTTGATAGATACTAGCTGTCGAGATTTAAAATCCAGCACTTTTTCACTTGTTTCTTGGACAGACTTGCATGGCTTTAACACTTGAACTTGAAACCTCGTTCCTTGAAGTATTAAACACATCCTAGATCTATCCAATTACAAGTTCATTTTGTCAAAGGATTTACCAATTACATAAAATCTTGACATATGTTCCTAACATTTAATCACATATGTCCTAACACTTTTCATTAAAAAAAAAAAAATTGAAAAATCAGAAAAATACAAAAACAGTGTGTGTTTTGTGTACATTGGTACTTGTGTACCTTAGATGGCCATTGAAAAAAAGTTTTCTAAATTTTGTATCTTTTGTAGCTTAGATGAGCATCTCAATGCACAACTAAGTAAGTGAGCTTTGTGGCTCATGTTTGTGATGAGTAAGATTAAGTAATCTCTTATACTTAACACTTATATCACTCTTTTTGACGGGAAGGACTAAAAAATTCTAAGAGAAAGGCATAAATAACCATCTCACCACTAAAGTTTGCCAATTATGAATAACATCTGTATGCTTTGGCATAGCAAAATTAATGTTTAAGCTTAACATAATTGGGTATGCTTCTCTCTCTCTTAGATGCCCATGCATGATATGCTCAAAAGAAAAAATATGCAAAGAAAAATCAAAAGAAAAGAAATCAAAATGCTTTTAAATATAGTTTTAAGCATGTTTCTAGGAGATGTGAGAGTTATAGGATGTACCTCAAAGGTGATAGTCCCCATCAAGCAGTGATGATTGTGTGTGAGTTACATTGATTTTCTCATATCTAAAATCATCATAACATGAAACACTTATGCACTCTTGTGATGTTTTCACACACAACACGCAAATTCTTTGCTATCTTTGATACATGTGCAGGTACAATGTGATTTGGCCGTCACAAGGAATACATGTGTTTATGTATGCTCACTAAACTGTCTTAACTTGTTTTTGAAATATAAAATTGGTTAGATTTGTTTAGTGTGTGTGTGTTTGGATCTTAAATGCTTTGCATTTTTCTTGTTGAGAGATGTTTTTGAAAGCTTAAAATGTTGGTTGGATCTTTGGTTGAGTAGCTTGTTTGATTGCATTCATATATGTGTTTTTCTTCTCTTTGAAAAACTGTTTTTAACAAGCTCGACAGCTTCTCGACAGATAGCTATCCATCGAGACCTTTGAAGTTCTTTTTTCGACAGATCTTATTGCATCTTCGATCCATCGAAGCTTTTTGGAATTTGTCTTGATAGCTTCTCGATAGATTCTTGATCCATCGAGAAAGTTTCAATCCGCTCGATAGCTTCTCGATAGCTATTCGATCCATCGAGGTACTTTTGTTGTCGACAGATTCTCGATAGCACCTCAACAGATTTATTTATTGAGAATTAGTGCTTGACAGATTCTCGACAGATTCTCGACAGATCCTTGATCCATCGAGATGCGTTTTCTATATATAGATCCAACGTGATTTTAGACTTCATTTTCTTCGATCTCTCTCGACAGAAAACCTTCATTTTCTCTCCCAATCACTCTTTTTTTTCCTCTAAACCTCAAGCCCACTTGGATTTCAGCCTAGAGTGATCTTTTCTTCACTGGTATGATCTCGTTTTCTATCTTTCTTCATGCATTTCATACATTTAGACCTAGGTTTTTGGGTTTTAAAAATTGATGGGTTGTTTGTAAAATTTTTGGGTTGGGTTTTGCTTAAATGATGCTATATGCTCATGCATTGCATTTCATTTGCATTTTTAACAATGTTTCATGCATTTAGATGTGTGTTTCTTTGTTGGAATCTTGTGTGCTGGTAGGTTTGGATTGGACTGAGCCCATGATGATATTTTTGTTGCACGTCATATGATCATGCATTATTCATGCATACATACCTTTCATTTCCCTCCTTTTGGTACTATATATAGATTGGTGCTTTTTTGTTTTTCTCTCTCTCTCTCTCACTCTCTCTCTCTCTCTCAGATAGTCTGTGCATGGAACCCATGCACAAAACTACTCCGTCCAAAAATCCTCTTCGTTCTGGGGCAGCATCTTTTGATCCTACTCCTCTTTCTGTTAGGTTCTGTGATGATAAAGCCCGTTAGGAGTTTCAGAGAACTTCTCCAAACGTGGCATTCATTTGGAACACCACGTTATCCTATTAAACTTTTCCAATACTACTCTTCTGATTGTCATACATAGGCGGGGTTGGGAATCCCTTTGTGGGATACCCATAAGTTGTCCATTCGTGATCATACAGGAGTTTTACTCCAATATGCATGGATTTGATTATTCTATACCTCATTTCACCACTCATGTTCGAGGTATTCGTATAGTAGTTACTCTAGATCTTATATTTGAGGTACTACACGTTCCGAGGGTGGAGTTTCCTGACTACCCCGGATGTCCACGTCTGAGGATTGTGTCCAAAGATGAGCTTTTGTCTCTATTCTGTGAGACACCTTCGTTATGGGGTAACCGTCAAAACACCTTATACTCGGGCTTTGTAAATGGTCCGAGGTTCCTGAATATGGTGTTTACATTTTTTCTACATCCCTTGTCTCACTATAATTCTATTATCGAGCCTCGTGCTTGCCTTTTGCTTTCCCTCTTTGAGGATCTTACCATAGACTTCCCTTCTCACTTCATTCTCTCTCTCATCGATGTCTATTGAGACACGGCGACCCATGATAAGCTTATCTTTCCTTCTGCTATCATGAGGATCATTCGCCACTTCTCTGTTCCTTATCCTGAGTATGCTTATTTCACCGTTATGGGTGCCATTAGCATGGCATTTGTTCGACGGAGTGAGGCCTAGCTTCGATTGAAGTGGCCTCGGACCGAGACGACGACTCCTTCAACCTATTCCGCTTCATCCACCTCCGCTCTTTATTCTTCTTCTACGGGTGGTGTGACGCTAGAGGCCATCATGACACAGCTTAAGCGCATGGATGCTTGCCTTGATACACTCTCTACTGAGTTGTATCAGATGAACATCTGTGTTAGTCGTATTGCATGACAACAGGCTTGCGTGGGTGGCTTCACCGCGTCTCCATCTCCTTCTCCACCTCCACAGGCTTCAGAGGACGAGGTCGATGATGATGGCTCCGGTGATGATGATAAGGATGAGGATGCTAGCTTTTCCAGTGATGAGGAGATGACTGCTTCTTAGTGAGTTACCCTTTGTCACTCATGACAAAATAGGGGAGTAGTTTTGGGTATGAAAGTAGTCATGTTCTTAGGGGGAGAGTTAGTATATGACATTTTTGATAGGGAAAGTGTTTATATATGAGGGATGTAGTGAAGATTTATGTATCTTTTCTTTTCTTTCTCTTTTAGATACATTATCTCTTGCACATTGGTCTTGTGAGCATTTAGTGATAGCAAACATTTTACTTATCTTTGATATATATATATATATATATATATATATATTTGATGATGTTGTTATCATTTTCACCTATCTCTCCATGCGTTGTTTCTTTTCTCTCTTTATACACATGTTTCTTATTATGTATGCAATCATATATTTCTGTTTCACAGTAAGAGGCCTTGATGAGTTTTGTTTAAAGTGTTTCAGAAATACAGGTTGTCAAAATCTTCCATGCCATGAACTCTCTTCTTACAAAGTTTTTCAAGAGTTTGTGTTAGGATTAGATTTTATTGTATTCAACAAGTGAGTATGAGTTGAATGATTTATGACTTCTCTCATATTTCATTTTTTTGCTGTGGTTTTGTCACGAATTGCCAAAGGGGGAGATTGTTAGGACATATGTAGAACTTGTTATGAACATATATCATTTAGAATTGGCTAATCTTTTGACAAAATGCACTTTACTTGAATTGGATAGATATAGGATGTGTTTAATACTTCAAGGAACAAGAGTTCAAGTCCAAGTATTGAAGCCATGCAAATCTGTCCAAGAATCAAGTGAAGAAGTGCTGTTCATTAAAGCTCGACAAATATCTCGACAACTGCATCTATTGAGATTTAATATTTGAAGCTCGACAGATAGCTCGACAGCTGCATCTATCAAGGATTATGAAATTCAGATTTCTAGATCTGTTTTTCACACATATCCAAGCTATTTGTGTAGGGTTTCTTTTCTCACAACCCTAGAAATATATAAGGATTATTTTAAGGGCTGTCTAATGTGATGCAACTTGATGCAAAGTGATTATTCACTCAAATTGTGACTGGAGACAATTTGCCCTAGTTCATCTTTCTCTTGAAGAAGTTGCTGTGTTTGTACACCAAGGGTTTTGTAACCAAAGAGCTTCTTGATCTTCATCGTGTGGATGAATTGAAGAACTTTGCAGCCATCATCTTTCTCAAGTTAATGCGTTAGTTATGTACTTGGATTCGTGCATCATTGGTTAGTTACGTACTGGGAGCCGTGCATTGAAAGGAGAGATTGTCACTACATTACAAGTCCAATTGTGTATTAGGGTAAGGGTTCAACTGTAGGTTGGTATAAGGTACTGGGATTCCTTTACTTGTAACTGCTTGTTTTAATAATAGTAGATTCTTGGGAGTGGTGACCTTAAATTCACCCGGTGGGGTTTTGCTTCAGTGGTTTTCCCCATTCGTAAACAAATCACCCTTGTCAAATTTAATTTCCGCTACATTTAGTTTAATTGGTGATTTGTTTGTGCTACTACGCTTATTGCATGTTAATTGACTTAATTAATTCATTTGGCTAATTAATTGGTTAATTTACGTAAAGGGTTAATACATTTTTGGCCTATCAAGTTAATATTGCTAATCACTCTTTTTGTTGATGGTGAATAGATTTGACAGAGGGGAACGATCAAAAATCAATCTTGATGAGCTTTTCTTTGAGGTATTAGTTTCAAACTTTTTTTTTTCTTTTCTTTTATTTTTTGCTCTTTAATCTCTTTGTTTGCTTTGTTCTTTTGTTCTTTTACGTTTTAATATGTTTATATAGTCTAGGTTTACGTAGTTGTATGTTTCAAAAACATGTTAGGATGTTAGATTTTGTGTTTTGAGGTTTTATTGCATCTGCTGTTGTAGACACCGTATTTCGTACCCTTTACGACATGGGCCCCCGTTCCCCAATGATGTTGAATTATAAGACCCTAAGGTTGGTTTAGGGCCCAATTAGAAGTTAATTTGTCTTGAGAAGTGTTAAAATGAAAAATATAACTTTGAATGAGCAAATAAATCAAAATTTGAAAAATATGGCCAAAGGAAACCCTCGCTATGTGTACACATGAATCAGCCTGCGTACACAGCTTTCTGCATGCATATGCAGGCTTGATCCTGCGCATGCATAGCGATTTCCAAAAACCTAAACAAGGCAAGTTTTTTGCATTTATGTTGAGATTTGGAACGAATCCCACATTGTTTGGGGATCATTCCAAACCCCTTTTTTCACACTATAAAGAGCCTTACATGGTATATTTTCAAAATACACAGAAATCCCACAGGAAAACACTAAGATTCACCAGAAATAGTGAATCAAAATGGAGTTTTTTGTAAAACACCCTAAAGTCAATTTTCTTTTGATTAGGGCATTTTCTAGCCTTGATCTTTGAGTTTAATCTTTACTAATCACTTTTTTATTGAATTGTGAATAGATTTGACTAAGGGGAACAGTCAAAAATCAAGCTTGAAGTGCTTTTATTTGAGATATTAGTTTTAAACCTTTCTTTTCCTTTTCTTTTCTTCTTTTAATTCTTTCTTCTTGTCTTGTTTTCTTGTTTTTATATGCTTTAACATGTATATCTAGTTTAGGTTTATATGTTTGTATGTTTAAAATGCATTTTAGGTTGTTAGAATTCCCGTTTTGAGGTTCTGCCATGCTTTTGGTGTTTTTTGGGTTTTTGAGCAAGAACCTTGTGAGAGTGTCTTTTTCGTGACACTCAGGCCCAAGGATCCCGGGCCTGAATGAAAAGGAAGGATTTGGTGGACCGGGCCCTGACTCACTGCAGCTAACGAGCTGTTTAAGAATCAAGTGAATGCAGAGAATACTCCTGACAATATAAAGAAAAATGACAAACAAGGATATCGAAGAGTGCCAAAAATTAACAATGTAAGTTCAGAAGGAAAGAAACAGGATTAGCAAGACGATAAAAAAAAATAGTGCTGTGGGGATCCTGGGAATTATGAAGCAGTGTTTCATTAATACATCATCTGTTTGATTACAGAAAGCTCACTAGGACGTGATACAAGGTCCAATCAAGCTCAAAAATTGCAGTCTTGAATGGCTATTTCAGCCTTCAAAACTTGCAAAGTTTGATTCTCGTTGAATCCGAGTATGTGCAATAGTGGCCTTTACAGGATACCGGGAAGCAATATTTGTTTTTCCCTTTCTATTTTTCTTTCTGCACAGATTTTTCTGATAGTTTTTCCTAGAGAATTTCTTCTTTCTTATGTTTCTTTCTTTTTTTTCTCGCTGCCTTCTTCACAACCCATCCCCTCCTTTTATAATGGAGTTTTCTGGGCTTCCCGGGGAACCTTTGGTTCCCCTGTTTTGTTCTTCTGCAAACAGAGCATGTCCTGTCCCTATTGTCTCGGTAAGTCCCTTTTCCGTTTTCTCTCATTCTTTCCTTCCCTCGGTTCTGATTCCTTTGAAAGCTTCTGGTTGGCCTTCCTCTTCGGGACGTGCTGAGGTATGCCCTTCTCGGCATCCCCATTTCTGGCGTCTTCCTCTTTTCCCTTTTCTTTCCTATTTGGGTGGAATCCTGTTCTGCCATTTTTGAAAGTCGTTTGTTATCATTCTTCTTCCCTGTCCTGGTTCCCCGAGGCCTTTTCTGTCTGTGCCATGAGAGGTCACTCGCGTTTTTTGCTTTTATTTCTTGTTTTCTTCTTCTGTCTTCTTTCTATCGATCTGTCCCAGTCTTCCTTTTTCTTTGTGCCTGAAGGGATCCGTGCTTATTGATGGTTCCTGAGGATCCTTGCTTCTTTATACTTTGCCGTGGTCTCTCCTTTTTTTTTTTTTGGATGCTTCTTTCTTTTCTGGGCTTCAGGATCCTCTGGGCCTTTCTTTTATTCCCTCATGGGTCTTCCGCATCTATTACTTTGGGCTTAGCCTGAATTTTTCCTTTTGGGCTTGACTTGTTCTTCTTTTTTGGGCTTATTTCACTATGACCCCTTTTTAGACCTCAACAAACCTGCATATGCATAATCTTGCCCATGTATGCAGGCTTGATTATGCGTACACAAGCTTGTTCTTGCGTGCGCAAGCTGCTACCCAGAAACCCTAATTTTTTTTTTTTTCTGCTTTCACATGTTTGTTTTGTTTAGTTTCTTTTCCATGTTTTTTTACTTTTAGACGTCTCTGTTTCACATGTTTAATTGCTTGTCTACTATCACATGTTAGAATTAGGGTTTTTTTTTTTTGGTGTTTTTTATTGTTTTGATGACATGATCATTCATCCACATGCTCATGCATTAATGCCAGAGGTGCTAAGTTGCTGCAAGGTAAGTAAATGGTAAGTCATGCATTGGAAATGTTCATACATTTGTGATACGATCTTGTTTTGGTGTTAGAGATGAATATGCTTATTTGGTTGAGTATTTCGAAAGTGTGCATGCAATGCTTTTAATGATTCATATATGCTTTAATGCCTTGATTAGATGAATGTTAGGTTGGTTGAGATGTATGCTAGATGAATGTTAGGAGATGCCATGATAGATGAATGCTGGGGTCTATGATGAGATGTTGTGCCATGATTAGATGTATGGTAGGCTTTGTTTATGAGCAAGATAGATGTATGGTTAGGGAAGTTTGATGCCATGTTGATTGCTATATGTATGTTAGTGTATGTGTGAGTTAGATACAAGTATTAAGGGTGCCTTTAATAGGGTTAAGACATAAGACACAATGATGGGAAGCCAATCTTAGGGTTGTGCAGTTATGGGTGCCTAACACCTTCCCAAGACCATACCTTAACCCTGAACCCATATCTTTGGTAGTAAGATCAAAAGGTCCTTCCTCAAAAGGACGCTATATATATGGTTCGTAGACTATTGTAATAACTAGGTGGCTACTCCATTTCAACCCCCACTTGCGTCCACAGTTTTGACTCCATTGGGGATTGTGAGTTCGATTCCTATGTGTCCTATGTCTTAACCTTAATAAAGGCTTATTCAATATTTTTTTGCACACACATCACATGGTCCTTTTGTCCCTTTACCTCGGTTGGTGATGAGTGGGAAGATGGAAGGCTCCATATGGGCCCAAGTCTTTCGAAGTTCATTCCACCAACTCATAATGTGTGCCATCGCCTATGATGTGCTTTGAGTACGTTAATGGTTTGCCACCAATCCACAATGGTCCACTTTGGCCCTCGGTTGGAATCATGGCCCACCTAGTTGTGAGTGACCTACTTATCTATCCTTTTAGCCTTAGGGAGCCTACCCACACTTAGAGAGATCCTATATCCTATCAAAAGAGGGTACCCTTTATATATCTTTTGTCTATTCAACCATGTCTTGTGCTCACCTAATTCTAAAGGACAAATAAAAGATGTAAAACTAGAAGGATGACCTTAAAGTTATGGCATACCCTAAGACAAATGGGATAAAAGAAAAGAAGTTCTCACATGTAAGAGGCTTATCCCTAAATCTAAAGGAATGTCTTAACTTGAAAGGTTCATAAGACCATGGCCTAATTGCTATCGTAAGCCCAAATCCAAAAGGCCTCTGAAAAAGAGGACTTTGGGCCTAAGATAACAAGTATGCTATGGACTTAGCATCCAAATCCTACAAAGTCAATATGAACTGCCCTAATCTTGGGCCTCTTTGTTGCATGCCTAGGCCCAAAATGATGAGAGCTTCATGACCTTGAAAGGAAGGCTACAATATATTCCAGCTGATAGGCTACTTCAAAAAAAAAAAAAAAAAAAAAAAAAGATGACTATAATGAAATGAAGAGAGATGAGCCCAAAGGTGATGAATATATTGTAAGCCCATATTTGAGACAAAAAGTTGAAAATCTCTAAGTACATTCTAATGAAGCCCATGAGAGTAAGATGAGAGCACTGTTGTAAAGGGGCCAAAGCCCAATGAAACAAGAGGCAAAGTCCATGAGAGGAAATGGAGTGATTTTGTAATTGGGCCTTCATTAAAATGGACTTAAAGGTTTTCTAAGGACACCTAACAACCAAAGGAACCTTTTAATTGGGACATGGACTTAATAAAAATGGGACTTCTTTTTAGGCACCATTGCACCACCAAAGTCAAGAAAACATGTCCCCCCTCCAATTTGTGTTCACGGCCTCCATTGTTGGTTCATAGTAGTGTGAAATATGTACTTTGTCTCTGCTTCGAGCTTAGCAATCCATGTGGAGAGTATTTATTTCATGGTACTACAGGATTGAATTTCTTAATTTATAGTGGTTTGATCAAACACCTTGTCTTAGCTTTGAGCTTTGCATTCCATGCGGAGGGTGTTTTGTATCATGGTACTACAAAATAAGCCTGTTAAGGGGATGAAATGTGGCTACACATGATTCTAGACAATGATATACACTAGACTAAATATTATACTATCCTCTATGTTGAGTTCTTACTATTATTATTTAGAGGCCAAATGTATAACGGCATATTATTAGTGTTTGATAAGAGTTATCATGATAGTAGTAATAATGAGAATAGTTCTCAATCAATCATAGTATTTTATATTCACTCTATGCTGAGGGATATTAAATATGGGATTGGGTTGTCGTTGAATATATTATATTATGGTTTTATTAAGGTTCCATGCTATATGTTTATATGGTAAATTGATAATGTCCAGTTTACTTATTATATTCATGTTTATTATTTTTAGATTTGATCAGGGCATCATTTAGCCCACTTGTTACTATTCTTAATCAACACAAATTGACTGGATCCAACTATGTTGACTGGAAAGGAAATTTGGACATTGTTCTTACAACTGAAGAGCACAAATATGTGCTTACTCAACCATGTCTTAGCTTTCCTTCATTAGATGCTCCTTCTGAGGAAAAACAATGATATGATCGTTGGCAAAAATCTAATGAGATGGTCAAGTGCTACATCCTAGTATCTATCTCAAATGTTCTACAGCATCAAATGTAGGATGTAGAACTAGCTTCAGACATTATATTAAGTTTGAAGGTGATGTTTGGTGAGCAAGGCCGTTCTACAAGGCAAGAAACCATGAGGCAAATTTATAATACCAAAATGGTTGAAGGCAGTTCAGTGAGAGAGCATTTTCTTACAATGATCTCTAATCTAAATACATTGGAGGTTTTAGGTGCCGATATTGATGGAGAATCCCAAGTGGATATAATACTCCAGTCACTATCAGAATCATTCAAGGAATTCAGACTCAATTATAATATGAACAAAAAGATTTTTTCTTTGTCTGAATTAATGAATGAATTGGTAGCGGCAGAAGGCATTCTTGGTACTTCTAATGTTGATGCTAATATGGCTGAAGCTCCTACTTCTCAACCTAAGTCAAAAGGCAAGGGTAAGAAGAAGAAGAAGAAGATGAAGAAGAAGAAGAAGAAGAAGAAGAAGAAGAAGAAGAAGAAGAAGAAGAAGAAGGACTTCACCAAGGAAGATGGTAAACAAATTGCTTTAGGAGTTGCCGACAAAGGAAAGAAGATCAAAGAAAAGTGTTTCCATTGTGGTGAGAAAGGACATTGGAAGAGGAATTGTCCATAGTTCAAGGCTGCCAATAATAAGGGTATGAAAATTTCATTCCTCCATGAAATATGTTTAGTACAAAATCCCACGGATTCCTGGTGTGTGGATTCAGGTTGTACTAATCATATCTACAATTCTTTGCAGGGGTTCCTGGAGACCAAAAAGCTTAAAGAAGGGGAATTATTTCTTACTTTGGCTGATGGGAGCAGGATTCCAGTTGTAGCTGTTGGAGTGTTTAATTTATGCTTTGAGTCTAGGGTTTTAATATTGGAAGACTGTCTATATGTACCTAATGTTCGTAGGAATTTAATTTCTGCAACTTATTTAGGTAAACATGGATATTGTGTTATCCTTAAAGACAATGTTGTAATAAAGAAGGGCAAAGTGTTTATCTATTCTGGCAATATTATGGATGGTCTTTATATTTTAACTCCTAATAAGCATGAATTAGATAATAACTCCCTTGTAAAATCATTAAAGAGAAAGTTTCCTTCTACTAGTGATGCATATCTTTGGCATTTACGTTTGGGTCATATTAATTCAAATAGGATTCAAAAACTGAATAAAAATTGTCGCTTAGAGCCATTGGACTTTGATAAATTTCCAGTTTGTGAATCTTGTTTGGAAGGCAAAATGACCAAACGTCCTTTTAATGCAAAAGGTAGAAGAGCCCAAGAGTTACTAGAACTAGTACATTCAAATGTATGTGGTCCTACGTCGATCCAAGCAAGAGGTGGCTATGAGTATTTCATTACTTTTACTGGTGATTACTCTAGATTTGGTTATGTCTACCTAATAAAACGGAAGTCCGAAGCCTTTGAAAAGTTCAAAGAGTTTAGGGCTGAAGTTGAGAATCAATTGGGTAAACGCATAAAAGCCATTCGATCTGATCGTGGTGGCGAATGCCTTATTGGGGTTTTCAAAGATTACTTAACTAAAAATAGGATTGTATCCCAATTGACTGCACCTAGAACTCCACAACAAAATGGTGTAGCAGAAAGAAGGAATAGGACTTTTTTAGATATGGTTAGGTCCATGTTGAGTTATTCGACTCTAATAATTTCTTTTTAGGGATATGCCTTAAATATTGCAATGTATCTTCTGAATTTAGTACCTTCGAAGTTTGTTCCTAAAACACCTATAGAGTTATGGAATGGGCGTAAGCCTAGTATGAGACATCTCCATATTTGGGGTTGTCCAGCACGTGTGTTGAAAGGAAAGTCTGACAAGTTACAGTCTAAAACAAAAGTGGTATTCTTTGTAGGGTATCCAAAAGGAACTATTGGAGGTTTATTCTATAGTCATAAAGATAATAAAGTGTTTGTTAGTACAAATGCCAAATTCATGGAAAATGACTATATGAATGATTATACTCCTAGAAGTAAAGTTTTGTTGGCTGAAATGAATGAACCTGTAATTGAACAACCAATGGATGAAACTAAGGATGATGTGGTCATATTAGATACACCACAAGATACTACTCATTAGATGTCTAGTACATAGGTGCCTCGTCATAGTGGGAGGATTGTCAGGCCACCTATAAGATTTATAGGTCTGGGAGAAACTTATAAAGCTATCTCAGAAGAGGACGAAACTGATCCTTACACTTTTGAAGAAGCAATGAATGATATAGATGCACATGATTGGGTTAATGCTATGAAATTTGAATTAGATTCAATGTATTCCAATCAAGTTTGGGATCTTGTAAAGGTGCCTAATGGCATTAAACTTGTTGGTTGCAAATGGGTTTACAAGAGGAAGAGAGGGATAGATGGAAAAGTTGAAACCTTTAAAGCAAGGCTAGTAGCAAAAGGGTATACACAAAAAGAAGGTATTGATTATGAATAAACATTTTCTCCAGTAGCAATGCTTAAATCTATCAGAATTCTCTTATCTATTGCTGCTCATTATGATTATGAGATTTGGCAAATGGATGTCAAGACTGCATTTCTTAATGGCAATCTTGAAGAGGAAATCTATATGATGCAACCGGAAGTTTTCATAAAAAAGAACCAAGAGCATATGGTATGCAAGTTAAAAAGGTCCATTTATGGACTTAAGCAAGCATCTAGGTCATGGAACATCAGATTTGATCAAGCAATCAAGTCATTTGATTTTGAACAAAATCTTGATGAACCATGTGTGTACAAAAGACATTGAGATAAAGTAGTAATGTTCCTAGTACTTTTTGTTGATGATATTCTACTCATTGGAAATGATGTAGGGGTAATGTCATCAGTAAAGGTTTGGTTGTTAAGCCAATTTGATATGAAGGACTTAGGTGAGGCTAACTTTACTCTAGGGATCAAGCTATGGTGAGATTGCAAGAATAAGACGTTAGGCTTATCACAAGCCAGATATATAGATAAGGTTCTAGAACGGTTTAGCATGCAAAACTCCAAGAAAAGTTTGCTTCCTTTTAGACATGGAGTTCCTCTGTCTGATGACCAAAGGCCTAAGATTCAAGAGGAAGTAGATATAATGAGACAAGTTCCTTATGCTTCTATAGTGGGAAGTCTCATGTATGCCATGCTTTTTACTAGACCAAATATCTGCTATTTAGTTAGCTTGGTCAGTCGATATCAATCAAATCTAGGACCAAAACATTGGCAAACTGTAAAGCATATTCTCAAGTATCTACGGAGAATGAGAGATTATATGCTTGTTTACCGGTGTGAGGACTTGATTCCCATTGGTTATGCAGATTCAGACATTCAATCGGATCTAGATTTCAGAAAGTCCACTTCAGGATGTGTATTCACCTTGGGAGGTGGAGCCATAAGTTGGAGGAGTGTTATGCAATCTTGTATTGCAGACTCCACCATGGAAGCTGAGTATATTGCTGCTTGTGAAGTGGCAAAGGAAGCTATATGGCTCAAGAAATTCCTTTCTGATCTTGGTGTTATGAGAATGGAGCAAGTTCCAATCACATTGTTTTGCAACAATAGTGGAGTGGTTGCACAATCCAAGGATCCAAGGAATCATAAGAAAGGAAAGCACAATGAGAGAAAGTACCACATCATTCGAGACATTGTTGCTCGTGGAGATGTAGTGGTAGCAAAGATTGAAAGTGCAAATAATTTGGCAAATCCCTTTACCAAAGCCTTGCCTTAAAAGACTTTCGAGTCACATTTGGAGGGAATGGGAGTTAGATTAGTGCACAATAGTCTTTAGGGCAAGTGGGAGATTGTTTGGATTAGTGCCCTTAAATCCTATTGTATGATGCCATATATGATATTATGTATGACATTATGTATGACATGATGTATGACTTAATGTTGTGATTAATAAAGTTGCTTTATTATTATCTAAAATGATGGTAACATGAATATTTGGACATTATCATAGAAGATATAAATCACAAGTTCTTTGTAAACTCAGAATTTTAGTTCATAGTCAGTGATGAAATTGGGCATTTCATCTGCGAAGACTATAACATATTAACTAAGATGATTTGTCTTGATCATGGAAGTGGAGGCTTCTAGTTGATGTGTTGATATGTTTTAAGAGTTAAGACATATTGAACTAGACCACTGTGAGATTTATTATTCTCCTAACGACTGTCAATTGAATAATGAATCTCACAACTTATATTTACGCAAACTCTTAATCCTGGGAGAATAATGGACCTGATCATAAAGTGTAGGTTACTTTGATATATCAGGTGTGAGATCTAAAGTAACGATCAAAACCTCAGTATGTTGGGCAGTCACATTTAGTGTTGATGGAACATATATTCTCAAGATGGAATTCATAATCTCTTAATGGAGATACCAAATATTCCTTAAGATAAGTTTAATGGGTTTGTTATTAAGAATGTTAGGCCTAACTACTTTAGTAAATAGTTACTAAAGTATATATTTATAAAATTGGATTTCATAAATATATGATGAATAACTTAAAGGATTAAACTGGGTACTCAAGGATTAAGATGTAGTAATTCACAAAGTGGTAGTCTACATTAATGACTTTGTATTACTACGAATATTTTATGAAGGGGTTGCATGTACAATAAAGTCTTGGGATATAATTTATTAATAAGGACTAGAGTGCAATTATATTTATATAGTGGTATTAAATATAATTAATGGTAACTTTGGACTTGTCAAGAGTTGACAGAAAAGCCCAAGGCCCATTGGAGCTAGTGTCTTATTTTTCCCCTTTTGGTCTCACTCCAAGCCACATACTAAAGCCCAATCAGAAAGGCCCAAAAGGCTAGCCCAATTAGATAATTAGTTATTAGGAGATAAACATACTGAATTTTGTAACAACAACAAGAACATGAAATGGAATGTATGAGAGAGTTAGACACTTTTTCATTCTCTCTAGAACATACACATATAACTAATTGAGAGACCACACTTCTTGGGCATAAGTGGAATTGGAGTGAAGATTGAAAGTGTTCTTAAGAACTTCTGATCTTTGGTTTTGAAATTCACCATACCAAGGTACACTCTCTTATTCCTAAATTCTGAAACTTACTTAGTACATGTTATCAATTGCGAATGAAGTAGATTTGTTAATTTTCCATTGTGTACATTCACATTTCCATCAGGATCACACAACAAAGATTAACCCTAATCAGAGTGTGCCCGCTCTGATACCACTTGATAGGCCAAAAACTTAATGACCCCTTATGATGAATTATTGATTAATTAGCCAAGTTTATTAATTAATCAAATTAACATGCAAGTTATGTGGTAGCACAAACAAATCACTAATTAAACTAAGTATGCAGCGGAAATTAAATTGACATGGTGATTTGTTTTCGAATAGGGAAAACCTATACCTCAAAAATCCCACCGGGAGATTTTAAGGTCACCACTCCCGAGAATCCACAATTATCATAACAAGTGGTTACAAGTAAAGGAATCCCAGTACCTAATACCAACCTACAGTTAAACCCTTACCCCAATATCCAATTGGACTTGTTTTGTAGTGACAATCTCTGTTTTTAATGCACGGTTGCTAGTATGTGACTAACCAATTGCGTAAATCCCAGTACGCAACTTCAATCACCAACTAGAGAAGGTTGTTGGTTGCAAAGTTTTTCAGTTCATCACACAATGAAGATCAAGAAGCTCCTTGGTTACAAAACCCTACAATGCACAAACACAATAGCTTCTTCACAAGAAAGATGAAGTAGGGAAAAATCTGTCTTCGGTCACAATTTGCATGAATAAACTTTGCTCAATACTTGTGCAACTTGTGTCACCTTTGATGGCCCTTAAAATAATCCTTTTAAATGTCTAGAGTTGTGAGAAAAGAAAGCCCAAACATACAATCACGGATTGGATGAAAAACAAACCAAAAATTTTGAGTTTCATAAACCTCGACAGATACCCTATCTATCGAGCTGCTATCAAGCCACAGGCTGGTACAGCTCTTCAAGTCTTGATAGATGCTAGCTGTCGAGCTTTAATGAACAGCACTTTCTGACTTGGTTCTTGGACAGACTTGCATGGCTTTAACACTTGAACTTGAAATCTTGTTTCTTGAAGTATTAAACACATCCTAGATCTACCCAATTACAAGTAAAGTGCGTTTTGTCAAAGGATTAGCCAATTACATAAAATAGTGACATATGTTCCTAACAAGTGAAACACATATGTCCAAACATACATAGTTCACGTCCAAGCAGTTTCATAAAATATTTCAATAACCATTTCCACAATATTCTAAATGTCCGCAAAACCATTTCTTGTCATAAATATATTGCATAAATTTTCCAGATAATATAGGTTAAGATGAAGTATCTTTAGTATTTCCAAATAATACCACAAACCATGAAATCCATGATCAAAGGAGTTCAAAGATGCTTTTCTTTTCTATGCCAAATATTTATACATTTCCCCATATGCAATATTAAACATGATGCCCTTTTATGAATAATCACACACATTAAGGTTACAACATAACGCTTTTTAGGAAAATATAGTTTTCATAAACAATTTCCCAAAATGTGTTTAACCCAAAAATAACATTTTATGCAATATGATTATTTTTCTAAAAATATCCTATTAAGAAGCTACTTACCTTACAATCCATAAAAAACCTAATTCTCCTAGAACCTAAACAATATCAAGCAAACCTATCTCAATAAACATAAAGCTTGAAATTGCCTCTAGCTACAATTTAGGAGTTTCCAAATAAGAAATGAACTAGGCAAACCTAGTATTTAACCTCACGTATAGCATATTTCACTTCCAAAGTTTCTCAACAAATTTATTACAAGGCATAGACTCCAACTTATTCTCATAAATCATTCAAGGTATTATTACTAACATCAAAACCTCAACACTTTATAAGTAGTTTCCACAAGATTTATATAACATCATCAACAAACCCATGACTCCAAAATCATAATATTCTCCAAGACAAACATTTGGAATCTTTAACTAGTTCCAAATATTCAATAAAAATTATATTCACCATCTATTTCACATTAAAAAGCATAAACCCCCCAATGTTCACCACTTAGATAGCCACCATTGTAAAAACTATAAACTCACTATGGTGGGCCTTTTTATGTCTTGGCCTAATTGAAACTCACCTTAGGCTAGCTTGTGCACAAGTTAGAACCCCTAGCAGCAATCTTGAGCATGTTGAATGCCCATAACAGGAATCTTGAGCGTGTTGAATGCCAACAAGTGGCCTATTAGTGCATGCTCTTACTTCG
This sequence comes from Quercus robur, assembly GCF_932294415.1. NCBI lineage: Eukaryota > Viridiplantae > Streptophyta > Magnoliopsida > Fagales > Fagaceae > Quercus > Quercus robur. The sequence goes on from NC_065538.1 coordinate 49,719,876, forward strand.
ATTACTCATATTTTTCTTCCTTATTCTTGGTTTCCTTGTTTTCATTGTTTCCTTACTTACCTTGTTTTCTTTCTTTTCCATTGGTATTCTCTCTCCCTTTTTCTGTGTTGTTGTTTACTATGCACATCTATGGCTTTTTATACTACCTGCTGTGGCAAGGTTTACCATTTTTACCCCTCAACTACTTTTGTTCTGTTGTGGGTGTCCTTCTAGGACTGCTTATAGGTCTGCTGGCTACCCAACTGTTAGGGACATATTTATGTAATTGGCTAATCCTTTGACAAAATGCATTTTGCTTGTAATTGGGTAGATCTAGGATGGGTTTAGTACTTCAAGAAACAAGTGTTCAAATTTAGTATTGAAGCTATGCAAATATGACCAAAAAACAAGTGAAGGAAGTGTTGTTCATTAAAGCTTGACAACAGTCTCAACAAAAAGACTTTTATTGAAATTTAATGTTAAAGCTTGACAAAAGCTCGATACAAGCTATATCTACCAAGAATTATGAAATTAGGTTTTCCAGATCTGATTACATGCATTTCCTTGAGTATTTGTGTAGGGTTTCTTTTCTCACAACCCTAAACATATATAAGGATTATTTTAAGAGCTGTTATAAAATGATGCAAGGTGTTGCAAAAGAATAATCCATGCATTGTGTGACCGAAGACAAAAATTGCTTTACTTCATCATATTCTTTGTAGAAGCAACTGCGTCATTATGCCAAGGGTTTTGTGACCAAGGAGCTTCCTGATCTTCATTGTTGGATGAACTGAAGAACTTTGCAGCCAAAATTTTTCCTCAAGTTGGGTACTGGGATTTGTGTATTCAACGGAGAGATTACCACTACAATACAAGTCCAATTGGGTATTGGGGTAAGGGTTCAACTGTAGGTTGCTATTAGGTATTGGGATTCCTTTTACTTGTAACTGCTTGTTTTGATAATAGTGGATTCTCAGGAGTGGTGACCTTAAATTTACCTGGTGGGGTTTTGCCTCGGTGGTTTTCCCCATTTGTAAACAAATCACCTGTGTCAAATTTATTTTCTGTTGCATTTAGTTATTTGGTGATTTGTTTGTGCTACCACACTATTGCATGTTAAATAGACTTAATTAATTAACTTGGATAATTAATTAATTAATTTGCCAAAGGGGTCAATTCATTTTTGGCCTATCACCAGCCACCACCACTACCCTATGCTAGCCGCACCACGCTTCATTCCCAGAAAAAAGTAGTTTTTTTTTGTTTTTATTTTTTTATTTTTTACTTCCCTTAGCACTCTCATCCGAATAAGGGCTGGGTTTTTCTCGTACCAACCTCTATAGCATGCACCTAGTGATTCTAGCTCATATTTGCCTCCTTTGGGCGAGATGTCATCCCATCTGGACATTTCTATGAAAAGAGCTTGAGTGGGAACTCCAAAATAGGCTCCCCTTTCTCCCCACCGCAAGACCACACCCTCTCTTACCCCTAACCCATGGCCCACCTTTCCTGCATTGGCTAGGTACAAGTAGGAGGTGTCTGGGCCTTGTGTGTGTTCCACTCCCATATGAGTCCATTGTTGTTCTGGCATTCATGCGTTTGCCATTGCTTGCAGGTTTGTTTGATCTACTGCACGCTCTAGTGCTTGTTTAACTCTTATGGCGTGGATGAGTCATTGGGTCTTCATTCTCTGTGTCTTATTCCTTCTTTAGGATGGACATTGCTTGGGTGTACGTTTCCTTTTCTTTAATTCGGCCCATGTTTCCTTTCATCCCTTGTTTGTGGGTTGGCTGGTGCTCCTGCCACGCCACTGCGTTGTTTCTACCATGATATCGTTTAACTTTGTTTGCTGGACTTCCTCTAGGCTTACAGGCTGAAGTGCCTACCATCCCAATTTCATAGGTTACTTCTCCCTTTAGACTTTTTTACTACCCAACATTCTTGCTGACCGGTTTACACAACATCTTAAGCTTCCTGGGCCCATTTTATTCTTGGGGCATCCTTGGCCCATTTTGTTCTCTCTTACTTTTTTACATTCCCATGGGTTTTTTTCTAAATCCTTTGGGCTCCCCTGGCCCGATTGCCACCTCCTTTTCCTTTGGATTTATTGGCCTTCAAACCAATCCCATTTACCAATTCTTTTCTTTGGGCTTCTCTAGCCCCTTTGTTGCTTTCTTTCTATTTCTCAAGATTCCCATGGGCTTGCTACTTCATTCTTTGGGGCTTCCTTTGCCCGTTTACTTTCTTTGGAGCAACTTTGTTATTTTGCAGGCTCGTGGACCTAATATTCTTGCCATTTGGGCTCAATGGTTTTTACTTTGCTATTTTCTTTCCTCACCTTTTTCCATATTGTTGGGCTTCTTCTACCATTGGGCCCTTTTGCCCAAAATGGGCATCAACATTCAGCCCCCTAAGCATATGAATTGCTCCAGCGGTTCATATGTGAATAAAAAAGTTTCTTCGTTCTCTCCTCTCTTTTTTTCTTTTTTCTTTTTTTTTCGCGGGTTTTTTAAACAGTGGGCCCCACCTTTTTTTTTTTCTTCTTGTCGTGAATAGTGTTGTCTCTTCAAATTTCCCATTTTAGCAGTTATTTTGAAGCACACCTTCTGCTTCATTAATACAATGCTTCTTTTGACAGCAAACCCATTGTATCCTTCCATGTCATCCTTACTGCCATCAGTACTTAAACCATTTCCTTTCCCATTATTCGCTTAGAACGCCTTTTTCCTTTTCTTTTCCTCACCGTGTCTTCTTACTCCAAACCCCACCAACAATCTTCTCCATTCAAATACTCATCATGTTGCTGGCGAAAGATAAAGGTTCTTCCTACCATAAGGGGAAGGAAGTTACCATAGACGACCCTTCTGCCAAGACCATGGGCAAAGAGGCTCCCCTCTCTGAATTGGACCACTCCAAGGAGGAGGAAGGGGGTCGCAACCCAAACAATGAATGCCCTCCCCTCATTGATCCGTGGTACGATGCCCATATTCATATTCTCGTGGTGCCCGGTGATTACTTGCCTCCACCGCCAAGCCATGTGTGGCTCTCCACTTACCGCCGCAGCATGGAGGTGTCTTGGGCCCCTCTGGCTTCCTTGATCCCCGATCTTGATATACGCTAAGGAACTTCGCTTCTTGTGCCCATTCTCTTTGAATTTGGGTCGGGTACTTCTTTGGGTTGGAAGGAGTGGGTAGATGAAGAGTTCTCCGATACGAGTTTCCTGGTGGTGCTATGACAAGTCAGCATGTTAAAGGCCATTATTTCATCTCGTTACTTGTTCAACTATCGGGACTTGTTCAATCTTCATCATTTGGTCCACCAGTGGTGTAGCCCCACCTATACCTTCTTCCTTTCTCACGACGAGATCACCGTGACTTTGGAGGATGTGGCGAACGAATTGTTATTGCCCATTCTTGGTGATGTGGACTCGGGCAATATTGAGCTTTCCACCGAGGAAGAAGCCGTGGAGGCCGAGTTGAAGAAAAGGATAAGTGGAAACATGAAGTTGCCACACTGGGTTGGGGCTTTCTCAAAGGCTTCCGATGTAGTCTGTCATGCGACCTTTGTTGCATTCTGGCTTTGTAAATTCATCTTTGGTTCTCACCCTCATTATGCTGTAAAACCTCTTTATTTTTGATTAGCTGTAAAGATTTTTGCCGGGGTGAGTCTACCATTGGCTCCTATGTTTCTGGGTCACTTGTATGTACAGTTGGACATTCTGCAGAGTGATGAGAGGCAGGCAGGCTCTTGCCACATAGTTACTACTTTTGCCCACAGTACCATTTTGCAACATCTGTTATGGGAGCGTTGTGCTAGGCACTTGGCAAAGTGCAAGTCTATCCATTTTACCAAAGAGAAATACCATTCCCGTCCAAAGGTTATTACTGATTTTTATAGGCCGTTTTGTATATGATTTTCCATCGACTTATCGTTGGGTTAGGTTGAAGCTGTTTGGGCATCCTGCCATCGAGTTTTTTGATAAGGGAGTTGGTTTTTGTTGGAGAGCATACAGGAATTTGGGAACTAGCATCACATGTGCTAATTTGGTTATAGGCCCCTTTACTGACACTATTGGGACCACCACCCCATTGATTGCTTTTGATGAGAGGGGGATTATGTATTTGGCAGCCACTAATTCCAGGTGGTTGCCTTACCTTATTGATGAAGGATCCGCTTTGTACGCTATTTTGCCAATATAGTAAGGAGGCAGTTTAGGTTGGATCAGGACATACCTAATGATTTCACTACCATTCTAGAGTCCACTACTTCTGTCCGGCCATTCCTACGACCTAGTGCTTTTGAGTTTTGGAGCAGGCTTTTCACAGCAGTTACTATTTTGGGTTTACAAAGAGAGGGTCTTTGCACAGTCACGATGCATAGGTACTAGCAAGCCGTGATGACTTCATTTAGGCAAGAGTTATTGGGTGGCCATGGGTTTTCTCTAATTCCTCTTGATGGTCTTCATGCCATCATTTCTACCAACCTGTGGTTGTTGCTTCCCACCAAGTCCATGGTGGCATATGCTAGGAAACAGAGCAGGTTTGCCATATTTGAGTGGCAGGTGAAAGAGAAGGGGTGGTACTTGTATGCTAGTAAGTACCCTACAAGTTGGAAGAAAAAGGTGAAGGTGGTGAACCTTCCTACGCCTGTGAAAAAAAGCTTGATGTCTCGGACTACTAAGCCCAAATCTACCAAGAGAAAGGATGATTCTTCTGAGACTTTATCTAACATCGTTCCCTATGAAGGTGGCCTTTCTCCCATTGGTAACATAGTCCTTAAGGGTTCTCCGCCTCCCTCTGCTCATACCTGTTCCAATAGGCGCTCTGCTGCAAGTAAACCCAAGACATCTCCACAACCTCCATCTGCCACTACTGGAAGGAGAGTATGTTATCTCTAAATCTTGCTTCTTCTTTATTTATTTTTTCTTATTCATAGGGCCTTCCTGCAGCTAACTTCACATGCATACTTATTCACTGCCCCTCTTTTTTTTTTTTTTTTCTTATAATTCCTTGGCAGTCTAAGCACAAGGAGGACACTTCTGCCACCCACCCCATTTTACTTGACGAGCCCGAGTTAGAGGTACATTTCTTCTCTTCGCATGCATTTTTATTGCCATGCGTTTCCATGTGCTTTCAATCTTCCTCCTTTTTTTTTTTTTTTTTTTTTTTTCATGTTTATTTATTTTTCCTTCCTGTCTTAACATCTGCCTTCCTTCTTTCTCTTCTCATTTCCTTTTTTTTTAGGTTGTACCCGAGTCCTTTTCTGTTTATCAACCCACAAGTGGGGAAGTTTCTGTTGTAATGGGCACGCCCATGAAGGGCTTCTATGATGGGGTTGACATTGTGGTTAAGGCCATGGCCTCTATTTCTACTATTGCACAAAGAGCTCTTGCCAAGGCTCCCATTTCTCCACCTAAGCCTGTACCTATTGAGGAGAGTGCCTAGGCCGAAAAGGTTGGTGAGTTTGCTCCCATTCCTACTGAGACTTCTACTCCCTAAAAAGAAGCCACTCCTGCAGATGCATCTTAGACTGGGAGCGCTTCTCCTGCTACTCCTCCTGTCATCTTTGCTAGCGATCCCTTCGTTTCCCTTTCCTAGGTCGTAAAGGATGACTCCTCTTTGGTGGTCACTCCTTCATCTATTCCTAGTTCTGCCACCTGAGGGCCTGATGCAGATTTGTCTTTTGATAAGGGATCCAATGAGGTCCTTGAGGATTCTAAGAACGAGCTTGTCATAAGGATAAAGGTTTCTGATTCTAATGAGGACGTGAGCATGAAACTGAGGTTATGGGTATGTGTCTCTTGTCCTTGAAAGATCTTCTCTCCCTTTTTTTTTTTTCTTTTTGTCATTTCCTGGTACCAAATTTTTTTTTTACTATTCTATGCATCAATTTTCCTAGCCACAAACACGCCTGAGGAGCCTAAGACTGCAGCAGATGCCACGATGCCTATAGCCCTTGCTTTTGCCACACCTGTAGCCCTACTTCTATAGCACTTGGTATTTTCCTTTCTTTTGTATCCTCTTTAATCCTCTTTACGAATTTATCCCTTCACTCTGTCTGTCCTTGTCCCTTGTGAACTCATGCTATATTTCATATTTCTTCCCAAGTCTGACTCTTGTTAAGGTGACCTCATCCTCTCGGTTTAAGGTTGGCATCTGTTCTGCCACAGTTCCTAATCCAACGAGTGCGACTGCTACCTTTTTCATCCAGTTTGACAAGCTCGAGACCAATGATCTTGATCCTACGAACTTCTAGGGTGCTGGAGCCCCTTATGTTGACAGCCATGGGGACTTTATGCAAGGGTTTCTTTTTAGCCGATCTAAAAGCAAGCATTTCCTCAAGCTACTAGGGAACGTGATGAATGACATTGAACACAACTTTATTGATACCGTTTCTGCTGAGAGGATTTTGCAGTAGAGGGCTACAGCTCAGGAACTGATTAGGGTTGGATCTACTATGGAGTTTTTGCTGGATCATTTGTGAGAGATTGCTTGAGCCTTTTTTACGAAGAAGGTTCAGCCTGCTATGGACACCATAAATGCTCGCATCAAGACTTTGAAAAAGGAGGTGTTTGACTTAGAGGCACGTCGTGAGCGTTTCCTTTCTAGTGTTGCTCGCCCTATCTGCTTTGGAGATCAGACCCTTATTTCAGGCCTTTGATTACATTATGTAGTTTTGTGTTTCCTTTCCTTATGTTTTTTTTCTTTCCCTTTTCGTCCTACCCAGTAAACTTATTTATTTCTCCAACACTTATTTGATAAGTCTGAAATGACTTATATTTTGGGTTTGTAATCTATTATGCTACATCTGCTATAGCTATAACTATAATTATAATATAGTATGTTTTTCTAATACTCCGTAGTCTTCATTACTTTTTACAAATGAAAACACACTACAATGCTTTCTAGTGACATTATCCCCTGCAAGGGTGGTCACTTAAAGGTAAGAAAGAAAAATTAAACAAGAGAAAGGAACAACTACATAATGTTTCTTAAGAATAATAACACTTTAGTCATTTGCCATTAATAGGGTCCATTAAATCTTTTTCGTTCATTTGGGCCAAACGGTAATACCCACTTGCATGTGCTTCCCTTACTACGAAGGGTCCCTCCCATTTTGGTGAAAATTTAGATGGTCCTGCCATACCTCGCCTGACGTGGTCTGCCATTTTTAGTATAAGTTGTCCTTCTGCAAACACTCATTTTTTTGTCATCCTGTCATAAGCTTCAGTCATCTTTTACCTGTATCTACGGCTATGCTTTAGGGCCTCTTCCGTCTTCTCATCTAATCCTTCCAACTTCTTGCATCTTTCTACCGTGAAAGCTCCCTTCTCTTTTTCGGTTCTTTCATGCTTGTATGTCCTTTAAGGAGGGCATCATCACTTCAACTCGGCCCATTACCTCCATTCCGTAGACTAAGGAGAAAGGAGAAAATCATATGGCAGACTTAGGTGAGCTTTGGTAGGCCCAAAGGGTATCTGGCAGATGCGTTGCCCATCCCCCAGTGTATTCCTGACTCATCTTGCTAATGATCTTGATGAGAGTCTTGCTTGTTGCTTTTATCTGTCCATTCCCTTGAGGGTAATAAGGCGATGACCGATAGTGCTTGATTTGATAAAATTCCAGCATCTTTCTTACCTCACTGTTGACAAATGGAGTGCCATTGTCACTTACGATCCTATGAGGTACCCCAAATATGACAATTATGTTTTCCTTGACAAAATTTGCCACAACTCCTCACATGGCCTTGCGGAGTGGTATGGCTTCTACCCATTTGGTAAAGTATTCTGCAGCTACAAGGATCCATATGTACCCATGAGAAGGTAGGTTAACTGGTCCCACTAAGTCAAGCCCCTAGGTATGGAAAGGCCTTGGATAACCATGCTCTATAAACTTTTTGGGTGGGTGTGAATTAGGTTGGCCTGCACTTGGCAGCTGTGGCATTTCTTCACAAATTCTGCTGTATCCTTCTTCATAGTGGGACAAAAATAACATATCTGTAGTATACACCGATACAGCTTTTTCTTCCCTTGATGTTCTCCGCATTCCCCTACATGCACCTCCTTTATCATTTCTCTAGCTTCTCTAGGACCTAAACACTGTAATATGTCCCCCATCATATCCCTTTTTAAAAAAGGACTCGCTCATGTAAAAAGTAACACACTGCCAGCTTCTTAAGCTTATATCTTTCACTATGCTTTTATGGCAGGACACCTTCTGCTAGGTACTGTCAAAACGAGCTTCTCCAATCTTCACTAGTGAACACAGCATTACTTTCTTCCCTATATGTAGCCAAATGGCAGGCTTCGAATCAGTTTTAGACTAGGTGTGCATCTTTACTCATACTTGGCCAATAGAAACCCGTTCTCTGGAGTCTGCGGAAAAGGCTAAACTTGCCACAGAACCCGCAGGTTATGCCATGACCGTCCTTCAATTTTCATTGGGCCTCTTCTTGTCCCACACACCTCAACAGAACTCCTCCTAGAATTCTGCGATAAAGTTCCCCTTTCATCAGGGTGTAGTCCTTCAATGTCTTCAAATTTGCTAGATTTCTTTTTTTTAATAGGGTTTCCTTAATGGGAATTTTCCAGTCCTCCTCACACCCTTGTTTTTCCTAAAATCTTCCCTGTAGTATTTCAACAATTGACTCCCTCCACTTGTTAAATTCAACCTTGGTACTACTTCCTTCAAAGGCTATCTGCGAGCCCAATGTAGCCAGCACATCTGCGTACTGATTCTCGCTTCTCTGAGCGTGCTTTATTTCAAATGTAGAAAATGTTTCTTCCATTTTCTGGGCCAACGCCCTATACAGAGCCAAACTTGGTTCCTTTAAAGAGAAACTCCCATTCGCCTAACAAACCACATGGTTGGAGTCGCCTATCACTTTCAAATGTTTGATCCCCATCTCAAGTGCTATGGCTAACCCAGTAAGATAGGCCTCGTATTTTGTGGTGTTGTTTGAATAAGGAAACTCCAACTTGAAGGAAAGCGCTATGGTCTCCTCTCTTTCGTGATAGAGGACTACTCCTGTGCCCCCTAAGTTTGCTATAAAAGAGCCATCGAACATCATCACCTATTGCTTTTCGATTACTTCTGCCATGGCTACTTCCTCTGGAACTTCATTGTCTAGCGAGAATTCATCTTCTCCAAGGAATTATGCTAGCAAGTCTACTATGGCTTAACTCTTTACTGCCTTGGGTGTTCCTGCTTTTAAGTCATATTGTGATAATCGTAACAACCACTAAGATATCCTTCCAGAGAGAATCAGCTACCAGAGAAGAGCTTTGATTGTGTGAGACTTTGTCATCAAGTGTATCTCGTAAGCCAAGAAGTAATGGCGCAATCTTTGTGATGCATATACTATTGCCAGACATGCCCTTTCTGCTCTGGGGTAGTGAGTCTCTGCATCCCTTAGAGTGTGACTCACGTAATAAACTAGTTGTTCGATACCACCTCCATCTTCTTAGGCTATCAAAGCACCTATGGCAGATAGGCTTGAGGCCAAATAAAGCAACAGTGGCCTTTTGTGGATTGGGGCTTGCACCGTAGGGAGGTTTGTCAAAATCTATTGTAGCCTTTGAAAGGCTGTCTGTTGTGCCTGTCCCCACTCGAAGCTTTGTCCTTTCTTGAGTAATTTGGTGAAGGCTTAAATGATTGATGTTAAGCCCGGGATGAACCTCCGGATGTAAGAAAATTTCCCTAGAAAACTCTTCAATTCCTTTACTGTGACGGTTGGCTTCATGGTTGCTATGGTTGTGGCTTTGGCTGAGTCCACGTCTATTCCTTTGCTATGGGCCAAGAATCCTAGGAATTTCCCGGCAGACACTCTGAAAGCACATTTGAGCGGATTCATTCTCAGCTTAAAAAGTCGGCACCTTTCAAATACCTTTCTTAATACTTTAACATGGTCCTCTCACCTCCTTGACTTTACGACTATGTCATCCATATAGTCTTCTAGCTCGCGATGCATCATGTCATGGAATATGGCAGTCATCGTGCATTGGTAAGTTGCATCTGCATTTTTCAACCCAAAGGGCATCACAGTGTAATAGAAATTACCTATGGGTGTTCTGAAAGCAGTTTTCTCCAAATCTTTTGGCACCATTCGAATTTGGTTATATCCATTGAATCTATCCATAAAGGAGAACATGGCGTGGGAATTTGTCCTTTGGGCAAACTCGGTTGAGATTTTTAAAATCTACGCAGCATCTTATCTGCCCATTTTTCTTCTTTACTAGCACGATATTGGATAGCCATCGCGAGTGTTGGATGGGCTTGATGAAACCAACAGTTAACAACTTTTGCACTTCCTTCACTATCTATTCTTCTACTTCGGTATGAAACACTTTGGCAGGCTGAGCCACTAGCTTAGCCTCGGGATCTACGTTGAGCGTGTGCATAACCAATCCTGGGTCTAGCCTAGGCATCTCGTTGTAGTCCCATGCAAAAACATCCCTGAACTCTTTCTGACTTTTCATCCTCTAACAATTTTGAGCTTATTGAAATAGGCCTTGGCTTCTGTTGGTCGATGCCCAAGTCAACTTCTTCCAATTTCTCCTCTACCGTTACCTATGTGTCTTTTTCTTCTATGACCTCTTTTCTCTTTCCATGTCGCTTTCTTCTTCTGAATTTTCTTGGGCCACATAACACGCCAAATTTTTATGCTGTGACCCTTGTTTGGGACCCCCTTAAATACTACAGGTGGGCCCTGCATACCTTCTTAACTTGTAGACTATCCTGTCGTCAGGGGTCTGAATCTTAACGCATCATGGTGTATCACTTGACTCCAGAGTGGGCACCTTTTTCCTCTTATTTCTCTGCATTAGCAACCCTCTTAGATCGGGCTCTAGGTCATCCTGAATATCCTCCCACTTGGGGACGAAGGTGCCTTGTGGTTTGGACACTAAACTTTCACTAGATGTTACCCATTCATCATAGAACATGGTTTCTACCAAATGAGCTTCTGCTTGCTTAAAGGGTGACGGGTTTGCCACTATCCGTATCATTCTGTCGTTCAACCTTCCTTTCACGCATTGATGGTATGTAGACGGGACCAATCGGTGTTTGTGCAACCACAGCCTTCCCAATAATATGTGGTATGAAACTTCTGTTTTCATTACATGGAAGTGGGCCAAGGAGGCTATTGGTCCCACTTTCAACCATAACCAAATGTGACCTACGGTGTATTCACCTTTTCCTCTGTAAAGTTCTAATTTACAATTATGTGTTTTGTTGGCTTTAATTCTGTGCCAAATTTAATTGTAAATTTATTCAATCTTTTGTACACTGTATTTATTGTGGTATTTAATTGTAAGAGTTGTGTGATAAAGAGAGAGAGTGTGAAGACTCAAGCTATTGAAGATTGAAGAGGTTTTTGCAGGTAGCTCGCGACTTAGCATCTCGCGACTTAGCATCCCGCGAAGTGATGTATGTGCCCTACACATGACTGGAATGCGAAGAGTTAGTATAGATGGAGACAACTATGTTTCGCGAGTATCTCGCGGGTAAGGCCTTCTCGCAAGACACCCACGAAACCTTCTATTTTGCTAGACTATGCTATCTAATACACATTTTCTGTACCCACACTATATATACCCACATTACCCACAAATGTTGAGGAGTGCTTCAGAGAGAAAACCCTAGCCACAAACCTTGAGAGTTAGAGATTGTTATACCCACAATCCTCTACACAATTGCTTGTGGATTTTCCTCAACTCCTACCTCTCCATTTCTATATCATTGAGAGGTTGATAGCCCAAACACTTACCACACCCTTTCAGAGTGTCAAGTGATATTTTGGTGCTACTGGGAAGTATTGGAAGAAGCCAAGGATGGCAGATGCAACATGGTGCTTGTTGCGGGATCTGGAGAACTTGACAAGACACGGTTCCGAGAAGGCTTGTTGGAGTAGGAGCTTGGAGGGCTTAGGTACATCGGGTAGATTAGGTTTGGAGGGTCTCTTGCTAACCCATGTATCCCAACTGATTGTCTAGTGGATCGATTACCGCTTGGAGGGCAACGGAGAGGTTTTTCGTCGAGTTCTTTGGTTTCCTCTTCAATAACACTCTTCCCTACTCTTTTACATTCCATTTTACTATTGTGTTGTCTTGATTATGGATTAGAGTAGCTTGTTTGTTTATCCACTCGCATTTACACTATTTCGCACTTAGTATTAAGTTAGTATAAAATCTATCGAGCTGTAACTTTAATTTGGGGGTCTAAAAAACTCTTGTGTTTTTAACACATTTTTGAGCTTTCATCCCCCAAATCCTGTTACTTCCATTAGGCATCCTTGTATTTTCCCTTCTAAAATTCCTACTGCCTACAGCGTCCTAAGCGAAATGAGGTTCACTGAAGCACCTATATCAATTAAGGCCCTTTTGATGGAGATTTGGTTTATGGAGGCCGCTAGATAAAGAGGTCTCTTATGGTCTGAATACCTTACTTCTATGTCTTCATCACTGAAAGTGATCTCACTGGTTTCTTGTAAGAAGACTTTGTCAGCTCTAGTTTCTGCTGACAAACATTCTACTCCTACCCTTGAGGCAATGATCACTAGAGCCTCTGTGGCAATTCTCTGTTCACTGACTGTGCTTTCCAACTGATCAAATAGGTTCTTGAATCTAGAACTTTTTTGCAAGGTAGTAATTGCTACGGCAGGCAGGACTGGCCTTTCCTCTTCTTCTTCTCCTGGATCCACACAAATAATAACTGCTGCTACCCCTTTTTCCCTTGTGGTTCGAGAGTGGATTTTTTTGAACTTATGGCTGAGATAACTCAAGGTTTCCTTCTTTGATTCTACAATACACTAGTCTACAGAGCACCTAGCATTCTGCGGTAGGGTGTTGCACATAATTGTGAAAATGGTAGAAACGCGGGTCCCTTTGCTCTTCTTTGGTAGGTTCCCTGGAAGCTTGGTTGGGCTTGAAGACCCCATTTGCAATCCATTTATTTAGGAGCACATATAGCTCCTTTAGTGTATAAGGTAGTGGCGGGGGGTCTTGTACTCCCTCCCATCCGATTTCCTTTTCCTTTTGCCGTAGATACCACCATAGCCTATGAAGCGGACCTCTATTCCTTAGGTCTGCCAGAGCTTGGCCTTACTAATTGGACGGTCTTCCTAGCATTCTATAGTATCTGTGCAAACTGGGAGATTTCAAAGATCTCCAAAACAGCTTTGTATTCCATAATCACGTTACCCATACACATTTCCATTTTGTCTTTTCTTCACAATGATCATAGCAGTCAAGAGTTATGTCCCTGAATCTCTTGATGTATTCCATCAAGTCTTCGCCGCTCCTTTTCTTGGTTGTTTGCAAAGTTACAAGCGTTACTATCTCTTCTCCATGAAAGTACTTGGTGCAAAATACGTCCACCATGTCATCCCATGTCGGGATTGACCCTGGCTTCAAACCGGTGTGCCAAGTGTACACATGGCTACATAGGGATTTAGAAAACTCCTAAGGACACAAGTCCTCGTCTGATGCATAAGGACCAAGAGTGTCAATAAACTTAATCTCGTGTTCGATAGCACTTCCCCTTCTACCATCGTATTGTGCAAAGGTTTGCAGTTCATATCTCTCAAGATATAGCTTGCTGCATATTCTTAGTGGATAAGGAGGCCTTTGTTAGAACATATGTGTTTCACTTCTTAGGAGCATATGTCACTATTTTATGTAATTGGCTAATCTTTTAACAAAACACACTTTACTTGTAATTGGGTAGATTTAGGATGTGTTTAATACTTCAATAAACAAGGTTTTAAGTTCAAGTGTTAAAACCATGCAAGTCTATCCAAGAACCAAGTCAGAAAGTGTTGTTCATTAAAACTTGACAGCTAGCATCTATTGAGACTTGAAGAGTTGTTTTAGCTCGTGGCTCGACAGTAGCTCGACAGATAGGGTTTTGTAAGCAAGAAGCTTCTCAATCTTCATCATGTGATGAACTGAAGAACTTTGTAGCCAAAAACCTTCTCTAGTTGGTGATTGAAGTCACATACTGAGATCCACGCAATTGGTTAGTCACGTACTAGGAGCCATGCATTAAAAGGAGAGATTGTAACTACAGAACAAGTCCAATTGGGTATTGGGGTAAGGGTTCAACTGTAGGTTGGTTTAAGGTACTGGGATTCTTTTACTTGTAATCACTTGTTGTGATAATAGTAGATTCTCGGGAGTGGTGACCTTAAAATCACCCGGTGGGGTTTTTGCCGTGTAGGTTTTCCTTGTTCGTAAATAAATCACCGTGTCAATTTAATTTCTGCTGCATACTTAATTTAATTGGTGATTTTTTTGTGCTACCATGCAACTTGTATGTTAATTTGATTAATTAATAAACTTGCCTAATTAATCAATTAATTCATCATAAGGGGTCAATACGTTTTTGGCCTATCAAGTGGTATCAGAGCGGGCACACTCTGATTAGGGTTAATCTTTGCTGTGTGATCCATTGACCCCTGTTTGTCATGGATAGAGGACAGTCTCTTATTATACCTCCTTTATTTGATGGCACTAACTATACATATTGGAAAGTACGCATGAGAGTTTTCTTGCAGTCTTTAAATTCAAAAGTATGGCAAGCTGTAGAGATAGGCTGGACCAAGCCAAAGGAAGCTTCGGCTGATTGGGATGATGCTAAGAACAAGGCAGCAAATTTCAACAGCAAAGCTTTGAATGCCTTATTCAATGTAATCACAAATGAGGAGTTCAAGATGATATCCTATACTAAAATTGCAAAGGGAGCATGGACCATTCTCCAGACAACCTATGAAGGAACCAAGGCTATCAAGGACTCAAAGCTTCAAAGGCTCATTACCAGCTTTGAAGAGATAAAGGTGGAGGAGGATGAGTCATTTAATGAGTTCTATGCCAAGCTCATGGACATAGTGAACTCATCTTTTAATCTTGGGGAAACCATTCCTGAACCCAAGATTGTGAGAAAGGTGCTCAGATCTCTACCTGAGGGATTCCATGCCAAGATCACCACAATCGAGGAATCAAAGGACATTGACAAGATTCCTCTGACAGAGCTGGTTGGTAATTTGCAAACTTATGAGTTAGGTTTAACAAGAATTGGTAAGTCGGGTAAGAGCAAGAGCATGGCACTGAAGGCCAAGAGCAGTGACACGAATAAGGCTTCAGACGATGAAGATTCTAAGATGAAGTCCTACATCACCGGGCAATTTAAGAAGTTCATTAAGAATGCAAATGGGAAGGGCTTTGACAAGGACCGTAAGGAATCCAGTTCTTCTCAATTCAAGAGCCAAGACAAAGGGGAAGAAGGATGCTAGGGATGGTAGTCAGTACATTGTTCCCTCAGGACCAAAGTGCATTGGGTGTCAAGATTTCGATCATATGAAACAAGAATGCCCCACATATCTCAAGACCATTGGGAAGAGCAAGGCACTTGCTGCTACTTTGAGCGACACCGAGCCTAAGGATGATTCCAACAATAAGGATGATGAAATCCTAAATGCCTTCATTACCACTGTCAATCCTACTGAGGGGATTGTTGAAGATGTGGATGAAGAAGAGGAATTGGTGGAGTCCAAGTTTAAGAAGATGGATGAACAAGATGACATCCACACAGCCTATGCAAAGTTATACAAGGTCTCAGAAAAGCATGAGAAGTTGTATAGGTTGACCACCAAGAAGCTTAGTGATGTGGAGCTTGAGCGAGAAGAAATCTCTACAAAGTATGATGAAGCAAATCAGACTATTGAAGCACTGAGGTTTGAAAATAATTTCTTGGCTGAGAAGACCAAGAAACTTGAGGAAGAATTATTCCAAGTCAGAGCTTCGCTAGAAAGAACTTCAAGCACTAAGCTCGATAAGATGCTTAATCTTCAGAAATCTACTTTCGATCAAACCAGTTTAGGGTATGATTTCTCTTCTTCTAGTATTGCTTCTACTAGTACTACTGTTTTTGTTCCTCTTGCTAATACTATTGAAACTAAGAACAATGTTGTTAAAAATGACTTAGCTAGTGAGAACATAGACAAGAGTAAATCTATCTTAGGAGCACCCCCTAAGCAGGATAAGAAAGAAGTTAAAAACCCTAGGGCTAAGTGATGGAAATATGAATGTACGCAGTCGAAAATTAACGGATCTACTTCATTTACAATTGATAAATGTACTAAGTAAGTTTCAGAATTTAGGAATAAGAGAGTGTACCTTGGTATGGTGAATTTCAAAACCAAAGATCAGAAGTTCTTGAGAACACTTTCAATCTTCACTCCAATTCCACTTGTACCCAAGAAGTGTGGTCTCTCAATCAGTTTGATCTAGGAGAATGAAAGGGTGTCTAACCCTCACATACATCCCATTTCATGTTCATAAAAATTATGTATGTTTCTCTCCACATAACTAATTATCGAATTGGGCTAGCCTTTTGGGCCTTTCCAATTGGACTTTAATATGTGGCTTGGAGTGGGAACAAAAGGGAACAAATAAGACTCTAGCTCCAATGGGCCTTGTGGTTTTCTGTCAACTCTTGACAAGTTCAAAGTTACCATTAATTATATTCAATACCACTTTATAAATATAATTGCACTCTAAGCCTTATTAATAAATTATATCCCAAGACTTTATTGTACCTGCAACCCCTTCATAAAATATTCGTAGTAATACAAAGTCATTAATGTAGACTGCCACTTTGTGAATTACTACATCTTAATCCTTGAGTACCCAGTTTAATTCTTTAAGTTATTCATCATATATTTATGAAATCCAATTTCATAAATATATACTTTAGTAACTATTTACTAAAGTAGTTAGGCCTAACATTCTGAATAACAAACCCATTAACCTTATCTCAAGGGAATATTTTGTATCTCTGTTAAGAGACTATGAATTCCATCTTGAGAATATTTGTTCCATGAATACTAAATGTGGCTACCCAACATACTGAGATTTTGACCGTTACATTAGATCTTACTCCTGATATATCAAAGCAACCCATACTTCATGATCAGGTCCATTATTATCTGAGGATTAAGAGTTCATGTAAATAGAAGTTGTAAGGTTTATTATTCATTTAACAGTCGTTAGGAGAATAATAAATCTCACAGCATCCAGTTCAATATGTCTTAACTCTTAAAACGTATCAACACATCAACTAGAAGTCTCCACTTCCATGATCAAGACAAATCATCTTAGTTGATATGTTATAGTCTTCACAAATAAAATGCGCAATTTCATCACCGACTACGAACTAAAATTCTGAGGTTACAAATAACTTGTGACTTATATCTTTTATGACTAAATCACATACTATGCATCTTATGGACTATATGATAATGTCTGAATATTCATGTTATCATTATTTCAAATAATAATAAAACAACTTTATTAATTATACATTAAGTCATACATAACATCATACAATAGGATTTAAGGGCACTAATCCTAACACTAAGAAGGCTAACTCTCAAAAGCCTAAACAGAAGAAGCAGCATCTCTATCATCACTATGGAGCAGCCGGTCATACTCGACCAAATTGCTATAAGTGGTTAGCCACTCAACAGAGCAACGACACGATCACATCAAGAAACTAGAATCAATTTCTATCCTCTTTTGCTCCCCTTGGAGATCTTCTCAAAGCCCTCATGTTCCTTTCGAACTTGAACGGTTTCAATTCTCCCCCCTCACCTCCAGTTCAAGGATTCACTCAAAGGAAAAGTTCTTCCAAAGTATGGAAAGAAAAGGGCTCCAAGTGATTCTGTCACTTTTTCTCTCTCCTCTTATTGTTTTTATTTGCATTACTTATGTGTTTTACTTTATTGTTTTGAGTTAGTCTAGTTTTATGCATTGCTTTGTTTAATTTGTTTTTGTTTGTTTTCTTTTCCGTTTTGGTTTATTTTGTTTTTCATAAAAATAAAAAAAAATAAAAAAATCAGAAAAATACAAAAACAGTGTGTGTTTTGTGTACATTGGTACTTGTGTACCTTAGATAGCCATTGAAACAGAGTTTTCTAAACTTTATATCTTTTGTTGCTTAGATGAGCATCTCTATGCACAACTAAGAAATTGAGCTTTGTAGCTCGTGTTTGTGATGAGTAAGATTAAGCAATCTCTTGTACTTAACACTCGTATCACTCTTTTTGACGGGAAGGACTAGAAAATCCTAAAAGAAAGGACTAGAAAACACTCGTATCACTCTTTTCCACAGTTGCCCGCCAATCATGAAAACGACATTTGTGTGCTTCGGCATAGCAAAATTGGAATGTCAATTGCTTAACATAATTGGGCATTTCTTCTCTATCTCTTATATGCCCATGCATGGTTTGCTTAAAAAAGAAAAATATGCAAAGAAAAATAAAAGCAAAAGGATCAAAATGCTTTAAATATAATTCCAAGCGTGTATTCTAGGAGATGTGGGAGTTACAGGATGTACCTCGAAGGTGATAATCCCCATCAAACAGTTATGACTATGTGTGAGTTAAAGTGATTTTCTCATATCTCAAATCATCATAACAAGTAGGCACTTATGCAATCTTGCGATGTTTTTCACACACAACATGCAATATTCTTTGCTACTCTTGATACATGTGTAAGTACAATGTGATTTGGCCATCACAAGGTTTACATGTGTTAGTGTATGCTCACTAAACTGTCTTGACTTGTTTTTGAAATATAAAATTGGTTAGACTTGTTTAGTGTGTGTGTGTGTGTGTGTGTTGAGATCTATGTGCTTAACAAATTTTTGTTGAGAGTTGTTTTTGAGAGATTAAAATGTTGTTTGGATCCTTGGTTGAGTTGCATGCTTGATTGCATTCATGTCTGTGTTTTTCTCTTCTTGAAAAACTGTTTTTAAAGCAATCTCGACAGCTTCTCAACACCTCTCGATCCCTAGTTTATCTATCAAGCTCTTTAGTTGATTTTTATTGCAATCTTGACACCTCTCAACAACTAGGTGGGTCGATCAAGAATCTTTTTGACCTCTCGATAGCTCCTCGACAGCTACCTCGATCTATCGAGCTTCTTTTACCATGGACACTTGCTCAATAGCTACTTCTAGCGAACTCTTTAAAGCTTGACACCTCTCAATCTATCAAGAATTACTGAGGTGCTATATAAGGGGCACTCACGATATCAGACTCATTTTGCTCAATATCTCTTGATCTCTCTAGCCTTTTTACCTCCCAAAACCTCTCTCTTTCACCTTAAACCTCTTCCTCAAGGATTGTTCGACCTTAATCAAGTTTTCTTCACTTGGTAAGTGTCTAAATCCCTCATATTCATGCATTTCATGATTTTTAACCTAAGTTTTTGGGATTTTTGAAAATTTTGGGATTTTTCAAAATCAACGAGGTTTTTGCAAATTTTTGGGATGGGTTTTGAAGATTTGATCTTAAAAACTTCATACATTGCATCTCATGAGCATTACAATTATATTTTCATGCATTTAGATGCGTGTTATATATGTTCTCTGCTTGTGTACTGATAGGTTTGGATTAGGCTAAGCTCATGATGCTTTTTCTATTGCATGTCACATGTTCATGCATTCTCATGCATACATTCTTTCTTTTCAATATATTTTGATATATTTGAACTACTTGGGACTTTTCTGATTGTCTCTTTCTCCTTTTCTCTCTTCTATTTGCGTTAGTTTGCTTCTATGGCACCCAAACACAAATCTACTCCATCCCGGAACCCTCTTCATTCCGGGGCATCCACTTTTGCTGATCCTACTCCTCTCTTGTTCCGGTTCTGTGATGAGAAGGCCAAATCGAACTTCTTTGAGAACTTTTCTCAACGAGGCATTCATTCTGAATGCCAAGTCATCTTGTTGGACTTCTCCAAAACTGACCTTCCTACTGTCATTCACAGTAGGGAATGGGAGTCACTGTGTTACGTCCCAGTCACATGTCCATCCGTGCTGATCCAGGAGTTTTACTCCAACATGCATGGATTTGATTTTTCAATACCTCTCTTCATTACTTGCATTTGAGGTACACGCATTGTTGTCACACTGGAGATTGTCTCTGATGTGCTTCGTGTCCCCAGGGTAAAGCATCTTGACTACCCTGGCTGTGATCGTCTTAAGACCATGTCTAAAGACGAGCTCATTTTCGCTTTTTGTGAGCGTCCTTCTGATTGGGGTGAGCGTTAGTTCATTTACTGTTCAAGCTTTGCTTAAGGCCCTTGGTTTTTTAACATGGTTATGACTTTTGTTCTTCATCCCCTGTCTCACTATAACTCTATCACAGAGCCCCGTGCTCGGTTTTTGCTTTCCCTTCTTAAGCATCTTAGTATAGATTTTCCTTCTCACTTCATTCTTTCTATCATAAATGTACATAAGGATTCGGCGACCCATGATAAGCTCATCTTCCATTTGGCTATCACGAAGATTTTATGCCATTTTTCTATTCCCTTTCCAGTGTTCGACCACTTCTCTTATATGGGTGCTATAGACGCCGCTACCATTAAACGGAAGGAGGTGTAGTTTTAGTCGAGGCGGTCTAGGTTAGCAGCTCTTTCCACTTCTTCAACTCCATCCACATCCGCTCCCTCTTCTTTTACAAGTGGTGTAACTCTCGAGGACATCATGGCACAGCTTCAGCGCATGGATTCTCGCCTTGACACTGTCAGTGATGAGTTATGTCAGGTGAACACCTGTATGAGTCGTATTGCATGACACCAAGCGGTCATGGGTGGCTTCGTTGCTTCTCCTCCACTTACTCCAGAGGCTTCTGAGGACGAGGATAAGGATGAGGATGATGATAATGATGCTACTGCTTCCAATGATGAGGATGATGGAGATGCAAGCTCTTCCAGTGCTGATGAGATGTCTACTTGACACTTTTACCCTTTGTCACTCGTGACAAAAAGGGGAAGTAGTCATTTTTTAGGGGGAGAGTTAGTATAAGAGATTTTTGTTAGGGGGGTGTTGATTTTGAGGGATGTAGTGAGGATTTTAAGTATCTTTTTCTTTTCTCCACTTTGGATACATTTATATCTTGTACATGGGTCTTGTGACCATTTTGACATACATTGTACTTATATTATTTATATTTTGATGTATGTTTTTCACCTACCCTTACATGTGTTGTTTCTTTTCTCTTTTTATGCATATGGTTTTTATTACTTATATGCAATCTATTATTTCTGTTTCACACAAAGATGTCTTGATGAGTTTTGTTTAAAGTGTTTCAAAAATACAGCTTGTCAAAGTCTATTTGCCATAAACTCTCTTCTTGCAAAGTTTTTCAAGAGTTTGTGTTAGGCTAGATTTTATTGTATTCAACAAGTGAGTATGAGTTGAGTGATTTATGGCTTCTCTCATATGTTCGTTTGTTTGTTGTGGTTTTGTCATGGATTCCCAAAGGGGGAGATTGTTAGGACATATGTGTTTCACTTCTTAGGAACATATATCACTATTTTATGTAATTGGCTAATCTTTTGACAAAACGCACTTTACTTGTAATTGGGTAGATCTAGGATGTGTTTAATACTTTAAGAAACAAGGTTTCAAGTTCAAGTGTTAAAGTTATGCAAGTCAGTCCAAGAACCAAGTCAGAAAGTGTTGTTCATTAAAGCTCAATAGCTAGCATCTATCGAGACTTAAAGAGCTATTCCAGCCCATGGCTCAACAACAGCTCGACAGATAAGGTATCTGTCGAGGTTTATGAAATTTAGAATTTTTGGTCTGTTTTTCATCCAATCCATGATTGTATGTTTGGGCTTTCTTTTCTCACAACCCTAGAGATATAAAATGATTATTTTAAGGGTCATCAAAGGTGACACAAGTTGCACAAGTGTTGAGCAAAGTTTGTTCATGCTAATTGTGACCGAAGATAGATTTTTCCCTAGATCATCTTTCTTGTGAAAAAGCTGTTGTGTTTATGCACCGTAGGGTTTTGTAAGCAAGAAGCTTCTCGATCTTCATCGTGTGATGAATTGAAGAACTTCGCAGCCAACAACCTTCTCTAGTTGGTGATGGAAGTCGAATACTAGGATCCACGCAATTGGTTAGTCACGTACTGGAAGCCATGTATTAAAAGGAGAGATTGTCACTACAAAACAAGTCCAATTGGGTATTGGGGTAAGGCTTCAATTGTAGGTTGGTATAAGGTACTGAGATTCCTTTACTTGTAACCGCTTATTGTGATAATAGTGGATTCTCGGGAGTGGTGACCTTAAAATCACCTAGTGGGGTTTTTGCTGTGTGGGTTTTCCCCATTTGAAAACAAATCACCGTGTCAATTTAATTTCCGCTGCATACTTAGTTTAATTGGTGATTTGTTTGTGTTACTACGCAACTTGCGTGTTAATTTGATTAATTAATAAACTTGGCTAATTAATCAATTAATTCATCACAAGGGGTTATTACGTTTTTGGCCTATCAGCCTTCACGCATAAAATCTCTCCTTAGGCGCTTTGGCCCTTTCCTACTTTAGAAGTGCTACAACTTCGACCATGGTAATGAAACGCTACCCCACATTTTGTGGGCCACCCCATACAGGGGTTTCTTCCTTGTTTACTGCATGCTCCGAATCATTTTGGCTTCCTTTCTCTTTTGTCTTGTCCTTCATCTGGCAAATC
This sequence comes from Quercus robur, assembly GCF_932294415.1. NCBI lineage: Eukaryota > Viridiplantae > Streptophyta > Magnoliopsida > Fagales > Fagaceae > Quercus > Quercus robur. The sequence continues at coordinate 49,742,398 of NC_065538.1, forward strand.
TCTTCCATTATTTACTATTGAGAATGCTGTATAGATTGCAACACCTTTCTAAAAAAGTTGGCATTATCGGTAGGAACTCTTTGTTGCTGCTATAGCCCAGCCCCTGTTCCATTAACACCTTCCGCTTGGTTAGGCTGGTGCTAGTGGGGCATGACTGGTCTTGACTCTACCTACGAAGGCACGACACTCATGTTTCGTGTCGTCTTTGATCTTGGGAGCATAACTTGCGAGGGCTTTATCTACTTTCCCTGTCTTTTTCCCAATTCCCCAGTGAAGTCACCAATTTAAATGTGGTGGGCCTTTTTATGTCTTGGGCTGAATTGCTCATGCCGTACTATGGTTCAATGATGGGGTAGGAGAGTTGGGATTGGCCAAATTGAAACTCACCTTAGGCCAGCTTGTGCGCAAGCTGGAACCCCTGGTAGGAATCTTGAGCATGTTGAATGCCCACGGCAAGAAATGCTGTTACAAAACGTTACAACAACAACAACAACAACAACAACAAAAGGAAAAAAAAAAAAAAAAAAAAAAAAAAAGGCACACACAATATAGTAGGATAACTAAAATACTTCAACTAAAATATTTCTACCAACAATAGTGACACTTGAATAGTTTCGTAAAAGAGAAGTATGATAATATGATTACAGCTGAAATAGATTAATAGCAAAAAGCAATCATGAGAATTTTCAATCAATCATGGCAAAAAGAAAAGAAGATTAATTTGTTAAAGGAAGAGACTTGGTTCTTTGACAGATTCAAGTCTAGGTAGGAAACCACCCTCCAATGTGGTTAACCTCAGAGGGAATCCTGCTGTAGAGATTACTCACTTTGGAAAATGGGCCTTAGTGGCTTGATCTCAGATTCTTGATTTGCTAGAAAGTGGGCTATTGAGAGAGAGAGAAGTGGGTGGCCTATTGGTGCATGCTCTTACTCCTATCACTCATATTTTTCTTCCTTACTCTTGGTTTACTTATTTTCGTTGTTTCCTTACTTACTTCTCTTCCTTATTCTCTCTCCCTTCTTCCATGTTGTTGTTTACTGTGCACATCTATGGCTTTTTATACTGCCTGTTGTGGCAAGGTTTATCATTTTTACCCTTCGACTACTTTTGGCCAATTATGGGTGTCCTTCCAGGACTACCCACTGGTCTACCGGCTGCCTAGCCACCACCACTACCCTGTGCTGGCCACGCCACGTTTCATTCCCAAACAAAAGTATTTTTTTTTTTTTAATATTACTTCCCTTGGCACTTTCATCCGGATAAAGGCTAGGTTTCTCTCTTACCAACCTCTATAGCATGCACCTAGTGATTCCAACTCATGTTTGCCTTCTTTGGGTGGACTGTCATCCTAGCATGACATTTCTCCCAAAGGAGCTTAAGCGAGAACCCCAAAATAGGCTCCCCCTTCTCCCTATTGCCAGACCACATCCTCTCTTACCTCTGACCCATGGCCCACCTCCCTTGCATTGGTTGGGTACAAGTAGGTGGTGCCTAAGCCTTATGTGTGTGTTCCACTCCCATATGAGTCCATTGTTGTTCTGGCATTCATGTGTTTGCCATTACCTACAGGTTTGTTTGGCTCTACTGCACGCTCTAGTGCTTGTTTAACTCTAGTGGCGTGGATGAGTCATTGGGTCTTCATTTTCTGTGTCTTGTTCCTTCTTTGGGTTGGACATTGCTTGGGTGTAGGTTTCCTCTTCTTTAATTCATCCCATGTTTCCTTTCATCCTTTGTCTGTGGATTGGCAAGTGCTCTTGCCATACCACTGCGTTGTTTCTATCATGATATCATTTAACTTTATTTGCGGGACTTCCTCTGGGCTTACGGGCTGAAGTGTCTGCCATTCCAGTTTCATGGGTTACTCATCCCTTTAGTCTTTTTTACCACCCAACATTCTTGCTGGACCAGTTTACACAACATCTTAGGCTTCCCTGGCCCATTTTATTCATTGGGCATCCTCAGCCCATTTCGTTCTTTCCTACTTTTTTACATTCCCATGGGTTTTTGCTAAATCTTTTGGGCTCCCCTAACCAAATTGCCACATCCTTTTCCTTTGGGTTTATTAGCGCCTTCAAATGAATCTCATTTACCAATTCTTTTCTTTGGGCTCCTCCAGCCCATTTTTTGCTTTCTTTCTATTTCTCATGATTCCCATGGGCTTGCTACTTCATTTTTTTGGGCATCCTTGGCCCGTTTGCTTTCTTTGGTGCCACTTTGTTATTTTGTGGGCTCGTGAACCATTATTCCTACCATTCGGGTTCAATAGTTTTTACTTTACTATTTTCTTTCCTCACCTTTTTTCATATTGGTGGGCTTCTTCTACCATTGGGTCATTTTGCCAAAAATGGGCATCAACACTCACTTATCAAATAATTCCACCAACACAAAACTCATACATATAAACACATAAATATCACTTCTAAAGCTCATAAATTACAAGGGCATCATTATCAAAACTTAGATAAAGAAAACCTCTAGCAAAAGCATATAAACCCACCAAAAAAATTAGGAATTTTACCTCAAATAAAATATATGAAGGTACTTAGAGGTTCTTAAGAATTTTCCGGTGATCTTGTTGAAAAAATGATGGTGGAGATGTTGGTGAAGGAGGTACACTGGTGGGAGAGGATGAGAGAGTGGGAGAGGAGTGTTTGTTGTGTTTGTGAGAAAATGAGGAGAAAACAAGTGGAAATGACCACTTAGTTGACCGGCCACCCAAGAGGGAGTGTGTCACGCCCCAAACCCCAAAGGGTCCAAAACATGAGAAATACGTCTCAATGTACCTATAGATTTTTCCTTTTCGAAAATCCAATCCACAAAAATCATATCAAGTACCAACATCAAGAATTATAATAATAATTCCATTGAATATACTCTCAAAGTAAGTCAGAGCTCTAAGCAATAATTACAAGGACCATTGACCACAAAAGAATAGAGGTTTGAATGAATAATTACATATCATCAGCTTGTCCCATCAGTGGGAATAACTTCATAACCACTATAATATACAAAAAAATGAGTCAAGCCTATTCTAAGATGTACATCATCTAATATCTCCATTACAACAGTTCAGCCTCCATCAGTAGTTAGTCTAACTACTATTAGCCATCAAAAAGCTGTCTCAAAAGATTGTTGCCTACTCTAAAAAGTTTATAAAATAATGGGATGAGACAAAGCCTAGTAAGTAGCATAATTAATGGGGGTAGGGGAAATGCAAGTTTCATCTTCAATAATAATAATATGACTAGAATAATTTAATAATGAAACACAAACTTTCTCAAAATAAATACCTTGAAACTATATATTATAATTTATGAGCACCAACAATATAATTTCCAAAACCATAATAACTAACATAAGGTAAATTATCACAAATATACCACACTACCACATAGACCGGTCAGGGAATCCACCCATTCACAACTGACATGATATTGTCCTCTCTGGTATGCAAACTATTGGCCCCATAGACAATAGCCTCACCTATACCCTCAACGTTTTTCTCTTCCCCCATGGGCAGCTGAGAGAGTGCGTCAAATAGGACCTCTCTTGCATGTGTTCTCTTGGCCCTATGGACAGTAGCCTCACTCACACACAATCAAGGAACCTCTTTCCCCCATAGACAGTAGGGAAGAACGCGTCATCCAAAGTGAAAGGGCACTAACCTGGATTTGATTCCGTTGTCACAAAGACTATAGAAACCAAATCGGTGATCACCGGGAAATCACACGTGGCATGGTGTTAAGACCCCATAAGGCTCACAATTATACTTTTTCTTTCAAGTACATAGTTTATAACCAGGTAGTTTTAGAAAAATCTTAAATAATCTAACTTCCACAAAGTTTGTAAGGTTTTCTACCTCATTCTTGTCAAAAGATTTTCTAACAATTTCCCACATCACAAGACAAGATAAGCATCTTTAAATTTTCTAATATACCATAAAATCCAAGATTTCCTTGTCAAAGATTAAATAAAAGATGTTCATTTTTCCATATCAATAATTCATGCATTTCCCCAAATGCAATACCAAATATGATGCATTTTCATATATAATCATACATATATTAAGGTTATGATACAATAGTTTTAGGGAAATATAATTTCCATAAGTAGTTTCCAAAAGTGTGTCTAACCCAAAAACATCATTTATGCAACATGTTAATTTTTCAAAAATCCCATTAAAAAGCTACTTACCTTGCAACCGCAAAATCCTAATTCTCCAAGCTCCAAGGAAATTAGCTAGAACCTAAACAATATCAAGTAAACCTATCAAAATAAGCATAGAGCTTGAAATTGTATCTAGCTACAATTTAGGAATTGCCAAATGAGCACTTAATTAGGCAAGCTTAGTATTTAACCTCATCAATAATAATATATCACACTTCCAAAGTTTCTCAACAAATTGATTCACAATGCATAAACTCCAATTTATAAAGTTAACTCATTTAATATCATCTCCAACATTATGACTAGCTTCCAAAAATTTACACTACATCATTAAGAGATCCATGAAAGCAAAATCAATATAGCCTCCAAGACAAGAAATTTAGAACTTCAACTAATTCCAAATAAACCCAATGGCAATGGAAAAATTAAATTTACCAACCATCACATGTTATAACTTAAAACCCCTAAATTTTCCACCATACATAAACCTTAAGTAGTTATCATTAGCACAAATTATATACCCACTCATCAAATAATTCCACCAATACTAAACCGATACATACAAACACATAAATATCACTCCCAATGCTCATAAATCACATGGGTATCATTATTAAAGTTTAGATAAAAATAACCTCAAGCAAAAGTGTAAAACCCACAAAAAAGATAAAAATTTTTACCTCAAAAAAGGATGTGAAAGTGTTTATGGGTTCCTAAGAATTTTCCAGTGATCTTGCCAGAAAATGATGGTGGAAATGGTGGTGGTGTGGAAGTGTCGGTGGAGAGGATGAGAGTAGAGAGGAGCGTATAAGAGAAAAAAAAAATAATAAAAAGAAAAGAAAAGAAGGAAAGGCAGGAGCTGGTATATGGTGTACCCGGCATATATGCCGGGTACAGCATATAATTTTCAAAAGGGCAAAGAGTGAGCCAGCCAAAGAGGAGATAAGATGGAGTGATTGTGTAGTGGGTAGTAGTTGTGGCAAAACGGGCGGGTCGGGTCGGGTCAATCGGGTTACGGGTCAGGTTTACCCATATTTTTCAAACAAGTTTTTTTTTTTTTTTTTTTTTTTAATTACGAAAACAAATTAATGACAACTTGTTTAGAGAGAATGAATAAAATCAATTAAGCAAATGAATTGTACTTAATGCCACTTGTTAATATCCTTCCAATTCTGATAGTTTTGAGTATGACAAAAATTATTTAAGTCATAAATTCATGATGGAAAAAGTCTTCAATGTTAATAATTCACTATCAAAATGCATATAATTACAAGTTTACATCTTTAAAAAGAGATAGATCTTAAAACAAACAAAACAAGTAAGCCAACAAAGTAGCAAGTTATCGATCTTCTTAAGTAAAGTTAGATTACTTAGAAAGATAAACTAAACAAAAAAAGATTTAAAAATAAACATAACCTATTAAGTAAAGAAAAATAAATAAATATTTTATAAGAATTACACCTCAATCTCAATCTACTTAACGTTGGTAGTAGATTCAGCATTGCAAATATTCATACTTGCAAATTATAGCTCAAGTTGGCCAATTTCATTAGCATCTTCATCTACAATACAATATTTTAATATAAATTAATGTACCATGAAAGCAAATCAATAAAGAATTAAAATTGTATAATTATGACTATAAAAAAATTAAATTACCTTCAAATACATATAGCAAACTTTTAGTACACAACTGTAGAGAGGGAAAATTCCCGACCTATCACAAGCTGACACGCCACATTACCAAGTCCACAAAATACAGCAAATTACAAAGCACCACGTACTGCTGCTAGGTTTTGCTATCACTATTCAGAAGCCAACAGAAATTTGCCAAGTGTCATGCAAAAACCAATCACACATCAGTGCACGTGTAAGCGATGACACAAGCAACCTCGCACGTGTAAGCGATGACTTAAGCAGACCAATCAGGTTGTGACATGTGTCACCAATCAAGCTCCGCCACGTGTCACTCACCCACCCCCAAACTCCTATAAATAGAAGCCTTCCTGAGACATTTAGGAGGACCAGAATTGAGAAGTGAAGAAGCTCTGCGAAGATCAAGCCTCAAAGCCTTTAAGAACTTCAAGAACTTCAACCCCAAAATCGGAGAACATTCGAAGCAGAATCATCCAGATCATCTGCCTAGATCCTAAAGTTTGTGAGAATCAAGCTCAAAGGTCCGAAAATATCAACAAATCATAAATTAGTGAAGCTCTACAGATTCAAGCCTCCAAAGCCCCGAAGAACTTCCACCACAAATCTTCAAATACAAAGAACATTCGAAGCAAAATCATCCAAACTATCTGCCTAGATCTCAAAGTTCACTGGAATCAAGCTCAAAAGCCTCTAGAAACCTCAAACAACCACAAATAAGTGAAGCTCCATGGATTCAAGCCTCTAAAGCCCCGGAGAACTTCCACAACAAACCTTCGAAGACAAAGAACACACGAAGAACACGAAGAACGTGAAGAACAAAGGATTTCCAACAAGCTCGTAGCCAGAGATTCATTGTAATTCTGTTCCAAAGATCTTCGATCCATTCTTTAGCCAAATTGAAGTACATTGGGTGTTCAAATCAAAATCACATTACTATAAATCCAATCAACAAATCTTTCAAGGAGATCGAATCAGAGGATCAATCTTTTGTAATCACAAAGAATTGTACCACACAATCATCAATACAAATTCACATTTGTGAAACTATTTCACTTGTTTGACTTATTTCGAAACGAGAAATTTAGTCGCTTACAAATTCTGGCACGCCCGGTGGGACTTCTCTGCCTCTCATCTCTTTCTCCTTCAAAAGAAAATAAATTCGACATCATTTTGCTACTAGCTTCGATGGCCTCTAGCAAGAATGTCCGAAAATCAGTGGTTGATGATTCCAGTGCTGATGAGTATGTCGACCCAATCACTCACAGTCGGTCCAAAGCTCTTGATCGACTCCAACCAACCAACCCAAGAAAGCCAACCTCCTGTTGTCACCTCTCTAGACTTTCTTGCAAATAGGAAAGCTACCACTAAAGATTCATCTGCCTTGAAAGATTTGGAGACCAGTAATGAATCATCCCCAACAAAGACCTTTTCTATCAACTCTTCACCCGTGATGAGAAACTTAAGGAGTGAAGTACCACTGACTCATCCTGTTTCATCATTTTCCCTGTCATCTATAGAGGTCATGCCAGTAATGATGACTAACACCTCTACCATGGAAGAAAAGATGGCTGAAATGGAACAAAGGGTCATCCTTCTCACAAAGGCACTTGAAGAAAAGGACGTCAAAATTGCAACCCTAATGAACAAGCTGGAGGTACAAGATTCGGGTGAATCAAGTCTTGGCCCTGAGCACCCACCTGGCTTTACCTTCAAAGGAGAAAACGCCAGGGGTGATAAAGGAAAAGAAGGTGAAGACACTTCTCAACACGAACATTCCACCTTAATGACCTCGATATCTGTCCAACAACTGCAGGATATGATTACAAATACCATTCGGGCACAATATGGAGGTTCTTTCACAAGTTCTCTCATATATTCCAAACCCTATACAAAGCGCATTGATAACATGAGAATGCCAAATGGGTATCAACCTCCCAAGTTCTTGCAATTTGATGGCAAAGGAAACCCTAAGCAACACATTGCTCACTTTGTAGAAACTTGCGAGAACGTAGGGACTCAAGGAGGCCTCTTTGTAAAGCAGTTTGTCCGTTCACTAAAGGGGAATGCCTTTGATTGGTATACAGACTTAGAGCCCGAGTCAATCGATAGCTGGGAACAACTTGAAAGGGAGTTTCTCAATCGATTCTACATCACACGACGCACGGTAAGCATGATGGAGCTTACCAATACTAAACAATGGAAGGATGAGCCTGTCGTTGATTATATCAATCGATGGCGTTCTTTGAGTCTAGATTGCAAGGATAGACTTACTGAAATATCTGCTATAAAAATGTGCATCCAAGGCATGCATTGGGGACTTCTTTACATCCTTCAAGGAGTAAAGCCCTGAACATTTGAAGAGTTGGCAACTCGTGCACATGACATGGAATTAAGTATTTCCAGCCATGGAAATACGAAACCTCCCGTACCTAAGGAAAGGAAAGAAAGACGAGAAATAAGGAAAAGTGACAGGAATGCGAAAAGTAATATCAAAGACTCAATGAATGTGAATCCTACCCCAGTCAAAATTTCAACAAAAAATGTGAAGGCCAATGAAAAGAGGCCCGAAGGAGGTCAACAGCGCGAGACGCGTCGCTCATCACTTAAGGAATGGGAACAAAAGGTCTATCCTTTCTTAGACGCCGATATGCCTGAAATGCTAGAACAACTGCTCAAGTTGAAATTAATTGAATTGCCAGAATGCAAACGATCGGAAGAGATGAGAAAAGTTGATGACCCGAACTATTGTAAGTATCATTGCATCATAAGTCATCCAATCCAAAAATGCTTTGTTCTTAAAGAACTCATCATGAAGCTAGCCAAGGAAAGGAAAATCGACTTGGATTTTAATGATGTTGCTCAGTCAAACCTTGTCACATTTTCTTGTGGGTTACCTAGTTCCCTGTCTCCGACTACTAAGCAAGGGGCAAATACCACGCTTATCCATTTTGGTTCTCTGGAACCAGTTCAAGTTCAGCTCTCACAAAAAGCACCTCATTATAAGTCAAATGATGATAAAAGGTCAACGATGGATGAGGAAGAAGGTTGGACAATGGTTGTTCGCAAGAGATGGAAGAAGAAATGAGCATTCCCTCTTCATTTGATCACCCAAGAGTCCAAAAGAGCACAAAACCAAATTCAGCCTTGGTTAAAAAGAATGAGTAATAAGAGGCAAGGGAGACTGGGAACAAAAGTGTATAAAGATTCAGCACAAACCCGAAAATCTCGAAAGCTCATCACATTGGAAGAATTCTTCCCCAGAAAATTCTTTCAAAATGACTCAGCCGAGGCCGTCCACACAGTCTCTTGTTGCGAAATTCAGGACGAAAAGGAGGACGTTGACCATGGTGATCCAAAAGAGACCTTGTCTTCTTTGGAGGAACTCCAATCTTAGGTCGATGAAGTTAAACCCTTGCAATCCTCTACATCACCAAAAGGAGTGCTCACCCAAACTCTTGGAAAGCCAGAGATATACGCCCCTCATACCAATACGCTTGAACAAACACAGAGATGTTACGCATGCTCTCCAGACTTAACCTTCACTGATGAGGATCTATTGTTAGGCTCTAAGCCCCACAATCGCCCACTCTATGTCTCTGGTTATGCTCGTGAACAAAAGATCGAGCGTATCCTTGTTGATGGAGGTTCAGCCGTTAACATACTTCCAAAAATGACCATGAAACGACTGGGTTTTACTATGGAAGAATTATCACACAGCCGTTTGGCCATCCAAGGTTTTAACCAAGGAGGACAACGTGCAATCGGCCTGATCCACCTAGAATTGATAATTGGAGAATTGACAAGCAACGTCTTGTTCCACGTCATTGATGCTAAGACGACCTATAACATGCTGTTAGGACGTCCTTGGATCCATGAAAATGGAATAGTGCCGTCGACCTTGCATCAATGCTTCAAGTTCTTTCAAAATGGAATAAAAAAGGTCGATGCCGATTTAAAGCCTTTTGCAGAAACTGAAGCTCATTTTGCTGATGCAAAATTTTATGCAAAAGAAGACATTTCTAGTGAGGTTCTTCCAGTTGAGATCCCATCTATAAAAAGTAAACAGGGTGAAGAGGAGCATGTTAAATTCGTCGCCAAAAAGGACATTTCTTCCCCAAAGAAAGGTCCAGAACCATTCCTCCGATACATACCATTATCACACCGCAAGAATGGACAATCACCATTCACGGAATGCCTTCAACCTACAAAAGACGTGGGAAGGCTTCCTGCAAAGCTCACAATGGAGGATGTAGCCATATTGAAAGAAAATCATGTTATGCCTTTAACTTCATCCACAAATCCTTTACCCTCGAAGCCGTTAAAAGGATTCGTGAGATCTTCGCAGAGTCCAATAAAGCATGGTATTCTACCAAGTGAACAGACGAAATAATGGTTCGACCCAAAGGCATATAGGCTGTTAACCAAAGTAGGCTACGATTTCTCAAAACAAGAGGACTTAGGGAAGCTAATTCCAGAAGCCATTGGAGAAAAGATGCATGGCCTTAGCAAAACACAAAGGAAAATGAGGCTTGAAAGGCATGAAATTCCTATCCCAAAGACCAGATTAGGTTATACTCCTGAACAACCGGTTCAAATATGGATCAAGAAAAGAAGCGATCCTTCGAGTTCCCAATACATAACAGTGGAGGTCGGCGAAAGTTCCAATCAAAGAAAAGACCATTCTTCACCTCGTGTCTCAGTGTTTGATCGGATCGAGACCTCGTCATCACAAATCACAGTATTCGACAGGTTAAATACAACTTGTTTAACGCCAAATCGGGACACTCTTGCTTGTAAATCGGTCTTTGATCGACTGGGGGAAACAAAAAGGCCTACTGATAGTCATTCTCAAAGCTCAATAAACTTTGACGTTCAAGGGAAGAAGAAAGCTAATGATGAAATCCGCAGTAGCATTCCTTCACGCATGAAACGTAACTTTACCTTGGAGATTAACACTGAAGGATCGCTCAAAGTCAAAAGACGAACGATTGTACATACAAGTCAGTCACCCATCCATGATGAGGAAATGGAAGAGGTATCATCCTCGTTTCATATTACAATAGAAGAAGGTACACTGTCAGATGATGAAGCAACCAATGAAGAGGTCGATGAAGCTCCTCCAGCCTTGGAAGATGGAGGACAAGCTACAGTTGATGAACTTAAAGAGATCAATTTAGGAACTGCTGAAGAACCCCGGCGAACTTTCATCAGTGCACTTCTCACCCCTGAAAAAGAAGAAGGATACCTCAAGCTCCTAGTAGAATACAAAGATGTGTTCGCTTGGACTTACAAGGAAATGCCTGGGCTCAATCTGAGTATTGCTCTACACCATTTGGCAGTAAAGAAGGGCGTGTGCCCAGTCAAACAAGCTCAAAGACGCTTTCGGCCAGAGCTTATCCCTCAAATAGAAACCGAGGTCAATAAGCTCATTGAAGCAGGCTTCATTCGTGAAGTACAGTACCCGGAATGGATCGCTAACATCGTCCCTGTCAAGAAGAAGAATGGACAAATCCAAGTGTGCGTTGACTTCCGTGATTTAAACAATGCATGTCCCAAGGATGATTTTCCATTACCCATCACTGAGGTCATGGTTGATGCCACTACGGGTCATGAAGCTTTATCTTTCATGGATGGATCTTCGGGTTACAACCAAATTCGAATGAATCCTAAGGATGAGTAGCTTACAGCTTTCCGTACCCCTAAGGGAATTTATTATTACAAAGTGATGCCTTTTGGACTAAAAAATGCTGGTGCTACTTATCAACGGGCCATGCAGAAGATCTTTGATAATGTACTTCATAAATATGTGGAGTGTTATGTCGATGATCTGGTAGTTAAAACAAAAAGGAGGGAAGACCATCTGGCAGATCTACGATCCGTGTTCACCCGCCTGAGAAAGTATCAGCTTAAGATGAACCCCCTCAAATGCGCTTTTGGCGTTACATTTGGAAAATTTCTTGGTTTCATTGTGAGGCATCGCGGTATTGAAATTGACCAGTCTAAAATTGAAGCTATCCAGAAAATGCCAGAGCCCAAGAATTTGCGAGAACTTAAAGGCTTGCAGGGAAAACTGGCCTACATACGACGATTTATCTCGAACTTGGTTGGTTGATGTCAACCTTTCAATAGATTGATGAAAAAAGATGTGCACTTTGAATGGGATGAGGCTTGCAGCAATGCTTTTGCACGCATCAAAAGATACTTACTTAATCCTCCAGTTTTAGGTGCTCCTATCCCAGGAAAGCCTTTGGTGTTGTATATTGCGGCCCAAGAAAAGTCTCTAGGTGCTCTTATGGCGCAAGAAAATAAAGAGGGGGAAAGAAAGAGCCCTTTATTATCTAAGTCGAACTCTCAATGGGGCTGAATTAAATTATTCTCCTATTGAAAAGATGTGCCTCGCTCTTTTCTTTGCCATAGACAAACTGGAGCACTACATGCAAGCATATATGGTTCGTTTGATAGCAAAGGCATACCCGATCAAATATGTCCTCTCCAGGCCAGTGGTTTCGGGTCATATAGCTCGATGGGCAGTCTTCTTTCAACAATATGACCTTGCATACGTTCCACAAAAAGCTGTCAAAGGACAAGTATTGGCAGATTTCTTAGCTGATCACCCAGTTCCGTCTAATTGGGAGTTCTCTGATGATTTCTCGGATGAAGATGTGTTTTACATTGAAATAATGCCACCATGGGTGATGTTTTTCAATGGGGCTGCACATCAAGAAGGAGCGAGGGCAGGTGTAGTATTTGTTTCTCCACAACGGCAAATACTTCTTTACTCGTTCTCATTAAGCGAACTTTGCTCTAACAACGTAGCCGAATATCAAGCATTGATCATCGGTCTACAGATGGCTATTGAGATGGGCATATCGCAACTTGAGATCTTAGGAGACTCCAAATTAGTTATCAACCAAATCTTGGAGCAATATGACATCAAGAAAGAAGACCTCATCCCCTATTGCAAATATGCGAAGAAGTTGCAAGCTGTAAGGTTGAATTTAATCAACCATGTGTTGGCTTTATTCCATGACAAATTTGCTTGTAATATAGCACTTAGAAACCTTGTATTTAGGTGGGAATCATGTAAGGGCAGTGTGTGAGAGAGTGTGAAGAAATGCTCAAGACAGTGCAGTGAAGAAGAGACTCGCGGCTAGGACTCGCGAGTGGCTCGCGGCTTGCAAGCCGCCAAAAGTTGCTCACGTGCAGAGCATGCAGGGGAGCTGAACAGTCACGCCACCTGGAGCACTACACGACAAAAATCCAGACTGGCCATTAAGTTAGCTCGCGACTTGAACTCGCGACTCAGTCAAGTCGCGAGGTCAAGTCGCCAGCCAGCCCTGTTTTTGGAAAAACTGACTCTTCGTATTCTATTCTCACACCAGTATAAATACCCCTCATTCCCACAAGATATGTGTGGTTATTCAGAAAGAAAAACCCTAAGAGAGGTTTCTTCAAAACACCCACCCAATTAGAGAGAGCTACTCATTCTTAGAGAGAAATCTTTGTAGTCTCTTCTCATTCCCTCTCTCATTGTCATACCTATTGAGAGGAGATTTCTATCCAAACACCACCCACACCCATTTAGAGTGTTGAGTGTTTTTGGAGTTTTGGGAAGCATTGGAAGATGCCAAGGATGGCGGATGCTATGGTCTAGTAGCGGAATCCGGTAAGCTAGAAAAGAAAAAGGTTCGGCGCAACCTCGTTGGAGCAAGAAGCTTGGAGGGCTTAGGTACATCGGGTAGATTAGGCTTGGAGGGTCTATTGCTGTTCATGTATCCCAACTACATTTTCTAGTGGATTATTGACCGCTTGGAGGGCGATGGAGAGGTTTTACGCCGAGGGTTTCGGTTTCCTCTTCGATAACACATCGTGTGTTGTTCTTGTGTTTGCATCTCTCTTCCCTTTATCTTTGCCTTTTATTTTCTGCTGTGGATGTGATTTATAATTGGCTTAGATTGATTTCCAATTCTGTTTATAGCTTATGTTCATTTTCCGCACACTAGTTGTTTGACATAAAGCTTGAATTGGTTATTTTGTATTTGGGGGTCTAAACGTTCAAGGGTGTTTTATACACATATTTGAACTTTCACTAGCAAATTTCGAGGCCATCACATTGGAGCATATACCGAGGAAGGAGAATAGACAGGCCGATGCTTTAGCTAATTTGGCTACTGCCTTAGCATTATCCCAAGAAGAGACAACCAAAGTCGCTATTTCCCAAAGGTGGGTGGTACCTCTTGTGGTTGAAGAAGAAGAAGAAGAGCAAGCCAACATCATTTCTGTATGCCTTGTTGAAAAAGAAGATTGGCGACAAGTGATCATTGAATACCTTCAACATGGAAGACTCCCGAATGATAAATGCCACAAGACCAAAATTCGGCGGAGGGCTGCTCGATTCATTTACTATAAAGACACTCTCTTCCGCCGTTCATTTGATGGATTGTTTCTCCGTTGCTTAGGAGAGGAGGAGGCTAAACAAGCCTTAGAGAAAGCTCATTCTAGAATATGTGGCACACATCAGTCAGGTCCTAAGTTACATTATAGGATCAAACGAATGGGTTACTATTGGCCTATGATGGTACAAGATTCTATGGAGTGCGCTAAGAAGTGTGAAGCTTGTCAATATCACGCGAACTTCATCCATCAGCCGCCAGAAGCTCTACACCCAACTGTAGCTTCTTGGCCTTTTGATGCATGGGGACTTGATGCAATAGGGCCATTACCAAAGTCATCCGGTGGCCATTTGTACATCTTGGCCGCAACTGACTACTTCTCGAAATGGACGGAAGTTGTACCCCTTAAGGAAGTGAAGAAAGAAATGGTGGTCAATTTCATTCGAACTCATTTGATCTATCGGTATGGTGTCCCTCGATATATCATAACTGATAATGGCAAACCATTCTACAATAGGCTGATGACAGAGTTATGTGAGAAGTTTGAATTTAAACAATACAACTCCTCCATGTACAATGCCCCGGCAAATAGACTAGCTGAAGCGTTTAACAAAACACTTGGCAGTTTGTTGAAAAAAGTGGTATCCAAGACAAAGCAAGACTGGCATGAAAGAATCAGAGAAGCATTATGGGCATATCAAACAACATTTCGAACGCCTACTCAAGCAACGCCATATTCTCTTGTCTACGGAGTGGAAGCCGTCCTTCCTTTAGAACGCCAAATCCCATTATTACGGATTGCCATTCAAGAAGGTTTGACTGAAGAAGAAAATGCCAAGCTCAGGTTGCAAGAATTAGAGGCACTTGATGAAAAAAGGCTCGAGGCCTAACAACGCCTTGAATGCTATCAAGCTCGTTTTTCAAGCGCATTCAATAAAAGAGTCAAACCACGATCATTCCAAGTTGGTGACTTAGTGCTCGCCGTTCGAAGACCTATCATCACAACTCATCGTATAGGTAATAAGTTCACTTCAAAATGGGATGGACCTTATCTTGTGCAAGAAGTCTACACCAATGGAGCTTACAAGTTGATTGATAATGATGGTGTAAGGATTGGCCCCATCAATGGGAAGTTCCTCAAACGCTTCTATGCTTGAAAATCAAGAATTGCTCCTCGGTAAGAGCTTAAACTACCCACTATAACGCTGCAAGGGTACATGATGTCTTCCCATTACCTTTGAGAGCGTACAAATAAAGAAAAATTAATCCCCCTTTATGGCACCATTTGTGAGTGTGGCGTAGTGGTTGGACGCCTGTGTCGCCCTTGAGGCCAAGGTCTCGGGTTCGATTAGTGGTGATACCCACTATTGCACAATTGGTACCCATGAAATACTGTGGGGCGTGGGGCGAGGATTACACACGTGAGCCCTCCTTTTTTTTGCCAAAGAAAACAAGATTGATCTAGACTTCAAAGAAGTTGTCGGGTCAAACCATGTAACCGTTGCTTATGATGTATTTCCAACTCTCAAGCAGGGGGCAAACACTAACCAAGCTCACAAGTTGATCAACAATGATGATGCAAGGATCGGCCCCATCAATGGGAAGTTCCTTAAATGCTTCTATGCTTGAAAGTGTACCAATAAAGAGAAATTAATCCCACTCCATGACACCAATTGCGAGTGTGGCGTAGCGGTTGGACGCTCGTTTCTCCCTTGAGGACGAGGTCTCGAGTTCGATTAGTGGTGATACCCACTATTACACACTGCGCCCCCCCATTTTGCAAAAAACACATAAGAAAAAAAATTATAATAAAAAAAAAATCTTTTGAACTACGTGATGACTTGATCTCTCTCAAGGGTACGTAGGCAACTTAGTATCTTTTGCTAAGTTCAGTCACGCATTAAAAAAATTTTCATTAAAAAAAAAATCATCAAAAAAAAAAAAAATTATCAAAGAAAAAAAAATCATCAAGAAAAAAGAAATTATAAAAAAAAAAATCTGTTGAACTACATGATGACTTGATCCCTCTCCGGGGTATGTAGGCAGCTTAGTACTTGTCACTAAGTTCAGTCACATGGAAAGAAGAAGGATGACCAGTCTAACTTGAGGAGTTTTCCAACAGTCATCAATGCGCTTTTAAGATTCCTTTGGTTGACAAGGCATTGCCCATATTCAATGGATATTCTCCCACATTTCTGAAGTATGTTTTGCATCACTTATCTGGGGGAATCTTCTTGTACCTTGCAAGTTTAAGCAACACCATTTCTTTTCTAGGTTGTGCCACTTCATAGCTCTGAAATTAGAACCGCATCATCTCCCTTCTGAGTGGTGTTGTTTCAGATCATGTCTCTGAAATCTGGATGACGACAATTTCTTCTGGAATGATGGTAGATTATATATCTGAAGTCGGTGTGGCATCATCTCTCCTCTATGGGCATGTCCTTGCAATGTCAAAGTCTTGGCGGCATTCTTCTTGAAACTTCAAGGTTTCGTTGGCATCTTCAAAATCTTAATGAGAAGTTCTTGCATCTTCAAAGTCTTGATAGGGACTCCTTGCATTTTCAACATCTTGTTGGCATCTCTGAAATCTTGATGTCTGGCTACAGTGCTATACGCCCTTGATGTCTGAGCGATGTTGCCTCTGAAAATTGCTTCATGACAAAGATGAACGTTGGCACAGTTTCGGTGCAAATAAAGTGTTGACGTAGCCTCAATGGCAAAGATGCAATGTTGGCATGGCCTCGGTATAAATGAAGTGTTGACGTAGCTTCAATGGCAAAGATGCAATGTTGGCATGACCTCGGTATAAATGAAGTTTTGACTTGGCTTCATGAATGTTGTCACGGCTTTGGCGAATGAAGTATTGACGTAGCTTCAATGACGAAGATGGATGCTGGCACAGCTTCGGCGAATAAAGTGTTGACATAGCTTCAATGGCAATGTGGAGTGTTGACATAGCTTCATGAATGTTGGCATGACTTCTATGCAAATGAAGTTTCGACGTGGCTTCATGAATGTTGTCACGGCTTCGGCGAATGAAGTGTTGACGTTGCTTCATGACAAAGTTGAATGTTGGCATGGCTTCAATACAAGGACAGATGCTGGCACGGTTTCGTGGTAAAAACTCTTAATGCGGCCACGTTGTAAAGACTCTTGAAATGACTGCATTGAAAAGACAAGTGTTGGTGCAGCTTAATTGCCAAGGAGAGCATGCTGCATAACAAAAACAAGCAACAGCAAAGAGATTATCAGAAGAAAATCTCATGGCACGTCTAAAAAAAAAAAAAAAAATCAAAAAGAGAGATTCATTTCTAATATCTAGCCTATGAAAAAAAAAAAAAAATCAGTACGAATAAAGCAAGTCATAATATATATATATATATATGTAAAAAAAAAATGAAAAGAAAAAGAAAGGCATAATTTCTCTGGATATTCTAGCCTTTTGCCCTTAATTTTTAAAAAATTTAGCAATATGCCCCTATTTCGAAACTATATAGGGATATGCCCCTGTTTCGATACTCGATTACCTTAAAATCGAGTTTCAATGAAATACTCGATTCGTAGAAAATCGAGTTATACTGAATAAAATTTAAAAAAAAAAAAAAAAAAAAAGCATGGAACTCGATTTTAGGGAAGTCGAGTTCCAAAACGCCGCTATAGGAGTTTAAAACATCACTATAGGGCTTAAAAACGCCACTATTTGGGACTTATAAAAATTTTTTGCAGGAAAACGCCGCTATAGGGCTCTAAAACGTCACTATAGGGCCTAAAAACGCCATTATAGGGCACCCAGAACAGGGCAATTACACTTATTAAAAAAATTTTGTAGGAAAACGCCGCTATAGGGTCTTAAAACGTCACTATAGGGCTTAAAAACGCCACTATAAGGCACCATGAATATGGGCCAATTACACATATATAAAAATTTGCAGGAAAACGCCGCTATATGGATTTAAAACGTCACTATAGGGCTTAGAAACGCCACTATAGGGCTCCCTGAATATGGGGCAATCGCACTTATAAATTTTTTTTTTGCATGGAACTCGATTTCCTGAAACTCGAGTTCCATGGAAAATTTTTTTTTTAAGTTTGATCGGGCATAACTCGATTTTCTACAAATCGAGTATTTAATTGAACTCGATTTTAAGATAATCGAGTATCAAAACAGGGGCACGCTCCTATATAGTTTGCAAACAGGGGCATATTGCCAATTTTTTTTAAAATTAAGGGCAAAATGCCAGAATCTCCTAATTTCTCTACACTTAGAGTATTATGCTACCCATCAGAGATGCTGCTTGTATAAGTTAGTGCATGCCTTGAGTGGCTTTATATAAAGATCCTCAGAAGCTAGCAGACAAAAGGAAAAACACATGTAAAAAGTTAAAAGTGCCATATTTTCAAAGGATGACATGCCCATTTGAAAAATCAAAAATGTAAAAGCTCATAAATGTATCATGCTGTCAGAAAGAAAAAAATTACACTAGACCTCAGAAACAACCTATTGGCCTGCAGAGAGGAAAAATTATAGCACTAGACTGTGAATGAGGTTCTAAGAGCATCAGCATCAAAGAATGCTATGCTATCCTATTTTACCATCTCAAAAAGTTACTTTATCACTTATACCATACCATTTTACAATACACCCTACATCAAAAAACTCTATTATTTTACTTTTTCATTAAAATATTATTTTTTTAATCTTTCTTTATTATTTCTTTCACATCATCACTTTTTTTTTAGCTAAGCATCTATTCCAACGGTAACATTTTCCTGGGCTTTCCAACTATAATTTTTTTTCCAGACTTATGACTATTCCAACGGTAACATTAATATCTCCTCCTACCACTCTCAAAGAACCAGACTTATCTAGACCTCAGCCACTAATTTCCTGCAAATACCACCATTCCATTTGACTAGAGAGTAGTGAGAGAAAAAGTGGCAATCAACTTTTAACGACTGAATTGTATCTACAAGCATCAAACCTACTTTTATCTGATATAATTATAACGTTAACACTGCACCTAATCTTGCCTTTGATTTGCACTTTCAAGACTGAAATATATGTATCTAGTGACAAGGACCTCTGACTGGTAAAAATTCATTATTAGATAAAAGAATGAGAAGTGATCAATACAGGTTATAAAATATATCCTCAGTTCTTTCATCACCAATTCATACACAAAAACTCAGGAAATGCAGGGGCAATACAGGCGACAATACAACACCAAGATGCCATAGTTTATACAATACAATACAACACCATAGTTTACCAAGATGCCAAATTTTATGACAGCCACAATCACTATACCAGAAAACAAGGAACAACCACCACTGTAACGTAACTTTATGACAGCCACAATCAAATGCATAAATTTGTTTTCGGTCCAAATTTATGACAGCCACAATAAACTTTATGACAGCCAAATTTTATGAGGACAGCCACAATCACTATACCAAGATGCCGTGTGAAGCGTTGGTCCTTAATGGTAGGTGATACCAGAAAACAGGAACAACCACCACTGTAACTTTCAGGAGAGTATAATACACGTTGGAAAGATGGAAAATTACACTTCCATTAAACAATAAACTCTAATAAGATCTGGAAGCTGGCCAAGGGGCAAGACACAAAGAACCTGCCAAATATCAATGTATTCAACCTGTCAACTTTAATGATCCACACACACACACACACACACACACACACACACACAGAACCTGCCACATTTTTTTTTTTTTTTTGAGAGCAAACCTGCCATATATCAACTTTAATGATCCACACATATATACGCAACTTGCCAAATATCAATGTACTCAACCTACGAACTTAAAAAATCCACATACATATATACATGCAACTTGCCAATTTTAAAAATCCACATACATATATATAAATTAAATCCACATACATAACTATAAATTTTGTCTTTATAAGACTCGTATATATGTCAAATTACAATAAAACACCACAAGCATAACTCACACACTTACTAAGTTCCTACAACTCCCCTTGTAATTGCCATAAATGCTCAACGAGGTCTGTTTGAAGTTGAGAATGAATTTTACGGTCTCGAATACATTGATGGGTTTCAATGAACTCCGTAAATGTATTTGTGTTCTCCCGTGACATTTGTATGGTAGGATTGTCATCAATTTGCTCATAATCTAATTCTACCGCTTCGTTTACATCTCGCTCATCCTCAACGATCATGTTATGAAGAATTACACAAGCTTTCATGATGTCTTGGAGCGTTTCAGCATGGAAAAATCTTGCAGGTCCACGCACAATTGCGAATCTCGCTTGAAGAACTCCAAATGCACGCTCTACATCCTTCCTATTCGCCTCTTGGGCTTGTGCAAATAATTTTTTTTTTTTGTTCTCGTGGATATGGAATTGTTTTAACAAATGTTGACCACTTCGGATAGATGCCATCGGCAAGATAGTATCCCATTTTATACTCATGACCATTGATTGAGTAATTAACCGCAGGAGCACGTCCTTGTTCGAGCTCAGAAAATATAGGAGACCGTTCTAATACATTAATGTCATTATTTGACCCAGGTAACCCAAAAAACGCATGTCATATCCAAAGATCATAAGATGCCACTGCTTCTAAAACAATGGTTGGCTCATGAATGTGACCAGAGTACTGACCTTTCCATGTAACTGGACAATTTTTCCATTTCCAATGCATGCAATCAATGCTCCCTAGCATCCCTGGAAATCCACGTTTTTCCCCATTGGCTAAAAGTCTAGCAATATCGTCGTTGTTTGGAGACCTCAAGTATTCCTTGGAGAAAATATCAACCACCGCTTTAACAAATTTTTTTAAACTTTTCATTGCAGTGGATTCTCCAATCCGCACATACTCATCCATAAAATCAGCTGTAACTCCATACGCAAGCATCCTAAGTGCAGCTGTTATCTTTTGAAGAGAAGATAAACCCCATTTTTGGGCACCATCTCTTTTTTGGATAAAATAAGATTCATAAGTTTCTACCCTAGATTGAATACGGAGAAAAAGGGATCGACTCATCCGAAATCTCCTCCTAAATAAATTAGGAGGATATACTGGTGTGTCAGCAAAGTAGTCGAGATAAAGTCTTTTATGGCCTGCCAAACGATCACGTTCGATATACCGACAACGTTTACGTTGTACTGTTGAACCTTTAAGAATTCGCCTCATTATTTCATCCTCGTCTGAGTCGTCAAAAAGCAACTTTTTAAAAAGAGAGCGACCCATAGAGACAACCTTGAAGACAACAGTGTTAGAGAACATAAAACTGAATGATATCTACTTTAGTCAGCCAAACAAAAAGAAAAAGAAAAAGAAAAGATAAAACAGCCACATAAACAGCAGTAAACAGCTACCAGAAAAATTAAACACACTGAAATAGCTTAAAACAACATCAAAACAGCCCCATAACAGATTTTGACAAATTCTGCCACTGAAATAGACATAAAACAGCCACATAAAACAGCCACATAAACATCAATAAACAGCCACATAGACAGCTACCAAAAAAATTAAACACACTTGTTAAAGTGTATTATGTGACAACAACTAGGTGCAAGTTTATGCCTTCACACTTACTGACAGTGCAGTGAGGATATTATAAAAAGAGTGACTAATTTGTGGGAAAGTTGAATGTTTTGGAGGTGGAGAGGATATAATTGTTAGAAACTTAGATAATTAGCTAAGTTTTCTAACATACAAACATGAACATCAAAAAAAAGGAAACAGACTACATTACAGCTCCTACAGATTATGGTAATGCTGTTGTGGGGTTAGCCAATGGCATGCATTCTTGTGTAACTATAAATTGACAAGGTAGTGCATGTTGTAGTCAGTTTTGATTATCAAAAAGAAAGCATGAGAGGCATTTTCCAAGATTTTGTCTCTTGAAGAGTTGAAACACCCCTAGCTTACTCTAAGAAACTTAGCATTGCCCACCATTCCAAGTCTGAAACTCATTCTCTCTATTTGGTACTGCATGTTGGTGCTATCCTCTACTGAACATTATGGCTGAAGATTCTATGCACATGTGTTTTTATTAGTGATCTTTATAGTGAAGAAGTTAGAGCTTGTGTCAAGGAGAAAAAAGAATGCTATTTCAGTGGTGAAAATTCAGAATCTGCAGCTGCAGGTACTTTTACACAACATAATTTTATATTTGTTATTTGGTCATTTGATCAAGGTTCTGCCTGGGCACAGCTATTATCCATTTTTAAAAAAATGGACGTGTCAAAAGTGGACACTCTCCAACAAACAAAAAGTACTTTAGAACTTTTAAATCAAATAGGAAAATGAATCTAAACATAAAATAAGACTCATGGGCCTTAACGAGGTGTGTGTGTTCAGAAAGACATAGGAATAAATAGTATATATTAGTAAAATATAAAGAGTATTATACAAATTTGGGCCAAATTCTCAATTTTTTTGGAAGTAATGTTTCATTCCGTGGCAGCCCATTATTTTCGGAGGAATCAAAGATTGAATTATTGATTCATTAAAAAAATAAATCATTTTAGAATTTTAATTTTACTGGAAAAAAGAAAAAGAGAGGATAATTTACAAAAATTTCCTTAGGTTTAGTGGAATGATATTGTATCCCAAAACTTAACAAAATAACACTCATCCGTTAACAGAACATTCCAAAATCTAAGAAAATTCTCTTCATCAAGTTCTAACCCATGGTTGAATGAATAATTTTTTTATTAATTAGTATTAAATATTACTATTCAACCAACTTAAACACCATAGGCACTTTCCAGCAACTTCTAGTTACTTGATTTCTTAACATTTTGAATGATCGAGTGGTTTTGTTTTGAGTTTATTTGCTCAATTTCTTTAAAGTTTTGAACAATAGATTTGGCTTCAAAGTTATTTTCGTTATTTGGGTTTAAACTTTAAATATTTGAACTTCTGATTTGAGTTTAAAAATTTGAACGTTTAAAGTTTAGGATTTGAACAATTTCTTTAAATTTCTTCTTTATTCTATTCTAATTTGGGTTTAAAGTTTAATTTCTTGGTTTGTGATGGTTGGTGTTTTCCAGTTATTCACAACGTCACATAATATATGGCGGTGACAACTCTATCTCCACAGAATTTACGCTTTTTCCATCCATGATTATCTTTTCTATGTGATATTCTAATTAACTAAAGGTTTCTCTTTGCCTTTTGCTTCACTTGGCTTTCCTACTTCAACTGTACAAATTCTTGAAAGTTTTCTCTCATTTCATTTTCATCACCTCCAAAAACAATTTTAGTAACTTCCATAATTTATTATCTCTCATTTCTTCCAAGCTTAAGTAAATCTTTCATTACCAAGGTCTGCACAGTTCCATCAAACATCTTAACTTTTACTGTACCTATTCTCAGAACCTTTATCTTTACTATTTGCTGCAGCAACTGCTGCATCCGCAGACTTTAACTTCTGACTACATGACTTTTCTTAGACTCCTCTAACTTTAGGGCAGCCCATTCCAGCAGGCAAATAACTATCAGAAAAAATTAAACAGAAGTATAAAACTGACAAAAAAAAAAAAAAAAAACTGAAAGTTGGAACAACCAATTGGTAGAAGATATGATATCAAACATAGAAAATACATAAGTTTTTTATATACGCAAAAATGATGTGATTACATAAGTGGCACAACCTACTGCCAATTGATCAAGTTGGAACAATACATCATCTACATGTTCCAAACTTATGCTCAAAATAAGCCACTACCAAAATAAGCCACTACCAAAATGGCATCTACATATGCCAAACCCCAACCCTAAAATAATTTACTACCACAATAAGGTTACGACAAGACATCTACATGTTCCTTGGGTCAAACCCAACTTGTCTTGCAAGGATTTGATCCTTGAGATTTTCAAAATAAAGTTTTTCCTTGTCATTCATGCTACTTGTATCCATAGTCATTATTCTTCCCTCCTCCCTAATAGTTTCAAGACGAAGCCTTTCCGCTTTGATGCGAAGAGCCTCTTTGTCTTGTTCATGTGATGCTTCAATATAGCGCAATTTTTTTTCCAAATAATCATCAAAGCCCTTATCACCATCTATCCTCTTTCGCTTAGCCTTTTCGGCTTTTCGACCAATTGGTCTCTCTAGCACCACTGTATCATCATCATTGCTATCAACTTGATCGACTGAACTTTGAGTTTGAGGGAGCCATTTTGATCTTTCCTTAAGCATACTCCACTTTGGTTGGTTCTTCAACACAACCCAACAATGTTCAAAAGCAAAAGCTACCTTTTTGCCGGTTTTTGAATTTGGTGTAGCTTGATATATATCCCTTGCTTCGTTCAACTAAATTTTTTAAAAATTAATAAAATAATTAGTGTCTTGAAACTATAAAGGAAATTAATATCTTGACACTATGGCAATATAATTGATACCTTGTCCTCATCAGTCGTACCGCTTCTATTTCGGGCTTCAACTTTCGCCATGAACCCAGCAAACCTACTTGTCTCCCTATTAATATTTCCCCATCGACTTGATAGGGAGGTACTAGTACGTGTGGTTCCATAAGTATTATTCTTGCAAAAAAACTCCCAAACTTTCTCCCAAAATTTATCACCCTTTTGATCAGTACCATGCACAGCATCCATGCCAATGTTAAGCCATGCAGCGATGAGGAGGAGGTCCTCATCTACACTGAAGTTGCCACCACGTTTTGTTGGATTAGGGGTGACAATTTCAACTTCCGGTATAGGCTGGATGGGCATTGAAGGATTTTGAGACCCACTTAAAAATGGTTCCACAAAATCGGAATCCCCTTGTAAGTAATTACCATATTGTTCAATGTGTTCTTGTAAAACCATCCCTTTTAAACAGGGAACTTAAAACAGTTAGTATATGAAGTAAATTAGTGTATGAAGTCAATTCTTATTTGTATCTTTACAATCAATATAAGCTAATATTTACATATGTGAGCAGCAATGTGTAGTATTGTGAAAGTGAAAATAATGGACTAAATGCAAAATGGGGTTGTACTACTACTTATCCCGAAGGAGGAAAAAAAAAAGATCCGTTTGCTTGTTTTTATTTTCGGGTAGCTGTGCATCTTAGAATCTACTTGTGTACTGTACTTCAGTTTTTTTTAAAAAAAAGCACTGTCAATCTGATTTCTAACAACACTGTCAATCTGAAGCTACCCATGTATTGAAGCTACATTGTCAATCTAACGACACTGTCAATCTGATTACTCGTGCATACTGTACTTTAGTAGCTACCCATGTATTGAAGCTATATTTCTAACAACACTCTCAATCTGATTCTTCGTGCTAGTTCCCCCTCTCCAGTTCTTCTAACTCGACAATTATCTCAATAAACTACGGATACACAGCTCCTTATTCTTCTATGACCCAAAGGTGCAAAAAGTCTAAAAAAAAAAAAGGATACAAGAATTGAACCTATGGCGTTTGTTTCATAATAATTGCTTTCTATCATTAGCCCAAGACAACAATGGATTCCTTTTTGGTTTAGGTGGGATTCAACCACAAGAGACTTTCCAAGGTAAGCTATTTCCAACCCACAATTGAAGTTAATACTCTACAAGGTGTACTCTATGGAGTAACCAATATCTGAAATTCTTGCACAATGCATCTATATTATAGCAAGATCATGCATCACTATTTTTATATTTAAAGCATCTTGCATACACCAAAAACCAATCCATGTCTTGGCACAATGGTAAAGAATATAGAGCAAACCCCATAAGTGCAAATCCTATCATACCAATCCAAAAAATAATAATCTCATTCTTTAAAAGTAAATTTTTTGAAATTGATTACTTGTTAAATGAGCAGTGAAGAAATCAATCCATGATCTCTTTATTAAAAAAAAATATTCTCAATCTGCTATTGAATATGAAATTATGTGTGATTGGGTATATGCCAATGTCTTTATAGAATAGTTATCCTTTATATTATACTCTCTCTATCTGTCTCACAGGTGCACCTAGTATCATCAGCAATTAGAAACTACTCATATAATTAGTTGAACCTTGAAGAGAATGCTCAAGGCCTACCTCAGAAAGAAGCTAACTCATAGCATATAATCTATTAATGCTCTTTATACTGAATGAGCCTTATTATATCTCCTAAGTCCTGACCCTTTAGTCATTTTCTGCACAGCATACCATTCTACCATCCCTAGCAAATTCAGTTACTTTTATCAGAAAATTGTCAGAAATATTTTCATTTCGGAATCCAAATCTTAACAAAATCAGCCTAAACCATATCCAACCACTAATTTGCCACCCTTTCCCAATTCAACTACAAGCTTACTATATCCAAAATTCAGCTCAACAAAGAGCAAAGCTCTAAGCCTCCAACCCGTATTTCTGCTTATCAAAAAACTATAAATATAAAAATAAAAAGGCTCCAAAAGAAAGTGTGCCCTAACCCCTAAACAAGTTTAGTTACTTTTATCACAAAATTCCCGGAATTATTTCCATTTTAGCATCTAAAAATTTACAATGCTAGTCTGAACCATATCCAACCACTAATTTTTAATCCTTTCCCAATTCAATAGAAACTTACATATCCAAAATTAAGCTGAACACAGAGTTAAGCTCCAAAACAGAGCGTGCCCTAACATCTATTCAAAATTCAGTTACATCTTTTTTCTTCAGAATAAGTTACAAATATCAGTTATTTTTATCACAAACTTGTCAAAAAGTTCCCATTTTAGTATCTACAAATTAACAACAGTATCCTGAACCATACCCACCTACTAAATTTTCATTCTTTCCCAGTTAAACTAAAAACTTATATAAAAAATTCAGCTTAACGCATTGCTAAGATCCAATACAAAGCATGCCTTAACCTCTATACAAATTCAGTTACTTTAATCACAAAATTATCAGGAATATTCCCATTTCATCCATCCAAAGGGGAACAGAAACAAAGTGAAAAGAGAGAAGCGAGAGAAATAGATAGAGAGGGAAACTTACTGGTATGGAAGATGAACCTGAGCAAATTTTTTTATGATGCTAATCCCGTGCCAGAGAGCGAAAACCCGTCGTTGATGAAGTTGAATCTCTGCAAACATCAACAACAATTCTTTGATCAAAACCCAAACACAAACACAAGCTGAATCCCTCTTTTTCTTGCAGAGAGAGAAAAGAAACACAAACAAAAAAACTCTAATACATTATCAAAACCCACCTTACAGTTAGCACCAACACCGATGGAGCTGAATCCCCCACACCGACGGAGCTTAGTTGAACCTTGAGTGTCGGTTTGAAGAGAGAGTGATAGAGTGAAGAGTTAAATGGGTACTATCTAGAGTGTTGGGTTTATAAGATGAGTGAGGGTGAGGGTGAATCGGTAAAGGGATTTGGAGATGGGTCTGATTAAATCGGTTGAGGGTGAGGGTGAATCGGTAAAGGGATTCGGCTGAGGGTGAGGGTGAATCGGTAAAGGGATTTGGAGATGGGTCTGATTAAATCGGTTGAGGGTGAGGGTGAATCGGGATTTGGAGATGGGTCTGAGATGAGACGCCGTGTGAAGCGTCGGCAATGGAGATGGGTGAGGGTGAATCGGTTGAGCTTCAGCGAATCCACATGGTGTGTGATGTTGATGTTGATGTTGGGAGGAGTATGCTGTTTGGGTCTGAAGAGAGGAGAGAGCAGATGGAGAAACAGAACAAAGAAGAGAGAGAAGAGCACTGAAGTACCGTGATAGTGGAGAGAGAAAAAGTTCAGCGGGAAAGGATGGAATAAAATATATATTTTTCTTTTACCATTGTGCTACAGTACAATTCTAAGTTTAGAATTGTACTGTAGCACTATTGCAAAAAATTTTGCAATAGTGTGGTTTAGCATTGTTTGATGCAAGTACTTTTATCCTCAAAAATGTTAAAAATGCCTTAAATATGACTTTAGCATTTTTCAATGCTTGTGCTCTAAGCCAACAAAGGGAAGTTTCTTGTTCTACTGTGTCACCAACCCCTTGAGAAACAGCAGAGACACTCAGTGGTTACCTTTAAACTACTCCTGTCTGGATTGTCAAAAGTTGTCAGGATGGCCACCTCCAAAATAGACTAAGGTGGCAACACGTCCAACAAAGGCTGCGGTCTCCCATTCCAGATTTCTACAATTTCTGACAAGATTTCACAAAAAATCAACCCACAGTAATCTTCTAAGGACTTTGATGAACAAAACTCAGGAAGATCTTCAGCAACGGAGCCACCACGCACCGCCACAAACTCCAAAACGACACGCGGGTTTCTCATTCAAATCTGCACAAGTCTGAGAAAATTTTCACAAAACGGGTGCCATCACTAGATCCATCGGCCCACGATCAACAAAACCCAAAAATTTCAAGCCCAAAAACGGCTGCACGCGCCACCACGCGCCGCCACAATCTCTCAATGAACCGCGGCCTAGGCCTTCAAATTTGTGCAAACCTGCTCAGAATTTTACAAAACTGACCACACAGGGGTCTTGTACGGCCTTAGAACTAAAAAACCTTAAAATTTCAAGGCCAGAAACACGTCCACGCGCCGCCACGCGCCTCTTGAAGCTCCGACAAACGCTGCTTTCAGTTTCACGCGCTTACACGCGCCGACACTGACAGCCAGGCGCTCGCACGTGCCACACGTGCCACTCGCGTCCTCAGCACTGTGACGTCATGGATGACGTCACCATCCACTACGGTCTGACCCTTCGACCCGGACCGACCCGGTTTGACCCGGATCCGGACCCCTTAAAAAAAATTAAAAAAATATTAAATTAAATAAAAAAAAAAGACTTTGACCAAGCAGAACTTTGACCATGACCAAAAAGTCAAAAATTTTAAAATGGACCTGTCCCGCTCAATTTTTCGAGTATATTCCGATTTTAGGACCCGTTTTTTCATTCGAGGCTCGAAAATTGTGCAAACGCCCAATTTCCAAAAAAAGTTGACTTTTGTGCAAATGTTGACCAAACGTCAAAATTTTTAAGATGGACCTATTTTACTCAATTTCTCGTATACATTCCAATTTTGGAGTCCGTTCCGTCATTTGAGACTTGGAAATTGCAAAAAAATGACTCAATTCCAAGGGTTCAAAAGTTAGGCCCTCAAGATCAAAATTTGAGATTCATCCATTTAATTGGGATCCCTTCAGGGTTATTCTCTAGACTTCATCAAGACTTCCCTTTCAATGTATAAATGAACTCTCACAAGTGTGTCTTGAAATTACACTGGGTCATTAGTTCAATCTGCTATTCCTGTTCGGTGCCTACTAGTCTCCAACTTACCATTCCCACCTACCGTTCCCATCTACCGTTCTCACCAAAAATTCTCAACTACCATTCTCAGCTACCTATCTACCATTCTTCGTCTCTCCACTATAAATAGAAGGGCCGGGTTCATCAAAAACTCATCCGAAAAAAAAAAAAAAAAATACACTGAATCATGAAATGAAGAGTTGCTTCTTTCAGATTTTCAAGTCCTCATTTTGATGGCCATTTCTCACTATGACCTCATCATTCTCAACACCTAGCAACCGATATTGCTTCATAATCAGTTCGAGATCAACCCTCTCATGGTTCGGTCGAAACCTTCTTACAACATCATTGTAGTTTTGAGATCCAAACAAACTTTGTTTCTCCACTTAACGACTACATTTGCCCATAAAATTACTCATAACAAGGCCTGCATCGTCCTCCCATGCTTCCGTGGACTTGGTTGGCCAGGAAACCCAAGTCCAGCGGACACGCCTGTTCCTAACCTCAGGGCTCCTGTAGTCTCTTTCCAATTGCTTGGTCTTCCAGTAGAAGCAGTGGTTTGGAACAAACAGCAACTTGGCTAGTTTCTAAGACCAGAATCACAAGTTAGCTCCATCTTTCATTTTTCTGTGCTTTTCCAACAAGTGGCAGTAGGTGAAGATGGTAAAAAGTGTTGGGGTATCTTACAAATTGTTTTCCATCCGACACTTAAAACGACCTCCAAGGCGCCAGCTCATCAGAATTCAGCCTTTGGTGCCGGTAAATGGTCACCAAAACCTTATTCCATGTCCCCACTACTATGGGACCCAAAGGTCATCGTTGCTGGTACCTCAAAACTCATTTTCTGGAATTACTCCAACTTAAAATCAGCTTGAAGAATTTAAGAATGTACTCTTCTGAAATTACTTCAACTTAACGTCCGTCGGCATGGTCCCATCACACAGGCACATTCAATTACTCGCCGCCGGACCTTATTCAGCATGCAATCAGTCTCATATCCAAAGATGTACTTCCCATAAATATCTACAATAGAAGTTCCCCAACATACAGGGCCAGCACCATGGTGGCATATGTTTTGCCCATTTGCTTTGCTTCATTTCTGTTTTCTTCATTGCCACCACCAGCATACCCAGAATCCATAAGCTTCTGAAATTACCTCAATTTAACTTGAGTGATATAATTACACACGCACATTCAACCACTTTCCCACATGCCCTCGCTGTAATCCAAAGCATAATCTTCTGAAATAACTTCACCAGAACATCTTAAGAACACAACGCTAGCCTCATGACTCTGCATGCTGTATCCAGTCACCATTCTCTCATCTTCCCCATCTTCTACACCCTGTGATCGCCGCCAACGGTCCAAAATACTCTCTTGAAGTTACTTCAACTTAACTTCTGCTGAGAAGGCTCCATCACGCGAGTACATTCAAATACTCGCAAACCCATTTTTGGTCTCATCAAAGCCTTTCATATGGGTGGGTCTACTCTTCAGAAATTATTTCATCCTGCTAAAAGCTCCACCACCTTCAATAGCTCCACCACCTTCAACTACTTCACTT
This sequence comes from Quercus robur, assembly GCF_932294415.1. Lineage (NCBI taxonomy): Eukaryota > Viridiplantae > Streptophyta > Magnoliopsida > Fagales > Fagaceae > Quercus > Quercus robur. The sequence goes on from NC_065538.1 coordinate 49,773,408, forward strand.
AAAGAGTTAAGTACCAAAAATCCATTTTTCGAAACTCATTTCCACACCACACTTCGAGACTGTGTGCATGAACGAGTCTCGAGGGGGCATTTGTAGAGAGGGAAAATTCTCGACCTATCACAAGCTGACACGTCACATTACCAAGTCCACAAAATACAGCCAATTACAAAGCACCACGTACTGCTGCTAGGTTTTGCTATCACTATTCAGAAGCCAACAGAAATTTGCCAAGTGTCATGCAAAAACCAATCACACATCAGCGCACGTGTAAGCGATGACACAAGCAACCTCGCATGTGTAAGCGATGACTTAAGCAGACCAATCAGGCTGTGACATGTGTCACCAATCAAGCTCCGCCACATGTCACTCACCCACCCCCAAACTCCTATAAATAGAAGCCTTCCTAAGACATTTAGGAGGACCAGAATTGAGAAGTGAAGAAGCTTTGCGAAGATCAAGCCTCAAAGCCTTCAAGAACTTCAACCCTAAAATCGGAGAACATTCGAAGCAGAATCATCCAGATCATCTACCTAGATCCTAAAGTTTGTGGGAATCAAGCTCAAAGGTCTGAAAACATTAACAAATCATAAATCAGTGAAGCTCTACGTATTCAAACTTCCAAAGCCCCGAAGAAATTCCACCACAAATCTTCAAATACAAAGAACATTCGAAACAGAATCATCCAAACTATCTGCCTAGATCTCAAAGTTCACTGGAATCAAGCTCAAAAGCCTCTAGAAACCTCAAACAACCACAAATCAGTGAAGCTCCATGGATTCAAGCCTCTAAAGCCCCGGAGAACTTCCACAACAAACCTTTGAAGACGAAGAACACACGAAGAACACGAAGAACGTGAAGAACAAAGGATTTCCAACAAGCTCATAGCTAGAGATTCATTGTAATTCTGTTCCAAAGATCTTCGATCCATTCTTCAGCCAAATTGAAGTACATTGGGTGTTCAAATCAAAATCACATTACTATAAATCCAATCAACAAATCTTTCAAGGAGATTGAATCAGAGGATCAATCTTTTGTAATTACAAAGAATTGTACCACACAATCATCAATACAAACTTGCATTTGTGAAACTATTTCACTTGTTTGACTTATTTCGAAACGAGAAATTTAGTTGCTTACAACAACGTAACTTCCACATTCCCAGGTAAAAGACGTGATCAATACGGAGTAAGAATTTTTTTTCCATTGTTAAAACTTGATTCAGAAGCAACAGTGGTTATCAAAATACTTGTGAGATCCCGTGCCATTAAAGAGAGCTCTAGAAATCGATTGTAATGCTCTTTCCACCAAGAGAGAACTTCCAATTTTGAATTTTGCTTTCCGTTAAGTCTAGGCTCTTTTAAATACAAGCCCAACTGAGATTTTTTTGTTTTGGCACCACGACCACTTTCATAATGATCAAATTCCTAATTATTAAAAAATAATACAACACAATATTACAATAAAAAATAATACCACACAATATTACAATCTTCACTTACATCATCTTTCTTATCCTTTAATACAACCCAGCTAAGTCCTGAATGAAATATATATATATATATATATATATATAATGGTTGTCTTGACTACAGATGAGTGATGACTCTTCGTTTCTTGACAACCTTGGTCGGCCCATGTCTTGTCCTTTATGTAGGTTGTGATGTGTTGTACTTGTCGGCAAAGCAAGCACAGCAGCTAGGCAGCCTAGGCTAGCTAGCTTTTATTGGTAATGGTACTTTTGATGATTTTTTTTTTTTTTGGGGGGCTTGGTGGTACTTTTGATAAATTAAATAATTATTTTTTATAGTATATTAATTATTACTTTTGATATTTTGTGTTTTATGTATTTAGGGTATGTTTGGATAGAATTTATTTTGCTACAATTAAAAACTGAAAATTGAAAGCACTATAGCGAAATAATTTTTAGATGTGTAAATAGTACCGTGGGACCTATTTTTAATGAAAAAATTGATAAAAAATGAAATTTGTAGGTCAATAAACAGTGCACAGATGCACTGTTTACGGAAAACTGGTCAAATATTGCGGCTACTGTTCATGTACAGTATATGAACAGTAGCCACTTGTGGAGGAAAACGCATGAAAGAAGAAAAAAAAGAAAAAAAAAAGGAGTAAACACAGCAACGCTGCAAACGCAACACTCTATCCAAACATTACCTTAGTATCAAAACGTAATTAAAATATTTTTTTGTGCGAAATTTTTTAACAAGATGGGTCACGAATTATTCGGGTCGGGTTAGATTGACCTGTAAAAAAATTGAATCGGGTTACAGGTTAATCCATTTTATTTCGGGTCAAAAAAATAGGATTGATCAGGCATTTCTCAAGTCGGATCAGAAAATTCTAACATTTATTATCAAGTCTAGTGGGTAGTGGGGTTAGGAGGGGCTTTTATACGTGGGAAACCAAAATCTGATCTTGACTTCTCCTTTTTTTTTTTTTAATTCTTTTTTTTCTTTTTTTTTTTTAACTGATTGGACGTTACAGAGTGTGTTCGTGTCGTGTAGTGGGAAGTAATTAGGATACGTGAGGCACATGGGACACCAAAAAAATCTGACCATTCCTTTTTTTTCTTTCTTTTTCTTTTTTTTTTAACTAGGGCGTTACAGATATATTTGACCTTAGCAATTGCATTTCCATTTCATTTACTGGAGAAACTCAGTGATCTATCATGGCTACCAAAGTACATCTTTTCAAATTTGTTTCCTTGCTCTTCTTCTTTTGCATGTGGACTCCTCATGCTGCACAATATTGGAATATAACATTGGAGGGTGATAGTCTCAAACCAGGTGACACGCTAAATTCCTCAAGTAGACTACCTTCAGCAGAAAAGAAGTTCTATTTATTGTTTGCAACGATGCCAGTGGCAGGAACTACTCAATTTTTGGTAATAATGGACGCGAGTGCTGACCGTGGTGGTAATTTTGTATATGTTGCTAATCCAGGCAATCCTATTGCCCAGGATTCGAGCGTGCTCACCTTGGACAGTGCTGGAACATTGAAAATTACACGTAAAGGTGAGGATCCTATAATATTATACTTCTCTACTCAACCTACTATGAACACTATCGCCACACTACTGGACTCTGGTAATCTTATCTTGAAAGAAGTGCACTCTGATGGATCTACGAAGCGTGTGCTATGGCAAAGTTTTGATCATCCTATAGACACGCTTTTGCCAAATATGAAATTGGGTGTTAACCACAAAACAGGCCAGACTTGGTCACTTACATGTTGGTTAACTGATCAAATCATAGCTCCAGGGCCTTTTACTCTTGAATGGGATCCCAAGGGACGCGAATTGATCATTCGGCGACGAGGGGTGATTTATTGGACAAGTGGCAACAAATTTCAGAACATGTTACTGGACAAGAGTATGTATAATTTCATGGTCGCTACAAATGGGGATGAAGAATACTTCAGTTATAATATTACAGGTCAAAGTCAGCAGTCAGAATGGATGATTAATCAGATGGGTCGATTACAAGAAATAAAAGGACCAATTATTGCCGATGCAGGTCTTTGTTATGGCTATAACACAAACGGAGGATGCCAGAGATGGAAACAGCCAGAGTGTAGGCATCGTGGTGACACATTTGAGCTTCAATCTGGCACTTTCTACACAGAGGAATCAAGTTTTCTAGACAGCCAGAATCTTAGCACCAGTGATTGTAGGCATGCTTGCTGGAGCAACTGTAGCTGTGTGGCTTTTTCTTCTCTATTTTATAATGGCACTGGATGCGCATTTTGGACAGAAAAGGGGAGCTTCATTCAGGGAGACTCAGGATCAGTTTATATTCTTTCACCAAACCATTCTCGCAGAGGTAAGTTAACTAGTTCCTTGTGCTAGCAACAAAACACAAGTTGGGTTAATAAACTTTTTAACGGTTCTCACTTGCCACAACAGCAAGTAGCGGCGTAATCGAGATTTTAGTTTGAGGGTAAAGATGAAAATAAAGAGTTGAAGACAAAATTAACTTCAAAAATTTTTAATTATTGCAATTAAAAAAATATCTTGACTAATTCAACATAAAAATTGATTAGCATAAGAAAAATATAACGTTAGTGTAAAGTTTTTTAATTTACTTTTGAGAAAAATTTAAGTGTTAAATATATATATATTTTTTTTGAAAAAAATGTAAATGTTAAGTTATTATTTATTTTTTATAGCATAACGTTAGATTTAGTATAAATGTTGTTGGACTTTTTTTTTTTTTTTTTTTGAGAATCAAATGTTGTTGCACTTAAGATGTTTCACAAGTGACTATGTATATTTTTCGAAAATGAAAAAGATTCTAATCTAGATATAAAATATATATAAAAAAAATCATTTCATTATTTAGAAGTAAAATGAAAAAATAAATTAACTAAAATTATGTTGTTATACTAAAATGTTTTCAAATGTTCTATGTACGACTTGATTTTAAAAATAAATAAATTGTATGACGTTTTTTATTTTTAAATCAAATTAAAAGGATTTATGTTTATTAATTCTATCCTATATTGTGTTCATTGTGAAAGCACGGCAGAAGAATTATTGAAAGCAACATGAATTATTGGAGATATGTTGCAATAATATACCATTTTTTAACTTTAAAACTATATATATTACATATAAGAATTTTTTTTCTAGATTATATCATATGAGTTTGAAATATTTTCAAAATAAAATTTCAAGTCAAAGCTATTAATTATTACCAAAAGTGATTTTTTTTTTTTTTAAGGGAATATCATCATCAGCCAAGAAAAGTTCATTACAGGTGGAGTCATGAGTTACAGCCCTGTAGTGTGATTACATGCAGACCATAAGCTTAAAGCAAACAGAAACATATACAAAGCAATTTCTATATCAGCAAGTGTTATTTTATTTTGTTTTATTTTATTTTTTTGTCTTTATACTTTCTGCTGCAACCATCTGCTTAACTCCAATAATGATCACTAATACGGGTACTTCTAAATTTCTAATTAAAATGTAGGAATGAAGAAAAAGATACGGAATGTCACTATCATTACCGTTGCTTTGCTTGTAATTTGTCTCTTTGTATTGTGTTACGTGCTAAGAAGGAGAGAGATTGTACTTGAAGGTACATTGTTCACAAATGGAATCCACACGTTAGATTGAATTCAGCAATTTCTTAATTATTTGTTATATATTAAATGTTAAATTTATACAGGAAATAATGAAACAAAGGTTGAAAAGGAGTTGCTAGATTTGGTGACTTCAGAGAGATCAATCAATGACAATGTGATTCCAGATAATGGAAAGAGGGACCATGATTTGACTGTCTTTAGTTATGCAAGTGTTATGGCCGCCACAAATAACTTCTCCTTGGCAAACAAGCTTGGAGAGGGGGGCTTTGGGCCTGTTTATATGGTAAGCTCGAAATAAATTTGTAAAGAAAGATGTTATAACTAATTGTAACACTGACTCAAGCCTTATTAATTTTATCATCACATCAGGGAAAATTGATAACAGGGCAAAATATAGCTGTTAAGCGATTATCAAGACATTCAGGACAAGGAGGTGTTGAATTTAAGAATGAGTTGATACTCATATCTAAACTCCAACACATGAATCTTGTTAAACTTCTGGGTTGCTGCATTTATGAAGAAGAGAGAATGTTAATCTATGAATACATGCCCAACAAAAGCTTGGACTACTTTATATTTGGTTAGAGAAAAAAAAAAAACCTTTCAATTTATCTTAAGACTTCATTTGCTTCCTCAATGAATATATATATATATATATATATCATATTTTACTTTTTATGTTGGATAGATTCAAATAGAAGCATGCTGTTAGATTGGAAGAAACGCTTCAATATAATTGAAGGAATTGCTCAAGGATTGATCTATCTCCATAAATACTCAAGATTAAGAGTGGTTCATAGAGATTTAAAAGCTAGCAATATACTCCTTGATGAAAATATGAACCCCAAAATTTCTGATTTTGGCATGGCAAGAATTTTTCAACAAAATGAACATGAATCAACTACAACCAGGATTGTGGGGACATAGTAAGTATACAAATATATACATTTTTAAATTGTTTTTCTTTAAATGCTTGGTATTATTTCTTTTACTTGATTATTAATGGAGTTATAATTAATTAAACATAAAACTTATTTTATGATTTGATGCAGTGGATATATGTCTCCTGAGTATGCCATGGAAGGAGTTTTTTCTGTAAAGTCTGATGTCTACAGTTTTGGAGTTCTAATGCTTGAAATTCTGAGTGGCAGAAGGAATAATAGCTTTTACCAGATCGAGCACCCACTCAATCTTGTTGGATACGTATGTCAAACACATATCAACTTTCGATAATCTGTTGATGTTTTTATTATGTGAGCTATTGACATTATACAATCTTGTCTCAGGCATGGGACTTGTGGAAGGAAGACAAAGGGGTAGAACTAATGGATCCAGCACTAAATGATTCTTGTATTAAACAACAACTATTGAGATGCATACAAGTCAGTCTCTTATGCGTGGAAGAGAATGCAGTTAATAGGCCAACAATGTCTGGTGTCATATCCATGATGACAAATGAAAATATGCTACTGCCATCGCCTAAAAAACCAGCGTTTTCATTTGGAAGAAAAGAAAATGAGAATGAAGCAGAAATTCATTCAGCATATGGCTTGTCTTTTTCTAGTATGACTGCTCGCTAAATAACTACAACGTGTTGTTTTGTATTTCTTCATACTCAAATGTAAGGTTCGTATCAGACAGCTCTTCACTTATTATTAGTGTCTCCCTTAAATGCTTTTGTAACAATAAAGGTTGCTCATTTTACGGCACATCGCGGTTTGGCACTTTGATACTTTGATACGTAAGAAACTATTAAACCAGTTAAGCTAACTAAAACTGATTAGTTTAATACATTCTAAAGTTTCAATATATAACAGATTTATTTTCATATGAACGTAAATCTTCATATTAAAGGGCTTTTTTGTAATTTAAATTTGTATATGAGTGCTCTCCTATTGGCAATTTGGCATTCACATGAGGATGGGTCCTAGACAACTTAGCCTGGGGTAGGTACGGTTGAACTTGGCCCATTGCCCTAGAGCCACAGTTAATTTCCTGTAGTTTCTCCTATTATCAGGTCTGCAAAGTTTATATTGATAGGTTGCTTACAACAAACTGTTGGAGGGATTCAATTAAATCTTGAAGACCAGAGAATCTCTACTCGAGGGAAAGGTTTCTTGGATCCAATATATGAATCTTTACTCTCATAGAGTGCTTTTTGATGAACAGGAAATTTTATTGACAGAAAAACTAAACTATGAGATGATATACTCTTGTAGACTGTTAGCCCAACATGGTTATGACATTCACATAATGTGAGAGAAAGAGTGCTTATATCTGATACATATTATCTACATAAGAAGCTAACTGTTTTTTGGTTGTTTCTTTTTTTCATTTTTCTCATACTTACGGAACTATTTACCACGCACACAGGAAATTTAAAAAGTAGAAAAGTATTAATAAAAATCATCAGAGATAACAAAGGAATTGCATAAAATTTGGTGTTCTAAAGGGAGTCCCCATGAGGATAAAAAGCCATTGCCATATAGCCCCAACCTACGCCATTTTTTCTGGAAAATAAATTCCTCTATTTGGACTTCTATCTAGTCAATTTTGCTATTTACAATTTTAATTTTAGAGAATTTCAATCTATGACATCCGCTCTTGATGATAACTCTTTATTATTAGACCAAGATACCAATAAGTTTTTAGAGTAGGCGGAGATTGACCCTTAGATCTCTTATTCAACTATCGAAAACTTTATCAGTTGAGCTAACTGGAACTTACAAAAGAAATAAATTAAAGTTTTTATCATAACTTTCAATTTAAAAGTTAGAATAAGATTTCATTTGTTTTGGAGTGTTTCTTATAATTCAAAGAATTTGATTTTGTAATTCACCTAATTTTTCAATTGTGACAATTTCCCTATTTTCTAGCCTAATTTTGTGCTTAACACGAATTGGGGTGTTATAGGGTCTCCTAGCTAATAGGGTCATGCGATGGTGTCATGAGACCACCTTTTCATAGCATATGAGACCTACACATGGTGAGACAAACTTATAAGTTACTTTTTCCTCTTTGCCACCTTTTCAGGGTTTACTAAAGGTATCCTAGCTGCTCTTGGATTTCTTGTCTTATTGATATTTGTGTTGTAGCTTTAAAGGTAATTCATAATTTAAGTAATAAAATTTTGGAAAGTTTTTCTCCTTCCTTTTTGGTGGATTCTTTGCATTCTCCTAGTAAATTCTAGGAAAACCTTATGGCATGTTTGGTTGGAATGATTTTAGGGAGGATGGAAAAAAAAAAAGAAAAAAAAGAAAAAGGAAAATATGAGAGAAAATGGTTGGGGTGTTTGGTTGGGAGGGGAGGGAAGAGAAAAAAATGATGGGGTCAAGTGTTTTCTTCTCGAACACACCAAAACTCTATCTTCCCAAATTAGAGAGAAAATAGAGGGAGAAGAATAGTTGCAGTCAAATTATTGAACTATCCTCTCCTCTTTATCATGGTTTTGAAACACGGACCAGACTGGACCAGACCGTACGATCCGATTAGGTTAACTGCGAACCTCTCCTCATTCCGATTCTTTTAACCTTAAGAACCTTTTTTATGAATAAAAAGCATGAACCCATGTGAACCATGGTCGAACCGCACGGTTCTCGAAACCGTAAACGATTCTCACGGTCTTTTTTCAGCTAACACCAACATACACTTTGGACCTTTTTTTTAGATCTAGAACCAAAGGATTGGTAGTAAAAAAATAATAATAAATAGGGAAGAAGAAGACGACTAAGTAGGGGCTGCACCAAGTACTTGAAGCAGCAGGTTGCCCACACATGTCGCTAGTCATGCCTTCATCTTTTGCTGTTGTTTCTCCTTTTTCTTCTTCTTCTTTTTCTTCTTCCTCTTTCTTCTTTCTTCTTTTTCTATTTTCTTTTGTGTCTCCACTTTCTCGCTTTTAGTTTTTCTATTCCTTTTTTATTTGTGTTTCTCGCTTTTAGTTTTTGTATTCCTTTTTTATTTGTGTTTCCAAAGCCCCTCTGCATGATTACATTGGAAAGGAATAAGATATTTCGCATTTTGCGCATCTTACTTAAGAATTAAGATATTTGTCACATGAAAGTTCAAATATGTGTATAAAACACCCTTGAACGTTTAGACCCCCAAATACAAAATAACCAATTCAAGCTTTATGTCAAACAACTAGTGTGCGGAAAATGAACATAAGCTATAAACAGAATTGGAAATCAATCTAAGCCAATTATAAATCACATCAGCAGAAAATAAAAGGCAAAGATAAAGGGAAGAGAGATGCAAACACAAGAACAACACACGATGTGTTATCGAAGAGGAAACCGAAGCCCTCGGCGTAAAACCTCTCCGCCGCCCTCCAAGCGGTCAATAATCCACTAGAAAATGTAGTTGGGATACATGAACAGCAATAGACCCTCCAAGCCTAATCTACCCGATGTACCTAAGCCCTCCAAGCTTCTTGCTCCAACGAGGTTGCGCCGAACCTTTTTCTTTTCTAGCTTACCGGATTCCGCTACTAGACCATAGCATCCGCCATCCTTGGCATCTTCCAATGCTTCCCAAAACTCCAAAACACTCAACACTCTAAATGGGTGTGGGTGGTGTTTGGATAGAAATCTCCTCTCAATAGGTATGACAATGAGAGAGGGAATGAGAAGAGACTACAAAGATTTCTCTCTAAGAATGAGTAGCTCTCTCTAATTGGGTGGGTGTTTTGAAGAAACCTCTCTTAGGGTTTTTCTTTCTAAATAGCCACACATATCTTGTGGGAATGAGGGGTATTTATACTGGTGTGAGAATGGAATACGAAGAGTCAATTTTTCCAAAAATAGGGCTGGCTGGCGACTTGACCTCGCGACTTGACTGAGTCGCGAGTTCAAGTCGCGAGCTAACTTAATGGCCAGTCTGGATTTTTGTCGTGTAGTGCTCCAGGTGGTGTGACTGTTCAGCTCCCCTGCATGCTCTGCACGTGAGTAACTTTTGGCGGCTTGCAAGCCGCGAGCCACCCGCGAGTCCTAGCCGCGAGTCTCTTCTTCACTGCACTGTCTTGAGCATTTCTTCACACTCTCTCACACACTACCCTTACATGATTCCCACCTAAATACAAGGTTTCTAAGTGCTATATTACAAGAAAATTTGTCATGGAATAAAGCCAACACATGGTTGATTAAATTCAACCTTACATCACATGATCTAAAGACTTAGGTATTTATATATATAGAACTCTAATATGTATTGTTGGCAAACTATGATCAAAACAATGTGTTTAGAAGTGTTTTAGTCTTGCTCAAAGTTGTATATTTTATGTAAAGTTGGAATCGAGCTAATGTAGAAAGTATTGTGCATTTCGCCCTGGCTAGATCGATCGAAGCTTAGGCTCGATCGATCGAATCTCGGGCAGAATGTGTTTTTCTGCAGATTTCCAACTCAGCCCTAGTTGTTTAAAACGTTTAGGGTTTTCTAATTTGTCCTAAGTATAAAAGGCAAACCCTAGCCACGTTTTAGTGTTGCTCATATTGCTGTTTGTGAAAATCTCTTGTGAGATCTAAAGGAGCTTTCCTTTACACAAACTTGGGGTTTTCAAGGAGGAGATTTTATCTACACCTTGATGATCAACTCAGTTGTTGCCATTGAAGTTTAAAGAAAACACAAGCAGGTGTGCTTGTATCTAGTGGTGAATCCAAGAAAGAAAGAGTCCGTGGATTCAAAGTTTGCACATGGTCGTGTCAGTAAGTTCTACTGGTTGATAGCAATAAGAAGTCGAGTATGGGGGCTTGTAAGTCTTATTATATGAACTTCAATTCTTTCTAGTGGATTTACTTTTTACCTTGAGGATAGTTAGGTTAAATCCTTCCCAGATTTTTTACCGGTTTGGTTTCCTGGGTGATCATATCTTTGTGTTATTTATCTTTCTGCTGCTTTGCATGATATGATCTTTATGATTGTGATAACCTAGCTTTGTTAAATTGGATTAACTAATAACTTGGCTAATTACCTAGGTTAATTCAATTGTGTTTTAAGGGGTCTAAAAACGTTTAAAACGTTTAGGGTTTTCTAATTTGTCCTAAGTATAAAAGGCAAACCCTAGCCACGTTTTAGTGTTGCTCATATTGCTGTTTGTGAAAATCTCTTGTGAGATCTAAAGGAGCTTTCCTTTACACAAACTTGGGGTTTTCAAGGAGGAGATTTTATCTACACCTTGATGATCAACTCAGTTGTTGCCATTGAAGTTTAAAGAAAACACAAGCAGGTGTGCTTGTATCTAGTGGTGAATCCAAGAAAGAAAGAGTCCGTGGATTCAAAGTTTGCACATGGTCGTGTCAGTAAGTTCTACTGGTTGATAGCAATAAGAAGTCGAGTATGGGGGCTTGTAAGTCTTATTATATGAACTTTAATTCTTTCTAGTGGATTTACTTTTTACCTTGAGGATAGTTAGGTTAAATCCTTCCCAGATTTTTTACCGGTTTGGTTTCCTGGGTGATCATATCTTTGTGTTATTTATCTTTCTGCTGCTTTGCATGATATGATCTTTATGATTGTGATAACCTAGCTTTGTTAAATTGGATTAACTAACAACTTGGCTAATTACCTAGGTTAATTCAATTGTGTTTTAAGGGGTCTAAAAACTATCAAGTGGTATCAGAGCGGGTTACTCTCTTGTTGTTGATGTTTTGATCACTGAGCTGATTCTTGACTCCTGTTGTCATGGAACACAGACATTCTCTAGTTATTCCTCCTCACTTTGATGAGAATAATTATGCTTATTGGAAAGTAAGGATGAAAGCATTCCTGAAATCGATTGATGAGAGAGTCTAGAACTCCGTTGAATACGGATGGGAGAAGCCCACTACTCCTATTAGTGAGTGGGAAACTTCTCAAAAAGAAGTAGTTGTATTCAATAGCAAGGTTATGAATGCTATCTTTAACGCTGTTTCTAAGGAGGAATTTAAGAGAATCTCTAATGTTGAGGTTGTTCATACTGCTTGAAATATCCTCTAGACTATGCATGAAGGCACAAAGGCTGTCAAAATCAATAAATTGTAGGTTTTGACTTCTAAATTTAAAAGCATTAGGATGTTTGATGATGAATCTTTTGATGAATTCTATGCTAAATTGAATGATATTGTTAATTCTGATTTTAACTTGGGTGAAATCTATGATCAACCTAAAATTGTTAGGAAGATTCTTAGATCTTTAACTGAAGACTTTAGACCCAAGGTGACTGCCATTACTGAAAGCAAGGATGTGGACTCCATCCCTGTTGATGAACTTGTAGGATCTCTTCAATCTTATGAGTTGGACCTGCTCACAACTACCAAATCCAAATCAATGGCTCTTAAGTCAGTTGATGATGTTGAAGGTGGTGGATTTGATGATGAGCTCTCTGCTACAGAGATTGCTTACCTTGCCAAGAATTTTAGAAATTTTTTCAGAAATAGTAACAGAAAGGCAAGAGGCACGAACACTACTGAACTTAGAAACTTTAGGAAGCATGATCCCACTAAGGTTAACAATAATGATAAACCTAGAGAAAAAGTAGGTCAATCTTCTAATAATTCTTTAGGTTCTCAGTGTTTTGAATGTCAAGGGTATGGTCACATGAAATCTGAATGTCCTACCTATTTGAAGTCTATGGGTAAGGCTATGGTTATAACCCTTAGTGATGGTGAAGTTTCTGATAATGAGTCTGATTGTGACGAGGATGGAAACTTCATTGCTTTCATTACTACTATTGTAGTTAATGAGAGCATATCTGTTGAAGAGAACCCTTCTGATGGGGAACTCTCTAAGGATGCAGATCTTCAAGAGGCTTATAATAAACTTTGCAAAGTTGCTACAAAGGATGCTATGAATGTTAAACTTGGCCTGAAGAAAATTGAATCTCTTGAGCTTGATAAGAAGAATTTGCTTGTAAAACTGTTTGATGCTAATGAACTTTTGAGTAATGTGAAAACTGAGAATATGCTTTTGCTTGATAAAGTTAAATCTTTGGAACTTGATTTATCTGTTGCTAGATCTGCTAGTTCTAAACTTGATCAAATGTTGAGTGTTCAAAAGTCTCCTTCTGACAAATCTGGATTAGGTTATGTTGAAAGCATCTCTGTGTTTGCTCCCCATTCCACAAACTTTGTCCCTTCATCTTCTTCTGAACCTTTTGTGAGTGAGATTGTGAGTGAAACTGTTAAACCCCCTGTAAGTGAGGTTGTCAAACCCATAGAAGTTTCATCATTTAGGAAGATTAGGGTTGATCTAAAAGAGTCTAAACCTAAGAAGCCTACCCTATCTAAGGATAAGACACATGATAAACCTGCATGGGTTTGTCACTTTTGTGGAAAGTCTGGACACATACGTCCAAATTGTTACAAGCTGCAAAGAGAGCAAACAAACCAAAAGTACCTATGCCTCAAGCACAAGATCCTATGGTACTTATTGGTGAATTGGTAAAGGCTTTAAACCTTTATTCTAATCTTGGAGTTGGTAATCATTCCCATGTGAATAAGAACTCCAATGCTCATGGTGCATCTAAAAGGTTTTGGATGCAAAAAACTCGAACTAACTGAGTCTTTCTGACATGGTCCTTGTGCTTCATTGCTCTACCCTTTGTGACCATTGTTCTTTGGTTTTTTTCTTTTTTTTTTCCTAGGATTTGCATTGCATAACATTCATGCATTTCATTCTAGGTGTTTTTTTTTTTATTATTAAAAAAAAAAGGGAAAAAAGGGAAGAAAAAGGAAGCAAATTGTGCTTTGTACTATTCTTCTTGGTTTTTGAGAACAAGGTTGGTCAATTTATTTTCACATAACATGTCTTTTGTACCTTGTTTAGCTTTGATGAGCTTACTTATTGCACGTTACTAGTTGAAGCTTTGTAGTGTATGTTGTGTGGGAAAGGTGTTATGGTTTTTGATTACTCTGTCTTGATCTTGAAGTCACATGTTTTTAATTGTCGGACTTGATCTTTTAGAGAAAGGCATAAATAACCATCTCACCACTGTTCACTAGCCAATCATGAATACCTTAGTGCATATTGTAAGATTTTGTGCTCGAGAAAGTGTAGCACATGCACAAAAAGAACATAAGGTGAAGCATCGGTTTAATTGCTTAATACTTAAAATTGGTGTGTACTATTAGGCTTGATGCCAAATCACATACTTAAAATTGGTGTGTATATTATGAGGCATAAATTCAAGAAACTTACATGATTGCAAGCTTATGTTCTAGGAGATGTGGGAGTTATATGATGTAACTCTTTAGGTGATAGTCTCTTTTAAATTCTATGTGATGAATTTTGTAGACTTTGTAATTGATTACTATTCACATATCACCTCACATGTATCTCAAACTTTTGCTAGTTGCACACACTACACAAGTTACTCTTTGCTAAACATTGTACATGTTATTGTGTGTTTATGGTCTGACCAACCAAGTTTTGCAAATACCTTGAAATTTGTGCAAAATTAACTTGATGTTTGAAAATTTATGGAGAATGCAAGAAATTTTAATTTTGGGAATTTTGGGCTTAAATTCTTGTTTTTTGAAAATCATATCATCACATATTCATGCATTTTGTTCCTCAATTTCAATGCTTTGAGTTGTTCCTAAATGTTTTTTTCCAAAAATTGTGTTTTTCCTTAAATTTAGTGAGCCTCTGCCAGTTTCGATTGATCCATTCTATTTTTCGATCAATTGAAATTTTTTAAAAATGTTTTAGTGAGTCTCTGTCTGTTTCGATCGATCGAAGTTATTTTTCGATCAATCGAAACTCGTGAATCAGGTTTTTTAAAAACTCAGATTTGACTTGTTCAAACTAGTTTTTCAAACTTTCCTCTCTCTCTCTCTTTGTGACTTGGCAAGGCTCCACTGAGATTTTTGTCGTTTTCAGCCAATCTTTTTGCAAAGTTTTTCTCTCCCTAAGCCGGTATGTCCGTTGTACCCTCTCTTTTTCATTTATTTTATGTTTTACATGCATTTTTTCATGCATTAAAGGGGTATTTTCGCACTTAGCATACTTTGGGTTTTTTTATGATTCAAACCAAATTTTGTGAAATTGATCTTTGGGTTTTTGTTCTAGGATGTTATAATCATGATCCTCGTGGTTTAATTTGATCAATTTTGTGGTTTTTGAGGAATTGAAAATTCTAGGGCTTGTAATTAACCCAAATTAGGGATTTTGTTCAAATTGGGTTAAATCGATGAAATTGGCCTGATGATTTGATGTAATTGGTCATTATTTTCTGAAATATATTTTGTGTGATGATCAACTAGTCAATTTCTTTCCAATTGATCAAGTGGTTTTTCTAAATTTTGGGGTTTTTGTGTTAGAAACTCTATGCTCAAGCCAATTTTGTGAATTTGAACTTATTTGAACGTAATTGCACTGCATTAGGACATGCATCATGTCATTGAATTTGTTCATGCATCACATAGATTTTTGTTCTATATTTTTTTTGTGCTAACTTGCAGTCTGCCTTTGGTGTTTTTTTTTTTTTTTTTTTTTTTTGTTTTTTTTTTTTTTGTTTTGCTTTGTTCCTTTGCTTTGTGTTTTGGTCCTTATCCTAGCACCATGCCTAGGAAAACTAGAGCCCATAAGACCCCTTCCACTTCCTCTGAGTCTCCCTCTAGGGGTGAGGTGTTTAGGAATGATAAAAGCAGAGAGGCCTTTGAGACTTTGAACTGTAAGCGTAAGATTTAGGCTGAGTGTGCTGTGATTTTAGATGAGATTGATCTGGCCATTAGGGCTAACTTTGAGTCTAGAGGTTGGTTGCCTCTCTTAGAGATAGATCATCCACCCCCGACCGCCCTGATTAGAGAGTTCTTCTCAAATCTCTCTTGCCACATCTATGATTCCAACACCCTTGTTAAGAGTTGGATACGAGGTGTTGAGTTCACCATTACCCTTCGGGTAGTGGCTGAGGCTCTTGGGGTTTCGGTTATTCGGGAGCCTGACTATCCCTATGATGAGTCTCCTCCCTTAGATGTTGTCATGTCATATATCACTGGGTCGTCTATTTAGTGGGGTTCTGATCCTTGGATCACGTCCGCTGAGATTACTGAGACTGCCTATCTTTTCTTTAGGATAGCGTGTCATTCGTTGTGGCCTATTTCTCATCTCCACACCATCCCTCTAAAGCGATGTGTGTTTTTGTATGCGTTCGTTTCTGGTGTGTCTATCAGTTTCCCACATCTGTTCCTTCGTTCCTTGAACGAGGTTCATAGGAGTTCTGCCGTAGGGCATGTGCTTATTCATCCTATTTTCATTCATAGGATTCTACTGTTTTTGGGTCTAGATGGTTTCCCTTCTGGTGAGCCTATTCATGTTGTTGCTCCCATAGGTGCCACCTTTCTTAGACAGAGGGCTGCTCACTTGAGAGTTGCTCCTTCACGTCCTAGAGGTGTGTCATCTGGTGCTGTTCCCCCTCCTCCCTCTTCTACAGGTGCTAATGCTGTTGAGACGTCTGGTACTGCTGCTGTTGATGCTGATGTCCCTCCACCGACTACTTCGGATGATTCAGACATTCGACGTACATTGGATCATGTCTTGACCATTCAGGCGGCTTATGGACAGATTTTGGTGGACGTGCTCGATGAGATCCGTGCCTTGCGTGTGGAGTTGGCACAGTTTAGACGTTCTTCCACACCACCTCCTTTTCGATGATGAATTTTGTTTGCCCTTTGGTATTCTGTCTCATAAAGGGGGAGTACTTTGTAGAGTTTTTTGTTTTCAGGGGGAGAGTTTTTTTTATATTTTTTTTTTATTGGAGCTTGTGGAGTTTAGATTGTATCTAGGTGCTTCACATTGTAGTTTATCCTTTTAGCTCTTGCCATATTTTTGATGGGAAATTCATGTTAGGGGGAGTGTTATTTTTATTACCTTATATGTTTCTTGTTTTCAACTATTTATTGATTTATATTTATGAGTTTTTTCATTGATATATGTCTTTATTATGTGTTGTTTGAAATCAAGAATTTACTTTATTTACTTGTATTTTTTCCACACATGCGGTTATGCATTTTGTTTAGTGTTTCAAGAAATATACAGGTTGATTCAATTGAGCTGCTGTCTACACTTGCAACTGATAGATAGTAGTTAGGATTGAATTTGTTTTGTGAGCATTATTTGTGTAAATGGCTTTTATTTTGTACACTTTGAGCTTCTAGTTGTGTTTTGTCACAGATTGCCAAAGGGGGAGTTTGTTAGGTTCTAAAGACTTAGGTATTTATGTATTTAGAACTCTAATGTGTATTGTTGGCAAGCCATAATCAAAACAATGTGTTTAGAAGTGTTTTAGTCTTGCATAAAGTTGTATATTTTATGTAAAGTTGGAATCGAGCTAATGCAGAAAATATTGTGCATTTTGGCCTAGCTTGATCGATCGAAGCTTAGGCTCGATTGATCGAATCTCAGGCAAAATGTGTTTTTCTGCAGATTTCCAACTCAGCCCTAGTGGTTTAAAACGTCTAGGGTTTTCTAATTTGTTCTAAGTATAAAAGGCAAACCCTAGCCACGTTTTAGTGTTGCTCATATGGCTGTTTGTGAAAATCTTTTGTGAGATCTAGAAGAGTTTTCCTTTACACAAACTTAGGGTTTTCAAGGAGGAGATTTTATCTACACCTTGATGATCAACTCGGTTGCTGCCATTGAAGCTTAAAGAAAACACAAAAGGGTGTGCTTGTATCTGGTGATGAATCCAAGAAAGAAAGAGTCCGTGGATTCGGAGCTTGCACGTGGTCGTGTCAGTAAGTTCTACTGGTTGGTAGCAAAAAGAAGTCGAGCGTGGGGGCTTGTAAGTCTTATTGTATGAACTTCGATTTTTTCTAGTGGATTTGCTTTTTACCTTGAGGATAGTTAGGTTAAATCTTTCCCAGATTTTTTACCGGTTTGGTTTCCTGGGTGATTATATCTTTGTGTTATTTATCTTTCCACTGCTTTACATGATATGATCTTTATGATTGTGATAACCTAGATTTGTTAAATTGGACTAACTAACAACTTGGCTAATTACTTAGGTTAATTCAATTATGTTTTAAGGGGTCTAAAAACTATCAGTATGGAATGAGATCCAATGAACGGTATCTATAGGAAAAAAAAAAAGTTTTTGAGAAAAAATTAAGATATTCAGGCCAACAGTTTAAGTAAACTAACAAGTAATAACACCCATGGTGACTCCAAGGAATTCTAACAAAACACTAGCATTCTAACAAATTTGTCAATACACTAGCATTCTAACAAATTTTTCAAAGGGTTCACACATAAAAGTCATCAATCAGCCTACTACTGAATGTGAGAATACCACATGAGAGAACAATTATTACCAAGAAAAAATTACCGTGAAACAAATCATATTTTTGTTATCATTTCTAGTAAATTTTGGCTATTCCAATGCTATTAGTTTACTACCAACCAAGAGCACTAATAGTTTTCAATGTCTGCTCCCATCTAAAAGCATGAAGGACTAAAGTAAAGACTCTCCTTAGATATTTGCTAAATAAAAATCATAGCTTTTATGAGAATAATTTGTCTACTGTCTACCTGAGATAAGTTCTAAATGATAACACACTAACTTGAAAATCCAATTTCCATACACATAACATCACAGTTTTAGCATCACATTAACATAAAAATCCACACAAAAAGAAGGCAGAATACAAAGAGTTAAACTAAAAACTCTATGAAGCATTTCAACAAACACCTTCAGTGCCCACCCAAAAACCAGCTTTAAAAATGCAATAATAATAATTATTGTTAATACCAGAAATCCAACTGCTTGTCTAAATTAGCTCATATAAAGAAGTTCTTGCACACTATAGGCTAAAAACATTAGGAACATAGAAGCATAGGATTCGACCAATTATTTTTATCATCAGTGAGCTTAACATTACTTCAAAGTTTCTATCAAACATTTTCACAAACATCTTTTGTGTATTCCTAAAATCAACATTAAAATAATATAGAACATTGAGTTACTGCCAAACCTAAATGATGAAAATGAATTATTGTTATATTTAAACCAATGGTGGTATATATGGTGAGAAGCATCACCAGAAATGGTGGTGTCGCGGTGCAAGCAGAAGCTTGGCCACGACTGGACTTGAGAGAGCGAATAAACAGAGACCTAAAGAGAGGAGAAGGTCAGGCCTACAAGCACCGCTGATGGTGGTCGTGTGAGCCTTGGAGGCTTCCAGTTGTAGCCATGGTCATGGAGAATCGACTCTGGTGTCCCACATACAGCAAGGTTTGGTGGAAGAGAGAAAAATTTTGAAATTTGGTGACTATACCAGCATGGATTTTAGGGATTTTCCAATAAGAAAAAGGCCAGCATCGTCGGAACCGGAGATCTGGGCCAGTGGCTGTGCCATGAAGAGAAAGCTTCAATCTGTGAGAGCGAGAGAGAGAGAGAATTTTGATTTTTGTTCTAGAGGAGGAGATACAAGCAGATGCAGGGTTTGAAATATTTTAGCGGGTGACATTGTCTTTTTATAATTTGATGATGTGTCAAATTTAAGAGCCATTGGATTGAATAAACGGATGAGATTTAAGCCATTGGTTTGGAGCTGATGTGGAGCTGAATCACCAAAAAAAGGACAGGTGTTACTTTCCTATTGGTTGGCAGGAGCAGGGAGGACCACATCAGTGGTCCTCCTGGTGGAACCAATAATTTCTCCTATTCTTCCTCAACCAAGTCAATAAACAAATAATAATATATTAGAAAGGAAGTTGGTGTCCCTTCTTTTCGTCAAGCGTGTTTTCTTTTTCTTTTTCTTTTTTTTCCATCAATCCGATTCAATTCTTCTAAGAAAATTTCGTAGAACACACCCATGCGGCCATTGCTAAAGAAAGTCTCATTGTTTGCCAAAATACTCACATAAGAAAACATTCTAATTCTGAATAAAATTTAGATTTGACAAGAAGAGATTTTTAGGCTCTTACCTCAATTGTGCAGTCAAACCTTTTCTACTTCAGTATTTTGGGTAGTCTCCTCTCTCAAAACATCTGTCAGTATACACTGACTTTAAATTAGACTATGTAAACTAGGGTTTTAACCTTATTTTCTAAAAAAACCCCTTAGTAATATTAATTATAATGGTTGACCCCATAAACAAATTTACTTAAATACCCCTCTTTTTTTTTTCTTTTTTTCTTCTGAGTATTACAGTGATATTTGTGGGTCCCGTGAATAGTGCATAGGTGCACTGTTCACGCAAAAAAGTCAACAATCACTGCTAAAAAAAAAAAAAGAAAGAGAGAGAGAAAAACGCAAACGCAAAATCCCATTCCATCCGGATCCAAATGCCACCTAAATATTGTGAGCCACGTTGCTTTAAGTTCATACAATGAGGATCTTCTCAAAAAATAAATAAAAATATCACATTACTTATTATTTGATAACTGTTAAAATATTCTTTACAAAACCTGAAGAACGAACCATATATATGTGTTAGGTGGATTCTCTTGTGTATGACATATAGAATAGATTCTTACATGGTACTCGAGTTTGGTAAAGTTGAGTACCATATTGTAAGTGTCATTTTTTAATTAAAATAATCCACGTTAGCGGCATTTTTTATGGAACTTGAGTTTAGAAACTCGAGTTCGATGTCAAACTCGAATTTTTCAAACTCAAGTTTCAAAAAAGTAGTACATTGCGAAATATTTCTTAGATAGTGGTAAAATACTAATAATTTTGGCCAACAATGGTATTTGGCTATTTTCACCCTTTTGTAGAGCTATTTCTTATTTTATAAACCAAACATGATTATTCTACTTGTTCTAATTACTTTCTAGTTAGGAGACACTGATGTGATATTGTTTAGTTTTTGTTATATTGAGCATTGAATCCAATCTAGGTTTTAGACCTAGATTATACACACATTTGCGTTATTTAAGTGGTCTTGTCTCCATTACAAAACAAAGAAAACTAAGGATGTCAAATGGGTGAAAATGGCCAAATACCATCTTTGATCACAATAATTAGCAATCTACCACTGTTTGGGAAATATTTAACAATCTACCACATTTTTAAAACTCGAGTTTCATAAAATACCATCTTTGATCACAATAATTAGCAATCTACCACTATTTAGGAAATATTTAACAATCTACCACTTTTTTAAAACTCGATTTTATGAAACTTGAGTTTGACATGTAACTCGAGTTCTATAATGGTGCCCGCTAACCTAGAAATTTTTTAATAAAAAAACTCCTCGTGGAACTTGAGTTTGAGGAACTCAAGTTCCTTGTAAATAAAAGTCGGGCTCTATGTACTCAAGTTGTGCATCATAGAAGTAAATTGATGAGTGCAATTGATGTTTGAGAGTGCAAGTGGCAGATCAGAATAATTGCAGGAAAGTACCAATGTTAGAGTGAATAGTTGTAAAGGGTAGCAGGTGTTTCTGACAGTTGAGGGGTAACGGCAAAGAGTTCACAATTCTTGTTTTTTGAAAAGCATTAACTAATGCCATACAACTACACTGATTGAAGACTAAGTTCACTTTGTTGACTTCCTATTTTGATCAGCACTAAAAAGTTCCTTGGCAACGTTGATGACTTCAATTTGTGAAAGAAAGTTCATTGGCAACTAGCTGCATTGATTAAAGACTAAGTACATAATTGTTGGGTTTCACAGGTGGAGCTTGACTTTCATTTCCCTTTTCAAATTTTCACAAAACTCGATTGTGTAGTGCTCGAGTTCCACACTGCAAGCTGCTCGAGCTTCACATACTCGAGTTCCACGTGGACTTTTTAATTTAAAAAATGCCAAGTCAGCCTATAACTTGAGTTATATGTAAAACTCGAGTTTCAAAAATTCTAGTTCTAAAAAAGTGGTACTTTGCTAAATATTTTCCAAACAATGGTAAATTGCTAATTATTTTGGCCAAAGATAGTATTTGGCCATTTTCACCATATCAATTTGTGGTGAGCATAATTAGGTTGAGTATATAAAACTCATTTACCTATTTATTGCCCATTTAACTAATTACTTCTAACCCAAACCTAACCCAACCCATTTATTATGGGTAAATCCCAACCCACCCAATTAACCAATAATCAAAATTACCAAAATGCCACTAAAACTTGAAAATGATCGAAGTACTCATAAAATCCTTTAAATTTACAAAAATATCCCCTAAACCTAAAAAGGACCAAATATGCTAAAAAAAAAAAAAAACCACTAAAAATGACCAGAATACCTCCAAAACCTAAAAAATAACCGAAATATCCCCAAAACCTAAAAATTGACCAAAATACCCCTAAAACCTAACAAATGACTAAAATACCCTTGGAACTAAGAAAATTACCAAAATACCCCGAAACTTGAAAGTTACCAAAATACCCCCTAAACCTAAAAGAAAATGACCGAAATACCCTCGAAACCTAATAAATGACCAAAACACCCTGCGAAACATAAAAAATTGACCAAAATACCCCTGAAATCTAAAAAATGACCAAAATACCCTCGAAACGTAGAAATTGACCAAAATACCCACTAAACCTAAAAATTGATTGAAATACTCTTGAAACGTAAAAATGACCAAAATACCCCCGAAACTTAAAAAAATTGACCGAAATACCCCTAAAACCTAAAAACTGATCAAAATAGTCTCGAAACCTAAAAATTACCAAAATACCCCCTAAACCTAAAAAAATGACTGAAATTCTACTAAAACCTAAAAATGACAAAATACCCCTAAAATATAAAAATTAACCAAAATACTCTGAAACCTAAAAAATGACCTAAATACCCCTGAAACCTAAAAATTGACCAAAATATCACCTAAACCTAAAAGATGATCGAAATACCCCCGACACCCAAAAAAAAAAAAAAAAAGACCAAAATAACCCCAAAACCTAAAAATTGACCAAAATACCCCCCTTAAACCTAAAAAATGACCAAAATACCCTCAAACCTATAATATGACAAAATTACCCCTAAACCTTTAAAATGACCCAAATAAACCCAAAACCTCTAAAATGTCCACAAATAACCCAAAACCTCTAAAATTACCAAAAATACCCTAAAACCTCTAAAATGATCAAAATAGCTCTAAACGTATAAAATGACCAAAATACCACTCAAAATATCTAGAATGACCAAAATACCACTTGTCCTATAAGATGAACAAAATACACCCGAAGCCTCTAAAATTACCAAAATAGGGGGTTTGGGGTATTTTCGTCAAATGAAAGGTTCTAAGAGCATTTCAGTCATTTTGTAGGTTTTGAGGGAATGTTACTAATTTTTTAGGTTTATAGGGGTGTTCCATTAATTATTAGATTTTGGGGCTATTTCAGTAATTTTATAGGTTTTGGATGTCTTTTAGTTATTTCTTAAGTTTTGGGGATATTTTGGTCATTCTTTAGGCTTCGGGGGTATTTTACTAATTTTTTAGGTTTAGGGGGTATTTTGGTCATTTGTTAGGTTTAGGGGGTGTTTTGGGCATTTTTTATGCTCAGGCCCTTTAGGGAGAATATTGCTCATTTTTTAGTTTAGTGGGGATTTTGGTCAATTTTTAGGTTTCGGGGGGTATTTTTGTCATTTTTTAGGTTTAGGGATATTTTGGTCAATTTTTAGGTTTTGGGAGTGTTTCAGTCATTTTTTTAGGTTCCAAGGGTATTTTGGTCATTTTTATATTTAGGGGGTATTTAGTCATTTTTTAGGTTTTGAGAGTATTTTGGTAATTTTTAGGTTTAGGGGGTATTTTGGGTTGTTTTAGGTTTTAGTGGCATTTTGGTCAATTTTAGGTTTAGGGGGGTATTTTGTTCAATTTTTAGGTTTCGGAGATATTTTGAACATTTTTTAGGTTTAGGGGAATTTTAGTCAATTTTTAGGTTTTGGAGGTATTTTGATCATTTTATAGGTTTCGAGGGTATTTTGGTAATTTTTAGGTTTAGGGGGTATTTTGGTATTTTGGATAATTGTGTTTTAATGCAAAACTCATTTTCTTCTTCACGGATTTGATTAAGCAACGATTAACTTTCAGCCTGCTTACTCACACGCTTAATTTTACAACACGCTTAAATATTGACTTGTAATTTGATTAAGCAATTGCTAAGTTTTCAATCTGTTTACCTACCCACCTAATTTCAAAACATGCTTGTAAACTTGTGATTGAATTTATACACTTACACATGACACCGTTTTTTGGAAAAAAAAAAAAACACTTTGTTAACAACAAATAACAACATTGTTAACAACATAACATGTTATGGATTAGATGGGTATGTCATTTGTGTTTCCAAGAACTTTGTGCATGGAAAGGTGCCAATTCAGCCACAAAGCCTTTGGTGCCTCATAACTTCAAATGTCCTGTTGTCCAAGGATTTCGAGCTGCATATCGCAGATTTTGGGCTCTGAAATATTGGCAACCGAGATATTGGAGAAAGTAGTAGTATCGAAACGGATGTGTACTATTTTGGCGTGGTGTTGATGGAGTTGCTTACTGGGAGAGTGGGGACTGCCGAGACAGTGGTTTGGGTGAGGAGGTTGGTGAGAGAAGGGTTGGGTGTGAACATGTTGGACCTGAGATTGAGAATTGGAGAAGACGTCTCGGAATCGGAATCAGAATTGGTGACCAAAATGGTGGAGACTCTCCAAGTTGGGTATCTGTGTATGAACGAGTCGCTTGGGAAAAGGCCCACCATGCAACAAGTACTAGGTCTGTTCAAAGATATACATCCCACACACACTGTTTTAGAGCTGAGTTAACTCGACTCGTGTCGTTTTGTTTCATATCGGTTCCGATATTTTAGAATTGCGTGCAAATGCAAATCATAGGGGCTTTTGGTAAGAGCATCCACATTGGTGGAGTTATAGTTTTAGCTATTTGGCACTACAAAAAGCTACTTTATCTATTTTACCTTCTCACTTTACAAAACATTCAACATCAGTGGTTTTATTTTACCTTTCAACACAATAAAATAATATAAACAATATAATAAAATAATATATCCATTACAATAAAATAATATATCTATTTCAATAAACATCCATCATAATTGCCACTGCCGGTCAACCACCACTTCACATAACCCACAACTAGAACCACCAAAATTAGCCCACAACTACCCAAGAAAATCAACTCACAACCACAAAAATAAAACCCATGGCAACCCAAGAAAACTTAGCTAAGAAAATCAATACACAGCCACAAAAGAAAAACTCAAGCGAGATCCACCACTGACCCACCACAATAAAATAATATATTTATTTCAATAAACATCCATCACAACCGCCACCACCGATCAACCACCGCTTCACACAACCCACCACCACCACCGGTCAACCACCACTTCACACAGCCCCCAACTAGAACCACCAAAATCAGCCCACAACTGCCCAAGAAAATCAACCCACAACCACAAAAATAAAACACACGGCAACCCAAGCCAACTTAGCCAAGAAAATCAACACACAGCCACAAAAGAAAAACTCAGTCAAGATCCACCACTAACCATGAATCCCATGGCGTAAATCGATGACCCACCACAACACAAATTGATGACCCACCACGGCATGACCCACGAATCAACAAAACCCATTCCACCATTAGCAAAACTCATTCATCAACCGTCAACAAACCCCATTCATCAAAATATAAATAGAACCCATCAACAAAACCCATCAATAAAACCCAGTCATGGTGACAATGCCGTTTTGTCAATCACGGTGACAAAATCAAAACCCAACACTGATGGTCATGGGTCTTGGTGTTTAAGAAGGAGAGAGATTGAGAGAGAGCAGAGGAAAAATGAGATAGCAGAGAGAGAAAGGGGTGGAGAATGAAGAGATCGATCGGCATTGGGCAGGGGCTTAGATCGGCGGTGAGTGGAGGAGTTGGAGCTTGCAACGAGAAGAAATGAAGAGTGTGAGGAGTGAAGGGAGAAAGGAGCAATGGGTAGAATTGGGAAAAGGTGGAGAAAGAAAAAAAAAATTAAAATATTCTAACCATCAGTGTGAACACAACATAAAATATATATATTTTTACCTTTGAGCTACAGTGCACCGCCATCTTTCGTTGTGCACTGTAACTTAGAAGCCAATTTTTTTGGCTATAGCTCCACCATTGTAGCTCCACTTTTGTAAGTGATGGTGCTAAAAATAACAATATAGCTTTTTAGCACCACCAATGTGGATGCTCTAAAGACTAGAATCGACCTTGGCAATTGGGTTTTTTTTATTTTTATTTTTTTTTAAATAATTATTGGACCGACATGTGTATTTTTTTTTCTTTAATTTTTTTGATTAGTGATTTGCTTGTGTTAGGACATATGTGAAATTGTTAGAGACATATGTTATGTAAATTGGCTATTCGTTTGACAAAACGCATTTTACTTGTAATTGGGTAGATCTAGAATGAGTTTAATACTTCAAGAAACAAGTGTTCAAGTTTAGTGTTGAAGCCATTCAAGTTTAGTGTTGAAGCCATGCAAGTTTGACCAAGAAAGAAGTGAAGGAGGTGCTGTTCATTAAAGCTTGACAGAAGTCTCGACAAAATCCTTTCTATCGAGATTTAATGTTGAAGCTCGACACAAGTTGCATCTATCGAGAATTACGAAATTAGACTTTTCAGATCTGATTACATGCATATCCTTAAGTATTTGTGTAGGGTTTCTTTTCTCACAACCCTAGACATATATAAGGATTATTTTAAGGGTTGTCACAAGTGATGCAAAGTGATTGTGCATGCAAATTGTGACCAGAGACATTTTGCCCTAATTCATCATATTCTCTCTAGAAGCTATTGCGTCTTTGCGCCAAGAGTTTTGTAACCAAGGAGCTTCTTGATCTTCATTGTTGGATGAACTAAAGAACTTTGTAGCCAACATCTTCCTCAAGTTGGTGTGTTAGTCATGTATTGGGATCTGTGTATCATTGGTTAGTCACATACTGGGAGTCATGCATTGAAAGGAGAGATTATCGGATTTGCCGCTACACTACAAGTCCAATTGGGTATTTGGGTAAGGGTTCAACTGTAGGTTGGTATTAGGTACTGAGATTCTTTTTACTTATAACCGCTTGTTTTGATAATAGTGGATTCTCAGGAGTGGTGACCTTAAATTCACCCAGTGGGGTTTTGCCTCGATGGTTTTCCCCATTCGTAAACAAATCACCTGTGTCAAATTTATGTTCCGTTGCATTTAATTTAGTTGGTGATTTGTTTGTGCTACCACGCTTATTGCATGAAATTGAATCTAATTAATTGATTAATTTACCAAAGGGGTCAATACATTTCTTTTTAGCCTATCAGCTTGTGAATAGACAAAAATTGAAAAAGAGAGAAAAAGAAAAAGTTGGACACAACAAAGTGGGGTATGGGATGTTTAAATTGAATGAAGTAGTCATGGTTTGTTTGTTTTGGTTAAGCAGAGAAGGCAAAGAATCCCACTTATTGCTTGTCTCTTACATGAGAGTTGCTATCATTTTTCCTTTTATCTTTTCTTTTCAGATTCATAGCTATTCTTTTTTTTTTGCCTTTTGTGTTCTTTTATTTTTTAATCTTCTCCTCCTTCTTCTTATTTCTTTTTGCGCTTTATTATTATTATTATTATTTTTTGATGGTCTATAAAGAAAAAGAGATTGATAATTTGATACCCATCACCCATGTATTTCTATTTATTCTGCATAGTGAGGGTATTTTTCATTAGGCGACCCTTAGGGGAGATGATGTTAACTTTGTGGAATAGCTTTTTTGTTGATTTAATTAAATTCATATAATTGTGGTATAGTGCATAGTGATCTTCCAAAAAAAAATTGACACGTTTATTGGTCTAGCCGTCTATTTTGTTTGCTAATTTGTCCCTGTTATACTAAAGTCTACATTCATCTAGTGGGGATGTTTTTCCCACTTTACAACTATTATTGAAGGATACACTTCCAGTTGTTTGAATCGGCCCATGATGATAGAATTTTAGTGTTTAGAGTGTTTTATGCACTGTGAGACGCCTCAAATTGCAGCCAAGAAGGCATTTTTCTTTTTTGAAATCACAATCAAGAGGTGTCAGGATTCAGGATAAGTCTTTCTCTCAACTTAAAGATATGTGAGACGCCTCAAATTACAGCCAAGAAGGCATTTTTCTTTTTTGAAATCACAATCAAGAGGTGTCAGGATTCAGGATAAGTCTTTCTCTCAACTTAAAGATAAGTCTTTCTCTGAGTCATGAAGTAAAGTTTATTAATCATAATATATGCAAACTGATGATATCTAGATAAATGATACGGTTGCTTTCTTGTGGTAGATGGTTTAAGAGGAAAAAAGAAGAAGATTACTACCTAGGTGTCGTTGGATATTGTGGGGGCCTTTTTATGTGGTTAGGCCTTGACCCTTCTGTTGTACTAAGGCCTGTAAATCCAAGATAAGGGAGTTGTAACTGGACACGTTGGATTGCACCATAGGCCAGCTTGTGCACGAGTCAGGCTCGCCCAAGTTAAGACAACCCGAGGAGAGCACTGTAGGTTGGATATAAGGTGTAGTCATGACGAGGCAACTGTTACAGTAGAAATATACTACGGCAGAATAACCATTCTAATAAAATGCGCTAAATAGAGTCACAGTGAGCAACTAATACCGTAAATAAAATAAGTAGGGTTACAACACAACTGATACAACAAATAGAAAAAGAAGAAAAATACTACAACAAGACATATAACACTAAAGCAAAGCCAATATCATCAAGACTGCCAACGTAAACTAAAAGGGACTATCACAGAGCGGTGAAGACAAACGTTGAGCAATGCAATAGGGATGGCCCTAAGCCATCCAGTAGGAACAGGTCCAGAAAGGGAGCCAATCCCCAACATGGGTAACCTCAATTTAGATTCCTACAATAGAAATTATTTGTGCTGGGAAGAGTGCCTAAATGGTTTTGAGTTCTAATTTGTGGGTTAAAGAGAGTGGGAATGTCGAGGGGAGAGAAAAGTTGGTTAATTGATGCATGCCTCTATTTTTGCCGTATTTCTTTCTATCTTATGTTTTTTACTCTCACTTACCATTTAGTTTTCTCATTCTCTTTTGTTAGGCTTCTTTTCTTTTCTACTCTCCGTGTTTTTCCTCCTCCCTTCGTATATGCCTTTTGTTCCTATTCATGGCTACCTCTCTTCATTTTATACTCCTTGAATTCATGGGATTTCTCCCTTTTGTCCCTAAGGTTGTACCAACCATTTTTGGTTTCTTGTGGGCATCTTTCCAAGATTGCCCACTAACCTATTGGTTGCCCAGCCACTACCTCTACTCCGTGTGCTTGCCACACCACTCTCCATTTCTAGACAAAATCCATTGTTTTGTTTCCTTCCCCCATCACTGCCTTGCCTTCCCCCAAACGGATAAAGGTTGATGGCTCTCTGTACCTACTCCTATGGCATGCATCAAGTGGTCCTAACCTGTATTTACCTCTTTTGGGAGAAATGTCATCCCAACAAAGTATTTCCCCTAAAAAAGCCTTGGCAAGAACCCTAGACTAGACTTCTTTTCTCCCCACCACCAAACCACACCCCCCTGAATCCCTTGACCAAGGGCACACCTCCCATGTATTGGTAGGGTACAAGTAGGTGGTGTCCTAGGCCTTGTGCGTGTGCCACTACCATTTGCATTTGTCTCCTTTTGCTCCTACGCCATTCTTGCTGTTCCCGCGTTATCTTCTTCTGCTATGCGTACTGGGTCATGTTTGTCTCCTTCAGCGTGAGGGGTGTGTGGGCTTTTAGGCTTACATTACCTACATTCGTTCCTACAAGGACTGGGTATTGTTTGGGCAAAGGTATCTGCCCATATAGCCCACTGGGCTTCCACTTCGGCCATTCCTCTTCTTGACCCAGCCATGGGCCTTGTGGCTGTTAGTCTTGCCATATGGGCCTATGGGGTTTGTTACATATTTCCTTAGGCTTCCTCGGCCCATTTACTTTATCTTTACCTTTTATGCCTTCCACGGGTCTATTGGCTATTATTCCTGTCATTCTTGCCATGTTGGCCCATGGGGCTTGCTACCTCTTTCCCTGGGCTTCCTCAGCCCACTTACTCTATCTTTACCTCTTATTCCTCCCATGGGCCTGCTAGCTATCATTTTTGCCATGTTGGCCTATAGGGCTTGCTACCTCTTTCCTTGGGCTTCCTTGGCTCATTTACTCTATCTTTACCTCTTTTTCCTCCCATGAGCCAATTGGCTGTCATTCCTGCCATGTTGGCCCATTGGATTCATAACTTGCTTTTACCATTCATATTTCCTTTTCCTTCCACTTCCCTTATTGCTAGGCTTCTTCTACTATTGGGCCTTTTGTCAAAAGTGGGCATCAACATTCAGCCCCTTGAGCATATGGATTGCTTCTACAATTCATGTGCAAACATTTATGCAGTTTTCCTTCAGGGGCTTCTTAAACGTAGACCCCACTCTCCCCTTTCTACTATAAATAGGCTTGTCTTTTTAAATTTCCTAGTTTATCAATTATTTTGAAACATAGCCTGTGCTTCATTTAATGCGATACTTCTTTTGATGGCTGGCCCATTGCTTCCCTTGATAGTGTTTTTATTTCTCTCAACCTCTTCACTTTCTTTTCCTCATGCTACCCCTAACTTTCTCACAATCTCATTTTCTTCTCTTACCCCCTTCATCGTCTCATCTTCCTCAAATTTCTTCACCCATTGTCTTCACCACATAATCCATCCACCATGTCACTGGCAAAGAGTGAGAGTTCTTCCTACCGTAAAGGAAAAGAAGTTGTCATTGATAACCCACCTGTTGAGGCCAAGAGGGGTGGAGAGACTCCCCATTCCTAATTGGATTGTTTCAAGGAGGAGGAAGGGAGTCATGACCCAAGTAGTGAGTGTCATCCTCTCATTGATCCATGGTATGACACTCATTTTCACTTCCTGGTGGTGCCCAGTGACTATTCGACTCCTCTGTTAGGCCGTGTGTGGCTATCCCTAGAGTGGCGTGATTCCAAAGATTCTTGGGCTCCGTTGGCTTCCGCTATCCCTGATCTCGCCATTTGCCCAGGAACCACATTACTTGTACCAATTCTCTTCAAGTTTGGGTCGATGGGAATGCAAAGCTATCACATTGGGTTGGGTCTTTCTTGAAGGCTTCTACCACTATTTGCCGCACCGCCTTTAACATGTTTTGGCTTTGTAAGTTCATTTTTGGTTTTCATCCACATTATACCATAAAGTCTATTTATTTTTGGTTAGCCATAAAGATTTCTGCCTGAGTGAGTTTCTCATTGGCCCCTATGTTCTTGGGCCATTTGTATGTTCAGTTAGATATTTTGCAGAGTGATGAGAGGCAGGCAGGTTCTTGCCATATAGTTACTTTGTCTGTTTGTAGTATCATATTACAACACCTTCTCTAGGAGCGCTATGCCAGGCATCTGGCCAAGTGCAAGCCAATTCGCCATGCTAAGGAGAAGTACCAATCCTATCCCATGGTGATTACTAATTTCTACGATCGTTTTGTTACTAAGTTCCCATTGGCATACCATGGCTGAAGCCATTTAGGCATCTTGCTGTGGAGTTCTTTGACAAGAAGGTGGGCTTTTTATGGAGGGCTTCCATGGATTTGGGTAATGGGTATACTTATGCTGATTTTACGATAAGCCCCTTCATGGCCACTACTGGGATCACTAACCCTTTGGCAGCCTTCAACAAGATGGGCATTACCTATTTGGTAGCCACTAATGCTAGGTGGTTACCTTACTTGGCTGATAAGGGTGTCCGGTACGTGCATTATTCTTCCCACAGGGTAAGAAACCAGTTTGGGCTTGACCAGGACATACTTAATGACTTCACCTTGATCCTGGATACCACTACTTCAGTTCGCCCCTTCCTGCACCCTAGTGCCTTTGAGTTTTGGAGTAAGTTTTTATAGTAGTCACTATCTTGAGTTCCTAGAGAGTGGGCCTTTGTATTGCCCAGATGCATGGTTATTGGTAGGAGTTGTTGGGTAGCTGCGAGTTCTCTCTTATTCCCCCTTGAGGGTCTACATGTCACTATCTCTACGAACCCTCGGTTGCTGCTCCCCACTAAGTCAGTGGTTGTCTATGCTAGGAAACATAGTAGGTCTGCTATATTTGAGTGGTAGGAGGAAGAGTAGGGGTGGTTCCTGTATGCTAGTAAGTTCCTTCTTGGCTAGGAGAAGAGGGTGAAGGTAGTGAACCTTTTTGCCAAACCCAAGTCTACAAAAAGGGTGATGATTCTTCTGAGACCTGTTCTGATATCATCCCATATAAGGGAGGTCTCTCTCTTATTGGCAACATAGTCCTTGAGAGTACTCCTTCCCCTTCTGCTAGGACTCATTCCACCAGGCGCTTCACTTCGGCCAAGTCTAGGCCTCCCACACCGAAGCCATCTATAGATGTTCCACCTTCTAGTAAGACCCGTAGCAGCAAGAGGAAGACATCTCCTTTAACCCCATCTGCCACTGCTGAGAGGAGAGTATGTTATCTTTAAATTCTTTGTCTATTTATTTTAGTTGTTTATTGTGCTTTCCTGCAGCTAACTGTATGCATGCGTTTTTCTTTCATTTGGCAGTCTAAGTACAAGGAGGATACTTTTGCTACCCATCCCATATGACTCTATAAGCCAAGGCTAAGGTATATTTCTTTCCCCTACTTTCTTTTTCTCATTTGAGCATGCACCCTGGTCTTTTTTTTTTTTGGCCTGCTCATCCATTTCCTTGTTTCATGCCTTTCCTCTAGATTGACGCCGAGCCCTTTTCCATTTACCATCTTATGAGTGAAGAGGTTCCTGTCGCTACTGACACACCCATGGAAGGCTTTTTTGATGATGCTGATGCTGTTACCGAGGCCATGGTTTTTGCCACCGCTGTTACTGCCAAGGAAGTTTCTACTGAGGTGTCGGTTCCTCCATTTGAGTTTGTTCCAGCCGAGGAGGGTACCTCGGTTAAGGGAGTTGTCATTGAAGAGTTCGTCCCTGTTTCTGCTGAGCTCTCTACTCCCTAAAAGGGAGCCATTCTTGCAAGGGCATCCTAAGCTGAGAGCATTTCTCCTGCTACCCCTCCGTTTGTTACTTTTGCTAGCGATCCCTCTGCTACTCTTTCACAGGCTGTCAAGGATGGATCTTCACTAATTGTCGCCCCATCCTCCATTCCTAGTTCTGCCACCTAGGGCCCTGGTGCGAACTTGTCCGCTAATGAGGGGTCCGAGGAGGTCCTAAAGATTCTGATGACGAGCCAGTTGTAAAGACATGGGTTTCTAACTTTGACGAGGCTTCTGATGATGAGTAGAGGGTTGAGGCCATGGGTATGTATCCTCAATTCCTACTATGTCTTCTTTTTCTTCTTTTCCTGTCATTTCTTTGTACATTCCTTTATTTGCTTTGCATACTATCCTTGTCATGCAGACAACTGTAGTAGTTTTTGTAGAGCCCACAGCCCCCATTCCTGCTGGTACTGGTAACTCCCTTGCCCTTGTTCCCTTTTTAATTTTTTTTCCTTATTATGCCTACTTCTCTTCTTTGTTTCCTTTCTAGAAGCTTATAAGATGCTTAAATTTTTTTCCAGGGCCATCACCTGCTGAGAGGGCTCCGAGCACCAAGTTTGAGGTTGGGAGTAGTTCTACCACTGTCCCTGACTCTATGAGTAAGGTTGCTGCCTTCTTTACTCCTTTCAAGTAGGTGGAGACAAATGACCTTGATCCAGCAGACTTCTAGGGTATTAGGCTTCCCTATGTGGACTTCCCTAGGTACCGGGTACCTGAGGACTGTGTTGTGCATCTACAGGCAATTCACAACAGCTGTGGAGACTTCCTACAAGGGTTCGCCCTTGGTTGTTCTGCCAGGGAGCACTTTCTCAAGCTGCTAGGCTGTGTGATGAATGATATTGAGCATAACTTCATTAGCACCATTTCTGCTAAAAAGATCCGGCAATGGGGGCCACAGTCCAAAAGTTGATCCATGTTGATTTTGCTGTGGTTTCTTGCTAGAGCACCTACGTGAGATTACCCGAGCTTTCTTTATGCGAAAGATCCAACCAGCTATTGATGCTATTGATACTTGCATTGAGAATCTAAAGAAGGAGGTGGCGGATTTAGAGGCTCGTTGTAAGCATCTTCTTTTTGGCATTGCTGCTCCTAACCACATTAAGGACCAGACCCTTATTTGAGGCCTTTGATTATTCACCGTGTGTTTAGCCACTTATTATTGTTGCGTAGTTTTTTTTTTCCTCCATGATACACTTTATTTTCTTAGCACTTATAACTTATTTGATAAGTCCAGTATGACTTATACCTTTTGGTTTATAATCTATTTTGCTACATCTATTATAATTCTTATTATGCTTTATGATACAGTACATTTCTGCTAATACCTCACGTATGATTTTCATTATTTTCTGCTCTTTGTCTTTCAACATAATTACAAAGGAAAATGAACTACACTGCTTTCTTGTGACACTATATCCCTTGCAAGGGTGGTCATTTAGAGGAAAGAAAAATGAAAAGAAGAACATGAAAATGAAAACTACGTAGCATTTCCTACGCGTAATAATGCTTAAGCCATTTTCCATTAATGGGGTCCAACAAATCTTTTCCATCCATTTGGTCTAAGAGATAATATCCACTTGCATTAACCTCTCTGACCACGAAGGGTCCTTCCCATTTTGGCGAGAATTAGACAGTCCTACCAAACCTCGCCTAACATGGTCTTCTGTTCTCAACATGAGTTGACCTTCTGTGAACACTTCTTCTTTAATGGTTTTGCCATAAGCTTCGGTCATTCTTTGCTTGTATCTGCGGCCACGCTTATTGGCTTCTTCCCTCCTATCATCTAATCCTTCTAAGTCCTCGCACCTTTCTGCCGTAAAGATTTCCTTCTCATTTTCTTTCTTTCACATCTACATAACCCTCAGGGAGGGTATCATCAATTCTACTGGGCTGATAGCTTCAGTCCCGTATATTAGGGAGAAAGGAGAAAATCACATGGTAGATTTGGGTAAACTTTGATAAGTCCACAGTGTGTTTGGTAGATGTGTCACCCAGCCCCCGATGTACTCTTGACTCATTTTACTAATAATTTTAATGAGGGTTTTGTTCATTGCTTCTGCCTACCCATTCCCCTGTGGGTAGCAAGGCAATGACCGATGATGCTTCACTTGGTAGAATTCTATTAACTTTCTTACTTCTTTGTTCATGAAGGGCGTGCCATTGTCGCTTATGATTCTGTTAGATACCTCAAACTGGGCAATTATATTCTCCTTGATGAAGTTTGCCATGGCTCTGATAGTGGCTTTACGAAGTGATATGGCCTCCACCCACTTGGTGAAATACTTTATAGCTATAAAGATCCATATATACCCATTGGAAGGTAGATTGACTAGCCCCACCAAGTCAAGCCCTTAGGTGTGGAATGGCCATGGGGTGATCATGCTTTGCAAGCTCTGTGGGTGGGTCTGGATCAAATTAGCTTGCACTTGGCAACCGTGACACTTCTTCATAAATTCTACTGCGTTCCTTCTCATAAATTCTTCCTTCCCTAGTGCTCTCCGCACTCATTTGTGTGCATTTCCTTTAACATCTCGCTGGCCTCTTCTAGCCCCAAGCATCACAGTGGGTCTCCATCGTACCCTTTCTTGAATAGAACTCCTTCGTGTAGAAAATAGCAAGTGTATAGTACACCAGCCAAGGCATGGGAAAATGCTGACATGGCTAGATCTGGACCCTGCACATGGAATGGCTGTGAGTAAGGAAAAGGAACGTCGGTTGGGAGAAGAGATCTTTGGTTTGCACCAACAATGTCATCATTTTAGGGAAAGTGAGATTTGCACTTGACATGGACATCCAACACTCACAAAAGGGGGATAGTAACTCTCTTTGGTAAGAGGTTATGAAATCCTTCCCTCCATTGGCTATGCTTATGTTGGACCACTATTGGAGACACGTGCATTACTCTCAAGGCCCTTGATGTCCTTTTCCTTGTCCAAGGATTACTCCCCACATAGTGGTAGGGTTACCTTTCACATCGCTATATTGACCTTGGTGTGCTTATTCTCTCTCCTTCAGCTATTATATAGTACAATAGTTGTATTAGGGTTCAAATGGAGGAATCATAATGTGACATCTGTCCTGTGCCTAGCAACATTTCTCGGACTATAAGAGGAACATGTTGCTGGACTATTAGGGTAAGAACCAAGATAGAACAATAGAGAAAATGGTAGAAAATTTGTTAGGAAGTGAGGTAGAGAAAAGGTCCCTCCTTTAGTAAGAATATCACTACTATACAAGGGAAACCTCCATTTTTACGTATACAAAGCTTAATAGAGCAAGGGATATTCATTCTTGCTCACCCGTAGTGTTTACCTTCACACATACTTAGGGTTATTAAGAATCAAGATTATGTCAAGAACTTGATGATCAATTCAGTTGTTGCATTAAGAGCTTAAAGATACACAAGCGGGAGTGCTTGTACTTGCTAGGAATCCAAGAAAGAAGTAGTCCTGGACTCGGAGCTATCACGTGGTTGTGGTAGTAAGTTTTCTACTCGAGGTAGCAATAGGATGTTAGTGGTCTAAGTCACTATTGTGTAAACTTCAATTCTTTCATAGTGGATTCAGTTTTACCTTGAGGATAGCTAGGTTAAATCCTTCTCAGGTTTTTTACTAGTTTGGTTTTCCTGGGTTATCATATCGTTATGTTCTTTATTTTTCGCACTTTACAATGATATGATATGTTTGTGTTAACCTAGATTTGATAATTTGATCAAGTAATCACTTGACTAATTAACTAGGTTAATCTGATTGTATTTTAAGGGGTCTAAAAACGTACAAGTGGTATCAGAGCAGGTAGCTCTCTTGTTGAAGATCTTTTGATCTCTGAGCTGGTCCTTGACCCCAGTTGTCATGGAACACGGACACTCTCTAGTTATTCCTCCTCACTTTGATGGGAATAATTATGTTTTTTGAAAAGTCAGGATGAAAGCGTTCCTGAAATCCATTGATGAGAGAGTCTGGAACTCTATTGAATATGGATGGGAGAAGCCCACTACTCTTGTGAATGAGTGGCAAACTTCTTAGAAAGAAGCAGCCGCTTTCAATAGTAAAGCTCTGAATGCTATCTTTAATGCTATTTCTATGGAGGAATTTAAGAGAATCTCTAATGTTAAGGTTGCTCATATTTCTTGGAATATCCTCCAGACTGTGCATGAAGGCAGAAAGGCAGTTAAAATTAATAAATTGCAGCAATTAACTACTAGATTTGAAAGCATTAGAATGTTTGATGATGAATCTTTTGATGAATTCTATGCTAAGCTTAATAATATTGTTAATTCTGCATATAATCTGGGTGAAATCTATGATCAATCTAAAATTGTTAGGAAGATTCTTAGATCTTTAATTATGGACTCCATCCCTATTAATGAACTTATAGGATCTCTTCAGTCTTATGAGTTGGACCTACCTAAGACTAGCAAATCCAAATCAATGGCTCTTAAGTCTGTTGATAATGTTGATGGGAGTAGATTTGATGATGAGCTTTCTGCTACAGAGATTGCTTACCTTGCCAAGAACTTTAGAAATTTTCTTAGGAACAATAACAGAAGGGCAAGAGGTAAGAACACTGCTGAACCTAGAAATTTTAGGAGGAATGGTCCCACTAAGGTTAATAACACTGAAAAACATAAAGAAAAAGTAAGTCAACCTTCTAATAATTCTATGGGGCAACAATGTTTTGGGTGTCAAAGGTATGGTCATATGAAATCTGAATGTCCTACATACTTGAGGTCTAAGGGTAAGGCTATGGCTATAACCCTTAGTGATGATGAAGTTTCTGATGATGAGTCTGGTTGTGATGAAGATGGAAACTTCATTACTTTCACTGTTACTATTGTAGTTGATGAAAGTATTGCTGTTGAAGTACTGTTGTAGTTGATGAAAGTATTGCTGTTGAAGAGAACCTTTCTGATGGGGAACTCTTTGAGGATGCAGATTTACAAGAAGCCTACGATAAACTTTGCAAAGTTACTACGAAGGACGCTATAAGTGTTGATCTAGGCTTAAAGAAAATTGCATCTCTTGAGCTTGATAAGAAAAATTTGCTTGTGAAACTGTTTGATGCTAATGAACTGTTGAATAATGTGAAGACTGAGAACATGCTTTTACTTGATAAAGTTAAAACTTTGGAACTTGAACTATCTATTACTAGAGAACAAACTAATAGGTCTACTATTTCCAAACTTAATCATATACTGAGTGTTCAAAAGTCTCCTTTAGACAAAACTGGCTTAGGTTTTGTAGAAAGCATCTCTGTGCCTGCACCCCATTCCACAAACTTTGTTCCTTCTTCTTCTTCTGAACTCCTTGTAAGTAAGGCTATGAGTGAGGTTGTCAGACCCGTAGAAGTTACACCTCCTAGGAAGATTAGGGTTGATTTGAAAGAGTTTAAACCTAAGAAGTCTACCCCTTCTAAGGACAAGTTGCATGATAAGCCTGCATGTGTTTGTCATTTTTGTGGAAAGTCTGGGCACATACATCCAAATTGTTTCAAGCTGCAAGCTACTAAGTAAGAAAACAAACCAAAAGTACTTGTGCCTCAAGCACAAGATCCAATGGTACTTATTGGTGAATTGGTAAAGGCTCTTAACCTTTATTCCAATCTTGGAGTTGGAAATCATTCTAATGTGAATAAGAACTCCAATGCTCGAGGTGTATTCTAAAAGTTTTGGATGCAAAAGACTCAATCTAATTGAGTCTTTTTGACATGATCCTTGTGCTTCATCGCTCTACTCTTTGTGACCTTTATTTTTGTTGGTTTTTGTTTTCTTTTTGTTTCTAGGACTTGCATTGCATAACATTCATGCATTTCATTCTAGGATTGTTTTTGGAAAAAGGAAGCAAAATGTGTTTTGCATTATTTTCTTGGATTTGAAATCAAGGTTGGCCAATTTATTTTTACATAACATGTTTATGTACTTTGTTTAGCTTGGATGAGCTTATTTATTGCACTTTACTAGTTGAAGCCTTGTAGTGCATGTTGTGTGGGAAAGATGTTTATACTTTTTGATCACATTGTCTTGATCTTGAAGTCATATAACTTTGATTTTCAGACTTGAACTTTTTGAGAAGGGCATAAATAACCATCTCACCACTATTTACTAGCCAATCATGAACATCTTAGTGCATATCGTAAGATTTTGTGCTCGAGAACCTGTAGCACATGCACAAAAAGAATATAAGGTGTAGCCTTGGTTTAAATGCTAAAATTGGTGTGTACATTATTGGACTTTAAATAAATCAATCAAATAAAACTGGTGTGTACATTATCCCGGCGACTTTAATTAGTTTCTGACCAAATAAAATTGGTGTTTACAATATGAGGCAAATCAAGAAACTTACATGATTGCAAGCTTGTTTTTTAGGAGATGTGGGAGTTATATGATGTAACTCTTTAGGTGATAGTCTCTTTCGAATTCTATGTGATGAATTTTGTAGACATTATGCTTGATTTCTATTTACATATCACCTCACATGTATCTCAAGTTTTGCTAGTTGCACACACTACAAAAGCTACTCTTTGCTAAACTTTGTACATGATATTGTGTGTGATTTTGGTTTGGCCAACCAAGTTTGAAAATTTCTTAAGTTTTATGCAAAACATGTTTGATGCTTGAGAATATAAGGTGAATTGATTGAAAATCTTAATTTGGGAAAACTGGGTTCAAAACAAGTGTTTTGGAAAAGCATTTCATCTCATACTCATGCATTTTATTCATAAAATTCAATGCTTTGAGGAGTTTCTACATAAATTTGCTTTAATTTTCAAAAATTTATTTTTTCCAAAATTTCAATCGATCAAACCTGTTTCTCAACCGATCGAAATTGCGATTAAAATTTTGGTTTGCCTCTGTCTGTTTCGATCGGTGCTCGATTGATGTTGGATCAATCGAAGCATTTTCGATCGATCGAACCTATTTTTCAATCAATTGAAAGTTGTATAGAGAGTTTTTTAAAAACCTTTGTTTTTCACGTGTTCAAACACTTTTCAAACTTTTCAAAACTTTTTTTTTCTCTCTCTCTATTAAATTGGTCAAGGCATCCAGCCAATTTTTTGTCGTTTTCCTCCAATCTTTTTGCAAGGTTTTTCTCTTCCAAGGCCGGTAAGACCATATTACCCTTCATTTTTCATTTATTTTCAAGTTTCATGCATTTTTGTCATGCATATTTGGGAAATTTCGAACCTAAGGAATTTGGGGTTTTTGTTGATTTAAGCATTTTCTTTCAAAATTGATTAATGGGTTTTTGTTGTGGGATGCTATAAACATGATCTTTGTGGTTTAATTTGATCAATTTGTTGAATTGGAAAAATTTGGAATTGGAAAAATTTGGAATTTCTAGGGCTTGAAACTACCCGAATTGGGGATTTTGTTCAATTAGGTTTAATTTGATGAAATTGGCTTGTTGGATTGATTCATATGATCATTATATTGTGTTATCTATCTTGATTAATGATCAATTGGTCAATTTCTTGAAAATTGTACAAGTGGTTTTTCAAATTTTGGGGTTTTTGATATAAACTCTATGCTCAAGCCAATTTTGTGATTTTAAATTTAGATTGAACTTATTCTCACTGCATTAGATCATGCATCATGTGTTGATATTGTTCATGCATCATATAGAATTGTTATTTCTCTATTTCTATGCTAACTTTTAGTCTGCCCTTGGTTTTCTGTTGTTCTTCCTCTTTGTCGCTTTTGTGTCTACCTTGTCCTATCCTTAGCATCATGTCTAGGAAGACTGGAGCCAGTAGGAAAGCCTCCTCTTCTTCTGCCCCTTCTTTTGAAAGTGAGAGGTTTCCGAGTGAGAAAAACCAAGAGACGTTTGAGAAGCTTAACCTTAAGAGGAACATTTGGGCTAAGAGAAAGGTTATGTCAGATGAGCTTGATCTTGAGATTAGGCATAACTTTAAGTGTAGGGGCTAGTTATTGTTGATGGATATTGATCATCCACCTCCTGCTATCCTGATTAGAGGGTTCTACTCGAACCTCTCTATCCACGTCTATGATTCCAACACTTTAGTTAAGAGTTGGATATGAGGTGAAGAGTACACCATTACTCCTTCGATAATGGCTGATGCTCTTGGGGTACTTGTGGTCCAGCATCCTGCCTACCTGTAAGATGAGTCTCCTCCCCTAGACGACATCATGCCTTACATCACTGGGTCTTCTATCCAGTGGGGTTTTGATCCTCGGATCACTACTGCTGAGCTCACTGAGATTCACTATTTTTTCTTTAGGATTGCTTGTCATTCCTTGTGGCCTATCTCTCACTTGCACAACATTCCTTTGGAGTATTGTGCATTTTTGTATGCCCTTGTTACTGATGCTCCTATTAGTTTTCCTTATCTGTGTCTTTGTTCTTTGAACAAGGTTTATAGGAGTAGCTCTACTTCTCATGCTCTTTTCTTTTCGGTTTTCATTCATCGGATTCTTTTCCATCTTGGATTAGATGATTTCCCCGCATCTAAGCCT
Organism: Quercus robur; assembly: GCF_932294415.1. NCBI lineage: Eukaryota > Viridiplantae > Streptophyta > Magnoliopsida > Fagales > Fagaceae > Quercus > Quercus robur. The sequence continues at coordinate 49,814,942 of NC_065538.1, forward strand.
GTACACATAGTTGCTCCCATAGGTGCCACCTTTCTTAGGCAGAGGGCTGCTCAGTTGAGAGTAAGCTCTAAACATCCTAGGGTTGAGTCTTCCGATGTTGCATCCCCTCTTCCCACTTCTACTGGTGATACTACAGCTAAGGCGTCTGTTGATCCTGTTATTGTTCCTCCACCTTCTACTTCAGATGATTCAGAAATTCGACATATGTTGGAGACTGTCATGACCGTTCAGGTGGCTCATGGTCAGCTATTGGTGGACATGCTTGATGAGCTTCATACTTTGCGAATAGATTTGGAGCATATTAGATGATCGCCTACGCCACCTCCTTTTGATGATGGATTCTGATTACCCTTTGGCATTTCCTCACAAAAAGGTGGAGTACATTTGAGTACCTTTTAAGTACATTTGTAGCAGATTTTTGTTGATAGGGGGATATTTTGTATTTGTGGAGCTTGTGATTGTATCTAGATGCTTCATCATGTATTTACATTTTTTGCTCATGATGTATTGTGTTTGGATTATTCATGTTAGGGGGAGATACATTGATTTGTATATGTTTCTTGTTTCACATTGTTTATTAATTTATATTTATGAGGTTATTCATGATATATGTCTTTATTTTGTACTATGTGAAATCAAGAAGTTATTTTTGTTTTGCTTGTATTTTTGACATATGCATTTATGCATTTGTTGACTGTTTCAGGAACTATACAAGTTGATTCAATCATGCTGCTGTCTACACTTGCAATTGATAGATAGTAGTTAGGTTGGATTTTTTGTGTTGGGCTATATTTTTGTAATGGGCTGTTTTTTGTAAACTTAGAGCATTTTGTTTAAGTTCGTGTTTTGTCACCGATTTCCAAAGGGGGAGTTTGTTAGGTACTAAGGAATTAGGAACTAATGTATTAGAACTTCAGCTTGTAATGTTGGCAAACCATGATCAAAACATTTTAGTCTTGTTTAGACTTGCTCAAAGTATATGCTTTTTATGTAAAGTTAGAATTGAGTTGCTGCAGGATTTACTGTATAAATCTGCCTGGCTTGATCAATCGAGAATTAGACTCGACCAATTGAAACTTGGGTAGAACGTTTTTCTGCAAAATTTCCAACTCAGCCCTAAGCCCGTTTGACGTGTAGGGTTTTATGTTTTGCCCTAAGTATAAAAGGGAAAACTCTAGCCACGTTTGAGGTTGCTCCTTATGTTGTGTGTGTGAATCTTTTGTGAGATCTAGAGGTGTTTTCCTTCACACATACTTAGGTTTATCAAGAATTAAGATTATGTCAAGAACTTGATGATCAATTCAATTGCTGCATTAAGAGTTTAAAGGTACACAAGCGGGAGTGCTTGTACTTGTTGGGAATCCAAGAAAGAAGTAGTTCGTGGACTCGGAGCTGTCACATGGTCGTGGTAGTAAGTTTTCTATTTGAGGTAGAAATAGGATGTTAGTGGTCTAAGTCGCTATTGTGTAAACTTCAATTCTTTCATAATGGATTCAATTTTACCTTAAGGATAGCTAGGTTAAATCCTCCCTAGGTTTTTTACCGGTTTGGTTTTCCTGGGTTATCATATCATTGTGTTCTTTATTTTCTGCACTTTACAATGATATGATATGTTTGTGTTAACCTAGATATGATAATTTGACTAAGTAATCACTTGGCTAATTAACTAGGTTAATCTGATTGTGTTTTAAGGGGTCTAAAAATTTACAGCATATCAGGAGGTACGTGGATGCCTTAACAGCTCATTCCCATGGCCATGAGCTGAGGCTCAGGGAGTTTTCTAAGTCCCTAGAAGGTCGTGCTTTTACCTGATACACTAGCCATTCACCAGGGTCAGTTTTGAGCTGGAATGACATGGCCACCCAGTTCATGAAAAAGTTCTTCGCCTTAGATAAGAAGCTCACCTTATCAAATCTGCAGGAAAGGCAATGGATATCTGAAGGGTTCTTGGATTACATCTGTAGGTTCAAAGGCCTCTCCTCGATGTGCTACTATCCTGTAGAGGAAGAAAGACTAGTGGACATCTGCATTACTAGTATGTTGTATGAATATCGACCTTACTTGGAGAACCTACAAATCTTAAGCTTTACAAGGCTGGTAGAGGCATCCAGGAGAACCAGTGCGTTAGTGAAGAAACCATCCAAAGGCTCGACTTCACAAACCATAAGTGCACCTAGACAACTTTGGAAGTGGGAGAGCAGAAAGGTGGAGGTAAATGTGGTGGATGAAACAAAGAAGACCACCAAAGGTAGAAAAAGAGAGAGAAGTGGTATTCCTTCTCCCTTTTCTGTCTCAGTAGGGGAGTTATACAGTATCCTTGAAGCCTGGTTGAAGGATGGCATGGTGATCATGTCTGAGTGTAAGCATGAACCAATAGAAGAAGAAAAGTTAAGGAGCGCTTTACTGTCGGTATCACAGGAGGAGTGATCACCACACCATGGACTATTATGCTCTGAGAAACATATTCCATGAGAAGGTGGCCAAGGGTGATTTAGTCATTACGAATGGAAAGTGCACAGATTTTAGAATGCGCAAGTCTGAAGTGGCAATGACTTTCTTCATAGGATGTGATGACCCTATGGAGGAAGAAGCTGAGAATATGACTAGTAGCAGTGTTGCACCTGCACCATTGTAGGATGAAGAGATAACATTGCAAATTCAACAAGATGAAAAAGTACATGCTTTTTTGAAGGGATGGGTCTCAAGCCATTAGCCAGAAGAGATGCAACTCAGGCCCTGACTTAAGTAATGGAAAGGTGCTAAGGAGCAGTTGCCTCCCAGGGAAGTGAGCTACAGGTGGCATACCAAGAAACTAGGGAGTTAGTGACCTTCTCCCCCAGAGATTTAGCCAACAGGGCTTGGATGGCAAGAGGCCTTTGTATGTTATTGCTTTTCAGATTAAGAGGGCCTTAATAAACATTGGTGCTTCCACCAACATTGGATGCATTGGGTATTCCACAAGAAAGGATTATTTGAGAGCCACTCTAGGTGGTAGGGATAGGGTCATTGTAGCAGTATACCCTAGGACATGTGTCCTTGGACCTGAGGGTAGGACCTATCAGGGTTCGCACTCTCATGCATGTGATGGATGGTGATACCTCATATCATGTTATTTTAGGCTGCCCTTAGCTCAATGCACATAGAGCAGTAGCTTCCACGTATCACCAATGTGTGAAGGCCGTTTGTAGAGGAAGGCCAATGACCATTGAAGCCATAAGAATGCCTTTTAATAGGGCAGAGTTCCACTATTGTTGAGGCAGCCTTGTATCAGGAATTTGAACTTGAAGGAGAAAACAGGGTCCTTCCTTTCAATGCCACTGTTTTGGAGCAGGAGGAAAATGGCAATGGGAAAGTCATAGAGTCTGAGAGACCTCTTAAGATCAGGAGGATCACCGAGCCTGATGGTAGGTGATTAATGAATTTTGACAGTTAAAGGAAGGGGGTTCGGAGAATGGCCGGCCTAACCCCTTTTGTCTTGCTTAACAGCCAAGAGGGGAGTGCATGGTTGAAGAACCTATCAGGGAAGCCCCTGAGTTTATGAATGATGTCGTAAAGAATGTTCAAAAGAAACTCATTGAAGTCAATCTTAACGAGGGAGGAAAAGAGAGGATGGTCAAGATAAGCAAAGGTTTACTAGAATAGGAGAAGAGAAGATTGATAGCTTTGTTGAAGGAGTACAAAGATGTTTTTGCTTAGGACTATGAAGAGATGCCTAGATTGGATCCAAATGTGGTCACACATAAGCTGAATGTTAACCCCAAGGCTAAGCCTGTAAAGCAGCCAGTAAGAAAGTATCGTTTAGATGTTGAAGAAAATATCAAAGTTAAAGTGAACAAGCTTTTGAAAGCAAGGTTCATAGAAGAGATCAATGTCCAGAATGGCTAAATAATTTTAGTTCCTATGAAGAAGAAAGGTGGACAAATAAGAATTTTTGTGGACTTTAGGGATCTCAACAGGGCATGCCCTAAAGATGAATTCGCACTACCCAATGTTGATATTCTGGTAGATGAAGTTGCTAGACATGAGCATTTTTCTTTTATGGATGGCTACAGTTGTTACAACCAGATTTTCAAGGAGCCATCAAATGCTTAGAAAACTGCTTTTAGAACACATTTTGGGAATTTCTACTATAAGATGATGCCTTTTGGGTTGAAAAAAGCTAGTGCAAAATATTAGAGTGTGAGAGATCGTGCCCCCAACCCCTTTTTTGGAATGTTGGGCCAAACCCACATGAATGGATGGAGTCATGTTATTGCCTCTCAAAATGGAGTTTCGACTACCTATATTTTCCCCTTTAGATTAAGGGTTTTACAATGGAGTTGCCACTTACTTAATTATTGGAATAAAGAATTGAAAATTTCCTCATTTTATTAATTTGAAATTGAATTTACATTGATCACAGGAAAATTACATGGCTTTGGTCCTAGATACAATCTAAGATACAGTGAATGGCTTTGATCTAAGATAAAATACATGGTTTTGTTTCCTAGTTACAATCTATTAATTGAAAATTATAAGGATAAGCATTGATCTATCAACCCTTGATCTAAGCTCGGAGGTTATGTTACAAAGTGAGAAGGTGTTAGGCACCCACCTTGCCCGGTGAAACTGATCTTCTAGACTATGGTGGCCAACATTCATATCACATCATCAAATATGTTATTAATCAATTTGCATGTTAAATTTAATGTGTGTGCATATGATAAACTCTAATTCAATTTATTAAGCATTTCATTTGGATCGAAAAATAAATTCTAGTGGATGTGTATGGATGGTGATATTCTAGATTCAATGATTTGAAAGAATTATTAAACAAACATTTTTTTTCATGTTTTTTTATGTGGATTTAAGATCTAAACTAGTGTTATGCATGAACATGTGATGAACAACCAAGAATATGTTAAGAAAACATAAGAACATTTAAGAACATTCAAACATATTGAAGGGAATTTAAATAATCACTATCATACTTTAATCTTAAATTCTTATCACAGCAACATAACAAACAAGTTAGGGAAATAGATTATACCTTCACGCAAGATCTATACGGTGGAGGAGGAGACTCTTGGTGGAGGTCCTAAGGGTGGAGGAAAAGAAGAGCTAGGAGAGGGAAAGTGAGTCTCACTCAATATCTTGAGTATCAAGAAGACTAAGATATGACAAGGCTACTCTACTTCACTAGAACTCAAGAGAGGAGAAGAGAGGGGGATTTTGTGTCCTGGAATGGAGGAGAGGGGGGGTTTATATAGTAGTGGTGGAGAAAATATGAATGGAAGGTCATTTAATGAGAGTTGACAAAGAATCATGAACCTAGACCTCATTTTAGCCTTTGAAGAAATTTGGTGCATTAAATGTAGAGATTGGTGGGACTAAGGAGCAAGCAAAATTCGGTTTTCCCGTAGCTAGTGTAACAGCCTGTAGAGCCAACTTCAAAAAATCATATCTTACTAAATTCTGATCAGAATTGTCTCATTCTTGTGCTCAAATTGAAGTCCCGGATGTTTAGTTTATGAAAAAATTAACCTCATTCACAGATTCAAAATATTCTGAGAGATATAAACAAAATTGTGAGCAAAGGTCATTTGTTAGAAAATAATTTCAGCACAATTAACATTAATAGGTCCCAAATTAGTTTCCAATTAACATTAATAGGCTCCAATCACTCCCATTTCAGACTTAATTAGTTCCAAATTTACCCTAATCAAAAGATAATTGCACAGATTACTCATTGAGTAATTAATATTTGACTATCTAATTAATTAATTGTGTGTAACCTTACCATAAAATGTAGTCCTAGCCAATCAAATTATGATATGTCATTAATCTCAAATTAATTATAATTATAACCAATTGGAATCAATTATTCATAATCAGATATAGTTGGACTCAATTTGTGATATGGTCATTAAAACTTGATTTGATGATAACTTTCAATTTGATGGTCCAATTAGGGCTTATGACTAGTCGATTTGATCGTTACAACATCAAGATCATTTTGGTGAAATGAGATTAAGGATCTAATTACTAGAATCAAGATGCATATTTTTAAGGTGAAATTACTCTTTTACCCTCCATGTGAGGTTAAATGCGGGTTGCAAAATGGGGTGACAATACAGAGAACCATGACTTTAATCTTTGGTGACATGCTGCACAAGAAAAATGGAGGATTATGTGGATGATCAAGTGGTAAAGGCAAAGAGCTCGGTTGAGCATCTATTGCACCTAAGGCAGGTTTTCGAAAGGTGTAGAGAGTACAACTTGAGGATGAATCCTTCCAAGTGCGCCTTTGGGGTATCCTTTGGGAATTTCCTAGGATTCCTTGTCCATTAAAGGGGGATTGATTTAGATCCCATGAAAACTAAGGCGATAGCTACTCTTACTCCACCAACAACTTTGAAAGAATTGAGATGCTTTGTGGGAAAGGTGTCTTATTTGAGAAGATTTATTCTCGGTTTAGCTGAGATCTTGAAGCCTTTGGTTGAACAAACCAAAAAGGGAGTGGCCTTTATGTGGTGTGACCAATATGAGAAGGCATTTAAGACGATACAAGCAATTCTGGCAAATCCCCATACCATGGTGGCTCCATTGCCTGGGAAGCCTCTATTATTGTATATAGCACATATAGAGCAATCACTGGGGGCTATATTGGCTCAGGAACAAGGAGGCATGGAGAGGCCAATATACTACATTAGCAAGCTTATGAAGAGACCAGAGCTAAGATACTCCATAGTTGAAAAAGGTATGCCTTTCCTTAGCTTTTGCTTTGTCAAAGTTTAATCACTACATCCTAGGGTATTGTGTATAGTTGGTGACCAAGAGCAATCTTGTGAAGTATCTCCTAACCCGCCCTCAGTTGTTTAGGAGAATGACTTAGTGGGCCATCCTAACGGTGTGCCATGATATCGAATGCACAAGGCCATCCGCCATTTAGGGGCAAGCAGTGGCTGACTTGTTAGCCAACTTCCCAAGAACCAGTGATTTCTCACTTCCCCAATAGGAAGTTTTGATAATAGAAGAACAAGAATGGTTTATGCACTTCCATGGCTCGTCTTCATCTCAAGGGGGAGGGATAGGAGTACTATTGAAGTCACCAGTATTAGGATTAGTGTCCTTCAATCCTATTGTATGATGCCATGTAAGACAATATGTATGACTTAATGTTGTAATTAATAAAGTTGTTTTATTATTATCTAAAATAATGGTAACATGAATATTTGAAAATTGTCATATAGTCTATGAGATGCATAGTATGTGATTTATGTGATTTGGTCACAGAAGATATAAGTCACAAGTTTTTTGTAAACTCAAAATTTTAGTTCGTAGTCAGTAATGAAATTGGGCATTTCATCTGCGAAGACTATAACATATCAACTAAGATGATTTGTCTTGATCATATGGAAGTGGAGACTTTTAGTTGATATGTTTATATGTTTTAAGAGTTAAGACATATTGAACTGGACCGCTGTGACATTTATCATTCTCCTAACGACTGTCAAATGAATAATAAATCTCACAACTTCTATTTACTTGAACTCTTAATCCTGAGAGAATAATGGACCTGATCATAAAGTGTAGGTTGCTTTGATATATCAAGAATGAGATCTAAAGTCACGATCAAAACCTTAATATGTTGGGCAACCACATTTAGTGTTGATGGAACATATATTCTCAAGATGGAATTCATAATCTCTTAACGGAGATATAAAATATTCCCTTGAGATAAGTTTAATGGGTTCGGTTATTTAGAATGTTAGGCCTAACTACTTTAGTAAGAAGTTACTAAAGTATATATTTATGAAATTGGATTTCATAAACATATGATGAATAACTTAAAGGATTAAACTGGGTACTCAAGGATTAAGATGTAGTAATCTTCAAAATGGCAGTCTATATTAATGACTTTGTATTACTACGAATATTTTATAAAGAGGTTGCATGTACAATAAAGTCTTGGGATATAATTTATTAATAAGGCCTAGAGTGCAATTATATTTATATAGTGGTATTAAATATAATTAATGATAACTTTGGACTTGTCAAGAGTTGACAAAAAAGCCTAAGGCCCATTAGAGCTAGTGTCTTATTTGTTCCCTTTTAGTCCCACTCCAAGCCACATACTAAAGCCCAATTGGAATGGCCCAAGAGGCTAGCCCAATTAGATAATTAGTTTTAAGGAGAGAAACATACATAATTTTGTAAGAAAATGAAATGGTTTGTATGTGAGTGTTGGACACTATTATTCTCCCTTGAACTCATTCATAGAAACTGATTGGGAGACCATACTTCTTGGGCACAAGTGGAATTGGAGTGAAGATTAAAAGTGTTCCCAAGTACTTCTAATCTTTGGTTTTTAATTTCACCACATTGAGGTACACTCTATTGTTCTTATATTCTAAAATTTACATAGCACATGTTATCAATTGCGAATGAAGTAGATCCATTAATTTTCCATTGCGTATGTTTTGTATGAGATACAAACATGTATTTTTCCATCAATCAAGGGAGGAACACACGTTTGCTTACAAGCTACGTTTCCCCTGTTCAAACAACAAAGCAGAATATGAAGCTCTAGTGGTGGGATTATTGGCTACCAAGAGACTTGGCATAAAAAAAATTAAAGGTGTTTGTGGGAATTTTGAGCTAGTCATTAAGCAGGTAAAGGGAATCTATGGAGTGAAGAGTCCTAGCTTGGCTGCTTACAGGGCCACAGTTCAGGATCTCATGAAACACTTCACATCCATAGAATGTAAATTGATTAACCAGAAAGAGAACAAGTTGGCAGATTCACTGGCCACCCTAGCCAACAATTTTGTGCTAAAGAAAGAGAAGATAACCCTCAAGGTGGAGAAACAACCTGGCTTGATCAAAGGCAAATTGTGTCCTCTAGAAGATTGGCGAGAACCCTTATTGAAAGTAATGGTCTAGCGAAGAGATATTGGATCAAATTTTCCATCAAACATGAAGGACTTCCTCAAGATTAATGGGAGTTTATTTTTTACAGTAGAAGGGTTGCTAATAAGGTATGTCTCAAGGCAGGAAGGGTTGACACGATTGCATAGGTTACACCACGAGATGTGTGGAGTGAACCTTGATGTTGGCCTATACAGAAGATAGCAAAGGCTAGGGGTCTTTTGTCCAGAGATGTCTAGTGATGCCAAGGAAGAGCAGAGAGATTGCAAGACTTGTTCCATCATTCCCCCCAGATTAGGCAGAAGTGCTAAACATTGAGGTACAAGAAGAAGCTTGGTAGGATCCGTACATAAAATACCTTTCACAAGGTGTACTACCTACTGATCGTTTGAAAAGAGAAAATTTGAAGAGATATGCAACAAGGTTCAAGATGGTGGATGGGAAGCTACTAAAAAGAAGTTTCCAAGGGGAGTGGTTAGTGTGTATTCCCAGCAAAGAAGTAAAGGGTATTCTTTCTGATTTGCATGAGGGGGAGTATGATGCCCCAATTTGATTGATTATGTGATGTGTGTGGGTGTGTGATGAGTCCCACATCGGGTAATTATTGGGTTGAACTGGGCTTTATTAACAATTGCAAGGAACCTCAATTGTGACTAGTTCTTTTGAGGTATAGCGCAGATGTGGCTATCGCTTTTCCTTGAGTCGTTACATATGGTATCAGAGCCAGGTTGGTAATTCCATGTGGGTTCAGAGACACTACCACACAAAGTGAGCCCTAACGAGGACGTTAGGGATTTAAGTGGGGGAGATTATGATGCCCCAATTTGATTGATTGATTGTGTGATGTGTGTGGGTGTGTGATGAGTCCCATATCGGGTATTTATTGGGTAGATTTGGGCTTTATTAACAACTGCAAAGAACCTCAATTGTGACTAGTTCTTTTGAGGTATAACGTAGATGTGGCTAACGCTTTTCCTTGGGTTGTTACATATGTGGTATCAGAGCCAGGTTAGCGCTTTTCCTTGGGTCGTTATAAGGAGCCAGCAGGACACCCTAGTGGTAGAAAGTTATGAAAAATGGCTTTGCACTAGGGATACTATTGGCCTACTATACAAAGAGATGCCCAAGATTTCACCAAGAAGTGCCAAGAATGTCAAAGGTGAGGGGATGAAATACACACCAACCATTAAGCTTACACCCAACTATGGCACCATATCCATTCCACAGTTGGGGTCTTGATTTCATTGGGCCTATAAATCCCCCTTCTGCAGGATGTGCTTGGATACTGGTAGCCACTGAGCTATTTACAAAGTGGGTAGAAGCTGTGGCAATGAAGAAAGCAACAAGTAGCTCAGTGGCTAATTTTCTATGGGAAAATATAATATGTCATTCTAGGATACCAAGTAGATTCATTTCTAACAATGGCACACCATTCATAAATAAGGATGTGCGTTGTTTAACAGAATGGTACTCCATAACTCACACGACATCAATACCTTATTATCTCAAATGAAATGGTCAAGTTGAGGCTTCCAATAAGTGATTGCTAAAGATATTGGGAAAAATGACTAAGGAGAATAGGAAAGGATGGAGAAAGGAACTTCCTACAGCTCTGTGCGCTCATAGAACAGCCAAATCACAAGTTACAAGAGCCTCACCCTTTTCCCTGGTCTATGGCACAGAGGCCATTATCCCAATAGATTTAGTGAGGCCGGTAGTGAAGTTAGTAGAAATAGCAGAGATATCTAGGGAATACATCCTAGAGATCATTGAAGAAAAATGAGATGATGCTGCCTCTCACAACTGCCTTGATCAGGATAGTATGAAAACAAGGCATGAAAGTCAAGTTAAAGAAATGAAGTTTCAAGTAGGAGAACTTGTTTGGAACACAGCCCCTCATGTATGAGGTGTGGCCAGAGTAGTCAAACACAAGTTTTCACCAAAATGGAAAGGACCTTATATTGTGAAAGAAGCACACAAGACTGGACATTATTGGCTGAGAGATCAGACAAGTACGAAGGCATATAGCCCCATTAGTGGAGCTCACCTTAAGAAGTATTATGCTTAACTTTGTAATTTGATACTTGCCATTTCACAATTTTATCTCTATTAAGTAAAACCATTTCCATTCAGTTTTATCATATTTTAATGTTCATGATATGCATGCAAAGTTTAATATCCTAACTAAATAGCAACATAATAGAGTTTTACAAAAAAACAGGTCTCCTATGACTATAAAATATTACAAATTGAAAACTAAATAATGTCTATTAGAGAATTAATGTTTTCAAAAGAGAAGCCTAGAGGGCTTAAGTTCCTAGCTTGCTTTCCAACTTTTCGATTTCTTTATCAAAAGAACCTTGTTCTGCTTTGACACCTTTTAGCTAAGTTTGAAGGGAAAAATAATCTTCTTGTGCAAATGACAAATCCCCCTGAAGTTTGGTTATGGACTCCTGGAACTTAGTAATCGAAGTAATGTGTGCCTCCATGGCTGACTTTGTCTCCTCTGCTTTGTTGATAAAAGATTCTTTTTTAGCTCTCAATTGTTGAAGCAAGAACAAATAAGCATGAACAAAGGGCCCCGCCTTCTGGAAGTCTCTCAATGTCGTGACATGGCTTACCAGCCCCTCGACATTGAACCCCATGCCATTAGCTTCAGTCAGTGCAGAAAGGATGTCCTTAAAGGGAAGAGTAAGATGGTCCTCTTTACCTTTAGATTGCAGTTAGGACACAACAAGCCCAATGCATTCCAACATGAAGCACCTAAGAGGCATTGTCCACTTGTCAATATCCCTCATTATCTTAGGATACTTTCAAAAAAGTTTGGAGCACACAACTTTCAAAGGGGGAGAAAGCAATGAGATTAATGGATCAGGGTCTACCTCGGTGCTTCCACTCTTTTAATCTCTAGATTTTTGGTGCACACACGATTCGAATCCCCCTTTTCAGCATCAGATTCTGTTTCCACCTCAGAAGCAACTTCTTGTTCAGAGGCCTTTGGTGCCAAAAAAGTGGTTTTTGCCTTAATCTGAGTCTAATGAGCAGTTTCCTTAACCTGTCAAAGGTCAAAAGAGAGAAAGGAGAAAGTAAAGTCACACACGCCATTGATCAAGAGAGAACATTACAAAGATAACAAAGTCAAAGAAGAGGATACATACTTTTGGTTTCTTCACAGTAGAAAGTTTGGTATTCTTTCCTTTTCTTTTGGTGGCTAAAGGTTTGGCTTTGGCAGAGAGTTTCAAAGTCAAGTTACCTTGGAAGATGGGTGGGATATCCACATGTTGAACCCCACTCTCCCCAAAGTTCGTAACACGTTCCCTGATGCCAGCCCACCATGCTTTAAACCTTAAAGGTAATCCAGCTCAGGAAGGGGAAGTAAAAGGAACTTCAGAACCAGACACTACCAACTTGATAAGATTGTTGCTCTTGAAAGCCAATGATGCTACTGCTGCAAGGAGGGTTGGGGTAGAAAGATGCCCCAGTACACCTTGGTCAAAACCATTTTGGTGGGCAAATCTATGAGGATTATAAGCTTTGGTTTCAAAATTATCTTGAAAGCGTGCTAGAAGGTGAGAAGTAAAGGCACAGCAATGAAAGAGAGTTCCTCCTCAAACCAAGGAACATCTCTATAATGAGAAATAGTTTCATCTATCAAAGATTGGAACAATGGAGGAAGTGCACCCTCTAAAGGGGAATAAGGCTTGGTTGTCTAGTCAATAGGGTCATCTAAAACCTTACAAAGAAAGCTATCAGAGGATACCACAGCCTTATTCTCTTGCCATGATCTTGGCAAGCCTTGGGGTGATGGCATGCTAGTTTTAAAGCTTTAGGGACAATAGCATAATTGCTAAAATGCTCCCATGGCCAAATTTGTAAAAATGCTACAAGTATAAATGTTTCTATCTATAATCTACCCTAAGAACGTTGTAGATCAAGGGTGAAGCAATCTAAATGAAAATATAAAGTTCCTAAGAAGTAAGGAGCAAAAGGAAAAGAATACCTTTGAGGAACTTAACAGCTAAGGGGAAATGTTTACCTAAGATCTTCTCATGAGGATATCCTTCAAACAAATGACAAGAAAGCAAGAAAGCATTGAAAACATCAAGTTCATAAGGGCTAGAGTTATCTTCTCATACCATGAAGTTTGTGTCCTCCTTCAAAGAATCTGGACTAGCTTCTTCATCCACGCCATCAGCATATTCCCTCTAGAAGTATCTGATCCATCCCCAGAAGTTAGCCTTAGAACCCTTGTTAATACCAACACTGATTTCTTCTGGCACTTCATCACTGAGGGCTTTTCCCTTCCTTACTGCCTTCAGAATTGGTTTCTTCAAAGTTTTCTTCACTGCTTCTTCAAGAAACTTTATAGCTTTGGCTTTATTAGGAGACAAGGAGATGTTGGCCACTTCCCCATCACCAAACAAGAGAAATCGCAAGATTTCATAGACATCTTCAAGAGAAGGGTAGACTTCTTGGCACCCTGTGAAGAAAGTATGGGTGGTAAAATTCCAACGATATAGAAGATAGAAGAGACTCTCCCTATCCTTGCTAGTGTCTAAATTAGAGAATGCCAACACAGTGTGCATCGGGTGTACTTTTTGTAGGATTTCCATGGAAGGAGGATGTGTTAACACCCTCCTACACTAACTTCTCCAGCCTTTAGAAATAGAAATATGGGACTTAAAGACCACATCAGTGGTGGGAGCAAAATTTCCTCTACAAGTGCCAAGCCAAGGAATTTGCTTTAGGTCCAAATCAATGGTTAGCAGATCATCAGGCTCCCTCCATGCCGTGTATGGAGGGTCTAAAGAATAGGGAACAAAGTCCCAATCAAAATTTTTATCAAATAGGTAGTCTTCAAAGAAAGGGGGAATAATCTATTGCTCCTCGGTGGAAGGGTTCTCATCCCCTCCTAGTAATGGCCTATTGATCTTAGGGGTTGAAGGTTTTGCAACCTTTGAAGAACTGGACCTCAGAGTACGTTTGGCACCCATGGTTCATGTAATCGTGGAGGATTCTGAGTTTTGGTGTTAAAATAGAAGAAGATAAGGGAAGAATGAGAAAAATGAGGAAAAGAGATATGTTCTTCTCTGAGTAATTTCTTTTCGAACAAAGTTTAGCTATAAAATTGGTTGTAGCCTTAAGCTACAACCTTACTTAATGTCTTTTTATTGGAGGTGAATTTTGACAAATCCACCATTGGATTATATTTTTTTCTTATATCATCCATACTTGCAAAATTTCTAGAAAATTAAAGATCAATAGCTATGTAATCAATAAATTATTTAAATTGCAAGTTTTTGTAGTTTAAAATTATGCATAAAATATAAACTTATAGATCATATAGTAAATAATATCTGATTGACACAAAATTTGACATGTTTATTAAAAGTGTAAAGAACATGTAATTCAACGGTTAGATTTTCAAAATATGTAGTAATTTTTATTTTATTGAGTAAGGTTGTAGCCTTAGGCTACAACAAATTTTGTAGCTAAAATTTGTTATTTTTTTTTTCCTTTTATACTTCAAACAAGTATCCTCTTCCCCTCTAAAAAGAGCCATTTAATACTTCAAACAAGTATCCTCTTTCCCTCTAAAAAGAGCCATTCAGAAGTAGCACCTTTTCAAATTTATGGACATGTGTCAACATGGGGAAAGTCAATTTCTGCCAAAATCAATTAACAAAAATCAAGAAAACTACCTTTGTCTTTATTTTTGTCTTATGTTTTCATTAACTAACATTTTTATATGTTGTTCCTTTTTTGCGGCATTTTTAAAAGAAAATGCAATAAAAATAAACATTATGACCACATAGTATTTTTAGGAACAAACCAATGTTGTTTATATATATTTAAAAAAAAAACAAAAGAGAAAAAGAGAAAAAGAGATTTACATTGTATGGCCCTTTTGGCCTATCATACCTTTTCTTACCCCAAAAAAAAAAAAAAACAACTTTGCAAATAAAAAAAAACATACTTATAACTTAAGGCCAATTGCTAGGACATATGTGAAATTGTTAGAGACATATGTTATGTAAATTGGCTAATCTTTTGACAAAATGCATTTTACTTATAATTGGGTAGATTTAGGATGGGTTTAATACTTCAAGAAACAAGTGTTCAAGTTTAGTATTGAAGCCATGCAAGTCTGACCAAGAAAAAAGTGAAGAAGTGTTATTCATTAAAGCTCGACAGATATCTTGACAGAACCCTTTCTATCAAGATTTAATGTTGAATCTTGAAAAATGCTCGACAGAAGCTAAATTTGTCCAGAATTACAAAATTAGACTTTTCAAATCTGATTACATTCATATCCTTAAGTATTCGTTTAGGGCTTCTTTTCTTACAACCCTAGACATATATAAGGATTATTTTAAGGCCTGTCACGAGTGATACAGAGTGATTGTGCATGCAAATTGTGACCGGAGACATTTTGCCTTAGTTTATCATATTCTCTCTAGAAGCTACTACGTCTTTGCGCCAAGATTTTTGTAACCAAGGAGTTTCTTGATCTTCATTGTTGGATGAACTGAAGAACTTTGTAGCCAGCATCTTTCTCAAGTTGGTGTGTTAGTCATGTACTGGGATCCGTGCATCATTGGTTAGTCACGTACTAGGAGCCGTGCATTGAAAGGAGAGATTGCCGCTACACTACAAGTCCAATTGGGTATTGGGGTAAGGGTTCAACTACAAGTTGATATTAGGTACTGAGATTCCTTTTACTTGTAATTGCTTATTTTGATAATAGTGGATTCTTAGAAATGGTAACCTTAAATTCACCTGGTGGGGTTTTGCCTCAGTGGTTTTCCCCATTCGTAAACAAATCACCTATGTCAAATTTATTTTCTGCTACATTTAATTCAGTTGGTGATTGTTTGTGCTATCACGCTTATTGCGTGAAATTGAATCTAATTAATTCACTTGGATAATTAATTGATTAATTTACCAAAGGGGTCAATACATTTATTTGGCCTATCACCAACAATATGGCCTACTTACAAAAACAAAAAGAAAAACATAAAGGTTGTAGGTTCAAAGCTTGACAACTTAAAAAGAGCGAAGCTTGTAGGCATCCTCATCTGCCTCAAAAGTAGAATCCTCTTAACGATAATCTAGAGCCATGTCCTCCTCCTCCTCCTTCTCTTCCTCTTCCTCTTCTTCCTCCTCCTCGCTTCACCATCTCTAAAGCTGGAGTCATTAGAAGACTCTAACTCCTTAGAATCAAAATCAAACTCACTTGAAGAAAAGTTGCTTGAGTTAGAGCCCTCCTGGAAAGCTCTACGCCTTCTCCTACACCTAGAAGAGGCCCTTATAAACGCGTCATAGGCCTCATCTTCAACAACCTCCTTGGCCTTCAACCGAAGCTCCTCATAGTCCTCCTTTTTGTCTTTTACACTCCCCTCCTACGGTTAAACTTCGTTAGGAAGGAAGACTTGAGGGGGGAAGGGAAAGATTGGTAAGGGTAGGGAAGGAGGGAAAGGGACCATTTCAGGGCTAGGTGGTGGTGCATTGTTGGTGTTAGAAGAGTCATTGATGGAGGAAGTGGAGTCGTTCTTTGTGGAGTTAGATCCTGAAGAAGAAGAAGAACTGGCCATTTTTTACAACGAAAGGTTTCTTTTTCAGAAGAAGAAGAGGAATCTATGCAAGTACAAAAGGAATGAAAATTAAAGGAAGATTCTTTCCTATTTAAATCACCAATCGGAGTCAAGTGAAAAGACGCAACATTTATGGAGAGTAATGTCTATCTGCCAAGTATGGGAAATGAAACAACCAAAACAGCTAGGAACACCCGCAAAGGCCACGTGTCCGGTTTCAAATGTCATAAGGTATAATTGCTTGAGTATTGATGTTTGATACAACGTGACTATCAAAGGCTTCACTCATCAAATGTCATTAACAGTGAGGGGGCTAATGTACAGTACACCAGCCAAGGCATGGAAGAATGCAAACATGGCTAGATCTGGACTCTACACATGGAATGGTTGTGAGTTAGGAAGAGGAATGTTGGATAGGAGAAGAGATCTTTGGTCCATGCCAACAGCGTGATTATCTTAGGGAAAATGAGATTTGCGCTTGACTAACACTCACAAAAGGGGGATAATGACTCTTTTTAGTTAGAGGTTATGAAATCCTTCCCTCCCATTAGTTGTGCTTGTGCTGGACCACTGTTGGGGACACGTGCATTACTCTCTAGGCCCCTGATGTCCCTTTCCTTGTCCAAGGATTGCTCCCCACGTAGTGGCAATGTTACCTTTCACACCGCTATACTGAACTCGGTGTGCTCATTCTCTCTCCTCCAGCCACTACATAGTATAGCAACTGTATTATAGTTTAAATGGGGGAATCACAATGTGACATGTGTTCTGTAACTACCAACATTCCTCGGACTATAAGAGAAACATGTTGCTAGACTATTAGGGTAAGAATCAGGATAGAACAATAGAGAAAAGGGTAGAAAGTTTGTAAGGAAGTGAGGTAGAGAAAAGGTCCCTCCTTTAGTAAGAATATCACTACTGTATAAGGGAAACCTCCATTTTTATATAATACAAAGCTTGATAAAGCAAGGGATATTCATCCTTACTTTCCTGTGGTTTTTCTTCCCTTTTAAAGCGTTTTCCACGTACATCCCATTGTCATCTTTACTTTCCTTGCATTGCTTTCTTTTTCTCTCAACATCATGGTGTTAAAGCTTCCATTTTTATTGTTTTAATCTTTTTCATCAAAATGTACTGTTAGATATCTCACACACTTTTCACACGAGCTTTACAAATCTAACTTGCTCGTACAGAGGGTTACCAAATTTTTGAGCTTGTATCTCTCCCCTTACTTCTGCAATAGGATCCCTTCTATTAAGTATCCCATAAACGAGCTCCTTTATTCCTTCGCGGTGAGCAAAGCATAGCTCTTTTCTTGACCCATACTAAATGGCAAGAGCTTCACACTAGGTCTGAATTTGATTTGTCTCCCTGCTTATGTTTGGCCTGTAAAAGCCCACCCTCTACAACCTTCGGTACAAGCTAACCTCCTTGCAAAACCCGTAAGTCCTACTATGTACTTCTTGCAGTTTTCTCTGGGTCTCTTCATGCCCCACACATCTCGACAGGATTCCTCTTGGCATTCTATGGTACAGCTCTCCTTTCATTAGGATGTAATCCTTCACAGCCTTCAGTTCTGCCATATCTTCCTCCTTCAATAGGCCTTCCCTGATGGGAGCCCTCCAGTCTTTCTCACATTCTTCCCTCTCTGGGAACTTTTCCTTGAGTACCTCAATTATGGACTCTCTTCACTTCTTAACCTCAACTCTAGTGCTTCTTCCTTCAAAGGCTTTTGTTGAGCCCAATGCGGCCAATGCGTCTGCATATCAGTTCCCGCTCGTTTAGGCATGCTTTATCTTGAATGTACAAAACTTTTCCTCCATCCTTTGGGCTAGCATCCTGTACGGGGTCAAACTTGGCTCTTTTAGGGAAAAGCTCCCTTTGGCCTACTAGACCACTAAGTTAGAGTCGCTTATCACCCTCAGGTGCTTGAATCCTATCTCAAGAGCTATCACCAATCCCATCTGGTAAGCCTCATATTCTTTTGTATTGTTTGAGCATGGTATAGACACTCAATTTTGCATCCATAATTTAATTTTAGAAGATGGCTAGAGTGACCATTCATATATCTGAAATTTATAGTTGCATTAATTCATTCATTTCATGTCATAAAAATGATCTTGAGATTCTAACGATCACGACAGTATGTCTGATTCCCAAATCAGGCTGTCAGATTGAAAGATATCATGAGATCAAGTTTTTATGGTCCACATGCATTGTATGGGGTAAAGCCAATCATGTGTGATTAAATGAAATTAATTTTGATTGGTTAATGATAAAAATTAATTAAATGAATTTATGTGATTGGTGGAGTATTTTTCTTAAAGTGAGATTTGTTGCATGGGATTAAAACAAATAAGCTGATATATTTAAAGACTGTAGATAATTAGGCTTTTCTAATAATTATATTCAAAAAAATTATTTTAAAAATCCTAATTATCACTTTGGAATGAGGTTTATCATGAAAATAACTCTTAAATTCGTCCAAATACATTTTTAGAGTTGGAAAACACTTCAAAAACGTGCTAATCAAGTATTTGATTTTAGATTCACGTTTCAAGGAACTTTTGGCATAGTAGAACTCAAAATTAGGACTAGGCTATTTCTGGAGAAGTTGTAGAGAATTGAATTTCCCTTTAGCTATCAAAATTTCATCTTAATCTAAATTTGAGTAAGACTATATGATCAAAATATTGAAGCTTGTTCTCATTTGAAAAATCAACTTACTGTTATCCAAATCTCCTTTCTTTTAGGATTTTCCCCCATACATTTTTTGCTTATTTTTTTAAGCATTCCAACCTCTATAAATAGGGGAGGTCTCCCAACATTTAGCACACTTTCTGACCCCCCCCCCCCCCCCCTCTTTCTAGCTCTCTTCTGAGTTTTCAATTCCCCTTACATTAAAGACGTTCTAGAGGCTTTTGCTTTAGGAACTTCTTTTTTGTAGGTAAAGCATTTTAGGCTTCAAAGAGGTGAACAAATTTCATTAAATCCTAAAATATTGTTGTATTAGAAGAGCACTCTCATGCAAGAGGTATTCTGTTTTTCTTCTTTCTTTTCTTCTTTCATTAATTTTTTGTAATTGTTTGATGCATGAATATCTTTAGCATGATTTTATTATGTGTTGTTCTTGATATATGATTACCATGTTTAAATATGTTGCTAGAATTTTCTTTAGCATGTGCTTAGGTGAATGTTTATTGTGATTCTTTTTCTTAAGTTTCAAAATCTGCAATGGCTATCAAAATTCTTTTATGAAAACTAAAAAATTGATCTGTATTTTCAAATTTGATTTTCTCTAAATAAAAAAAAAAAAAAACAAATCTATATTTTTAGATATGATTTTCTCTAAATTTAAAAACTGATCTATATTTTTTAGATCTGATTTTTTTTAGTTCAAAACTGATCTATATTTTCATTAAATATAGATCTGATTTTTTTAACACAAAAATGATCTGTATTTTCATTAATACATATCTGATTTTTTTTTTTTTTCTAAACACAAAATTGATTTGTATTTTCATTAAATACAGATATGATTTTTTTTTCTACAATAGGTTTTCTTTGTTACAAAATTGCAGATTTTGAAATTTAAAAGAAGGGATTGAAAGTTAGGTTGTAATTTTTTAATATGTGATGCTTGCATAATAAATTCATCTCATGAATGTGAATCCTCTTTCAAAAGTTCTTTAAAAAAAAAAAAACACAGATCTGATTTATTTTATTTTATATTTTTTATAAAACCACTTTGTTTTAACTTTACATAAAAATAGAATTGATTCTTTTTAACAAAATCTTATTATTTCTTTTACATAAAAACAAATCTAATTTTTCTTGATAAAATCACCTTTTTTAATTTTACACCAAGATAGATTTGATCATTTTTAACAAAATATTATTCTTTCTTTTACATAAAAACAGATCTGACTTTTTTTTTTTTACAAACTAAATCTTTCTTTAACCCTTCATAAAAACAGATCTGATCATTTTTAACAAAGTCTTTTTTTTTTTTTTTTTTTTAATTCATAAAACAGATCTGAATTTTCTTTAAAAGAAAACATCATTCATGAGACAAATTTATTTAAATTAATTTTTTTTAGTGTTTGTCATGTGTGTTCAACATATCATTCAACATCATGCAAAAAAAGGTATACCAGTCATTAGAGTCTAGAAGACCAGACTCTGTCTGGGCGGAATGGGTGCCTAACACCTTCCTACTCCGTAACCTAGTCCCCAAGCTTAGGATTTTTGGATAGGTAGATTAGTGTTTTGTCTTTTTTAATTTTGGTAGATTGTAACTAGGACCAAAGCTTTGTATTCTTTTGCATAGATTGTAACTAAGACCCAAAGCCTTGTAAGGTTTAATTTACCAAAATTGTACTTGCCTTTATTCAACCAATGACATTCGAAATATTTTGATAATGTAATTTGTATTTATTTTTTCTTATTTTTTTGTATAAAAACTAAGTGGCAACTCCATACCACTTACCCAAAAAGAGAGGTGCCCTTAAAAGCACCAAAATCTTTTTTTTATTTCTTTATTTTAGAGCAACCCCTCAAGAAGTGCAGTCTCTCACACATGGGTACTCCAACTTGAATGATAGCGCTACGGTCTCCTCGTCACTATGATAGAAGACCACATCCACGCTTTCTGAGTTTGTCGTAGAAGAGCCATCAAACTTCAAGACCCACTAGTCTGCTGCTACTTCTGCTATAGCCACTTCTCCAGGTACCTCATCATTATGCAAGAATTCCTTTTCTCCAAGAAATTAGGCTAATAAGTCTGCTATGGCCTAACTTTTCACTACTTTGGGCATCCCCGCTTTCAAGTCTTTTGATGATAACTACAACAACCACAGAGATATTTTACCAGATAGAATAGGTTGTCGAAGAAGTGCCTTGATTGCGTGGGATTTTGTCATGAGATGCACCTCATAGGCCAAGAAGTAATGGCGTAGCCTTTATGATGTGTAGACAATTGGATAGCACACTCTTTCCGTTTGAGGGTAGCATGTTTTAGCGCCCTTTAAGGCATGACTTACATAGTATACTGATTGCTCAACACCACCTCCATCTTCCTGAGCTATCAATGCCCCAATGGCACACAGGCTTAAGGCTAGGTAAAGCAACAACGGTTTTCTGTTAATCGGGGCCGACACTGTAGGTAGGTTCATCATGATCTATTGTAGCTTCTGGAAAGCTTTCTGCTGCACACTCCCCCACTCAAAGCTCTGTCCCATCTTCAATAACTTTGTAAAGGCCGAAGTGATTGATGCTAGTGTGGGCACAAGGGAAAATGGATAAACAGAGTCGCCACCTAGTTATACGGTCTAGGAACCATGAATATAGTGTCCCTTCGAGGAATGACATTTGATCTTTAGACTAGAGTTTGGGTTCGGAGTTTAGGTATGCTCTTGGAAAGGTGTTAGGCGCCCAAGATTAGCCAACCCTAAGGTTGGCCTCCCATCATTGTGTCCTATATCTTAACCGTATTAAAAACTATCTAAGTACTTGTATTCTAAACTCACACACACATTAACATGCATCTAACAAAAAACATGCCATCTTTAACCCTAAACACATACTTATCCATCTATCCAAACAAAAAAGAGCCAAACATATTGAAGAAACCCTAATCATACATCTAACATATGAAAAACCTATCTAAAACAAAACATGGCAGCAAGCATATCATTAAACAAAACATATCATACACAAAATGTTAACATATTAGAAACCCTAATCATACATCTAAGAAAACCTAATAACACAAATGCATGAACATTGCTAATGCATGACTTACCCTTACCTCTCAGCAGCACAACACCTATGGCATCAATGCATGAACATGTGAATGAATGGCATTAAAATGAAGAAACCCTAGACTAAGCCCTAATCTTGACCTGTGATAACAAACATGTTAAAAAGGTGAGCAATCATTTTATGAGGCTTAAAAACATGTGAAAAGGAGGCTATGCAGAAAAACATGTGAAGGCAGAATCAAAACAAATAAAAATTAGGGTTTTCTGGGTAATGGCATCACGCACGCTAGAACAGGTCTACGTACGCATGAGTTCAGCCTATGTGTGTTGAAAAAATATATGTCTGTATCGTATACAAAACATACACATTGGAAAAATTAACAGATCTACTTCATTCGCAATTGATAACATGCACTATGTAAATTTCAGAATTTAAGAATAAAAGAGCATACCTTGGTGTGGTGAAATTCAAAAACAAAGATTAGAAGCACTTGGGAACACTCTTAATCTTCACTCTAATTCCACTAACGCCTAAGAAGTATGGTCTCTTAATCAGTTCAAGGGAGAATAAGAGAATGTTTAACACTCAAATACACCATTTCATTATAGTGTCTCATAAAAATTTTGTATGTTGCTCCATTTGTATCTAACTGATTATCTAATTGGGCTAGCCTTTTGGGCCAGCCTTTTGGGCCATTCCAATTGGGCTTAAGTATGTGGCTTGGAGTGGGACCAAAAGGGAACAAATAAGACTCTAGCTCCAATGGGCCTTGGGCTTTTTTGTTAACTCTTAACAAGTTCAAAGTTACCATTAATTATATTTAATACCAATATAAATATATTATTGCACTCTAGGCCTTATTAATAAATTATATCCCAAGACTTTATTGTACATGCAACCCCTTCATAAAATATTCGTAGTAATACAAAGAAATGAATGTAGACTGCCACTTTGAAGATTACTACATCTTAATCCTTGAGTACCCGGTTTAATCCTTTAAGTTATTCATCATATATTTATGAAATCCAATTTCATAAATATATACTTTAGTAACTCCTTACTAAAGTGGTTAGGCCTAACACTCTGAATGACCGAACCCATTAAACTTATCTCAAGGGAATATTTTATATCTCCGTTAAGAGATTATGAATTCCATCTTGAGTCCATTAACACTAAATGTTGCTGCCCAACATACTGAGGTTTTGATTATGACTTTAGATCACACTCCTGATATATCAAAACAACCTACACTTCATAATCAAGTTCATTATTCTCTCAAGATTAAGAGTTCATGTAAACAGAAGTTATGAGATTTATTATTCATTTAACAGTTGTTAGGAGAATAATAAATCTCACAGCAGTTCAGTTCAATATGTCTTAACTCTTAAAACATACCAACATACCAACTAGAAGTCTCTACTTCCATGATCAAGACAAATCATCTTAGTTGATATGTTATAGTTTTCATAAATGAAATGCCTAATTTCATCACCGACTACGAACTAAAATTTTGAGTTTACAAAGAACTTGTGATTTATATCTTCTGTGACTAAATCACATAAATCACATACTATGCATCTCATGGACTATATGATAATGTCCATATATTCATATTAACATTATTTTAGATAATAATAAAATATCTTTATTAACCACAACATAATGTCATATATAGTATCATACAATAGGATTTAAGGGCACTTATCCTAACAGTGTGCGTAGGCTAGATCGTGTGTACGCAGATCCTTACCCAGAAGCCCTAATCAACACAGAAACACAGCAGAAACTTAAAACGTAAAATCTAGCAACATATCATGCTTAAAGACATAAAGAAAACCTAAAAACTAACCTAAACCAGCATAAGTAAACATAAACTAAAAAAAAGAAATAGATTAAAACAAAGATTACGATAGAAAAGAAAAAGAAAGGTTTTAAAGCATACCTTAAAGTAAAAGCTCCTAGGCTTGATTTTTGACCGTTCCCCTCAGTCAAATCTATCACAATTCAATGAAAGAGTGATTAGTAATCTTAAACTCAAAAGATTGGGGCCAGAAAAGGTCTCAATAAAATAAAAAGAGACTTGAGGGTGTTTTGTAAAAAACTCCATTTTAATTCACTATTTTCTAGTGAATCTTAGGTTTTTCCCGTCGAATTTCTATCTGTTTTGACAATGTACCATGTAAGGGGTTTGAAACGGCTCCCAAAAAATGTGAGATTCATTCCAAACATCAACCATTATTGTAGAAAACTTGTCTTTCTTATGCTTTTGAAACCGTAGCTGCGTACGCAAGAACATGCCTACGTATGCATGCTTTAGCTAGCGTACATAGGCCGCGACCCACGTACGCAAGCCGATGGCTACTTTGGTCATTTTATTTCCAAAAATAGATTTTTGCTCATTTAAAAGGTTATATTTTCCATTTTAACACTCCTCAAGTCAACTTAATATCTTATTGGGCTCTAAACTGGCCTTAGACCTTAGAGTTCAAGCATCATTGGGGAATGGGAGCCCAATTCTTAAGGGGTACAAAATGCAATGTCTATAGATGTCCCTCATTTGATTTGTAAGCTTCACTAACAAAATCAAAATAATAAGAGACAAAACATTTTGTTTTGACGTACGACTCGGGCCTAACATATGCACATAACACACATCACACATACATCGGGCGGGGTACAACTCCAAAGAGCTGCATGGGAATCGTATGTCTAAAGTCCCACCTTTCTTGCTCGAGAAACGAGCAACGATAGGTTCACTATCCCAGAACCTGTTTTGCCACTTACAAGCAAATGGTGAGTAACTCACTATCCTAGAGTCACTAAAAAGAAAAAGAAAACAAATACGAGTGCTATTACGAGCTAACCCAACAAACAACAAAAGAATATAGTCTCTGTGGTGTCTATCCAGGGCTCTAGCCTCAAATTTCTCCGGGTGACTTGTTCCTCTTATCTTCTTCACTTCTTTCTCTACCTTTTTTGTTAAGGCTCTTGCCTTGAGTTGCCCTTGGCCTCTTTTTCTATCACTATCTCTACCTTTCTCTACTGTGCCTGCATGTTCAACTCCCAGAGGATATGTGCACAAGTAGGATCCACTAGGGATGGTGAAGAACTTGCTATGGAGTGGATGTGCATGGGGAGGAATCTTCTGCCTCTCAGGACTTGCTTGGAGATGAGAAACTCACTGAGGAGTAGGGATCCACTAAGGAAGAATCTTTTGCTTCCCTCATGGTTGAGGAAGAATCTTCTGCTTTCTTGTTAGGGATTTTTGTATGGGACTCATTAGGGAAGAATCTTCTACTTCCTTATTGAGGACTTGCCTTGGTGTACTTAGGTCCATTGGGGAGGAATCTTCTACCTCTTCTGTAATTATGATGCCTGATATGTCTGAACTATTGAGGAAGAGTCTTTTGCTTCCTTTATAGGGGTGATATTTGATACATTTGGGAAAAATTTTCTTCTTCCTTCATAGGGATACTACTTGAGATGCTTGAAATATTGAGGAAGTCTTCTACTTCCTCTATGGAGATGATATTTGATGAGTTTGATCACTTGAGGAAGAATCTTCTGCTTCCTCTATGGAGATGATGTTTGATAGGTTTAATCACTTGAGGAAGAATCTTCTAGTTCCTTCACCTAGCTCGAGATGTTTGAAATATTGGGAAAGAGTTCTTCTACTTCCTTACTGAGGATGATGTTTGACATGCTGGGGGAAGGTTCTTGAGGTGCTTGGATCACTGGGGGTGGTTCTTGATGTGCTTGATTCACTAGGGAATTTTTTTTTTTTTTTTTGTTGATAATTTGTCTAATTTTGGAAGTCTAGAGATGTCTTTCCCTTTTGAAAGAAACAAAGAAAAAAATTAATTTTTTATGACTAAACTACACTTAGTTTAGTGGTGAGGCCTAAACTACACGTAGTTTAGCCATCAGGTATGTTCCCACTTTTTCATTTTCTCCAATGGTTACCAACCGTTTCATTCTCTTCTTCTCCCTCATCTCTTCATCTTCTTCAGAACTCCTCTCTCTTTTCTCTTTGAATATACTTCCTTCTCCTCTCTTTTTTTTCCACAGTTTTTGACTCTCCCATTCTCTCCAACTCCCTCATTTCCTTATTTTCTCTCTTTCTCTTATCATCTCCCTCAATGGCACTTAAGGCCAAGAAATACTCTCACATTCTTTCTGCTGATGCCTTCTGTCTCACCCGTTGGAGTGGAGCCACGAGGTTGGTAGGACCTCCACCATTGACATACCAGCCAGAGAATCACATTCCCATGGGTGAATCTATAAGTTTTTCATTTTTTCCTCGTGTTCAAGTTCCTCTCTAATCTTTGGTTCAAAAGTGTTTTTTGCCATGCAAATGCTTGGGTTTTGCTGTGGGATGTGTTTAGACGAAAACCTAATGTCTTAGGAGGGGTAGGAACATGTCTAGGATTGATTTTGGATGATGCTTTCTTGAAAATGTCAAAGAACTGCTTCTGCCTGTGTTCTTGCGTGCGTGGGCTTGGGCCTACGTATGCAGCTTATATTCATGCATACATGGCTTTATTATGGCATACGCAGGTGTGTTCTTAAGGTTCTGCATACATGGGAATGGACCTGCATACCCACGGTCTTTCTTGCGTGCATAGGCTTTGACTCAAGTATGTGAGACGCCTGGTAGAAGCCCTTCTCTGCCCATTTTTACTCCTTTTCAATTGTTTCACTTCCATATGCAATTCTAACATACATTCTTGTCATTTTTGTATCTGATTATCACTATATCATTCTTTTTATCTTCACTCTTACATCAAAACACTATATTTCTTGAATTTCACTCAAATCATGAATTTAACAACATTTTCTTTTTTTTGCAGTCATCAACCCCTTATACTGGTAGGGGAAGTAGCTATAAGGTGGTGAAGTGGTTCAACTTGCTTGCAACCCAAACTAGAGGCTATGTCCGAGAGGCAGGCTTTAAGCCTATCGTCAGCCTCATCGAGAGGTGGTGGGACACTACCCATACCTTACACATTTTCGAGTGGGAGATGACTGTGACTACCTATGACTTCTACTGTATGACCGGTCTTGGCTTCGAAGGGGCCATCATCAGTTTGGATGGTGTGTCGAGTATACAGGTGGGCATCAACATGTTGGGGAGGAAGTACTCCACTGAGACTATTTGCTACTTTGACCTGGTATCAAATTACATGTCCCTCCCACAGAGGACCATGAAAGAATGTGTCCTCACGGCTAGGGCTTTCCTTCTGCACTTGATGGGGGCCTACCTCTTTGCCAATGGTGGGCAAACGGTGTCTTTAAGGTGGCTAACTCTTTTCCAGGATTTTAGGGAGGCACGAAGGGCCAACTAGGGATAAGCATGTCTTACTTACCTTTACTCCACCATCGACACTCTCAATCAGGGCATTTTGCAGCAGCTTATGGGGCCTTGGAAGCTCTTTAAGGTTAGTTCCCATTTCATTCTTTGCACTTTTATTTGTAGCTCAGGGTCTTGTATACTGTATTGCCTTAAAAACTATCATCTTACATCTATTATTTTGCAAACTATTATTGGCAAATTTTTATCTGTAAACTATTATCTTGCAAACTGTTATCTGTAAACTATTATCTTATATCCAATCCCATGGTTTGAGCTTCTTTTTGTAGTAGTAGGTGGTAAGGTATGGCCTTATAACTCTAGACACCGACTTAGTCTTGAAAGACTTCCACCAAGTGAGGGCCCACCTTGCTAGGTTGACTTCTGATGAGGTAAGTTCAGTAGTTCTAGTTTCTCATGCTTCTTCATGCACTCTTCTTAGGATATCCTTCTTCTAACCTTATGTCTTTATAGGTTAACTGGACCCTATGGACTATTTAACCCCTTCCTGCTTCTCGAGACTTGGAGCTTGCCACTCTCATTGCTTCAGAGATCACCCGACCTTTTGAAGGAGTGGGCTTGAAGGCGCTATATCTGGCAAGGAAGGTGAGGTACCAGTTGGTGGGTATGGATGACCCACAGATTCCAAGTGACCCTCCTGAGTTCATGCTTGCCCCACACTCCATGACCGATGCTGAGTACGACTTATGGGGGAGCATTATTTCTTATGCCAAATGGCTTCTTGAGGGGTTGGACTATGACGAGTTTAACATCACTCACCTCATGCCTTCTCTCACTGTTTAGGTATATGCTTAAACTCTTGTTTTTCTTCTCTCTTTTCTTTCTTGGTTTATCACGATTACTAATTTAGGAATTGTAATAGGGGGACCTGCTACTGGGGAGCCCATTGATCATCCACATACCCCTTGGATGGTTTATGCCTATGGCCCAGATGGCTTTGCTCGGGAGTGTGTCATGCCCCGTAATCCCAATGTCATAGGCTATTCTTTCCCTCCCAATACTCGAGCGATGAGTTCGTTCTTCCTTTTGTTCTTTCTTTTTGCCATTTCTTTTCTTGTTTTAGTCATTAATCCTTCTTTCTTCAAATTGCAGCCCACTATTCAAGAGCATGAGGAGTCGGTGTGGTTGGCCAGGAATCTCAAGTTGGAGGTGACCAATTACTTGAGGGATCTATATGGTCCTAGAGGAGCAGTCAACCTAGGTGGTGGTGATGATGATGATGATGGTGGTGGTGGTTGGGAGGAGACAACTCCTAGCTACCAACCAAGGAAGAGGCGAAACCATTGATTACTTGCAGTCATAGCATATATACACACAACATACAGTTTTTCTTTTTCTTTTGCTTTTACTATTTTTCAATTCCCTTAGCAAACATTTGGATTAATTTTGAGACAAAGAATTGTATTAAGAACATCTTTTTACATTTATGCTTTTGATTGGAACTTAGCACATAATTTAAAAGCACAATGATAAATTGTATGTTTCTATACAATCTTTGCTTCTTTAATGCTTGCAATTTTGCTTGGAATATGTCTTAAATGATTCTTTACGTCATAAGAACCCTAGGAATTCTTAGGAATGGAAAAACTCTACTCAAAACAGGGGAACATGCTTGCGTACTTGGAGATAAGCCTGTGTATGTAGGGTTGGCTCTGCGCACGTGGGCCATAAATTAGAAAAACCCTAACCGACTTATTTAGGTACAAAAGTGACCGTTTGGGGTCCCAAACCCTCACCAACGTATTTCTAACCCAGAGAACACTTTTTTGAGATCTGACAATGGTAGAAAACTCTCTTCTTGATGTCTTCACTTGGATTAGGAAGCTAGGTCCCGATTTCAAGGATTCTGGTGCTCCCTATGGCCTTTCTTGCATCTTCCCTTACCATTAAATTAGGGTGGATGAGCCTCTTCTTCGTGTTGCTACCAACTATTCAGTTCCTTCCCAGCATGTATTCCTCTGCAACGGAATCCCCCACTATTAATGAATTTGTTCCTATCCTGGATGAACCAGAGATTGATGATCTTATCTTTCCTATCATGGGTAGGGATCTTCCTTCCATGCTGCAAGTGGTGTTGGGTATCCCTGCAAGCACAACCAATAAGTGGTGTGTCTTTGGCAAACTCAATCTTAGGTTGGTCTTTGATTACTTTTCCGGTTCAAACCTTCCTATGGGTGAGAGGCCACGATCATACTACCTTCGTGCCTTTTACTTATGTGCCCTTGCAAGGTATTTCTTGGTTCAATAGTCACATTGTGTAGACCTTTGAATGCGTATGGTGGATTATGAGCTAAAGAGAGGTAATCTAGTGGGCTTGATCTTGGCGGAAACCCTCAATGGTTTGGATGCATTTCAAAGGAAGGAAGCAAATTTCTTTGTGGGAAGTCCTCTTCTTCTTCAGGTATGATCCCTAACTTTTGCCTAAGTTCTCAACCTAGTGGGATCCCTCTAATTTTGCATGGATTGCCTTGTGGTTTTCATCCCATTGAGCCACCTTATATCATCTTTCATCTTTATTATTTTTTCTCGCTCATGCTCTCCACTCTCTTTTTTCTCTTTTCGTTTCTCCCTCTCTTCTCTTCTCTTCTTTCTTCAGATATGGCTACAAAAGAGGCTTCAGTTACTTCATCCTCCTACTATGCCCCTCAGCACCTACCTCCCTAGGCATCTTAGGGACCACTGGCTTTGAGATGTTTTGGGCTTTGAAGAATACATGGAGCTTATGGGTTGTCTCAAGGAGACAGACATTTAGTGGGTCGTGGAATGGTGGCATATCTCAAGTATGGTCCATAGTTGCTGCAAGGACCATTCTGTGACTCTAGTTATGCTTCATTGCTGCTCTTACTACTCCACTTGTCGTATTTCAAGGCCATTTGGAGAGCGTCAAGGAGTTCCTGTTGATGAGGGTGTTTTTTGATGGAAAAATGCATGTGCGCAGCGGAAAATTAACGGATCTACTTCATTCAAAATTGATAACATGCACTATGTAAATTTCAGAATACAAGAACAAGAGAGTGTACCTTGGTGTGATGAATTTCAAAACAAAGATTGTAAGCACTTGGGAATACTTTTAATCTTCACTCCAATTCCAATAATGCCCAAGATGTGTGGTCTATCAATCAATAATGTGAATTTGTTCAAGAGAGAATTAGAGAGTGTCCAACACTCACATACACCATTTCATGCAAATTGTTTGTTCTTTTTAAAATTTGTATGTTTCTCTCTTAATAATTGATTATCTAATTGAGCTAGCTATTTAGGCCTTTCCAATTGGGCTCTAGTATGTGGCTTGGAGTGGGACCAAAAAGGACTAATAAGACACTAGCTCCAATGGGCCTTAGGCTTTTCTGTCAACTCTTGACAAGTCCAAAGTTACCATTAACTATATTTAATACCACTATATAAATATAGTTGTACTCTAGGTCTTATCTATAAATTATATCCCAAGACACTCTCATAAAATATTTGTAGTAATACAAAGTCATAAATGTAGACTGCCACTTTGTAGATTACTATATCTTAATCCTTGAGTACCCGGTTTAATCCTTTGAAGTTATTCGTCATATATTTATGAAATCCAATTTCATAAATATATAATTTTGTAATTTCTTACCAAAGTGGTTAGGCCTAACTCTCTCAATAACAAACCCATTAAACTTATCTCAAGGGAATATTTTGTATCTCCGTTAAGAGACTATGGACTTCATCTTGAGAATACATGTTCCATCAACACTAAATGTGGTTGCTCAACATACTGAGGTTTTGACCGTTACTTTAGATCTCACTACTGATATATCAAAGCAACATACACTTTATGATCAAGTCCATTATTCTCTCAGGATTAAGAGTTCATGTAAATATAAGTCGTGAGATTTATTATTCATTTGACGGTCGTTAGGAGAATAATAAATCTCACAACAGTCTAGTTCAATATGTCTTAACTCTTAAAACATATCAACATATCAACTAGGAATCTCCACTTCCATGATCAAGACAAATCATCGTAGTTGATATGTTATAGTCTTTGCAGATGAAATGCTCAATTTTATCACCGATTATGAACTAAAATTCTGAGTTTACAAAGAACTTGTGACTTATATCTTCTGTGACTAAATCACATACCATCCATCTCATGGACTATACAATAATGTCCGAATATTCATGTTACCATTATTTCAGATAATAATAAAACAAATTTATTAATCATAATATTAAGTCATACATAATGTCATATATAATGTCATACTTAATATCATATATAGCATCATACAATAGGATTTAAGGGCACTAATCCTAACAATCTCCCATTTGCTCTAAAGACTATTGTGCACTAATCTAACTCCCATTCCCTCCAAATGTGACTCAAAAGTCCTTTGAGGCAAGGCTTTAGTAAATGGATCTGCTAGATTATTTGCACTTTCAATCTTTGCTACCACCACATCTCCACTAGCAACAATATCTCGAATGATATGGTACTTCCTCTCAATGTGCTTTCCTTTCTTGTGATTCCTTGGATCTTTAGATTGTGCAACTGCTCCATTATTGTCACAAAACAATGTGATTGGAACTTGCTCCATTCTCATTACATCAAGGTCAGAAAGGAATTTCTTGAGCTAGACAGCTTCTTTTGCTGCTTCACAAGCAGTAACATATTCTGCCTCCATAGTGGAGTTTGCAATACAAGATTGCTTAATACTCTGCCAACTTATGGCTCCACCTCCCAAGGTGAAAACACATCCTGAAGTGGATTTTTTGAAATCTAGATCCGATTGAAAATCTGAATTTGTATAGCCAATGGGAATCAAATCCTCACAATGGTAAAAAAGCATATAATTTCACGTTCTCCAAAGATACTTGAGAATATGTTTTACAGCTTGCCAATGTTTTGGTCCTGGATTTGATTGATATCGGTTGACCATGCCAACTGAATAATAGATATCTGGTCTTGTACAAAGCATGACGTACATGAGACTTCCCACTACAGAAGCATAAGGAACTTGTCTCATCATATCTACTTCCTCTTGAGTCTTAGGCCTTTGGTCATTAGACAGAAGAACTCCATGTCTGAAAGGAAGTAATCATTTCTTGGAGTTTTGCAAGTTAAATCGTTCTAGAACCTTATCTATATATCTAGCTTATGATAAGCCTGACATCTTATTCTTGCGATCTCACCATAGCTTGATCCTTAGAATAAAGTTAGCCTCACCCAAGTCCTTCATATCAAATTGGCTTGACAACCAAACCTTTACTGATGACATTACCCCTACATCATTTCCAATGAGTAGAATATCATCAACATAAAGCACTAGGAACATTACTATTTTATCTCGATGTCTTTTGTACACACATGGTTCATCAAGATTTTGTTCAAAACCAAATGACTTGATTGCTTGATCAAATCTGATGTTCCATGACCTAGATGCTTGCTTAGGTCCATAAATTGACCTTTTCAACTTGCATACCATATGCTCTTGGTTCTTTGCTATAAAACCTTCCGGTTGCATCATATAGATTTCCTCTTCAAGATTGCCATTAAGAAATGCAGTCTTGACATCCATTTGCCAAATCTCATAATGAAAATGAGCAGCAATGGATAAGAGAATTCTGATAGATTTAAGCATTGCTATTGGAGAAAAGGTTTCATCATAATCAATACCTACTTTTTGTGTATACCCTTTCACTACTAGCCTTGCTTTAAAGGTTTCAACCTTTCCATCTATCCCTCTCGTAAACCCATTTGTAACCAACAGGTTTAATACCGTTAGGTACCTTTACAAGATCCCAAACTTGATTGGAATACATGGAATCTAATTTAGATTTCATAGCTTGGATCCAATGATGTGCATCTATATCATTCATTGCCTCTTCATAAGTGTATGGATCCGATTCAGCCTCTTCTGAGATAGCTTCATAAGTTTCTCCCAAACTTATGAATCTTATAGGAGGTTGAACAATTCTCCCACTACGACGAGGCACCTGTGTACTAGACATCTCATGAGTAGTATCTTGTGGTGTATCTAATACAGCCACATCATCCCTAGTTTCATCCATTGGTTGTTCTCTTACAGGTTCATTCATTTCAGCCAACACAACTATACTTCTAGGAGTAAAATTATTCATATAGTCATTTTCCAAGAATTTAGCATTTGTACTAACAAAAACTTTGTTATCTTTACGACTATAGAATAAATAACCCCTAGTTTCTTTTGGATAACCTACAAGCAAACACACTTCTGATTTTGGTTCCAATTTATCAAGCATCCCTTTTAACACATGTGCAGGACAACCCCAAATGTGGAGATATTTCATATTAGGCTTATGCCCACTCCACAATTCCATGGGTGTTTTGGGAACAGATTTTGATGGAACTAAATTCAAAAGATGTATTGTTGTATTTAAGGCATAACCCCAAAAAGAAATTGGTAAAGTTGAGTAACTCATCATGGACCTAACCATTTCTAAAAGAGTCCTATTCCTTCTTTCTACTACACCATTCTGTTGGGGAGTTCTAGGTGCAGCCAATTGGGATACAATCCCATTTTGAGTTAAGTAATCCTTGAAATCCCAAAGAAGGTATTCACCACCACGATCAAATCGAATAGCTTTTATGCGTTTACCTAATTGATTCTCAACTTCAACCCTAAACTCTTTGAACTTTTCAAAGGCTTCGGACTTCCATTTCATTAGGTACACATAACCATATCTTGAGTAATCATCGGTAAAAGTGATGAAATACTCATAACCTCCTTTTGCTTGGGTTGACATAGGACCACATACATTAGAATGCACTAGTTCTAGCAAATCTTGGGCTCTTCTACCTTTTGCATTAAAAGGTCATTTAGTCATTTTGCCTTCCAAACAAGATTCACAAATTGGAAATTCATTAAAGTCCATGGGCTCTAAGAGTCCATATTTGATCAGTCTTTGAATCCTATTTTAATTAATATGACCCAAATGCAAGTGCCAGAGATATGCATCACTAGTAGAAGGAAACTTTCTCTTTAATGATTTCACCTGAGAATTATTATCTAATTTAGAATTATATAATTCATGCTTATCAGGAGCTAAAATATAAAGACCATCCACAATATTGCCAGAACAGATAAACACTTTATCCTTCTTTATTACAACATTGTCTTTTAGGATAACATAATATCCATGTTTACCTAAGTAAGTAGCATAAATTAAATTCCTACGAATATTAGGTACATACAAACAGTCTTCCAATATTAAAACTCTAGACTCAAAACATAAATTATAAACACCAACAGCTACAACCAAAATCCCGCTCCCATCAGCCAAAGTAAGAAACAACTCCCCTTCTTTAAGCTTTCTGGTCTCCTGGAACCTCTACAAGGAATTGTAGATATGATTAGTACAACCTAAATCCACACACCAGGAATCCATGGGATTTTGTACCAAACATATTTCAAGAAGGAATGTATTATTCATACCCTTATTCTTGGCAGCCTTAAATATTGGACAATTCCTCTTCCAATTTCCTTTCTCACCACAATGGAAACATTTTCCTTTGAGCTTCTTTCCTTTGTCAGCAACCCCTAAGGCAATTTGTTTACCCTCTTTCTTGGTGAAGTCCTTCTTCTTCTTCTTCTTACCCTTGCCTTTCGACTTAGGTTGAGAAGTAGAAGCTTCACCAAAATTAGCTTCAACATTGGAAGTACCAAGAATGCCTTCTGCCGCTACCAATTCATTCATTAATTTAGACAATGTATAAATCTTTTTGTTCATATTATAGTTAAGTTTGAATTCCTTGAATGATTCTGGTAGTGACTGGAGTATCATATCCACTTGGGATTCTCCATCAATATCGGCAGCTAAAACCTCCAATATATTCAGATTAGAGATCATTATAACACAATGCACTCTCACTGAACTACCTTCAACCATTTTGGTATTATAAATTTGCCTCATGGTTTCTTGCCTTGCAGAACGGCCTTGCTCACCAAACATCTCTTTCAGACTTAGCATAATGTCCGAAGCTAGTTCTACATCCTGCATTTGATGCTGTAGAACATTTGAAATAGATGCTAGGATGTAGCACTTGGCCATTTCATTAGATTTCTACCAACAATCATATCGTTGTTTTTCCTCAGGAGGAGCATCTAATGAAGGAAAGCTAGGACATGGTTTAGTAAGCATATCTTTGTGCTCTTTAGCAGTAAGAACAATGTCCAAATTTCTTTTCCAGTCAACATAGTTGGATCCAGTCAGTTTGTTTTGATTAAGAATAGTTACAAGTGGGCTAAATGATGCCATGTTCAAATCTGAAAACAATAAACATGAATATAATAAGTAAACTGGACATTATCAATTTAGCATATAAACATATAGGAACCTTAATAAAACCACAATATAATATATGCAACGACAATCCAATCTATGTCTATAATTCCTTGGTAGCAAGTTTATTATAAACACATTAATTGATTGAGAACTATTCTCATTATTAGTGCTGTTATGATAACTCTTATCATACACAAATAATATGCCGTTATACCTTCAGCCTCTAAGTAATAATGACATAGCTCCTTTGGGAGGTTAACATTACACTTAGTCTAGTGTATACCATTATTTAGAATCGTGTGTAGCCACATTTCATCTCCCTTATAATGTTTAAACTTGTAGTACCATGGAACAAAACACCTTCCTTTGGGATCATGAGGCATATACGCCAAGACGAGGTGCTTGTCCACACTACTTTAAACAGGTTAGTTCAATCTTGTAGTACTTTGAAGCAAACACCCTCCTTTGGGATCACGAGGCATATACGCCAAGACGAGGTGTTTACCCACACTACTATGAACTGATAATGGAGGCTGTGAGATCCAACCCTTGTATCTCTCTCCCACAAGATGTTTTAAAGGAAAGGTTTTTAATTATAAAACATGCATAATCTAATTACACATAGCCTTGCTCTTTAAACATGTGAAAACACTTAGAAAAATTTCTGATTTTCCTTCTTTCGATCAATCGAATGTGCCCTTTGATCGGTCAAAAAAATTAAAAAGTTCGAACTTGACCACCTGACTTGTTTGATCGATACTCGATTGCCTCTCAATCAATCGAAAAACAAATTCGATTGATCGACTAGCAATCGAAAATCAATCTATTTAAAAAGTTTGATCATTATTTCACTCGATCGATCGGAAGTGATTTTCGATAGATCGAAACTCGTGAAACTCGAATTTCCAGAAATTTTCTAAGGCAGTTTTCTATGGTTTTTCTTGAACAAACAACTAACATACGAACATGATAGTTAGAGAATGATATCAAAACTGAATTTCATTGATGCTATAGCCTTAAAGATCAATTTAACATACTTAAATTCAAATTTAAACAACATCATAACACCAATATCAGTTTTCATCAAATCATAGTTTCAACAACCATGCAGAAAATTAAATGTGTAATCTTCTAACAACATGAAACTATAATTTCTAATTCCAAAATTCACAAAACATGTTATGCAATTCGAAATTGAAGACCGCTTTGATACCATTTGATGGAAAAATGCATGTGCGCAATGGAAAATTAACGGATCTACTTGATTCGAAATTGATAACATGCCCTATGTAAATTTCAGAATACAAGAACAAGAGAGTGTACCTTGGTTTGATGAATTTAAAAACAAAGATTGTAAGCACTTAGGAATACTTTTAATCTTCACTCCAATTCCACTAACGTCCAAGATGTGTGGTCTCTCAATCAGTAATGTGAATTTATTCAAGAGAGAATTAGAGAGTGTCTAACACTCACATACACCATTTCATGCAAATT
This sequence comes from Quercus robur, assembly GCF_932294415.1. NCBI lineage: Eukaryota > Viridiplantae > Streptophyta > Magnoliopsida > Fagales > Fagaceae > Quercus > Quercus robur. Next base: position 49,852,379 of record NC_065538.1, read on the forward strand.
GTTCTTTTTTTTAAAATCTGTATGTTTCTCTCTTAATAACTGATTATCTAATTGGGCTAGCCTTTTGGACCTTTCCAATTGGGCTTTCATATGTGGCTTGGAGTGGGACCAAAAAGGACCAATAAGACACTAGCTCTAATGGGCCTTGGGCTTTTCTGTCAACTCTTGACAAGTCCAAAGTTACCATTAACTATATTTAATACCACTATATAAATATAGTTGCACTCTAGGTCTTATCTATAAATTATATCCCAAGATTTTATTGTACATGCAACCCTTTCATAAAATATTTGTAGTAATACAAAGTCATAAATGTAGACTGCCACTTTGTAGATTATTACATTTTAATCCTTGAGTACCCGGTTTAATCCTTTTAAGTTATTCATCATATATTTATGAAATCCAATTTCATCAATATATACTTTAGTAATTTCTTACCAAAGTGGTTAGGCCTAACTCTCTGAATAACAAACCCATTAAACTTATCTCAAGGGAATATTTTGTATCTCCGTTAAGAGACTATGAATTCCATCTTAAGAACACATGTTCCATCAACACTAAATGTGGCTGTTCAACATACTGAGGTTTTGACCGTTACTTTAGATCTCACTTCTGATATATCAAAGCAACCTACACTTTATGATTAGGTCCATTATTCTCCCAGGATTAAGAGTTCATGTAAATATAAGTCGTGAGATTTATTATTCATTTGACAGTCGTTAGGAGAATAATAAACCTCACAGCGGTCTAGTTCAATATAATAATAAACCTCACAGCGGTCTAGTTCAATATGTCTTAACTCTTAAAACATATCAACTAGAAGTCTCCACTTCCATGATCAAGACAAATCATCGTAGTTAATATGTTATAGTCTTCGCAGATGAAATGCCCAATTTCATCACCGACTACGAACTAAAATTCTGAGTTTACAAAGAACTTGTGACTTATATCTTCTATGACTAAATCACATACTATGCATCCCATGGACTATATGATAATATCCGAATATTCATGTTACCATTATTTCAGATAATAATAAAACAAATTTATTAATCATAATATTAAGTCGTACATAATATCATACTTAATATCATATATAGCATCATACAATAGGATTTAAGGGCACTAATCCTAACATTTTCTACACTGTGGTGTTCACAAATAGGATCTTGGGTAGGATTAGTAAAGCTTGGCCACGCCGTAGGGTGACGAAAGACATTATTCCTCCTAAATACATCTACCCTACTGCAAGCTATAAGCAATGGTTGAAGGATGACATGAAGTGGATTTTGAAGGATGAGAAAGCTCACATGAAGACTAGCAAGAAGATAAGGAGGACTAAGTGACCACCTTGATATGCCCCATGTTTTACTTTTATGCACTTTTGTGATTCTCATGTTTTTGTTTTTGAATTTAATAAAGGATTGGAATGTTCCAAATCCCCTATGAAAGAAGACTTATTATTTTTTAATTTGAGCAATGAAAAAATTTCCCTTTTTATTATCTTTGCTATTGTCATCTCATTTATTCGATTTTTTTTTCTTTTTCTTTATTCCTTTGCCATGCAATTTTTGCTCATGATGTCCTTTGAGGAATATTTGCCACGCCCGTGGTCTTTTCCCCTAACTTTTTCCTGGACCACCCTTTCGGGTTTTCAATCTAGCGGGGTTCTTTTGCCTTAATTTTTGCCTAGGCCACCCTTTCGGGTTTTTAACCAAGCAGTCTTTTTCTTTTCTTTTCTTTTAAATGTGGTATTTCCGGAGTCTATCCATGTTAATAAGGCGGAGCATCTCTTCCTTATCTAAATCTATGATTCGTGTAGCAGCTCCAGACATGATCTTCTTAATGATAAAAGGCCTAGACCATCTAGGCTTCATTTTTTCTCTTAGATCAAAAGTCTCATCTCTAAGCACCTTTAGGACCAAGTCCCCCTTCTTTAAGGTTTCTTTATTTCACTTTCTTGTTGAATGCTCTAGCAACCCTTTTTTGGTATCTTTGTGCATGATATTGTGCCTTAGCTCTCTTCTCATCTATCAAAGCCAATTGCTTATATCTCGCATTAGCCCAAACCTCTTCTAGGACCTTAGTTTCTACCAATACCCTCAAAGATTGTATCTCCACTTCAATAGGAAGCACCGCCTTACTACCATAGACCAAAGAGTAAGGTGTTGCCTCAGTCGATGCTCAGATACAAATTCTATAACCCTATAAAGAAAATGGAAGCTTCTCAGCCCAATCTTTGTACATCACCACCATCTTGGCTAGGATATTCTTCACATTCTTATTGGTTGCTTCTACGGCCCCATTAGCTTGTGGTCGATATGGTGAAGACTTGTTATTGTTTTTCAAGAACCAAGCCACATGCTTAGCCTTCAACACAGAGTAGGAGGTTGCTTCCACCCACTTGGTGAAGTAGTCAATTGCCACTAGAATGTATTCATGCCCATTTGAAGCCTTGGGAGCTATCCTTCCAATTATATCTATGCCCTAAACCTAGAATGGCCAGGGAGAAGTCATGCTATACAACTTACTAGGCAGTACATTGTTCAAGTTGGCATGTGTTTGACAAAAATTTGACACGATGCTTCCCTTGATAGTTTTCCTAACCATATACTTCAAATCGAATTCTACCAATAAGATCAACCATCTTGACAATCTTCCACTCAAAGCGGGCTTCTCAAAGAGGTACTTCAATGGATCCATTCTTGCTACTACCCATATTTGGAAAGGTAAAACGATATGTCTCAATTTCTGTACAGCTCGAGCAAGTGTGAAGCATGAATTTTCTATGGGAGTGTACCTAGTTTTGTAATCATGGAATCTCTTACTCAAGTAGTATATGGCTCTTTCATTCTTCTCATCATCTTCTTATGCAAGCATACTTCCAACCGCATCCCTTATGATGGAAAGGTATAGGAGTAAGGGTTTTCCATGTTGTGGAGGCACTAGGATAGGTGGGTGGAGGAGGTGTTCCTTGATAAATTCAAAGGCTTTTTGGCATTCATCGTTCCATGTGTGTGGTTCATTCTTCCTTATAGGATCAAAAGTGGAGGTGAGCTTGGCAATGAATCGACTAATGTATTGTAGTTGACCCAAGAAACCCCTAATCTCTTTCTCACTTTTAGGTGGGGGCTTCCCAATATGGCTTTAATCTTGGATGGGTCAACTTCTATCCCTCTATTACTCACTATGAATCCTAACAATTTTCTAGCGGTTACTCCAAATGTGAATTTTTGTGGGTTCAATTTCAACCTGTATTCTTTAATCCTCTCGAAGAACTTCCTCAAGTTTGTGGTGTGGCTTCCTTAATCCTTGGACTTCACTATCATATCATCAACATACACCTCTACCACATTTTGCATCATATCATGTAGTAATGCAGTAGCCATCCTTTGATAAGTTGCCCAGCATTCTTGAGGCCAAACGGCATTACTGTGTAGCAATAGATTCCCCATTCGGTAGTGAAAGTGGTTTTGGTCATATCTTAAGGAGCCATCTTGATTTGGTTGTATCCCGAAAAACCATCCATAAAGGACATCAAGATGCTTCCTGCCGTGTTATCCACCAAGACATCAATGTGAGGGAGGGGAAAGTCATCCTTAGGGCATGCCTTATTCAAGTCTTTAATATCCACACACATCCCTACCTTCCCATCCTTCTTAGGTATAGGCACGACATTGACTATCCATTCAGCTTGGTTTACGGGTTTGATGAACCCTACCTTTAGTTGCTTAGTGACTTCTTCTTTAATCTTTAAGAGCCATTCGATCCTTATTCTTCTCAATTTTTTCTTGACAAGCACTATGTGGTCATGGGTATCAATGTGATGTTGAGCTATATTGAGGTCAATTCTAGGCATATCTTCATAAGACCATGCAAAAACCTCTTGAAATTCCATGAGGAGTTCTTAAAGATCTTTCTTTTCTTTTTCATTCAGAGTTGAACCAATTTTAATTAAGCATGGATTTTCATTATTGCTAAAATTAATAGTTTCAAGAGTTGACCAAATCAAAGTAAGCCAAATCAGAATTCATCTTATTGAAAATATTGAAAAGTACATTGGAACTTGCATTACAAAACTTTTTCCCCACGTTCTTAGAAAACCCAACCCAAGTCCAATCATTAATAGGCCCCATAGTAGGCATGATGAATTTGGAAGGATCACTTAGCTCTTCATTGGTAATGGCAAACACATCCCCACTTGTCTTTATCATGGTCTTCATTGCTTCAACATCCATGTAGTTCACCCAATCAACCTCTTCTTGCACTTCTTCGATCACCACAGTAGGCTTCTCCTTAAAAGTGACTTTTTCATTAAAGAACATCTCCCAGCCTAAATATACCCTTCCATCTTTACCTACCCAAGGTTCGGGGAAGCCATAATAAGGGAAGTCTCCTCCTTCTTTCACGAAATTCCTATTGAGAGTGCCATGGTTTTTCTTGATTCCATTGCATGAATCCTAAACCCTCCTTGGTCACTTGAGTCTTGATATTGAGAACTCAATTACCCCATTTCCTTCCTTTCCAAGGCCCATACCAAGCATGTATCCTATGTTCTTCATCATTGTAATCACCTCATGGCTACAATATGGAAACAAATTGATAGCATACTTTTCATTCTTTAATCCATAGACGGCCATGTTTATGAACTTAAAGCCACTCATTTGAAGCACATTCCCTCTTTCTTTAAGTCCACAAACCGGTGCTAGGATCTCACCATCTCCAAGCACTATGGCAATTCCTCCTTTCCATGGGATCTTCATCTTTTGGTGTAATAAGGAAGGGATTGCCCCATTAGGGTGAAGCCAAGCCCTTCCCAAGAAAAGGTTGTAATTTGGGGTGATGTCCATGACATGAAATTCTACAATGGTTTCCATTGGCCCAATCTTGCAAGGAGCCTTGAACGTACCCATGACCTTCCTTGAAATGCTGTCATATGCCCTTATAGTCAAGGGAGAAGGAATGATGGTCTCCACTCCTAGGCCAACAATGAGGGCAGTCCTAAAAGGATAAAAATTCAAGGTAGATCCATTATCAATAAGAACCATGGGAACCTTGGCACCCATACATTCAATGGTGATTTACAATGGTCTAGTGTGAGTAGCTCATTCGAGAAGGAGATCTTCATCGAAAAGGCAAGAAAAGGGTGTGAGGAACCTTCAATTCCCATGGGAGACAAAACTTCTTATGGTATAGTTTCTATTGGTACTTTTGTCCCATTCAAGGCATCGAAAAGAGCCTTACGATGTTTTTGAGAGGCCATGAGCAAACACCACAAGCACACATGAGCTTGGGTCTTCTACAATTGCATCAAGACCCTATCTTCTTCTTCTCCTTTTCCTCTAGGTTCTGTGGGTTTGGATCCTTCCCCTAAATCCCTACCAGGATGATCCTTTTCCAAAAAGGATGGCTTGTAGTGCTTCCCACTCCTAGTGATATTTACCACTTTGTCTTCCAAAACTCTTTTATTCAATTCCGTCACCCCTTTGGGAAGTGTTCCCCATATTGCTATGACTTCCTTTAGGACTTCATCTTCTTCATCCCATATTCCTTGGACTTCCATGGCATTGATATTGACAATTGTAGTTTCTATCAACTTTGAGCAATCCCATTCAACTTCATCTACTTGCACCCATTTTTTATATGGAGGGGGAGCCCTATGGTAATCAGGCAAAGGGTTCTTTCTAATGTTGGGTTTGGTGATGATGTTGGGATTTAAAAGGGTTCCATTGTCTCTGAGGTCTTGTAAATCATGTTTGAGGTGAAAGCAATTGTCAATCTTGTAGCCAAATTTTTGGTGGTAGTGGCAATATTCATTAAGATTCCAAGAGGGAGGTATGGGATTAGGCATAGGTATGGGGTCTAAAGGCTTGATGAATTCTTTGGAGGATAGGTTTTCATATGCTTGGGTGAAGGTCATTCCTAGGTTAGAGAATTCTAAACGAGCTTTCTCTAGGTAGGCCAATGTTTGTTGGGGTATGATGGTGCTCATATTTACAGGATTGGCTGCTTTAGTGATGGTCCACCCTCCATACGTCTTCTTGGTTGGAGGCTTACTTTCCCCTTTCTCCACTTGTCCATTGTTGAGAGCATCTTCAATTCTTGTCCCTCAACCACATAATTCTCCAAATGAGCTAATAGGGGATGACAAAAGCCAACTATTGTAAACCGGAAGCAAGTTCTTGACAATCATGTTGATTTGGTCCTTATCATTAGGCCTATTAACCATCCTAGGTGCCTTGTTCTTCCATCTAGTCATATATTTGGAAAATGTCTCCCCTACACCTTGCTTGGTAGTTTCCAAATCCCTTAGAGTCACATCAATCATGGAGTTGAAGATGAATTGGTCTACAAACAACTCCACTAGCTCATTCCACTCCTTAGTCTTGCTTGGATCAAGGCTATAGTACCACCTTGATACATCTCCTATGAGTGAGAAAGGAAACACATGCAAAGTTTGCTTCTCATCTAGCCCTTTCATTTTTGCAATGCTAAGGTATCTTCTTATATGTTGCTTCAGATCCCCAATCCCATCAAATTTTTATGCATCAGAGATTTTGAACTTGGGAGGTAATACAATAGGAGCCTTTGAGCTCACTCCCCCCATGTTATAGAGGAAGTCATCCATCCCTTTTGCCTTACAGAAGGCAAGTTGCATTTTCTCCATCTTCTCCCTCATAGCTATGGTTTTCGCGGTAAGCCTCTCAAATTGCTTGTTTCTTTCATACTACATTTTGTCTTTTTCATCCCATTCTTCATCTTCCTCCTCATCATCATGTATTTCCACAAGTGTAGATTTCTTGAGCCTAGATTCTTCCAACTTAGTGAGGCATCGTCCCATTTTCTTGAGAGCTTCTCCATGTTCATTTAAAGCCTTGATGATCTTTTGTGCCATTGGGTCTTCTGAGGAGGTAGCCATTGTCTCTTGGGGATTTTCTTCTTCTAGGTATGTATCCTTTATCTTGATCAAGCGTCTTCCTTTCTCTCGAATCCAAATGGGAGTGGGAACATGTTTTCTTGACTTTGGCGGTGCAATGATGCCTAAAAAGAAGCCTCATTTTCATTAAGTTCAAGTCCCAATTAAAAGGTTCCTTTCAAACTTTAGATGTTCTTAGAAAATTCTTAAATTCATTTTAATGAAGGCCCAATTACAATATTATTGATTTTCCCCTTATGGATCCTTGCCCCTATTTCATTGGCCTTTGGTCCATTTACTACAAAGCTCTCATCTTAGGCCATAGCATACTTGTTACCTTAGGCCTAAAGTCCTCTTTTTCAAAAAGGCTTTTTCCACTTGGGCCTATGATAGCAATTAGGCTATGGTCCTATGAACCTTTCAAGTTAAGATATACCTTTGGATTTAGGGACAAGCCTCTTATATGTGAGAACTTCTTTTCTTTTGTCCCACAACATCTTAAGGTATACCATAACTTTAGGGTCATCCCTTACATTTTATATCTTTTATTTGTCCTTTATGATTAGGTGAACACGTGATATATGGTTGAACAAACAATAGATATATAAAGGGTACCCTTCATGGTAGTATCTAGGATCTCTCTAATATGGGTAGGCTCCCTAAGGCTAAAGGGATAGATAAATAGGTCACTCACAACTAGGTGGGCTATGATTCTAACCAAGGGCCTAAGTGGACCCTATAGTGGATTGGTAGCAAACCTTAAATGTACCCAAAGCCCATTATAGGTGATGGCACCGATTATGAGTGGGTAGGATGAACTTCGAAAATTTTAGGCCTGAATGGAGCCTTCCATTTTCCCACTCATCACCAGCCAAGGTTAAGGGAAAATAGAACAAGTGACGTGTGTGCAAAACAAGTATTGATACAATTTTTATTAAAGTTAAGATATAGGACACATAGGAATTAAACTCACCATCCCCAGTGGAGTCGCCACTGTGGGCGCAAGGGAAAATAGATAAACGAAGTCACCACCTAGTTATATGGTCTAGGAACCATGAATATAATGTCCTTTCAAGGAAGGACCTTTGATTTTACTACCAGAGTTTGGGTTTGGAGTTTAGGTACGTTCTTGGGAAGGTGTTAGGCACCCAAAATTGCCCAACCCTAACATAAATGCATGAACATTGTTAATGCATGACTTACCCTTTACTTACCTTTCAGCAGCACAGTACCTATGGCATCAATGCATGAACATGTGAATGAATGGTATTAAAACGAAGAAACCCTAGACTAAACCCGATGGCTTGGATATTGAACTTTCACCAAACGGGGCCCATTCATCATAAAACATGGTTTCGACCAAATGGGCTTCTGCTTACTTGAAAGGGGATGGGTTTGCTGCAATCCATATCATTCTGCCATTGAGCCTTCCTTCGCACACTAGTGTTACGTTGATGGGATAAGATAGTGCTTATGCAACCATGGTCATCCCAGTAGTACGTGATATGAGACCTTTATTTTTACCATGTGGAAGTGAGTCGAGAAGGCTATAGGACCTACTTTCAACTGTAGCTGTAGGTATTCTGTCGTGTACTCACCCTTTCCTCGGAACCCTGTCACCTCCATGGGGTATCCTTGAATCTTGTTCTCCAATATTCTTGCTACTTGCAATATGCTAAGTGGGATGAGGTTAACTGAGGCACCCATATCTACTAAATCTCACTTAATGGGAATCTGATTTATGAAGGCTACCAAATAGAGTGGTCTTCTATGGTCTAGGTATCCCACCTCCATGTATTCATTGCAGAAAGTGACTTTGTTGGTATCTTTAAGCAAGGATCAGTCAGACCAAGTTTTTGTGGTGAGGCATTCGATTCCTACTCTTGAGGCAATGCTCACCAAGGCTTCCGTGGCCATCCTTCACTCGTTGGCCGTGAACTCCAACTGGTCAAACAGGTTTTTGAATGAAGAGCTCCTTTACAAAGTTGTGATGGCTCCAGCTGGTAATGAGGGCCTCTCTTCTTCTTCTTCGTCTCAATCAATGCAAATAACCATCTCTACTACTCCACTCCCCTTGTGATTAGGAAGTGGATTTCTCTGAACTTCTAGCTGGGTCAACTCGAGAGTCCTTCCTTGATTCTGTGATGGACTAGTCTGTGGAGTGCCCAACATTCTGTGGTGGCATGCTACACATAGTTATGCAACCGGCAAAATTGTGGGTCGCTTGTTTGTCCTTAGTGGGCTCTCTAGAAACATGATTAAGCTTGAAAACTCCATCTGCAATCCATTTTTCTAAGAGTACATCTAGTTCTTTCGATGTACATGGTATGGGCAGAGGGCTCTCATACTCCCTCCTTTCTAACTTCTTTCTCTTCTCGCTAGTGCACAATGTCATGGCCTATGGGGTGGACTTTCACTCCTTAGGCTTATCAAAACTGGGCCTAACTGATTAGATCGTCTTTCTGGCCTTCTGTAATAGCTGGGCGAATTGGGAAATCTCCAAGTTTTCAAGGGCAACCCGGTATTCCATGATCATGTTCCCCATGCACATCTCCACTAGTGTTCTTTCTTCGTAATAGTCATAACAGTCGAGAGCTGTGTCTCTGAACCTCTTGATGTATTTACCTACTATGATATTATTGGTTAACTGAACACAAAGGTAGAAGCCAAGTATTTTCTGATTGAACTACTAAATGCAATCCCATGTATTTATCTACTTACTGTATTATTATTTTTTCATGGACTGTATAGTATAAAGTAAAAGTCATGTGATAACTGAGAATTTTTCATATATTGTTACTCGTCAAGGCACACTTCATTTGGAGCATTCTTATAATTTCCAAGTGGTTGGTTGATCTCAAAGGCTAAGCTTGGGCATGGTTTCCCAGGCACAAGAAAAAAGGAAATGGATGCAAGCATGCAGTCGGGCCGAGTAGCCGTGTTCAATAGGTCTAGGGTTTAGCTTTACCCTTTGGTTATGTACTCTTTTAAACCCCCTCCTTCCTCCTCCCTTTCTCCTTTAGATGGTATGTATTAGGTATATCATGCTGTGTACCATTCGTTCTGATCTCTAGAGTATGGCGACCCCAATTTATTTTCCTACATTTATATTTTGGGCCATGCTCTAGGGATGTAGGCATTTACTTTCCTACTCTGTGTTCTAGCATTGTGTATATGTGATTCATGTTAGGAACATATGTCATTGTAAAATTGGCTAATCCTTTGACAAAACGCACTTTACATGTAATCGGGTAAATCTAGGATGTGTTTAATATTTCAAGAAACAAAGTTTCAAGTTCAAGTATTAAAGCCATGCAAATCTGTCCAAGAATCAAGTAAAGAAGTACTGGATTTTAAAACTCGACAACTAGCTTAACAGAGAGCATCTATTAAGGTTTAACAGACTGCTTAAGTCCGATGCTCGACAGCTGTTTGATAGATAGGTTATCTATCGAGATTTAAGAAAATCAAATTTTCAATTCTGATTTTCATCCAATCCATGTATACATGTTTGGGCTTTCTTTTCTCACAACCCTAAATGTATATATGTATTATTTTAAGGGCTGTCACAGTTGATGCAAGTCAATGCAACTTGATGAAAAGGTTTTTCACAAGCATATTATGACCAGAGACATATGCCCTAGTTCATATTTCTCTTCAAGAAGTTGCTGTGTTTGTATGCCGTAAGGTTTTGTAATCAAGGAGCTCCGTGATCTTCATCGTGGTGATGAACTGAAGAATTTTGCAACCAACATCCTTCTCAAGTTAGTGTTAGTCACGTACTTAGATTCGTGCATTGAATTGGTTAGTCACATACTAAGAGCCATGCATTAAAAGGAGAGATTGTCACTATAGAACAAGTCCAATTGGGTATTGGGGTAAGGGTTCAACTGTAGGTTGTTACAAGGTACTGTGATTCCTTTAGTTGTAATCGCTTATTGTGATAATAGTGAATTCTCGAGAGTGGTGACCATAAAATCACCTGGTAGGGTTTTTGCTTTAGAGGTTTTCCCTATTCATAAACAAATCACCATGTCAACTTTATTTTCCGCTGCATATTTACTTTGGTTGGTGATTTTTTTGTGCTACCACGCATATTGCATGTAATTGAACCTAATTAATTCACTTAGCTAGTTAATTTGTTAATTCATCACAAGGGGTCAATACATTCTTGGCCTATCATGAAGAAAAATTTAGATCTACATCTAAGGAAGATGCAGATCTGTTTTATTGTGAAGAAAAATTCAGATCTACATCTAAGGAAGATGCAGATCTTTTTTTTTTTTTTTTTTTTTTAAACCAAATTCAAATCTACATCTAAGGAAGATGCAGATCTATTTTATTTTGAAAACAAAGAGTTAATTACATGTAGATCTTTAAAACTAAGAAACATACTATAGCAACAATAAAGGAATCAAGAACATATTTTCATAAACTCAATTAACAAGGTAGAATATGAATCTTTGAAACAATTAAACATGCATCATCATGATAAGAGAAGCATAAAAACAAAACGGTTAGAAAGCAATCTCTTGCATGAGCACTCTTCTACTTGAGAGGATGTTTTAAGGTTCAAAGAAATTTACGCAATTATCTTCAAAACCTAAAAACCCTAGCTTCAATAGAAAATCAGAGAAGGGATCAGAAAATATGAGCAATTTGAGAGCCTAAAATGTATGCCTCTCAGAGCGTAAAAAAAAGAGGTGTTGACTTATAAGGTTCAGTCTCTATTTATAGAGGTTAGAAGACTCTAAACAATAGGCATGGACGATTAGGATGTGAATCCAGACGCATCCTTTTGCGAAAAGATCGAAAAGGTTGTGCCTCATCATCACCCAAAGGTCGTTGGGCCAAAGCCCAAAAGGGGGAAATTTGGCCCTTTTAGAGTGTTGTTCGGCACTCCAAAAGTGCCAAATTAGTTCTTGGACACCGAACACTCTTTCGTGTTCGGGTGCCGTTTGGACTCTTCTTCTAGGGTTTTTTTATCGACCCTGCATCTAGATGTGTTTTCATCCTCCGTCCACTATTTTTTTTTTATCTCTTTTCTAGATAATTCAGGCTTTTTAAGAAAAATAATCTTGTCGATGAATACCATAAAATAAGTCTTGATAAAGTTCAAATTATCCACAATTTTATTGTTATCCAATCATCCCTTTTATTCCTATGCATGCATCCCTATTTTAAACACTAATTATCAACCAATCACAAAATTATTTAATTAATTTTAATTGTTTAACAAATCAGAATTAATTTAAATTAATCATGTATGGTCAACTCTACCTAGACATAATGCATGTTGACCGTGCAAACTTGATCATGCAATATCTTTCGATCCAATGGTTCGATTTGGAAACCGGACACACCATTGCGACCATTAGAATCTTAAGATCATTTTTATGATATGCAATGAATGAGTTGATGCATGTAATGCAATGACAAATTGATGCATGTAATGCAAGAACAAATTGATGCATGTGATGCAATAATGATTTTTGGGGTACATGGATGGTTATTTAAGTCATTCTTCTTAATTAAATCATGGGTGCAAAATTGAGTGTCTATAGAATACCCCTCATTGACAGAGCTTGGAAAGCAAATGTCAATGTAAAACAATGATACTGATTTTAGCGACCATTATTTAATGATAGACCACAAACTGAATGATCTCTTGTGATAGAAATTAATTAATTAATTAGCCAAGTTATTAATTAATCAATTTATCATGCAAATGCGTGGTAGCACAAACAACTCACCTACAAACTAAATATGCAACGGAAATTAAATAACACGGTGATGCTTGCTTTTCTATGTTAATTTGAACAATTTCTCTTCATGTTTGTCTAATTTATTCTAAGCTTATTGCTTCTAATTAACTGGCCATTAATTAGATGATTTTAATCTTGTGTTTTGCTGTCGAAAAAGGGAATTATTGGATAGATCTTGAATATTTCAGTATAGGTAAATATAGAGATCAAAAAACTTGTATGAACCTATGTAGTATTAAAATCGTTGGTCTTAATGATTTCTTACTTTATTAAATTGCATACTCTTGTGTAAATTGATGAACAAGAATGTTTCCAATTGACTGTCGAAAGAGACTTTTGGAAGAGTTTGGAGATTGCTAACAAACAGAAAGAATTAAATTCAATTAGCTAGATGAGTAAAGCATAATGAGGTATTAGGTGAAATCGATTTCCTAGAAGTTTCTTTCTCATTAAGTTGATTTTCAAGCAACATCTTTCTTTTCCTCTGTGTAACTTTTATTTAAATTGATTTTATTTTGAATTCCAATTACAAAAACCTTAGTGACTTCTCTAGATAAAATCGAGATTAGTATAATTTTGGTATTTGTCAAAAGTAAGTTACCAATCCCTGAGGACGATACTCTTCTCATCACTTTACTATAAAGCTACAATATTGTGCACTTGCAATTTTGCACCGATCAAATAACCTTTGAAGAATGAAGTCAAATCACAAAACTAAAACAATTATAATTGGACACTAAGATTTAGTCTAAACATCAATCTTCGTATTTAGACTTTGCGAAGAGGAATTATTAATTTATGAAGAATGGTAATTCCTAGATCTAGCCTTTTATGATTTGTGGTGATAACATACAAAATTAGAATCATATGGTTTACTCTTCTAAAAAAAAATAAAAGAAAAAGAACCATATATTTCCCTTTGTTTCCAAACACTTCAAATGATAAAAAAATTGAGTACCAATCATTAAAAATTAAAATATTCTTATTAATAAGTTGTATGATACGGTTTACCTCTTCTAATTGCAAATTTTCTTCTTCTCAAAAAAAAAAAAAAAAAAAAAAAACTGCAAATTTTCTTTTGCATGACAGGGTGAAGAGCAATGAGTAGGCAATAAACAAAATGTAAAACCTATAAGACTAGTAATCAAATAAATGCTTATTTATTAGTTTCCTTGCTAGTATGAATAAGCAATAAGTGATTGATATGGAAGTCTTTTTTTTTTTTTTTTGAGAGAAATATGGAAGTCATTTAAAATTGCTTAACATTAATTACTATTGGATAAAATGAAAAAATTAAAGTTTGGGCTATTGCTAAGTACCACCACTATAAGAAAATAAAAAAATTATTCTGCATGTAATACCCTTATTTTCTTGTCAATAATGTTTTCCTTTTGGGAGGAAGGATTAGGCCCAATACAATAAATATTGCTTCTTCTTTTTTTAACATTCATGTCTCCTCTCCTCTCTCTCTCTCTCTTTCTTTTTCTTTCGACGACAAACACTAAATTTCCATTTCCCTCCTTCAAAAAAACATAAGAAAAAAAATCTTTAAACAAAATTTTAACTTCATAAGATGATTTTGACCCGAAATTTATGTGATATTTTCTTCGTAATTGACCTATTATGAGAAAGAGGTCATAAATGGGTCCATGCATGTGTGAACAACCAATTGTGAAGCCATCCATTAGATCGGCAAAAATGGCCCATTACCATCAATTTTCAAAATAATTTGCCCAGAAACACTGTTTCCAAACTATATAGCAATATACCACTTTTTTAGGTACTCGAGCTTGCCAAGCTCGAGTACCATGTTTTTTTAATCCACTATCGCCCCATATTCAAGGAGCCCTATAGTGGCGTTTTTAAGCCCTATAGTGACGTTTTCGGGCCCTATAGCGGCGTTTTTAAGCCCCCATACCAGGTTAAGGGGCCCTATAGTGACGTTTTCGGGCCCTATAGCGGCGTTTTCCTGCAAAAATTTTTTTATAAGTCCCCATAACAGGTTCAAGGGGCCCTATAGTGGCGTTTTTAAGCCCTATAGTGACGTTTTTGGGCCCTATAGCGACGTTTTCCTGCAAAATTTTTTTTTATAAGTCCCCATAACATGTTCAAGGGGCCCTATAGTGGCGTTTTTAAGCCCTATAGTGACGTTTTTGGGCCCTATAGCGGCGTTTTCCTGCAAAATTTTTTTATAAGTCCCCATAACAGGTTCAAGGGGCCCTATAGTGGCGTTTTTTGGCCCGAAAACGCCACTATAGGGCTTAAAAACGCCACTATAGGGCTCCTTGAATATGGGGCGATAATGGATTAAAAAAACATGGTACTCGAGCTTGGCAAGCTCGAGTACCTAAAAAAGTGGTATATTGCTATATAGTTTGGAAACAGTGTTTCTGGGCAAATTATTTTGAAAATTGATGGTAATGGGCCATTTTTGCCCATTAGATCACTATTTGGAGGTTTTTTAGGCTTTTAACCCATCATATTAAAGACAAGCCCAAGTTGAACTTGATCCAAAAGCAAAGTCCAAAACCGAACCCACACTCCCACACGGTAAACCAAAAACTCGACCCGCCCATCATTCACTTGAATTTCTTGCTTTCCCTTCCCATCTAGTTTCCTTGCTTCTTCTTCTTCCAAAAACCCTCAAATTCTCACTCCAATTCCTACTTAAAGCCTTTGCTTCAATTTCCAAACCTTCCTCTTAATCAAAACCAGTAATATATATTCATTCAAATTTCACTTTCTAAACCCTAATATACCAATTCTCAAATTCGACTTTATTCAAAAACCCTAGCTCCCATGGCGTCGAAGAAGAAACAACCCGAAGGCATTGCTCTGTTGTCAATGTACAACGACGAAGAAGACGAGGACATGGAAGACCTCGACGAAGAAGAAGAACAAGAAGAAGAAGAAGAAGAAGAAGAAAAGGAAAATGAAAAAGCGGAGCGGAGAGAGGCAGAGGGGGAAGAGCAATACGACGATTACAGAGATTCGAGAATGGCGGACGGAGACGATTCGATGGACATTGGAGAGAGAGTGTTTGGCGGTGATGAATCTGCTAACGATGGAACGCCGCCGATTGTTAACGACGATGCGGTGCCGGATAAGGGGAGGTTTGGGAACTCAACGCCGCAACAGCCTCAAGTTTCGCCGCAACGAGAGCCGGTGGCGCCGGATAGTTCGAGGAGGAGTAGGAGAGGGACGCTCACAATTGTGGACTATGGTCACGATGAAGTTGCTATGTCTCCTGAGCCTGAGGTATTCTTTTTTCCTTTTTCCTTTTTGAGTTTTAATTTTATTAACTTTGTTTGGTTGCTGAGAAAGTTGAAGTAATGAAGAGAGTTGAATTCTTGCATTTTTTTGTTTCATGTTGTTTTAGGCTAAGTTTTTTGTGTGTGTGTGTTTCTGTGTGTATGATTAACTCCAAAGAATGAAAATTTCAATACTTCGCATTAGTAAAGAGGGATTGTAATTGGTGTCTTTATTTATAGTTGAATTTTGCATTGCCAATAGCCTTGTGACTTGATTGGCACTTGCTGGTGTTTCCAATGGAGATGTCCAATGTCCAAATCCCCATCTCCCAACTAGCGAGCTATCAAAAAGTTGAATTTTGCATTTAGTTATTGAGAGTATAGTTTTTTTTTTTTTTTTTTAAGTTCGTGGAAATTACTTGAATCACTTGTGAAGATGAGTTGATAATGATTTGAGAGGATAGGTCTGAGTCGATCACCGTGGGGTGTGTGCCTTAGGGTGGGGGTGGGGAATGGTAGGGTGAATGGTGAACCTACTATAAACTGCGTGGCCTTATGTTATATTTTGCTTTTGTGCGTTTTATGGCAGGAGAGAGAAATATATGGAAGTGGTCGGGTCATGTTTGGAGAAGAGCTTCAAACTGCTAATGGTATGTATGATGAGCTTATGAGCTTTATATTATTTCCTTTTGTCAGTTTTGGCTCATCTTTATCACTCTTTTAATGTGACATTCACCTTTTCATTTGACATTCTATATATTCATAATGCCCTCATCCTTACAAGTAGAGTGGTGAACGGGTTATGAACTCTTGCTTGTCAAATTTGCCCTCTGAGTTTATATCATCAAAATAAGCTTGTTATATTTTTTATTTTTGAAGGGACCAAACGTTATATGTTGGAAATTATCTTTAAAACAAGGATTTTTATTCATTTATTGAAATGGGCACGCTTGGAATTGCCAAGTATGTGCCTAAGTTACCTGTTCAGCTAAATCCGCTGCTAGTTTTCCTTTGATTGCCAAAGTTAAATTGTTGGAAATGCAGAACTATAGAATTTTATTGGAGCAAAAATGAGCATTCTGTATGAGTTTTGTCATCACCCAGTCAATGTCGTAGTTGATTGGAGTATAGCTTTACAATCCTTATCCTCTTTTGCTCTTTTTGATATGTTTGAGCATTGTAATTTGAGAGTTTGATTGTACTGATCCCATTGTACACCCCTGGTGTACTTGGCTTTGTTTTGGTTTTAATAAAATTTTCGCTACTTATAAAAAAAATATATAGATTAAAAAATGAAAGTATAAAATGCAAAGTGCTGATAAAAAAATATCACAACAGTTGTTCTAATTTAGATCCTTATTTGAACATTATTTATGCACACATTACCCTTCTCTCATAACAATGGGTTGGAGGGTGAGGTCATGGGTTCAAGGCTCAATTGTTGTGTGTAAATGAAAAAAGAAAAAAAGAAGAAGTATATTTGAGATCTAGGGCCTTGGTTCAAGTTGTGAAGTGGTAGTGGGGTAGGAGAGGTCAGGTATACATCTTACTGAAAAAGAAGAGAATGGAAAAAACAATGAAATTAAAATGATATGAAATCAGATGTTTTTGTTCTTTAGTACTTTGTATAATTGTATGTCCTTTATCCCTTCTTTTCTATCTTTAATTATCTAAAAATTGCTTGCTATAGGTCATTTCCAAGATAATACACCTCCGGGTACTGTTCAGGCACCTAGCCATCAAGTAACTTCTCCATCATTTGATCAATCACAATCTGATGCAATGAATTATGTTGTGCGTGAATCGGAGGGTGCACAGGTTGAGGAAGCTGTTATGGAAGAGGGAAAAGAAGTTGATCCGTTGGATAAGTTTCTCCCACCACCACCCAAGGCAAAGTGCTCGGAAGAGCTGCAAGTAAGGTCCTTTTAAACTTGGTTGTGTTTTTTTTTTTTTTTTTTGGGTGAAAAGATCAATAATGTTTGAATGTGAAAACACACACACATGCACGTCTGACTAAGCCAAGCTTACAGGTACAGTTTTGAAAAGTACAGGACTATCAATCCCGAACTGTTCCCTTTAATATCTTCTTTGAATTAGTTTGAAGTAATGCAATTTCTCTCTAAAATGATAAGTTCGAGGCATTGGCCATTATATGCATCTGGTAATCTATTAGTTTATAAAGATGAGTTTTATTTCTTCCCTCTTTCTACCAGCGTGCTTTTTGATATATGTTCTTCTTTGGGTAGGGGAGAGGGCTATGGCTGCCCCTTGAGTAATCACTCTGAACAGTGTTCACTTTTAAAACATATAGTGTAGAGCACAATATCTGCAATAAAACATACCTTACTTATCTTTTTTTTGATAAGTAAGAAGAGAATATTATTAATAAAAGAGTAGCAAGAAACACACAAAGGGTTCACGGTAGTTGAACAAAGGAAAAGAGAAAAAAAAAAACAAAAAAGACAGGAGCAACCCCTAATCTATTCTAATAGATGAAAGAAAATCCAAAAGGGTAGAGCAATCCGAATAACCCCAACATCTAGACCAATCAAAGAGTGTCTGCTGGCAATACTCTAATAACTAAACCACAGTTTTTTCCTCATTCTCAAAAGACTGCCGATTCCGTTCAATCCAAATAGTCCACATTAAACAACCTGGAACCAAATCCCAAATATCAGAGCTATGCTTCCCAAGCCAATGATACCAACAAAATAATAAGTCCACAACTGAACCTGGTATAACCCATTCGATTCCAAACAACCGAAGCATAGACATCCACAAAGAATGAGCTATTGGACAGAAAAGTAACAGGTGATCCATAGATTCCGCGTTGCTACAGCACAAACAACAACGATTCGCCAAAGGACGACCACGAAGCATAAGATTATCCAAAGTTAGAATCTGACCATGGGTTGTAGTCCACATAAAAAAAGCCACCCTTTTAGGAACCTTAACTTTCCAAATTCCTTTCCAAGGGAAGATGGAAGGATCTACATTTCGAATCTTATGATAAAAGGACCGAGTATCAAACTTCCCACTGCCATTAAGATTCCAACAAAGTTTGTCACACCCTCCACCCCTAGGAATTCGGGCTTGGATGAAATGAAGAAAGGAGTAGGAATCTGCCAACTCCCAATCATTGAAGTCCCTCTGAAATACACCTGAAGGACATAACACCTCAGAAATACAAGCCTCCTTATTAGCTGAACACAAAAATAACTGAGGATAAAGAATTTTGAGAGGAACATCCCCAGTCCACTTATCATGCCAAAACAGAATACGAGCACCATCCCCCACCACGAAAGAGAAATGCTTAGCGAAAGTTTCTCATCCTTCACTAATGATCTGCCATAACCCACAACCATGAGCCCTACTACAAGCTCTAGTGCACCAACCCCCTTTTCCTTCCCCATATTTCATGGCAATGACCCTTCGCCATAGATGTGAGGTTTCATGGCCATACCTCCAAAGCCATTTCCCTAATAGGACCTGATTAAAAGGCGCCAACTTCCGAATTCCTAAACCACCCAACTCACGCGGTAAGCAAACCTTTTCTCAAGCCACCAATGGATATTTGAAACACTCAACTGAAGAACCCCACAAGAAGTTCCTTTGAATGCATTCCAATCTAGTCGTCGCAGCTTTAGGGATAGTAAAAAGGGAAAGGTAATAAGTCGGAAGGCTTGAAAGGGTACTCTTCAGCAAGGTAAGTCTACCACACTTTGACAAATAAAGCCGCTTCCATCTTGAAAGCTTCTTTTCCATCCTCTCAAGGATCGGATTCCAAATAGAGGTTGTTTTGTACAAAGAGCCCAATGGCATACCCAAGTAAATCATAGGCAAACTGCCCACCCTACACTGAAGGATATTAGCCAAACACTGAATGTTATGCACCTCCCCAATAGGGACAATTTCACTTTTCCCCACATTCACCTTCAAACTAGTAAAAGCTTGGAAACAAGTCAAAACCAGCCTAATAGAAAAAATCTGCTCTCTAGAGGCATCACAGAAAAGAATGGTATCATCAGTAAATAGAAGGTGAGAAACATGGATACCAGTCGAATTAACAGGACCCACAGGAAAACCCTGAATTAAACCCCCTTTCCACAGTTTTCTTCAGGATACGACTTAAAACCTCCATGATCAAAAGAAAAAGAAGTGTAGACAAAGGATCACCTTGTCTGAGACCTCTAGAGCTACTAAAGAAACCAGTAGGAGATCCATTAACCAGAACTGAGAAGCGAACGGTGGAGACACAAGTCTTTAGCCATCTCCTCCATCTATCCCCAAAGCCCATCCTCTCCAACAAATAAAACAAAGTATCCCAATTCATATGATCATATGCTTTCTCAATGTCTAATTTACACACCACCCCCGGATTACGACGCTTCAGTCTACTGTCTAAACATTCATTAGTAATAAGCACAGAATCCAAAATCTGTCTGCCACCAACAAAAGAATTCTGAGACTCTGAAATAAGTTTATCTAGCACCCGCCTCAATCTGTTAGCTAAAACCTTAGACAACAGCTTATACACACTGCCCACTAGGCTGATAGGCCTAAAATCTTTGATATTTAAAGCATTATTTTTTTTGGGAATCAGAGAAAGGAAGAAAGCATTCAGAGACCGTTCAAACTCTGAGCTCCTATGGAAATGATCAAAGAATGCCATGACATCTATTTCCACTACACTCCAATATTTTTAAAAAAAAAGCCATAGTGAAACCGTCAGAACCTGGAGCTTTATTACCCTCCATCTCATGTAGAACCTTTACCACTTCCTCCTTAGAAAATCCCTCTCTAATTCAAGTCGCTCAACCTCCTCAATTCTAGCAAACTCTAATCCATCCATAGAAGGGCGCCAAGTATCTGACTCAGTGTACAACCTCTTATAAAAATTGACCACCTTAGACTGCACCTCTTCCTCATCCTCATAAAGGACACCATCCACCTCTATACCCCAAATATGATTAGTTCTTTTGTGGGAATTTGCAACCTAATGAAAGAAGCGAGTATTATTTGCAACCCGAGGGTCAGCGATGAAAAATTCAAAATGGGTTTGTAGCCTGATGAAAAATTTCTGTAGAATTGTGGGTTTTCCTATTGTTAAGCACAAAGATCAATGCCTGGCTCTGTTCCGTCTTCTTGAACAGGACTGTGTTGATGAGGTTAGTGTTGGGTCTTCTAATGGTAATGTGAACTCTAAGCAGAAAGGGTTTAGGGAACTCAAAGGTTTGTTTTCTTCTATTAATTATGATGGGGTAGCTTCTAAGGGGAGGAACAGAGACTGCTCAGTAGGTACAGGGGCGATTATCAGTTTAAAATGAGTTTACGGCTGTTATCTTGGAATGCTAGGGGATAAATAATCTTCAGAAGCGAGAGGTATGTAAAAATCTTCTGAAGGAGTGGAAGTGTGATATAGTTTGCCTTCAAGAAACTAAGTTGTCTTCTTTAAACTCTTTTGTTGTTTGAAGCCTTTGGGGTAGTCCGTTCCTAGATTGGGTTGTTTTAGATGCAGTCAATACAGCAGGGGGGGTGTTATTGGTTTGGGACAAGAGAGTTTTTGAAAAAGTTGATTGTGTTGTTGGTCTGTTTTCTGTTAATGTGTTACTGAAGGGGGTTGTAGATGATTTTGTATGGGCTTGTTCAGGAGTGTATGGGCCTAATGAGGATAACCAGCGGGGTGCGCTGTGGGAAGAACTTACTAGAATGCAGTCCAGGTGGAATACGGCTTGGTGTGTTTTAAGGGATTTCAATACCATTCGTTATCCGAGTGAGAGATTTGGCTGTGAGGCTTTTAGTTCGGCTATGTTTGCTTTTTCAGACTTCATTGAGGCTAATGACCTTGTGGACTTACCCCTTGAAGAGGCTTCGTTTACTTGGTTTAGAGATTCGGGGTTAGTTTGTATGTCAAGAATTGATAGAACCTTGGCATCAGTGGATTGGGTAGATCACTTTGGAAACGTGACTCAAAGGGTACTTCCTCGTGTAGTTTCTGATCATTGCCCTCTTTTGGGGGTGGCAGGTAGTGTTAATAAAGGTCAGAGTGCCTTTAAGTTTGAGCATACCTTACTTATCAAATATATATATATATATATGTTTTTTGATAATTCAATAGTTACAATGGGAGAGGTGGGGTTTGAACCTTGGATGTCATGGACATACCAAGAGGTGCCCACCATTTGAGCTACAAGGCTCTTGACAAAACATTTATTACCTATCCATATATATATATATATATATATATATATATATAATGTAGAGCACAAGTAGCCCCTAAACTTCACTTTTGAAATCAATGCTATGAATATGAATAGAAAGCTATCACATGAGTGGCTCATGGTAACCTATTACCTATGTTGTATTTTAAGACAAATTTTCCTTTCAAATGGAATTGTAACATTCAAGGATAATATTGGTTGAATGAGATATAGGTTTTTGAGGGTATCACAAGGATCAGGTAAAAGCAACATATGAATTTGTGGTTAAACCAACTTTAGTTGATTACAACACTGGTGTAACCTTGCTGAAATTTAGGGCCAGTTTGTGCCAGTATCACTTAATATAACCTGAGCTCCTTACATATCCAATTGAATTGTGTATGCAAATCTAGGTGATAGATTGTAGGGATATGCTGTGGGCTGATTTTTGTATGGAAAAAAAGAATGGGTTATGCAGGACAATGAAGTCTAAGGGGGAACTTGTGTTTCGGGATATAAAAAGATAACAAGAAGGGGTAGGATCTAGGAGTTAGGACTTAGGGTTTGCTTGGAATCACAGTACTAAGTTGATTTGGTGGCTGCTTTTCTTCATCTTTTGGATTCTCATTTTCCTTGGTCTAGGGGTGGAGATCGGGTGCGTTGGAGGTTGAGTAAAATGGGAAGTTTGATATTTGTTCTTTTTATGTTGCTTTGAGGGGGTACTCTCTTGTCACTTTCCCTTGGAAGGGTATTTAGGGTGTGAAGGCCCCTTAGAGAGTGTTTTTTTGTTTGGACAGTGGCATGGGGGAAGATGAGTACTTGTGACAATCTTAGGAGGAGAGGACATACTATAGTGGATTGGTTTTGTATGTGTCAAGAGTAGTGGGGTGGGGGTGGATCACCTTTTGATTCATTGTACAGAGGCTTATAAATTAAGGTGTTTTGTATTTATTAGATCTTTTGGTATCTCTTGGGCCTTGCTAGGGAGTGTGAAAGATCCTTTGTTTGGTTGGGAAAACATTTGATGGATGTTTGGAATTTGGTTCCACTTTGTTTGATGTGGATTATTTGGCAAGAACGGAACATGAGAATGTTTGAGGATATGGAGAGTACAAGGGACCGGCTTCTAATTCATTTTTTTGGAACCTTGTTTGATTGGTCTCGAGTTTGGAGACTCACGAATAGAGGTTCTGTTCCAATGTGTATTGAGTCTCTATCTCATTGTATACAATCTTTTGTATTTATTTGTAATTCATTAGGCTACTTTATGCCGTTTTGTGTGAAGTGGTCTCTTTTCAATCAAATTTTCCTACTTATTAAAAAAAAAACCTTAGGAGTTAGCACCTCAAGTTGCTTGGAATTAGTACCAAGCATGTGATAATGATAGGAACAATGATAGGAATAGAGGAATCTATACCTAAGTGTGTGTGTGGTTGGGGTGATGGAAAATGAGAGGAGAAAATAGAGGTGATTTGTGTGTTTGGTTGGGAAGGGGGGTGGGAGCTAGATGTTTTCTCCCTGAGCCCACCATTTGGGGTGATTTTGGAGTCTCCATGAATTGGGGAGAAAATGGGGAGGGAGAGGGGCTTAGATGGGAATTTACCCATCTGCCCCTATCCTCCCCTATTAGGTGTTGGTTCCTTTTTTCTTTTTCAAAGTGATGTTCATTTTTATTTGCTTACAAACAATTATTTATTTGTGTAATAGGGGCATAAGAGTAAATTTATACAAATTACATTTTCTATCCTCTCATTTTTCTTCTCAACCAAACAAAAAGAGTTTTTCATCTCTCCACTTTTACATCCTCCCAAACACACGAGGGAAAACTAAACCTTTTCTATCTCCTCTTTTTCCATTGCCCCACCATTTTCTATCCTCCTAACTTTCCATCCCCCCAACCAAACAAAGCCTAAAGGTCCTAAACTTGCTTGGAATCTACCAAGCATTGGATGAAAGCTTCCAACACAATTTTCATTAATCCATGATCAACTATTTACAATCGTGAACTTGGGCCCATTAAATGGATTACATAAATTATATCAAACATGGAAAGAAAATAAACTCATAATGAGATTACATCATTATGAAAAGAAATATGAATAGCAATAAAATCCCTTTAATATAAACTGGGAGAATTTTTTTTTTCTTTCTGTTTTTGTGTTTCCTTTTTGTATACAACCTGTGTAGTTGGGTAGGTTTTATTTTTAATTTTTTTATTGAAATTATTTTCTTATCTAAATGAAGAAGGATTGTTTTTTTATGGTGTCAAGCGAAATTTATATCAAAGAGTTTCCTTGTATGATTGGATGACTGCCTTGGGTAGCATGATAGCATCCCCTTGATGCCATTTGTTGATTTTATCGATTTTTTGTCTGTTTAATTATATTCTTTAGAAAAGGATAGATTCACATCTTTCGTAAGTGAGCTTCCCTTCTTACTGAGAGAATCTAAGTTATTGATTTGTGCTTAATACTTCATAAAAAATTCTGTTCTATGCTAATTTTGTATTAGTAAAGTACTAAAATTACAAGTATGCTGCTATTGCTTTCAGATATAGGACATTTTATTTACTCTTATTATCGCTTTCTTTTCTCTCATGTAATTGCAGAGGAAAATAAATAAGTTTCTTGATTACAAGAAAGGTGGAAAAAGCTTCAATGCAGAGGTACGCCATAGGAAGGATTACAGGAACCCTGACTTCCTGGTACATGCAGTGACGTATCAAGATATTGATCAAATAGGGTCTTGCTTTAGTAAAGATGTATTTGACCCTCATGGATATGAAAAAAGCGACTACTATTTTGAAATAGGTCAGTAAACAGTTCCTTTGCAGCTGTTTGTCTGCATGTCTGTGTGCGTGTTGTGTAGGTCTGTTTGAGTAGTTTATTTGTTTATTCTTATGTGTGCATAGGTGTTTCTATTTGTGTGTTTCTGTACTTGCTTTATAGTATTAATTTTGGACCTCATGTCTAATTACCCAGAATGTTATTTTTAGTCATGGGGGAATATACCATTATAGGATGTGTTTGGTGTGGTGGAGAGTTAATTTTAAAGTAGTTGTGGGCTGGATAGGTTCGTCGCTAGTATGAATAGTAGATGCACAATTCAAAACCCTTTTTTTTTTTTTGGGCGGTGGTGTCCTTTTAACAATCATGAAAGTGAACAACTTAACTTTTGTCTTACTAGAATTAGTCTTGGCTTGCCAAGTTGAAGATCTGCAAGGTTGAGGTCCTTTATTTTTTTGGGTGGGTGGGTGTGTGTGGGGGGGGGGGGGGGGGGGGGGGGGGTGGGTGTTGTGTTAAGGTTGGTCTTTTATTGTTCTCCATGCTTATTTGTGCATTATGCATCTTCCTATTGCATTAGTTTCTTTGTTTGCTGGTTGTTTCTCTTTTAAATTATGTGATAATGTCTACATATTACTGCAATCATAGATTTCTTCAACATAATTTCTTGCCACTTATTTTCTGGTATGTTCTATAAAGCAGAAGCTGATATGAGACGTGAGGAACTAGAAAAGAAGAAGAATCCAAAGGTTGATTTTGTTTCTGGAGGAACACAACCTGTAACAGTTGTGTCTGCACCAAAAGTTATCATACCTATTCCAGGTCCAGAAACGATCTTATTGTTAATTCAGTGGGATGAGTTGGCTTTCAGGAAATATTCCCTTTTTTTACCCCATTTTCATGTGGGTACTGGTGTGTTCTAATATTGAGACATTTTGCAGGTGTTTCATCTGCAGCTGCCACTGGTCTACTACCTGTGCCACCTGCAACTGATACCACTACTAGGGATGGTAGACAGAACAAGAAATCTAAGTGGGATAAGGTACTCATATATGCATGTGGTGTTTGCAATTTCTCTATCATATCAGTAAACTAACCTATTTTATTATTAATTTGTTTTCATTTCAGGTTGATGGGGATCGAAGAAATCCTTTGCCCTCTGGGGGGCAGGATTCTATTTCTGCAGTTGGGGCTCATGCAGCACTCTTGTCTGCTAATGCTGGTGCAGGATACATGGCTTTTGCGTAAGAGTTCTTAACACAGGATGCCTCATAATCATCCTGTACAATATTTCTTGTAATATTTAATAAAATCTTGTTAAAAAAAAATATATTAATGATCAACTCTTTCTCCCAGTATTTATGCGTGCATGAATCTAACTTGTGTGTTATTGAAGCAGCACACGTGATGGGTTGGCTCTTCTACTTCACTTATAATATAGTTGCCATTTTCTAATTCAACTCTTTCATCACTTTTACAATTTTTTTCTATTGACTATCCCTTCCTTGCACTCTTTCAGTAACTTTTTCCATATGTTAAAGCAATTGGTGACTAAGTTTCCCCTAATGATTCTTAAAGAATTCTCTGATGTCTCTTGTTTTCAAGTGTTGCCTTGCAAGTTGTACTAATAAAAAAACAAAAAAACTTGCAAGTTGTTAGAAGATTATGAAAACTGCCAATGAGCTCTAGCTCAATTGGTATCTCATCCCCTTGCAAGTGCTAGGTGAAGGGTGAGGTTTACCCGTGAGATGTGTGTAACTTACCAATAAAGGCCCCATTTGTTTTGGCATAAAACATTTTCTGGAAAATGCATTCCTTATTTTCTGGTGTTTGGGATGGTTGAAAAACTTTCAGTCCAAAATCAGTTAATGTTGATCATAAAAAATACCATCTACGAAATTAGAGCAGTAAATGAACCAAGCTATTAAACAGCTTGAGCTTGACCCAGGAAAATACTTGTTTGTGTTTGTTTATTTAGTAAATGAGTCAAGCTCAAGTCTAAGTTTAGGCTCGAGTATTAAACAAGTCAAGCTTAAACATAATAAAGTGTTTGTGAACAAGCTTGTGGGTATGAGATTTGATTTAACTATATATAATATTATATGGTTATATGTATACAAGTATGAACATATGTTTGCTTAGACTTGAAATTAGATTGGGTAAGTTTGTAAACAAGTTCATAAGATATCAAATTATTAAATGTAATTTATTGATAATATAAAGAGTTACCTATCAAAAAAATTGATAATATAACTAGTCCATTTTCTAGTTAAAATTATATGTATAGTTTTAACAATACAAGGTTGATGAATCTAATTTTTATAAATTCATAAACGAAAATAATTCATTCTAGGAGTTCCCTTGGGTTTGATTCACATTAGGAGTTTCCCTAGATTACTTGATGCATAGTTTTGATGAGTGGGTGATACATAGTTTGATGAGTAGGGTCATGGATCCGTGGTCTACTCTAGGGTTGAGTCCAAAGGGCCCTGCCTTGGTGAGGTTCCACATCATCAAAGAAAAGAAAAACCAAGTTTGAACATGCATTCCGGTTTGGTGATGAGCTCAAGTTCAGCTCGTCTTTGAAAAAAAATCAAATGAACAATCCTAGACTTTAATACTTGCTTCTGCTTGGCTCGTTTCTAGTTTTATTTTGAATTTAAATGTATCGATCTCAAGATAACAAAAACCTCCAAATAAACAAATACCCTGAACATTTAAAATGCCATTGAAGCATTTAAAATGACCAAAATATCCTCGATACTTCTCAAATGTAAAAAAAATGATTCTAAAAACCTCTAAAATGACAAATATTCCTAGAACCTATAAAGTGAATTCCTTAAAAACCTTAAATATAACTGAATTTTTCCATTTTGAAATTTTTAACACTAATTTCTATTTGATTTTGCTTGTAATTACATTTAGCACTATATGTTCATCATCGTGAACATAGCCGTACTCTTTTTAATTATTAAACTTCTATTACTTGTCCCAAAAAAAAAAAAAAAAAAAAAATGAAATGTCCCCTAAAACCATCAAAATTACAAAAATATACCCCCGAAACCATCTAAAAGATGAAAATACCTCCCAAAACCTGTAAAATGACCACGATATGCCTCACAATTTCAGGATTTGCCCCCGAACTTTTGCAAGTTGCACAAAAAGAACTTTCAAGTGTCCTTTTAAAGGTTTTAGCTGTTTTAAATTATGCATGTGAATGTGTAAGTTTAGTTGATAATTTTTGTTAATTTGTTCGTCTTTTTAAATAGTTTTATTATGATTGTACTTATCTGAATTTAGTTGTTTTGTATTAATAATTTAAAGTGGTGAATTAAAGTTTTTTTTTTTTTTTTTAATCTATATAAAAATATAGGAAAATTTGTGACTTTTTGTACAAGCCAAATGCTTGAAAATGTTTTCTGAGCATTTTTAGGTACACAACCAAATACCAGAAAACAAGCAATTTTCCCTGAAAATGTTTTCAGCTTAAAAACATTTTTCTACAGAACATTTTTCATTGAAATAAAGGAGCCTAAATGTGAGTGGTGTATTAGGTTTCTTAACTGTACTGTAATTTACTCATTTGAGGATACTTAGGGTTACATACTTGAGTTTGGATAATATATTATGCTCCATAATTCATACGTTTTACCATACATTTTTTCAGCAATGGCTAGTGCATCTAATTTATTGGTTAAAGGGGTAGTTTGTGCTTTAAAAACTGGATGGTCGTGTGTAAAGATTTGTTAGGGTTCTCAAGTGCCATAATTTACCCATTATTTGTGGACTGAGGGTGCCATAGTTGGGTTTTGGTAGGTTTGCATATGATATATCATTTTGGTCTATGTGCAATATAAATTCATCATTTATATTTTTTGTAAATGCTAGTACACAATTATTTGAGTTAAATGGTAGGTTGTGAAGCTTGCAACTTTGATCTACTACTGTGTTCAGTATTGAGACAGACATGTAACTTCTCTACAAATGGTTTTTATGGTCAGCCTTTATGATAGTAAGGTAGTATTGTTATATGATAATAACTGGTTTGATTTTGTTTTGTTGCTTTTGATGGGTAGATATGAATTGTTTTCTTGGGGGATAACTGATAATTTTGTTGTCAGTTGAGCTTGATTTGATGGTGAACTGCCTGAATTCTTTGGTCCTGTTGACACTTCTGATTAGATAATGTAATAAAGAGTGTTTAGTCAGAGAGTGTTTCACTAAACGATCCAATGTTGATTATGTTGCAGGCAGCAAAGACGGCGAGAAGCAGAAGAAAAAAGATCCAGTGAGAGGAAGGTAGATAGAAGATCTTGAACCATTCATTGTACTACTCACAAATTAATTATCATAAAACATTTTGAGGTGGATAAATGAATTCTCTTTGCCCTCATTTAAGGCAATGGTAAGGGCTTGTATTTTTTATTTTATTTTTCAAATTTAAATCATACATCTTGTATATGGCAAAAAAATGAAAATAGATGATCTCATTAGTGCCTTTCAGCTTGTAACATGACCCTAGGAACCATTTTATCTTTTGAAAAACCAGCAAGCCCCTTTCCCTTTACTTTAGATTATATTTGTAAAGGGAAAAGTGAATGAAATTGTGAAAAGTTTGGAAGATATGTCTGAAGAATGTGATAGCCTTATTGGGGGATAAGCTCAAGGAAAGTTGAGTTGACTTGTTTTAACAGCTTAGCACTTCAAAAAAAGTTCGATACAACTTTGACCATTATCCGAACTGCAGGCTTGTAAATCATTTATTTTCTTAACATTTCTGCAATGAATAATTTTTCTTCAGTGAAGTAGCAATGTTTTATCCTGATAGGTTAATTGTTTTGCTTTTGTTTCCTTCCCCATGCGTCCTTAATTTGTTGCTGCTCATCTTAGAGAGGGGGAAAGGGGAACCCCTTAATTTTAAAATGGTCATGCTTTTTGGGACAAGTTAATACTACTTCCATAGCCACTGGAAGTTTTTGAGCCATTTTCGGTGCTGCTGCTTTTAAAGCCAATTTAAGTACGCAGCTTTTACCGAATTTGTTATGGTTGGTGTTTGTGGGGTTCGAGATTTCTCTTTTGTCGGCCAACATTATGAAGCTGTCCTTGTGTTGTTCAGCATTATCAAGGACCTATAGCGGCTAGCCAATAGCTTCTAGTACTTTATTGAAAAATATGCAATCTAGATTAGTTGAATATAGCTTGAGGATCGAGCAATTGGCCAATTGTGGTAAAAACGTGTTGTAAAAAGTGGGAGAGAGTTCTTGCTCTCCAGCTTTCTCTCGCTTTCTGACACTTGACCCTGGTCCTCAAAGCCTAAAATGCCAACCCAAAAAAAAAAAAAAAATGCACATGCTAATGAAGAAAGTCGGTAACCAAAATGTCATTCTTTTAAGATAATATGCCTCAGTTGAATGCTATCTTTTGAGAAAGGTTTTTACAACCCATAAAAGGAGAATAGTTTAAGAAGGAAGCTGTTCCTATAATGTAACCTACTAGTGCAGTTTGATTTTTTTTTTTTTTTTTTTTTTTTTTTTTTAAGTAGAGAGAGATGAATTTGCATTGTCATTTTTTTTTTTCCTAGAAAAAATTATCCTGTAGATGCACGTTTAAAATCCCAGTCAAAAGAAATCTCTTTGCAAAGTGTTTTAAAATGAGGCAATAACCCCACCTTGTCTCAATTACACCGTCATTCTTGGATGCCATCTTACAATCATATTCATGAGCAGGCTTTTTTCGATATTCATGCCAATCGACAAAATCATCCTTTGTCTCTTACTCATTCTTTGCTTCGGCCCATCAGAAGTGATATTCGGTGTTTGTTTCATGATTACTACTGGCCCATCAAAATGATATTCTTGGAACGCTGTTTCATGGGTTCAAATCGAAAAAGTACCTCATTTTTTTTAACTTCTTGAGTAGTTAGGGTTTTGCGATCAGATCGCTTGCTGTTAGCTCGATTACAGTCAATAAGGTTTCCATTTTAGAGAAAGGATAACCTTGGTATTCTAAGACAAATTTGTGCTGCATCATTACAAGGTTTATGCTAAGAGTCTTATAGCTTAACGGCACTTCTTAATGTTTTTAATGGAGACGTTAAGTTTAAATCCCTCATCTTCCAATTATCAAATTAATTTATTTTAAAAGGTTTTATATTAAATAATAAATTATTAAATTCTAACGCCAAATAGGTGTTAAATGCCAAAAAGAGAAGAAGCAATTTTTAATTATTTTTACAATTAAGTTTTTAAGAGTAAAAATGTTCTTACACTCTTGTACTTTCATTTTAGCTAATTTGGTAATTAAACTTTGATATTGTAACAAATAGACTTCCTTAACTCTTTTTTCCCCCATTGAGGACAAACTTTGATTTTGTGTGTGCCAATTTAATCTCTTTTTGCACCAAATTATTAAAATTAGAATTAAAATGAAGGTGTCATGCACTTATTAAACAAAATAAAAATTTAGGGGTCTATTTGTTATAATACCAAAGTTTATATACTAAATTGGCAACCAAAATATAAAAAAATAAATAAATAAATAAATAAAACCTTAAAAGGCCTATTTGCTATAGTAGTGGGTATAAGTACGACTATCTCAAAGTTTAGGGAGTGTAATTGTGTAAGTGCATTTAACTCTTTTTTTTTTTTAATATAATAAATCTCTTTTTTTATTTTAGAATAAATATAATAAATCTTTTAAGCAATCACATGTATCAAATGTCATTGCTGGTTTATTCTAAAATATTAATTAATAAATAAAAGACTATGCAATGTTCATGGTATGGTACAGGCATACAGCCTCAATGGTTGAATGCTGATGACTTGATTCCACTAGGAACAACCTCTATAATTTTCATAAAGAAAAAATTAATGCACAAAGCGAATGAATTTCTAATATATGCTCTAAAAGTAACTCTAAAGTGATGTTGGAAATTGTGCTGCACATATTATAGAATTTTTTTTTTTTTTTGGTTGAAAAAGCATATTAATAATTGCAACAATGAGAAAAAAAAAATCTGTTGGATGTTAATTGTTAAGTGCCGTAAAACTCATTACATTGATTCAGATTATACATAGAAAATAAATGAAATCATTGTAATAATTCAACAAGGTTACTTATTATTGAGTTCCAACTAACTACCCATGTAATTTTGGTTGTCGCGTGTGAGTTTAAGGTTTATCGAAAAAATAGAGTTCTACAAACAAAAGATAATAACATGCATATTAATTTGCATATTTGAATTGCAAGTGTATAAAATAATATTTTTAGAAATAATTAGTTGTTGATTTATACTCTGCCTAAAACTTAATAGTTGCATAAAATTTATTTTTTTTATGAAACCTATAAAATTCACAGTTAAATGAAAGTATGCAAACTTTTTTTTTTTTTTTTTTTTTTGATGAAGAAAATTTGCAAACTTTGGCATTATAATCAATTAACTACCATTTTTAGTTACACCCTTTTTAAAGGTTATGAGACAAATTATAATGTTATGTTTTTTTTAAGCGTTTATTAGTGATAGGTTCAGATAAAAGATCAGTAAAAATTTGTTATCTTTATGGTTGTAAAATATGTTGTAAAATGTAGCTAGCATTGTAACAAATAAAAATAAAAAATTACTGGGGCCTTCTGCATATGGTACAGTACAGTAGACATGGCAAAACGGGTCAGACCCGTTTTGACCCGACCCGTTTGACCTGCAACCCGTTTGACCCGTAACCCGATTGACCCGTTTAAAAATGACCCGTTTTGACCCGTGACCCGTTTTGACCCGCGACCCGATTGACCCGCGACCCGATTGACCCGACCCGAACCCGAACCCGAACCCGACCCGCACGTTTTGCCACGTTTACCAATGTTGAGTAGATTTAGATTGAGGTGTAATTTTTATAAAATATTTACTTATTCTTTTTTACTTAATATGTTATGTACTCCATTATAGTTTGTTATTTTTTACTTGCCACCTTTATTTTCTCTTCCTACTTTAAATAGATTAAAGATTATACCAAGATTAGTTTCTAGAAAGCTAGAACAGGAGTTGCACCAAATTTGGGTATTAATTCAAGTGTTTAGTGGTAATTGGTAACAATATCACTAGTGAGAATCTAATCACAATTAAGGAACTCATAAACAATTGACAGATTGCATCTATTTCCAAAAAAAAAAAAAAAAAAATTGTTTGAAAAATACGGGTCAACTCGACCCGACTCACGACCCGACTCAACCCGCAACCCGTTTGACCCGCAACCCGATTGACCCGTTTTAAAAATGACCCGTTTTGACCCGTGACCCGTTTAATCCGCAAACCCGATTGACCCGACCCGAACCCGACCCGACCCGCCCGTTTTGCCACGTCTAGGTACAAGTGTACAACATATGGTACAAAAGTGAAGTACTGAGAGCAGGTTTCCTATAACTAGTTTTACGTTGAGTAAGCTAATTGACCGTTGAATCATTTTTCTTCATTGTAATAATGGAATCCAAATCACATGACTGGCCCCCCAAAAAAAAGGGTATCCAAGTAATGTGATGACATGACCCTTTAAGACCGGGATATCCTTTGAGCAGATGCGTCTTCAAAAGTAAAAATTACCTTCTCCTTTTCCCTACTTTGTGATCTGGAAAAAAAATAGCTTTTAACATCTTTTCGGAAAATAATATACAAGTTGCTCTGCATCTATATGCCGTGACAAAAATTTGATTCTTTTGTATAGCTATTTCTTATTTTATAAACCAAACATGATTATTCTACTTGTTCTAATTACTTTCTAGTTAGGAGACACTGATGTGATATTGTTTGGTTTTTGTTATTGAGCATTGAATCCAATCTTGGTTTTAGACCTAGATTATATACACATTTGGGTTATTTAGGTGGTCTTGTCTCCATAACACAACAAAAAAAAAAAATGATTAGGATTTTGTTATTGAATTACAAATCCCATTGCTCTTTTCCCGGTCTTTGATCATGCAACAACTTTATATTGGACTAAAATATATAAACAATTATTGGGCATGTAATACTGGGCACAAACAAGCACTATTAATCTTCATAAGCGTTCAACTTATGGCTAGGTTACTTCACTACACGGATTGGGCCAATGTCCCATATTTCCTTTGCTACATGGATTGAGTTTCAAGGTCCAGGCTTGCAACTGAGATCACCATCAAAGGAAGTGCTCTTAGAAGCACACAATCAACTAGCTCCCACAAATTAAGTACTTGACAACTTATAAGCACCTTCCTACTAGCTAGCACAAACACCGCAGATCTTATCACTTCGTAAAGCAATCCAACATTATTTTCGTTACTAAGCTGTTGGACCATGGAACAAAATCCACTGACAACACACAGAAACCCTTAATGGTATGCTTGACTCACAGAGAAAATCCTTGAAGATTGCTGGTTCTTAAGGAACCTTATCATTCACATCAAAGAAGGTGCTCATATATAGTACTCTTTAGCCTCTTGGAACTCACACAACAACTACTTCCATCAGCTCATACAACAATCATTATATTTTGGGGCCTAAACCCACGAATCACATACGTAAAGAGGGGCTATTAGTTTGGTAGGTATGAGACAAGTTTCGGGAAATGAGGGACATGGTACTCATGTACCTTGAAACGTATATGCTTGGGCCTTGGGGTACATGCATTAAGGGAATGAAAATCCATGTCACAAGTGACGCAACCGAGTGTGTATGCCTCATTGAATCACAGTTCAATTTCTCTTTTTCCCAACGATGATTTTCGGTCATTATTGCAGCTCAATTAGTCTTAAAATTGTCCTCTACATTGATATGTTCAATGGCAATACCTGAAAATTTTCTAGAGGATTAACTTAATTATATCAATAATTTTTAATTCCAACAAATAGTTTATTACTATATACTCAAAGCATGTATATGTTTGAAAAAAATTTTGAGTGAAAATTTGAGATTCATACAAAAGAAGTGATCACAACAATCTTCCTTTTATATGGATCATTCACCAGGGTTTCAATTGTCGGCTCTAGTTTGAACACTCCAGTTTGAACCAGCCTTCAAAACTGTATACATATGCAAGTAGAAAATGTTCTTTAAATGAACATTCTAAAGAATAAATTACGCTTATGGTTGAAGAATATTCTATAACATGAACATCTCAAACACAAAAAACTATAAAGATGGTTTTTATAATCAAAATTGTGGATAACTGAAAGAGCTTATATTAATATAGTTCAATCTTATTGCACCAAGTGATCAGTAAACTTAATTATAGACTTTAGTAAGTTTCAAAATGACAAAATTTTGCCATGTAGTTACTTAACTAAAAAATACATTTTCATCTCATGAGAAAAAAACCACATGACAAAATCTTAGGAGGGGAATCTAAAGAACAGTGTTTAAATCTTGTACCTAAGTCTTGCCCATTTCAAAAAAAATGATTGAGAAAAATCATTTTTAAAATAATTTCAATTCATGCCTTAAGTCACTACTAACTAAAAGTAATACAAATTCACATAAATTGTGACAAAAAATCCTTCCAAGTAAAAGTATAGAAATTTTGATACATTATCACTAAATTAGTTATTATCACCAAGATATTACGATAAAATTATTATTATATAAACTCATGTCATGCTCAAATCATATTATATCTACTATATGTAATAATAATAAAAAGTGTGTCTTGGTTGCATCAAATGGATGAACTCTCCTTTTGTTATCATAAAGTTGTGATTTACAACTATATTTTATGTTGGCTTTATTCCATGACAAAAAGTGTTGTAATTGCTTTAATTTTATTTCTTGTATTTTGTGAGATTTTATTGTATTGGGTTTAGTATTAAGTTGGTGAAGAATCGACTATGAAATGAAGAATCAGTGCAGTTTTGCAATTGGCTCGCGAGTAGTTCCCGTGAAAAAAGCACGTGAGAAGCACATGTTGGAAGCTGAAGAGTCATGCCAACTTGGAGGATTTCTCAAGTATCTCGCAAGAAATGCCTTCTCGCGAGATACCCACGAAACTCTCTGCTTAGAGGATTTTAAGTGTGATTTTCTTATCATTCACCCATATTATATATATCCTCATTACCCACAAAAGTATGAGAGACCAATTCAGAGAGAAAAACCCTAAATAGGTTTTTTACAACACACACACCCATCTTTTAGAGAGAGGATTGGCAGATGCAATCGAGCGTATTGCGGGATCCGGAAAGTTAGAGAAGACATGACTCTGAGAAGTCCGTTGGTGGCAGGAGTTTGGAGAACTCAAGTACATTGGGTAGACTAGGCTTGGAGAGTCTTTTGTTATTTGTGTACTCCAACTTTATTCTCTAGTAAATCAATTACCACTTGGAGGGCAGCGAAGAGGTTTTTTGCCAAGTTCTTCGATTTTCTCTTCGATAACACGTTTTAGTGTTATCTTGTAGTTGCATCTCTCTTCCCTTACTCTTTTACTTTACTTTTATTGTTTGTTATTCATGTTCGTGCACTAGAATAGTTATCGATTTATTGTGTTTCATTTATTCTTGTTTCGTACTTAGATAAGTTAGAATAAAAGCAATCTAACTGTAATTTTTAATTGGGGGTCTAAACAAGCTCTTATGTATTCACACAAATCCGAGCTTTCACATACATTAAAAACAATGGGAAAATCTATAGCCAAAATTTCAACCAAAAAAAAAGCTAATATGATTAAAATTATAATACCAATTTTTTCTTATAAATTTCATTATTTATTTTATAATAGATTAATAGTCTACCAAAATATATTTTTTTAAGTTTTAATAATAAAATGTGCGTGTGTTTCATACTTGCAATATGTAGGTTAATGTAAGCATTACAAATTATATAACATAATTTAGTCATGTGACTCATTGTAAGTACATTAAAAATATTAACATAGTTTACTTTAAATAAAACTCTATTACCAAAGCTTTAATATAAATAAAAAACTATTCCAAAATTCAATTATCAAAAGTTTCAAAAAAATAAATAGGTGTTTTATTATTTATTTTACATTATTTTATAATCAATTATAATCTTTGATTTTTTATAAAAACTTGATCTTATAAGATTTGCATTCATCAAATAATTTGAAGTAATTTTTTTTCTTTTATTTATACTATCTATTTTTATTAATAAATATTATTAAAAAATTTTCTTCATTTTACATATTATGATGTTTTTTTTTTTCATAACATGATTCTTAATGTTCAGCCATAAGTGGCATGGACATAATACTAAATAGAATAATTAAAAAAAAGATTGTTAATACAATTTTATTAAATAAATTCTAGAGAGGTGTTTTTAAATAAATTTAAATATATCTTCCAAAAACATTTGCAGTGAAACTTTAAAAAGTTAGACCATGGCTTCGCACCCCTCTCCCCTACTATTATTTTATTTTTATTTTTTTTATATTGGAGGATTGAGTTAGGAAGAATTTGAACTCTAAACGTTTTCGTTGAAAACACAAAGATTGATGTATTAAATTAAGCTGCATGACTGTTCCCCCTCCCTCCTTCCTCTTTTCCTACTATTTTTTTTTTTTTTTGAGATAATTCCTACTAATTGTTAAGAAAAGTAAAAATTATATATACACACATATATATATATATATATATATATATATAAAAGGAAGGAAATTTTCCCCACTTTAATTGTCATCCCCATCACCCGTAGTCTTTTTACATGCATCTTTAATCCTTAATGGCATCT
This sequence comes from Quercus robur, assembly GCF_932294415.1. NCBI lineage: Eukaryota > Viridiplantae > Streptophyta > Magnoliopsida > Fagales > Fagaceae > Quercus > Quercus robur. Next base: position 49,889,997 of record NC_065538.1, read on the forward strand.
TATAGTCAATCATGTCTCATTCCAATTTTTCATGGCTGAGTACCTTGGTCAGCATCAATGCCATCCGTGGCCACTCGACAAACTCATATCCTTGCCCACACTAATTCTTTCGGTCATTGTTTTGGCCCATCAAAAGTGATATTCGGTGTTTGTTTCAAGATTTCTGGACCCTAATTTATCAAAGTATACTCATTTGTTCTAATTACTTTTATTATTATTATTATCATTGATTTTGAAACTCTTGGAATTGCTATTTTATGAGTTATAATCGAAAAAAGTTGTGCCTGTTGCTGCATTTATTGTCAGTTTGATTCAAATCAAGTAGGTTTCCAACTGTTCTTTTTTACAGGCCAATATAATATAGTGTACGTGAAAGTGAAATTGAAATTGAAACGCACAGCTTTCGTGGAATTATAGGTAATGTTTGGATAGAGCGTTGCGTTTCTGCGTTTTTTCTTTTTCTTTTTCTTTTATTCTTTTTTTCACATGTTTTCCCCCACAAGCGGCTACTGTTCATGTACTGTACATAAACAGTAGCCGCAACTTTTGACCAGTTTTCTGTGAATAGTGTATTTGTGCACTGTTTACGGACCCACAAATTTCATTTTTTATCAACTTTTTCATTAAAAATGAATCCCACGGCACTATTTACACATTTAAAAATTATTTTGCTACAATGTTTTCAGTTTTCAGTTTTCAATTTCAGCAAAATAAGTTCTATCCAAACAAACTCATAATGCTACAGAGTATAGAGTATAAAGTAAAGACTAGTAGCTTTTTACACATGGATTTTGAGTACATGTTAGCACAGTCTTTTCTTTCAAGTACTGGTATCCAATTAGTTTCACCTATGACTGGGGAGGGACATTCTTGGAGTACACGTATCCTCTAAAGTGATAATTAGATTTCCCTTATCCGTTTTGACCTGGAAAACAAATTGCTTTAAATTGATCTTATGCATCTTTCCAGAAAGTATACAAGTTCTTCCTCATCTATATGCCGTAACAAATTTGATGCTTTTTGTATATCTAATCTTGCTTTCTGGGTCGTAGATAATTAAAGCAAGCATTATAAATTAGTTTACTTGTTCTAGTTATATTTTAATTTAGGAGGGAGCGAGTCTAATGTTATCTGGTGTTTTGTCATTGATCAATGCAACTTTTCTTCCTCATCCATATGCTATTAGGATATTTGTGTGACAGTATAAGAATATGAGTGGTCTTGTCTCCAAACTCCAATACACAGCAAATATAATAGGATTTTACTAATGTGTGCCCTTAGGGCACACATTAATTTCTATTTTTTTTTAAAAAAAATTTCGAAAATTGAAAAAGTAATGACAGTTTTTTCAATTCTCGAGAAAATGTTTCCAAAAACAGAAAACTTAATGTGTGCCCTTAGAGTTTTGTTATTAACCGGACTCAATATAATATTAGAGTTTTGTTATTGAATAACAAATTCAGTTAAGTGCAAAAAGTCCCCTTCCTAGCTATCGTTATCGTTGCTGGCAGCATTATCTCTTATTATTGTTGCATTTAGTAGAACTCTCATAATATGTAGACTCCAATTTCTGCATATTTATAGGGTTCACATATTACGAGAGAGAGAGAGAGAGAGAGAGAGAGAGAGAGAGAGAGAGAGAGAGAGAGAGAGAGAGAGAGAGAGAGAGAGAGAGAGAGAGAGAGAGAGAGAGAGAGAGAGAGAGGCTGCATGCAGCTAAAACCTTTTTTTCCCCTTGAAAAATTCATTATATTGCATTGAAATAAACTGTAGATACACCAGCAACTAGAGTGGATACACACCTCTTGCAGCTGATTAGCTATCCGACTGATTATTTTGTTGATTTCTTATTGAAAAATGGAAAAGAATTCTGCAGCATATGTGTCAAGAATCAAGAAAAGTTAGGGATTCTACAATTATCGATAGGAACAATTTTCAATCATACATTTAACGGATGGGAAGGCAGCTTTGGTGTAATAGAACTGAGAAACTTTGTCCTTGTACAAAAAGCAAAGTACTTTTGGAATAAAGTCCAACAGGAGGACCACCTTAACGGACACAGTTTTTGTTCAGCTCCCATCTCTCAAGAAGCATACAGCATCAGCATTATCCTTCCAGAAATTACTCCCACTAATAGATTAGATTTTACACATACATGTCACTATGTTAGATCTCCTAAATTTAAGAGAGAGAGAGAGAATAAAAGAAAAGAAAAGAAGAGGAAAAAACTTTATATATGGCCTAATCTATCGGGGGTAAAGATGGTACGAGCACTGCACAGCAACAGTGCTCACTCTCTAGGTCTAGGACCTTAAAGCTGAATCATTTCAAAATTTATAGTAAGCATGAATCATTCATAAAGAGACAGCAACATTTACTTTCTCATCGCTGGAGCTTTCTATCACTTGTGGGGTTTATTCCATGACATCAAAGTGCTTTTGCAATTGGTATTAGAGACTTTCTTGGTAGCCAAAAGGTGGTATCTTTAGCAGACCCAAAAATGATAAAGATGATATCTTTTGAATTTATTTCCGAAGAGCCATCCCCAAAGCATCTTACATCCTACCCTCCCTTTCGTAAAATTCTCCTTAAACTACTGAGTGAGAGTCACAACTCACAAGAATGGTATTTTATGCAAATTTTCACATTGGCCATGATTTCATGCGGCTTTCTTGCTTTTTTTTTTCTTGGGGTAGTCACCTTTATTGGCTATAAAAAGATAGGAATCTAGCCTCTTTGGACCTTGAAGTGCATAAACTGAATCTTAAGACACTTCCTAATCGATACCCTGCAAAAATAGGATCCTAATATGACTTAAAAAAACATTAAATACACCTAAAATCAAGGAAATAATAATCCTAAATTCTAAAATTTTGAAAATTATAAAAATATATATTAAAATTAATATAAAAATATATATATATAATTGTAGATTATGTCTTATATTAGAGATGTTCTGTAGAATGTCATTAAATTGGAAATTTGATTGGAATTATTTTTTGGTAGTTTCAATGAATAAAGGAAGGGTATCTGTATAAGAAAACCAAAATTATCACTAAATTACAAGATTCATAAGGAAATAGAAAGCTCTTGATCACTGTAGGCAAAGTTCTTATTTCATTTTCATTCATTTAAGTAATCCTTTTTTTGGTGTGTAAAATAAAAGCCAAAGTGCATAAACACATAATTCCTTTCAATTTTTTCATGTTAACTGCTTAAGATTTTCATATTCATAAAATGCACTATTGGCATTAACTTCTATATGGAAAAGAATCATACAACCATCAAGTTACACCCAACAACTAATTCACGTAAAATAAAAAATTGATAGCAATAACATAGAAGAAATTAGCAATTTTTTCTCAAATTTGATAAAAACAAATTTCTTCTATTTTATTGTTATATTTGTTTCACTTGTTGCTACAAATTAGTTGATTGTTTGTTATAATGGTCAAATGATTTTTTTTTTTTTCCATTATTAAGAGTAAACAGAAGTTTATCGTTGAGAGTAATTAGAAGTTTGTCCAAATTAATAATCGTTTCATGAATGGAAAAACCTTAATTAAAGAGTTATAAAGAAATTTTAAAGGGTTCGGTTAATGTGTGCTCTAAGGGCACACGTTAAACTTTTTGTTTTTGGAAACATTTTCTCGAGAATTGAAAAAGCTGTCATTATTTTTTCAATTCACGAGAAATTTTTTCTCAAAAATTGAAATTAATGTGTGCCCTAAGGACACACATTAGTAAAATCCAATTTTAAAATCCAAAATATCAATTTGCAACTACTTTTGTTTATGCATCTTGGCCTACAACAAATATGTCAAATATCTGGCAGAATCCACAGTAGGAGCTTTGTAACAACATAGCTACGTTCCCTGATAGGCACATGCTACGTTCTGATACACTACAAATAACTTTTTTTTCATAGACAAACTGGTACAAAAATATTAAAAGCTTTTCAAAAAACTAAAAGATTAATAAAAGGGTAATATTTTTTTTAATTTGATTTATATTTTTTTGAAAAGTTGGTTGGTCAGTTTGGTCTGGGCAAGTGGACAGAGCGGTAAATATCATGAATTTCGCAGCCACTGTGACTGTGAGTGCAGGTAAAAAGTAAAAAGTGAAAAATAGAGCAACATGTATTGGGGCACCGAGATCGATGCTGCTGCTTGTCTTGGCATCAAAATAGAGACGTTAGAGATTCGTACACTGTTCTTTCACACGTTGGGGCCTAGTCAGACTCTCTGTTTATTTAAACAGAAGCCACGAACAGAAACAAAGCACCAATCACCTAAAAAAAGAGAAAAGCTCAAATCATTTCTGAAAAAAAAAATGAAAAAAGAAATTTCTTGCCTTCGTATGGGATTTAAGTAACTGATAATGACCTGGAATCTTTCAATTTTTTCCCCTTTTTTAAAAATAATTGTATATTTCTTGAACCATTAATTTGGGATAATTTACAAACCAACAATTTTTTTTTTACCTTCATTTTGAGTTTTGATCTCTATTTTTTTTTTAAGGTTGTTTTAAAAAAAAAATGGTCTAATCAATAATAAGCCAAAGAAATTTAATAAAATCAAGTTGTGATTGAATTTTTTTTTTTTTTTAGTTTGTATGTCTACGTGTTTCCATTAAACACGCCAATATGTAACAACCAATTGAGTGATAAGGTTCTTAGTATAAATTTCACTCTTAAATGCTCCATTTTGGCCAAAAAGAAATGGTAAACTCCTCACTTTCTTTTACAATTATTTTCCTTAAAAAACTACAGTTTTTTGAGCTTAAGATTCATATAATTTTTTTGAATATTTTAATTAAACTGAGGATATAAATTTAATGTACAAACTTTAAATCAAACTGAATATTAAAGTTTAGGATTAATAAAATAATTTGTTATCTTATAAACTTCAAGTATTAAATCTCAAGTCTATGTAAATATATTTTATTCATATAGACATATAAAAATATAATATTATATATACTTAAATCGACTTTTATACCTAACAAGCTTATTCAAGAGCACATTATTATTATGTTGAAGTTCGTATTGTATAATTGTCAAGCTTAATTTAGACTCGAGTTGAGCTTATTTGTAAATAATCTTTTTTCTCGAATTAAATTTAAACCAAATATAAACAACTTATAATTATGACGTTTTTATAAAACTGAGTTACTTGATCAACTTCATTTAACCCTCCTTAATTAAGGGAAAAAAGGATTTGAAGTCACACATGTAATGACACACATGTAATGACAACGGGGACAACAGATAGCAGTTACCTTAGCAGAGTGGCATGTCCTGGATATTAAATGTGTTCAATACTCAATAGCTGTACCTAACAACAATAAAAACAAATTAATTCGCCAATGCGTACGGTACGGACAAGGGCATTTATTCTTTTTGTTTACACTATAAGTGTTTCATAATTTCATTACCATGTTTGACGAAGCAGAGATTTTAATTTTTTTTGGACTTTTTTTTTTTAATTTTTAAGTATTATAAACAGGTTTTTTTTTTTTTTTTTTTTTTTGAGAAACAAACACACACATTATGTAGTTGGTCAAATTAAATCATTCAGGTTATAATTATGATTAATCTGATGAATAAAAAGGAAGGGAGAGAGAGAGAGAGAGAGAGAGAGAGAGGAGAAAAAAATGTATCAGCCAAACAAAACCAAAAAAAAAAAAAAAAAAGGAAAAAAAAACAATAAATTATCCCGCTTTTATTTTGGGAGTTCATAGCTTCTAGTAGTCTGTCATAACTCATATTCTAGCTTCAAGTAATGATAAAAATAATTGACTATAATGGAGAGAGCATGTACCATGTTCATTTATGCATGAAATTGAGATGGACGGAGGTAATGATCACTTCATTTTAATGATCCCATTATCCCAAATTTATAGCAAACCAAACACACAATAAAGAAAGGAAAAAGAAGAAAAGGTTTTTTTTTTTTTTTTTTTTTTTAAATAGAGTTTTAATTTATGGCGTCCGTTTTTGATAATTCTGTTTTTTATTATCAAATTAAGACACCAATCGATTTTTAGTGTAGACGAGGATTGAACGATCCCTTATTCAACTATCAGAAATTTTACTAATTGAACTAACTGGAACCTATAAAAGGTAAACTCTTAGCCCAAATGAAATTCAATCAATTTAGTAATAGTAACACAAAAATTTTGCAAACTTTTTCTAATTACTATTGGAGGGACATTATGATTGATATGTAATAAGAATTGTCAAAATAATAAATTTATGTGGAAGTAATTTTGTACTAATTGCAATTTATTGCCTTAAAAAATTGAGAAAAAGTTAACTCCCCATAACCACGACTTTCTTGTGTTGGGCATATATTGGACTAGATTCAGGTGGCAGCCTCTTCTTTTAGCCAAGGCTGTTTTACCTCAGTAAGCTCGGATGAACAAAATTGGGTTGGAGCTAGCTAAGTATGCCAAATTGCCAAGTGTATAACTAATTGTATGATTTGGATGGAGAATACACCTCCATGTGTAGAGCATGTAGTTACTCAAGATTTATAAGCCTTTACTAAAACCCTATTATCTTTATATTCTTTATATAATAATTTATTCTCCTTCATAAAATTTATGTAATAAGCAATAAAAGTTTGGGATAATTACATAATAACACAAATTTATGTAAAATGTACTTAGTGTTTTATCTAATTGTTAAAAGATCTTTTTATTCATAAGTTAAAATTTTACTTTGAAAAATATAAATAAATAAAAAATTCAACTTATTCATGCAAAAAATATATATATAATGAATCAATTTTTTTTGGTTGGTTTTTTAAAATCAAATAATATACACATAAATTGATTTGATATCAGGTAATATATGTGTGTAGATAGATTAGAGTGCACATGTATAATGTCTACATAAATTGTGCCCCTAGAGTCCGTCACTAATGTCTTAGTTTGTTGTAATTAATAATAAAAATAATGTGAGCAGTGGGCTAACATGAAAGTGATATTACTCTAATAACATTTTATCGCCTTGAAAAAAGATGATGAATTGTTCAAAAAGTTATATTCTTAGCACGCTCAATAAAATTAATAGGAGAGGCGTGATTATGCAAAATCCTGATTCTGCCACTTATGTCATAACTCATTATGATTAATATATAATAAAAGTAATGTAAGTGATGAACTAACATAAAAGTAATATTTTTTTAATAACATTTTATCACCAGAACAAAACAAGGTGAATTGTTCAAAAACTTATATTTTTAACATGCTCAATAAATTTAAATGGAGAGTCGCGATGATCATGCAAAATAAGCACTGCTTTAATCTACATACATGATATCATCATCCACCCACTACCTTTGCTTTCTTTTTTTCTTGGGGTACAATGGATAAAATTTCATTACTTTAATGAAAATGCCTATCCTTAGTCTCTCTTTTTCTTTCTCTCCTTTTAAGGTAAAAAATTAAATATTTGTAAGGATAGAAAGCATCTCCCACACAAATAATATTTTTTTCTTTAGACAAATGTTATGTCCATAATATTTTTACAATATTTTCACAATAAATCACAAATGATTAGTTGTTATTGATTCAAATTTGAACTTAACACTAAAATTACTTTTTTACCCTAACAATAACAATCAGTAATAATCTACCACTTAAAATTTGTTGTAAAAATATTATAGACATATTTCTCTTACTTTTATTATTTTTCCTTTGAAGGGCAACAAAATTACCAGCCAAAGTATTAAAGAAGTTGCCAATGTTAAAAATTATGGGAAACAGTGAGGCAACGGTAACATTCAGTTTGGCAGTTCCTTAAGGGGCAGTTTTGGGAATTACGAAAAAAAGCTCAACGGAACTTTGTATAAATCAAAAAGCAGAGCAAGAGAGAGAGAGACAGAGTTTTAACTCTACACTCGCTCACAGAGAAAGACCTCAATTTAGTGGGCGGCAAAGTGCAATTTCTAGTCTCTCTTTCTACTGTGAAATCTTTCTCTCTCTCTCTCTCTAAACTTTCTTTTTCTTGAATCTCTTTCTTTTGCTTCCATCAATCCCATTGGTTTTTCTCTATCTGCTTTTTTACTTTCTTTGACTTTCTCTCCCTCCTTCTCTTTCTCTCTCATTGATTCATTAAGCAAAATTTTATTTTTTTCATTCATTTTGTGAATACCCCATTTGGATTTGGAGGCAAAAGGAGAGAGAGCTTTTGAAGTGGGTGTGAGCCATGGCAGCTCCAGCTCCAAAACCAGAAGAGATAAGCCACCCAGCAATGGACCAACTTCAAGGCTTGGAATACTGTATTGACTCAAACCCATCTTGGGGTATGGCCAAAGTTCATTCCTTTTCACCACCCCATTTCTTCAATCATTGATTTATTAATCTTTTTCAAAGTTCTAGACCTTTTTTTTTTGTGTGTTCCTTGTTTGTGACCCATTCTCATTTCTGCATGTGAAAACAGGGGAGGCAATAGCTTTGGGTTTCCAGCACTACATTTTGGCCTTAGGAACTGCTGTTATGATCCCATCATTCCTTGTTCCGCTCATGGGTGGCACTAATGTGAGCTAATCTCATCTATCTATATTGGATTGCATGTCATTTAAGTAAATCTACCATGAAGTTCCTAAAATCTTCAATATTCATTGTTAAGTAAGTATGTTATTTAGGTTTTTACCACCTAGTAAGTATTTAAAGAAAAATATTTAATAACATCAGTTTGGCACCTATTTGAGTTATTGAAGACTTGAAAAAAAAAAAAAAAAAAAAATCAAAACTACCCATTTACAAATGATTAATCATTTTCATTGACCTTGATATCTCAAAAAAATTTCCCATGATAGGAATTTTGAGAACTAAGTATGTTCTATGATTTTTTTTTATTCACTTGTTTTGAAGGAAATTATGATTTTTAATGTTTCTTAATTTTATGATAAACTAAAATATGCTCCAAGGTTGTTTTTTAATGTTTGTCCAATTGATTGTTCAGGGTGACAAAGTGAGGGTGGTACAGACTCTACTCTTTGTTGAAGGGGTTAACACACTAATACAAACGCTGTTTGGGACTCGATTGCCAACCGTGATTGGAGGGTCTTATGCATTCATGGTCCCCATTATTTCTATCGTTCACGACTCGTCCTTGGCGAGTATTGATGATCCCCATCTGGTTAGTCCAATTTTTGTAACGTTTTTCAGCCCCTGCCTCTGTACCATTTCTGCTAAAGCTGTACTCACTATCTTGAAAAGACAAGTTCTTTCGGTGAATAATTGTGTGTCCCACCCACTTAACCCAATTGACTTTATCATATCAAACAATATCAAGGTAAGGGTATATTGGTTAATGACCTTAAACTAATCAAATGTGAGTCATGTCAATGTGTAAAGATCCAAGGTTGATAAAGCATGGACCAGTCAAATATTTTTTTCCCACATGACATGAATTTGTTATTGTAAATATTAACCTTATGCGCGTGTGTAATAGTTTGGATGACTAAGTTGGCGGGCCTAACGGCCCTGACTGTGTGTGTATGCGTTAATCCTAATTAATACTACCTTTAAATTATGAATTTGTCAAATAAAATAATTCCATGGCAACAAGGCGCAACAAGCTTCCAATTTACTTAGCTGCATTCCCTGTGTGGTCCTGTTTTAAAATAGATTTTGTCATAACAAATGCTAACTGATAACTAATTTGCTCATTAAAAATTATGGGAGTGATTTTTTTTTTTTTTTTTTTGAGGAAAACTATGGGACTGACTTGATTGTTGTTCCATAGAGCAAAAACTAATGCTCTTGTATATTTTTTTTTTTTTTTTTTCTAGAGATTTCTCAATACCATGAGGGCAGTCCAAGGTGCTCTGATAGTAGCATCAAGCATACAAATTATTCTGGGATTTAGTCAGCTGTGGGCCATCTGTTCCAGGTACAAATTTGATCCCAAATGAATTTTTGCTCTATTAGTCAAAAGCAACTAATTCCAGTATCATTTATTTCAAATATCAAACGTTAACATTAATTTTACATTTCAGGTTCTTCAGCCCTCTAGGAATGGTTCCAGTGATTGCACTAGTGGGTTTTGGTCTGTTTGATAGAGGCTTCCCTGTGGTATAGTTTAAAGAATATCACCGCGATTTTTCTTTTCAATCCTTTATATTGAACATGCTGTATATATCACCCATTATGTTACTTGTACTGCTTCTCATTGATTCATTGAACTTGTATTAGGTTGGACGTTGCGTGGAAATCGGCATTCCCATGTTTATCCTATTTATAGTCTTCTCCCAGGTACTGCTTCTATTAGTTCTTTTTTAATCAGATTCATGTATAAAATTGTGCTAACACATTTGATACCATCTTGTTCGAAAAAATTAGAGAAGCCAGATTAAAGTAACTTTCCATATCGAGTTATTCATGGTGATTTTTAGGAGCAACTTCTACATAGAATTATAGTTTGTTAGAGATTATTCTATGAAATGAATTTAGAACCTAAAATGGAGTCAGTGGCCTCTTGGATTCACGTCTATTGACGATGACATAAAGTTAGAAAGCTATGTTAAATCAGCAATTTTGGGAAGTAATCAATAAATTTTTACTATATTTTCCAAGTAAACAAAATTCACATTTTTATATCAGCTCCAGAAACTTAATTTTTTCCAATTGAGTTTAATTCTTTGTGGTGTTAAGAGTCCAACAAACTCTTATATTTAGAAAGATCTTAGGCAAGTTATCTTAATTATACTATAGTTGAACAACGACACATTCTCTACAGCTAGTTATTCAAATGGATGATATAAAAAGGGAAGTCAGGTAATTGGAAAATGGTATATCCTAGGGAATTTCTCTTAATTCTTCTTGTATATTTTCAAAATGTGGTTTATCATGCGAAGTCTGCTTTCTTAGTTGCATAAAATAGATACTTGCTATATAGAAAGGCAATCTAATTATCATTATTCTTTTTCTTTTCTTTTCTTTTTTTGGTGTGCAGTACTTAAAAAACTTTCAGGCAAAGAAACTGCCAATACTGGAGCGGTTTGCTCTCCTCATATCAATCACTGTTATATGGGCATATGCACACCTCTTGACAGCCAGTGGCGCATACAGACATCGACCAGATTTAACACAAATTAACTGCCGAACTGACAAGGCGAATCTCATTTCTTCTGCTCCATGGTTGGTAGCTAAAGTAGTCCTTATCAGTTAAATATTAAAATCTAATAAACTAAAACACTTACTGAATGATGACTAAAAATATGCGCAAATTCCTGCTGAAAATTTAGGATAGTTTCTGAATGACCCTCAGGACTCAAATCAAGCAAATTCCTTATTGCCATGCTATGAGGAGTTATAGGGAAGTTACTGTTCTTAAGAACAAGAAAACTCCACCAAAAGAAAAGATGCAGTCCTCTTTGTTGGAAACTGCTGGTGCAGAAAATGGGTGGCATCCAAATGCTCTTGTGATTTTTTATTGAAAACCACTAAAAAGCGGCACCAAGCTAGAAAAGTTTGACTGCCGTCCTTCGTCATCTCACATGTGCACTGAAATGTAATATTATTAGGAGAATCTTTTGATTTCTGATTAGTCAAACACATTTTTTTTTCCAAACTTAGTAGAGATCGTGAAAAAATCAGATGAAATTTTTAGCAACTTCTTTTTTTACCATGAAATTGATTTTTGTCAGGATCAAGATCCCATACCCTCTTCAGTGGGGTGCTCCTACCTTTGATGCTGGTCATGCTTTTGGAATGATGGCTGCCACTCTAGTTTCGTTGATTGAGGTAATACTTTAAAATAAACTATAGAGTTGATGAAGGAGATCATTGTGGATCAGAGAAAGTAAAAACTATTGTTTTCTTGACAGTCAACGGGAGCTTACAAGGCTGCATCACGTCTAGCAAGCGCAACCCCACCTCCAGCTCATGTTCTTAGCCGTGGTATTGGCTGGCAGGGAATCGGGATTCTGCTGAGTGGACTCTTTGGAACTTTGACTGGTTCAACAGTCTCTGTGTAAGCATTAGTGCTTCTTGCTCTTAACTTTATCATTTGTTCACTGCAAGTAGACTAATTAATAATGGAAAACAACAGAGAAAATGTAGGACTTCTTGGAAGCACTCGCGTTGGAAGTCGCAGGGTTATCCAAATCTCAGCTGGTTTTATGATATTTTTCTCTATGTTAGGTAAGTGACTTATTATCACATATATTTACCTATATAAACTCACTTCTTAATGTCATTTTTAACTTGATTTCTTGATTCCTGCAGGAAAATTCGGTGCTTTGTTTGCGTCAATACCCTTCACTATATTTGCTGCTGTATATTGCGTTTTGTTTGGTCTTGTTGGTGAGTATCATTGACTTCACATTTTAATACCATTTTATGGCGTTTCTTTCTTGTCTCTTCTCCCTGCATATGATTGTTGATACATTTTTGTTTCCAGCTTCGGTGGGGCTGTCATTTTTGCAATTCACAAATATGAACTCGATGAGGAACCTGTTTATCACTGGTGTTGCCTTCTTCTTGGGTTTGTCTGTTCCAGAGTATTTTAGAGAATACACAGCCAAGGCTCTTCATGGTCCTGCTCATACCAGAGCTGGATGGGTAAGTTTGTCTTTTCATCAGTACTCAGGCTTGTATCCTACGTGGAAAGAGAAAAGCCTCTGTTGGCAACTTCATTGGACCCCCCGATAATTTGTTTGGAGTTGTAAGCAAAAACTACCATGAGTAATAACTGTCTATCTGAAAAATGACAGACTCTGTCTTGAAGATGCTGACAGCTTATGTGGACCCTGTTGTATGGTAAATAGCCTAAGATTTTCAAAATACCTTTTTACACATGATTGCGGAAATGAACTTTTTGCAATGACTTGACTCAGAATGTTTGAGCTTAGGCCGTATATTTAGGCTATTATACTCCTAATATCTTCTCCTATATATGCTTATAATGATTTTTTTTATTGTATTAAGTTGATAAATATGACAGCATATCACCATTTGCTTCTTCTCCACAATTATAGTTTGTATATTTTTGCATTAACTTTGGAGACCTTATTACCTTTTTCGGTTAAACTACTAATTTGGTCCTCCAATTATAAGGTAAAGTTTAATAGGTCCTTCAATTATTAATTGTGTCAATTTAGTCCTTCAACTATAAACTTCATTTGGAGGAAAAATTGAACCATACCCCTAATAGTTCAACTATCAACACACACACAAATATATATATATATATATATATTGCAATGTCTAGGGTATAGAGTAAGGTGCAAGACACTATGGACTATTAAATTCTTCCTATAAGAACAACTTCCTATACGAGCAACTTCCCTTACTTCGTGGTGGAAGAACTCTACATTAATTCTTAAAGCTGTATTCTGAGGGTGCTATAATCATTCACATTAACTCGTGTTTATTTGATGTGCAGTTCAATGATTTCCTTAATACCATCTTCTTCTCATCCCCAACTGTTGCATTGATTGTTGCAATTTTCTTGGACAACACACTTGACTACAAGGAAAGTGCCAGAGATAGAGGAATGCCATGGTGGGTTAAATTTCGGACATTTAAGGGGGACAGCCGTAATGAGGAGTTCTACACCCTCCCTTTCAATCTCAACCGTTTCTTCCCTCCAAATTGAAGTAATGCCATTAAAAAAAAAAAAAAAAAAAATGAAAGATGTTAGAGGAAAAGCATCATTTCCATATAAGGATTATATGATGATCACAATTACAGTGAAGAAGAGTAGTGAAACAAGGATCCATATGTTCTGAATTGCAGAGGAATGAATATGATCACAATTACAGCAAAGAAGAGTAGTGAAACAAGGATCCATATGTTCTGAATTGCAGAGGAATGAATGAAATCTTTGCTTTTCTCTTCCCTCTTTTTCATTGATTATATATATTTGAGTTGGATTTTTTTGGTATAATAATACAATAATGCTATTATATTTGCCCCTGAATTCAGTTTGATTCAACATAAAATTCACCTCATTTTTTGGTTTAGTTTTGAGAGATTTCAAGAATCGAGTCTGTATATTGTAAGGTGGAAGTGATAGTTTCAGCTCAATGTTCATGGAGGTGGTATAGATACAACATTTAATTAAATGACTATTAATCAAAAACATTTAATTAAATGACTTATACATGTTATCTTGGGAAACCTTCTCAGCCACCCATGGTCAAAGATTTAACAAAGAAAAAGGGGAAAAAAAAAAACGAATTTGGCTATATAAATTACAATTTTCAAAGGTTATTGAACAAATCGAATGGAGATTTTTACAATCTGTGAAGTCACTTGAAATACTCGACTATGTTGGACACAGATGAGAAAAATAACAAAGGATTTAAAGAGACTCAAACCAGTTATCAGCATGAGATGTGCTAACGAGCTTCTTTGCACATGCATTCTGGGCACCTAGGCTGACGATAAATGCTTCGACCAAAGCCCCTTGCACGCACCCTTTGACCTTCCTCAATCATCTTTTTCACTCTATCTTCAAAACCGTTCCACCCAATGGTGCTATTCTCTGACAAAATTGCTGCCAGCCTCTTCTTGTTAGGCCGCAAGGTAGGGGCGTGGCCATCACCATAATAAGTCCGAAACCCAGATACAAGGGATGAAAGTTGGCTTCCAGAGTCAGTAATGGCAAAGACATCAGCAGTTGCACATGCAATAAAGTCCAATGCAGCCAGCTGCATCCATACCAACTCTCTATTTTAGTAATGTAATCAAATTTAGTTGACAACTAAAGAATTACATGGTATTGAATCAAGGTCACTGTTCCTATCAGGTGAAGAAACCACAACTGTGAACCAAAGATGCAATTTGACAGTTTGCCCTGGAGATTTGGCTCTAAATGAACGTTTGATGATTTATGCATTTATAAGAACTAAAATATTGAGTAAGGAACATTCATTAAAATTGTTACCAGTCCAATAAACAGGCATCAATCTTATGCATAAGATTTGTTTGATTAATGCCATATGACATAAGGGAGGAATTTTGATTATTAATAACTCATATGAGATCACTTGTCAAATCAGGTCATGGTGTTAATTAAATACAAAATAGCATTCCACAACAATACGAATATGGTTTGAACGGCAAAATCTCCTTGGATTTAAGATATAGTTCAACATGTATTACTATTATGATTTGATTTACACCTTTGCTTTAAGCTAGTATTTAAATTTTAAATATTATTATCAGACCAGAGGATATGATAGACAGAGTGCACACAATTCTTAGGTATGCAATACATTTTTCAATTGCCGTTCAAGTCAAACAGTGAGAACTAGGCACTTGGCTCCTGTTTACTTCCCTAGGTTACACATTAACATAGAAGGCATATTTTATATATTCAAATTCTTCCTAGACTCTCAAGAGACAATTTCCCATACTTTTTGTATTTAACTTGTGTCCATTTTTTTTTCCAGAGAATTCTAGCTATTTACCTAACATCAGAACTAACCTGTCTTGAGTTGAATCAGCAAATGCTGCTCTTTTGACTGTTTGGATTTTAGCACTCTGATATTTGGCTAACACTCTTTTAGTTATGTATAAATGAAGGAATGCAAAATAGTATAAAATGCTTAAGACATCCCTCCTTAATCATGCAGTTTTCTGTTTGTTAGTTTTTAAAAACTGCTAAAAAAGAAGCAAGTGGAGCCTACATGAATTTTGTAACTGGTTTAAAACACCCACATCATGAATTCATAATCAAATGAATGTTGATAAGAAAAGAACTGTCAGATACCAGTGAGATTTAAATTAAAGTTTGATACATTTAGAAGTTAATGTGATATGTTACACTTAAAAAATGAAATTGATAACACTCATTTACCTGAGAAGAGAAATTTCTAAATTGTGCAAGTTCATCAGATGTGAGGAGACTCTCCTTTGTGACCAAGTTGGGATAGAGGCTGGTGAAGGGAAGCATCCTGGATTCTCCTCCATAGATATGGTGTCCTGCCAAATAAATGTAAGTTCCACGCTTAAAACCAAGTCCAGCTAGAACTAGTGCTGCTTCTTCTGGTGTCAATGGACATCTTCCCAACTTTCTCAACTTTGTAGGAGAAATAGGGCTGCAAACACCAATATTTTTAAGGGAGATAGATCAGTCAACTAAAACTTGCTCATCAAAAAACATTAGAGAAAACCATAACTTGATAAGCCTCAAGAAACTACCTTGAGTTCTTTAAGCGCTCAATAAGTAAAGGAAAATGGGTTTCTCTGTAGGCTTGAAGATCCTTTTTCTCATTTTCTCCACCCCCAAATTCACATAGGGAGTAGGCCACCATATCCACTTCAAATCTCAAGTGTAAAGCAAGGTATTTGGATGGGCCTCCAGAAGTATCCTGCTTGTTTGAGGAATTTTTGGGCACGAAGTTTCCAAGCAATTGCTTGTCCAACATTCTCCGGGCAGCATCATATTTTCTTATCCTTCTAACCAACAATGATCCAGTTTGTTGAATTTTTGGTACAAACTTCAAAGCATGGAAGTTGCATTTGCATCTTAGTTTCTGCAATACATTGAAGTATATTTAACTGGATTATAAAGGCATTGGGATCATGCACAAGAGTTATATGCCACTATATATATTATACAAATATGCAGAATTTTTCACACTTCTGAAAAGTATAGGACAAATTACTTTAAATCAACTACCAAACAAGTTCTCAAGAAGATATTATGATATTCAATAGGAACACAGGTAGGACATGCATTTTCTAGCTAGTAGCTTTCATTGCACAAATAACTATTTTTGTGAAATATTCAAATCATTAGGGGAATCATTTATAACCTGAAGATTAGAAGGCAACGGATCAAAGCCCAGTCGATTTCCAAATCCAAGAAAGTGAACAACTCCATTTTTTAAGAGAGGAGGAAGTACACTTTTAATGTAATCAACAGGCTTTGCCTCCTTCACAATATCTGCATCAGTAATCTGAAAAGGCAAGGTTAAAGCTTTAAGATATTGTTCTCGAAATGAGTGCAATTTATTCATCTAAAGTATCACACACAAATTACCAGGCTACCAAGTGCTTCAAAGTCAAGTGAACTCAGATGAGGAGGGAGATCCTTAACAATGTTGACATCATCCTTCAGGGTACTCATAAAATACTCCTCTTGATAAATATCACCAAACTGGCTGCACTTATGTCAAATTAAATGTGTGCATCAATAAATGAGGCATGTACATCGCAATTGAAAAAAAAAAAAAAGCACTAACTGTATCTAGGCATTAATTGAATCATAGAGGTCATGAAAAACCTATCAAGTAATCAACCAGAGATTCTTGAAATGGATGTACAATTCATCACGAGCAACATTTTCTTGTTCTTTGAATTGATATCATTCAAATGCTCAGAAGCTTAGTTTAAGCTAAATGATATCCATCTAAATATAATTTTATTTTTTGTAGATGGGGAAAAGAAATAAATTTTATATGAATACTTCTCAAGCCATCTGTGATAGTTATCAACCACATTGCATGCTTAAGATACTTATTTTTGGTGTGCACCTTAAGATGCAATGTTAACTTAACAGTTTATCGTATGAGATGCAATGGAGAAAAAACCAAAGATCCCAGGCATACTGGGCTTTCAAAGAGAAGAAAACTTTGGTTTTAACAAAAAATATTTTGCTGAAAGGATAGTGATAACTACAAGTCATGCCTGCTATGTGTTAGTTCAAGAACAAGAATTGCTAAACAAAGCAATGCTGGGTTTGGCATCCTACTCTTCTGTAGTTATAATAGCCAAAGTAATACTATGTAGTATGTACAGAGGTAAACAAGTAATAGAGAACTGTTATTCATATCTGAAACTATCTTTTTAGGATTTAGCTGAAGTAGAATGACATAATAAAATACCAAGACTGAACTGAGGATTTGTTCTATGAAAACTGAACACAAATCTGAAATTAGATAGCAGAACATTCACACATAACCAGAAATTCATGAAGCAAACCATATAACTAGAAAAAACTAGTTGTTTGTTTGGGTGATACCAACATTGACCTACAGAACTATGTCAATGCCATCCTGATGATGTGAAAAGTAACCAACTTAAAATTACTTTAAAAAATTTCAAAAATAATATCAGATATGATCTCAAACCTGGGATCCTTCCAAACATTGCTATAAAGAAATCTTGGAAGAACTAGAGTGGCATTAAGAAGAGATGCCACGGCAACAGCATTACAAATCTGTAAGCATTAACAATAACTTAGTCAGTTCCACTAGTGGAGGAGATAACTGAATAAAAGATCAGAAAAAAGGGACTATAAAAAATTCCTCCCAAACACACACCTGCAAAGAAACTAGAACTAGTTGATGAAAAAATGGAATCAAAATTGAAACACGTGAGACATTATTTAAATATGCTTCAATCACTTTTAGGTAGAAGTTATATACAATTCAAATTTTGTTTGGAAAATTAAGTATGCAATTAAATCTATATCAATGAGACAATAAGAATGGTCCAGTAGAGCCAAACACCTAGCCCCATGTTTATATAACACGATTTTTACATAAGCATCCTTAAGTTTCTGAAAACCCAAATTCTTCCGGATGTTCATTTCCATGGATACTCCTATATCAGATAATTAGATGAAAGAACTCAGAGCAAACCCATATCAGTTGCAAAAGAAATCATGATACTTGATAGTGACCCTATTAAATATACAAAACCTAGGACAAAGAGCTGTCTAACGTCACAAGCTTGGAGCTGTCCAAAGTATTTCTTTTCTCAGTAGATGGAATTTCAAGATTGTCCTAAGTAATTTCATTTTTCCTACTCCAAAATTTCATTAGGTTTCAGATTTTTTTTGTAGAAGGAAAACTATGACTCAAGGCAGCCAAGGTACTTACAGCAACTCGTTGTTGATTGAGACCACCATTTGCACTGATTAATATGTAGCCATTATTTTTGTCAAATTTCCCTGTCCAAAAGCATGACAAAGTTTAGAGTGATTTGCACAGTAAAGGATGCAAGTTCAACTGTAGTAACTGACTATCATTTGAAATGCATATTTCTCATGCATCGAACAAGGTTAAAGAAGAATCAAATACCCATATTCGTTGGAACTTTTCTGTCAGAGCATGGTTTCCATGCAGAGGCCTGCTGATATGGTTCCTCCAAGAACCTTGATGACTCTTGCTTAAACTCTTTCTAAAGCATAGTTAATGTCTCAGATATTTGCACACCTAATTTCATGAGCTAATCTGAAAATGTGTACCAAACATTAAAGTTATGAAGCTAACCTCAGCAAGAGCACTGGATGCTAAGTTTAGAAGCCGGTCATACATCACTGGTGATTTTTCTTCATTGATGTAGGCATCTCTATCTTCCTCCTTTGGAAAATACATGCCATTGGAATTAGATATATTAGTCAGCATGATTTAATAATATTTCCCTTATTCTAGAATTAATAATTCATTACAGTTTGCTCGTGTATTAGAGGAAAATCCTTGCCACATGACTAAAGAAACTCCACACACTAACTGATGCACATAAAGCAGACTTGGAATGCAAATTGCCCATGACCAGTAGCAGCTGAAATCCTGAGCCTGAAGAGTAAAAACACATATGCAAACACAATGTCCCAAGTCTTGCAGATAGAAAAAATGGACATGCATTTTTTTCATACCATATGCCAATGCAGACAGATCGCTTAACTACAACATTTCAGTAACAAAATATGTTCTAAAAAATGCTAAAATGCATCTATCTTGAGGATTCACCCATAGGTTGAAAAGATAGAAACAAAAGAATCAGACACTCAGTCATCCACAGCAGCAACAGACTATCAGTGAACCGGAGGATAAGATAACAAGAAGAAAATATGAAAGAAACTACCATATTAAGAATTGAACAAATAATATTGACTAAATTCTTGTTATTTAACTTCTTTTCAAACACTCAGTCACCTACACTTTCATTGCTACATTCTTGCCAATTTAACTTCTTTTCCTTGAGTTCCAAGTTACTAATTGACCAGCTCTTACCTAGGCAGCTAAATCAAGAATGGAACATAAAATATTGACTCAAGAAGCATTTCAAAAAGTGTTATACCTTGAGTCCAGTTGATTTTCTTTGGGCTAAGTGATGCTGAAAATTTCGCAAATCAAAAATGGACATCAAGAGAGAATCAATCAATAGAATAAAACCCATCAACCCCAACATGAAAGCAATCAATTTCACATGCTTTCTAAGCCACAAATTTTTCTTCCCCACATAAACTCCCTTAGAAGCATTATATTTTGCAGGATCATTCTTCCACCCATGAAGCAATACAGTTTTGGAATTCCAATGGTTATCACCCCATGAAATTCTCCTTCCAATAGAAGGATCACTACCAGGTAAAGTATCTGGGCATCTAAACTGATACTCTTTCATCCCTAAAAAAGAATAAGCCTTTGGGACACTTACTTCCCCTTAGACCATTATCTCTCAGCAAAGCTTCAAGTATTCAGAATTTTAACACAATACCACAACTACCATCTCATATTCCAACAAAATTTTGGCCAGTAAATTAAGCCTAAAACAGATAAACACCCTTAATACAACGATTTAAACATACTTATCAAGCCTGTGTCACCCTCCATTTCTCATTCTGAAACCGACCCACCAACCCATCAAACCATACAATCAGGAAAGTCCAGTGTTGGGTGGCAAATATTGATATGAAAGGGAAAACAAAGTTTATTTTTTGATAAATTAAGAACGTCCAAGAATTAATTCAAAGTGAAGCTAAGAAGTTGGTGACAAAGATGTACATAAACAGATGAGTGAAAACCAAGCGAGAAGCCAAAAAAAATACAATGGAACAGCTACTTGTCACCAACCAGAAAAAAAACGTTGGTTCTGTGCTTTCTGGGTTTCCATTGTCGAATCAAATGTATTACAACGAAAGGTTTTGAACACAAATATGAGAGTTTTTTGATTTGGTATTGGCGGGCCCTTTGAACCAACCGTATATTTATATTTAAGTTGGCTCTCGGTAGCACACACATTTTATTAATTTATTAAGCATATGCTAGAAAAAGAATTTTGAACTTTTTTCTTGCGATTGGTGTGGTGTAATATGTAATTTTCATATAGCTTTATTATAAATACAATTTTTATTATACACCAATTATAATGTATTGCTATAAAAAAATTATAGCGTACCAATTTAATAGTTGTGTGAAAAGTTTTGTGATTAGATCTTTTGTAATTAACCTTGTGATTGCAATTAGTTCAATTAGTAACTGACAATAAAAGATTTAAAGTTCAATCCTCGTCTATACTAAAAATCGATTGGTATCTTGGTCTAATGATAAAAAATTATTATCAGAAGCAGATACTATAAGTTGAAACTCTCTTTAAAAAAAAAAAAAGTAAAAAGTCAATATGACAATTTCTTATTGTAAGTTCCAGTTAGTTCAACCGGTAAAGTCTCTGGCAATTGAATAAAAGATTAGGAATTCAATCTCTTTAAAACAAACCGACTGATGTTTTTGTCGCATAATAAAGAACTATCATCAAGTTATAGGTTAAAAAAAAAAAAATCTTTTGTAACCCATCTGTGCTGCTTTAGATTAGGGTGAATTTTGCAATAAAGATTTATTTATTTAATCATTTAATGGATTCTGCTATTTCATTAAATTTTTTTTTCTTCTAATTTTAGACTAACGGATATTATTATATATGTTTTTAGATTTCTGAAAAATAAAATTTTATTATAAATTGACGGAAAGTTGAAAAACAAATGAAGAGGATTCTAACACATAAAAAAAAGTGATAAATAACTTTTCATTTTGAGCTTTTTGACCTTTGAATGCAATGGTTAAAAGATAATGTTAATTATTTCCTTGAATAATAGAATTAAGGTAAGATTGAGGATTTAAGATTGTATGTTATTCCAAAGAAAAATAACTTCTGCGCACTTTTTTTCTTCATAATTTGATTGTAACAAATAAAAATACAAAAAAAAAAAAAAATGCTAGTTAAATTACAACACTTTTGACATACTCAAATGTATGGAAAGTCCTAAATTAATTTAAATTCAAATTATTATAATTTTATAACTTATATTTTTTATATTTGTAGGGGTGATAGGCCCAGTAGTATATATCTATGTATATGTTGGACAAGGGCCCAATCCAAGGACGCCTGGTAGTCCAAGGACAGGTAATCGCTATTATGGAAGTCGGCATTAGTGAATAAAGAAAGGAGATTGGTCATGATGGTCCAAGAAGGTGGTCCGAGGAGGATTGCTTCCTCTGCTAAGCAAAGCAGAGATCAGAATGTGTGGTCTGCCATCCAGAAATAACGTTCCAAGAGATTCTATTGATAAGGATACGCATCATGAAAGCTCAGGACAAATGAAAGTTATGAAATATCTAAGAGAAAGATGCTACCACTGTATTGAATGTTCTGTAGCTAACTCTCTGGCCGCATTAATGAAGAAGTAATAACTGAACAGTAATTTTCAGCCTTACAGCTACTACCGAAGACTTCAGGAATGTGCTGATGGGACAAGGATCAACACCAGCAATCTAATCTACACATGAAGGGTGGAGATAAAAGGAGAAAGATAGTATAAAATAAAAAGAAGGCCTTGAGAAAAGGAATCAGAGAATTGAAAGAAAAATATTGTAGCAACAAGAACTGTACGTGCCTGTAATCAAATTCAAGATATATATACAAGAACTAATCTCTTCGGATTGTGCCGAGGACAATTTTCTTTAGATAAAACCAGTATATGTTTACTTTCTTGTTATCTGAATCCATTATCATTGTTACCCAACTCATTAAAGCCTAATTTTCTAACCTACTCTCTACAAATTCATCGTATTAGGCTCTTTAGACCTAGATCCTTTTACTCTTTGGGCTTAAGGACTAAAAACCTGCTCTTACAATATTTATATGGAAAAACTTTAGTGTGATCATATTATTGGAATATTTTTGAAAACTAAAGGTGACACGGTTTGCATTATACCAAATGTCTATTGAAATAATAAAAATGCAAAGGTTATAAATTTATCAAATTGATGTTAGAGGAAAGCTTGTTCAAAAACTTGGATTGCTTGTGTTGATACCCATTTTTGCGACACATTTCGTACAAGCCCGATTCAAATAAGCCCGACTTCCTTGTGGGCTCAATTCATGTATTATATTATATTTTATTCTTTTAAGCATGGTCCAAGCTCATGCGACTTATTAGGGAAATTGAGGAAGTATGGTTTGGAGGGTATGGGTTGGTTCCTTTCGGACCTTTTACATGAGCCCTACCCATGCGTGCTACCAAGTGGGTAAGGGACACTGGTAGCACTTCAGGCTCATGGAGGAGGTCTTGTATCCAAAATTTCCACCCCAAAACAGCTTTTATGCTCTGTGTGATTGTAGCCTAAAGTTTCTGCCCAAACCATTTTTTTCCTTTAAACATAGTTTGCTCCCATTGGCCAACTCCATCTGCTAGCCCTCACTTAGGTGACCCTGCCAATGGTTTGAAATTTCTGACCAAAGGCAACTAATTAAAGAAAACCCACTTTATTTCCAAAATCATGCTAAAAGCATACCAAACTCTTCCCTAAACAAAAGCAACCCAAGCCAAAACACCAAAATAGTATCATAGGGGATAAAAGCCTCTTCCACTACTCAAAAACCAGTCACTTAGAGCACCCCAAGTTCAATACAAAAGGCCCCAATCAGATTCAAAATAGAGGAGCAACATTCTACCTAGAGCCCTAAAACTTCAAAGCAAAAAACTCATTCAGCTATTCAACAATCTTACAATTTTGAAGTTTAGGGGTGGAAATATGGGTATAGGGGAACATTTCCTCTCTTCCTCACGATCTCCCTCAATTTCCTCTTCTGTGTGATTATGGGTCGAAGTTTCAGACTTGTTAAACTACGTTTTCCCTATAGAGCTGAAACTTGAGAGCAAAAACCCACTGAGCCAAGAGACATTCTCACAATTCTGAACCTTAGGAGTGGAAATATAGGTACAGGGGAATCTTCCCTCTCTTCCTCACGACCTTTTTCATTTTCTTTTTCAGTGTGACTGTGGGTCAAAGTTTCATACCTATTATGTTTTTATGCTTTTTCTGCACTTTCATTATTAGCATTTTGATTTTCTCTTGTCAAAGCACCATTAGCCTTTTGTTCATTATACATTTGGAATTTTGGGCTTGATTCTCCACAAATAAACACTTCTAAAGAACCCAAGGGGAGATTTGGGTCATTCTCGCATTTTCGGCCCTTGTCGCAAAAATGTCCCCGACAGCTTGTAAATCAAGTGGGGTCCTTTTTTAAGAAGGCATCAGATGGGTTATTAACAATAGAGATCATTATTCATCAAAAAATCTTGTAAGTCGTAGTTCAACTAGCACCTTTTTATCATTTTTAACAAAGTTGTCTAGTGATCACGTCCCCTTTTTTTAATTATCGAATTATCCCCCCAAAAAAAGGGACGTCTATTCTCATGCTTTCAATTCAAGAACCTTAGTGAGGGATGGGGGCATGATGTTGGTAAAGCTTGTGTTTGTTCAATTTAGATTAGAGTTAGAATTTTGAGATTCTCTCATTTATCTTACCAAGTTTCATTCAATTAAATTTAAAAGCTATTCTTATGAAATTTTCCTCTTAATTAAATTAGCTTACAATAATACAATAATGTGGTATTTCCTTCTCTCACAAAATAATAAATTTATCAATTAAATTTATAGTGGGATCTATTATTTATGTGAGAGGAGGAAATACCAAGGTTGTTAAGTCTTATTTATGTTGGCAATTTATAAGCAAAACATAAGTTTTAAGTGTCTTTAGAAGTTTATTTTTGAAGACAAAATTGCTGCAAAGTTCTGCAATTCAAAGTTCGAATCTGGAAATTTTAACCAATCGAGACTGAAGTTCGACCAATTGAAAATCATAGATAGAATCAATTTGCAAATTTTAAAGCCTAGCACATCATCCAATCTACTAGGGTTTTGTGCCATTTATTCTACACTATATAAGAGATTGTATTGGATCTAAAAGAGAGAGAGAGAGAGAGAGAGAGAGAGAGAGAGAGAGAGAGAGAGAGAGAGAGAGAGAGAGAGAGAGAGAGAGAGAGAGAGAGAGAGGTGCCTCTTATGCCTCTTATTCTGGATTTGGGATTTCTGTACCCAAAACTCTCTCATATCTTTTACTGGTGATATTCTTTGAAAAAACTCAAGATTCAGTGTTGTAGAAGCTGCATCCTTATTCTAGTCATCAAATGTGCTAAAGATCTAAATCTTCACTATGATTGAAGTGCATGAAGTCTGTGGGATTCAAAGTTCAGTTTGGTAATTGAAGTTAGATTTACTATGAATTGATATTCTTGACTGTAAATCTCCAACTTATAGTGAAACTGTTACCTTGGGATTGATTAGGTCAAGTCTCCTATGTTTTTACTTTGGAATAAGTTGTTTCATAAGGTTTCTTGGGTCATCATATCTTGTGTCATTTACATTTCCGTTGTATATGATATGCTCTATTAATTGTTTAACTTAAGGCTTTCATAATAAATCTAATTAACAATTTGGCCTTAAAACTGGTTAAATACTGTTTGTCTCAGGTGATGCGGGATAAATCAGATTCGCAGCTTCCGCATAATCAAACAATAGAAATATACAAGAAATAAGAACAGTTATACGACTCTACTCCGATCTATGAGTTAAGCCATGATCAAGGTTCAAGACAAAGAGAAGAGATAGAAGAGTGCTACAACAATTTTTTATGAAAATCTACCGGTTTCATTATAATAATCAATTTGATAATAATATGCTTCATTTTCCCAAGGTCCCTTTACACCCTTTTATAATAAAACCTCACCTGCCTTACGACTAGGATTCCTAATCAAACTAAGAAATATAATAAAGATAGAGATAAACCAGGAAAACAAATAAATCTAAATCCTAATTCAAATACAAATAAGACTCCTAAGTCAACTAGAAGACTAATAAGGGAAATAAATAAATTGGAAATCAATTAAAGATATGATCTCCTGCTTTCCAACTTCTACCTTTGAACTTCTCATAAAGATAGACATCATCCTTGTAATTTTCATTGATTTGGGTATGCTGCAGACTTCAACTTAATTACCATAAAATGTACCAGAATATCTTTTGCAGAATTTTTGCATGATTGGCAAATTAACCTTGAAGATGGAATGCAATCTTCTGGATATGCTGACCTCCTATTATTTCTCATTAATTTCTGCCATGGAATGCCATCAGTCCCTTGGTTCTCGCTAAGTACCAAATCTCCGGGGTTGTTGCTGCAGAATGCGTCATCCTCGTCAGATGTCCCTCCATCATCAGGGGTCTAAAACTAACAAAGGCTATACACTTCATGACCATAAATATTGAATAATTTCCAATGCCTAATTTTCCGAAGATCCAAACATTCTTGTCATTGTGTAAATAATAGCATTCTTGTTAAGGAGGTTCTTGGTTAAGAGGTTTTACTATTTTTCAAATATAAGCTCTTTGTGGCAATCTCTCATGTCCTACGTAAATGTTCCTTCAATCATTGCTAAAGGCCACGTTTTGGGCATCTCACGGCCTGTGGTTGCCTTAATATTTGTGCTTGTGCAAATTTGGTTGGGACAAAATTGTGCTTTCTTTGTGTCTTTTCTTCACCTTGAGATTCCAAGGATGATCCTTTTTCCTTTGTGTGTTTGGAACCTTTGGCTACACTGAAATCCTTTTTTTTTTTTTTTTTTAAATGTAAAAAACTAATTCTAACTTGAATGAAGTTTGTAATCTGAAAACGGTGGAATATTGTCATTCAAAAGCCCTCTTCAAGAGAGCTAGTGACCATCTAGGTGAATTGACAAAAGGCCATTTAAGCGCTGGTTTAAACTCAACACTGATGGATCTTCACTTGACAATCTCGGAATTGTAAGTGATGTAGGACTCCTAAAGAGACTTTCAAGAAGAATGAGTGAAGGGTTTCTTAGGCCATTGGAATAGTTACTAGTATTGTAGACTTGTAGTAGAGCTATGGGCGCTCTGAGATGGGCTTCTTAGTGCTTGATCTTGAAATTTGGTGGGAGTTAGTTAATTTGAATTGAGTGAATGCCTTAAAAGCAAACCTTAAAGAGGGTGTCTCTGTTTTATTAAAATGCTTCATATTGTTCATCAGATTATAATGTAAGCTAGATTAAAGTTATGAAATGAATGATATGGAATGCTTAAAGTCACAACAAAATATATATATATATATATATATATATATTTATATCTTTAAATTCATTTTTAAGTTTTATTTCAATTCTTGACTATTCTTTATTAATAAAAGTTGTAGTGGGCTTGTAAAGAAATGTTAATATTATTATTAGCTAGAATGCCTTTAACGTTTCCTTTTTCATTCACAATCGAATGGATGAAAAATGTTTTTAATATTTTATCGCCTTAGTATTTGTTTTCTTTCATATCTATATTAAAATGACAAAGAAACAGAAAAAAAAAAATGGAAATACAAAGCATGTTTTAGTCAAATAAAATTGTGGGATCATACAATTCTATGATCCCACTTTTGTCCAAACAAGCTAGTAGATCAGATTAAGATAGGTGGGAGGAGCATATGTTCATTTTCAATGGCTTATGTAAGATACTAAGATCACAATCCAAAACCAATCTTACCCAATTAATTTTGACATCCAAGAGGTCCAAACCTATGTAGGGTTTCTTCGTTGGGCTAAATGAACCTCAAGATGGGCTGATCTTGTTTCCTTTTAACTAGGTGTTTTCGGCCCAAAACAACCCATTTTTACACCTTATAGTCAGGCTCAAGTTTCATCATTGTTGCATTTTTCCTGTTTCGGTCCAGACCTTTCTTTCTATGTACTTTTTTTGCCGAGGTATCCAAAAAAAGAGAAAAACCACAACAGTGTCTCTGAATTCTAATGCTTTAAGGGGACAAATTCATGTTATCTTTCTTTTTTTTTTTTTAATCATCAAAAAATGTTATCCTGTTTTTTTTAATCAACCCCTTCTTTTTCCCTGACCATACAATAATCAATGGTGAGGTGACTAACATAGACTTTATTGTGTTAAAGGGATGGAATGTGAATAATAAAAAATACACAAAGCTTGTTTATGGTCAATGTCTTCTTTGGAGACTGAGAAAGGACAATGTTACTTTCATAATTTTCAAAGGGTGACCTTTGTGACCAACTTTTTCATATTTGTTTATCATTCTTTTTTCATTTTCCCCTTATGTCTTCATAACTAGGTTCACATAACCATTTCCATGGCTACCATTCGACCTTATTGGCAAATATACCATAACTATGAAATCCAACACCAATGAATGGATTCCAACAAAGATCTTTTTGCAAATGGAGCTGAAGCAGGCACTTTGTTACTATAGGATTACCACGCTCGCACTTTACTTTTGGTTTTTGGCCCTATATCCTTCCATTAAGCAAACTTTTAAGTCTCATTAGATATGCATTTATTTTAAGAGATTAAAATGTAAAGAAAAAGAGCCAAATTCATGCAGTGCGTCACACCAAGCTCACGTTGATCCCCAACCGTAGAATGTAGATTGCTTCGATCCACATATATTATAAAATATAAGCATATATATTGGATTATTATATGCCCTGCTCATTAATCATAGATTTCTTAAAAATTATTATTCAAATTAAAGAAGGCATTAATTATCAACTGAAAATTATTAGGTACTTTCGGAGTACTATAAATGCGTACTCTTTTCTCTCATATAAATGGTGGGTCCCACCATGAATTTAATTAGTGAAACCCACCATTTATATAAGAGGAGGGAGTACGCATTTATAGTTCTCTGGAAGTACACAATAATTTCTCCATTCTCAACAAATAATAACTATAATATAAAAAAGGCATTGCGGTGAAAACATGTTCAAACAAATTGCTGAGCCTGGTTACATAGGCTTATAATAAAGTGGGGAATTACAGTAGTTGAATCTATGTTTGAATTGTATGGTTTTAAAAATCAAATTGGTCAAAGAAATAGAAAATGCATCAATTTTAGTTTTATGTTGGACCAATTCCAAGTTTGATTTCATGTTCAACTGATTGAACCAACTGATCCAATTTAGTTTTTAAAGCGATGGTGCCAAGGTAGAATCAGTATCACGGCCTGCGTCCATGGATTTTGATGGGTCAATTCTGCCTTACATGGATGAGTAGCAATTACAAATAGTTGATCATTAATATTGATTGTTTTCCTCACATATCACATTGCAGACAAATTTTATCTCCCTAGATCATTATATTGAAAATGATGTATAAATCTTTAACAACTACTAATTTTGTATTCTTAATTCTGAATCACAGACTTTCTTTTACTTGTTTTTATTAAATTTCAAACACATTAATTGCAACTCATGACATATTTCTAATTAGAGCTAAAATGATGGTAACCTCAAATCAATAGACTTAATTGTCTAGTTCTTAGCTTACAACTCATAGTTTTTATTTTATTTTTAGGATGCTGTTAATGGGTGCTGTACAGCACCCGTTAATATGATAAAATTTAAAATAAACTATTCACGTTTTTTTAGGGATGTGAAAAAAACTGAATATGTATTAAATGTATGTCAGTTTAGATGGAGAAAGTCAAATCATTTTGTGATAAATAACAGTTGAAAAGTAAAACTTTGCCAGTTTCTTATGCAATGGGATTTGTGATATATCATAAATGAACCACAACTAGTTCATTAACCACAGCTGGTTCATTAACAGATACTGGCCGGCACCTGTTAACAAAGTCCTAATTTTTATATTCAATAGTTACGACTTACTATAAGAGGAGGGACTTAAAAGAAGGGGAGTTATAAGGTTCTCATAACCAATCATACCAATTATTGGGCTAGAAAAACCCATAAATTAGTTGAGGTTTTTTCATATGATAATTTTAATGCTTGATGTGCAATAGAATCAATGGAACCGACCTTTTTTTTTCCCGAGCAGATTGATTGATTGAACCGAATTAAACAATCCATTTTAAAAGCTATTGACTTCTTGTCATGGTGACATGAACTTAATGCAACAACTAACATAATAAATTTTGCTTTGTTCTATACTATATTCATTACTTCTTTATAGCTTCAACTCCCTTGCTTTTTAAGTAAGCACCAACTATTATGTTATGTGCATTATTCCCTACAATTTGTCCTCAAACAAAACTTTCTTTATCTTTATAATTTTTTTTTCTCCTTTTAAGATTATGAACCAAAACTATTCGCAGAACCATTCTTTTTTATTTGCTCTCTCCAATAACAAGTCTACCATGAGCAACTAGCCACCCAAAATTGACTACTCTTTTGAGTTGATGCTCAATATTTTGATAATTGGCAAAATTTATATATTATTTTATTAGCGTTGCATCTTATACCTAATTATATTCAATCATTTGGTTGGATTGACCAATACGTTAAAATACAAACAATGCTATCTTTTTTTAAAGGTAAGTAAATTTAGCCATGTCATCTCTGATCAATATAAATGCATTGTTAAATTTATTTGAAAAGCTTATGTCACAATACGGAAGAAAATTGTATCAAATTTTACCTTTGAAAAAAAAAAAAACTCAACAAATTAGATTTAAAATTCATAAAGGAATATCTGCCCATCATTGTTCATTATGTTGAAATAGTTGATATTCAATATTTTTCCCTTTTCACATGAGGCTTCAATTATGTTTCAATGTCGACAAAAATATTCTTCAAATTGTCAAGAATTATTGTATAATATTACTCTACTTTTTTTTGGGTAAATTATATTACTCTCTACTTTGTACCTATAGATGTGAAACATCCTTTAAGTTTCATAATTAAGTCGTAAGATTATGCATTTTCATGTTATAGTAGTTGATATTTTATTTTTTCTTCATTTCACATTAATAACATTTTAAAAAGAAAATACAATTTAAGTGGATGAGGGAGATTTAAACTTAAAAAGTCGCCATCAAAAATAAGGAAGTGGAATTTGACTTAAAAGTCGTTAGGTATTAGCCACAGGCAGGGTTTCAATTATATTCTAACGTCAACAAAAATATTCCACAGCATAAAATAATATTACCTTATTTATACTTTTCACCTATAAAATGTGAAACAGCCCAAATTGAGTTTGATAAGTCATAACATCAATAATGTATAAAACAACCTAATAATATAGCCTTTACCTACATGTTTTCTATTATTGTATTGTAACAAAAGTCATTCGCCTAACGTTTTCCATATGTAGGAAGAAAGAAGCAACGAAAAAGTTGAAAACACGACCATTACGCCTAAGAAACAAGAGTAATATTACATCCACAAATTATTTTGTAATATTTTTACAAACTATCTTATTAATTCTAATATGTTTGTCAATAATTATTTAAAAATTACTAAAATTATATTAGCAACTTGTAAAAATATTATAAAATAATTTGTATTTGTAGTATTATTCAAGAAACAAAAATCAGAAACATTGATTTAGAAAATATTTTTATGAAAAATTGACAACTTTTATATTTTGTATAAAAATGTTATAAATTTTTTTAAAAAAAAATAATTTATTAACCATTATCTAACTGTACAGGTTAACGGCTCCTGTAGTAAAACTGCGGGCGGACAATATAACAAAGAATGTACAAAAACCAATCATGTTGACGTCGGCAGAACGAGAGACGAAATTGTTGAAAAGGTCAGTCTTCGTTATATGAGTGAAACAGTGAGGGGCGTTTTTGGCAACATGTGAAAAAGAGAGAGAGAAGAAAAGAAAAGAAAGAGAGAAGGGAAAGAAAAGAAAAGGAAAGAGAGAAAAGTGTGGGAGGAATCAAAATCACATGGGCTTGTAGTAGCTGTAGTTTTAGTTGTTGTTGTTGTTGTTTCTCTTGGGTCCAAATTCCTCTGTCTCTTTCTCTCTCTCATGATTTCCTTCTTCTTCTTCTTCTTCTTCATCTTCGTTACCGGCTGAGCCAGCCTACGACAACGACATCAATATTCCTCATTCCACTGCCGTGCCGAGCTGGACATGGCTGACGACAAGGTATTCTCCGCCGTTTTCCCATTAAAATTCTTTTTTAATTTTAAACAAGAGACTAATCTGTTCAAGCGGAAAAAAAAAATGTGGGATTTTTTCCTTCGTTTTCTCGCCTACCAAACGCCGTGGTAGGGTTTTCTTTCTCTTGTTTTCTCGGTTGATCTCGATCGCTGAGCTGGGGGGGGGGGGAGATTTCGGAGAGAGAGAGAGAGAGAGAGATCCTTTTTGCTTTTTTTTTTTTTGGGTTTTTTGGTTTTGGTTTGATCTGAGATCGGAGCTAGGGTTTTCGATGTTTGAATCTTCGTTCTTCTGCTTCTTATATCTGAGAAGGCTCCGATCTCTCTCTAGGATTAACAATTTTTTCTTTTTTTACAAATTTTCCAAATTTTGGAGCTTAATTAAGCTGTTACCAGGACCAAATTTGTGTTTCTGAGCTGGATTTTGCTTTAGATTACTGTAATTAGCTCTTGAATAGGTTTGGTTTTGATAAACAGTGGGTTCTTTGAAGAAATTGGGTTTGATTCATACGATTTTCCGTCAGATCGAACTTACTTCGTAGTTGCCTCGGTTTCTGTCTAAATTTTTTTCAGTGTTTTGTATAATTTACTTAGTGGGTGATCTTTATATTTGGTTAAGATTGCTTTTTGGATAATTATAACACGTACAGAAAAAAGAAAAAAAGAAAAAAGCTTTAGGAGGTTAGTGGATTTTGATCCCCTTGTGTTATTTAGCAACAATTTCAAGTTTTAAAGCATTTGGCTTTTTTAGCTGTTTGGGTTGAATTCGTCTCTATAAAAGTTTTCTGAGCTTTTTGGATACCTATTCTTCTCATGGAAATTTTGGGAACTTCTAGTTTTTGTAGTCCAAGCTGATAATATGCTTTGAAAGTGCTGTATTAAGTGTGTTTCTTTTCTTTACTAGTCGGCTGCAGCTGCCGATTGTCAGCTAGTGTCTGCTAATTAGTGAATTCTACTATACAAAGTTTTCTGGTCCTTGCTGGTAGTAGATCGTTTGTAGATATTGCGTATAATGTTTGAAAGTATTTTTGATTAAATCCCTCAAGCCTTAATGTGATTTGTTTTGCAGGAAATTTCTGGTCCTGTTGTGGATGGAAATGATCCGACGGGTCACATCATTTCCACGACAATTGGTGGCAAAAATGGAGAACCTAAGCAGGTAAGCATTCTCGGGAGTCGGGAATACCTGTTTGTTAATCTCTTGTTCATTTCCTTTTGTAGCTTCATGCTTTTGACTGTTCTCAATATTAAAATATAAATGCTGAACAATGTTAGAGATTTAGACGGTTTAATAGCTGATGAGGTTTCAGTTTCTTAAAATGGGAAGTTGATGCCTTTGGTGTGATTCTTCTTGCAGACAATTAGTTACATGGCAGAGCGTGTTGTGGGAACTGGCTCATTTGGAATTGTTTTCCAGGTATCCTAGTGTTATATTTCTAGCTCATCCTACTTGTTTATCTGTCATGTCATTTGCCTGATATTTCTCTTTTCTTAGGCAAAATGCTTGGAAACTGGGGAGACAGTAGCTATAAAGAAGGTTTTGCAAGATAAAAGATATAAAAATCGTGAACTGCAGTTAATGCGTGTAATGGATCATCCAAATGTGATTTCTCTGAAGCATTGTTTCTTTTCCACCACCAGTAAAAATGAACTTTTTCTCAACCTGGTTATGGAATATGTCCCTGAGACCATGTATCGGGTCTTGAAGCATTACAGCAATGCAAATCAGAGAATGCCACTAATCTATGTGAAGCTCTACATGTACCAGGTATACATGATGGTTTCCTATATTGTTGGATTATCACACATTCTTCCTGATATTAACCATGGAATGTCTGCAGATTTTTAGGGGTCTGGCTTATGTACACACTGTTCCTGGAGTTTGCCATAGGGATTTAAAGCCTCAAAATATTTTGGTACGCTTCCCTTTTATTTTTAATTGGAAGTAGAACTTGGGACTGAAACTTGTTAAAATAAAATGAACAGTCAATTTGTAACTTTTATTTGTTAAGAAGATTAAAATTACAATGCTGTAACTGGTTTTCTGACTATATTTTGCTTTCTGCAGGTTGATCCTCTCACTCACCAGGTTAAGCTCTGTGATTTTGGAAGTGCAAAAATGCTAGTATGTTGACCTCTTTTCCTCAAATATTCAAAAGTTTCGTCCTGTTTCTGCATTTCTTTTATGTTACAATTGGCCAATTATTTATGCTCCAATTATCTTTAGGATGTTAACCTGTTGATAACTTATCATTCTGATAAACATTCACGTAATTTTTCTGCTGAGAGATTGATTGGTGAAATTGTGGTATATTTTTATTTTAAGTGATTGCAGGTAAGTTATAGGTTTGAAGTTCCGTGTTGAGCGTAGAAAAAACAACTCCCAAAAGTGTCAAAACTGTTTATTACCTGCCAATATTTATTGTCCTTTCCTGCTACAATGTGACATTTGTGTAGTAGTGAGAGCAAGATGGGTCGTGCTTTTTATTTGTGGGTGCTAGTGGATTTGTCATTTGTGTCTTTAAGCTCCCTAGTTGGCAAATTTTTTACTCTGTATTTGGAGAGATGATTTGTGTGACTGCTGATTATTTTATGTTACCAAATATGATTTTATTCTTTAGTCTGTTTTCTAATATATTTTTTCCATTATTCACCATAACTTTACATGTGTGACCAGGTCAAAGGTGAAGCAAACATATCATACATATGTTCCCGATTCTATCGGGCTCCAGAACTTATTTTTGGTGCCACAGAATATACAACCTCAATAGATATCTGGTCAGCTGGTTGTGTTCTTGCTGAGCTTCTTCTGGGTCAGGTTAGTTTTTCCCTCCTTCCCAATTTTAACTTTCCAGCAGTCTTCACAAGGTAAGTTTTTCTCTATTGTAAGTTGTCTTATATCTGACCTATTTGTTTTATAATTTTTGTAGCCACTGTTTCCTGGAGAAAACGCGGTGGACCAGCTAGTAGAAATTATCAAGGTTTGGTTTGATTGTCAATGCTTCAATGCATGCAATTCTAGTGATCATGGGTAAACTTCTAATGTTGTTATTTGTACAGGTTCTTGGTACACCAACTCGGGAAGAAATACGTTGCATGAATCCAAATTATACCGATTTTAGGTTTCCACAGATAAAAGCGCACCCTTGGCACAAGGTTTGCATTTTATTTCCTTTTCAATCACAAGATTAAGTTGAAATGAGGAGGTGTTGTCCGACTTTTGCATTTAGACTTTTTTAGCAAATATATGCCCATTCTTACTCATGTTATGTGCATGTCAGATGTTTGTAAACCTAAGGTTCTTAATGATGCAAACATTAGCTTGATTATTCTAATACCAATTATATTGGTCCTCTAACATAGTCGGCAGTGAATTTCACTTATAAAAAAATTTGGCAGTACATTTCAGCTCAGTTTTAAGTTTCTGGATATAGGTTTTCCACAAAAGAATGCCTCCGGAAGCAATTGATCTGGCTTCACGACTGCTGCAATACTCACCTAGTCTTCGCTGCACAGCAGTAAGTTCATTTTAGTTTGTGCTATTTTAATATGGGTATATGATTACAACTTGTATTTGGTGTAGCCAATAATCATGTGAAGTTAGTTCGTCAATACTTACATGCCAATGGATTATTTGGTGTCAAGAGTATTGCTATTATGTTATTTTGTGTTTTTCATGTAAATGTGTTTATATTATGCAAGTGTATGTGGATATTTTTTATATAGTGTGTACATGTGCGCAAGCGTGTGTGTCTGTGTTTGCTCTCCTTTCTTACTAGGATTTACTTTTGTTATTGCAGCTTGAAGCATGTGCACACCCTTTCTTTGATGAGCTCCGAGAACCCAATGCTCGCCTACAAAATAATCGCCCATTGCCACCGCTCTTCAACTTTAAACAGGAGGTACATATTCTAATTTTATCAGTTTGTACTGAATATGCGTGTCCATTAGTGATTGGATTCAAAATGATGTCAGTATGGATTTTTAACGTCCAAATACAGAGACACCAATAATTAATATGTCTCTATGTTAGCGTGTCAAATCTAGGAGAAAGTTAGTCCTTTATGGTGCCTGCTAATGCATGGATATGGCACTGCTTTTTAGATTGCTAGTTGCTCAATTTTTGTAGGGCTAGCCATCACTGTTCATTTTGTGTAGGGCAGAGAGGGAGGTGGAGAGTTGTTAAATGGGAGTTATCAAAATTGTCCCAGTGGCCAGCAGTAGTCTGTCTTATTGTACATGGCCCTTTTGTCCCCTTTAGGAGGTTTATGATGTTTGTCTTAATCTTCCTACATGTTATAGAGAGTAATTATTAATGGTGGGAAAATATCTTTGATGTGCCTTTTTTGGGTGATTAGGTAAATGTTCTACAACTGATATATTTCATTTGTAATAAATTGCTTACATGATTCATGTGTGCTGATTACAGTTGTCAGGGGCATCTCCAGAGCTTGTTAATAAGTTGATACCAGATCATGTGAAACGTCAAATAGGTTTATTGCATCCAGCAGGCACATAAGTGTGGAAAGTCATGCGGGAATGGTTATCTTTCTGGTTGATATGTGACCCAAAGCAGTAATATCTGTGTTCAAATCACAATGCATGAGGCCTGACCAATATCAGTTCTTGCTATACCGAGACGCATAGAGACTCGAGTGGCTGGATAGCTGCACTTCATGTTGAGTTCATTTCTACGTTTTTCTCACTATTATCCTCCTCCTCCTCCCTCCCCACCCCTCCCATCCCAAAAAAGAATCGCTCTTTCCAACCCCCCTCCTTTCTCAAGACACCTTTTTGTTTCTGTACATGTTTGATAGTAAAAGTAGCTGGAGATGAACTGGTCAGAAAGCTGCTAGCAGAGGAAAAGCTAGGGAAAGTGTATCTATAGCTAGGATGAAAAGCCCCGAATAGAATGGCTGAAACTAAAGGGGGTGGTCTTCTTGTTGGTTTTTGCAACTTGTTGGGTATGGTTTACTTGCATGTTGTTTTCCATTAGTTCTTTGGTGGTTTGGGGTGGCTGACTTGTATTTGCAGACAAATGCTTTCACCTACTGTTTGTGCGAATTAAATGCTATTGTTCTCTATTTAGTACTGTTTTGCACTCGATTCCTTTGCTGGGCTTTTCACTTATCTTTTTCGCTGGATTCATAAAATGTTGGGATTGTGAATTGTTCTTTTCTAGAATATGATTGGTTTCTTATCAAAAAAAGAATATGATTGTTTCAATGCGGCATGGATCTTGTGAATTTGCATTCAGAGCTCAGAACTGCACTGTTATAAAGTGATGGAAAGCTTAGGTGCGTTAAACTAAAAATGGTGGTTAACTAGATTTTCTCCCTAAGCTCAAATTATGACAGGAAAATTCATAATAGGAACATAAGGTTTTTGTTAAGGATAGGTGGTACTGAATATTAATAA
This sequence comes from Quercus robur, assembly GCF_932294415.1. Taxonomy (NCBI): domain Eukaryota; kingdom Viridiplantae; phylum Streptophyta; class Magnoliopsida; order Fagales; family Fagaceae; genus Quercus; species Quercus robur. Next base: position 49,927,447 of record NC_065538.1, read on the forward strand.
CTCGATGTTGAAATTACCCTGGACAATGAATCCATTTCATTCTCCCAAACAATCTCAATTGTGAAGATGGCTTTGAGAGTTGGGACTACTTGTAGGATGTGTTTTAGTAGATTTTGCTAACCAAACAGGCACCCATCTCATCCTCCCTTTCTCCACGTTCCCTGCCACTTCCTTCACCCTTTCCTGCCAGCTAAAAAATATTAAGTATAAAAATAAATTTATTTTAATAATTAAAAATAATATGAAATGTATAAAAATAAATTAAGAATAGACTCTGATCTTTTCCACTATTATTTCTGGTTCTTTAGTCACTTTCATTTTTGGACTACTGGAATCTAATATTTGACTATCCAATTATGGAAGAGTAACACTAACACCTTACTGATTCCAAGAGTGAAAAACTCTTGGGTGTGGGAAGTTAAATTTGAGGCATTCAAGCTATGCCTGTAATTCAAAAGCATTATGAAGAAGTCTCTGGAGGAGAGCTTCTTTGTGGTAGTTGGTTAATCAGAACAGATCCTATCCGATCCGATATCCATGTCCCATTCCTCCCAACCACAAAGCCGACCAAAACATTAGGGGTCTCATGACTCAATGAGCTTGTTGTCACTCACTCACACCTTCACTCTCTATCATACTTGTCTAAATCCAACAAATTTTAATCATTTTTATCTTCTTCAGGAGAGCATGAGCATCCCATGTGCTATTATTGTCTTTGAAAAAAAAAATCTTGTCCCTTGTTCCTTCCAAATTGAGACCAACTTTCCTTAACACTTGCTAACTTTGCTCACTTCCTATATGGTCAAATAAAATGTAAATGTAAATGTTATGTACATCTACTTTTTTTTCTTTATATACTTTTTGGTTATGACACTCCATTGGACCAAAGATGATTGCACATAAAGAAGGAAATGTAAATGTTATGGTTGTCTAAATCCAGGAACTGTTCAACAGATTTTTTCTTCGTGAGAGCATCCCATGTGCTATATATCTATTATTGCCTTTCAAAACCCGGTCCCTTATTCCTTCCAAACATGGTGGTTAGGCTATTTGGGTCTCTTTTTTTGGTTGGTACACGCATCGCATTCTAATGAGCCGGTGATTGGATCCGGATTCTCCATGATAGTCTAGCCTGAACTCTGAAGCTCATGCCAATGGACCACTTTCTGATTGTTACTGTTGGGTTTTTCTTTTAGCAATAAAATAATGTAGTAAGCGGGAAAAATAGAAAAATAATGAGAAAAGAGTGTTCTTTTATGAAAATAATTAAGCTTTAAATCATACAAAGAGAAGTGATAAAATAAATATATATATATATATATATATATATATATCATAAGGAGGATACGTAAAGTTCAGAAACCTTCAATTCAAGGGTCTAGATCTCATCATTGTTGTCCTTTTGTGCCAAAGGAAACCAAATGAGCACCATTATTGGGAAGCTTCAGAAGTATCGTATTGGTGGGAAATATTGAAGTGTTTTGGCCGTTGTGCAGGCTAGACAAATAAGAGAATCAATACCAATCTTCCGCCAAATCCGAGGTATTTTCAAACAGTTCTGAATGGTAGGGAAAGTTAGGGTTTTCAGCAATGTATTCTTCAAAAACATTGTAACATTTTGGTCTTTGTGCAAGCCAAACAAACAAGGGAATCAACTTTATCAATGCGACTTGACAAGAATTCCTTTAGTAGTAACATTAACTTAAGGAGACCATTCATCAATCAATGGAAGGAGCATCAAATGAATAACCATCATAAGGATCCCACGAAGAATCATCATTACATGCATGCTCATGATAAATAGCATATTTATTACATAGTCCGCAATATAAAAGTGGCTCAAACTCTAGAGTTTTTCCTAGGATGAGAAAACTTCTTGGATTACAATGATCTGCTATCCGCAAATGAGCAATGGCATTGGCATAGGGTCTGGGACTGAAAACAGAAATTCTATCTATGCTTCCTATGAAATGATAATCTTTCCATAGGTTTTGAGCAACATCAAGAATTTGATTATTAAAATAATTTCTCTAACATTCTGCAAGAGCAAAAGGATCTTTGAAGGACAAGTGAGAATTTCCTTCAAGCTATGTTTTAAGGGCTGGACATTCATCCAGTTATCTCTTTCCTATTTTGGCAAAGTGCTTTAGCATCTGATGGAAACAAAAGATCTAATGGAAGAGCTTTCAAACCCTTTAATAGCAGTCTGAATAGTAAATAGAGCCTGTTGATTGGATTTATCTCCATCCTTGTGCTCATCTTGTTCATTATCAAATTGTTGTTTATCAAGGTTTTTATCAATTTTTAACAATAACAATTCTTGTTTAATATTATGGTTATCACTTTTAATGTTTTTAAACTCATTTTTTTAATTCAATTATCTCTTGTTTAACAACAGTGATTTCATGTTGAAGATCATTAACAGTTAAATCTTTGGATTTCTTTTTATTAAATCTTTCCAAAGTTTCTTCAAAGCTTATAGTTGATTTTAGTTTTTTACTAGTTTCATATTTTATCAAATTTTTCTTAAACTTATCCAAATATTCTTTTTGTAATTCAGGGTTTTGAATTTGATTTATTAATTGAATTATTAATTTTTCATTCTCTTCACTCTTAGTGAGAGTATTAACAGATTTAATAACATTACAATAGGAATCTCTACAACCAATTTTATATTTATATATATAGAGAGAGAGAGAGAGAGAGTGTGTTCTTGGTGATGGTGATAATGCTAGCAAAGATATGATTGTCTCATTTTCCTCTATTTGATAAATATGAATCTTTAACTCGAACAAATGTGAGGGCTCATTTTGTGAGGATCTAGCCCAAAATTCATGCCGTTTAGCTTGATTGGTGATGGTTACAGATGTTCTTTTGGTTCCCTTTAGTGATCTACAAGAAAAAGAGAGGGGGGGGAATTGGTTCTTGAGAGACAGCAAATGAGATGAGATAAAGAAGATGGGCAGAAGGAAGGTGAGAGAGGGAGAAAGTGCAGGAAGATAATATAATCCTCGGATCAAAATCTATCACAGTTCAATAAGAATTTGTACTAGCAGTACAGTTTTAGAGGAAATGATTTAAATTAAATTTGAGAAGTCACTCCTCCGTAACAAAAATATTCCCACTACTCAACCATTCAGCGAAAGCAAATTCTAGATCTTGCATAGCTCCTAGAGCATTTTACAATAAGGGTAAGTTTGTCTTTTTGAAGATTTTTCCTTGCTGTTATCTTTTAGGTTTTAAAATAGTTATTGAAGAGAGATACAACTTTTTTTTGGATGGAAAACAGAAATACAACTTGATTAGTATCTCAATGCATTATTTCTAATACCTTTCAAAAATTAGGAAGGTCAAATATTAGGAAGGATTAGGATTTCTATGGTTTGATCTCAAAATCTCAAATTTTTGTAGGTAAATATAAATCAACCTTCCAAAAATTAGGAAGGATTAGGATTTCTATGAATTGATCTCAAAATCCCAAATTTTTGTAGGTAAATATAAATCAATTAATTGGCTAGAGGTTTATGTGTAGATTATCGTGTAAAAGTTTAGTGGAACAAAAATTGGATAGGGAGAACAGAGAGATTATAGAGAAATGGGTTCTATTATTTAGCTCTCTATTTGCCAAAATCGAGTTTCAAAACAAGAGTATTTTGTTCGATAATTTCAAGAGAAAAATATTGTGCTACATAGTTTTCAAATTAAAGGTAAATACTTATCTTGGCTCACTTAAACCACGTGGAACACTTGGATCATAACACATAACACATAACACCATTACAAGTTTATTGGCATCATTTATATAATTGTTTGTAAGTATTCCCAAATGGCTTTAGTGTCAAACGATCAAAAATGAAGTAAGAAGACCCAGAAACTGATTTGAAGAAAACCAGAGTCATATAACTGAAAGCAAAGAACGAAAAGAGTTAAGAGAGTTAGAGGAACATGGTAGACCATCCAGAAGCCAAAGCTGCTTCTGAATTTCCTGATTTTTTTTTTTTTTTGAAAGTTCTTTCCGGGTCGGTTTGAGTAGGTATTGGCAATCAGGTTTGGGTTGGCTTGTGGCCATCCCTACAACATCAGCGTTCGACAACACTAATGGCCATAAGAGAAGCTATCATCCAAGACAAACTCTGGGGATACAGCAATCCCATCCTATTACTGTCGATAACAAGGCTTGAACAAATCATAAGTTCATGACGACAATGGCCTTTGGCAAGACTATCAATGTGTGGTGCCAGTGCCACCCCTGGTTTTCAAGAAGGCTTACTAACTACCTAGGCAGGCTATATCAATATACTCAAACAACTTATGGTCATGTGCTAGTTAAACTGATCTGTTTTGCCTTCAATAGGACACACCATCCCCCAAAAAAAAACCTGAGGCAGTACATAAATAAAAATATATTGACAATTGAGTAAGCTCATGCTTTTTATCTTTTAGCTTTTATGTATAACTTTCTAAAACCTCATTTTTTTTCCGCCTTTTCTTACATTTTCAATTTTTTTTTCAAGATATACTTTAGCACATTGAAAGTTTAGACTAAAACCTGTACATAAACTCAGTTAAAATAAACTAACAATTTAAGCTAAACCAAACAAACAAACATCTACTAAATTCGTTGGCTTAGCTTTAAAAAAAATAGTTTGGATAAAAATAAAACCTAAAAAAGTAATAACAAAAAAATATGTATATTTTTTTAACGAATCATGCAATCATCACTCTTTATAAATCTCCTTCCCCTACCAGCCCCTCTTTCAACTAGAATTATTTAAGAATTTGGCAATTTTGTCCTTTTTTTCTTAGTAGCAAACGTTCCCTAAATGCTTTTTTTTTTCCCATAAGAAAATTTATTTGATCGTTTGCCATGTGATAACTAACTTGTTAACAATGGTACACGTAGAGCATGGAACTGTGATCCACCCCCATGGATAAGTTATATCATGAAGCAAAATGAAAATTGAGATATACTGTCCAGAACCATGTACCATAATATCAACCAAAAGTTGGCCACCCTTGATAATCCAGAACCATATTTAGTTTGTCATGTAACATAATATTAACTAAAACTAAAAGCTGGACACCACTCATCACACATAACACTAACTAATTATAAATATATGAAAAAGTGAACTTTAAAGACTGACTTTGATTGAGTACAGGTTTGTGGAAATACATTAACAGGTTTGAGCATTTGCATGTTTGTCAGATGCTACTGCAACCACCTCCAAGTGCGTGAGTCATGGCTTCAATTTCGTCGTTGTCCTCCATATTAAGCTGCACATTCAGATCAATAGCTTATAATTAGAATGACCAATTTTAACATACTCAAGTAACCTTAATTAAAAACAATAGTAAGTCAGTGTGAGATAGTTAACAATAGTGCAGACATACATAAGCAAATAACACACATTTGCACGACATAATGTGAGTAAACAGAGTTTGTAGCAATAGATATGTTACTTAATATGCTTTATGGGTCACAGAATTAGTAATTTATTTAAAATGAATCATTTCTTAATGTCTATGTCAAACACCTAGAAAGAGATATAAAGTCATTTACATTACGGTCATTATGAAAGTGCATAACAAAGTAAAAACAATTTTTTTGAAAAAATATGAAAGAAACTTACTCTAGCTGGTGTGTGGCTCCCAAGAATGCGTTGGCCCTCATGGAAGAATTGGATGGTCCTATATTCATATTGGCGCTTGTCACAGTAGGCAGTGAAGAGCTTGATGAACTTTGTGTCCGACCTAATCTTAAAGTACAGATCTTGCCCATCCTACAGTAAGTAAGAAAGAAATGATGGTAAAATGAAAGCACAAAGCTGCACTGGATTTGTTGTTGTAAAAATTGTACGATATGGCATATGACAGTAAAAAAATTAATTAAAGATGATAAGGTTGGAAGCTGTACAGAAAAAATAGATTTAATTGGATATATAAACTTGACATAATACTTAATTTAGGTAGAACCATCAGTCACAGGCTCACAGCAATGTTGCGGTAATGTATTAAATTGAACATCATCATCAATCTATCTGAAATTTATTCGCTATGCAAGAAAGTTAAGGATAAAGGAAACGGAAGAAGAAATCTAGGAATTTAAGGACATATTGATCTAAGAAAATTTTGTTCCATTGAATCAAAACGTGGGAATCCAATTCAAGTACTGAATCATATTGAACCAAAATGCATTGTGTAAACTCTTTATCATGAATGACTTATTGTTCTAATTGTGGTTCAATGGACCATAAACACCTTAATCACTAGTTCTGCTCTCAATGAGTCTACCCTTAGGGTATGTTTGGGATGGAAGGAGTTTTTTTTTTTGTGGGGGGGGGGTGGGGGGGGGAGAGAGAGAGAGAGCAAGAGCAAGCTAAGCATTCCTATGAATAATAGCTAACAAACCAAATCATGCAAGTTCAGAACTGTAAAAACTCTCCAAACTCTTGCGAAACAGACCTGACAGAGAAGGAAAATTAAAAAGGGAAGCGGGACAAGATCTAATTTATCATATTTATATCTACAATGGATATAGAGTGGCATTAAAGTGGCCTTTTGATAATTTCCTACCATATAGTCAAATAGATTTTTTCCTATGAACTCCAGCCTTAGTGAGTCATTTTTGCCAAGGTACATTCCAATTTTCCTACCTCTCCCAAAAACAAGAAGCATAATATGTACAATAACCGGAGCACAGGTTCATAACTATCAAACTATGTATTTCAAACTATTTTAAGCGCTATTGTGGCCACATTAACCTATCTCAATATGTACAATAACCGCCAGGAGCCCCGTAACACAGCGACATTGCCTGATCTCCTTAACGAAGAGTACCAAGGTTAGAATCTCCCTCCTCATTTGTTGTAACAATTGAATTATCAAAAACAAAGAAAGATATTACAATAACCATTGCTCTGAACATTGCCCTGCCCCTTGATACAATGCAGTATGGAGTTAACATTCCATGAACATAGAAACACACACACACACACATATATATATATGCATATGCAACTACATCTTCTTCTCTCTCAGTCTCTCTTTTTTTTTTTTTGGTCTTGTCTTTTGGGTTTTTTTTTTCTTTTTTGATAATCTTTGGTCTTGTCTTTTGGTTTTTGGTAAAATAGCAAACAAACATAAAATGATACAAACATATATGTGGAAAAAAAGATAACAGTCTAGCATGCGTTACATTTTGTGACCAATAGACACAAGATTACAATAATTCCGATCAGTTATAGTAAGTATAATACAAAATAATGGCTAAAGCCCAAAAGCTGTTCCAATGCCAGCCGTTACTCCTTACTCCTCTCTACCAAAAGATTGAAAAAATCGGAAACATCCACATTACCAAATACCCTTTTTTTTAATACATTTTTTTTGCTGGGAATCCTTCAACTTAATACTAAACAAAAATACACGCTAAACAATGATTATTAATATTATTACAGAACAAAGACCTAGCAGACATTTTAACAATAAAATAATGGAAAGATTGAGAAAGCAAAGACTTGGGAAAATGATTACCCAGAAACAAAGATTTATATATATATATATACCTGACTCTTAACCTTGAGGTTGATACTGGGCATCTCGCTTGGTCTACTACGCTTACTCATTCTTTTCAGCGAGCTTAGCTACTTAAGAAAGAAATAATCTTTGTCAAAATTCTTACAAACCCAAGTGTAGTGTTCTCGTCTTTGTGTTTATATTCAAAGAAAAAGAGTAAATGGAAGGTCAGATTGGTGGGTGAGGTTTGGGTCTGTGGAGTGATGACAGGAAAAGTGGAGAGTAATGAAAGAGAAGAAGTGGAAGAAGGAGCTGAGCTGATTTGGTCTGACTTGATTAAGACCAGTCATGACCTGTGGTCTGTAGAGTGATGACAATTTTCATATGAGCGAAAGAAAGAAGGTGAAAAGAAAAGAATAATGTGGGGGCAATGCATGTGATCTGTGAAGGAAGTGGCAGATAAAGATTTTGCCAAAAATGGCTGCTCTGTCTTCTTTCTCAGAGTTTTTTGGCTTACGTGGCTTTGCTTCTTCTTTTTTTTTGGAAAGGTACGTGGCTTTGCTTGATTCGTGAGAGAGAGAAAGAGTTAATTAAAATGGGTGACGTTGTTTGGATTTGATTTTTGATTTTGTGGTACTGAATACTGAGGGTCTGTTTGGATAGAACTTATTTTCCTGAAACTGAAAACTGAAAACTGAAAACACTGTAACAAAATAATTTTTAAATGTGTGAATAGTATTGTGGGACCCAATTTTAATGAAAAAATTACTCAAAAGTGAGATTTGTGGGTCTCGTACACTGTTCACGGGACCCACAGAACTAATAAAAAGACTGAAAAGTCAACAATTACCGGCTACTGTTCACGTGAACAGTAGCCGTTGTTCCCTAAATGAGTGCGCAGCAGCAGGAAAGAAAAAAAAAAAAAAAAAAAAAGTGAAGAAACGTAAACGCAAACGCAAAAAGCTGGATCCAAACCCAGCCTGAGTCTGAGAGATTGTTGCTAGACTTGCTACGTTGCTTGCTCGATTCACGATTTGATTTTTGAGTACGAAATTTGGCCTGAGTCTGTGAGACTGTACTGTTGAATTTGAAACTTTTACCGACACGATCACATATATCAGTCATAAAATAAATAAAAATAGCGTGAACTTACGTTTTTATAATATTTTTGCTATATATTATAAGTAGTTATTTATTATTGTTATCTATTAACAACATGTTAGTTGCTGCCGTTATCTATAGCAAAACAACATCGTTTCATCCTTTTTTTTATTTAATTTAAAAAAAAAAAGTTTGATCTTGGGCAAAACCCTCACTAAGTCCTAGGCTGTTTGGAAGTGTTTTCTGTTGTGAAAGATTCATATTTAGTGTGCGTTTAGTATGGATTATTTTTGCCAACTTATTTTACTACTTAGTTTATTTTTGCTATTATTCATGGATCTTATTTTACTTTTTAGTACTATTCGTGGGTCTCACTGTACTATTTCAGCTAACTTTTACATTTATTTACATTACTTTCAATAAAAAAATTTCAGTTTCAGCAAAATAAGCGGATTCCAAACAAACCCTTAGAACCATTGAAAAAAAATCATTAGAATCATTGTAGAAATCATTTTGCTACAGAGATCTTGTAGTAATATTGAATAGAATTAAATCCCTAACAACCCTCAGTCTCTTTAAATTTTTGTAATATTTGAAAAGTGAACAGTTGATTTTACCTTTTGCCTTTCAATCATTGGAAAGAAATTTGTAGAGTTCTTGGTTTATCTTAAGAAAACCATAAACTTACGACTTTTAGTCCAATTCTTTTAGTTGTGCTAGAAGGGTATTCAAAATGAGTTGAAACATGAGTGAATGATAATAAGTCCATTTCTAAATAGATATTCTTTTTTTTCTTTTCTTTTTTTTTTCTTTTTTTTTTTTTTCGGTGGTAAAAAGGAGATTTCATTCAAACAAACAAAGAAACAAAGAAACAAAATCAACTACATCAGGTTTAGGACAAAGCTTGAAATGAAAAAGACCGTAGAGGCCAGACAGATAAGCATCCAACAGATTAGGTGGAGAGGAATTATAATACAAAATATTCAAATCTTGAAGTGATCCTATTCTAGCAAGAGCGTCCGCACAAAAGTTTGCTTTCCTATAGCAGTGCACCACCTTAATCAGAGGAACTTGAGCATTTAGGAGCCTACAATCAACCACAAGGGATGAATTAATAGCATTAGAGATGTTGTCATTGTTCATCAATTCAACAACAATTTGTGCATCCAATTCTACTTCAAGAGCACTAACTCTCAAATTTAAACACATGATTAACCCATCCCTTAATGCCCACAGTTCAGCTAGGAAGCTAGTGGTATTTCCTCTGTTTCTAAAGAAAGCTTGTATCCAAGCTCCCGAATCAGAGCGAAGAATGCCCCCTTCTCCTCCTGCACTTGGGTTTCCAAAAGAATAACCATCAATGTTTAGTTTGAACCAACTTCTGTAAGGTCTTTCCCACTAGATACCTCTCCCAACATGAGGTCTCTTTATAGAATTCCTTAGAGCACAAAATGCATGCTCAACTGCTCTTTGAATGATTTCTAAGTGGATGGTTTGGTTGGGGCTTTGCTTTTGGAAAACAACTTTGTTCCGATGCTACCAAAGAGTCCAAACACCAAAAGCAAAGATCAAGTTCCAAGGAATACGCATCTGCCCAAATTTTATATCAAACTTGCAATTAAATTTCAGCTAGTCATGGAGGTTTCAGCTTGAAGAAATTTGTTCTGAAGTTAGCTCCAAGGTTTTGCCAACAATTTAGAGCAAAATTACAATCCCTCAAAAGATGGATAATCGTTTCTAGAGCATGCTAGCATATCAGGCAAGAGATGTTTATATGAATACCTCTAGCTACAAGACATTCATGAGTGGCTATGCTATTATGAAAACACATCCACATGAAGAACTAGACCCTTGGGAGAACATTTAATTTCCATATCCAACTGCCATTAAAGGAGAGGTGAGGCTCAGAAATCTGGTTAGACAAAAGGTAAGCACTATTGAGGTTAAAATGCCCATTGGAAGTTGCTACCCAGATCATTCTATCCTTCATTGATGCAACACAAGAACGAGGCATAGCTCTAATTAGGGATGACAATTTTACCCCACCCCGCTTTGACTTGCCCCGGCCCACCCCGCCCCGCAAAGGTGGTGGGACAGGGATGGGGCAATATTTTGTCCCTGCATCCCGGCGCGGGGCGGGGATGGGTTTAGTATTTTTATCCCTAACCTGCCCCGCACTAATAAGGACTATAATTGTAAATTTAGTAAACCTTAAATCACTAATATTTAAAGTGAAACACAAGAGTACAAAACATGAGATAAAAATATTTTTTATTCTAAAACCCTACTGTTATTGCTGCCTTCTAACCCATCCCTCTTCTCTATAGTCTATATGTATTTTTCAAGTTTCAAGCCAGACTTCACTCCAAGTCCAAGACATTGCTTTTTAGGTTCATCTCATTCACTATCTTCCTTTTGTTTTAGTGTTTCTTAAATCAATTTTTTTAAATTTAAATTTTGGTTCTTTTTTTCTATCTAAAATTGGTATTTTTGTTTATAGCTATTGAAGAAGTACAGTTGGAAGGAAAAAAGGCTGGTCACATAGTGCTTCCAATAGGCAGTAGGTTTGTTTCTTATCACATTCCAATTGTTTCGATTTTTTTTTTTTTTGCACATTGTTTCATGCTTCTAGTAGGCAATAGGTTCGGGCACACTTGGATTTCATTATGTATTAGGCAGTTTGAAGCTAGATGTGATTCATTATATGTTCGACCCCACACTTGCTATTAGGCAATTTTGAATTATGTTGTTACGTATTAGACTATTTAAATACTTGGTTTATTTAAATGCTTGGATTTTAAAACATTTTGTTTTGTTGTGATTTATATTATTGTAGCAAAAATTTTATTTATATATATAAAATTGTATTAGGGGTGGGTCCCCGTGGGGCATCAAGGGGCAAGGTAGTTTGCCCTGCACCCCGGGGCGAGGCGAGGATGGGGAAGGGCAACAATTATGCGGGGCGGGGACAAAGATCACATCCTCTGGCCCCGCCCTGCCCCATTGCCATCCCTAGCTCTGATTTCCATGCCAACATGGCTTGGCAAGGTTATAGAAATTTTCCCCCAATCCCAGCCAGTATCCGAGACTATATCCCTGATTTTAAGTTCCTCTTCCCCTCTAGTGAGTGGACCATGTACAAGAGATCTCAATGGCCCATTAGAAGTCCAATTATCAAGCCAAAAATTAATATTACTGTCCCAGCCTAGGCTCCATCTGGTACCTTTGGCAAAATTAATATTCACTCCTGGTAAGGGTGTCATTTCATTGGCATCAAATAAACAAATGTGCATTTCTATTGCTATTGTGGAATATGAGTTTATAGCATTGGCACCAATAGGCAAAGAGACTGAATGGATAAGAAATAAGATGTTGGATGTAGAGTAGTAATCACAAGTTCACAACCAATACCAACCATTTTTGTGTACATTGCAATAGAGGCGTCACCATGTTTAGAGCATACAACAAAGTGTACAATGAAAAATATAGACATATAACTTTAAGACACAAGTACATAGTAGATGAGGTTGTATCAATTGTAATATCTCACATGATAATTTGGCAGAAATTTTCATCAAAATTTTTTCCCTAGAATTGGTAAGAGAAGAAATTCATTGGAATGAGACTAAAATCTTTCAAATAGAATCACCATTGCTGAAACCCAACCCTAAATAGATCCAATATAAATAGGTTTAAATGAAAACATGATGCTAATAAGTGTTAAGTAGAGTGTTAATAGTTAAGTCTTTTAGGTACTTTGATATTAATAAAACTAATATGTAACCCGTGCTTGTACATGGGATTGATGAATTGTAGTGGTACTACTGATATTAATTTGGGTTATTAAACACATATGACATAGTATGACTAGGACATTTGGAAGTACTAAAATAATTTTTCCTTGCTATTTTCATGATATTGGTTACGCCAAGTTTCTCATTACATTGTTATTACATATATAATTTTGAAAATCACTATTGGATACTACATATACAATATCAATTTACAATTATTGTCTGTGAAATTATACTAAATACAATACAAAATAAAATAATAAATTGATCAAATAGTATCTCCTAAATTGAATGAGGATAGGTATATAGGATCATTCAGCTCAATTATAGTTTGTTACATTCAATATCTTTGCATACAAAATATTTGAATAGAAACTGTATAAAAAATATGCTCATTAGTTCAAAGAAAAAATAACAACAAAAATCTAAACAATTTAATTTGTATGAAAAGCTAACAAAAGCATATATATATATATATATATATATATATATTACAATTTAAATTGGTTAGTAATTGGTTGTACATAGTCATGGTATATTATATAAATAACTTATAAATTTGAATTGTTTTTAGTTACATGATTAGGTTTTTTTAAGGTTTATTTATATTGAATTCCTCATTTTCTACACTAAATTAACTCATTTGGCACAAAAAATTAAAAAACTTAGATTAGATGGGACACATGGTGCAAAATTAAACTTTGAGATAATTACACATAACCCACCTGTGGTTTGGGTGAAAATCACTTTGCCTACCCGTGATTTGAAAAGTGTCACTTAACCCACCTGAGGTATGTTTCCGTCAATCTCCGTAACCCACCTCGGTCTCTGCCGTTACAAAAACACATTTTAATCCCAAAACAGAACATAACACGAATCAAAATACCCAAAAATCAAAAACTTTTCGAGAGAGGGACCTGAGGTGAGATCAGCTTGTTCTTCGTGGTTTGGAGCATTTGGAGGAGGAGAAAACACTTGTTTTGCATCATCGAAGTTAGGCAAGGTATGTGTGACTGCTGTTCATCGTGACCCACCCATGTAATTAGAGTTTTCTCAAAATTTTACCATCTTTGATGAAGTGGGTCTCGGGGTTGGATTCGTTATAGAGGTGTCACACCGAGGGAAGATGGTACTGCTTAAAGGAGGGTGATATGGGGAGATCAAGAAAATCAAGGGTGGGTAGAGAACGAAGAGCTTGTGCGTTAGTGGCAGGCCACAAGTTGTAAAGTACAGAAGCCAAAAAGGCAGAAAGAAGAGGGGAAAGCAGAGTAGTCGGAGGAGGAGAAGCGATGGGAGAAGAGAGACCAAGTGAGGTACATGGCGGCGGCGGTGAGGGCTCCGCAGCCAACGCCGAAGAGGAGAGCGACGATGACACTCAAGATGTCCTTGGTGCGGTCACAGAGGGAGCTGAAGTCATAGGAGTGACGACGACACTCAAGATGTCCTGGGTTTTATTTTGATTTATAGCTCCTGTTTTGATGTTTTTTGTTGGTATTGGCTGCTTTTTGTAAAGAGTTTGAGTTTTATTTGAACTGGGTTTCGAAAATTTTGTTCATTTTGATTCATAGAAATGGTATGGGATGTGTTTGATTTAAATCTTCTGTGCCGTGTGAGTATTGAAGAGATTTTGAGGTTTCCTGAACTGGGTTTTGACTGTTATTGTGAATGATGATGTTTATTTGGGTTTACTCAGGCACATTGGGGCTTGGTACTGTCGAAGAAAGAAGTATACTTCAGTGCAATATAGGAAACAAGAGTCCTATTTTGAAGGGAAATATTGTATAGTTTGGTTATTTGTGTAGGTTGATCTAGGTTTTATTTTTTTGGATATGTTCTTCATGTTCAAGATTTATGTGAATTAAGAGAGATCAATACCACTTTTTGATCTTGTTTCTCTTATATTTTTGTGCTATTTTTTGTTTTGGGAGGAGAGAGACATAAAATTTGAGCAAAAATATCTATTTACCCCTGATTTTAACAGAGGTGGGTTACGGAAAACAAACGGATCATACCTCAGGTGGGTTAAGTGATACTTTTCAAACCACAGGTAGGCAAAGTGATTTTCGCCCAAACCACAGGTGGGTTTAGTGTAATTATCCCTTAAACTTTAATTGAAATCCATTTTTTACACTTAATTAACGTTCTTGGCACAAAAATTTAAAATTTAGATTAGATGAGATACGTAACGCAAAATTAGACTCTAATTGAATTCAAATTTGAAACTTAATTGAATTTTCTCTTAACCTTACCTATTAATATATACTAGCTTGTAATCCCATGCATATGCATGGATACACTTAAAGATATACACAAAAATGCATGGTATAATTCCTATATATATATATATATTTAAATACTATTGATAGTCATTCTTATATTTTGTTAACTCTTTAAAAAGTCTTGTAAGAATATTATTAGATATAAAATGTAAATTTTCCGTTTTTATTTTTATTTTTATTACTTCTTAATTTTTGTTATTGTGAAGTACTTTTTTTTATTCATTTATTCTAAACACTTTAATTTTTGTACTCAATAACTCACTTGAATTAATATTTATGATATGGTCCCACATTTTATTCTAAAATTATGAAATAAAACTATTTCTAAAAATAATTAATTTAGCACATATGGTGCAAAATTTTACTTAAATTTGAAATTCTAATTGGACTTTCTTTAAGTTTTGCCTATATATATATATGGAGAGAGAGAGAGAGAGAGAGAGAGAGAGAGAGAGAGAGAAGCTTGTGACCCTATGCATATGTGTGGATATACTTAAAAGATATATATTAAAATGCATAGTATAATTCCTATATATATAATTTAAATATTATTAATATATAGTCATTCTTATATTTTGTTAACTCTTTACAAAATCAAGTAAGAATATTATTAGGTAGAAAATGTCAATTGTTCATATATTTTTTTTTAATTTTTTTTATGAATTCTTAATTTTTGATATTGTGAAGTACTTTTTTTTTTTTTTTTTTCTAGTTCATTAATTCTAGACTTTTTGGTTTTTGTATTCAATAACTTACTTGGATGAATATTTATGATGTGGTCTCACAATTAGCTCCAAAATTAAAAAAATAAAACTCTCTAAAAATAAATAATTTAGAACAGATGGCGTAAAATTGGATTTCAATTATAGACCTAATTGGATTTTCTTTAAACTTTACCTCTCTCTCTCTCTCTCTCTCTCTCTCTCTCTCTCTCTCTCTCTCTCTCTATATATATATATATATATATATATATATATAAATGAGGTTCTAATTTTCAAAACGTATATACATATGTTTATACATAAACATTTAATCAAATAGCATTTGGAAAAGTTAAGATTTAACTTAAGAATAATAGAGCTTTTGAAGGTGAGTACTTCCTGTCATAGAGGTTTTAAGATTTATTTTGGGAATATATCTAAGAAAATCTCAGTTATAAAACACATAGACAAAATTTCCTTAATAAAGCAAAAAACACAAATATAAACAATACATCTAGAATCATCATTTTTATTTATTTAAAAAAAAAATGAAGTGACAAGTTATTACATCATCAAGGTTTTGTTTTGTTTTTTTTTTTTTTAATATTATTAAGAGTTGGTACATTTTCTATTTTATTCTCTCTCTAAATTGACAAATCAGTGAGAAAAAACATTTTAGTGGGTTTTCTCGTTTTTAAAGGTAAACGTTTATTAGTTGTTTTTAGAAATACAGTTATACAAAGGTACATCAGTTGTTGTAGATAGTGTGATTTTTATTATGGGCGATAAATCAAACCAATGGTTCCATTCCATCTCCCAACACCCTAACTCTAGGTTTATCCTTCAGAGTTTAAAATGTTGGGTATGGTCGAAAACCCAATGGATATATTAAAAAAATGTATACATAGTACAAAATAATATAGAAGAGGCTTAAGGCTGACAAATAGACTCCAGGAAGAGATTTCAATGCTATCATCATGGTTGATAGCAGTTATTGGTGGTGACTATGAATTTTTAGCCCCAAGTCCTAAACTTCATAATTAACTAATATTTATATATTATTTTTTTTACTAGATGAATAATCCTTTGTTGTAGTGTCACATTCTGCTTCCAAAGTAATAAACCATTAAAAGGCCAAATTCAAAATAAATGATGGCAAAATGATTTTTTTTTTTTTTTTTGAGAAACTAAAAAAAATGACAAAATAAACATTAGTTATTTGAACATATGAATAAACATAAGTTTATATATTATTTCATTTAAACTAAAACATTGCTTGTGGCTAATTAGAGATTCACCTAAATATTAGCTTAGTTAGAGGTCTGTTACCCCCCTTATCATTTCATAGTTAAAATAGGAAAAATAGAGCAATATTTAAGAAAAAAAATTGGGGTTTTGTAATGTGCATAACTCTATTCAACACATCATATCACTAAAATTTTAGACAACAAAGTACAACTGTACAACCCATTTCAATAGACAAGTTAGGGTGTTGCCATTGGAAATTTGTGTGCTTTTGGTTCATGGGTTTGCCTTACGTGGGTGGATGGTTGATGCTAAAATTGTAGTCAATGATGGGTTTCTAACTGTGATTAGTGTTGGCTAGTCATAAATTTTCTCATTTAAGATAAATTAGTGCTAACAATTTTGTTGTGGAGGATGAGTTTTATACTCTTAATGGAGTTCAAAGTATAGTTAAATGTCTATGTGACATGGATATAAAAAAAGAATTTCACCTATGTAAGAACATAAGTGGTGTTGCTTCTAAACAAGAGTTATAACTTTTCTGTTGTAAACGCTGGTTAATCCAAGGAGTATCACAAGCCCATAATAGTACCAACAAGTTGTATATTCTTGCCGTTTAGGATATTTTCATGTGAGTGTTTTCTTTGGCTTTAAGAAAATAATTTGGTTTAAATTTAGACCACAGTTAACTTCTTGAAGTTTAGGCTGCGTTTGTTTCGCCTGAAATGCATTTCAGGAAATCATTTTACACCTTGCTATGTGTTTGGTTGTGCATGGAAAATTTGGTCACACGAAAAATCATTTCCGTTGACCGTAAAATATACCCACTTCAGCCGTAAAATGAATTACACTCTCATTTTACCTTCAAATGAATTCCAGGACTCAGAGAGAGAGAGAGAGAGAGAGAGAGAGAGAGAGAGAGAGAGAGAGAGAGAGAGAGAGAGAGCACACCAGTTCGAAACCTATCTCCCCTCAGCTCCACCCCACACACCAACGAGAGAGAGATGCAGCTTCACCCCACATGCAGCACCGCCGTACCCAATCCACTCAACCTCACCTTCGCCCATTTTGAGCTCTGCATGTACCCAATCCACCAAGGCAAAACTCTCCCTCACACCGGCGAAGCCCATCTCACCTCTAACATCTCCAATTCGTCGCTCCCTCATGCCGGCGAAACACTTCTGTCAAACCCACCCTCTACAATACCCGATCCACCCAAGACCGATCTTGATCTCGACCCACCCAAGACTGATCTCGTTGCCGCCACTGAAGATTGTCATCGCCGCTAAAGACCGATCTTGTTGATTTTGATTTTGTGAATAAAAGATGTTTTGGTCGGTGTTTCTTCCTCCTGTCATCGAGTTTGTGAAGATGTTTTTATTTTGATTTTTGGTTGTGTTTTTTTATTTTTTATTTATGGGATTTTTGGTTGTGTTAAGTGTATATTTTGAATGTCTCTGTTATAAAATTTGTATGGTAGCTGAGAAAATGTGAAAAATTTGTAGGAAAATAATATTTTCAAAATGTTACCAAACACTGGAAATTGTTTTCTAAACTATTTTCCATTGCAGAACCAAACACTCAGAATTCAATTTATATTGAACCAAACACAGCCTTAGAAATTATGACACTAAGGGGATGTTTAAGTTGAATGACACTTTTTTTTTTTTTAATTATTATTTTTTTTTTATGTGGATGATAAAGTATCTACCAAATTTGATATGACTATTACAAGGTTACAGCCTACTACTTGGGGGATTGTTGCATATATAGATACATACATATAGGTTTTAATATTTGAGAGATCCTTGTCTAAAAATAGAAGAGTAAAGAGTGTTTTAAAAGAAAAAAAAAATTTGAGTTGAAAAAATCTCACTCAAGCGAGATTAAAGTTTGCTCCAGTGAGATGGACCACACAAGTGAGTGACAAACAACTAAGCAAAGCATAGATGTATTTTTTTGTTTGACTTATAAGTCACATATTGAAGAATCTATTCCAGTGAAATGTGTTTTTGCTCGAATGAGATACTTATAGAAAGTTTGGTTTTTGGCTTTTTGCATAATTACACCCAAAAAAAATAAAATGAGAGAAATAAATGTGCTTATGTATCTAACAACTGGCACCTACTAACCTACAACGATAACATTCTAAAATACTTATCACATTCCAAGTGACCTTCTCAAAGGTGTTATTTTATTGCTAGCTCTTAATTGTTTATAAATAAACATTTAATTAATTAATTTTTTTGGGGATTTTTACATACCATCTATAAAAATTCAAATATGAGAAGATTTTTTTTTTTTTTTATTACCTTCAAATATGAAAAGATATCTCATATATAAGATATATACATCATTTGTTCCATAAATACTATACAAATAAGTGTTTTATACTATTAAAGAGAAGATACATATATTTTTTTTATACTAGCTGATAATTTATTATTCAAAGATGTCAAGAATTATGGATTTTAGGTCTTAAAATTTGAAGAATAATTGAAATTTGTAAGCAAAAAAAAAAAAAAAAAAAAAAAAAAAAAAACCAAAAAAAGAAAAAGAAAAAGAAAAAGAAAACAAAGAAAGGACGAAAACGACGTCGTGTTGAAAGTCCAAAAAACCGACAAGGCGGCAACATAGATCTTCGCGCCAATAGCTAGCACTTGGAATTTCAAAACCTCTATACTTTGTCCCCACCTAACCCCCCTCCCAAAAAAAAAACCTAAAAAACTACTCACCGTCGATCAACAATTTCGAAACCAAATCATAAAAATCCAACGGTCCCAACACGCCCATCATGTACATACATCTCAAACAAAACAAAACAAAACAAAAACACAAGTACACAACACAACCCTATAACCTACCACACACACACTCTGCACAGTGTGTTTGAAAATTTTAACTGAAAAACCAGCCGACAACTCGTGTCCACTTCCCAAATCTCGAGCTTCTCTCTCCTGGTTTTACGCACAGCACCACATTCACTTCCATTTTCTAATGCTACCACTTAGTTTTAGAGTATAAAAATTATACTATAAATCTCATTTTTTTTTTAGCTTCCCTAGGCAAGAAAGATTTCACAAAAAGGTTACCCAGTAATGTTTCAATCAATTGTGTATGACTTTTTGTTCAAGCTAATTACATTAACATACTAGTACATCATTCTGAACCAACCTGAGTGCTTAAAAAAACCCACTAAAGATTTCCAAACTTGTCTGGTTCTTGCTTTTTTTTTTTTCCTTTTTAGTATGGACTGTGTAAAGTTGGGTTTTTTTGGGTTTTGCTTCTACTTGTGGTTGCCAATGGTTGCTGCCTCTGACAATCTTCTTTCTCCAAAGGGTGTTAACTATGAGGGTATGTGCCAAGTGGGGTCTTCTTCAAAAGACACAAAACCCATGTCTTTTTGCTTTGTTGTGTTCTTCTTCTATATTTTTTTTTCTTCTTTTGAATGAATCTCTGATTAATTCTGTGTTTTTTTGGATGAAGCAGTGACTGCTTTGATGGCGGTGAAGATTAAGCTAAAGGACGAGTCGAATGTGATGAATGGGTGGGATATTAATTCCGTTGACCCTTGTACCTGGAACATGGTCGCTTGCTCTCCTGAAGGTTACGTTGTTTCCCTGTGAGTCTCTCCCCCATTGTAATCATTTGCACCTTTTTCACATTTGGGAACTCAGAAATTGAAGAAAAAATAAAAAATAAAAAACCCTTTTTGCTTTCTTAGTTAGCTAACTTAACAAAGAGGATTTGAAAGAAAGATTGGTTATTGGGGCTTATTGCTTTTCTTTATGTTTGTTTGGAGCTTTGCTTTCTTTGTACTAGTATTGGGTTGTTATTGGTTAATGAAATCTGAAATGTATCTCTAATGTTACTTCTTTCCCATTGATGTTGGTAGTGAGATGGCCAGCGTGGGCTTATCAGGAACTCTTTCACCAAGTATTGCCAATTTGAGTCACCTTCAGAAAATGTGAGACTTCTCTCATTCCATTTCTGCTGGACTTCATGGCAACTCCAATTGTCTATTTCTATTTCTTTTGCCCAGTTAGTCATACTTCAATAAGTAATTAATTGCTACTCATATTTTAAGCTTAAGTAGTTGGTGCTCTATTTCTATTCCACTTGGTAATGAAATGATGAGAGAGAATTGCTTGAAATGGTTTGCTTTGCTCATGTTTAGAGGAAAGTGATTAATGCATTAAAAAGAGTGAGTTGATTCAAGTGGAGGGAACCAAAAAAGGTAGGGGAAGACAAAAATAACATTAATAGTAGTAAAACAAAAGTCCATTAAGAAAGTAACAAAAAGTATGACTTCGGATAGAATAGAAACTAATACATGTGGTCAATCCTAATTAATCTGTTGAGGATTTATAGCCAACCCCAAAAATTTGGGACTAAGGCTTAGTTGTAGCTGTAATGTTTTTCAATATGGCTAATTTAGGAGCTTCAATAATGCTTACTTTTAGAGAATTCTTTGTCTTTTTTTTGTTTTTTTTTGTTTGTGTGTGTGTGTGTGGAGATTTTTGTGTTAAAAAATTAAAAGAATCAAAGGTAATAACTGGTAATGCATGATTCATGCCCATATTAGGTCATGTTTTAAATTGATTTTGGTGCAGTGATCTGTATACATGATGTCATACTTAAAAGTGTGTTAGCAGACTTAGATTTTGTAGGAAGCACTGGGCTAGGACAGGTGAGCTTGATCAGAATTCATTGCAAGGGTAGGAAATACTAAGCGTTCTTGTCTGTCTAGTTGCTTGATAAAAGGAAATATTTTGGCGTATAAGTTATGAGATGTCTTATATGTCTTTTCTTGTGCCCCTGCAGAAAAGATTATAAGAATTTAACATTTACCAATAAATATTTTCCATTTCTATTGTTGCAGGTCGTTGCAGAACAATCGGTTATCTGGCCCTATCCCAGCTGAGATAGGAAAGCTCTCAGAGCTTCAAACGCTTGATCTCTCACAAAACCAGTTTGTTGGAGAAATTCCAAGTTCTTTGGGGTCTCTAACTCATCTAAACTACTTGTGAGTATGAATTAAATGATAAATTGTGCACTACAATTACTATTGGCTTTAACATTCTGTTTGCTCTAACTATTTGTTCTCTAAACCTTTGCCATGCAAGTTTTTCAGGCGGCTCAGTAAAAACAATTTATCTGGACAGATTCCTAAGCTTGTCGCTAACCTCTCTTGTCTTTCATTCTTGTATGTGTTTCATCAGATTTCAACTGTGTTTTCTCTTTCAACACGTTTTGAGTAATTTTAATTTTGTATAACTGTATTGCATAGGGATTTATCGTACAACAATTTCAGTGGTCCCACTCCGAAAATACTAGCACAAAGCTACAGGTGATATCTTTAGTGAAAAGAAATGTTAGTATATAATAATAAAACCTGATTTTTATTTCCAGTTCATAGTTAACTGATTATAGTCCATCATTTTATGTCAAGTGGAGCATTCAATGGTGATCAATATGCTAAATTCCCACTTGATCACTAGATAGGCCATCCTATCTAGTAGCTTAAGCTTTTGTGTTGGATGCTCTAACACAAGTATCCAGCTCTTGTTATTTTATTCAATTTCTTTTAGGTCCTCCTATGGCTTCAGATTTTTTTTACCAAATTATAATTAGTTTCTGATATGTAAATAATCCTATCTGATGAATCTTCATTTGGGGAGTTTGTGTTGGATGTTGTGTAATTTTACTATAAAGGCAGAAAGAACAAAACAAAGATACTAGAAGAACAATATGACTTTTCTTTATACACAAGTGTTATCCTTAAGAGGAATTATGTATGTATCCCAAAATGTGGTAAAACAAAGACACACTGCATTTGCTTTTTTTGAATGTGATTCAATAGTTCGTATTTAATAAATACAATTTCTTCATATAGAATAGGAAAAGTCAGGTACCAGTGATGTTATGTTCAGTAGTTGATATTAATTTGCAATATTCCATTTGCCTGCATTCTTCATTTTTTGTTGACGCACTTCAACAGCTGAATTTTTTAAAATCCTTCCCAATATGTTATTTCAGCTATTTGACAGCTTCATGTTTTCATTGTAGTATTACAGGGAATAACTTTCTTTGCTCTTCTACATCAGCACAAATTTGCATGGGTGCTTCAAAACCAATAAATGGTAATATAGATATAACCTGTAAAATATACTTTGCTAATGAGTGCCTAAATATATTTGAATGACTATGCAAGATGGTGTAACTACAGATGCAAGGTCAACTCAGAAAGTCAGTGGTCATCATCAGTGGGTGCTTTCTGTTGCCATTGGCATAAGTTGCACATTTGTGGTTTCTGTGATGCTGCTTGTTTGTTGGGTGCATTGGTACAGATCTCGGCTACTCTCTTCATCTTATGGTACTAAACTACTCTTTTTTCTATGAAACAAGTAGATGATAGGGATCTGGAGAATTTCTAAAGATTCGAATGTGTTAAAAAATGCATATTTTCAGTGCAGCAAGATTGTGAATTTGATATTGGTCATCTCAAGAGGTTTTCATTTCGTGAATTGCAAAATGCCACTGGAAATTTTAGTCCCAAAAACATCCTAGGGCAAGGTGGATATGGAGTGGTTTATAAAGGATGCCTTCCAAATAGGACAGTGGTCGCGGTTAAGAGGCTGAAAGATCCAAGTTACACAGGAGAAGTGCAGTTTCAAACTGAAGTTGAAATGATTGGCTTGGCTTTGCATCGGAACCTCTTACGTTTGTATGGATTTTGCATGACATCCGATGAAAGATTGCTTGTTTATCCTTATATGCCAAATGGGAGTGTTGCTGATCGTTTGAGAGGTTTGTTACATTGTTGCTTGTCCCTGACCCTCTCTCTCTCTCTCTTTCTCTCTCTGTATTTGAAAATTTTGATTAATTTTTACATTGAATTTCTAGTTGTTCTACATAATAATGTTGTGGGTGTATGTTTTGGTTCATATAATTATTTTGGAATTACTAAAAATATTAATGATTATCCATGTGAACCAAATAACATATTATCTAGTTCATTTTTAAGATTCAAACACTGGAAATGAGTCAATTTTCTAAAAAAAAAATCTTTCTAGAAAGCAAGTCATTTTCCAAAAAAAAAATAATTTTCCATCAAAACAAATGGAGCATGAGAATCTATTTTCACTTTCAGCAATAGTTTCAGAAAATGATTATGATATTTTTCGTAAGATATTGATTTAAATTCTTCAACTAGGTCTTTGTGTTAGATATCTTTTGTGATTTTATTTATAAGTCCTTTTAAATATGAGTTTTACAGTATAAGTCAATGCTTAATCATGAGTTTTACAGTATACTAGAAATTTTTGCCTTTGGCTGGGAGGGGTATAGTATTGTTACACAACTCAAGACAAACTATATGTGTGTGTATTACATGTGTACAGGTGCAAGAAGGGAGGGGAATTTGTTAGAAATACAATGATGGTTTGTGTGTTTTAAGGGAATTCAAGTAGAATATTGAATGGGAAGCAATGAGAGATAGGTTTTCATGGATATTGGATTTTATTTATTTATTTATTTATTTTTTATGGTTGAATGCTGAAGTGTGGGCATGAGTGGTTAATAGTTTGGAGGGCTTGGACAAGGGATTTAGATCATGGGAGGGTTGGCCACGGCTAGGGCAGCAAGTGTGGATGTGATTTGGGATGGATTCTTGAAAGGAAAATGGCTTAGGGATTGATGGTAATGCAATAGGGCTTTGGAATGGAAAGTGGAAGATTGATGGTTGTTGGAGTTAATGTTTTGAATATATGAACTGGTTGAGAGATGGAATGAGTTTTGATTTCTTCTTGAGAGTCATTTTCTCCCTATGGAGACCTCTTCAAGGGAGTCTCTTCCTCTAATGCAGGACAATCAAGTCTAAGCAACACAAATTGGCAATTTCATTAATGAATTGGAAGTGTAATTATTTATAGAACCATAGAACTAATTTGACTGGCCCACTTGGCCTCCTCTTATTGGTTCTATTATTCCTCATGTGCAACTAATAATTCTAGCATGTGTTTATGTTATTAATAAATGTGTTAAATGTAATTAGCATGCTACGGTATGTAAATAACTATTCTATCTTATCCTCTACTAATTAACTTCCAACTACTTGGACAAGTTGATTTGATTACACGGGTTCACCCCAAGCTAATCCCTGACTTGAATATAGGGTTGTCAATACTTGTCTTGAATTACCACAGGTTCTGTGTGAATATGGAAGCAAGTAAAGGAGGATAAGGCTGGTTGGAACATATGGTTAGAGAGGAAAGGGTTGCTCGGCACTTATTTGCTAGTTCCAAGTTCCGCCTGACACTTTTGGTCAGAAACCTAATCTTTGTGTTCTGCCTTCATTCCTTGAATCAGCTTGTTCCTAGAAAGATGATAAGTATGAGTGTGTCCAAAAAAAAGAGAGTATTATGTATGTGTGTATATAGGGGGTACATGTACATGTTTTTAAATTAAGAGAGAGAGAGAGAGAGAGAGAGAGAGAGAGAGAGAGATGTCTCAATTTTTAAATTGTAAAGAAAGTCATAACTCATAAGTATATTTTATATGAAAGTTATCAAATCTAATATAGATATTTATAGTATAATTATATAAGATAATTTAACATCTTTCTAAATTCTATGAGCATGTAAAAGAATCCACAAAAAAAAAAAAAAAAGCATCTTCCATTAGAGTTTTGCTTGATGAAGATATAAAATTCATTCACATTCATTTTGGGGACCAAATTTTAATTTTAATATAGGGTATAGAAAATTTTAAAGATCTCATAGTATAATGTGGTACTGCTCTTGTGCTTGCTCAATATGACACCCTTAAGATTCCTGGTGGCATCACATTTTTGAAACTTGAACAATTTAATAACTGGTCATTTAAAAATATTTCTTCATGGATCGATATTTAATTACTTAAATTTATTATTTTCAATTAGAGCTATACCCAAGTGCAGCCTTTTTCTTACTCCTTTGTTAATTCCTAAATTGCATTCTTCTTATTAGCAGAAACTTGTCGAGAGAAGCCCTCTTTGGATTGGAACAGAAGAATGCAGATTGCCATTGGGGCTGCCCGTGGACTTCTGTACTTGCATGACCAGTGTAATCCAAAAATAATTCACAGGGATGTCAAAGCTGCAAACATTTTGCTTGACGAAAGTTTTGAAGCTGTAGTTGGGGATTTTGGTCTTGCTAAGCTGTTAGATCGGAGGGAATCACATGTCACTACTGCAGTACGTGGCACTGTAGGACATATTGCCCCAGAGTATCTTTCAACAGGCCAATCTTCTGAAAAAACTGATGTTTTTGGATTTGGCATACTACTTTTGGAACTCATAACAGGGCAAAAGGCGTTAGATGCTGGAAATGGTCAGGTTCAGAAGGGAATGATTCTTGAGTGGGTAAGTAGTTTCTATCTGTTATATTCGTAATGAAATACTTATGAAAAAAAAAAATATTCATAATGAAATGAAATCATTGGACTTTGTTTCTCTTTGGTCTTATGGTTCAAGATTGATAGAAGTTCATGATGATACTGTGACACAGTGAATGCCAGGAGAATACCATGGTTATTGTTTAGTTTCCAGTAAATTAATGGAATTGTGATTGATGCGAGTGTTTTAATAGTATATTATGGTGTGCTAAGTGGTGACTGATTATTAATATTATTTTAAATTCAAAGTGGATGATGCATCTTCAGACTTAAGTTGAGCATCACGAAACAATGTAAACTGAAACCGTGAAGCTTTTTCCTATCGATGCTGGGACACTCGCATGCTTTATATTTGTATAAGATTTTTATTTTTCCTTCATACACTTCCGGATATAATTTATCATCTGTGTCTTTTGTTCTCTAATTCATTCTGTAAAATATCAAAGCTACGTAACAAATGTTTGTCTTGTATTTAAGCTTATTCCTCAGCAGCCTTTTCATTGTTCTCAGCTTTGGCATCAATCATAAGTTTCTAAATAATAATTGAATAATGCAGGTAAGAACCTTGTTTGAGGAGAAGAAGCTGGAGGTGCTAGTTGATAGGGATCTAAGGGGATGCTTTGATGCATTCCAGTTGGAGAAAGCAGTAGAGGTGGCCCTGCAGTGTACTCAATCACATCCCAACCTCCGGCCAAAGATGTCTGAAGTTTTGAAGGTCTTGGAAGGCCTTGTTGAGTCAGGACAGGCAGAGGATTCACAAAGTGGAACCAACCTTTGTGAGGCAAGGGCTTGTAGTTTTTCCAGAATTTACAGTGACGTTCAAGAAGAATCTTCATTTATCATTGAAGCCATGGAGCTTTCTGGACCCCGCTAACAAGCAGTTTAATTTGTTCCTTTCTAAGTTCAAATGTAAATGAGTTTTGCGCTTTATCATAATCATATACAAATTTATACATTTTCTATTGAGTTAATGCTTGTTGGATTGTATTGTGATTTGGGCTTCTTGTGCAGATTGCACCACAAGACTCAAATCAATAATAGTAAAGACAAAGACAAATAACAAGCACACAAAGAATATTAAAATTTACGTGGTTTGGTAGATCGTTGCACACAACCAATAGGAAAGTCGCCCCCTCCTAACTCAGTTTTGGCTTCGTCCTTGCCTATGAGGTTGACATGTGGTTCCAATGGATGACATACAAGAGGCCTATAGATTATCTGTTGATGAAGAAAAAAGCCTATAAGGCAAAAGGGAGCAAATAGGATTTGTTTGTGGCAAACAAAAATGCAAAGACTCCTACGTGGGGGAAGGTGAGTGAAGTCCAATATTGAATAATAATGAAAATGGTGAGTGGTCCATAGAACATAATTACTCATATCTATTAGTTTAAGTTTTTGGGGTTAAGTGGTGTCCGTATAGGTTATAAAATATTAACTATTTAATTGGAGTCTCACCAGTGTTTTCTCCCTAATAGGGCTTATAGAATTGTGTTCATATGAAAAAAAAAGTAGAACAAAACAATGATATGGATTACAACCACTTTCAATCAAACTTTAAAAAGTAAATTGACATTCTCATAAAGAACAATCATAATGATTAAGATGGTTCCTAGGGTACTCTACATGGTATAATTTTTTTTTAAACCTCCACCTTTAACAATAAAATGGTTTAAGAATTAAGATAATGTTACATCATCAATCTACTAATATAACCCTAAATTGATTTTTCAAAAAAACAAAAAATACTCCTACATATTTATTTATAGGAGTGTTTCTATTAGTGTCCAATCTCTGTTTTATTTATTTGGAGAAAATCATCAACCCAAGAACACAAAGAACACTAAAATTTACATGGTTCGAAAAATTGCGTACTTCCATAGGTGGTGGCATGGAGAAATTTCACTATAGTAAATAAGGAGATATAACTGTAGTACAAGAACACTTTAAAAAAACCTAAACTCCAAAATACACCCTAAAAAAAAGGCCCATCAAAGAAGTATTGCCAAATAGTTCTAGATTATGGTATGTCGCAAGCTTTCCATGGGCATGGAAATGTAGTTCAGGTTCAAATGTAACAACTTAACATAATAGTAATTTCATTGTTGTATTTATGTTTAAACATGAATACATGTTCAACTCTACTATGAGATTGGTGAAGTTTAAGAATAAAAATTTAGTATGGAAATAGTGTTTACCTTAAACAATATTGTTACTTATATTTTTATCAACCTGTTTAGTACAAGGTAAGTGAAAATTTTACTCCAAAATTTAGGGATTGGGTTTTATGAAATCTCTTCTTTACATTATATGCTATTGGAATTAATTTGATTCCGAACCGATTTGTAACGATATCATAATGCCACTATTTATAGACAAAAAATCAATATACATTTGCAACAATAATGAGTACAAAGATAACAAATTTTTGTCTCAATCTCTAATAGGTATCCAACATCATAAAATTTATTTTCAGATGAGAATATGATTCATTTAAATATTATGTCTAAATATATATTTATGTTAGAAATTGTGTTCAAAATTAAATAAAAATTTACAAATAATAAAGTGTGAATTGATACTTTATTTATTTAAATTTATCCATATAAATTTATACATTCTAGTATTAGTTTAATGTGTTTTACATATGTTCGTTAAAGTGTCCTAAACATGTGGTCCATATGTCACTTATAATCACATCATGCACACAAATAGGAGTACTTTCAGCACATTATGTAGAACCTACCTAATTGACCAACTTGAATGAAGGAAGATGATCTTGATTGGGAACATATTCTTGATTTTAGACTCAATTAATGTGTCAACATTTGTTATGTTACGTATGTTAATACACACAAATCTATCATACAAGTCAAATGACCATTTAAAATTAAATACTTGATTAAAAATTATACTCCATAAATGAAAATTTCAATGGATAAATTTGGTGGAACATAATTTCTAACCTAAACAAACTTGCCTATAATAGATTGAGACGAAATATGTTATGGTTGCACTTGTTTGTTTTTGTTTTGTTTTGTTTTGGTTTTTTTTTTTTTTTTTTTTTTTTTTTTTTTTTTTTTTTTTTTTGCATATATGAATTTTTCCAAATCACTTTTATAAACTTTATGAGCCTAGGAGTTTGATTGCTTTCCTCAATTACCATCCACAATCTTTTGAAAGAGGAAAAAAAAAATCATAATAAGGCTTAATTCATTAATTTTTTTTATTATATGAATTCAAAAACTAGTTTTTTCTTTAGCTTGGAACAAATCCAAAACATAATTATTGATGAGAGAGAGAGAGAGAGAGAGAGAGAGAGAGAGAGATATTTAGTTATCACCCATGAAACAGCTTTACGCCTTTGATAGTTGGGAAATATATTATTAAAATATATATATATATATATATATATATATATATATATATATTTATATATATCAATAACTACCTTGCCAAGATTCCCAATTGTAATTGAGAAATCCACATTATATGATGCATGATCTTCTGTCATGCAAATATTTTTATTTTCAAAATTATAAGGAAAAAATGTCATTAACCAAATTTGAATTATTATAAATGATCTTTCGTCAAAATTACAAGAGTCAAAATGATATGATCTCCAAAGTACAACGGCAAGATTGTAAAAATAACTGTGGACAATCTTGTATCATTTTGTTGCTCTAAGCTTTTGAAGTAACAAAAAATAAAAGACAAAATTCAAAAGAAATGGAAACAAATTACAAATTAAAGATGGGTCATTTGAATTTTTTTTTTTTTTTTTTTACTGAAACAATAGAAAGGGTCATTTGAAACATGAAGAAACATATGTTTAAAATTCATAATTTTAATTGAGCCAAAGAAATAATTTGTGCTATTTTTTTTAAGCTATAGAGGAAAATTCGGCACCTATGATTTAAATTTATGTTTTGTGATGTATACCACATAATCATAAACATCATTTTAATTTCAACTTTTACAAATATACTACGATTTAAGGGATTTTTCCAATTTGGATTCTTACTTTTTGATGCCCAAA
Source organism: Quercus robur (assembly GCF_932294415.1). NCBI lineage: Eukaryota > Viridiplantae > Streptophyta > Magnoliopsida > Fagales > Fagaceae > Quercus > Quercus robur. Next base: position 49,957,553 of record NC_065538.1, read on the forward strand.
TTACCTTCATCCTACTTACTTTTTGATAACACCTTAAAATGTATATTCATTATATATCTATTTGGGCGTTATCTTCTTATTATTATGCTTAATTTGTATAATTAAGCTATGATATGCATTAATCTATATTATTTATCTTTACAAAATTTCTTAAATAAAATGTCATTCATTGTGTGTAATTTTATATTTAGGAAATCATGTGAAATATGAGCTTATAAGAGTTTGTGGGAGAATGAAGGTCACTAAAGAGGAGCTAAAGGACCATTAATATCATGCTTAAATTTCTAAGAAGGTGCAGCTACAGTACTTGGGTCGTTTACCAGGTTTGCAAAGTTCAAAAAGGCATAATCTGAAAAAGGAAATATCAAATTTGAGCACTAATTAGTATTTTGAGCATATCTCTCTCCTAAAAAATCCAATTGACTTAAAGGCCTGATGAGCTGGTACCATGACTTAAAGATAAACAAATTTCCAGATTTGAGTTTTTTGAAATTTGTACTTTTTGAAGACCGAATTAACCCATAAATGGCTGCTGAAAATCTGGACTAATATTAAATAGTCAAAAGTTTTATTTTCTTTGTTTTTATTTTTATTTTTATTTATTTTTATTATTATTATTTTTTTATGTTAGGGGTTTGAACGTGGGCTATGGGGAATGAATTTTGGAGACACAAAACTTGTATTTCTTATTCTCTCATGGCAGCCTAAGCCAGGGACGGACCTAAGATTTTAAGTTAACAGAAGCCAGAGTATAAAGAAAAAAAAAAACTCCAAATAAGCATCCATATAATATTAAAAAATTATAAATACTCAAAATCATTGTTTCTAAATATATTAAGATGTAATCATTTATCAACAAAGACAAAAACAAAAACAAATTAACGTTTTTTTTTTTTTTTTTTTTTTTTTTTTTTTTTTTTAATACTAGGCTAACTAGGATTTTTGTTGTTGTTGAAGTTAGAGCATTCACAATAGTGGTGCTAAAGATTTTAGCTTTTAGCACCTCAAAAATCTACTTTATCTATTTTATTACCTCACTTTATAATACACCCAATATCAAATGTTCTATTCTTTTTAACACTTCATCTAAAATAATATAAACAACTCATTACAATAATAAAGGAAGGGGGAGAATTTGAGTTTTTCAATTGAAGGAAAGTATATAATCTTAATAAAATATTGTATTTTATTTTTGTGAGAGTGCCTTTTTTCTGTGACACTCAGGCCCAAGGATCCCGGGCCTAAATAAAAGGTTTGGTGAACCGGGCCTTGACTCACCGCAGCTAACAAGCTGTTTAAGAATCAAGTGATATATAGGGGATGCTCCTGACAATAAAAAAAAATGACAAGTAAGGATATTCGTATTGAAGAATGCCAAAAAACAACAAGGTAAATTCAAAAGAAAAGAAGCAGGATTAGCAAAGTGGTACAAAATTAATGCTAAGGGGATCCTGGGATTAATGAGGCATATTTCATTAATACGTTGTCTGTTAAGTTACAGAAAACTCACTAGGACGTGATACAAGGTTCAATCAAGCTCAAAAATTACAGTCTTGAGTGGTTATTTCAGCCTTCAAAACTTGCAAAGTTTGATTCTCTTTGAATCTGAGTATGTGCAATAGTGGCTTTTACAGGATACCGGGAAGTAATGTTCGTTTTCCCTTAGTGTTTTCTTTCTCTTCACCACAGATTTACTGATAGTTTTTTTTTTTTTTTTTTTTTTTTTTTTTTTTTTTTTTTTTTTTTTTTTTTTTTTTTTTTTTCTAGAAAATCTCTTCTTTTTTCTCTCTTTTTTCGCTGCCCTTTCTTCGCAACCCATCCCTTCCTTTTATAATGGAGTTCTGGTCTTCTCGGGGAACTGTTGGTTCCCCTGTTTTGCCTTCTTGCGAACAGAGCACGTCCCGTACCTATCACTCGGTAAGTCCAATTTCCCGTTTTTCTCATTCTTTCCTTCTTTCAACTCTGATTCTTTTGAAAGTTCCTGGTTGGCCACCTTCTTTGGGATGTGCTGAGGTATGCCCTTCTCGGCATCCCCGTTTTTTGGCAGTTTCCACTTTTCCCTTTTCTTTCCCATCTGGGCGGAATCCTATTCTGCCAACTTGAAAGCCGCTTGTTATCATTCTTTTTTTTGTGCTTCCCTGTTTTGGTTCCCCGAGGTTTTTTTCTGTCTGTGCCATGAGAGGTCACCGGGTTCTACTGGCGCTTGTGTTCTTTTGCTTTTGTTTCTTATTTTCTTCTTCTGTCTTTTTCTTTCGAGCTGTCCTAGTCTTCCTTTGTCTTTGTGCCTGAAAGGATCCGCGCCTCTTGATGGTTGCTGAGGATCCTGACTTCTTATCCTTTGCCGTGGTTTTTTTTTTTTTTTTTTTTTTTTTTTTTTTGGATGCTTCTTCGTCTAGGCTTCAAGTCTCCTGGGCCTTTTTATTCCTTCATGGTTCTCCTGCATCTGCTACTTTGGACTTAGCTTGATTTTTCCTTTTGGGCCTGACTCATTCTTTTGGGCCTCCTTCACTATGATCCTTTATAGACCTCAACATTTAGCCCCCCGAGCTCATGGGTTGCCTGAAGCCCACGCGTGAGTAATTCAGGTTTTCTAAGATTTTCGTAGGATCCCCCCCCTTTTTTTAACTTCTACTGGGTTCCCTTCCTTTTTACTTGGGATCCCGGCCCTTTTCTGCTGCTTTTGGTCACCTCCTTTTTGTGTGTTGCGTTCCCTTATTATTATTTTTTTTTTACAGTTTCCTCTTTGCACGGGACGTGGCAGTTGAGTATTTGAGGTAAAATTCCTCTACCCACTTTTCTCGTTTCCTGTTACTTCTCATTAATAACCGCTGATTAATCCCTTCTTCAAATTAAATTTTTTGGCAACTGGCGCGTCTTTCCATACACTGTCTTCCCCAACTGCTATTTGCGCATTTATTGTAGCCGTTTCATCTTATCACTTTGCTTCTCTGAGTCTTTCATTCTTGGGTTTCTCTTTCTTTTTCTTTTCTTCTCTGTTACTCCGGTCTTCCCCCTTTTCGCACTTTCAATCTCTTCTCTTCTCATTGTACGTGTTGTTCCAATGGCTTCTTCTTCTTCTCGAAAGAGGAGAGAGCGTACCTCCAGTCCTTCTGAGGGCGAAGGTTCTTCTGGTTCTGCTCCGAGTGATTCTCGCGAGGTTACCGAACGTCCGGCCTTCCCTTTACGGGATCCTTGGTATTCTCCCAGTCCATTTTTCCCTCATGTATCTCATGGCGAGGCTCCTCCATCTCCTCATGCTTGGATGTTTTCTGGCTAAGCGGGTTTCACCGGTTCCGCCCAGGTTCTTGACCCTAGAGAGATCTTTGACCTTTAGATTAAACAAGGAGTTCGAGAGGCGGTGCCTATCTTCTTTGATTTTGTCCCGGGAAAAATCCAGGGTTGGCCCATCTGGGTAGACAAGGAACTGTCTGATGCTGAGTTTGTCGGTCGCTTGGAGCGCGTTGGTATCCTAAAGGCAGTGGCTATTTCCAGAAACCTTGAGGGCTTCAGAGACGCCAAAGGGCTTAGGCATCTGGTACGTCGTTGGTGCCCTTCCCTTCATACTTTTTTCTTTTCTGTTGGTGAATTGACGATTACCTTGGAGGATGTGGTTAATAACTTCCTCCTCCCGGTATTTGGTGACGAGAGCTCCTTTGATATTAACCTTTCTGGAGAGGATCTCGTGGTGGAAGATAAACTGTTTGGTCATTTTGGTGGTCGTGCTGCCTCTTCTGGTGGTAAGCCGGCTAGAATGGGGAGATGGGTGATGACCCTCTCTCGTGAGAAAAATAAGGAAGTGAGGTGGGCCGGTTTTCTGGCTTTTTGGCTTAGCAAGTTCTTGTTTAGTGAGTTCCCTGGGTATGGAGTTAAGTCTTCCTTTTTTCCGTTAGCGATCAAGTTGGCTCGAGGCACCCAATATCCTTTAGCCCCTCTGTTTTTGGGTCTTGTTTACTCTTAATTGGACCAGCTTCATGGAGATGAGACCGAGGGTGATTCTTGTTATGTGATTACCTCATCTCTTCACTGTGCTATCTTTCAAATTTTCATGTGGGACCGTTCTGTAGCTACTTTGGCCAAGTGCAGGAATTTGAAATTTGTGAAGGATAAATTCCAAGGATCCCCTGACATAGTGAAGGGTCTTTGTGGCAATTCGACTGATGCTTTTCCCATTATTTTTTGTTGGATTAGCTTGAAAGGTGGTGGCCTCAATCTTGTGGAGTTATTTGACCAAGCAGGGAAATTACATTGGAGATCCCCTCGTGAGTTTGGCCCTGGCTTTGCGTGTGATTCTGTATTGCCTTCTTTTTTATCTTCTATAGGTAATACCTTTGACTTGCGCCATGGTGATGAGGGCAGTCTGGCTTATCTTGCCTGCAATAGCTCCTCTTGGCTTCCTGTGCCTTCTTCGAGTGGCCCAAAATATACCCATTATTCAGCACACCGGGTGCTCCGACAGTTTGGTTTTGACCAGGACGTTCCTCCGGTTTTTAAGGACGTGGTGCCGTCCTTTCCTTCTTTGGATCCATTCTTGAGGCTGCAGGCCTTTTCTTATTGGTCACAGAAGAGCCCCCAATTTGCAGCCCCCAATTCCCAGAGAGGAGTCTTTGCTTCTAGTGGCTATACTAGTTATTGGAGAAGAGTACAGAAGTCTTTCATTGACTATGTTGGCTCCGGTATAGTTCGGGAAACCCCGAATCTTAGTATTGTTTCTGCTCCGACATCTAATAGGCGTTTATCCCTTCCTACTGCTGGGATTGTTTCTGCTGCTGTGAGCAGTAAGACTGGATTCGCAGAGTGGCATGTCTCCAGGGGAGGTTGGGTGACTTATGCACAGGATTTTCCTGAGACTTGGCTGGGTTATAGTCTCGTCATTGGCACTTCCTCTGGAGTGCCCATCAAGAAAGGTGCAGTGGAGACAATAGGTGCTGCCACCGCTCCGAGTAAAGGTAAGGATGTCAGGTCGGAAAAAATGAAAGCTGTTGATGTTGAGGAAAGCACATAGGGTGTGAAGATAGGTCTTGAGACGAAAAGAAGAAAAACTGGGAAATCTCAAACACACTTGGCATCTCAGGAAGGCAAGGATGTCGGGGAACCTTTGGCTTCAAGGACCCGGAAGAAGACCAAGGTAGAGTCTTCTTTTTCCCAGGTTCCCGTGACTGCTTCAGTCCATGGTTCTTTAGGATCCTCTGGTTTTGTATCCCAACCTCTTTTAGGACCCTCTGGGCGTACTCGTAGTAAGCAAAAGACTTCTAGAGAATCTGTAGAGAGAGAGAGAAGGGCAAGACTTCTTTCCTTCTTCTCTCTTTTTCACTTGTTCACCTTGTTGCACTTATTTCTTCTTTGCTAACGAGTGGTGGTTTCCTTTGCAGTCCAAACGCAAGTCTGATTACAAGAATGGCAAAAGCCAATCTTCTGGTGACGACGTGGTATGTGTGTTTTTTTATTTATTTTTTTTATTTTTATTTTTTTATTTTTATGTTCTCTCCCTTTTGCTCTGGCACTGTGTTGTTAGCATTACCCCGTTGTTTTCACTTGACACTGCTTTTTCCCTCCTCTTTTTCCTTTAGGTGGAGGTATCTCCTTCTATGACCGGCAAGACTCTGGGAGAGGAAACTGTTACAGCTCTTTCTGTTGCTTTTCCTATTGTGGGGGAGGAGCCCCCTATTGGTGGTATGGCTGAGGAAACCGGGCAACCGATGCAGGGTTCCCAGGATTCTCAGGATCCCAAAGCCTCTAAGATCCCTACATCTCAAAGTCCCCATCTTGAGCGCACTCCTAGTCCCATTAGGACTGTGTTTCCTCAAACATTGTCAGATAAAGGCGCTTTGGGAGATACTCCTTTATCCAAACAAACAGGTGAGCCATGTTTCCTTGAAATAGCGTTACATCTCTATTTTCTTTTCCAGTTTTTTTTTTTTTTTTTTTTTTTTTTTTTTTTTTTTTTTTTTTTTTTTTTTTTTTTTTTTTTTTTGAGTTCCTTCTTTTCTTTCTCCTTTTAGGTCAAGCCAGTGAGAAGTCTGCTCCCAGTATTGCCTCTTCCTTAGAATCAGAAAGTTCAGAAGGTGAGTGCGAGCTGCTCCCACTGTGTTTCCTTTTCCTTTCTTTCCTTCCCTTCACCTTTCTCTTTTTTTTACATAGCGAAACCCCCTGCATCTCTTCCTTCCTTTAGCCATTTTGCCATTGGTTCTTCACCCTTTCTTCAACTTGCCTTATGTTCTTTCCCAGAATCTTCGGGGAAATCAGGGGATCAGGAAGAAGAGGCTCTGCCTCAAGAAGCCGGTACTGGTTTGTTCTTCTCTCTCCCCTTTTTTTTTTATTTTTTTTTATTTTTAAGACTAAATCTGTTCTTCCTTTTCTTTGTTTTTTTGAATATTGATACAGGCTTTAAAGATTCTGAGCCTGTTATCCCTGAAGGAATTGTGAGATCTGTTCGAATTGCTGATCTTCAGCCAGAGCAAAAGGCTGCAAGTCCTCCAGTCTCTACAAGTGGTGACACAGCGATGGGGGACGCCTCGAGAGTGGCTGCCTCAGATCTTGATTCAAGGCTTTCCTCCTTCCTAGCTCACTTTGACCTCTTGGAATTTAACAGTCTTCCTGCCAGCCATTTCCATGCTTTTGGGTCTTCTTATGGCAGCTTCCTGCGCTTCTTTGTTCCTGTTGAAGGCCTGCCGCTGTTAGAGAGTCTGTTCAAGAGTCACGGGGATTTCACCAGTGGCTTCAGGGGAGGCGTTTTTCTGGGTAATATTTTGATGGAGATGTTATGTGCTGTGCTGGTTTCCCTAAGGAATTCTTCTGTAGATTCTTTGTCTGAAGAAAAGCTTCTGGAGTGGAGAGGGGTGGAGGCCAAGTTCAATTTTTCTTTTTTGTTGGATCACTTGTGTCTATTGGCTCATATGCTGTTTCAGAGGCAATCATCCAAGAGTATAGACATCGAGATAGCTGCTGCTGAGGAAGCTTTGGCTCGTGCTCACAGGGTTTTACAAGATTTGAAGGTCAAGCAGCAGAGGATCCTTTCTGCTTCGACTGTGCCTATTATTCATCCGGATGCCTCTCTGTTGGCCGGCCTCATTCCTTAGCCTACTTTAGATTTATATAAACAATTTGAGGTTGTATAAGTTTTTTTTTTGAACATTGCTTTCCTCTTTCTTTTTTTTTTTTTTTTTTTTGGTGTTTCAAAACTGTTTCTAATTTCTTAGTATATGAATCTGCCTTTCTCTTTGATATATTGCCTTTTCTTTCCTTTTTTTTTGATATATGACTTTTCTCTTTTCTTTCTTGAGTCCTGGACCATGGTTCCCACAGGCTTCACTGTAAGTTCTGGTCCAGGTACCTGTGATCTATTGTGCAAGTACTGAACTGGGTACACTGGTATCTTTTCCTATATATATATATATATATATATATTTTTTTTTTTTTTTGAGATACGGTCCCAGTTCATGAACATTGACAGGTTCCCCTCTTTTGCCAAGTGCTAGGCTAGGTATCTTGGGTATTTTACTTTTACCTGTGATCCTAGACCTATGCACTTGGAACTGTTTGTAGGGTATCTGAAATTATCTGTGAGGTGAATCCTGGGCCATATGTAAAAGGGTATTACATACCTTTTTTTTTTTTTTTTTTTTTTTTTTTGACTCAGGTATCCTTCCTTAAATCTATCCAAACTTGGACTTTGCAGTATTTAAAGAAAGACTTAAATATTGAAGAAAAAGGAATTTCATTAAAATATGGTCATCTTTTAAGGAATAAAGAAAATCATTTAGTGCAGTATTGACCACAAAGTGTCAATCTATCATAGGTTCCTGAACAAAATCATTTTAGACCATAATTCATGATAAAGGCAGAACGAAATAAAAAGATAAAAATAAAAACACTTAGCAGATTGTGAAGTTGGTAAAAGGATCCTGATGTGCTGGGATCCCCTCGTCCTTATGCATAGTATTGTTTCAGCCATTTCTTGTTTATGGGTTCTATCAGGACTGTCCCATCTTCTTTGGTAAGGTAATAATACCCGCTCTCATGAGCTGCACTAATGATGTAGGATCCTTCCCACTTTGGGGTGAACTTGGAAGGCCCTGGCAGGTTCCTCCTTACGTGTTCCGCCATCCTTAGTACTAATTGCCCTTCAGTGAACATTCTTGGGCGTACTGCTTGTGCATATGCTCTAGTCATTCTTTGCTGGTACCTCTGGCTTCTTTTCTTGGCCAACTCTCTTTCTTCTTCTACCCCTTCCAGATCTGCTAGCGTCCTTTCATTGTTTGTGTCCTCACTTTCTCCTTGGCTTTCCTCCAGAACTACCCTTGGTGTAGGAATGACTAACTCCACGGGGTTGATGGCTTCTGTTCCATAGACTAGGGAGAGTGGGGAGAATCCTGTGGCTGTCTTTACAGAGCTCCTACATGCCCAAAGTACATCTGCCAGATGATCACTCCATTTCCCTCCATACTCATGCTTCATTTTCTTAAGGATCTTCAACATTACCCTATTAGTAGCTTCAGCTTGGCCGTTTTCTTGTGGGTAGTATGGGGTAGATCTCCCATGCTTGATGTGGTATGTTTCAGTTAACCCCTTCATGTCTTTGTTTATGAATGGTGTTCCGTTGTCACTGATCAATCTTTTGGGGATCTTGAACCTTGTAATGATGTGGTTTCGAATGAAATTTGCTACGGTTACTCCAGTGGCTTTTTTCAAAGGGATGGCCTCTACCCATTTTGTAAAGTACTCGATGGCTGCCTGGATCCATATGTAACCGTTGGGTGGAGGGTTTATAGGCCCTATGAGATCAAGCCCCTAAGTGTGAAAAGGCCATGGTGTCGTCATATCCTATAGAACATTTGGGTGAGTGTGAATTGCATCTCCCAGGACTTGGTAAGCATGACATGTTTTGACCAGCTCCTCAGAGTCTCTTTTCATCGTTGGCCAGTAATATCCCAACAATAGTAATTGCTTATACAGCCTTCTCTTCCCCGGGTGACTTCCACAATTTCCAGAATGTACTTCCCTGACTACTTCTCTAGCTTCCTTTGGTCCTAGGCACCTTAGGGGATCCCCACGGTATCCCTTTTTGAATAAGATGTCGTTTTGCAGGAAATATCTGCCCGCTAGCTTCTTGAGCTTGTGGGCTAGTTTTCTGTCGGTTGGCAGGATCCCCTGAGCCAGGTATCCTATGAAAGGAACCCGCCAATCTTCTGCAATAAACACCGCGTAGCTTTCTTCTTTATCTATTGCCAAACGACACTCCTGACATTTCTCCTGTATAATTGCTACTTCCTTGTCCATATTTGGCCAGTAATACCCCATGCGTTGCATCCTTCTATATAGGCTGACCTTTTCTGCAACTCCACATGCTTGGGTGTGTAATTCTTCTAGCTTCGACTTTCCTTCTTTCTCGGTGATACATCTAGACAATATTCCTCCTGGTGGCCTTCTATACAATTCCCCTTCTATCTGAGTGTAATCCATTAGTTCTTTGATGTTCCCTCTAGGCTCTGCCTCTTTCATCTTTTCTTTGACTTCATTCCTCCAATCCCATTGTTTGGACTCTCCGGGGTACATCCCTTGGAGGATCCTTACAATAGAATGTTCCTGCCTTCCTATTTTTATCAGCGTATCTCTCCCATTAAATGGTATTTGGGATCCCAGGGTGGCGAGCGCATCAGCAAACCTGTTTTCACTTCTTTGAGTGTACTCTATGCTAAAGGTCTGAAATTCCAGCTCCAGCCTTTGTGCCCAAGTTCTGTAGGCTGCTAAGCTTTGTTCCCGTAACACGAAGTCACCTTTCACTTGGGAGACTACAAGATTGGAATCTCCCAACACTCTCATATGTTTCACTCCTATGCTGAGTGCTATAGTCAACCCGGTTAAGTATGCCTCATATTCCGCTGCATTATTAGAGCACGAGAAACCAAGCTTGAAAGATAAGGGTATGATATCCCCATTTTCACAACTTAGTACAATTCCTACCCCATTTGAAGTTGCTGTAGCCGACCCGTCAAACCTCATGGTCCATTTCTTCCCTGAGATTTCCATTACTGCTACCTTGCCAGGGATTTCATCGCTCAGCGGGCCTTCCTCCTTTCCTGGGAATTGAGCTAGCAAATCTGCTATGGCCTGACTTTTGACAGCCTTGGGAGTTCTTATGCCTATATCATATTGAGAGAGCAAAACTAGCCATTGTGCTATTCTTCCCGTGAGAAGGGGCTGGTGCAGGAGTGCTTTTATGGGGTGGGACTTGGTTACTAAAAGGATTTGGTGAGCTGAGAAGTACCTCTTTAGCCTTTGAGACGCGTAAATGATCACTAGGTAGGCTTTCTCTATTCTGGGGTACCTGGTCTCGGTATCCTTGAGTGTCCTGCTTACATAATATATAGGCTACTCATTCCCTTGGTCGTCTTCTTGTGCCAGTAAAGCTCCTATTGCCTGGGAGTTTGATGCTAAGTATAGTAGCAGAGGTCGCCCACGTATTGGTGCCTGGAGGGTGGGCAAATGATTCATGATGCCCTGAATTCTTTGAAAAGCTTCTTGCTGCTCCGTCCCTCAGGTAAATTCATTCCCCTTTTTCAACAGTTTGGATAGACTTGCTGTAGCTGAGGCCAAACTAGGCACAAATCTCCTAATATAGGAGACCCTTCCCAGGAAGCTTTTGAGTTCCCTAACAATAGTTGATCTTCTCATTGTGGCGATAGCTGTGGCCTTGGCTGGATCCACACTTATGCCTTTGTGATGTACTAGAAACCCAAGGAACTTTCCAGCAGACACTCCAAAGGCGCATTTCATGGGGTTCATACGTAACTTGTACTTCCTGCATCTTTCAAAGACTTGCTCAAGTACTTGGAAATGTCCTGTTCTGGTCTTTGACTTGACCACAATGTCATCTACATAATCTTCCATCTCCTCGTGCATCATGTCATGGAAAATGGCTGTCATGGTCCGCTGATACGTAGCCCCCGTATTTTTGAGGCCAAAGGGCATTACAGTGTAGTAAAAGTTCCCAATTGAAGTTCTGAATGCCGTCTTCTCTGCATCTTTGGCAGCCATGCGGATTTGGTTGTACCCACTATACCCATCCATAAATGAGAACATTGAGCTTCCTGCAGCTGAATCTACAAGGAGGTCGATATTGGGCAAGGGGAATTTATCTTTAGGGCATGCCTTATTTAAGTTGCGAAAATCGACACAGCAACGGATCTGACCATTTTTCTTCTTCACAGGTACAATGTTGGAAAGCCATTTTGGGTGTTGGATGGGTTTGATAAAACCAGTTGTTAGCAATTTTTTGACCTCTTGAACTATTTGAGCTTCTACCTCAGTGTGGAAGACCCTAGCCGATTGAACTACTGGCCTCATCCCTGGGTCCACATTAAGAGAATGGATTACCAATCCTGGGCCTAAACCAGACATCTCATCATAGGTCCATATGAACATCTTTGTATTTTTGAAGCAAGGTTACTAGTTGTTCCCTTTCTTGCGCCACCAATTGACTGCTAATGAAGACAGGCTTTCGGGATCCCGGTTCTGTTCCAAAATCTATTTCCTTTAATTCTTCCTTAGGCTAAATCTGGGCCTCCTTAACTGGTTTTTCTGGAATTTCTTCTTGGACCATTATGCAGCTTGGTGGTCCGGGACCTTCTTGCATAATGCATTTGGGTCCCGCGCACCTTCACAAACAGTAGATTAGCCTCCCTCTGGGTTCCCGCACCACCACACATTCTCAGGATCCTGAAGAGCTAAGCTCCATTTTTTGTCTTTTTCTTTCCAGAAGGTTTCTCAGGTCACGGGTGCCCCTCCCTCCTTCTTCTTCTTCTAGGATGGGTGCCCCTGGGGTCCCTGGGGCGGGGCTCTCAGCATCTGGCTCCAATTCATCATAGAACATCGTTTCTGCAAAGTTCACTTCTCCCTGACTGAAAGGATTATGGTTGGCAGGGATCCTTATGGGCTTCCTATTCAGTCTCCCTTTAATACATTGATGGAACGTGGATGGAATAAGGCGATGTTTATGAAGCCACGGGCGTTCCAGCAACACATGATAAGAAACTTCTGCATTAATCACATGAAACCTTGTCAGGGCTACTATTGGCTCTACCCTTAAGGCTAGCTATATGTATCCTTCTGTTGATTCCACCGATCCTCCAAATCCTGTTATTTCCATGGGAGCCCCAGGATCCTTCTGTCAACTAAGCCCACAGCTTCCAGGGTACTCAAGGCTATGAGATTGAGCGATGCCCCCGTGTCCACCAGTGCTCTTCTGACTTGAACGCCGTTTATGGTGGCCATTAGATAAAGGGGTCTACGGTGGTCTGGGTGCTCAATCTCCATGTCTTCATCAGTGAAGGTTATTGCATTGGTTGTCTCCAGGAAAGCTCAACTAGCATGTGACTCTGCTGTAAAGCATTCCATCCCTGAATCTACTGCTATGCTCATGAGAGACTCTGTGGCCACTCTTCTTGCTTCTGGTCCGAATCCTAATTGATTGAATAGTGACCTGAACTTGGGATTCTTTTGGAGGGTCCTGACTGTGCTCGGGTGGGAGGATCCTTTAGATTCTCCTGCTTTTGCCGGGTTCCCATGTATTACTACTGCTACCACCCCTTTCCCTTTGTGGTTAGGCAAGAGGTTCCTCTGCACTTCTGGCTCCTTTTGAGTGAGTTCCAGGGTTCCTTCTCTCAACTTTTTGTGGAAGAGTCTGCGAAGGGTTCAGCAATCCTTGGTGGAGTGCTTGACATAATTATGGATTTTGTAAAATAAAGGGTTCTTCCTTTCTTCTTCAGTTGGTGGCCTGGACACAGTGAATGACCTAACAACCCCATCTCCGATCCATTTATCTAAGACATGGTTTAACTCTTCAACTGTACATGGGATCACTGGTGGTTCCTCGAACACCTTCCCATCTGGTCTCTTCATTTTTTCTCCTACTGATGCTGTCATAGCTTGGGACACGGGCAGCCTTTTTGTCCTCATGGTTTGCGCCGTCCTTCTGGTTCTCTGTAGCAGGTTAGCAAACTGCGTGATATATAGATTTTCAAAGTTGAGCTTGTAATCAAAAAGCATGTTGGCTACACAGGTTTCCACGAACTCCTTTTCTTCGTGGTCCCCATAGCAGTCTAGGGACACATTTTCAAATTTTTTAATGAACTGGACGAGATCCTCTCCAGGTCTCTGCCTCACCATTTGCAGGTTCTGGAAAGTGATCTTGTCTTCACCAGGATAATATTTGGCGTAGAATTTTTCCATCATCTCATCCCAGGTTTTGATGGACTCGGGTCTCAGCGTGGTGTACCAAGTGTATGCCCTATCCACTAAGGACTTGGCAAATTCCCTTAGACATAATTCTTTGTCTCCTACATAGGGGCCCATAGTGTGGATAAACCTACTCACATGTTCCATAGCACTTCCATTTCTTCCATCGAAAGGATAGAACTTTGGGGGTTCATACCCCTTAGGGTATGGTTTGCCAAGAAGTTCTGGAGGGAAGGGGGGATCCCGAGAGAATTTCTTGGGGACCCCTGAGAGTTTTTCCCTTTCTTGCTCCAGGAGGGCATTGACATCTGCCAGTATTAAGTACTGAGGGTTGGCTTTTTCTCCCATTACTGACCCTCCTTCTGGCTGCGTTCCATCTTGGTGACCAGTAGGGAGAACATTGTCTCTGATTTCCTGTGTCCTGCCTTCTTTGAAAATACGAACTTCTTGCTCTAGATCCTTCAATATTGCTATCATCCTGGCCATGAGGTCTGGTTCCTGCCTTGTGTGTCTTTGTTCTGACACAACCTCCTGTTCTACCAAGGGTATCCTGCCTCCTTGCCTGGAAGCTACCTCGTTTTCTCCTACGGACTCAGAGGCCGTAGGTGGCATATTAGTTCCTTTGCTATTTCTTTGTCTTGGAGGCATACTCTGTGAAGGGATTGCTTCTTCCCTCTTTTTTGCCCAGTCCCCAGTGAAGTCGCCAAAATGTGAGAGTGCCTTTTTTCTGTGACACTCAAGCCCAAGGATCCCGGGCCTAAATAAAAGGTTTGGTGAACCAGGCCTTGACTCACCGCAGCTAACAAGCTGTTTAAGAATCAAGTGATATATAGGGGATGCTCCTGACAATAAAATAAAAATGACAAGCAAGGATATTCGTATTGAAGAATGCCAAAAAACAACAAGGTAAATTCAAAAGGAAAGACGCAGGATTAGCAAAGTGGTACAAAATTAATGCTAAGGGGATCCTGGGATTAATGAGGCATATTTCATTAATACGTTGTCTGTTAAGTTACAGAAAGCTCACTAGGATGTGATACAAGGTTCAATCAAGCTCAAAAATTACAGTCTTGAGTGGCTATTTCAGCCTTCAAAACTTGCAAAGTTTGATTCTCTTTGAATCCAAGTATGTGCAATAGTGGCTTTTACAAGATACCGGAAAGCAATGTTCGTTTTCCCTTAGTGTTTTCTTGAGGAAGAGGAGGTATATGGTGTCATCCAAGGTTGTAACGGCGACAAATCTCTAGGATCAGATGGTTTCTCAATGGCTTTCTTTAAGGCTTGTTGGGACTTTTTAAAACTTGAAATTATGGAGGTTCTTGCAAACTTCCATTCACAAGCTGTCTTTGAGAAAAGCATTAATGCAACTTTCATGGTTCTCATTCCTAAGAAAGTAGATGCTGTCAATGTGAGAGACTTTAGGCCTATTAGTCTAGTGGGCAGTATTTATAAAATCATTTCCAAATTGCTGGCTAATAGGCTGAGAAGGGTGATTTCTGGAATTATCTTTGAGTCTCAAAATGCTTTTGTTCTGAATAGACAAATCCTAGATTCTGTCTTAATTGCAAATGAGTGTTTGGATAGTAGGCTCAAGGCAAGGATTCTTGGGGTTTTATGTAAGTTAGATGTGGAGAAAGTTTTTGATCATGTCAGCTAGGATTTTCTTTTGTATATGTTGCAGCGTTGTGGATTCTCTTAGAAATGGAGAAAGTGGATTCTGTTTTGTATCTCCACAGTGAGATTTTCAATTTTGATAAATGGCTCCCCCTAAGGATTTCTTTAGGAGCTCTAGGGTGCTGCGCCAAGGAGATCCTCTCTCCCCGCTCCTATTTGCTATTGTTATGGAGGCTTTAAGCCGTTTGTTGGATGGTGCGGTTCTGGTTGGACACATTTCGGGTTTCACTGTTGGTACCAAGTCTAATACCCCCCTCATGGTGATCCATCTTCTCTTTGCGGATGACACTTTAATTTTTTGTGATGCTTCTGCAAGTCAAGTTGAATATTTGCGGGAGATCTTAGCCTCCTTTGAGGCAGTGTCAGGGTTGCACATTAACCTGCCTAAGTCAGAATTAGTTCCAGTTGGAGAGGTGACTAATATGGGGGAGCTTGTGGCATTGCTAAGTTGTAGTCAATCATCTTTGCCAATGACTTACTTAGGGCTGCCTTTAGGCGCTAAATTCAAGGACAAGGCAATTTGGAACTCTATCCTTGAAAGAATGGAGTACCTATCACTCGGTAAGTCCCATTTCTCGTTTTTCTCATTCTTTCCTTCTTTCAGCTCTGATTTTTTTGAAAGTTCCTGGTTGGCCACCTTCTTTGGGATGTGCTGAGGTATGCCTTTCTCGGCATCCCCGTTTTTTGGCAATTTCCACTTTTCCCTTTTCTTTCCCATCTGGGCGGAATCCTGTTCTACCAACTTGAAAGCCGCTTGTTATCATTTTTTTTTTTTGTGCTTCCCTGTCTTGGTTCCTCGAGGTTTTTTTTCTGTCTGTGCCATGAGAGGTCACTGGGTTCTACTGGCGCTTGTGTTCTTTTGCTTTTGTTTCTTATTTTCTTCTTCTGTCTTTTTCTTTCGAGCTGTCCTAGTCTTTCTTTGTCTTTGTGCCTGAAAGGATTCGCGCCTCTTGATGGTTGCTGAGGATCCTGACTTCTTATCCCTTTCCGTGGTTTTCTTTTTTTTCTTTTGGATGCTTCTTCGTCTGGGCTTCAAGTCTCCTGGGCCTTTTTATTCCTTCATGGTTCTCCTGCATCTGCTACTTTGGACTTAGCTTGATTTTTCCTTTTGGGCCTGACTCATTCTTTTGGGCCTCCTTCACTATTATCCTTTTTAGACCTCAACAATTTTTAATAACTTGCTATAGTTAATTGATATTTATACCAGTTTACTGTAGTTGAAAAAAAAATTTAGCTTTAGCTTCAGCTTCTTCAATAACATATGATTTTTTTGATTCTTTGGTGGTAAAATAGTTTTTTTTTTTTTGGTTGCTAAAATACAATCACCATTGTGAATGTTTTTATTGTTTTTGTTAACTTTTTGAGTTGGATAGTTACTATTTGGGTTAAGCTAGTTAGGCTTATTGAGGAGAAGGGGACCCAACTATAAAAATGAACTTTAAAATAACTATAAAAAAAAAAAAAAAAAATTTGGACCTGGGGGGCCCAGGCCCCACCTGGGTCCGTCCCTAGCCTAAGCTCTCAACTAGGGCTTGGGGCTATGTTTCTTCTATACAATATGATAATTCATTATGATACTTCATAATTTTTAAAACAACAACATATTTGATTGTTCAACGAGATTTTTGCTGATATATGAGTTCTTCCATTCTTTCAATAAGTTCAATCATATTTTTCTTATTGTTTAGTTGAATTTCTCATAGTTTCAAATAGATATTAGGTTTTAAAGTAAATGAGTTTTTTTTCTAAAAGCTATTCTAATCACATTGTTAATCTAGGTTACTATGTGTTCTTAGATTGTTTTAGTTCAACCAAATCATAGGTTTTTCATTGTCTAAGAAGAATCACTTATGACATATATTTATCTTTAGATCACAAAGAATTTTACACCCATATAAGTAAACGCCCCGATGCCCTGGTGTTTACATTATTGATTTAAATTTGTCATTATTTTAATTCTTCACCAAAATTGTTGTTTAATCACATTATCTTTGAATTTGTCCTACTCCTTGTGGTTCAACCTTGATATTCTGAGAATTATATTGTTACGATCTTTTGCACTTTGGAGTGAGCAAGCACTTACAAGTTTTCAAGTAATGAGGATAAATACATAAAAAAAAAGGGGATAAATATGTTAAAAAAATTGCAAACTATTGTCCTCAATTTTAGTTTTTCAAAAAGAAAACTACTAAGCTCATCCCTTAATCTAATATGCAAATTCAAATAACTAAGTTGGGCGATTATTATTATTTTTTTCAATACATATCTTTTTGTTTTGTTTTGTTTTGTTTTTGTTTTGTTTTGTTTTGTTTTTTTTTTTTTATAATTTGAAGGGAGAAAAAAAAAAACTATTAGTCTATTAATATAACTAGTATGTAGCCCCGTGCTATCACACGGGAATGGATATATTATTAATTATGAGTTTATTCATGTTTAAAAGGCTCAGTTAAGTCTAAATTCATATTATTAACCAGAAAATTTTATTAACAAAACTTAGCAGTATATACATTTTACATAGAAAGATGAGCCTTGGTGACAATATTTATCCAAAAGATCCATGCATGTTTTTGAATCTTCAATCTCTATTAGTGATTGAAATTTTCACAGCTTAAAAAATTTAAAATTAAAAAAAAAAAAAAACCCTCAGAGTTGTACTCATTTTGTAGTTTTACAATGGGTTATTTTGTAACATGATGGACATTTGTGTGAAGAAAAAACCTCTGAAGTTCTATGGTTGATAAAAGAAATTCTCTCAAATCTCTTTTTATAGAGAGAAGGGTTTGTGCGTGTTTTTATACATCCTTCATAGATGTATTATCACGAAGCAGGTCCAATGGATTTAGATTGGTACTACCGATTCCCAAAGCATGAGTGTTTAATATGTTATTAATTTCATCTCATTGGCTTCTGCACATGACAGCAAAATTAAAAATAATTAGATTGTACACGTGTATAGTAAAATTGGACTCCAATTTCAGATTCTAATTGAACAATTGGAATGATAATATATGATAGTAACAACAATAGGAAAATTCAAATAAAATTTCGAATTAAATTGTAACAATCTAAATAAAAAATTTCAGTAGAAAGACAAGGTGGAGTGATCCACTCCAAGAAGGCAACCAAACTTGCGTAAATATAGAATAATAAATCTCTCTCTGGAAAATTTACATTGTTTATAACCTTTACCTTCACTGAACATTTTAAAAACATAGTGACTCACATCTGCCATCCAGACATCTACAGCCAGGTCCTCTCCAATTCGCGTGAGATTCCATTGATCACTAAGTTCCTTTGCAGCCTGCAAAAAGTATCATCCATCAGTCCACAACAGTGCTTTCTTCATTTTATAGGTGCCAAACTTGAACAAAAAGCCAAATATAAGGATAGTGAATTTTAGGCATAATGTGCATCTAATCACATATTAGCAATTTATAACAAATGTAAAGATGCAAACTTTGTAAGTGAATAGTAAACAAAACTCAGTGTCAGAACCAAGAAGAAAACACTTTAATCCGAAACTCAGTGCAAATGTAAAGATGCAAACTTTGTAAGCAATTTATAACAAAGATGCAAACTCTGGCTTTGCTATCTTTTTGGAAATTATGCAATGTACCCAAACCAAGTTCTTATTACCGATATTAATCTCTTTGGTTTTCACGTTTGACTACAAAATCAAGAAAAAACTTAATTAGCACAGTAACTCACTTGACCTGATACATAGAAATGGTTTTAATGAGAATGAGCCCACGTACATTTAGCTACATGATGCAAAATTCAACTTCAATTTCAGATTCTAGACACATGGCACAAAATTAGAGTTCTAATTTGAAATTCAATTTCACACTCTCTTTGTTTCACCTATTATTTTATATATAGATTTCTAATCCATATCTACTAAATTTAGGGACCACCGCAAATCCTTTATCCTCTAAATGGCAAGTCAATTGCTATAAGAAAACGTAAATAAATTCCCTCTCTCCACTCTCGTCTCTCATAAGCGAAGCTAATTTCTTAGTTCTCATTCTTTTGGTCATCTCATTATTAATATCAAAGGAAGTGAAATTAAATCCACTTTGTGATTACGCCAATTTTAATAGTGTCTACTTTATTACTTAACTCATCTGAGGTAGCTTCCATCAACCTGAAGTAGTTTCTGTCAAGTTCGTAACCCACCTTAACTTCTTAATGCTAAAAAATTAGATAAATAAGTCTTTTTGCTGCTCTTTTCTCCCAAAACATAAATATCATAGAGAAATTAGAGACAACAAGAAGAAAAAGTTGGGGTTCGGTAAAAATATAGAGGATATAAAGGATTTGTGGTGGAGTGTCTTTTGTTCAATCTAAGACAAACAATCTCTACCTGAGTTTAAAATGGAGTGTCTTTTGTCCAATTTCTCGGTGTAATTTGGGAAAAAATATAAATATACTCAATTCAATTTCTTCTTCTTCCTCGATAACACAGAGCACAATGCAGGTGCTCATTTACTTCAAAAACCATCCCCACCTCTCACATAAACTTCTTCTTTCATACCCAGTTTGTAAAATTAGTACTTCTCTTTAGTTTTGACAACACCACCAGATTAGCACTAAATTTTTTTTTTTTTGATGGGATCCAAATTCTTCTTTCATTCACTCTTCGCCTTTGCTTTCTCATAACCCAGATGCAAAACGACATTGATTGAGATAGTTCCTAGGGTACTCTATAAGGTAGAATTTTTTAAATCTCCACATTTTACAAAATAAATGGTTAAGAATTAAGATAACGTCACATCATCAATCTACTAATATAACGCTAAATTGACTTATCAAAAAACAAAAAACACTCCTATATATTGTTTATATTAATATTAGACTTCTAAATTCTAATGGCGTTCAATTTTTGTTTTATTTATTTAATTATTTGATTTGATTTGATTATTTTTATTTGTGTGTGTGTGTGGAGAAAATCAACAACCCCAAGAACTCAATCCAATTTGTTCTTGGCTCACAATCATTCTCCACCACAACAAGCTTTCTCAATTTTATGAACACTTTTCTAAAATTGTCTGCTCGTTGCTGCGGCAATCACGGTACATCTCGGTGAGTGGTAAAAAAGTCGTCTCCAAAATCAAACTCAATTGGCAATTGGCAAGGCGGCATGAAGTTCAAGCCGAAGTCAGATTGTAATTGTACAATTATAATACCTTTTGACATTCCCCAAATTTAGATGATTTTCTCAAGGAAAAAAAATAAATAAATAAAAAAAGAAAAAGACAAAGGTTAAAGAAGGCCATTAGAAGTCTGAAACAAAGATTTATAGAAATCTGCTCTATAGAGTACTAGAGTAATCTAAGAAGTCTAAAGGATCTCCACCCAAGATTATATATAAATTAATTTTGGAGAAAATTACACTTTATTACCTTAAACTATACCATTAATTACATTTAATTTGCACTCTAAACTTTTTGAATGCACACTTTATAACCTAAACTATGATCTTTGTTGCACCCCGACATCAAGTTTATCGTTAACTTATGTGGAAAAATACATCACAACATGAAAAGACCTAACTGCCACTTTTCTTAACCCCTTTAAAACAAATGAGAAATTACACTTTATTATCCAAAACTATGCTCCTAATTACACTTTACACCCTAAATTTTAAATTTCCATCCAATTTAACAGCAAACTTAACGCCGAGGTGCAAAGTGTACAATTGTTATAATTTAAGGCACAAAATGTGTGTATTAAAAAAGTTTAGGGTACAAAGTGTAATATATGGTATAGTTTAGCGTAATAAAATGTAATTTACCCTTAATTTTGCCCTAAAAACTTTTAGGGGGAGGTTTTTTTTTTTTTTTTTTTGTCAGTTTTATTCAGATATGGACCTGTTGAATCCTGAAATTATTTAATATGAAAATAAAGTATTTTAAAGGGTATTTTGGTCTCTTTCAATTAATGAAATATAACGTTGTTATTTGGGTGGAGGGCATGGTAGTTTTTTTTTAAGGAGAGGGCATATATGGTAATAATATGATCTTATAAAAAAACATTTCGTGTCCCTTATTTGATGTCCTTATTAAAAAAAATAGAGAAAAGTTAACGAAATGCCTCAATGGTATTAATTTGTAAAATATTTTTAGAAACCTTTTAGGAAAAAAGAATAAAGCAACAAATTTTTTCATAACTTTTTATATTTCATATAAAAGTAGTATAAATTTTTTTCCTAATTAGTCAATTAACAAATACCCTAAAAGCAATTGATTGATGAATAACTTTTAGGAATTTAACCATTCAAAAATAGGATTAAGAACTTCTATATCTACCTTGAGTTGAAAGGGTTCATTCTATTGTTAAGATTTTATTTCTTAAATTTAATAATGTATAGATTATCACACTATTTAAAATTTTAAATAATGTAATATTTGATACACGTTTAGATTTATATATTATGTAAAACTAAACCATGTCAAAACTAAATTAGTTCAAACAGAGGATGAGCACATATTAGTTTATAAAAGATAAACTTGAAATAGAAATTTGAAGCTACAGAGATACCATTTGCATTTAATTCTCCACAACACAAAAATAGTTTCCGTCCCAAATCCCGTAATAAAGAAAAGCCTTACGTGCAAATGGAAAATTACACTCGTGCCAGGCCACAAACGTTGCCCTATTGGCCTTGACATAACTTGCCCACCACAAGAATTGCAAAGTGGAACCCCATGGTGAGGATCTATAATATTTGTTTTACTTATCCTTTTCATTTGCATACCATGGTATTGAGTAGGGATCCCTGTGCGGCTCAGACTTTGTTCTCTTGTAGTATACGCCCTAATCCCAGGTATTTGTGAGGAGTAGCACAAGATCATTTTTGTTATAGAGAAGGGGTTGATTGAAGAGTTGGACGTTGGAGTGTTAGTGTGGTTGTTTTGCAAGCTTGGAGAAGAGAAAGAAAAACGAGAAGCAATTAACCTTGCAAATTAGTCTAACAGAAAGTCTAGGAAAGCTGTTAATTGGGCAGGGTACATCTTTAAACTAACCAACCTTGTGGAGCAGTCTAAGACACTCAGTACACTCAGATTATGTGAATTTGGGTTTGGGTAAATCTATCTCAAGGTATGGCAATGGTGAGGGGGAAGTTGGGTTTGGGTAAATTTGGAGTTACTCTTGAGTGCCACTAATCCAGCAAATCTTCATCAGCTTTAAACCCAACCTATGTACATTAAATCTCACAAAAATACGAGAATAAATATATATAAAATTAAAACAAATTTGACATGGAATAAATCCAACAAAAACACATTAAGCAAATTCATAACTTAATAGAGCGGACCAAGGGAAATCTTTTCAACTTTCATCCCTAACTACTAAGCAGTTATAGGGATGGTTGTCTATTTTGATCTCCAGAATCTATTTAAAGGTAAGGATTGGGCATGCGCCTTTACTTGTGGGTCGGGTTCCACCTGTACGAATGAGGTACATGTCATGCTCTTTTTGAAAACAAAAGGCAAAACATTCTAGCAGAAACAAGCAAGAATATTATCAAAGCAAGAATATTATCATACATATAAGGTGTTGCAAAAAATTATGTCTCTAGTCAAATTTTGCACGTCATTCTTAAACTTTCTTCTTTCTCATATGATAAATCTAAAATTATAAGGAGTAAAGTTCAGAAAAATTAATTTAGAGTTGACTACATGTATAAACATAGGTTAAAACACAAATATAACAATAAACTAAAAAACATAACTATTAACGCTATAGTGGAATGTATTGACACCTTAATTCATTTCTTATTGTGTTTTGAAAAAAACAATTATTAAAATTTATCAATGGTAAAGTATAATATGGAGTGAATTGTTGGGCTTTGTGGAGCTTAGTTGTGTTTGATTCGGTTGACGATCCGACCCGACCCGAATAATGTTGCGTGGTTTTTAATGAGAGATTTTTTGAGACTTAGTCCATGAGCGCTTTAACTTGGGCCGAAAATTTTTTGGCCCATTTTGTAGCCCATTGTGAATCATGTGCGTAGGATGTAGAAAACACAATTTTGTGATTAGGGTTTTGTTGTTGTCATGTTTCTTGAGTGAGAGAAAAACTGTAGCCGCACTTTTAATTTTTTTCCCCTAATAATAGTGAAATCCCTGTAACTCCGTGGACGTAAGCAAATTGCTGAACCACATAAATACTGTCTTGTGCATGTGATTGTTTTTCTTTGCCGTGTGTTTTTTTTTTTTTTCCTCACAGGATGGGAATTCGGGTTAATTCCCTACATGAATAAGTATAAAACAGCATAATAATAAAAAATTGAGAATAAGGATTATATTCAAATATCTTACTTACCCACTTAGAGAAAAAGTCCATATAAATGACGTCGAGTGGATTAACCAAAAAAAAAAAAAAAAAAAAAATTGTTCAACCCTAAATTGTTCATTGTATTGGCATGATAATGGTAGATATATTTGGATGTTGAAACTATAGCTATTGAAATTTAAGACAGCACGTACATTTATTACTTTTTGAAAATGTCATAGGATGTAGGCATCTCTTGAAAGAAGGTCTGTTGTTGGTAAGGTTTTCCTCCCCCATTCAAAATTTGACAAAGGGCTTAACAGAGAATCTTTTTTTTTTTTTTTTCTTCGAAGATAAAAATTGATATAACCATCTGGCACGAGTGGCTAGGTTGATTGATCATTGAAATGGTCAAGAATCCTAAATAGAAAATAAAAGATGCAATATAATTCTAAAGTCCCAGACATATGTTGTTTTTTCAAATATAAATAAGAAACTATAATAATAATTTTATCAATATCTGAATTAATTAGATTGTTTAAAAGTCCAATAATATATATCTGTGTGAGTGTGTGTATGTGACGCTAAAGTTTTAGAATTTTCAAGATCTAAGTAATTTTTAATCTTCCTATAAAACAATTTGGGAAATTACCCCTATACTTTTTAAATTAAATAATTACTATGAATCTCTTAAATTTCTTTTACTTTCACTTTTGATTTATAATTGTAGCTGATGCTAAAAAGGGTATTCAACGTAATTGGCTAAATTAATTTTTGCCTACGTTATGTTATAACTAGTGTTGTTTCCATATATCATTAAGAAAACTCAAACAAAGTTATAAGTATGTTATGTTTAAAATTATTTTTCTAGAGATAACATTTAAGTAAAATAACAATAACATAAACAAGAGAATAATTTTATTTAAGGTAAACAATATGTTCAAACTAAATTTTGATTCTTAAACTTCCTTCATTCTCGTACGAAAGAAAAAGTTATAAAGAGAAGAGTTGATAAACGTTAATTAAGAGTTGAACATATGTTTATTATGTGTAGACATAAACACATATAAATAAAATATAAGCACTAGAAAGGACTTACTCACACTCACACATCATTCACAGGTAGAAGAGAAAGACCTGGACCCTGGTAACAAGCAGTTTAATTTGTTTTTATTTTTTTAAGTTCAAATGTAAACGAGTTTTGTGCTTCATCAATAGATATCATATACAAATTTATAAATTTTCTATTTTTGAGTTAACACTTGTTGGATTGTAATGTAATTTGGGCTTTTTGTGCAAATAGCACCACATGACTCAAATCAATTATAGTGAAGACAAAGATAAATAACAAGCATACATATAAAGAACATTAAATTTTACATGTTTTGGGAAATTGCCTACTTCCACAGCTGGCAACAAAGAGACTATAGAAAATAAGGAGTTACAATTGTGGTATATAAAAACACTCTCTAGAAACTTAAACCCCAAAATACACCATAGAAAAAGTCTCAGCAAAGGAGTATTGCCCATAATGCTAGATTATGGTATAACACAAGGTTTCCACGGGCATGGAAGTGTGAGTTGAGTTCCCATGGGTGGCATACAAGACTACAAGAGGCCTATGGATAATGCATTAATGAAGAAAAAAGCTTAGAAGGGAAGAGGGAGCTAGTGGAACTTGTTTGTGGCCCACAAGGACTCGTACATGATGGGAGATTAGTGAAGTCCCACATTAAATAATAATAAAATTGAGTGTTCCATATAACAAAATTGCTCATATTTATTAGTTTAAGTTTTTGGGTTAAATGGTGTCTGTATAGGTCATAATATATTAATTACTTAATTGGAGTCTCTCTAATGTTTTCACCTTAATGGCTTCCAGAAATGTGTTCACATGAAAAGAAAAGAAAAAGTTAAACAAAGCAATGATATGGATTATAGCCACTCTCAATCAAACTTCACAAAGCAAACTCACATCTTCACACACAACAACCATAATGATTGAGATATTTCTTATGATACTCTGCAAGCTACAATTCTTTAAATCTCCACTTTTTACAGTACATGGTTAAGATAATGCCACATCATTAATCTACCAATATAACCCTAAATTGATTTTTCAAAAAAAAAAAAAAAACACTCCTATAATTGTAATTGTACAGCTGTAAAACTGTTTGCTCGTTGCTACCGCAATCATTGTAAGTGTTTATAAAATAATTATAGACTCACTCACATTCACACACTATTCACAAGTAAAAAAGAGATTAGAGAAGAGCTCTTTTAGTTAACTATTTCACTTCACTTCACTTCACTTACTTTATTTATAATTTAAGTGGATGTATGGATGCCTATATAATACACACACACACACATATATATATATATATTAGCATTGAAGTCTTCATGACATTTATTAGGCCATATGTGAAAACTTATAATTTTGCAATTTGTGATGCACCAGCTTATAAAATAAATTTCTACGAAAAGATGTAATAAACACATTCCTACTGATCAGGGATGGAATCAGGATTCATACTTGGGGAGGCCAAAGCTTAAAACCAAAAAAAAAATTATGAAAATAAAAACTAACATCTATTTCATATTCAACAAAATACTAACTACAAAATAAGTATTTCTTAAACATTTCATATTATAAAACACATCAACAAAGTATAACATACAAAGTAAGTGTTTCTTATTTTGTGTGCGATTTTTGTTTAGTCCATATATATATATTTTTTTTTTTTGGTTTTGTAGTTACATGAATTTTATTTATTTATTTATTTATTTTCTTGTAGGTCAATATTTACATATTTTAGAGTAGGAGAGACAAATATATATATATATATATATATAAGGGCAAATCTTAATTTTTTTATACTAGTTTTTTTTTTTTTTTTTTTTGTTGGGGGGGGGGGGGGGGGCAATGGCCCCCCTCTTGCATAGTGTAGGTCCGTCCCTGCTACTGATAGTTGATAAAACTTGAAGTAATTGATGAGAGAATGAAGAAAAACATCCACTCTGAAATTATGTTTTCATAATTTTATGAAAACGCAGAAAAAAAATATATATATTCAACTAGTAGTCTTAAGTAAGCTTCAAATCAATAAGAATTAGTTACAGGAGGAAAAAAATTGTTTCATTTTAGATACAACGTACAATATATGTTTAAAACATAATCTTAGTTATAGATTCGATTTACCTTAATCATGCCTGGGTGATCACTGGCGTTATTCCTAGACGAACACGCTCATAGTCTACCCTTCTTTTGCTGTCTTCTACTCTTTGTTCACATGCACTTTATTAAGCCGACGAAATAGTTAGTGATTATTGAAACTCTCCTATCCGTGAAAGTTGTAAACACGTGCATTGTGTTGCATGCAATCTGCATGAGCTACATGCAACGTCATATATATATAAATTTAATTCCAGATTACCAAAATATATATATATATATATATATATATATATATATATATATTTATAGACAACTTAAATTATGAAATAGTTTAAGAATAACAACGATTATACTAACTCTCATACTCCCATAAAAAGAAAAAGAAAAAAAAAAAAAAAAAACTCTCATACTGGGATAAGAATAAATAAATTGAACCAACTACAAATTAAACAAGTTGTAACTTAAATTTATATTATATTTTATAACTTAATCATGTATTTTATTTAATAAATTAAATATTTTTTTTCTTATATTAATTGAATTTCTTGGAATTATTTTTGTCTTAAATAATTTATCTTAATCTTGCTCCCTAATCTAAAGTCGTGACTTTGCCGCTACATTGATATGTAAGTTCATTTTCCATATAGCTGTAATTCCTACATCAACAGTTAATCATCAATTGATACGGAAACTTCACTGGAACTTGAATAGAGCAGAAGCTATTTTGGCTGCCAGCATGCCGCAATATGAAAAACTTTTATCTGTTACCGTCACCATACTCATGCCGAGGTACACTAGACCATTTTAGAGGGTTTTGTATATGTTTTTACAAGGCTCTCGGTAAAAAAGTCTATATTCTAAATAAAATATTGTATAGTAGTTTTGCATTTAATAATTAGGTACTTGTGATTTCAAACATCGTACACGGATCCAAGGTGTAATCAAAATGCTAAAGTACCTCACGCAAAGAAAGTAAAACATTTCATTCTTTCAACTTGACATGTACCTCATAATGCTAAAGTATCAACACCAACACACCATGACAAAAGTTGTGTAAATTATAAAGTGAATGTGCTTCTACGTAAGCTTGCTTATTAAATGATGCCTCAATAGGGGCGAAGGCCTTCATATGCGTGGAGAAGTATGTGGAACGCAAAAAAGGTGGTTGATAGGGGCTCTAGGTGGTGTATAGGAAACGGGGAAGGAGTTAGGATTTGGAAAGATAGATGGATCCCGTCTCCGGAATCTTTCCAAGTGACAAGCCCGGTTGGTTCCCACTTGGAGTGGGAGAAGGTGTCGTCTTTGGTGGATAAGGATAGAAGGGGTTGGGATGTAGGGAAAGTGAAAAACATGTTTCTTCCTCATGAGGCTGATCTGATTTTAAGTATTCCCATTAACGCCAAACTGCCCGAAGACTCACTCATATGGGCATGGACCTCGAATGGTAAGTTCACAGTTAAAAGTGCTTACATTGTGGCCCAAAAGGTGTTGAAAGATGGTGGAGGAAGAGGGGATGAAGGGGGCATCTCAGATAGCACGAGAATGAAAGGAATATGGAAGATGGTGTGGCGTTTGAACTGTCCAAACAAGATCAAACACTTTCTTTGGAGGGCATGTAAAAATATCCTACCCACAAAACTCAATCTGAAAACTCGGGGAGTAGGTAAGGATGGAAGGTGTGATATGTGTGGTTTGGAGGAGAAGTCGGGGCACGCCTTGTGGAGCTGCAGATTGGCTGAGGAGGTATGGTGTGGTACCTGGTTAAAACTTCCTTACTTTCAAGACCCCCCTAGAGACTTTTTGGACATTGTGTGGGAAATAAAAGAAAGGTGTTTAGGGGTCAACTGGGAGCTGTTTGCATCTACTGTGTGGGGTTTATGGAATAATAGAAACCAAGTGCGTCATGGGGGACAATGTAAGAGTCACGAAGTGATAGTAAAGGAGGCGACTGAGTATTTAAAGGAATTCCAGGCAGCAAACCAGCCCACTAAAAACTACAATGTTCCTCAGGTGATAACGTGGAAGCCACCAAAGGCGGGTTGGTACAAAGTTAATACCGATGGGGCTACATTCGAAGACATAAAGAGCTGTGGAGTCGGGGTGGTCATCAGAAATGAAAGAGGTGAATTAATGGGGGCTCTAAGTAAGAAGTTTGAGCAGCCTTTGGGTGGTCTGGAAGCGGAGGCAAAGGCTGTGGGGGAAGGTGTGGCCTTTGCTTGGGACCTTGGCCTAAAAGATATCACTATTGAAAGCGATGCTCAGTTGGTGACAAACTCATTGGGGAAACAGTGTGTAATGCCGAATTCTATAAGGAAAGTGGTCGAAGGAATTTTGGTGGACTTAAGAAAGTTCAATGCATGGGATGTCAATCATACCCGTAGGAGCGGCAACAATGCAGCTCATATTCTGGCTAGGCAAGCCAAATGTTTGAATATGTGTAATATCTGGGTTGAGGATACTCCTCCCAGTATAGCAGATCAGGTTCAATTGGATGTAGCTCAATGTAATTTTATTTCTAGTTAATGAAAGTATCTGTCAGAGCTGGTTATCAAAAAAAAAAAAATGATGCCTCAATATTACTACCAGTTTTTGGGAAAAGAACCCAGCATTTGAATTCTCAAATTCCCTTTTAGCCATATGTAAGATATGTGACATTCCTTATCAAAAAAAAAAAAAAAAAAGATATGTGACATTCCTTTAATTTTTAAAATATTCGGTTAATGGATGCTCTTAGAACATTTGTTAATAAACTATTTAAAGAAATTTTTAATACAACTTTTATGGAAAATATAAAAAACTGTAAAAAAAATTAGTTACTTTTTTCTTTTCTCATAAAAAAAATCCTAAAAACGGTCTACTAACAAATGCATCTATTAACTTTTCCTGTTTTAAAATACCAATTATCTTACGTCATCATAAAATTGGAGGAAAATAAAAGATTCAATTGGAGGGGATTTTAATTCTTCCTAACTCCCATTTTTAAAGTTTAAAAGGAATTCTAGAAGTTGACATTGAATTCTAAAAAGACTGATCAAATATATTGAAACAAGATTAAGTTATATTTGATATAACTCACGTTAAACATTATACCTTTCAATAATATTTTAGAAACCTCACTATTAGATTATATATTTATAGTATTTATTATGAATATCAAATTTCATTTTTTTTTTTTTTTGGTAAACGATAGGAGGAAAATAACATTACACAATCAGTCTATTACAAAATAGCTCAGCTTTGTCAAAAGCTAGTGCATTATCCACAACAGGTGGTGGTTCATACAAACTTTGGAAGTCAGAAACTAAATCAACTCCCATTTTAGCCATAATATCTACACATCTATTAGCTTCTCGGAAAATATGGGTCACAGAGCAGTTAGGCATCAAGTTGATCAGGGTCCTGCAGTCATTTAGGAGAGGTTCTAGCATTAGATTGACAATGTTTGGGTTAGAAAGTAAATGAACAATAAATTCAGCATCCAGCTCAATGTTAATATTCCCTAGATTAAGTTGTTTAGCTAGTAAAAGTCCATCCTTAAGTGCCTAGAGCTCCGCCATAGTGTTGGACACCGCACCAAGATTTCTAGAAAAACTAGCAATCCAACTCCCTCTACTACAACGTAGCACCCCACCCCCACCAGCCTTACCGGGGACTCCACCAACTGCCCCATCAGTATTTAGTTTCACCCAACCCGGATTGGGCTTGGTCCATTTGACTTGAATTTGGGTTCTGGGCGGCTTGTTTGAATTACCGGGAACAATAGCATAAAACTCAACACCTTTCTTTATACATTGCAAATGTATAGACTCATTGATTCCCTTATTCCTGAAAACATAGTTGTTGCGGTGGAGCCAAATGATCCAAACAGCTTGTGGAAATATGAAACTCCATGGAACCCGATATTGATCAAAAGAGATAGATGATTCGTAATTCATCCTCAAACACTCAACAAGAGGAGTATTATAAAATTCCTGATCAGTATCATTTATACCCAATTTCCTCCAAACATTCCTCGCAACACCACAATCACGTAATAGATGGATAATAGTTTCAGAGTTACAACCACACAGTTCATAGGTAGTGTCAATATTAAAACCCCTTGAACCTAGGACACCTTTCGTAGGGATGCTGCCATGATAGCACAGCCACAAGAAAAATTTGATATGAGGTGTGGTTTTAGATTTCCAAACCCATGGCTTAGAAGTACCAAAATTCAGAGGGTTTAGACCTTTTGCAATCAAGTAAGTTGAGCTTAAGGAGAAATTACCGTCTTTAGAGTAAGCCCAAATAAGAATGTCTTCACGGGAAGAATTTAGTGCAAGGGGAATGCCTCTTATTTCCTGCACAATCCGCTTAGGGAGAACAAAAGAAAAACTTCTCTCATTTGATAGAAAATCCTTCACAGTACAATTTTCTTCCCCTTCTGGTAATGGTCCTTGGATCTGACATCTCAGTGGACCTGACGGCAGCCAGAAATCGTTCCAAACATTCACTCCTTCACCATTAGAGATAGCCCATTTCAAGCCTTTATTAAAGATTACACCCCCTACCTTACAAGCCTTCCAAGTACGAGAAGCAGGATACTTTCTACCCCTTCCACTCAATCTAGCCGGAGTCAAATATTTTCTACAAAGAATTTGGGACCATGCCTCATCCGGATTTGAAGCTATACGCCAGCATAGTTTTGCAAGAATGGCATCATTTCTAGCTTTGACTTGGAATAAGCCAAGACCCCCAGTACAGGTAGGATTGGTCACTTTATCCCACCCCACCATATGAAGTCTCCGTCTCTCATCATTTGAGCCCCAGAGGAAGTCTCGGGTGAGCTTATCAACTCGCTCACTAACTTTAGCAGGTAGTTTGCAACATTGCATGTAGTATTCAACAATGGGGGTGACCGCAGCCTTGAGGAGAACAAGTCTACCAGCAGGTGAAAGACAGTTAGTTTTCCAACCAGCTAGTTTGGCTTGAACTTTGTCAATAACAAATTGGAACTCATTCCTATTCCTACTTTTATGTCTAAGGGGAAAACCAAGATAGTTACCCAAATTATTTGTCTCACAGATACCCAGTTGGTGAGTTAACTCTGCCTTATCTTCATCTGACACTGCTGGAGAGAAAAAAACTTTCGACTTCTCACAGCTGATTTTAAGGCCCGTTATCGAGCAAAACTCCTCCAAAACCTCTGAAATGGCTTCACAATTTTCTTGAGTAGCTTTGGCAAATAACAGTAAATCGTTAGCAAAAAATATATGCGAGAAACCCGGTCCATTCCTTAAGGCTTTGACCCTGCCCCAAACACCATCATCACACTTTTTATTAATCAAAGAACTTAAAAATTCCATGCAAAGGATAAATATGTATGGAGATAATGGATCCCCTTGCCGCAGCCCACGCGAAGGCTGGAATTCATCAAGTTGTTCTCCATTAAAAAGTAGTGAAACAGAAGTAGTGGAAATGCAACTCAAAATCAACTCCACCGTGTCCAAATGAAAATTAAGACTAGAAAGCATGTTTCTCACAAAGCCCCATTCCAAACGATCGTAGGCCTTTTCAAGATCAATCTTGATTATCATGTAGCCTGTTCGCCCTTTCATCCTTTCCATTGCAAATAGAAGTTCTTAGGCCACGATAACGTTATTTGTACCACTTCTACCCGCAACAAAGGCAGTTTGTGAGGGGGAAACCAGCTTGGGCATGAGATGCTTCATTCTCAGGACAAGAATTTTGGACACCACTTTATACAATGTATTGCAGAGGCTAATGGGTCTAAAGTGACTGATTGTTTCAGGGCCCAGTTTTTTAGGAATCAGGGCAATAAGAGTTCTGTTGAGCCAAGGAGGAACTTTCTTAGTCTGAAAAATTTTCTTCACTTCTAGTTTAACAGAGTTCCCCACAACTAACCAAAATCGCTGGAAAAACCCAGCATGAAGACCGTCAGGTCCAGGGGCTTTAAAAGCCTTCATAGAATTGAGGGCAAACAGGATTTCAGCATCTGAGGGCGGCAGGGACAAGTTAAGAGCCTCAAAGTCTGAAAGGGAATTTTCAAAAGGAAGGGGAGTCAGTAAGGTTCTCTCATACCAGACCTGTTTAGAAGAATAGAGTTTTTTGAATCCCATAAGGAAAATCTCCTTAACTCTATCAATATCTACAATCCAATTTCCATTAGGATCATTGATGCCTGCAATGCGATTTCGGCTCCTTCTATTCAGGGCAGTAATATGGAAAAAAGTGGTGTTGCACTCACCCTGAATCAGCCAGTTAATCCTAGCTTTCATCCCCCATAACTCCTCTTCCAAGTCAAGAATCTTTTCCATTTCCCCAGAGAGAAATTTATGAATATCAATCAATCTTTGTGAGGGATTATTTGCAAGGGCTTTCTCTGCACCAAGGAGTCTTGCAGTCAAATTCCTTTTCCTCCAAAAAATATCTCCAAATACTTCTTTATTCCAAATCTTAGCCTTTAGAGTAAAATTTTCAACTGCACGGCAGATGTCTTGACTATATCCTTCCCTGGCTTCCCTCACAATATTAGGAAAACCATCATGACTTAACCATATAGGTTGAAAGCGAAACGGGCGAAGTTCCCTTTGGCCAAGGTTAGATTGCAATGATAAGAGAAGAGGACAATGGTCCGAACTGATATGGGCCAAGTGAGAAACAATGGCTTCTGGGTATAAGAGCTTCCAACCAGAATAAACCCAAACTCTGTCAAGCATTTGTTGAATTAAATCAGATACATCTCGGCAATTTGACCAGGTGAATTTTGGACCAGAGAAACCTAAATCAATAAGATTGCAAAAATCCATACACTCATTATAAGCAAAAACCCTTCTACTATTGATCCCATTTCCCCCAGATTTTTCTTCCTCTCTGGTAACATCATTGAAGTCCCCCATTACCGCCCATGGGAGATTATGTCTAACTGAAAGAGTTTTTAAATTATTCCATAACAAACTACGCTCCCGAAACCGGGGGCTACCATAAATAGCACTAAGAAGCCAAGAATGAGAAAGGGATCTAACCTGGACAATGGCATGAATCTCCTATTCGGTAGCAGAGAGGATGTCCATTTCAACAAGATCAGAGCGCCATAATAACCATATACCCCTAGCAAAACCAATAGTTTCAGTCGAGTAAGCCTCATCAAAAGGCAGGCCCCTGATAATGTAGTCCACTCTCGGCCCATCAATTCTAGTTTACATAATGACAAAGATAGCTGGTTGATGCCATTCAATAAGGTTAAAAACAGTCTTCTTAAAGTTGGGCTTCATAGCCCCTCTACAGTTCCATATTAAAATGTTCATAATGGGATTTGGATTGGATTGGGCATCAAAAAAAGTTGGGGAAGGGTCCTTACTTGTCTCCCTTAACTTCCATGTTTGTTTCAACTCTCTCTTCTCCTGAATAATTTCCGGGAAGAGATTCACCGCATGCTTTAGTACACCCAACGGACCCAGATTGCTGCAAATATTGAGAGTGAGTGCTATTGAAGGGACTGAGAACTGCAGAAGCTTCACCTTGAACAAATTTCCTATGATGGCCATTTCGATGGGTTTCTCCAGCATAATTTTCCTTTGTGTTATCATTGGTTCCAGGAATATTTTCTCCAAGGCACTCAGAGATTTTTCGCAAAGGGGTTGCTCGAATAGATGCCCTTGCGGCTGGGACATCAATGGAGGAAACTTTGGCTGATCCGTTAGGAAGTGCCAATATGGGTTCGGAGTGATGAACCATGCCTCGTCCGTCATCGGAAGGTAACCCAGCCATGCACTGACATCTGTTAAAGGGAAGATATTCTTCCACACCTCCATTTCCTCTACGTTGAACCACCCTATGATCTTCGTTGGGTCCCTTTGAATTCCTGCAATAGTTGATTTCCCCACTGGGATTATTTTCCCTTTTAGAAGTCTCGCCCAGAGGTAATCTTGAGATGTCATTCTTAGAGGACCCATCACTAAAGTTGAAGATAGTGTTAGTGTTGAGTGGGGTCTTAGGAAGCCAATTATTTTGTTCCCAACCCAAACTACGGTTACTCATGCAGTCAGCAATTATTTTCCTATGGTTTGGTTTAGATAAAGCATTAGCTGCTTTATAGGAAAGACCCTTTTTGCCCTTGAGAAGACCTTGAATAGAAATTGGCTTTTCTTGTTTTTTACCTCCGTTGTGTCTATCTTTCCCAGCACTAGACGTAGAAGCCTTATGCTTCATATCTTTTCTGTTGTCAGGGACCACATCTCGAGGGATTGCCTGGGGATCCCTTGATTGCGTTGGAACATCTTGTCCCCTAGTCTCAACAACTCTGGTTCCATTTGAGTGGGTGTTATTCTTCCCGTTGGGTTTTTTCCTACGCGACACAACCATCCACTCACCATACGCCTTACCCACATGATCTGACGTCATACCAGCACTAGGACCAGAACGTTCACTTCAACAGATCACCAGTTTGATCACTCTCCAGCGGAACAGAGGAGCTTTGGTTCCTTGGTGGTGATTGGGGAGAGGAGTTCATGGTAGTCTCAGCAGAGCTTCGAATCAACGCAGGACAGTTCTCCTTACGATGACCTAAACGGCCACATGTAAAGCAAAGCATGTTGATCCCTTCATACTGGACAAGCTGAACCATTTTACCAATTTTAACAATATTGATGAGAGGTTGTTCTATATTAACCTGAACACAGAGTCTAGCAAAACGGCCTCTAACACCATTTGCTGTATAGGAGTCGATACGTAGAACCAGTCCAATGGCCCGACCGATTTTCTTTAGAATGGTAGGTTCGTAGAACTCAATAGGTGACCCAAGTAGCCTAATCCAAATAGCCACAGAGGAAAGAGAAGCTTCCTCCGCTTTAAACTCCGGCTCCTATTTCCTAATGGCAAGAAACTGTTGGCCAACAAACTAAGGGCCCCCTTTCAATACCACTTCTAGGTTCGTCTGCAACTCAAACTTGATAAGAAAAAAATCATTGCCTAAATCAATGATATCCATTCTACCAAAAGGCATCCACATAGTCTGCAGTTTGGTTGACAGGAAAAGAAAACCCACTTTCCGCCCAAACGTTTTGACAATGATAGCATTTCCCCAAGGCTCACGGATTCTGACCTTTTCTTCTTTAGACAGAGAGATCGCAACCATACCTTCACATAGGCTCGACTCCTCATAGTCCGAGTCTGCTTCATCCTCCATGAAAGCATCAAAACCAAATGCTTGTTCGTACGCCCTAGGAATATCCCCCACCAGCTTATCCTTATAACTCCTAACTGCATTCGCATTTGAATCAGAGTTCCCAGATTGGTACTCCCCTTCACAATGGTTATCTTTGAATTTCTTGGTACTTCTCTCTAGCACGTCACTTTCTTCAGGGCTCCTTTCTC
Organism: Quercus robur; assembly: GCF_932294415.1. NCBI lineage: Eukaryota > Viridiplantae > Streptophyta > Magnoliopsida > Fagales > Fagaceae > Quercus > Quercus robur. Next base: position 49,993,290 of record NC_065538.1, read on the forward strand.
TCTCCATCTCTTCTAGCTCGTACCGAATATCAAATTTCCTGCACAATCAAATGGAATTTTACTAAATTCTAAAAAAAAAAAAAAAAGAAAAAAAAAGGAATTTTATTATTCAATCAATTAACTCATGTTGTGTGATAACTTTAACATACACAAGATTTTGACATTTAAACATTTAATAAATGAGATAGCTATTGATAGATAGTTATTTTGAAATTTCTCAAGCATAAGAGGTTACAAAGAGAAAATGTAATCTAATAGAGGATTTCTAAAAATACACATCCATTAAAAAGTTATTGGGTGATGTAATATTGATAAAAATTACACCTGAGTATAACTTGAATGAAACCCAAAATAGTTATACACATGATTTTCAGTAACCTTTTTCAAGTGATGTTTACCTAGTGACATAGTATTAGGGTATGTTTGGTAGACTATAATATGCATTGTAATGTAATAGTTCTTCCTTTGGTTTAGTTATTTAGTAGTTTGGTTGTGTTTTTATTTTAAAGAATACTCATTCTTTATGAATAACTATTCTTTAAAGTGAGGAATAACTATTTATCTCTAAAAGGGATGTAATAGTTATTCCTTAATAGGTGTATTAATTTTTAAAATTAATATATCTCCAAATAAACAAACTTTCCTTAAGCACATAAAAATTATGAAAATATCATAAAAAAATAACTAATCTCTCTTTCAAATTTAAAAAATATTATTTTTTAGGAAATATAATTCAATGAGTAAGATATTTCCTAAAATATATCTTAAGTTTAAGAAATAATTATAACATGCTGCTAACCCCGCAGCTTGGACCCTCTCTCCCTTAGACCCCCAAGCACTTTGTGCATGGGGAGGTGCCAATTTAGCTACAAGGCCTTTGGCTATATCTTAAGTTTGATTTAAAATAATTTCATTCATTTGTTTTAAGGGTTCTATTATTGTGTTGTTACTAAACAAATAAATAATAATAAGCATTACATTATAGTGTCTTGTATTCCTTATAATACCTATTCCTATATAATTATCGTTAAAGTCTACCAAATATACCCTTAGTGTTATTGAAATCCCTCTTTGTTAATATTTTTGGGGTAAACTAAATCTTATAAGGAATGTTTTCAAATAAAACCATATAGTTGCAAAGGTTATAAATTAAATTCCATATTTTTAGACTATTACAAATTAAACCTTATAATTATGATAATTTCATACCATGCTTTGGGCTTTTTAGGGATTGAAATTTTTTAGATTAATTGGGAGGTTTAGTTTGGTACGATTTTAAAAGCCCGAAATTCTATTTGAAACCAACAAAATTATAGGGTGTAATTTATTTTTATTTTTATTTTTTGATAAGGGGTGTAATTTTAAAACTACTCTAAAGTATAGAGTTTAAAATGTAACTTGTACTTTTTCGGGGTCAAATAAATAATTGCAAACCTAATACCAAAGTTGTTTAAAATGTAATGGAGATAGTTTCGATTTAGCTATAAGAATGAAATATTTTGATATAAATCCATTTAGAAGTACCATCTTGAGTGTTAACATGTATAATGTTGTGGGCTTTAGGCCTAACTAGATTACTTGTATAGCATACATTCTTGTACTACACTCTTACTCGTACTGCACTCATATGCCTTATATATATAAAGGCACTTGTGTATATTCTTTCACTGAGAAATACAGTATACAATCACTCAATATTTCTAACATGGTATCAGAGCCATTGCTCTAACTTTCTTGTGTCTTGCAGTCTTGTCTTTGTTGGTATTTTCTGCTGCCTCGATTTCTTCATTCAGTAAACCTTTTCCGTGCCCTCACCTAACTGCCCCACCGCTGTCAAAGGTGCCCAAGGTTGAATCTTCATCGCCAGAAGCTTGAACACTGCCACCAAGATCACTGCCTTCGTCGGATCTTCCACATCGGACCTCCGATTAAGACATAAGATATATCATCGTGTATATTTTCAACCGATCTACACAACTCCACCAGAATCATCATCATCTGACACTACATGCACTACCACGCGTCGGTTAAAGATTCGGTAGTTTTTCCATGCGCTGCCACGTGCCATCAGTATTGCTCCGATTATCTCACCGCCGCCATCATCAGAATATTCTTTCTCTGATCTACATCATCGGAAAGAATCGATCTCATCAGACTCTCCACGCACCGTCCAAAAATTCGGCGAAGATTGAACCATGCGCTTCACGTGCTCCACGAGCCGCTGGGGTCACCTGCTGATGTCATTGATGCCGTCATCACTGCCACGTCAGCATCCACGTAAGCCCTAGCTGACGTCATCAGCTTACGTCATCTTGCTGATGTCAACACTAGAGTTGACCGTTGACTTTTATCAGAGTTGACTTTTTGCAGTCCAGGTGCTCCTTACCCAGTTTTTTCGCATAGATTTCATTTTTGCAGTCCATTTTTGCATATTTTGCTTTTAAATGAAGAATAAGGACAAATCTTCTTCCTTTTGCAATAATCGTCGTCGACAATCCAACAAACGTTTTTGTAATTTTTGCAAACGTTTTGGCCATAATATTGAGATTTGCTATCAACGCAACAAATCAGCTGTTTCCATTTCTGCTGCTACAATTGCTAACACTGAGAGTATCCAACCTATGGCTCCCATCTCTGCAAAGTCTCAATCTTCTCGATCCACTTTCACCATTTCCAGAGATGACCTTTTAAATATCATCGCCAATGTCATTCATATGGTTAGTAATGCATCTTATTCCTCTTCTTTCTCAGTTTTATCTGGTATATCTCCTACCTCTTGGCTTATGAATTCTGCTTGTTGCAATCAGTTGACACCTCACTCGTCCTTATTTTCTGACCTTAAACCTACACCACACCCTCTTAATATTCGTACAGCAAATGGTTTCACAATGTTTGGTCATAATATAGGTTCCATTGCGACCTCCAATCTCTCGGTTCCTGGAGTCTTTAATGTTCCTCACCTTTCTTATAATTTATTTTCTGTTGGACAATTAGCTGAGTTGGGTTATTGCATTATCTTTGATTATTCCGGGTGTATTGTGTAGGATTCGAGGACGGGATGGGAGCTTGGGATCGGTCCTAGAGTTGGGCGTATGTTTCTCATGGATAACCTTCATCTTCCATTTGTTGCTCCTGTACTTGTTGCTGCAGTAGCTACAGTTCCTTCTATTTCTTCCCTTGCACTTTGGCAAGCTCAACTTGGTCATGCATCTTCTTCTCGGGTACAAAAATTGGCTTCTAGAGGTTTGTTAGGTTCAGTATCTACAAAAAATTTTGATTGTGTTTCATATTAGTTAGGAAAACAACCAGCTTTGCCTTTCAATATTAGTGAATCAATATCCACTGATATCTTTGACCTTATTCATTCTGATGTTTGGGGGCCTTTCTTTGTCTCTAGTATTGGTGGATTTCGATATTTTGTTGTCTTTGTTGATAATTACTCTCGCTATAGCTGGATTTTTAATATGAAACATCGTTCTGAATTGTTGCAAGTATATTCTAATTTTGCAAAAATGGTTGAAACTCAATTTTCCAAACGTATCAAAATTTTTCGATCTGATAATGCTCTTGAGTACACTCAATATACTTTCTAAGCTGTTTTGCATTCCTATAGCACTGTTCATCAACTAACTTGTCCAGGTACCTCTCAACAAAATGGTAGAGTTGAATGAAAACTTCATCATATTCTTGACACTATTCGTGCTCTCCTTCTCTCTGCTAAAGTTCCTGCTCCTTTTTGGGGCGAAGCTGCTCTTCATGCTGCTCATACTATTAATTGCATTCCAAGTCCTGTCATCCAAAAGCAAACTCCATATGAGCACCTTTTTAGGTCACCTCCAGACTATCACTACCTTCGCTCCTTCGATTCTACTTATTTCGTTCTTCTTCAACCACATGAGCATAACAAACTTGAGCCTCGGTCAAGGCTTTATTGTTTTCTTGGCTATGGCAAAACTCAAAAGGGGTATCGGTGTTATGATCCTGTCTTTCATCATCTTTGTATCTCCCGCAATGTTGTATTTTGGGAACATCGCCTCTTTGTCGAGCTTTCTCACTTCCGTTCCTCCCTATCTTCCTCCTCTGTCTTAGATCTTTTTCCAGATGAGGCACATATTCCTTCTGTAGCTGCTCCTGATCCTCCTATAGTTGCTTCTGATTCTCCTATAGACTTCTCTGTCTAACCACTAGATATCACTGATCACTTTCCTAGTTCACCCTTTAATGAACAGGTGGAAGATGAATAGGTCGAAGACGAGTTACCCAACCCCAACCCTGAGCTTGGGTCCCCTGCTCCTACTCCGCCTGAAGATCTTGCACAAGACATTCCACCTCGTCACTCAACTCGGGTAAGATCTATTCCTGTACATTTACTTGACTATCATTATTACACTGCCCTTACTACACTACACGAGCCTCACACCTATTGTGAGGCTTTCACTGACCCTTTATGGCAGATTGTAATAAAAGAGGAACTTGATGCATTATCTAAAAACCATACTTGGGATTTTGTGACACTCCCCCCCGGAAAATCTGTGGTTAGTTGTAAGTGGATCTATAAGATTAAGACTCGTTCTGATGGATCCATTGAGCACTAAAAAGCTCGTCTTGTTGCAAAAGGGTTTACACAGGAGTATGAGATTGATTATGAAGAGACTTTTGCTTCAGTTGCTCGTATCTCATTTGTTCGTGCCCTCTTAGTTGTTGTTGTTGCCAGTAAATGAGACCTTTTTCAGATGGATGTAAAAAATGTATTTCTTAATGAGGATTTAAGTGAAGAAGTTTATACGCAACCTTCTCCTGGTCTCTCTATTGATTCAAATAAGGTGTGTCATCTTCGACGTGCACTTTATGGCCTTAAACAAGCTCCCTAAGCTTGGTTTGCTAAATTCAGCTGTACCATCTCTCGCTTGGGTTACATGGCCAATCATTATGATTCTGCCTTATTTCTCCTTTGCACTGACAAAGGCACTATTTTACTTCTCCTGTATGTGGATGATATGATCATAACTAGTGATGACTTCAGTGGCATTCAAGAACTCAAGGATTTTCTCAGTCAGCAATTTGAGATGAAAGATCTTGGACATCTCAGCTACTTCTTGGGTCTTGAAATCACTCATTCTATAGATTTATATTACTCAAGCCAAGTATGCTTTTGAACTCTTGTCTCGAGCTGGACTCACTGATAGCAAAACTGTTGACACTTCAATTGAGTTTAATGCGCATCTGACTCCTTCAGGAGGGAAACCATTGTCTAATTCCTCTCTTTACAGACGCTTGGTTGGTAGCCTAATTTATCTCACTGTCACTCGTCTAGACATTTCCTATGCTGTTCACCAGGTGAGCCAGTATTTGTCTACTTTATGATCGACTCACTATGTTGCTATTCTGTGCATTCTTCGATACCTAAAGGGCACTTTATTTCATGGTCTTTTCTACTCTGCTTAGTCTCCTCTTATTCTCCGTGCATTTTCTGATGTTGATTGGGCAGGAGATCCCACTGATCGCAGGTCCACCACTGGTTATTGCTTTCTTCTTGGTTCTTCTCTGATTTCTTGGCGAAGTAAGAAACAAACTCATGTGGCCGGTTCTAGTACTGAAGCAGAGTATCGTGCCCTTGCTGATACTACATCTGAGCTCCTTTGGCTACAATGGCTTCTCAAAGATTTAGGTGTGTCTACATCCTCTGCTACTCCTCTTTATTGTGACAACCAGAGTGCTATTCATATTACTCACAATGATGTCTTCTATGAACGAACTAAACACATTGAGATCGATTGTCATTTTATCCGTTATCATCTTGTCCATAGTGCTCTCAAGCTGATCTCAGTCTCGTCTAAAGATCAATTTGCAGATATCTTCACCAAGTTACATCCTAAGGGACGCCTTCGTACTTTGGTTGACAACCTCAAGTTGGTCTCACATCCACCTTAAGTTTGAGGGTTGTTAACGTGTATAATGTTGTAGGCTTTAGGCCCAATTATATTACTTCTATAGCACACATTCTTATACTACACTCTTACTTGTATTGCATTCATATGCCTTATATATATAAAGACACTTGTGTATATTCTTTCACTGAGAAATACAATATACAATCATGATATATATATATATATATATATATAAATAAAAGGTCAATTGCGTTTTTTTTTTTTTTTTAATTGTTGATCATTGAAAATTCTTACTAATCATAAATTTTGGTAAAATCCCTACCAAGTACTGACCACTGCCATTGATAGGGACATAACCACATAAATTACAAGAAATATGCCAATATAAATTATATGAAAGAATTGGTTCAAAATTTTCATTTTTGACCCCCTAAAATTTTGGGCATTGACAACCTGATTGTTGAGATGGATGCCTTAAGCATTGTCATGCTTATGAATAATAATAAGGCTAATATTTTAATGGAACCGTTACTATCTGATTGTAGGAGATTGTTAGCTACTATTCCCAACAAAAGGATTATGCACACATTCCGTGAAGCTAATCAATGTGCGGACACACTGGCAAGATTTGGGGGAAGCTCCATTTCTAATTTTGTTGTTTTTTTGTGCCCACCGCCTGTGATGGCTGACCTCCTTCTTGCTGATAAGGAGGCTTCTTTTTGTAATAGACTTGTTCCTACTTAGTTTTAATGTTATGATCTTGATTTACTAAAAAAAAAATTGAAAATTAGGGGCCGTTTGATAAGTGTTTTTGAGTAACAATTTTCAGTTTTTAAACAACATTACACATATTTCCACACACTTTTTCACTCACATATATTTCCCAAAAATACAAACAACGTTATTAAAACAACGTTATCAAACGAGCCAAATCTCCTAAAAACCCAAAAGTTAAAAGTGGGCAACTAGTTCATATATGCGGCTGGTGGTCCCTTTCCGAAATAAAAATAAAAATCAAAAATATTATTTTCTAACAAAAACTATCAAACATTCTTTGCTTAAAAAAAAACGCATATATTATAATTATGTGTTTTGTACGATGTATTGGTGGAAATGGCTTGTGACCCAAAATTAACAAATTGGAAGGGAACTTTGGAATTTGGGTGCTACCAGATTGTCTAGCCCTGCCTAAACTATTATCTGAGTTTTTTGTTTTACATCAACAATAAAATGACTATACCAATTGAACTAAAACCTGCTGCATTCGATAAAATAGCCCAGGACGCATCCTTTATTAAGGAAGTTTTTTCACTAATTTTAATTAAAAAATTTATGGAAGGATAAATAATAAGTTACTACGTGTGTAAGTTGTAACCTTCTTTATAACTCAAAGTATTTTATGGCCGGAGAGTGACATGGAATTATAACTCAAAGCGATGTGAATTGCCCATAAATGTGATAAAATTAGTGTTATGTGTGATCTCATTACTACATGTCCAGAGTGATTAAAAAAAAATGAAAACTTAAATAAATAAATAGTTGGTTATCATAGATATTTTTTAGTTTTTTGAGAAACAGTTACTACAGAATTTGGCAGAACCTAACATCAAATTTGACGCAATTCATAGCTTAACATGAAAAAAAAAATTATATATATACACACATATTAAAAAACCATGTAGTTATTACTCATTGTGATGTGAATTACCATCGTGACAAAATTACTTTCATGTGTGAATGTGTGACCATAGCCTAATCCAATCTACGTCCAACAGGACTTTGGACAAGTTGAAGAATCTCCAGTTGGACAAGTTGAAGAATTTGAATAAGCCTTTGTTGAAGAGCCATAGAAACTACAATATAATGCCCACAGACCAATCTACGGGACAAAATGGGCTTCTGCCCTTTTCCACAAAACTAATTAGCCTTTTGCCCTTCTTCCCAAACTAAATAGGGAAATACCTCTCTTTTGAAACTCGACTTTTTCAAAATCAAGTTAAACCCTATAGTGACGTTTTTAAGGACCTATAGTGACGTTTTTAAGGACCTATAGTGGCGTTTCGTAACTTGATATCCATAAAATCGAGTTATAGGCAATTTTATTGCCCATAACTCGATTTTGTGAATATTAAGTTATAAAACGTCACTATAGGTTCTTCAAACGTCATTATAGGTCCTTAAAAACGTCACTATAGGGCTTTAGAATTTTTTTTTTTTTTTTTTTTTTAACTCGATTTTGAAAGTCGAGTTTCAAAAGAAGGGCATTTTCCTATTTAGTTTGGGAAGAAAGGCAAAAGGCAAATTAGTTTTGTGGAAAAGGGCAAAAACCCATTTTGTCCCCAATCTATGTCCAGCAAGAGATATATCATGTATCCCTTCCGTATATGAATATCATGCATCCCTTCCGTATCCATATACATTTCTACTTTAGTCTAGACATGGGAATATTTTAATTGACAAAATAAAAAACACTACTCTCAAGAACTTGAAAGAGTACCACAATTTCAAAGGATCACATCCATAGATACAAAATTTCCAAGAATTTCAAAGTATCACAAGTTTTGCCTTATGGGCAAACATATTCCAATGTTACAGTGTGACACCTCACAATAAGTGAGAATGATTATTTCCATTTAATCAACAAAAATAAATAAATAAATAAATAAAAGACATGGGAATGTTTTAATTGACAAAATAAAGAACACTACTCTCAAGAACTTGAAAGAAGTACCACAATTTCAAAGGATCACATCCATAGATACAAAATTTCCAAGAATTTCAAAGTATCACAAGTTTTGCCTTATGTGCAAACATATTCCAATGTTACAGTGTTACACCTCACAATAAGTGAAAATGATTACTTCCATTTAACCAACAAAAAAAAAAAAAAAAAGACATGGGAATATTTTAATTGACAAAATAAAGAACACTACTCTCAAGAACTTGAAAGAAGTACCACAATTTCAAAGGATCACATCCACAGATACAAAATTTCCAAGAATTTCAAAGTATCACAAGTTTTGCCTTATGTGCAAACATATCCCAATGTTACAGTGTTACACTTCACAATAAGTGAAAATGATTACTTCCATTTAACCAACAACCAAAAAAAAATAAAAATAAAAATCAACATATCTTCTGAGTATGAATACAAGTTAAGAAAATTTAACTACTTGGAAGTTAAAGGTGAGCCTTGCTAGAATATCCAAAAGGGACCGTGAATAATATTTCGGCCTGCAACATCTTCGAAGATCAACATTTTCCTATTATGCAGCAAATAAAATCAGGCAGTAATAATGAAAATAGTTTTCGCACAACCAAAATTTTTAAAGAGCAATGATCAGATACAAAAAGAAAGAAATTTGAAAGTTTTACATACACATGCATGCACAAATGAGAGGAGAGAAATTTAAACAATTTAATTTGTATTTCATTTACCTCCTCTAATATCATGTTACCTCCTTTGGATTTTCATAACATAGGCATTGCAGTAAATTGCATGTTCTTCTCCTTCCTGATAATAAGTTAGCAGACACAAGATGAACCAAATTAGTGCCAATTTGTATTTCAAAATTTGAAAAGTTATCTTTGTAATTTTGTCTTAATTGATGGTTTTGTGGGATTATGTTTTATGTTTGAATTACTTTTCTTATTGATGTGCTCTCGGAAGCCTACTTTAAAAGGCTCCAGTTTGCACGTAAGGTGGACTTTGACAAATGGAATTTTAAGTTGGAAAATTTTCAATTGCGGTGCTGAATTAAGTTGCTTGGTGCTGATTTCATGCAAACCCGTGAGTGCTGAACTTTTGGTTTATCATTTTCCACTATGTTCAATTTTCCCCTTAATCCCCCACTTTATTCTCAGTCTTGCTCTGATGCAATTCCTTTTTATTGCTTATAGTTTATGTATTCCATTCCAAGTCTGTGCCCAAATATTGACTAGTCTAACAACGTGTTTTAAGGTCGTGTTTTAATAAAAGTACATTTTACAATTTTAGTCAAGGGCAAAAGGCAAGGCACCAACTCCTTGTATTACTATTGCTTGAGGAGTGAGGCACCAGAAGTGAAGCGAGGTCACAAACTCTAGATATAATTATTATACAAATAATGAACTCAAATCACATGTAATACTTATTACTGTATTTCTTTTTCTCATGTGCGTCGACATAGTAATTCTGTTACTCATAACCTAACTAATAATTAACATGTTAAACATGTTAGTGGTTACTTGGTGTGGATGGAGAGTATTCTTCCACATCTTTATTATGTACTTTTAGCCTACACTGACTGATTTTATTTAATAAATTCCCAGGTTTCATTCTCAAAAAAAAAAAAAATATATATATATATATATGTATCTAACTTAATTAATCAAAAATGAAATATAAAATATAGAATATAGAATAACCCAATGAAAGTTCATGTTCGTTTACCTTCTTACCAAATCCTCCCATCCCAGCATATGATCTGCACCTCCTAGCTAGTTGGCACTTGAGGAGGAGATCTTTACCGTAAAAATAAAACAAAATATCCAAGTCAGTTACCAAAAATAAAAGAAAGTTCACCAAAATAATAATTCAAAATCCAATCATTAGAAGAGAGCGGCTGGTGAGAGAGTAAGTGAGACCTGTTTGGGTTGGTGACGAATTTATAGAGAAAGAGAGAGAGAGAAGCATCAATCCCTGGACTCTCACGCTATTGGCTCTCTCATTGATGCTTGGCTGTTGGATTTCATTGGTGTTTTGATGAGGCAGGGAGAAAAAAAACAGACGAACTGAATTAATTCAAACAAGATATATATATATATATATATATATATATAGTATTTTTTTTTCATGAGTTTCTACTACCTAGTATCCCTACCGTTGATCCGTGAGAATAGTACTGAGAATTAGAGACTTAAAAATATGGTTATATATCACGGCAATGGTCACTCTACGTGCTTGTGGGGGTGTGGAGGCAAGGGCCGGTTAAGTCTCTAGAGAAAGTTTCACACACATATATACACTTAAATTAGACTAAATGAGAATTTGGTTATATATATTTAGAGTAAGAGAGATGATACGTCCATAATATTTTTACAACATTTTCATAATAAATTATAGGTAGTTAGTTGTTATTGGTTCAAATTTGAACTTAACACTAAAGTTACTTTTTTGCCGCAATAATAATAACTAATAACAACCTATCACTTAAAATTTATTAAAAAAATATTGTGAAAATATTATATACATATTATTTCTTTTAGAATAATGATGGTGCCACATCAAGCGGCACCATTTATGCCACAACTCACGAGTGAGGTAAGAGTGATAGAGGGGTGATGGACCTGACCTGACCCGACCCCTATCCAGACAATGCTCGGCCCTACTAAATACTGGTTTGAAGGATAAAGCGATTGTTTGCTTGTTGCCGTCAAAGACTTGAAAGTTCAAACACAGCTAAAAGAATAAAGCTATTATGTACTTCTAAAAGATAGACTTTAACTAACTTTAAAATAAACTCTCAAAAATGGTGAAAATAACCAAATACCAAAATTTAATACTCGAGTTTTACAAAATTGAGTTGTAAATAGTACTCGAGTTTCTACAAAATTGAGTTGTAAATAGTACTCGAGTTCATTGAACTCGAGTTCTTAGTGAGTAGCTAGTGTGGCACTGCTGACCTGAAATTTGTGTAATTAAAAAAAAAATGTGATACTTGATATTACTGAAATCGAGTATCTCTTTATAGTACTTGAATTTAGTGTAGTCAAATACCTTGTTTTTTTCTTTTTCTTTTTTTCTTTTTTCTACTTTTTGTTTGTGTTGGAATGGTTTGAATAATCAAACTTTGTGGCTTGACATTAGCCAACAAACCATTAAATGGCTTGCATGCCCATATCAGGAAGATGCATGATATTCAAGAAGTTTCATGCATGAAGAAATGCAAGAGCTTGCATTGAATGTTCTTCATGAATTGTCAAAGAAGATAGCCAAGAACAACACCTGACATGCAAACCAAATTCATGCTTCTTTTCTTTTGGCTGAAATGGATGACACTTTGGCCATAAATGCTTGCCATTTTCTTTGACTTGACAAGTTTCATGAATGTGTTGAAACTTTGGAGAAATAGGCAACCTTAGTTTGGTGGACACAACAATCACAAGAGGAAGAAGCAAACAAAGAAAGCCATTGAGTTAGATATGTGTCAAGGATGGGAATGGCATATAGCATATATAGCTGTATATATAGATAGAGTCAACACAGTAGTTGTGCGAAAAAGAAGTCAGCATTTCCTTAGTAAAAGTTTTGTACGAAACAAAAAAAGTAGAAAAAGGAAAAAAGAAAAACAAGGTGCTTGACTGTATGAGGCTTGAGTACTATAAAGAAACTCGATTTCAATAATATTGAGTACCATATTTTTTTTTTAATCACACAAATTTTATGTTGGTAGTGCCACGCTGGCAACTCACTAGAAACTCGAGTTCACTGTACTCGAGTACTATTTAGAACTCAATTTTGTGAAACTTGAGTACTAAAAAAGTGGTAAATTGCTAAATATTTCCGAAATAGTGCTAGTTTACCTTAAATTTTGCCAAAATGTGGTATTTGACTATTTTCACCCTAAAAAGAGAAAAACACGAGACTCACTTAAAAATAGGACTAGGAGGCTAGACGTAGTAAAAAGCTACCGTTTATCTCTTTTTTAAAATTTAAAAATTAATTAAAAAAAAAAAAACTCAAAGAAGCTGCCGTTTATAAAATTAAAATAAATAAAAAAACTAAAGAAAAACTAAAAAAGAAACTGCCAAGTGCCAATCTCTTTTACTTTCTCCTAATTTATATATCTTTCTTTCTTCATCAAAAATATATATATCTTTTTTTTCTTTTACATTTTCCCTTTTCCCTAAAGCGTAAATCTCTTATTATATCTATTATTATATTGAAATCCCTCTTCATCATTAATTAAATATATTAAATTTATTATACGATATATTTAATAACTAAATAAACAAGTTTATTATATTATTTTTATTTGGTAAGATCATCTATTGTGAATCTTTGGTTAAGTAGAAAATTATTAGATACATAATTTGGTTATGATTTTCCATACGATATTAGTGTTGTTGTTGATTTATTCAATATTATTGCAATAAATTTCTTTATTAAGTAGATTATTTCAAATTAAATTGTTGAGAATTTTCTATACATTGAATTATTATATTTATTCCAAAAAAATTATGGCTACTGTTTTCGTATTTTAATTACGATATTTTAAAATATAAACGTATTATATCATATGCGTATATACTGTATATTTTTCATTTACGTATTTTTTTATTGAATTTTTGAAATGTAATATTTAAAAAGATACCAACTTATACTGGTCCATATATTTATTGTATTATACATGTATCATATATTAGTAACTATGAATTGGATTTACATTGAACCACATTTTTTCTAATTTTTTGCGGATCTCTGCTTAAAAAGATTATTTGAACTTTATCACTGATTTTAGTGTACTGAACTTTGGCTAAAACCTAAAAAAATTCAGTTTATGCAGCTGAGCATATGTTCACTTTTATATGTTTGAAAATATTATATGATTATTAGATTTGCTTTGAGGGGTATCAACTATTAAGTATTATTGAAACTTAATTTTCTCTCTAGAGTTTTTTATTTTTTGGTGTAGCCAGTTTTACAAGAAGGATAAGTTGACAGTATTGTGTACATAAACTTAAGACAAAGAATACCCTTTACTTTTGAGTTATTATCTGTTACATACTTACATGTACTTAATTGATTTTGATCATTTCATTTTTCTTTTATATATTACTAAAAAAAAAAAAAAAAATTGATAGCCATATATTACTAATTGTAAGTGAACTTCCTTAAAAATTCTGCCATGACATATATTTTTATAATGTTTTTCATGAAATACAAAAAATTAATTGAAATTGAGTTGAATTCAAATGGTTTAGTGGATTTATCCTTTTTCTTTTTCTTTTCTTTTTTTTTAAGTGGATTTACTTTACTTGTGTACATATCATATCTAAGAGGAAATTACACTTTATCATTTTAAACTATACCCTTGATTATATTTTGTACCATAAACTATGATATTTGTTATACTTTGTACCCAACATTAAGTTTTCCGTTAACTTGGATGGAAAAATATAGCATCGCTTAAAAGGACCTACTTGTCCCTCTTCTCAATACTTTAAAAAAAAAAAAAAAAAAAATTACATCTTACTACCCTAAATTTATACTCCTGATTACACTTTGCACCTTAAATTTTGAATTTCCATCAAAGCTAACAGAAAACCTAATGTCAGGGTGCCAAATGTAACAAGGGTCACACTTTAGGGTACAAAGTGTAATATAAATTATATTTTAGGGTGATAAAGTGTAATTTCCCTCATATCTAATATAAAACTAAATTGTTATTCATTTAAGGGCCACATATATCCTTCATTTATCATATAATTTTTTAAGTAAATTACGTATTTGATTTATATTCTTTACACCATATTTCAATTAGTTCTCTAACCTTTTAATTATGTCAATTTGGTCCATAGCCTTTTAGTATCATGTCTCTGTCGTTATTTCTTGGATGAAAATTGTTGATGTGGGGGCCCGAGGGTCGAGGAAAGGGTTTTGTAGAACTGTAGAGTGGATATTAGGGCATTACATGTCCAACGAGGGGGGTTACCCGAGGATAAGAGGAGAAGAGGCAAAAGGTTCTTAAGAGCTTCAGATGGGAAGGATTGGCTGAAGAAAGAGAATTATGAGGAGTAGGGGAAGTTTCCAGCGAGAAGGAGCCTGTTGTCTCCACATTAAATGGTGGGCAATAACTTTATTAGCTGTATTGATGAGAAAGTGACCTGAACAGTGTAATTCACAGCTAAGCAACTCCTTCTACCACCTTCCTCAGATGTTTAAAAGGACAGGTGTTGCTAAGAGAAATTTGTTAGGTAAAGATGGGGGGTTAGGATGTGAAGTGGAGGGAGTATATAAGAAAAAGATGGTTCTCATAGAAAGGGAATCAAACACAAATATCAAAGAAAAATAGCAACAAGAAGAACATTGAAAAAAGAGAGTGAGCAATGTATTTTTTTGTGTATCAATGGCTTCCTCGGGCAGTCTTGTACTTAGACATTTGCTCACATATTCTATAATATTACATCTTTCTTCCTTATTTCCATCCCCGGGCAAGGCCCTCTCTTGTTGTTTGATTTCCTCTCTTACAAATCTATTAATTTGGGTCATAGTTGAACTATACAAATTCACTGTTCTAAGTGGGCCTGGGTCTCCAAGATTTTTTGGTCCTTACAATTGACATGGCAACTGACCAAAATAAAAAATTAGTTTATTGCCACATCAATGGAAACTAATTTTTTATTTTGGCAATTTACCATGATAGAAATTTCCATCCAAGAGATAACATCAAAGACTAAATTGACACAAATAAAATATTAGAAACCAAATTAAAATATGATATAAAAGATAGGGACCTTATCCTAATAATTTTACTATCAGGTAGTTAATTGGATGGCTTGAAAATGTTATGCCATGGCCCATGATAAGTTGAAAAATAACAAAGGTAATAGCATTCTAAATTTACTACTATTTAAAATTTGCACACTTTGTAAATGATGTAACAATTTGTGCATGTACAAGGCTAGTATTAAAATTTTGGCAAAACTATACTATTGGTCTTTGAAGTTTACCCATGAGCGCAATTGATCCCTTAAATTTCAAATGAGTGCTATTGGTCCCTCAAGTTTTAAAAATGGGTAATATTAATCATTCTATTAACTACTGTTAGTTTATTGTTTACATGGTTAATATAATATTAACTTAACAATTTTTTTAATAAAAATAATTACAAAAATTATTTTACAGTTAGAGTCCATTTGGAAACAACTTATTTAGCTGAAATTAAAAACCTTTTGCTAAAAGTGTAGAAAAAATAATAATTTAAAGTTAGTTAAATAGTACAATAGGACCTATAAATAGTACCAAAAAATAAAATGAGACTCGTGAATAGTAAAAAGAAAAGCTAAAAACTTAAATAAGTTAAAGCTTGCATCACATTCCAAATGGGCTCTTACAAGAAACCCATTAATATCAAAATATTTACACCATGTTTATGGTAAAGGGTTTTAAACCGTATGATCATCGATTAAGCCCAAAGCTCCCAAAATGAAGAGCATGTTATCAAAATCAGAAACAACAGCATAACAAATAATAGTCGAGGGACAACTTTCCCTTTGCCCGTATTCACAGCTATGCAATGTGATAAGGATAATTTTGTAATATTGCACTTATTCATGGGTAAGGCGAAAGGCGACGGTCTCAAATAACCCCATTAGCTTTACTTGTGAGGTAATGACAATAGGAAGTCTACGACTCTACCTCGAAGTTGACGGCAGTACTATGGTTGACGAAATAGGAAGCTAACGTGAAGGAGCTGAAGATTACGTATGAGTCTTTGACGATGTTGGCGTAGCCTTACTTGGTCTCCACGCATGTGCATATAAGGAAATATCTTGCGCCCCATGTTCAATGTTAATCAAGAGGACTCCTACAAGGAAAAGATTCTGCAAAATACGTTCATAGGGACTTCTACAAGGAAAGGACTTCCAAACCAAGGAATAGATGTCAACCCTCTACTACGATAAAAATCTCAAAACCCTCACAAATCAAGGTACGCATAATTTATCCCAGCTCTGACATTCTAGAGTTGTGAAAAGTTTTAACTTGACATTTGGAGGGTATTTGGCCGGCACCACATCGGTGCTCTCTATTAGGTCTTCTCTTTTTATTGTGCGTGTATTGTTTTGAGCGTGCAAGGACTGTGTGGCTCACTGGTGATTTTTCGGCATCATCAGTTGGCGCCATCTATGGGAACTTGCACTTATAAGCCATACTATCACTTCCCGAGCAAAGAGTTGCATGGTACTTACTCGCCCAATGGTGACCACCAACAACGTTCAGGGAGACGAACCACGCACAACTGCCCTCGAGAGACAGGTTCAAACTCTTGCCGCTACTGTGGAATGCCTCACTAAGCAAAACCATGATCTGGAAGAGCAGCTACGTCAGAAGAACACAAGGCATAACACTCAGGAGGAAGACCAAAAAGGTACCAACACTGAAAGAAGGGACCAAGAGGGGTCGGAAGGTAGCAATGCCCCAAGTAGACCAGAACGACAGGACATGAGCCGTCCATCCATCACAGATACAACTCCACCTCACATGGTCGCAGAGATGTAGATGATAAAGAAACGGATGAACTTTATGATGAAAGCCCTCAGAGGATGAGTGTTTAGCGACCTCGATAACTTGGTCCACCGAACCAATTCTCCATTTACCATATTTGTCAATTCCTTCCCCTTTCCGTCGAAGTTTCTTATGCAGCAGATAGAAAGCTATGACGGAGCCAAGGACCCCCTAGATCACTTGGAATCTTTCAAGACCTTGATGCACCTTCAAGGGGTAGCGAACAAGATCATGTGTAGGGCCTTCCCCACTATGTTGAAGGGTCTTGTAAGGATTTGGTTCAACAGGTTGACGCCTAACTCCATCAATAATTTCAAGGAGCTAAGTGCCCAATTTGCTTCACACTTTATCCAGGGGCATAGGTATAAGAAGTCTACTGTGTGCCTAATGAGCATTAAGCAATGGAAGGATGAGACACTGAGGTCTTATATAGCCCGCTTTAACAAAGAAGCACTTTCAATTGATGAAGCTGACGACAAGATACTGGTAGCCGCATTCACAAATGGATTGTGGAAAGGTAAGTTTCTATTTTCCCTATATAAGAACGACCCAAAGACTAGATCAGATGTGCTTTACAGAGTGACCAAATACATGAATGCGGAAGACACACTTTTGACCAAAGCGGAGAAACCCAAGAAGAGAGAAAGACAGGAAGACATGCAGCAGGACAGAGAGCGGAAGATGGCAAGAACTGGAGAACGAAGGGAGGACAGGCACTTTAAGCCCCCCGCGGGGAAATTCAAGAGCTTCACTCTGCTAACTGCCTTGATCGACCAAGTTCTGATACAAATTAAGGACGAAGGAGCCCTAACCTTTCCTAGAAAGCTAAAGGGTGATCCCGATAAGAGGTCTAAAGACAAATACTGCCATTTCCACTATGACCATGGTCATGACACAGTCGACTGCTACGACTTGAGGCAACAGATCAAATCCCTCATCAGGAAAGGGAAGTTATAGAAGTTCGTCAGCAGGAAGAGACCAGATCCACCTCAAGAGCAGCCTCCCTGACGGGACAACGAACATCCAAGGTTGCCCCTAAAAGACATAAGGAAGAACGTGGGAGGCACAGCGGCCACCGGCTCGTCCAAAAAAGCACGAAAAACTTACCTCAAGATGGTTCAGAACATCTAGCTAATGGGCTTTGCCCCGAAGATGGTGCGAATCGACAACCCCATTATTGGATTCTCGGAAGAAGATGCTCGACGTCTTCACCACCCGCATGATGATGCGTTGGTTGTTAGCATTCAGGTAGGGGACTACAACACACATCGGGTCTTGGTTGACAACGGGAGCTCCACAGACATCCTCTACTACCCAGTGCTCTAATAGATGCGGATTAACAGAGAACGTCTAGTCCCAACCAACGCTCCACTTGTTAGGTTTGGGGGAACAAAAGTATACCCCCTCGGCGTAGTCATATTGCCTGTGACAGTCGGAGATTATCCCTAGCAAATCACTAAAGATGTTACATTCCTTGTCATCAATTGCTTGTCTGCCTACAATGCTATCCTAGGATGACCTACCCTCAACTCGTGAAAGGCTGTAGCTTCAACCTACCACTTGATGGTTAAATTCCCCACTGAATATGGAGTAGGGGAAGTGCGAAGAGATCAAATAGCTGCACACAAGTGTTATATTACGATGTTAGAGATGGACAACTATTTACAGACCATGAACATAGAAGAGCAATGGACGGTGGCGGAGCCCGTAGAAAAACTCGAGGAGATACCTCTCGACGGCTCCAGGCTAGACCAAACCACAAGGATCGGCACCCTCACCAGTCCGATGGTTCGCCTGGCGCTCGCAACTTTTCTTAAAGAGAACCGGGATGTATTTGCCTGAAGCCATGAAGACATGCTAGGAATTAACCCTGCAATCATGGTACATAGTCTGAATGTGCCACCTTCTTTTCCACCTATCCGTCAGAAGAAGTGGGTGTTCGCCTAGGAATGAGACCAAGTAATAGCAGAAGAAGTCAGCAAATTACAAGAGGTAGGCTTCATCAAAGAAGTATATTATCCCGATTAGTTGGCAAATGTGGTAATGGTCAAGAAAGCCAACGAGAAATGGAGAATGTGCATAGATTTCACGGACCTGAACAAAGCTTGCCCAAAGGATAACTACTCTCTCCCATGAGTTGACATCCTAGTAGACTCCATTGCCCAGCACCAGCTATTGAGCTTCAAGGACGCCTTTTTCGGTTATAACTAGATCCGAATGGACGAGTCGGATCAGGAGAAAACTTCATTTGTTACCAGCCAAGGCCTCTTCTATTACAAAGTGGTGCTGTTCGGCCTCAAGAACGCAGGCTCTATGTATTAGAGGCTCATGAACAAGATATTTACAAACCAGATCGGGAGGAATGTTCAAGTCTACGTCGACGACATGCTAGTAAAGAGCTGAAGGGAGGAGGACTATTTGGAGGATCTCATGGAAACATTCGACACCTTTCGCTCTTACAACAAGAAGCTCAACCCGAGTAAGTGTGCGTTTGGGGTGACGGCGGGATAGTTCTTAGGGTTTATGGTGTCTCAAAAAGGTATCAAGGCTAACCCGGACAAGATTAAGGCCATAGTAGAGATGACCCCCCCCCCCCAAAGAATGTAAAAGAAGTACAAAGTTTAAACAGCAAGGTCGCTGCCCTGAACAAGTTCATGTCAAGGGCAACGGATAAGTATCTACCCTTCTTCCGTATGCTGAAAAAGTCTTTTGAGTGGACGGTCAAGTGTCAGCAGGCGTTCGAGGATCTAAAGGCCTACCTCTCTTCCCCACCGTTACTAAGTCCTTCACAACCTGGGGAAGAGCTCTTCCTCTATTTGTGCATCTTCCTGACAGTCGTCAGCATGGCCTTAATCAGGGAAGAAGCCCATGTACTACACTAGCCGGGCACTTCGTGGTGCAGAAAAAAGGTACCCGCCAATGGAAAAGCTCACCTTTGCTTTGGTTATGGTAGCTCGCAAGCTCAAACTATACTTCCAAGCCCACACGGTGATTGTCCTAACCGACAAGCCCTTACGGCGGGCAATAAGCAACCCTAAAGCTATCGAGCGATTGGCACTGTGGGTAATAAAGTTGAGTGAGTTTGATATTCAGTACCGCCCGCGTATTGCCATCAAGGGAAAGATCATCATTGATTTCATAGCGGAGTTCACCAATGAGGAAGACAAAGGGGCAGATGAGTGTCCTTTATGGAGCATACATACAGATGAATCGTCTAATAGATAGGCTGATGGAGCAGGTATCGTGCTTCTTTCTCCAAAAGGAGACAAGATTGAATGTATGGTTCACCTCAACTTCCCTACCACCAACAATGAAGCGGAGTACAAAACTCTATTGGCAGAACTTGATCTCGCCAAAGCAGTAGGGGCTGCAAGTGTGGTTATTCATTGCGAATCCTAGGTCTTCACAAACCAAGTAAACAGGGATTACGAATGTAAGGGTGAAAGGATAAAGAAGTACCTGGAGCAAGTAAGGAGAAGGGTGGATGACCTGTAGGCCAAGATTGTTCAAATCCCCAGATGAGAGAATGAGCAAGCCGATCGCCTTCCCAAAGCCGCTTCAGCAGAACATATGATCATCCTTGACAATGTACTTTCCTTTGTTCAGCTTTTTCCACTAATAGATTCTGTCGATGTGCAGGAGATAAGTTCTGAAAAAAACTGGACCATGCCATTAGTCTTCTACTTGAAAAATGGCATGTTACATGATAGGAAGGAAGCTGCAAGAAAGTTGAAGGTCCAAGCAGTGTGATTCGTTATGATAAAAGACGTCTTGTACAAGAGAGGCTTCTCCCGCCCATGCCTAAGGTGTTTAGGCCCTGAGGAAGCAGACTACGTCATGAGAGAAGTCTACAAAGGGATCTACGGAAACCACTTAGGGTCACGATCGTTAGTACACAAACTGATTCGAGCGAGGTATTACTAGCCCACCATGCAAAAGGATGCCCAGACTTATGTCAAAACCTGCAACAAGTGTCAAAGGTTTAGCAACGTCATCAGACAGCCATCCAAAGAGTTGACCCTGATGATAGCCTCATGGTCATTTACTCAGTAGGGATTAGACATTATGGGACCATTCTCGATAGCGGTGTGACAGTTGAAATTCCTTATAGTTGGCATAGATTACTTCACAAAGTGGGTAGAAGCTAAAGCCCTGGCAACCATTACAGAGAAGAACGTGCAAAGCTTTGTCTAGAGGTACATCATCTGCAGGTATGGGATCCCTAGAGTCCTAGTCTTAGACAATGGGAAACAATTTGACAACGACTCCTTCTGGGATTTTTTATCGTAGTTGGGGATAAAAAACCACTACTCCTCCCCTGCCCACCTTTAAGCTAACGGACAGGTTGAAGTCACAAACCGATCTTTGCTTAAAATTATTAAGACTCAGCTCAAGGGGGCAAAGGGTATATGACCTGAAGAGTTGCCAAGCATACTATGGGCGTATAGGACAACACCAAGAACACCTACCGGAGAGACACCATTTTGGCTAACATAAGGGAGCGAGGCGGTCATTCCAGCTGAGGTCGGGCTCATAAGCTATAGGGTGGACAGCCATGATGAAAGTAAAAACGACGAGGCTATGTTTTTACATCTCGATCTACTAGACGAGGTCAAGGCAACAGCCGAACAAAGACTCACACAGTACTAGGACCTCATGGCCAAGCACTATAACTCCCGGATCAGACACATAGACTTTCAGGTTGGAGATCTCGTTTTGAGGAAGGTAATGGGCACCGCTAAAGACCCTACCCAAGGGAAGCTCGGGCCCCAACTAGAAAGGACCTTACAGAATCACGTCATGGCAAAGGAAAGACACCTACCACCTAGAGACACTAGACGAACGGAAGTTGCACCATCCATGGAACACCGAGCACCTACGGAAGTACTACTAGTACAACTGATAGCGTGGAGAGCAACACTCTTCATTTTCTAGTTTACTTTAGTTAATTTTAGCTACACTCCTCAGTTTTCCAGTTTACCTTAGTTAATTTTTGCTACAATACTTTTTAAGCCCAAAGGGCAGGTCTTTTTCTTTAGAGAACAACTTTTCTACGAATGCATGGTTTATCATAATAAGAGGAGTTTATTCAGATATGACTAATGTGTTTTTCTACAAAATATTATCAAGTCCACAAGTGGGCAAGTTTATTAGTAAGTCCATAAAGTGGACGAGTTCATTCGAGGAGGATGAATTATAATTAGTCTATAAAGTGGACGAGTTTATTAGTAAGTCCATAAAATGGACGAATTCATTCCAGGAGGATGAATTATTATTAGTCCATAAAGTGGATGAGTTTATTAGTAAGTCCATAAAATGGACAAGTTCATTCCAGGAGGATGAATTATTATTAGTCCATAAAGTAGATGAGTTTATTAGTAAGTCCATAAAGTGGATGAGTTCATTCCAGGAGGATGAATTATTTCCCATAAAGTGAATGAGTTTATTAGTAAGTCCATAAAGTGAACGAGTTTATTCCAGGAGGATGAATTACTATTAGTCCATAAAGTGGACAAGTTTATTAGTAAGTCCATAAAGTGGATGAGTTCATTCTAGGAGGATGAATTATTACTATAGTCCACGAAGTAGACGAGTTTATTATTAAGTCCACAAGTGGACAAGCTCATCCTACAAAAGTGCTCTAATATTAGTCCACATGTGAACGGGTTCATCCTGTAAGGGTGCTTTGATATTACCAAGTTCACAAGTGGACGAGTTTACTAAGAGGACGGATTGAAATTGTTTAAACCCACTAAGTGGACGAACTCAAAATGGATGAATTAAAATCATTAAGTCTACAAACTAGATGAGTCTAGGCCATGAGGATGCCTTGAGGCTATAAAGTCCATAGGAGGACGAGTTTGTTGTGGACGGGTTCATCTGAGTACAAAAATTTCCTTGCATACAAGCATAAGAAATGGACATACACATGCCAACAAATAAAAAGCAACACACATATAGCGACAGATGTAAAATGCCATAGATAAAATAAAGTCTTTACAATAAAGCCCAAAAATAGTAGGGCACTTAATATTTTTTGAAAAATAGACTAAATGTACAGAAAAAATAAAAAACTAAGTTAGAAGATCTTGAGTGACGAAAGTTGAAGGGTTCTCATCATTCTTCAAAAAGGGTCCTGGGCATCTTAAGTAGGGGAATCTTCAACGGTCTGAGGAACAGTAGACAGGGTCAGAGAAGTGATGGAAGGGTCGGCAGCAGGCTGTGCGAGGATGAAGCTATCATCCTTTGGGTCAGGCTCTGACTCGGTAGAATCGTTGCTCTCCCTAACGGTTGTATCGCTAGCAGGTGTTGACGACAATGGCTCGTCCATGGTAACCTTGGATAAATCCAAGGTTAGGTAGACGGACTTGACCTGTTTAAGGTAGTCCTCAAACCTACTACCATAGTAGACGGCGCAAGAATCGATAAATGTTTATGAAGCTTTGAACTCCTTTATGGCGTTAGCTCTAGCCGTCTCCACCTACCAAAGTAAGGCCGTTAGCTCTTTTTCCACTATTGCCTTAGCCTCCTATATCTTCACCTTCTGACGGCCCTCCTCTTCCAACTTCTCCCTTAACACCTTCACCTTCGTATTTAAAGTGCGAAAGGCGTCCTTATATTAATCCTGTTCATTCTTTAAGTTTGCATTATGCTTCCTTAATTGGCTGACAACCCCCTCCTTAGTGATGCATTGGCCCTGGAGCGCCTTCTCTGTGTCCCACATTCAATGTTAATCAAGAGGACTCCTACAAGGAAAGGATTCTGCAAAATACATTCATAGGGACTCCTACAAGGAAAGGACTTCCAAACCAAGGAATAGATGTCAACCCTTTACTACTAGAAAAATACCAAAACCCTCATAAACCAAGGTACGCATAATTTGCCCCAGTTCTGGCACTCTAGAGTTGTGAAAAGTTCTAACTTGACCCTCGGAGGGTATTTGGCCGGCACTATATTGGTGCTCTCTGTTAGGTTTTCTCTTTTTGTTGTGCAAGTACTATTTCGAGCGTGCAAGGACTGTGTGGCTCATTGGTGATTTTTCGACATCATCACAATGAGTCCCAGAATGGTTACAATCTATGGTATCCAAAAAAGAAAAAAGAAAAAAAAAATTTTGATACAATCCAAGCTCAAGTATCCTACGTTATATTCAACTTTCCCTTTCATTTCATTTGTACCCAATCTGAAAGACTAAAACTACATATCAATGGGTTTGATTTTTTGGATCAATTATTTTAGTATTAAGGGACTTATGCCTGTAAAATATTTTTTGTAATTTTTTTACTATTCTATTAGCCATGTAAGTGGATCAATTAGTTTAGTATTAAGGGATTTATGCCTATAAAATATTTTTTGTAATTTTTTTACTATTCTATTAGCCATGTAAGTAATAAACTAACGGAAGTTAAAAAATAGATTGATGTTGCTCATTTTTAAAACTTAAAAGACCAATAGTGTTCATTTGAAACTTGAATGACCAATTATGTTTACAGGGTAAACTTTAGAGACCAATAATATAATTTCGTTTAAAATTTTTTAGAGCTTAATGGATTATTGAAGCCAAGTTGCAAAAACTTCAAGCCTTTCTGTAAAATAATTCACCCAGTTTGTTCTTATCGATTAGATTTCAAATATCACATACATGTAATAATTAGGATTTCCTTTTATACAAGATTAGAATATAATTATAAATTTTAATAATTGAGTAATTTATCCTTTCTAAATGAGCCAAGATAGCCCTCTACTTTGAAGATTAACAGCAAAATGCCTATTTCATGTTTATTCATGTACATTTTTTTCACTAGATTCAACTTCTTTGAATTGTCGCATAAAAGAAATTTACAATTGCTAGGGTCAATCTTTCACACTATTTTGCAATCCTTTTTGTCCAAAATTTTCTTGAGAGGCATGTGGGTGCTTAGTAGCTAGTAAACAAAAGAGATTCCTATGAAGTAAAGCCGTCAACTCAAATTGACTTAGATAGTTGTTTTACTAAGTAATTTGACTATTCTTCTCCAAATCTATTTTACTGATTTGGACAACGAAGATGCTTATGAGGTTTCATCATCTTTCGCAATTTGGCTAACCCTTCGCTTCAAACATACCATAATAAGTTTCTTTTGTTTAAGGGACGCCTTACTATAATTCTATTGCTAGAAATTAAAATTTATGGTCCATACTGTGTATAGTTTTTCTTCTCCTGTAATTTCTAAGTTAATAAAAATCTAACTTTGATTACAATTCAAATTCTATCTTAATTTGATTACAATCCAAATTCTTCATCTAATCATTTATTAAAATTCCCTTTATTAAAAAACAGCAACATACTACACCTGCAAAAATTTATAGATATAATTTTGTTATTATCAACTTTTCTTCTATGACTTTATCACTTTTTTGGATAAAGTTATGTTGAGTTTAACTAATTCCTATTTGGATAACTTTAAACTTCTAAGTTGATTATAAATTTAAAAATATATATGTCTGTCCTATTTACTTATTGCCATTCACGTTTACTTAATTCTTCATCTAATCATTTATTAAAATTCTTAATTAAAAAAAGCAACATACTACACATTTATTAAAAAATAGTAACATACTACACATGCAAAAATTTATAGATATAATTTTGTTATTATCAACTTTTCTTCTATGACTTTATCACTTTTTTTGATAAAGTTATGTTGAGTTTAACTTCTTCTTGTTTGGATAACTTTAAACTTCTAAGTTGATTATAACTTTATATATATATATATATATATATATATATATATATATATATGTCTATCCTATTTCCTTATTGGCATTAGCGTTTACTTACTTTTTATTTTATTTTTTTACTTACATTACGTTCAATGACCATATGACAAAATTTTTTTTTTTTTTTATAAACATAAATCTTAAGTTAATTCTTTTTTGCTTATAATTTCTAGAACGATTAGAAATTTAAATTCCTTACAATTGAAAATTCTCTCTCTCTCTCTCTCTCTCTCTCTCTCTCTATATGTATATATACATATATATAATCTTTTTAAGTGTATTTTTATATATTCTTTGGCACTACTTCTTCTTCTTCTTCTTTTCTCTCCCCCATTATCAATAATTATCATTCTCTTACAATTTCTATGTTGTTTAGAAATCTAACTCTCCTTTGTTTGTTTGTTTATTTATTTTTATTTATTATTTATTACTAAGGCAATTTGATGTTTGTGAAATCCATAGTAAAAGTCTTTATCAAACCTACCATCCAAACTATTACAGGTATGTATTTCTCTTCTTTGTTTTTGTTTTTGTTTTTTGTTTTTTTTAAGGTTTTGCTTATGAGTCATAAATGCAATTTTAAATCCATGAAATCTATTATATAAACCTCTATAAAGGTTATTTAAGAATTATCAAAATTTGTATTCTCTCCTACAACAACAGTTCTATTTGTATTTGTGTTATATTTATATGTGTGTTATTAGATTAAATTAATTTTCTTGAGAAGTAAAATTTTTATGTTACTATATCTCATTTTTATTTTTGTTGTTAATAATATTATATGTGTGCGAAGGAAATTATTATGAGTATGTAACTTTTTTTATTATTTTAAATTTCACTATAATTAATTTTTATTTTGGTTTTTACAAATATCAATATCCATATCTATATTTATCACCCACAACACATTTGAATAGTATTCATGATTTTTTTTTTTTAACATAGCATGTTATAAATATCAACAACATATTCCTTCACAAGATTGCTATTAGCAAGTACTATTAAATCTACATCATGAAAAGGAATTCACATCTTAATATGATCATGCAACTATTTGCTTGAACTAATAATTTTTTCTAACAATTATCTTTATCCTTTTTATCCATTAAGACTCCTTTAATATTAAATCTTCATGACTCTCCACTCATTTTTAAGGAGACCTCGTTTAGATGAAAGAGGCCATTAGTGTATCAAAACATAACTCTAAATAAAGGTTTGAAAAACAAAATACCATGTAGTCTATACTCTTCAAGTGCATAACACATTTTAGATGTACTACAAATATTCTGGCAAATGAAAAACCTTTGGTTAAGTTTCCTTAGGTTTTTAATTATTAAATTCAGGAATTGTTTTCATATAAATATGTTGTGTGATTGTTTTAATCCAAAGAACAATACTTTATTTACAATTTATAAGATCTAGACTCAAGTGATTATCAATTTGTTATTTTTCAATAAAATTATTCCAAAAGTTTATAACCAAAACCGTGCAACGCACGAGAGTAATGCTAGTATATAGATAAAACCGAAACCTCTAAAATTCCCACAATTTTTCACATCATCATTTTTATTTTTTAAACTAAATAGTGAGAGAGTCCTAATAGGAGACTCTTTCTCTTTTTTCCTTAATCCTAAGATTTTTATTTTTTATTTTTAGGTGAGTCTTTTTTTTTTTTTTTTTTTTGAAACCTAAAGTGAGTCCTTTAAAAAAAAAAAAAAAAAATTCTAACGTGTGGTCTTTTTTAAAGCTAAATAGTGATAGAGTCCTAACATGAGTCTCTCCCTCTTTTTTCCTTAATCCTAAAGTTTTTTTTTTTTTTTGGGAAACCTATAGTGAGTCCTTTAAAAAAAAAAAAAAAAATCTAATGTGTGGTCTTTTTTAAAACTAAACAATGAGAGAGTCCTAACAGGAGTCTCTCTCTTTTTTCCTTAAACTTAAATTTTTTTACATTTTATTTTTATTTTTATGTGAGTCTTCCTTTCTTTCTTTCTCCTTTTTTTTTTTTTTTTTTTGGAAACCTAAAGTGAGTCCTTTTTAAAAAAAAAATAATAATTCTAACGTGAGGTTTAATTTAAAAAAATTATAATTATTCTTTTAATCCTAATTCTAACGTAAGTCTCTCAAAAAGTCAAAAATTTCGGTTTTATATTATATATAGATAATAATAATGATGTGACAAGCTCTAAGGATATGAGAATGCAATTTGAAGATCTACTGTCAAGATAACATAGATTAGATTGGTGGTGGATAGTAGATTTAATTGCAGTTAAGTATTATGTGAAGTTATCACCATAGAATAGCCCATGCCGGAATGTGTTATGTGGAACCAATGATATGAAAGAAAAAGAATTTTTCTAAACATTGAACAAAAAATTACTTATTTTCATTTATTTTCAAGTTATACATTTTTTAAAGTTAAGTCAAACCTTAAGCAAAATAAGTACTTTTAATTTTTATTTAACTATTTCGTGCATTGCATGAGTTAGTGACTAGTTGTTGTTATTATTATTATTATTACTTATTTTTTATGGTTATATAAACATAGTATTAAAAGTAAAAATTGTTCCTTTTTTTTAAATTTTTTTGAGAAGCAAGTAAAAATTGTACTTAAGAAAATAAACTATATAACTTAACTATCAAATTAAGCATTTTTATGGGGTTTTGTTGTTGTTGTTGTTGAGAGAGTTTCAACTTATAGCGTCCACTTTTGATGATAGCTCTTTATCATCAAATGAAGATACCAATCAATTTTTAGTGTAAGCAGGAATTGAACCCCAAATATCTTATTCAACTATCATAAATTTTACTAGTTGAACTAACTAGAATTCATATTTCTATGTTTTTTTGAGATAGGTAATTAGTGTTGGAGAGGGGGGGTGGGATTCAAATCTAGATATTAAGACTATTAAAAAAATGTCATTATCACTAACGTATCACTTGAACTCCTAAATATTTCCAACTTTTACTTAAAAAAACCTATTGAATTAAATATAATAGATAAAATCATAAATGTGTGTGAAAAGAATAAGTAAATTAAGTAATTTGTAAATAAGTTCTTACTATTCAACAAGAAAATAAACCAAACTTTAATTATGAAATTTAATTTGGTGATAATCTCAAGTTCGACTCTTGTACAAAATAAATTTTTTTTTCTTTTAAGAATACTAAGTATTTTTAACACACACACATGGGGAGAGGGAAGAAGATTTTTTTAAAGAAACTTACAGTGGTGTATATCCAAAAGGGTTTAACTCTTAAATACACAGTACAAACTTTTAATATATCACTTAGCTCAACTTGTTTACCACCTTAGCAAATGATAATATGGAGTCCTTACCACCGCGCACTCTTGGTGTGGTAGTCACTCCACAAGTATAAATGCTTGTGGAGTGTGGGGGCCAAGGGCCGGAGTTCAAGTTTCCAGGAGGGAGATTCACACACATATACACTTAGATTAGGTTAGAATAAAAATTTTATCTTGTATAAAAAAAAATGGAGTCCTTTATTTAAAGGGAAAAAATAGAAGCATGAATTAATAAAACTCCATTCAAATATAAGGAAAAACGTTGGTTTTAATTCTTTATAAATAACATTATTTTTTAATAAGCTTTGAAATTTGCTCTCGAAATAAAATGTTTCAATTCAAATATGTTATAGCCCAATATAAAAAGGGTGATACTTCATGTTAGGTTTAGAAGTTGACAAATTCCATGACTTGTAATCTTGGAGTTTGTAACGTATCTATAGCATCAAATATCCAAGATGAAAAAGAATATGTAATTTAGACTACATTTCAATTGAGTCTTGATAGATCGAAGCAATTTTTTTTTTTTTTTTTGAGAAGTAATTACAGCATGTTGCTAATCCCGCAACTCGAACCCTTTCCCCCCTAAACCCCCAAGCACTTTATACATGGGGAGATGCCAATTCAGCTACAAGGCCTTTGGCAGATCGAAGCAATATTTTCGTCAAACCTTAGATCGAGTCTTGATTGGTTGAAGCACAGATCGAGTCTTGATTGGTTGAAGCACGCCTCTCAACACTTCTTATGCAAAAACTATTGAGAAATTTTATATGTAACTATTGATAATTTTTTTTTTTTAAATGACATTGTAACTCATGCTTACGAATAAAAAAATTTAGCAATGATGATTAGTTAGTCTTACCTTGGTGAATGTGATGGTGGTCATCTCTATTTTTGCACTGAGTCTTGTTAATGGGTCACTGCAACAAAATTAAAAAGATAAAATAAAATAAACAACACAAAATTAGACTATAATTAAAAATTAATTTAGACTTGATATGAAAAACTAAAATAAAAATAGATCTTTGATCTTTCCTCTCTTTTTTTTTTTTTGCCACTTGATTTTATCATTATTGAATAAATTGCCCTTGACCATATAGATCATGGGTTGGTAGGAGAAAATGGGCAAATGCCCCTTTCCAAAAAAAAAAAATTCAGAATTTTGTCCCATTTTCCAAACTAATTAGGAAAATGTTCTTATTTTGAAACTCGAGTTATAAAAAAAAAAAATCTAAAGCTCTATAGTGGCGTTTTAAGGAGTCTATAGTGATGTTTTAAGGATCTATAGTGACATTTTGTAACTCAATCTCCACGAAGTCGAGTTACATGCAATTTTTTTTCTTTTTTTTGCCTATAACTCGATTTCAAGGAGCTCGAGTTTCAAAACGCCACTATTTGTCCTTAAAACGTTACTATAAGCTATTTAAAAACACTATTATAGGGCTTAACTCGATTTTGAGAAAATCAAGTTTCAAAAGAGAAATATTTTCCTAATTAGTTTGGAAAAGAAAACAAAATGCTAGATTGTTATTTTAAAAAGGATAGGCCAATTTTTTTCTTGGTTGGCAACTAGGCATGGAAGTACATGCCACTTAATCCAGTGCCAGCCATTAGGCTAAACTATTTAAGCCCATTTATTTGGTTCTTAATTGAAGGGTATGACGTGTACAAGCTGTTAACAGCTGCTATCTGCTTATTATAAGCATAGGTGATAGGACCCTCGTGCCTTTAATACTTTTGTTGTACGCATTGCATTGCCTTACACTTCTATTCAGATTGTTGGATGAATTCAATCTGTGCGGCTGTCTTTATTAACTTCACATCCTATTATTTATGGCGTTTCCTTTTCCAAGATAGAACCCGAAATTGTACGCTGCATTCGGTGTATTATCTTCGTTTCATTTGGCACATAAAATCTCTATTTATGTGATAAAGGGATGTAGTACGCTAAGTATATAGAATAATTTTTAAATATAGATAATTATCTAATAATATTACTTTTTTTGTTGCAAGAAGAAGACCTTTCTTACTCTGCAAATATGGAAGCTCAGAATATATTTAAGAGTACTGTGTTAGAGATATTATAAATTTCATTATACTATAAAACTTATATGCATGACACATGACACTGATTCTACAATATAATTTAAATATTAATTTATTTTGTTATTGAAGTCTACGTCTACTAATCAATCATATTTTGTACTAAAATGTAATTTTAGCAAAAATTTTTTTTTTTATATATATTACCTATAAATGTTACATGGGTTATAGTGATAGCTCAATTTTTTAATGGTATTTTTTATATTATCTCATGTATTTTATTTGAATATTAACTTCACCTCCTTAACTTTCTACGTATCTCAAAAATAAAAAATAAAGATGTCACACAAGGCAACCAAACACATGTTACTAGTTGTATTCATAGATAAGGACCTCCAACTTCCCCTCTCAATTGTGTCCACAATTTTTTATGAGGTTGAAAATGTGTCCACACTTCCATAAATATAGTAAATGAAAATACTTTTAACAGATCAAGGGCCGTTTTTTTTGGAGTGGGAAACTCTTGTATTCCCATCATTTTTTTTTACGTGCATCCCATATCGAAGAAGACTCCTTCCCTCCTTTGCCTTATAAGTGTAAGCTGAAGAGAAAGGAGTACCATCAGTTATTAAGGAGTACCATTAGTTATTAATAACTGATGGTACTCCTTTCTCTTCAGCTTACACTTATAAGGCAAAGGAGGGAAGGAGTCTTCTTCGATATGGGACTCACGTAAAAAAAAGATGGGAGTATAAGAGTTTCCCACTCCAAAAAAAGGGCCCCCACAGGAATCATAATAAGTATGATCATAACATAAAGTAGGACCACCTTTGTCCTAGTTTTACTAATATAGGCATATAAATTACGCCATTATTTCCTTTGCTTCTAATTCAAAAATTCTTCTTTTTGAAGTGATTGGCACTTCATTCTTAGCTTTAATTACTATTGGCTTAAGTGTGTAAGGAACAATTTTTGTTAAGTGAAAATCTAGGAAATGACATGGGTGGAAGTGGAATATATTCTTTATTTTCTTAGAAGAAAAGGTATTAATATACTAATTAATATTAAATGTTTGGGGGCTCAAGAATTTTTGTATAATAATTCATATAGTTTGCTACTTTGCTCTTATCAATTTTACGTATTTTTCAGAGAAAAGGTAATAATATACTAATTAATATTAAATGTATGAGGTCTCAAGAATTTTTGTAAAATAATTCACATAGTTTGCTACTTTGCTCTTATCAGTTTTAGTTGTCAAATATCACAAGGATGTTAATAATTAAGGATTTATTATACAATAATAATTGAGCAATTATTCTTCTGTCACATGAGCCAAGATAGCCCTCAAGTTTGAAGAATGATAGCAAATCTGCGTGTTGCATTTTTACTCATGAATATGTGTATATTTTTTACTAGATTCAACTTCTTTGAATTGCGCATAAAACAAAATTTACTAATCCATCATCCAATGGTTATGCATTCAGAGCAACATTAAACAATTGCTAGGGTCAATATTTCAGGCTATTTCGTAATCCTTTCTGTTTTCTTGAGAAGCAGGTGGGAGAATTAGTAGCTAATAACCAAAAGAGATTCATATGGAAGTAAAGCCATCAAATCAAATTGACTTGGATACTTGTTTTACTAATCAACTTCACTATTCTTCTTAACTTTCTTCTGTTACTTAGGGAAGTTTTATTTTATTTTTGGTGGGCACCTTTCTATTACTAGAAATAAAATTTTTTGTTGTCCATATACTCTATTCAATGCATACAAAAAAGGAAAAAGTTCCATATCATCATTACAATCGTGTGGCCTAAGTAAATGGATTAAATGTGCGCATGTGTACGTGGTTTTAAAAAAATAAAATAAAAAATGTCAAGAATTACAGAATAAGACCTCCTCCCAGACAGAAAGCTCTAATTTATTTTTAGAGAAGAGTCAAGATTAATGCCAGCTTGCCTTAGTTTCAGACAGAAGACAGCTTAAGAAGCAACCAGTGACCAAAGAGTTGAAAGGGAGAGAAGTAATTGATACAGTAGTAGGTGATTCTAACCAAACTTATAAAAAAGAAAAAAAAATATATTAACTTATATGAATTTATCAAAACAAGAAAGATTTATTGTAAATTTAATATATATATATATATGTATATTTTTTTTTTTTTGGGTGAGTGTAAATTTAAGAAGGTGAATGTATTAACTACAAAATATATATATATATATATATATATATATATATATATATATATATATAAGAATTATAGATAAGTTTGATTTATTCTAATCCTAGGCATGAATACATATAATCAAGAGTTATCTATCTTCTGTTGCAATGGAAATTCTGTTGCAGATAAGTTAGCTAAACTGGCTAAGCATGCTATTGTCCCCCAAATTTGGTTAGAGGACATCCATAGTGATGCAACATACCTTGTTAGTATTGACAAAAGTTTTCGTTAATGCAATAAAATCCCTTACTAATTTCTCAAAAAAAAAAGAATAAGAAAAAAAAAAGAGTTATCTATCATCCTATGAGCATTTACAGTAAAAAAGCTAAAAAATATAACTTTTAATAATTCAAAATACTACTTGATGGATTTTAATACCTCAATTTATAATACACTCAACATCAAAAATTTTATTTTAACATTTAACACATTAAAATAATATAAATAACACAATAAAATAATATATTCAACACAATAAATAACAATCACAATTATCAACACATTAAAAAATTATTTTTTTAACACCACACATTAAAATACTATTTTTTTTGAGTTTTAAAATTAATACTTTGCTATAGTACTACTCTTAAAATTATCGGTTGCTAAATTGACTTTTTAGTAAATTTAGTATCCTTATTGCAAGTGCTCTATAAAAAAAGAAAAAAAAATGAAAAGAGAGTTATCTATCTACTACTTAAATACTTATCTTATCGATTATCAAAAAATACTTATCTTATCAATCAATTCAAATAAAAAAGGAAAAACGGCAAATGTTTATTAATTTCATGAAAACCCTGGCAATGACATGGCAAATTGGCACTTAGCCAATGGCTATTACAGAGAAACCGGACCTAAACTTACCGCCTCACCGGACAGAGACCCCCCACCAACAAAAATCCACTAGTTAGAGTTTACCTTAACCTTTTCAAAAAAAAAAACGTTGTCTCCAAAATCCCAAATGAAATTATTGTAACAAAACCAGACATAAATGTCCAAATGCGCGTTACAGTACAGTACTGATCTGTTGTATTCCTATTCCAAACAGCAAAAATCAGAGAAATTATAGGGTCACATACTTTCGTACAATTTTTACTACAACTCGTTATATGATAAGTTGTGATTAGTTAGAACTAACACCCTCTAACCAATTACAAAGTTATACAAAAAAATCATAGTAACGTGTCCAATTCATTCCCTTTCGTCACTTCTCACGTTTTCATTTTGTCACTCAAAAGCTTTTTGCTTTTCATTTTCTCTTCTCTACTATTTCTCAGTTCACCGAATCTCTCTCCCACACACTTCTCTTTTTATATTTATAAATATATCCCACAAATTAGAAACCCCACAAACTCATAGATAAATGAGTTTACTGTACAGTTGTTGGTGCAGTTGATCTTTCAACCTTTTTTTTTTTACTTACAGATTTTGATAAAGGGAAGTGAACCCATTTGTTGGGTGCTGATTGGAGTTGTTTTTTATGATAATCTACGATCTAAAGGTTTGGTATTAATCAGATTTCGATTTGGGTATTGTTAGTTTTTTTTTTTTTTTCTTTCTTTCTTTTTTTTTTTTTTTTTTTTTGTGTGTGGAGATTATATGATATGTGTTTATGTGCATGACATGGAGTGGCTGATTAAAACATTAGGATTGGATTGGACACGTTGTTTATGTTGTTTTGTTTGAAGAAATTCATGTTGGTTATGTAAAAGGGTGCAATATATAAAATTTTTATACACAAATATTATTGCTGGGGTTGTTTTTGTAAGTAAGTTTTGGAATTTTGATGTATTGGGTGGAGAAAGTTTTTGTTTGGTAATGGATCAGGAGGAGGGTAAGTTACCGGGTCGGTTTGATCCGGGGACGAGTGTGAAGAATCCGAGAATTTTGGGTAATGGGGTGGTGTCTGAGGCCGTGAATTTAGTGAATTCAGAAGAGAGTGATACTGTGTGTAATTGTAATGAAAATAAGGGTTTGGAAGTATTGGGTGGTGATTTGGGATTGAGTGAGGTACAAATAAAAGGGCATGAGCAAGTGCTCAATCTGGAGGTGATTGATCATGGCGGTGGCAGTGAGGTACTCAGTCGAGTTGATCAAGTAACGAGTGAGACATCGATCAATTCGGTTGGTGGGGCTGCATCTGAGACTGTGGTTGTTATTAATTCGGATGAGGATCTGCGTGTTAGTAGAGATGAAAAGGGATCCGGAGCAAAAAGTAATGAATTGGGGTCGAGTAAGGTACCCACAAAAGAGGTGAAGAAAAGGGTGTTTGAGTTGGAGAAGAGTTCGTGCGTAATTGATGTGAAGTGTGGCAGTGGTAAAGGGTTTGCTGAGGATTGGGATGGGGAAAGGGTTTGTAGGATTTGCCATTTGAGTTCTGAGCAATCATCAGATGCAACGACATCAGTCACTGATAATGCTACTGTTGGTATTATGGAGGATTTAATTCAGCTTGGTTGTGGGTGTAAAGATGAGCTAGGCATTGCACATAACCAGTGTGCCGAGGCATGGTTTAAACTAAGAGGGAACAGGTAATTGTTTATTGTTTTTGTTAATGTTGAAATTTGAGTTGAAGATTGGAACATATACTATCGTATTATAAGAGTTTTCCTTGATAAGTGATAAAATTTTATAAGAAAGAAAGAAGAGTTTTAAAAAAAGTCCCATGATGATTATAATACTACTTGTCAATAAATTACAAATGAAAATTCAAATGAGCAATCAAATCCAAGAAAGAATTACACTGCAGGAGGGTTAATCTTTAGCTTCATAATCTTGATTTCAAATTTTTTTCTCTGCTGAATTTGGAATTCAAGTAAGGTCCATATACAGCCACCATAGTTATGAGGAAGAAGGTGGTAATCTCAAGCATTCTATACTCACGCTCACAATACATGAACTTTTTTCCTTGTTATCATCAGGATACTAAATATATAGTATTGGACTGCGTCATTTCAACCATCTCATTGAATATTAATAATTTGTTAGCAAGCAGTGAATTGTATAAGAGCATTTTAGGCTTAAGCTGAAGCTTGGTTCTTTGAGTTTCTTGGCTTTCTTTTCATCCAAGATTCAGTTCCTGCTCTCTTGGAGTTTATTTATGCTCTTAGTCTTAGACTTTGATCTTTGATTTCTGTTATTATTCTTTTTCCTTTCTTTTGTGTGGGGCTTTTCTTCTTCACTAACTGTTGAGCTGGGGCTTGGCCTATTAAAGTAATTTCTTATTTATAAAAGAAGCAAATGAGTTTTGTCACAGCTTCATCAGTCATCACATCAAAGTCATGGTTACATAGTCAATAGAATTCACTGTTGTAGATGGATTGTGATTCCAAATTGTACAGTTTTGATTTACTTATGTTGGATACAAAAGCACCATGCCACAATACA
This sequence comes from Quercus robur, assembly GCF_932294415.1. Lineage (NCBI taxonomy): Eukaryota > Viridiplantae > Streptophyta > Magnoliopsida > Fagales > Fagaceae > Quercus > Quercus robur. Next base: position 50,030,165 of record NC_065538.1, read on the forward strand.
GACACATTTTATTTTTATCTTAAGTTTTATGCCTATTTGTTACCCTATCATGAATAAAAGGGCCATTATCTTACTATAACACAATTTTACAATAGGCCTGTCTCTAATCTACATCAGGGGCTTTAAATCTCTAGTCTCAACTTATATAGGAGGTCACTTGGGAAGGCTACCAGATCTCATTAATCCACTGCTTCCCCTACTGTTTATTTATTCATTTTGACCTTATAGTCAGTGTGTATTCTGAAAGGAGTTCACATTGTGTGTATGTGCATAAATATAATCTCTTTTTCAACTCTTCAATCACATTTTGCAAATATGTATTCTCAGTTGAAGTGCTATTGTGCGTGCTTCAAGCAGATTTGTTCTCATATCATTCTCACAAAAAATGCATTGCTCCTTCAATATGCACTGTTCTATGTAGTGTTTGATACGTTTTTACATATGGCAATAACCGATGGTAATTTTGATCCCAAGACAGTAAAAATTGGCATGCAGAAGATACTTGTCTAATATGGTAACCTATAATGTCAAACTTCAAGTACATTTAGGTGCATAAAAGGGGGCCATAATTATGAAATGGATAGTGGGGAAAATTGTTTGCTGAAGAATGTGAACTTGCAAGTTCCTGAGTTTTAAGGTAGTTCTATGGTTGAATGGTGTATCCTGAGATTAGTACAAAGTCCCAGCCCTAAACAGAATTCTTGTCAAAGTGCTTTTGAACAAGTTCCTAGCATCAGGATTCACAATTTATGTAGATAACTTTCTTTCTTTCGTTTGTGCAGATTGTGTGAAATTTGTGGGGAGATTGCCAAAAATATTACTGGTATTGGGGATAATGGATTTATGGAGGAATGGAATGAAAGTAGATATACAGGTGTCAGCAGTAATTCCTCAGACAGGAGTGGAGGATGTTGGCGGGGACAGCCATTTTGTAATTTCTTGATGGCATGCCTGGTAATAGCTTTTGTACTTCCATGGTTTTTTCGTGTAAATATGTTCTAGTATATGGGTTTGAATAAAATTAAGAGGTTCTTCCTGTGCATCATCATGTGGATTCTGGCATACTTTTGGTATGACATATAGCCTTAAGCTTTAATAGGACCATGCTCTAAAAGACATGCTCTGTGAATATAGTAGGGTCCTTCATATAAAAGCCCTGAAGTTTTGAGGCATCAAATTACAAAAGTTGCAACATTTACAAGCAGCAGATTGTGCAGTTCCTTATTGCTTTGCCGTTAGTGTAGCTGGTAATGTGCCAGGAATTAATTCCTCATTATTTCTTCCAGCTAAAGTATTGGGTTTTTCCATAAATTTCATGTTTGAAGGCTGGAAAATTGTTTAGGCCACTATTTGGATGCGTTCTTTTCTTTCTTGCTCTCTTTCTTTATTTTTATTTTTTTGTTTTTGAGTTTTCAGTGTTCTATTCATTGCAGCTCCATTTGACATGTTATCATGTTTGGAGAGCCTCCATTGTATACATGAAAGTTATGACATTTTTGGATCATACTAGCAATAAAAAGCAGTGATTTTTTTGGTCTGCATATATCCTCTCCATTGTTCTGGACTTAATTCTGATATAGTAATTTGATTATTCAGTTTTACCTAGCAGTAGTGTGAGTGAGAAATTTGTTAATAAGCACTGATAAGCTCTAACTCAAATGACATTTTCTTTCATTATAAAGAATGAGATGGAAGGTGAGGCCTTTGAAGGCAAAACCAACTGGATGTGCACGTAACTTATCAATTAAAAAAAATTGTTGAAAAGCTAAAGGGAATGGCATTTTCATGAAAGTACATATTTAGGTGCAAAGATCAAGTTAGATTCGGTTTGATTCTAACATGACAATTGAATTAATATAGATTTTTTAAGTTCTGATACTATTAGATTGATAAATGTAACTTTCAAGAGTCATGTACATATATGTTTGGTGCAAAGACAAAAGTTGAATCTGTTTGTTCTGGCATGGTTTTTGAATTAATGTATATTTTCAGTTACTGTTAGTATTAGATTGCCAAATGTGTAACTTTCGGGAGTCATGTTATACGTATTTGATCTATTCATGACACAGAAAGTTGATCCTTAAAAGTGTGATTATAACTAAACCAGAATTTTCAATACCCCAATTTTATCTTCTTCTTTCTTCTTTTATTCAATTGTTATAAAAAGTGGGAAGCGGCATTAAATTACAGGTTGTTGGCGATACCCAAACATTAACTTGATTACCAAACTCTAGGAAATCTATTGGCAATGGGACAGGTAAGCTGTGGGTTGGGTTAAAGGTATTTGTCATCTCTAAAGAGGTGGCTTAAAAATTAATGAGGTTGAGATTAAACAAAAAGAGGAGGGACAATTGTGGGTTTTTTTTTTTTTACAAGATATAATTTCTACTCTAGCCTAATTTAAGTGTATATGTGGGTGAAATTCCCTCCTAGATATTTAAACCCCGGCCCTTACCCCCACACCTCACAAGCATTTATATTTGTGGAGTAACCAATGCATGGGTTGGGTTAAAGGTATTTGTCATCTCTAAGGAGGTGACTTAAAAATTAATGAGGTTGAGATTAAACAGAAAGAGGAGGGACAATTGTGAATTTTTTTTTTTTTTTTTTTTTATACAAGATATAATTTCTACTGTAATCTAATTTAAGTGTATATGTGTGTGAAACTTCCTCCTAGATACTTAAACACCGGCACTTGCCTATATGTGTGTGAAGCTCCTTCCTAAATACTTAAATACCGGCCCTTACCCCCCACATCCCACAAACATTTATACTTGTGGAGTGACCACCGCACTAAGGGTGTGCGGTGGTAGGACAATTGTGAATGTTAAAAGAGAGAAAACAAGTGTTAAAGTCACCTAATATGTGGTTAATATGTTGACAACAAGGAAAGAAATCACACAATTTATTATCTAGCACTACAAATCCACCTACAAGAAAGAAAGAAAGGAAAACGAGAATATTTGAGGAAGAATAAGAAACTATCTAATTAGATTTGCACATGCATGCACCATCACCTGCTTGTACTTTAATTCCTACCATCAAAATATAAAATTTTGGATTCTTCAAATAAGGTAATGGTCATTATGTAAACTGCAAAGAAGATGTACTTGTAAAAAATAATATTCAAAATTCTAATAAATTTATTTTGCTTAACTAGCATATAGTAAGTAGTACTACAAATCACCAGCCTGGCAACCTAACTCTCTGAAGAAAAGGTTTCTCACAAAAAAAAAAAAAAAAATGCTTTGAAGAAAAGAAACAAACTGAATACTATTAAACTCTCTAATGAAATAATAATAATAATGTTGCCATGCAATTCCTAAGAAATATAGAATACTACTCTCAGAAACGACCACCCCTCAATGCAAGCACAAGATGAAGCACAGAGCCACCCTCGATTTTGTAATCTCGAACTGTTTTCTCGTCTGCAATCTGCTTGCCTCCATAAATAAGCCTTTGCTGCATAGGAGGAATCCCTTCTTTTTCCTGAACACGCTCCTTGATCCTTTCAATGGTATCATTCGGCTCAACGTTGAGTTCAAGCTCTTTGCCTGTAAGAGTTTTCACCAAGATCCTTGTTCCTCCTGCAAGCCTTAAAACCACATTGATCTGATTGTAGTCTTGGATGTTATAATCAGCAAGAGTATGACCATCTCTTAAAGTTGTACTGCCTTGAAAAATCAGGCAAAGTTTTTCAAGAGTGACACCTTCTTTTTCTTGAATCATGGCCCTGATGTTTTCAATGGTTTCTGTGCTCTCAAACTCTAGAAGGCTATTCTCCCCCTTAAGGTTTCTCAAAAAAATCTGCATCTTCTTCTTCCTAGAGAGTAGAGACCGAGAAAACTTATAGAAAAATATGAGGTTTTGATCGTTTATATAAGGCTGAATCTATGTACTACTCATAGTAGGAGTAGGAATTCGTTTCCATGTGTAGTTGTGTTGTGTGTTACTAGTCTTTGTCATCAAGAGTCAAGTGGGCCTTGGACAAAACTTTTCCCAAATTGGATAGGAATGGCAAAATTCGTGTTTTTAGGTGCCTACGGGCTATGGTCACTATGGAAAAATAAATATTGGTAACCTTTTTTTAAGAATCTAATTAGTATTATTATTTGATGTGAAGCTTGAAATTTTATTAAGCACTAGCAAAATGAATTACATGGTGGGGGCAAGAGTTGCCTCAATATATGTAATCTTCTATTCAAATTTCATAACTTGAAATGCCTTTACAGTAAGTTAAGATGAAAGTTGTCTTATAAAAAAACTGAAATGATGTTTCTTCAATGATTCTCTATTTTTTATAAATAAAAACATAAAGAATCTAACAATCAAGACAAAAGAAACAGTAAGCATGTATTTGTTTTGGTTCCCCCTAGGGAGCTACTTTTGGCAATGCATTTAGATTAGGATTTTTTAATTTTCAACTCATATAAATCTTTTTTATAACCTTATTTTTTTGAGGTATAACATAATGTTTTTTTTTTCAGAAAATGAACAAATGCAGAAAACTAGAGAAGTTGTTTTTCGAACTCCACTTGTTAAGTTGGCCAATATTCCTTTTTTCCCCCGTAATCTTTTTAGGAGGGCCATTGAATTAGCTCAAATATTTTGGAAGGGGAACAATTCAAATTTGTGAATGTTTAAATTATGAAATATATACCAATGTCCACCACTGAAGCTTCGACTATTATTAATGTTCTATCTTGATGGAATGATGGAAAATACAAGTATACAAAATGTATGAAGGATTAAAAAAAAAAAAAATTGAGAGGAACAAGAAAATATTATTTTTTATATTGTGTTAGGTAGAAGGAATGATGATATGAGATTCTTTTCATTTAATTCAAAAATGATTGTCAAGGGTCTTATAACTTAATTGACACATTCTCATACCAAAAAAAAAAAAAAATACATCTAGGTGTACAATACAAAGAATAGTAGATATAACAATTGATGTGTGGCAACAAATCAACACAATAGAGATAATAACTGATGTGTGGCAACAAACGCATAAATGAGTTTGATGTGAGGCTTGGGGTGGGTTTGTGCGAGGGGTGGGGGGGTGGCAATTGCCCCCCCTTGACCCCCTTGGCTTCGCCAGTGTTTGTTGTCCACGAGGGATTCCTTCTTTTTCCTGAATACGTTCCTTGATCCTTTCAATGATATTATTTGGCTCAAATATCAAGTTCAACTATTAAAGTTCTTTTATGTTAAAAATTTTCACGAAGATCCTTGTTCCTCCTACAAGCCTTAAAACTGAATTATTCTAATTGTAGTCTCGAATGTTATAATCATCAAGAGTATAACCATCTTTTAAAGTTGTTATGTCTTGAAATATTAGCCAGACATTTTCAAGAGTGATACCTTCATTTTCTTGAATCATGGCCCTAATGTTGTCAATAGTTGCTCTCAAACTCGAGAAGGCTATTCTCCCCCTCAGGAGTGACTCCATAATTTTTAAACTTAGACCGTTCAAAGAACTATAAAAAAAAAAGGTTCAAAATTTTTGAGATTGGACAAGGGTTCAACGAATGTTGGACCGTGATAATGTCATAATCAATTTAATAATTAATTGAATACAAATAAATATATTTAATTTATCAATATTAGAAAATTTTACTAAAAAATATCTAAAAAATTTAAAAAACTTTCATATAAATTTTTGCAATTTTTATAAGGCTAGTATAAAATAATAAATCTTAAATAATAATAAAGATAAAAAATTTAGTAATAAATAAAGTAGAAATCATTTTAATCTAAAATAAAATATCATTTTTTAAATTTATCAATAGCACATTCATATGCAAAAGCACACTTTTAAAAATAAAAAAGTAATTTAGCAAAGAAATTTTTTTTAGTAATATGTATGCATTGAGAGGAGTTGAAATAGTAAAAGGAAATTATAATTTATTAATGCCTTAAAGTTACGATAAATATAATAATAGTTGTGAATTACTCATAGCTGAGCCAAGTGATTTGTTGGTCAAAGATATAGACAAAGATATTAAGGTTGGGGGCACCTTCAGTTAATATGATTCTCTGATAATAATAAAAAGGTTGAAATGCAATTTCGTTCAATTGAATTCTCTAAGTTTCAAATTCATTCAATTTAAGTATTATGTTCAACTTCATTAAACATTTATGTAATCTTGGGATCACAATTTCCATTTATATTTTGATGACTCTCAAAAATAACTTTTTTATCATGCATGTCTATACAACATCGCACATTTAGGAAGAATCAAAGCCAATAATTAGTCACTAATAAGGCTGTCCAACCCATCTGTCAAACCAACCCACCAGCCTAGGCTGATCAAACCAACTTGGAAACTGCCTGAACCAAGGCTTGTGATGGTCGGCAACAGGATCCAATATCCAAAACCCGATTTTAGTGGGTAGGTAGTGTTAAGGATAAGATTTGCTAGCCAAAATAGTGGTGTCGTGTAGCTGTGTTTTACTTGCATAATAGCTGCTGCATAATGTTGTCGTGTAGCTGTAATGTAGCTGCATAAAATTCAAATTTAAATCTGATCTGTGTGGCAGCTGTAGATAGATATTTCAGCACCTGATTTGAATTGTAACAAAGTTTAGATTGAGATATGATGAGATAGGATAGGGTAGAGTTATTTATATTTTTGAACTTCTTGTATTTGAATTTCATATAGCTGTACAACTCTATAAATGATAAGTCCCAAATCAAATTAGATTGGGTTTGCAAATCATATCAGATAATTATTATCTTTACATGGTATCAGAGCCATTTGTAACTCACGTTTAATTTTTTTTTTTTTTTTCCTTCATGGCCTCTTCCTCAATGTCCTCTACCCTAAACACAATGCCTACCCCTTCTCCCACCTCACTCCCATTCATCACCTCTTTACTATCAAATTAACCCGTGAGAATTACCTATTATGGAAAGCTCAAATTGTTCCATATCTCAAGGGGCAACATCTCTATGGCTATCTCGATGGAAGCACTCCTGCTCCACCTCAGTCTCTCACTATTGAAGTCGATGGAGACGTACAAGTCATCCAAAATTCGGACTTCGGTCACTGATATTTACAAGACCAGATGATCCTCAGTGCCATAATATCCTCCCTCTCTGAGCGTATTCTAGCTCATGTGGTCAAATTCAACACATTAAGGGACGTGTGGCAAGCCTTAGAGAAAATGTTTACCTCTCAGTCAAGGGCTCGAATAATGCAAATCCACTATCAGCTCGCCACTTTGAAGAAAGGTAATTCCTCAATTGCTGATTTTTTTCACCAGTTTACAACACTGGTTGATACATTTGCTGCTACTGCCTATGCCTTGAACGATTTTGAAATCAACTCTTTTCTTTTAGCTGGTCTGGGATCTAAATATGATTCCTTTGTCACATCTGTGACCATAAGAGTGGATCCTCTCACAGTTGATGAATTATATGGGTATCTGTTAGCTCATGAATTGCGGCTTGAACATCAACAACCAACTGTTGACCTTCAACTTGCCAGAGCAAATTTTGCTGCAGGACGTGGAAACTCCCACGGCGGTTGTGGTGGTGGTAGCTCTTTTCAATATGGCCGTGGGCCTTCCTCTAGCACATAGAAAAATTATCAAGGCCATGGGCGTGGAAATGGTTCCCCAACAAACCGTCCCGTGTGTCAAGTTTGCCACAAACTTTGTCATACAGCCTTGAAGTGCTATCATAGGTTTGATAATTCTTATTCTGCAGATCCTAGCAGCAACATGCACGCCTTGCTCACTACTTCTCAGACGGCTCCGGATCTCAATTGGTACCCGGATTCTGGAGCCACTCATCATCTCACTGTTGATCTTGCAAATCTAAATGTGAAGGGTGACAAGTATCATGGTCCTGATCAAATTGGAATTGGTAACGGTCTTGGTTTGACTGTAAAACACATTGGTTCTACTCATTTATCTACCCAAACTTCTTCCTTTCTTTTAAATGATGTTTTACATGTTCCTCATATTACCAAAAATTTGATTTATGTTCACAAATTTACTACTGACACAAATACATTAATTGAATTTCACCCTACTCATTTCTTTGTGAAGGATCGCACAACAGGGAAGGTTCTGCTACACGAGCTGAGTAAAGATGGACTGTATCTATTTCCTCCTGCTTTCAATAAAACTCCTTCGTCGTCTTCTACCTTTGTTGGTGAACGCACTTCTTCAAATCAATGGCATTCACGACTTGGACATCCTGCCTTTAAAGTTGTTCGTCATGTTCTGTCTAGGTTTAGCTTGCCTTTTAGTTCAAATAAAATTGTTCGCTCTTGTTCTGTTTGTTTCAGTTCTAAAAGTAAACAACTTCCTTTTGGTTTGTCATGTACTCAAGTTAATTCTCCATTGGAATTAATTTTTACTGATATTTGGGGTCCTTCTCCCATTTGTTCTAAATCTGGTTCTAAATATTATGTTTCTTTTATGGATGCTTACAGTCGTTATACTTGGCTCTATCCCATGACAAATAAAAGCGATGTTCTCTCTATTTTTATTAAATGGCAAAAATATGTTGAACGATATTTTAATACCACAGTTAAAATGGTTCAATCGGATTGGGGTGGAGAATATTGTTCTCTACATAATTTTTTACAAAATTGTGGCATCACTCACCGTGTTTCTTGCCCTCACACCCATCAACAAAATGGTGTTGTTGAGCGTAAGCATCGTCATGTTGTAGAAACAGGTCTAGCCTTACTGTATCATGCCAAGGTTTCACTTCAATATTGGGATGAAGCTTTTCAAATGGTGTGTTATTTAACTAACTGTCTTCCAACCTCCACTCTAAAGAATCAATCTCCTTTTGAAAAACTTTTTCATCAAGCTCCTGATTATAATTTTTTACGTGTTGTTCTTGTTGGCCAAATTTGAGACCCTACAATTCCCATAAGCTTCAACCATGTTCTATTCCATGTGTTTTTCTTGGTTACAGCCTACTTCATAAAGGCTATAAATGTTTGCATCTCTCTTCGAATCGTGTTTATATATCTCGTAATGTTATTTTTGATGAAACACACTTCCCTTTTGCAGTCAGTCCTGTTGTCTCTCAATTAAATTCCATGTCATCAGGTATAGATTCATCACAGGTACAACCTGCCAGCCCGGGGATAGCATTGCCCATCTGTGTTGGGCCTCACTTATCTCAGCCAATGCCTTTTCAAGCTTTGGCCCACTCTTCACTTACTCCACCTGACACTCTCGGCCCAACAGATCAAGCCCAGCTCACCTCTTGCCCTATAATTACATCTGATCAATCACATGCTCCTTCACAAATTCATGCCTCCTCACAGATTGCCACTGAACCTCCTGTTTCAAATATCCCTTTGATTAATCAGCCCTTTAACGCTTCACCCCAAGATCCATCCTCTCACCCCATGACTACTTGCTCCAAGAATCACATTTCCAAGCCTAAGTCCTTCACTGATGGGACTGTGAGATACCCTTTGCCTCGTGCTTTCCTTGCTGATGGTATTGATGTCAATATTTCGGCAGAACCAACTTGCTATACCTTGGCAATGAAAGATCCCAAATGGCGTGTTGCAATGAATCTTGAATTTGATGCCTTACTAAAAAATCAGACTTGGGAACTAGTTCCATCTCATGTTGGTCGGAACATTGTTGGCTGCAAGTGGGTGTTTCAGATTAAAAGGCTTGCTGATGGCTCAGTTGAACGGTACAAAGCCCGTCTCGTTGCTAAGGGCTTCCATCAAGTTCCTGGTGTTGATTATGGTGAGACTTTCAGCCCTGTGATCAAACCCACTACAGTACGCACCGTCTTATCTCTTGCTATGTCTAAAGGTTAGGTTTTACGTCAATTTGATGTTCAAAATGCCTTTTTACATGGCAATCTGTATGAGGATGTTTACATGTCTCAACCTTTGGGGTTTTCTCATCCTCAATTCCCTAACCATATCTGCAAATTGAAAAAGGCACTTTATGGGTTAAAGCAATCTCCCCGGGCGTGGTTTTCTTGCCTCAGTTCTCGGTTAATTGCACTGGGTTTTTATGGTTCACGGTCCGATTCGTCTCTATTTATTTATCATAGTACTGCTGTCACCATTTATTTTCTAATATATGTGGATGATTTGATTGTTACTGCCTCTCAGCCTTCGGCCATTGATACTCTGCTTCGTCACTTGCAACTTGATTTTGCCATTAAAGATTTGGGCAATTTGAATTTCTTTCTGGGTGTTGAAGTCTTGCCTACTACTAATGGATTGTTGTTATCTCAGAAAAGATATATTTTGGATCTTTTAGGCAAAACAAAAATGCTAGAAGCAAAGCCCCTTAGTTCTCCAATGGCTTCCTCCACTAACCTTTTTGTTTTTGAAGGGGATCCTCTTCCTGATGCTACTTTATACAGAAGCATTGTTGGAGCCTTGCAATACTTGTCTCTCACTCGCCCTGACATTACCTTCATTGTCAACAAGCTTTCTTAGTTTATGCATCGTCCAACTACCATTCACTGGCAAGTTGTCAAGCGACTTCTACGGTATCTCAAACAGACCATTCACTTTGGTTTACAGTTGAAGCAATCAAAATCTCACTCTTTTCAAGTTTTTTCTGACGCGAATTGGGCTGGATGCCGTGATGATTGTCGTTCAACTGGAGGTTTTTGTGTATTTCTTGGTGACAATCTCATTTCTTGGGGTTGCAAAAAGCAAAAGACCGTTGCTCAGTCTAGTCCAGAGGCGGAATATAAAGCTCTTGCTAATGCTACTGTAGAAACTAAGTGGCTATGTGCTCTTCTTTTTGAGCTTGGTGCCCCTGTTACTTGTTCTCCAGTGCTATGGTGTGACAACATTGGTGCCACTTATTTGTCGTCTAATCTGGTTTTCCATACCCGTACAAAGCATGTTGAGATTGATTTCCATTTTGTTCGAGATATGGTTGGTGATGGTTCCCTTGTGGTTCGTAATCTGTCCAGCAAAGATCAGTTAGCTGATATTTTCACCAAGCTGCTTTCTTCTTCTCGATTTGCTATGCTTCGGACCAATCTCAACGTTCTTCCAGCACGGTTGAGCTTGTGGGGGAGTGTTAAGGATAAGATTCGCTAGCCAAAATAGTGGTGCCGTGTAGCTGTGTTTTACTTGCATAATAGCTGCTGCATAATGCTGCTGTGTAGCTGTAATGTAGTTGCATAAAATTCAAATTTAAATCTGATCTGTGTGGCCGTTGTAGATAGATATTTCAGCACCTGATTTGAATTGTAACAAAGTTTAGATTGAGATATGATGAGATAGGATAGGGTAGAGTTATTTATATTTTTGAACTTCTTGTATTTGAATTTCATATAGTTGTACAACTCTATAAATGATAAGTCCCAAATCAGATTGGATTGGCTTTGCAAATTATATCAGATAATTATTATCTTTACAAGCAGAAGGGTCTTAGATTCAAAATCTCATTACAACTGACCTAATTGATATCCACCACCCATAGCCTCTGTTCTCAACTGTATGAAGAGATCTACGGTCAGATCTTGACAGATCTAGCCAGATCTTGTGTAGATCTGGTGAGATCACGTCAAGATCTCTCTAGATTTAGAGGATTTTCGGTCACATATGGCCGAATTTCGGCTGCTTCCGGTGGAATACCGGCCAATCTCCTCCTCCTTGACCCCGACTAAAACCCAATGCATATCTAACCAGTTTGTCTTGACTTCTTCACAAGTTTGTAGTGGGTCTGAAAACTTTTCACTTAATTTGGTTAAGTTGGTTGTGGGTTGGGCATAAACCTGACTCGGATTGACCCATGGACACCTTTAGTCACAAACTTACCATGAACAGCATCCTTGGCCATAGCAATTGGGCCAATATTGGCAGAAAATGCATGTGTTGGGTTTATAAATTATATTGCAGTAACTATCACTCAATAATCCGTTGTAGTCTAGTTGGTTAGGATGCCCGGCTCTCACCCGGGTGACCCGGGTTCAAGTCCCGGCAACGGAAATTTTGCTTTTTTATTTTGTAAAATTGAGGGGCATATCGTAATTTGCTACAACCAACACCAAAAACCCTAGCTCTAAGCAAACCCTACTCCTATTATACCCTCAAATATCTCTCTCTCTCGCTCAGCTTCTCAGCCATTTCGCCTCAGTACTCTGCTCCTCCACATCCACACAACAATGGTGCCTCTCTCTCTCGGTTATCAATTTTGTTGTCGTTGGCTTTTTTTTTTTTTTTTTTTTAATGTAATGATTTAGTTTCTGAATGTGTTGGGTTTTGGATTTTGAAGGCTTCGGAGAAGAAACTAAGCAACCCAATGAGGGAGATCAAGGTCCAGAAGCTCGTCCTCAACATCTCCGTCGGTGAGAGCGGTGATCGTCTCACCAGAGCCGCCAAGGTGTTGGAGCAACTCAGTGGCCAAAACCCTGTCTTCTCCAAAGGTACCAACGATTCTCAATCCCTTCTCTCTCTCTCTCTCTCTCTCTTCTGTCTTGATTTGTGAATTCGTGATTTGATTGATTGGTTTTGTGATTGAATGTAACAGCTAGGTACACGGTTAGGTCGTTCGGGATTAGGCGTAATGAAAAGATTGCGTGCTACGTGACGGTGAGAGGCGAGAAGGCAATGCAGCTTCTGGAGAGTGGCCTCAAGGTCAAGGAGTACGAGCTTTTGAGGAGAAACTTCAGCGATACCGGCTGCTTCGGATTCGGTATTCAGGAGCACATCGATCTCGGAATCAAGTCAGTTTATTGCTTTCTGAGTAACATTTAATTGCATTTACATTTGCGTATAAATTTGTTTATGTTTGTGCACAATTATGTTAAATTTACTTGTGTAATAATGAGGGTAGTGTTGATGTTGTTAATTGTTTACTTTAGCTATTGGGCCATTGGTTAAATGCATCAGCAGGGATATTGCAAATGGTAGAAAGCAAGCTAGCATAAGGTTTTTGGGGTGTGGGGTATGGATTAGTTATATTAGAATTGTTGAAAGTGAAGGATGAGAAAGAGGAATAGAGACTAGAAGCAAAGATGATCGTGGCTCTGCGTGAGGGCTTAGCTAGTAGTAAGTCTTAAAAGGCTACATCGTTACTATATAAATTTATTGTTTTACTTTTACATTTAGCCTGTTGTGAGTATTTATAGAGACTAACCGTAGTCTAAACCATAGACATATCCCAGGGGTAGAGTTGTGACTCTTATTACAAGTATTGTAGTTTATCGGTACAGGTAGTTTTGGTACATTGAATTTGGATGTGCATCTTTTCTTATTCTGTTCTCCCCCCCCTCTTTCTATATTCAAAATTTGATTGTCTCTGACGACTGAACAGTCAAATCTAACCATCCAATGTGAAGATCATTTTGACCCATGGTCTGCTACTGCTAATCTAGTTCTAACATCTTTGTTCCTAATGATATTAGTCTTGAATTACTTAAAAAAAAAAAATCAATATTGTACTTTTCGTTCCTCTTCAGCTAGGATCCCCCCCCCCCCCCCCCCCTTTTATTTTTTTTACTTTTTATAACTTTTTGTGCTTTGCTTAGATGAGTGACGGTTTTGATTGACTTGATATTTTAGTTTATTAGTGCAACTTTTCAGGTTAAAGTTCATGTTCAATAAAACCAGGTGGACTTTATGCTGTCTTATTGGGTTTTGGGTCCAATGGTGAAATTGAGCCTAGGATTTATGTATATGGTATAATATAACTTTAAATATCCTCTAACAGGTTACTGCTTTAATTTAGTATTTTGATTTTTCCGGGGAACTATCATCCTTTTGAAAAATATTTAGTTTGGTAGTGATGGGTACCTAAGTTTGAGTCACATTAGGTCCATAAATTCTACAGTTCATTAGAGCCTCTTGGGTTCCTGCATTTTATAAAATTTTGTTGTTCTGATGGCATACATTATATTGTTAATATGACGGTGTTGTGGATTTGTCTGATATTTATTAACATATGGCGTTTCCCACATACTGGTGTAACTGTGGTAACAGATAGAGATGTAAACTAGATGTGAGTTTGTTCTTCTGCTGGGTGTTATTGTTGAGAATGCGAGGGATTCATGTTTTTCCTATCCGGAAGGCCTTAGGCTAACCTCATCAATATTATATATGAAAGAGCAGTTTGACTTGTAATGTTAGAAATACTAACTGTTTTTTTCTCTCCTCAGGTATGACCCTTCAACTGGTATCTATGGTATGGACTTTTTCGTTGTTTTGGAGAGAGCAGGATATCGTGTGGGTCGTCGTCGTAGATGCAAGTCCCGTGTTGGAATTCAGCACAGAGTTACCAAGGAAGATGCAATGAAGTGGTTCCAGATGAAATATGAAGGGGTGATCCTTAACAAGTCCCAAAACATATCTTAGCTAAATCTCCTTTATAGCCTTTGATAAATTAAAGTTTTGGCGAGCTGTTACCTTCCTTTGGTTTCTTTACCAGGATTTATATTTTGTCTGAAGAGATTATGAGTTACATTAGTTTAAGTACTTTCCGGTGATTTAATTTTTTAACTCTCGATGCTTTAATATATGGGAGTTTGATATCATTTCTGCCTCTGCTCTCAATTTCTGTACGTTAGGTTCAATATGAATTGCATTGCTGGTTGGGTCTTGTACTGCCTTGTATTTGTTTTGTTCACCTGATGGTTCATTATCTCTAAACTGACTCAACTGAGTACTCAAAGCTGCTAATTACACTGGCCGCTAACCTTCTGGCTTGATATGTCACTGCCTCTTCAGTATGATGGTCCAGTTATCTGATAGCTGCTTAATAGTGTTGTGGTTGGTTGCTGGCTCACGGGCTGTATTTTGGAGTATACATGATACCAACTCTTGACATTTATTCGAAATCCATAAACTCTGAGGAATTTGTAACCTCATCATCTTTTCAAGTGAGATCCCTAGTGTTACTATGATTCCCAGGCGAAAACCACTTAGAATTTTTGTTTAATCAAATATACTGAGAGGCTTTCAAAGTTGTTGACATCATAATTATCACTCATGACCTCTCTTCCAAGAAACCCGTACTGTCATGAGAAAAATTTGTTGATGTTTTTGCCTCATAAAAGATTGAATATGGGAAATTGACACATCTAGTAGTTCGCTTCTGCTTCGTAAGACAGGTTGATCAATTTCTACGCCTGCTCAATTATGGCAGATGAGATAAGGCTTTTGCTTCTAGTTTGGCCAATTTTTGGGAAAATTGGGATTCTACTAGTTATTTGGCAGAGGCAGGCTGGTATTTATGTTTTTGATGCAGCATTTGGTAGACACTGTTATTGACCTCAGAAGGATCAAGACAGTAGTCCTCATCTCAAATCCATCCATATTCCAGATCGACTATATAAAATCATGAAATACGTGTCCCATGCAATATAGCTATAGCTAGCAACGTTTTATGGCCTACAATCAAATTAGATTCAGAAACCAATCGCCAACATCTAAACCACCCTTCCCTCTTTCATATGAAATAATTCTTACTATTTGCTTACTATGTTGCTCCAAGAGTGGCAGAGAAAAGAGATAGTGGCTCATATATTCTTAATGAGAAGTAACATTGGTCTCTAGTCTCATGGGTGGTGGTGAGGGGTGAAGACCCTCCTCAGTATGGTAAGGGTATATTGGAAAATTTTAATACACCGAGCTAGGGTTTCTTTAGAGGCATATAAAATCATTGTAAACCCTTCATTTCTGATAGTGAAATTTTCCACTGCTCAATATCATGGATGTAGGCACGCTGTTGAACCACATAAATTTTGGTGGTGATGTTCACTCTATTTTTCACTAACATTGCTAAGATCTGAAATCTTAAACAGAGCAATCACATAATGCTGTGGCAACTTGACCAGGAGAGAATAAACCTCTTGAAAGTTGCATAATAAAAGTTCGGATTAAACAAGTGAAAACTGTAGAAATTGTTCAAGATTATCAAAATTACGCAATACTTACATCTATCAAAATTTGGGGGAGGGGAGGTATTTGGCACCTTGTACATAATGCTGTTTTAACTGCATGAGGGTTCAATTAAATAGAATCTGTTCATGGAGCTAAAATTTACATGTCATGAAAATTAGAGCTGTTAAACACATTTGAAGCAAACAACCAAACATAAAAATGAAAGCAAGACACTAGCACCAAAAGAGACGGACCTTCAATGACAAATCACATGAAAAATTGGAAGATCAGCTTCTTTTGTCATTCCTTTATAACTTCAACCTCCTGGTTCTATTTTTTCTCATCACAGGAACACTTCATATTCTTTTAGGACCTCAGTAATTCTATGAGCTCACTCTTCTTCAGTTTCGAGTAACCCTTTAATCCTCTAGACTTTGCTAGATCCTTAAGTTCTGTTAGTTTCATTTCCTCTATTCTCGGCAACTTTAATTCCTTTCTTCCAGCTCTGGCCTGAGATGCGTCATCATTCAACTTGAGTATCCTTTCTCTTGGGGTTGATGGAGATGGTATTGGTGATCTCTTAACAAACTTAGATGGCAGCCGAGTTGGCTTTAAGTATGCTTCATTATTCAACTCAAGCATCCTTTCTCTTTGGGTTGATGGAGATGGTATTGGTGATCTCCTCACAAACTTAGATGGCTGCCGGGTTGGCTTTAAGTCTGCTACTGGAGGACTTTTCTGTAGTTGTTTTTCTTTCTTAGCCACACGTCTTCTTCTTGTCAACACCTTATCACCTTCCTTGTTCGAAGTTTTTTCTACAATAACAAGAGAGTCTGAATTACATAAACAATATTAAAAAAGAAAAAGAAAATAGGGATTGTAATAATTATATAAAAAACTAATTGTTGCATACAACACTGACACTTGATTAATTTTCTTGCTCAGAAAGTGAGATGTGAATTTTTCAATAATAAGTTTTATGCGTTCTTCAAGCTTGTCCTTTTTTCTTGCATGCCAATGAAATCAAAAAATTAAAGAATATTTCAGCTTCAAGTTTCCCTGCGATATCAGTATATCTTGTCATAACTTACAATTTCACAACAGTAACAAATGTGACATCTACCTGCATCACCTTTCACTTGCTTTCTTGATTTGCGAAGAACCTCCAGAACTGATTCAGGTGAGGTCTTATCCTCGGACAAGTTGGAATTTCTCTTAGTTTTTACAGACTCATCCTTTGAGATTGCAGATTGAATTCGTCGGAACATAGCGATGATCTCTTCCTGGTTAGATGAGTTGGATTTTTCACCATTGGATGATTGAGGTGTCTCATTTTCGTCCTCTGATGTTCTTCTTGAGGCAGAACTTCTCCAGGGAGGTCTACGTCTTCCATTTTCACCAGATCTTATGCTTGAAACAGTTAACTGATGAAAGTCCTTTGGTGAGTCAAACAGTGAAGGCCTATCTGCAGTCTCTGCCAAATTTAAAAAGCTGCATCAAAAAATGATCATTCAGTCTATATTTATAAAACGTGCGGGCCAAAAACATCATTATATATGATATCCAATCTTCAGTGTAAGGCTGTAAGCTAATAAAGAGGGAATGACAGACTCAGATATAGTCAATTAGAAGCATACAAACAAGAATACGTTCAAGAAGAAGATAATGTCTATATACAAATAAAAATAAGAGTGATACAATGTCTTTGAACTATGATGACATTCCAAGATCACAGTAACTAAATATTGCAACTTCTCTCAAAACCAAGCAGAACAAGCACTTCAATAGAGGAGCTGCATAAGTGCTCCACTTTTTCGGATGTCAAATTATATTCTTGACTCCAGACATCCTAGAATCTTCTTTTTTTCCCCCCAAAATAACCTTAAGCAGTTTAAAAACACAGATTTTTAATTTTGGGGTTGGACATTCAGGTGAAAATGAAATGTCAGACTAAAAGTAGACAGATTGAGGTTAGGACTAATTGCCTAGTAGCCGTGGAACCCGGCAGCCATTATTATTCACTCAAAATAAGAAGCTAAGTTTATCATATCTACTTGAATTACTACTTGTTCTAACAACAATTTAAGTTTAGGCATCAATTTGAACATCAACCATCAATCAAATGTTCCTTCTGAACACAGCACAGTGTAACAACAAAGGTATTGCCACACGGGTGGCACACTCCAAATCATCAAAACCCAACACAGATTCCTTATAATTACTACAATTCAATCACAAAAACCAATAACTAAGCATAAAGACAGCAACTCAGTGCTTCAAATCTCAACCACAGTACAATACCAATACACCAATATCTCACCCACAAAAAAAGAAATAAAGGACGGGGGTGGGGGGGGAGGGGTGTTTGCATGTGGGAATGGGAAAATAGGAGGTGGGTTCTTCAAAAATTTGATACCTTTGAGAGAGCAAATGCGTTTTCCCAGCCTGGATTGCCTGCCGAATGAAAGAAAAAAGGGAAATTGAACAAGGGTAGAGTGAGAATGTACAAATACCACTGCATTCATATTTTTCTGTAAAATCTGAGATTATGAACATGCAAATGGATTATGCTAATCAAATTCACATATACTTTCTCCTATAGTACCTTTCCCTTCTCTTTTTTTTTTTTTTTTTTTTTGGGTTTTGTTTTTGTTTTTTGTTTTTTTTTGTTTTACTAGAAAGAGCTGGTCCACATCTTTCAAAAGCGCGTGATGTGCACGTGCACAACACTTTCATGGCTTGATTATAAGCCTGTGAGCTTCATGTCATGTCATGCACTTAAATTGTTGGGTTTTTTTTCCTAGTTGGGAATTTCTCGCGCTCCTCAAATTTCAGGGACATAGCTGAAAATGTTGATCACAGCCAATACCACACCAATCTTCTGGGTTTCTCTCCCTAACCATAATAATCCTAAAGAAAACCGTGTCATGTCCCAAAATGGTTTCATTTTCTGTAAACCATTTTCAACGACCACTCTATCATCTACAAATTGGTATGGTTCTTGTACTACAACCCGTGCCTCAGCCTCACTCACCAAAACCACCATTCATGAAGTTACAGACGTAGATGCCAAAATTTGTAAATTCTATGAAGCGGGTAACTTGAAAAACGCCATGAAATTGCTTAGTGTGTCTCAAAAATCCGAGCTTGAGACCAATACATATTGTTCAGTTTTGCAGCTCTGTGCTGAACTTAAATCGCTAGAAGATGGTAAAAAGGTTCACTCGATGATATGTTCTAATGGGTTAGTGGTTGATGGAGTTTTGGGTTCAAAACTTGTATTTATGTATGTGAAGTGTGGGGATTTGAGAGAAGGGAGGCGGGTTTTCGATAAGGTTGCTAATGAAAAGGTCTTTCTTTGGAATCTTATGATAAATGAGTACTCAAAGATTGGTGAT
The DNA here is from genome assembly GCF_932294415.1 of Quercus robur. NCBI lineage: Eukaryota > Viridiplantae > Streptophyta > Magnoliopsida > Fagales > Fagaceae > Quercus > Quercus robur. The sequence continues at coordinate 50,049,414 of NC_065538.1, forward strand.
TTTGGGGAAAGTATATGTTTGTTCATGAAGATGCAGGAGTTGGGTATTGAAGTGAATTCTCATACATTTTCTAGTGTTTTAAAGTGCTTTGCGGCCTTAGGAAATATAGAAGTTGGCCAACAGGTTCATGGGTATTTGTTGAGATTGGGTTTTGGTTGTTATAACACAGTTGTGAATTCTCTGATTGCTTTCTACTTCAAGTGTGGAAGAGTTGAGAGTGCACAAAAGTTGTTCGATGAATTGGGTGATCGAGATGTTATATCTTGGAATTCTATGATAAGTGGGTATGCATTGAATGGTCTTGCAAAGAGGGGAATTGAGTTTTTCAAAGAGATGCTATGTTTGGGTGTTGGCGTAGATTTGGCAACAATAGTGAATGTTCTTGTGGCTTGTGCAAGTATTGGAACTCTTTTGGTCGGTAGAGCAGTTCATGCTTTTGCAATAAAATCTTGTTTTGATGGAGAACTCATGTTCAACAATACTTTGCTGGACATGTATTCAAAATGTGGTGATTTGGATGCTGCAACTCAAGTTTTTGAGAAGATGGGCAAAAGAAGTGTAGTGTCGTGGACTTCAATGATGGCAGGTTTTGTCCGAGAAGGTTTATCTGATGGGGCAATAAGATTATTCAGTGAAATGGAAAGGAAAGGTGTTAGCCCTGATCTTTTTACCATCACAAGCGTCCTTCACGCTTGTGCTTGTAATGGCTCTTTGGAGAGTGGCAGGGATGTACACACTTATATACAGGAAAAGAAAATGGACTCTAGTTTGTTTGTCTCTAATGCTCTCATGGATATGTATGCAAAATGTGGAAGCATGGAAGATGCTTACTCTATTTTTTCTCAGATGCAAGTAAAGGATATTATCTCATGGAATACCATGATTGGGGGCTACTCAAAGAACTGTCTTCCCAATGAAGCTCTTAATTTGTTTGTTGAGATGCAACGAGTAATAAAACCCAACAGCATAACAATGGCCTGTATCCTTCCAGCCTGTGCCAGCTTAGCAGCTCTAGAAAGAGGACGAGAGATTCATGGATACGTTTTGAGAAATGGATTTTTTTCAGATCATTATGTCAGTAATGCACTTGTTGACATGTATGTGAAGTGTGGGGTGCTAGTTCTTGCACGTTTACTCTTTGACATGACTCCTTCAAAGGATCTTATCTCATGGACAGTAATGATTGCTGGATATGGCATGCACGGGTTTGGAAGTGAAGCTATTGCTACCTTTAATGCAATGAGAAATGAAGGTGTTGAGCCTGATGAAGTTACCTTCATTTCTATACTTTATGCATGCAGTCATTCTGGATTACTTTCTGAAGGATGGAGGTTTTTTCATATAATGAGAAATGAATGCAATTTTGAGCCCAAGTTGGAGCATTATGCTTGTATGGTGGATCTTCTCGCTCGCGTTGGGAAGCTATCGAAGGCATATAAATTCATTGAAACGATGCCAATAAAACCAGATGCCACAATTTGGGGTGCCTTGCTCTGTGGGTGCAGGATCCACCATGATGTAAAACTAGCAGAGAAAGTCTCAGAACGTGTTTTTGAACTGGAGCCAGAGAACACAGGATATTATGTACTTTTAGCGAATATCTATGCTGAGGCAGAGAAGTGGGAAAAAGTTAAAATTTTGCGGGAGAAGATTGGTCGGCGAGGATTGAAAAAGAACCCAGGGTGTAGCTGGATAGAGATCAGAGGCAAAGTTTATGTATTTGTGGCTGGTGATAGTTCACACCCACAAACCAAGAAGATAGAGTCACTATTGAAGAGATTAAGAATGGAGATGAGGGAAGAAGGTTACTTTCCTAAGACAAGATATGCTTTGATTAATGCAGATGATATGGAGAAGGAAGTGGCTCTCTGTGGGCACAGTGAAAAGTTAGCCATGGCTTTTGGAATATTGAGCCTGCCTTATGGCAAAACCATACGTGTGACCAAGAATCTGAGAGTATGTGGTGATTGTCATGAGATGGCCAAGTTCATGTCAAAGTCAGCTAGCAGGGAGATTGTCTTGAGAGATTCCAATCGCTTTCACCATTTCAAGGATGGCAACTGTTCTTGCAGAGGTTTCTGGTGAATCAAGGGTGAGTAGGGGTTTGAATGTAAAGGAGTTATTATCTTAAAAGAGTTGCAAATCAAGTTGATTCTTAAGAAATGATTCATAAGTTGTTGTAAAATGGTTTGTTGACTGAGACAAACATGCTTGGATGAGGACTTATGGTTAAGATCTCTTATACATATTGGGTCACTTAAACAAAGACATAATTCACAGTTCAAACATTGTGATTGCACTTCTACATAGAGGCTCCCTATATGTCTCTTTACAGCCTGGAGGAGTTTATGAATCACGATGTCTCGCGTGAATGGAATTTTCTTGAAGAATCCTTCTTTTGATGGCTTTGTATATGGTCAACATGCAGGTTTTGTCTTGCATTGTAAGTAGCAGCATTTTCCTGTCTCAGTAGACCTTTGGAGGCATAATATTTAGTTCATATGAAAATAAACAGTTTGTCATTAATGCTAATCTCTGATTTGTATTCATAAATATTTTCTCCATTCTTGACAGGGGTACCATTACCAAAGCGAGGATGATCGATCTCTCTGGAAGAAAGCGTTGATTGTGTCCTTAGGAATTCTTTTTCCCTGCTGGGGAGTTGAAAAAAATTGAATTCCCCATCTTTATAATTGGAAGGATGGGAATTATTAAATGTGGAGCTGCATAAAAGATTTCCAAAGTAGTTACTACCAACTTTGGAGGAGTCCTGAAAAATCTTCTAGGATGTAGAAAATGACGTTTTAACACTGATAAAAGCACGAAACTTTCTGCATATGATTTATTATCATAGGAAGGCCCATGTAAACAGTTCACTTGGAATCATTCTTGTATTGTCTCTAAAGGCATGTTTTAGTAATTTGGCTTCCACTTGCTTCTTTTCTCACTTTTTTTACTGCTCTTGTCCATCACAAGCCTTGGGAAACTGCTAAGCGTTGCAGGCCCACCAACGCAGACAGCAGACAGGTCAATGTGATGGGCCAGTCCTTGAATATGTACGATAAGATCTAATATTCCAGGGTTCAGACAATTTTATATTGTATGGTTATATTTTCATTGTTTTAATATAGTATAAGGTTTGGACCACTATGACATGTTTTATGTGCTGCACAGCTCTCTGGTATGGTTGTAAGACAGAGGTCTTGTATTGTATTCTTCACAATGCAAAAAACAACTTTCTTTTGCACTTAGAGACAAGCATAAGTTAAATATGTTTAGACTTGCAAGTGTGATAGAATCATAGAAACACAATACTACGATTTCACAAAATTGTTGTGTACCATCACAATGACATTGAGATTAAAGCAATTTGAGAAAAACAAGCTTTCCTATAATCTTTTATGATGCACTTGTGGATGATATTCTAGACATTCACTTCTCCGTGGCTTTTACTCTCATATCTTCTTTGTAGTTATTTTTTTGGCCACGATTATTTCCTCATGTTGATAAATTACAATTATTAGTTCACCAGTCCTCCTCCATGAACTTATTCCTGGTGGGCGAACTTTGAAGCTATTGGAGTAATGATTACTACCATAGGAATAAGTAGAACACACACAAACTGTAGAAATTTTTTTTTTCTTTTTCAAATGAGTTCTTTTTTGCCTACAACTTTTGTGCTTTTGCCACAACATTGACATAAGAAACTATGAACATTTGTTTATCACTTTCACATAGACCTCAATCAACCATGTAATGATTATGACAAAAATAGTGTTAATAGATTTTCTCTTGTAAATTTTTGCCATAAATTATTATTTTTCCCTTTCTATCAACTTTTTTAAGTCATCTTTCTGTGAGGATGGTATATGATTTATTAACATTAGGACAAGATATATGTTTATTGTAAATTAGGTTCAGCTTTCATATTGCTGCTGAGATGCCATTCATGACTGCGCCTATGTGGCGGGGGTCCAAATAGCAAAATGCATAATGCAAAAACAGCTGCCTCTAATTATGGCATTGACACATGAGTACATAAAACAGCTTTGCCATGTTAAAAAGTGTCCAGCACAAGGGTGTTGAGTAGATAGCAATTCATGTCGTACCTTTTAAGTGATGCACTAAGTTATGTACATTCTGTCTAGGAAGATTTATCCACAAGCACATTTGGTCCAGTTGAGGGTTGAGGCAGCATCATGTTAGTTTGTGGAATTTCATTTTGAAATCTTAGTACAATCTAATCACCCTAAGATTTGCTTAGTTTTATGCCAAGTCCTGTAAAATAGCGTGGAAGTTTTTTTTTTTTTTTTTTTTTTTGGGGGGGGGGGGGGGGGGGGGGTGGTATTTAAAGCAATTTGAAATGGTAAAAGTACTTCCCAGATACAAACCAAAAATGCAAGCTTAATTCTGATTGTTGAGTCAGCTAACACAAAAACAATCCCTTGTTGGTGCACCATTTTAGAGCTGAAATTAGAATCTTCTAAGAATATATAGATTGTGTTGTGGTCGAAGGGCTGATGAGAAAATCCCTATCTTCTAATCTCTGTTGTTATTCCAAGCTTTTAGCCATCTCAAACATTCTATCACCAGTAAAGGACAGAAAAGACAAGCAAGAAGAGCATTCAGTTGGATGGACATAATGATGCAGGGAAAAGGTTTACAGGGCCTGGATATATCAGGTTTCCAGTACCTGCTCAAAACAGATGCCACAATGCACAGGCAGTGTAGGATTTGGAGGTGGTGAGAATATTTGAATAGAGGCTGAAACTCAAAGCTATGGAAAACTAGGAAAGAAAAGCAAAGAGGAAATCAAGAAAATGGCAAAGAATAAAAAGAAGACAGTTAAAGAAGCTGGTAGGTTTATGGTTCTAACAATTGATTCATAGGGTCCAGTCAAAATCACTATACATTTCAGATTTTCATCAAGAAAGGAGAGAGAACTTGAATTAACCATTGAATTCATATGGTCCAGTCAAAATCACTATACATTTCAGATTCTCATCAAGAAAGGAGAGAGAACTTGAATTAACCATCTAATAACATTTACATTGAGAACATGGTTAGTTGGGTCAGAGACATCTATTGTCATTCTCCATTTTACAACTCATCAACCATCACCAGCTTGTTCATTGTCTATTCAGGGTCGTACATATATAATTATAATTTGTTTTAATGAGTGTGTGTGACAGAAAATTATCCTCCTATATCACCAATTAAAAAAAAAAGTCATCCTATTTATCACCATCACCTAAAATAATTGCAATTTTCTTGTAATGATTTGTTCACCTATAAAAGGGAAAGGCCATGAATTTTTAGACGGAGAGGAATGAGAGATGAGTAGAGGTAATGGAACAGAAGGTATTTAATTACTTTCTTTGGAATTTTTAAAAAATGATAATAATATTAATAATAAATGGAAGAGGGAAAGGGTTCATTTCAAATCTCTCATTTTTAATTTCTCCAAATTGAAAGTATTTGGAAAAGGAAAGAAGCGATTCCACTAATATTAAAAATTAACAATTAAAAAAAAATGTCAAATTTACCCAATTAATGCCAATTTATATATATTTCTTTAAATTGAACAAAAGATGGATATTATTGTCAATTTATATGATGTCTTATCATTTCCTCTCAATCCCATTTTAATTTTTAAAACATGCAAACAAATGGAAGAGATATCAATTCCCCTCCTCCTACTTAATTTTCAAAATATTCAAAAAGGGTAAGCAATAATCCTTCCCTTTCAATCTCCTTCTCCCTTGTAGCCTCTACATTGTCAAATTTATGAGTAATTTTTAAGTACTTCTGGAGCACAGAGAGTACGAGCACAGAGAATGGTACTCCTTCCTCTCACATTCATGATGTGGTCAACTCATTAAATTCATGGTGAGATCTACCATGAATATAAGAAGAGGGAGTACCATATTTTTGTACTCTGAAAGTACCTAAGAATTTTTCTAAATTTATATGATGTTTGATCATTTCTCCTTAATCTCATTTAAATTTTTAAAGCATCTAAACAAATGGGAGGGATATCTATTCCCCTCCTTTTACTTAATTTTTAAACATACTTAATTTTAAAAGTTAAAGGCTCGTTTGATAGAGTAGTTTGAGTAACATTGTTTGAATTTTTTTGAAATACGTATTGGTAAAAAAATGTGTAAAAATGCATGTAATATTATTTAAAAACTGAAAACATATTACTAAAATGTTCTACCAAACGAGCCCTAAAACATTCAAAAAGGGGAAGGGACAATCATTCCCTTTCTACCCTCTTCTCTCTCTCTCTCTCTCTCTCAACTTCCAAATATACTGGGACGCACACGTAAATTACCTTTTTTTTTTTTTTTGTGCTAATATTAGCAATAAATACCTAGTACAGCTGTACAGGTGAAAGTTCCTAAATTACAAATCTAGAGCCTAAAATATTGTGAATCATTGTTTTAGGCTTGTAGCACACGGGCGCTCATAACAGCCATGAAGACCTCCTCATGGAATTTCCTTTGACTACATAAATATACTGAGGAAAAAAGAAAAAAAAAAAAAAAAACCTGAACACCCTCATTCTATTATCATAGACTTAATCGATACCAACAATATAAATGAAAATCACTGTAATACTAAAGTATGGCTTCACTGTACTAAAGAAAGAGTAAATGGACAACAAACCAACACAATTTAAGCTCATAAGGATGAATTGAGTAGCTGACTAATATATAAGTGTGAAAAGGTAAATGCGTGTAGCTCAAGAAAAAAGTACATACTCAGGAATAAAACACCAACGACTTTCCCCTCTATGGCACATTAATAATGCAACCAAGTGAATACACCTATCAGACAAATTGAAACCCCACTACTCTTTTTCCCCCATCAAATGATCACATCAGCAAAAAAAATAACACACCAATTCAATGATTGCTCTCTCCTTTTTTTTGTTTTTTGTTTTTTTTACCGTTGCACCTACTCTTCTTCATCATTAAAGTGTATATAATAAATGAATCAAACTCATCTCTAACAACCAATATTTCCCTAATCTAATAAGTAACCAAAAAATAAAATTATAAAAAATAAAAGCAAAAAAGCAAAAAATGGTTCTTCTCCTTTCTTTAACGACACCATTTTGAGAGAAGAACTAGGAAAACAATAAGAAAGACTATAGAAGAAAGCCCAATTGCCACACCAAGAACAACCTTACTTGGTCCATGATGATGCTCCTTCTTGTTACTTGAATCACTCCCATCACTCTCATCATAATCCGAATCACTGCTACTTTCATCTGCTGAAGAATCCGCCTTAGAGGCCGGTGGTGACATAGGCAACCCATGCTTATCACAAGGCGCAATCCCAAGCTTCAACTTTGATGACAGAACCGAATGGTTATAGCACAAGTTAGTGTTCCCACCAACCTTAAACACAGCCAACCTCTTAATGAAACTCCCGTTGAAAGGCATTACCCCTTGAAACTCGTTGTTTGCTAGATTCAAGTACTTCAAGCTCTTCAACTCAGAGAGAAACCTCGGAATAGTCCCATTGAACTGGTTTGAGCTCAGATCAACATGAACCAAACCTGGTATAGCTGACATCGAGTCTGGGATCGAACCTGACAACGAGTTGGATGCTAAAGACACGTTCTTCAGCGAAATCAGGTCCCCAAACGAAGTGGGTATTTCACCATCAAGCGCATTCGATGAAAGATTTAAAGACTCGAGGTTTTCAAGTAGTGTAACCGAAGTGGGTATCTTTCCTCTGAGCTTATTAGCTGAAAGATCGATGTGGGTAAAGTTCAGATTCAAGTGTTTTGGAATGTAACCGGTGAGATTGGCGTGTGAGATGGTAATGGAAGTGAGTTTCTTCATGTTGCCGAGAATGACAAAAGGGCCAGAGGCACTGATGATAGTGGAAGAGATAGTGAGGTCAGTGAGGTTTTGGAGGCGAGAGAGCCAGACACCAGTGAGTCTTTTGAGGGACTTGATGCAAGTGAAGGAGTGGAGAGAGGAAGAAAGGTCAGAGGGAAAGCGAATGGGGGAGATGGGACAGTTGAGGAAGGAGAGAGAGTGAAGAGAAGAGAGAGATTTGAGGGCAGTGAAGGAGAGAGCTACATCGTCTGAGGAACAGTTTGAGAGAGTGAGAGAGAGGAGGTGACGAAAAGGTTTGGAAGAGTCACAAAGTAAAGTGGCATTGTTTTTGGGTTGGCAAGGGTCTTTGGAAGTTGGGATGTTGAGGGATTGTAAGGCTCTCAGTTGTTTTGGGTCTAGAGTGGAGGAAGAAGAGGAAGAGGGTGATGAAGGTGAAGGTGAAGAAGGTGTGGTTGGAGTTGGAGAAGATTCAGGGGAGGGTATGGTTGGAGTTGGAGAAGATTTGGGTGAGGGTGTAGGTGGGAGAGAGATAGGTGGAGAGTGAGTTTTGGTGGTGGTGTTGGTGGCGGCGGCGGCGGCGTTGGAGAAGAGGAGGAGGAGAGTGAAGAAGAATGGTAAAGGAAATGGTTGTGGTAGTGGTGATGAAGGTGACATTGTTGTTTGTGTCAGGGAGAGAGAGAGAGTGAGCTGAGTTAGGCTTAGGAGAATGTGAGGGATTTAAGCATGTACTGATGTTTGTGTTGGGAAAGTAGGAAGATTAGCTTTTTTAGTTTTGTGTGACAGTTGTGACTGTACTTTTCTACCCTTGGATTTCCATATATTTACTGTAAAGCTCTCTCCTTTCCTTTCCTGTTCCAATTTTTTATATTGCCACTTGCCACGTTATTTTTTTGGTTTTCCACTTTTCTCTTTCTCTTTATGTTTTTTTTTTTTTTTCTTTTTCTTTTTTGTGAAACAGGTAAGAAATTTTATTTAAAGCAAATCAAATTGAAAGACATCCTCTAAATCACGTGATAGATCTTCTAACCACACATCCAAATCTGCAGATACAATTGCTCTATGAATAAGGAAATGAGCAAGCTTATTGCTCTCCCTCTTAACATGATAAAAACTACAATTAAAATGAGATACCAAACGATGAATATCAGTAATTATATTCCCAAACAAAGTCCTTGAAGGCTTGGTAGCACCAAGAGCTTGGATAACCCTCAAAGAATCACCCTTCACCTCCACGGATTATAGACATAGCTCCTGTGCAATTACTACTGCTCTTCTAGCAGCTAAAGCTTCCACCATGTTCACAGAACCCAGAAGCACTCAACGTACCAATGATCATCCCCCCCGAGTCCTTGATAACCACCCCAAGACCAGCACAAGCCTGCTCTTTAAACAAAGCTCCATCAAAATTAACTTTGAACAAACCAGAGGCAGGTGGCTTCCACTGAGTATCCCCACTTCAAATAGCCATCTGAGGGATTTTTTTATGCACATCATGAAACTCCTTTAGCAACGCAGAAGCCTGATGACACAAATACTCCACACAACCATGGCAAAGAGCTTCATTGACTTGGAAGAAAACTCCCCACATAGAAAATGAAAAACATCTTCAAATGTGGAAAACTTCTTTGAACGCAGAGAAGAAAAACACTGGTCAGACATCCAAATGGCCTTAGCCGAATCGCACAGCCACAGAGCATGGACACTATCTTTAGTTAAGTCACGACACTGCTCACAGAGGCTATTAGTCACCACGTGCCGTTTGAACAAACTCAGCTTAGTAGGCAGCGCCTCTCAGACAGCTCTCCATAAGAAATGTCGAACTTTCTGAGGCACCCGAAGCTTCCAGATGCCATGCCACAACCCTTTACCCAACTCCACATACGAAGGACTAGGCAAGTTCTATCTACTGAGCTCCACAAACAGTCTATACGCACTCCAAACCGAGTAAATATCATCAGAAGACAAAGGCCAGACCAGCGTATCCAAATCGACAAATTGATTAATTGGTATGCCTTTGATAACTTCGGCCTCTCAAGGATAAAAATATAAGTCAATAAGCTCTTCATTCCATCTCTTGGACTTGGGCAGAAATAGATCACTAACTACCTGAAGGGACTGATCCCATTGCAGAGATACAACACATCCACCCCCTGCTGAAGGCAGCCAACGATGCTGCCAAATTGAAATATCTTTCCTATCACCCACCCTCCACCTAGCTCCCTTTAAAACCCCTTCTCTAGCTTGCAAAATACTACACCAAGTGTAGGAACACCTCGATGATTCCTTAGCATCAAAGATAAAACTGGACTGAAAATATTTAGCCCGAAAAACCTTATACACCAAGGAATTTCTATCATGAAACAAACGCCATACTTGTTTTCCCAACATAGCATCATTAAACATCCTAAGATCCCGAAATCTCATTCCTCCTACAGATTTAGAGGAACAAAGAGTCTCCCATCGAACCAAATGAATTTTCCTAGAATTTTCAGAACAATCCCACCAAAACTTCCTGATCATAGGTTCAATATCTTTGAGCAAACCAATAGGAAGACAAAAGACACTTATAGAATAAGTAGGGATGGATTGAACCACTGCCTTGATCATAATTTCCTTACCGGCCTGAGAAAGTAATTTCTCCTTCCATCCTTGCATACGATACCAAATCCTCTCCTTGATGTGATTGAAGCAAACTTTTTTCTAACGTCCAACAAAGGATGGAAGCCCTAAATATTTCTCATAATTCTTGATAGCAGGCACCCCTAACATAACCTTTAAGTCTTCCTGAACCTCCTCAGAAGTATTCCTACTAAAGAAAGCGGTCTAATCAAAATTGACTTGTTGCCTTGAGGCAGCTTCATACCAAGCCAAAATGTTCTGAATTTTAGCACAATCTAAAGGTGTTGCTCTTCAAAATAACAAGCAATCATTTGCAAAGAAAAGATGAGAAATTTTTGGCCTAGCTCTACAAATAGAATACCCTCGAATATCACCATCACAAGCAGCTTTAGAAAGAAGAGTGTTCAAACCTTCCGCACAAAATAAGAATAAAAAAGGAGAAAGAGGATCCCCTTGTCTTAAACCCCTTGAAGGACGAATCAGACCCTGAGGCTCACCATTCACTAGAATTGAGTACGAGACTGTAGTCACACATTGCATAATCAAGGCAACCCACAATTCATTGAAACCCATCTTTAAGAGGATCTTCTCCAGAAAAATCCATTCAACTCTATCATAAGCCTTACTCATATTAAGTTTTAAGGCCATGAAACCTGTCTTGCCCGAACATTGAGTTTTCATATGATGCAAAGTCTCAAAGGCAATCAATATATTGTCAGTAATAACTCTATCAACAATAAAAGCACTCTGGGCTTCTGAAATAATAGAGTTCAAGATAGGTTTCAGTTTATTTGCAATAACTTTACTCAATATTTTATAAATAACATTACAAAGACTGATAAGCCTAAATTGAGCAACAGTTTCAGGGTTATTTACCTTAGGAATCAAAGTAATGAAAGTGTGATTAATGGACTTAAGAAAAGTACCATAATTAAGGCAAGAGAGTATCGCATCAGAGATCTCCATTCCAATATCGAGCCAAAATTTCTGATAAAAAATGGGAGGCATCCCATTCGGACCTAGGGCCTTTAGGAGGGCCATCTGTTTAATTGCAACATCCACCTCCTTACACAAATAGGGCATAGTTAGGGCAGCATTCATAGAATCATCAACAACGGATTGAACCCCTGCTAAAATTCTCTCCAAATTTGTTGGGTTGGAAGAAGTAAAAAGCCAAGCATAGAAATCAACAAAAAGGTCAGCCACTACCTTTTCATCCGTAACCCATGCACCATCCCCATCCCAAACCCCCTTGATAAAATTACTTCTCTTACGTTGTGTAGCCACCCCATTAAATTTTTTTTGTATCTCTATCCCCCTCTACCAACCATAAGGCTCTTGACCGTTGAAACCACATACGATTCTCTTTATCAAGCAAAACATTAAGCTCTCGTTTTAATTGAACCACCATATCATGAGAACCACCCTTTGCCGAACCTCCTAAGCCTTTTTAACAACATCACTACAACCTCGATCAGCCAACCACATCTCCTTAAAGTGAAAAGGTTTACATTTCCACCTAATAGACTCACCATTTGGATCAAAGAAGAGAAGTATTGGTCGATGATCAGAAGCAATACAGTGAAGATACCTAACAGTAGCTGCAGGAAATTTAGCCATCCAATCATAATTAGCAACACCCCTATCCAATCTCTCCCAAACTACATGCCCATGTCTATTGCCTTGCCATGTAAAATCAAGACCAGTAAATCCAAGATCAACAAAACCACAAGTATCCAAGACATCCCTAAAAGCCTGCATCTGTTCATGAGGGCGCACTTGACCCCCACGCTTTTCTTTAGTAAAAATAATGTCATTAAAATCTCCCATGCATAACCAAGGTAAATGTGGCTTTGAATTCAGCATGCGAAGCATATTCCAAGCCTCATCCCTTGCATTTGTATCCAGCTCGCCATAAAAACCTGTAAATCTCCAAACATCATTAGTACCACCATTAACCAAAGCATCAATATGAAATTTAGAAAAGCTATCAACCTAAACTGAGACCCCTTATCTCCACAGAAGCGCCAACCCGCCCCCTCTATCCTTACTTCTCGATTGCTTTTAAATAACGCTTATAACCTTTCTAAAATATTTTTACAACATATTTAAACGAAAAATTATTACTAATTAATAAAAAAAAGTAATATTAATAATTAGTATAAAAAAATAATAATAACTAGAGTTTATTATAAAATTATTGTGAAAAAGTTAGTTATGTGCTTTATTTATTTATTATTTATTAATCAAAGTATTGAAATTTAGAGCCTAACTTGATTCAATTGACAAATTAATGGTTTTTATGGTTTTTTGAGCAAGTTAACAGGAACTAAAAACCATAAATATGTCTTCAGTTGACTTTTTTTCCCTTTTTTTTTGGTCGAGAAAGCAGTTAACTAATTAGGTACGCATTACTCCACTCGTCTCACATTAAGTGAAACATTTGACTTTTAATAAGACTTTTATTTGTTTTATTTTTTTGATATGCTTTTTATTTATTTATTTATTTATATTTAATTTAAAAGAGAAGATTATGATTATGATTATATATAAATATATATATATATATATATATATATATATATTGTAGTGGGGTGAGTTTTGAGCAAATATCGGGCCTTATTATAATAAGATAAGTACTGGGTCCAATTTAAGTATCGACTCAAACGATGGAGATAAATTCAGTATTGACTAGCCCATTTTTATAATGAACACAAGACCTCTAATCATTGATTAGGCCTAACACCCTTCCAGGCCACACACCGAAGTCATGTCTAAGGCGTGTCTGAGCTACCAAGATAAATCTCAAAGAAGCTAAACTTTTCTAAGGTAGCTTTCTGAAAGTTCTTGATGATTCCACAACCACCTCTGCATTAATGAAGGTCACTTGTCTGGCACTATCGTATTTAATGTAGAAGGACAAGCCTAAACACTACAAAAAAACGGGGCTATCCCAGCGTTTTGAAAACCACTGGGATAGCCCTAGAAAGCGTTGAGATAGGGTCAAAATTCCTATACCGCCGTTTTTTTTTCCATGCGCTTCAAACCGCCGCAGTTTGAATGTCGGTATAGGGTTGCTGGACCTGTACCAGCGCTTTTCAAAAGCGCTGGGATAGGTCCCGGCTCTTTCCAGACCTTGTTCTGGCGTTTTTACTTGTGTCGAGACAGCCTTTACGAAAATGTGAATATAACATATACCAACGTTGGAATAGGTACTACCTATGCCAGCGCTTTCAAAAGCACTGGTATAGGTCTTGAATGGATAAAATTTAAAAGGCCTATACCAGCGCTTTTGAAAGTGCTGGCATAGGCAGTACCTATTCCAGCGCTCTCAAAAGCACTGGTATAGGTCTTGAATGGATAAAATTTAAAAGGCCTATACCAGCGCTTTTGAAAGCGTCGGGATAGGTCTTTTTTTTTTTTTTTTTTTTTTTTAATTTTAATTTTTTTTAGCACTTGTAATGTACCTACAATACATATTTTCTAATACCTATTTTATAGCAACTGTAATGAACCACAGAAAATTTCACAAGGTAATCATTATGAAAAATAAAGCCTGCACCTAAAGGTATATCTATTATCATGTGCTTAGATAGGTCATATGCATTAACCACTGGTGCCTAACTAAACCAAGAATCACAAAAAGTCCAATCACACAACCAGCCACCAAGCTAGTTTTGCATTAAATAATTTATGAAGGCAAATTAGCCAATGAGCCTAGGTGTAGAGTTGTTCACCCACCAACCATCACATTCTACCATTGACAAAATTTCACCAACCCGACTGACAACAGCAGTTACCAACAATGTTGACATGGTGGTTGGTAGGATTTTTGCCAAAACCCCCAGGCATTTTGTCTCACAATGAGTGAATCCTTTTGGGGGGTAAGGGAAAAAAGAAAGAAGATGAAAACAACACAAAAACAAACATAGACAAACAAATCTAACAATGACATAGATGCCTATGTGCTGTTTATAACATCACAGAGACCTGAAGATAGATCCCCAGAGGGCATCAAGGTTGAATTAATAATAAACATAAATACATAATTAGCAATATAATTCTTCTCACTTCCTATTGCAGCTCACTTAACAATGCCTTAATCCCAACATGATGCCAGCTACATAATTCTTTTCACCATAGGTCACAATAAGAATTCACTACTCAGTCTCATTAGATCAAAATATGGATGGTAAGCTACCTGTAAGAACTTGCACCAATGATCAACCAATGGCCACTGCTTTTCGGCAAATAGTAATTGCCACATTCCAATAACTATATCCAATGTTACAGATTTCTGACCTTGAAATACTAAGAAAAATCAGCTACCTGCATATGTAACCAGAATTTGGGTGACAATGACATTGTATAAAAAAAACACATACATAATTGAATTTTTAGGTGTTAAATATAATTTTTAGTAAAGTATATAAAATGTAGCGCAGAGCTGTAGGAAAAATCTGTTTGTAATCATGCGTGCACATGTTGTGTTCATGCATACACACATGCATCCCCATGCTTTTGAATGAATAGCCTTTTAAGCTAAATGAAATTTCACACCCATCAGGGATCATATCCACCTAGACAGCCATAACACTTCGCAAAAAATTCAGCAAGTGGCTCGTTGTCTCTTTGCTATGTTTCAATTGGCTCAGTAATGTGAGCACATCTCTCCATATTGTAAAATTTTTGGAAATTATCATCCATAGGGAACTGGAAAAATGCATTTAGCTTCGCCATCTTTGCCTATCAAAAATTCGCCTATCCATGTTTATTCCAACAAAAAAGGGTAAGGAAACATTGTATAAATGAAACTTAAAACATCTAAATCCCCCGTCACTATTCTAGGGATAATAGTAATAAAAGCTTTAAGAGGCACCTATCCATCAAAGATTCAGTCATTTAGCGTAGTTGTCAAAAGCTCCGATTCCTGCTATATACATGCAGTAGTGACTTTGTGATGGTATTATGCACATACAAGGACGCTATATATCTCAGCACAACAGGACAATAATAAAATCCAAAAGAATAGGTCACTATATAATTTAAGAACTAATGCAAAAAACCGTACATCCCTGGTTCAAGTTTTAGCACCTCAATCTAAGCTATCTTCCCAATAAAATTCAAATTCTATGAGCAGCCAGTGTCACACCATGAAATGAACACATGTATCAAACATACTTTGACAACTTCAATCATTCTTTCTCAAACTGTTTTTCAGTTTCATGAATAAGTCAAAATTTATTGTTTTGGATATTCTATAATAATGTTACATCCACATCTTGTATGCCCTCAAGAAGAAATCAATTCCTACTATTTTGGTAATTTTTAGGTTTTGGGGGTATTTTGGTCATTTGATAATTAGCAAATCCCTATAGGTGATTTTTATAAGTTTTAGGGGTATTTTGGTCATTTTTAAGGTTTCAGGGATATTTTGGTCAATATTTTGGGTTTTGGGGGATATTTTAGTTATTTTTAGGTTTCGGGGGCATTTTGGTCAATTTTTTGGGTTTTGGGGTTATTTTAGTCATTTTTAGATTTCGAGGGTATTTTCGTCATTTTTGGGGATATTTTAGTAATTTTTAGGTTTTTGGGGTATTTTTGTAATTTTTAGGTTCGGGGGTGTTTTGGTCATTTTTTGGGTTTCAGAGGTATTTTGGTTATTTTATGGTTTTGGGGTATTTTGGTCATTTCTTAGGTGACCTATCCCAGCACTTTAGGTGACCTATCCCAGCGCTTTTAGAGCGCTGGAATAGCACTGGGATAGGCCTCTCTCCATAAGGGAACGAAGATACCTGTCCTAGCGCTTTTAAAACCGCTATGACAGGCCCCTCCATTCCCTTATGGAGAAAGAGCTATCTCAGCGCTTCCAAAAGCGCTGGGATAGGCCTCTTTTCATAAGGGAATGGAGAGACTTGTCCCAGCGCTTTTAAAAGTGCTGGGATAGGCCCCTCCATTCCCTTATGGAGAAAGAGCTATCCTAGCGCTTTTGGAAGCGCTGGGACAGGCCTCTTTTCATAAGGGGACGGAGAGACCTATCCCAGCGCTTTTAAAAACACTAGGACAGGCCCCTCTATTCTCTTATGGAGAAAGAGCTATCCCAGCGCTTTTGGAAGCGCTGGGATAGGGCTCTTTTCATAAGGGGACGGAGAGACCTATCCCAGTGATAAAGGAAATCAGTAACCCTATCCTAGCACTTTTGGGCTTCCTATACCAGCATTTTTGAAAAATGCTGCTATAGGCCTCCTATGGCAGCGCTTTGTAAAGCGCTGGTATAGGCTTATCTATTACGGCGGTTTGTAAAAATGTCGGGAAAAAAATGCTGGGATAGAACAATTTTTTTGTAGTGAAATAGTAAGAAAGGCCCAAGAAGTCTCCGTTCATGATGAAAAACCAAGAAAGAAGAGCCTGATAAGACTATAAATTATTTAGGTGGATGCTTGAACAATAAGGAAGATCCCAGAAGTCTTCGTTCATAATGAAAAACCAAAAAAGAAGAGCCTAATAAGACCAAAAGTTATCCAAGTGGACCAAGATAAAATACGAAGAAAAAGAAGAAGATGGCTCATATAAAAGAGAAGAAAGAAGGAAAAATAACACAAAATATAGGAAGA
Source organism: Quercus robur (assembly GCF_932294415.1). Lineage (NCBI taxonomy): Eukaryota > Viridiplantae > Streptophyta > Magnoliopsida > Fagales > Fagaceae > Quercus > Quercus robur. Next base: position 50,066,506 of record NC_065538.1, read on the forward strand.
GAGAAATAGTAAGAAAAACACTTAAGAAAGATCCATGTAACATATTTCACTAGAATTGATAAATAGATCCTGATAATTTACATGTTCTTGTCCAAATTTCTCATTATGGATCAATATCAACCCATAACATAAATTAATTGTACCACATGTTTTGCTTAGTATCTTAAACCACAGAATTAAGGAACATGTTCCTCTCTCTCTCTCTCTCTCTCTCTATATATATATATATTAAACTTGAAAAGAAAAGTATATCACTTATATTTATTGAATTCAAAATCATATGGACAATAAATCTAAAATTGCTAAGCTAACATATCCTTTCCATAATTTGATCCTAGTCAAATAGTTTAAATTGGTATTTTTGTTTTTAAATTTTTTTATAGAGTTTCAATTTATAATGTCTGCTCTTAATAATTTTATTCTTTATCATTAATCCAAGACACCAATCGGTCTTAGGTGTAGACAAGGATTGAATCCTAAATCTCTTATTCAACCACCAGAGACTTTACATGTAGATTAAATCTTTAGAATGAAGTTTTTGTGTACTATGAACTAAGTATTAAAAATGATGAAAGCAAGAAAAAATATAAAAAATGAGTATATGCAATTTAGCTTGGTATTATTTTGCAATATCAACTAATTTTTTGTTCTAATTTACTAATTGATATGGAATTAAATAATTGCGGCATAAAATGGTACTTTGAATCAAAACTCATGTTTTTGTCAACACGTCTAATACAAAGTAAAATACTCCCTTCTCAAAAAAAAAAAAAAAAAAAAAAAAAAAAGGTTAAAACACTTGTCTCTTTTACAAAACTGTCATACTCACAATATTTTCACAACAAATCTAAGTAATAAGTGGTTATTGGTTCTAATTTGAACACACCACTAAAAAAACTTTTTTTACCCATTAATAACAGTCAATAATAACCTGTCATTTAATATTTTTCCTCTCCACTCCTCCACTATCTATGATCTATCTATTAAAAAAGAGTTATGTTTATAACATTTTCACAAAAAATCTTAATACTTTTTAGTGGTAGGTTCAAATTAGCCTATTACATGAACCACAAAATACTCAATTTAGTTAAGTATTCATTATAATTTAAAGGAAAAAAAAATCATACCATATTCTGAAAAAATAATAGTATTGTATTCTTTCCACTCGCATCATTAAAATACACAGGAATGACCAAAACTAATAGGGTTGCTCTTTTACGAAGTTGTTTGGTTCAAATGGGTTGTTTGGTTCAAATGGATTGTTTGGAATTCCTTGAAGCTGCCAACCAAAAACTCACTTCATAGATGTTATAGAGTTTGCTTTGCATAAACTAAAAACTCTAGACTTTGACATCTTTTATGTTGCGTAGATATCATAGGATAAAGTATTTTTGGTGAATTCCTGGATCTCCTCAACTTTGACAAATTTGTCCTTCGGAGGCTGCGTGGATGCTAGAATACATCAATTTAATTTGTGCAAGTTTTCATTTAGTTTGTTTTGTTAGTGTGTCTTTGAAACCTAGCTCTTGCTATTGTTGCAAAAGAGAATTAAAGAGGATGTTATTTCTTGATTTGAAGAATGTACCTCTTTTCTTTTTCCAATTATATAATGTAGTACGTAATCTTTAATCAATAAAATCTACTACTGATTTCTCTCTCTCTCTCTCTCTCTCTCTCTCTCTCTCTCTTTTTAAAGGTTTGAGTTTAAGAAAATTCTTTTAATTTAGAGCAAAACTATGTTCTGTAACTATTTTCCTAATTAAGGTCACTTAAGACTCAAGAGCTTAAAAATACCTAGTGAGGAAAGGGTATTACGAAATTTATTCTCAGCCCATGGTGTTTGCCAACGACATGTGTCTTTGTTTTTTGAATTTGATGACCTGTGTCAGTAATTCAGTATTAAACAATAACCCCATTAAAATTAAGGAGAGAAGTATTAAACAATAATAACAATCGGCTAAACAAATTATGTTAATGTTAATTAAAGGTTTAAGAGGGTACAATATTATAAGGGACAATACAACAAGAATTTCTAAGTTTAAACCCTTAATACAGATCATAGATGTTGGTACGTATATCTATGTTGGTATATGATACAATACAATATAGCCGTTCTTTATAGGCTTTCTTTTATAAACTCGAATATATATATATATATATATATATATATATATATATATATATATATATATATATATGCTACTTTCCAGCTCTTTCTTTCCTTGGCTCCTCTTTTTATTATTTCTTTTGGGACCGACCATTGATGACTGTAGGGATTAACACTTTTTTTCCCCTTCTTTTAAACATCTGGGCGCTGCGTCTTTTGGCAACTCTACAAATATAGAAGATATATAGGTTTAACTAAGAGCATTTTTATTTTTATTTTTTTAATGTACTTGTTTCAACTTTTTTTACTTGAGAGAGAGGAGTTGGATATTTTATTCCAATAAATTCTTTTGCTAATGAACAGTAACACCCTAGACAAAGAGAGGTAATGTTCATTAGCAAAACACTTTTTGAACTTTAGAAAGACGGTTGATTTAGTGTGCGTTTGGTTTGCGCGTCCACGTTGGGTGTTTTCAGCTTTTTTTTTTTAGCCGCATAATTTGACTTTTCAACCACTTTTAAGCCACACAAGTGGGTTTCATGTACTGTTCACGGGACCCACAAACTTCACTTTTCAGTAATTTTTTCATTAAAAATGGGTCCCACAGTACTATTTACACATTTAAAAATTATTTTGCTACAGTGTTTTCAGTTTTCAGCTGTATCCAAATGGATCCTAGTGTAGATAACTCAATATTGGTTTACTTTAGCAAAATACAACTTCATGAAGTTGTATTTTTAAGTTTTACTTCCTAAAATAGAGAGGATTTTGGTTTTAACTCATCTAGTGGAGATACTCAAGATATGTCTAAACTAATGCTAAATGGGAAGATAACTCAATATTGGTTTACTTAATTTTATTTGGAATACTAGATAAGTTTGAGTTCTGATAACACCTTAAAATGTATACTTGTTATATATTTATGTGGACGTTATCTCTTTTTTACTATGCTTAATTTGTATAATTAAGCCATGATTTGCATTAGTCCCTATTATTTATCTTTATATAATTTCTTGAATAAGATGTCATTCATTGTTTGTAATTTTCTACTTTCAGGAAATCATGTGAGAAAGATGAGTTTACAGGAATTTGTGAGAGAATGAAGGCCAAACTAGAATTAAAGTGGAGCTAAAGGACTGTGCTTAAATGTCTAAGGAGGTACAGTTGGAGTGCTTGGATCGTCTATCATGATTGGAAGCTTCAAATAAGGAAAGAAATCAAAGAGGCAGAATCTGAAAAGGAAATATCTGATTTGAGTAATGATCAGTATTTTGGGCGTATCTCTCTCCTCAAAAATCCAATTGACACAAGGCCATATGGGTTGGAACCATGACTTAAATATCTACAACTTTCCAGTTTTGAGTTTTTCAAAATTCTCAATTTTTGAAGGCCGAAATAAACTCACAATTTATTGCTGTAAACCTAGACGGAAATTAAAAATAGTAAAAGTTTTATTTTCTTTGGACACTTAGACATTAGGGTTTGGAAGGGAGGCTGTGTAGAATGAATTTGGCATATAAAACCTTGTATTTTCCTTTCTCTAATGGCATCCTAAACTCTTTGCTAGGGCTAGGGGTTATGTTTCTTCTATACGGTATGAATATTCAATGTGATTCTTTCTAGGATTTTATTAACAACATATTTGATTGTTCAATTAGATTTCTTTTGATGGATTAGTTCTTCCATGCTTTCAATAAGTTCAATCATGTTTTTCTTATTGTTTAGATGAATTTCTAATAGTTTCAAATAGAAATCAGGTTTTAAAGTGAATGAGTTTTTTCTGAAAACTTTTCTAACCACATTATTAATCTAGGTTATCATGCGTTCTTGAATTGTCCCAGTTCAACTGAATCATAAGTATTTAATTGTAAAAGAACAATCAATTATAAAATATATAATTTCTTAGTTCACTAAGAATTTCATATCGATATAGGGAAATACTCCGATGCCCTAGTATTTATATTATTGAATTAAATCTGTTTTTATTATTATTCTTATTAACAATCACATAGCAAAAGTACTTTTCTTCTTCACCCAAATTGTTGTTTAATTACATTGTCTTTAAATTTACCCCGTTCCTTGTGGTTCAACCTCGGTACACCGAGAATTATATTACTACGATCTCATACACTTGGAAGTGAGTAAGCAAGTTCGTCATCAAGTTAGATTACTACTTCTTTTTATTTTTTTATGGGATGAAGTTAGATTAGTTATTCAAACTTGATTCGTTTTCTTGTAGAACAAACCTCGAACTACATCGGCACCTAAACATATAGATATAATTAGCCACAATTTTCTTTATTTTTTAACTTTTATTTTTGTAACTAAAATTAGTAAATTAAATAGGAAAAAATTAAAACGGAAAAGGGAAAGAAATAATATTTTCCAATCCTAGAGTTTAAGCATTTTAAAGTTAAGAAAATATAAACATTAATGAGATCAATCCAAAATATTTCTTTTTTTATGAAACTTATGAGAGAGATAGAGAGAGAGCCCAAACATTTCAAATGGTTTTGGCATAACCCATGCGAGTGGATGGAGTCATGTTTATTGCCTCTCAAGATAGAGTTTGAAAAAAAATGCATCATTGTGTTGATGATTTGATAGAAAGTACATCATCTATATCTATATTATATCTAAAAGCTGAAGCGTAGTATTTATTGTTGCTACGCTCTAGTTAAGCCATGTCAGCTCCATGTTATCATTTATTTTATTTCTTTCATTTTTATTTTTTGTTTTATTGATTTACATTTATTGAGCATCTCCTTAGATTTAGGTATTACTCTATCTCCAACTCTACTGTGTGTCTCTTTATTAGCCTAAACTCTTCAAATGCCGCTATTAAATGGAATTTTGACAGTCACTGACAAATTGCAACCTCTTCACCTCTCATTTCTTTCTTTTATAAATTATTAGTTGTTCTCTCTCCACAAATTGATCGGTATGGCCTTCAATGGGATAGTTTCTTGAGTGTTTTAACCGTTCTTTCTGTCATGACTCAAGTATGTCTGCCAAAACCCAATCAAATGAGTACAAGAGATAGAGAATGACTCTAGAGCTTGCAGATGAAACTGAAGCACATGAGAGACAAACATTAGTAGCCCAGGTCCAAAGGGTATGAACTCAAAATGAATTTTATTATTTTTATTATTCTTATTATTTATTTATTTCCATCTCATTACTTGAAAAAAAATAATGTACTTCAATTTTGGGATTTCATGATGAATGAGTTTGAGTTTTAATGGCCTCAAAACTATTCAAATATGTTTTTTTTCTTTTTCAAAATTGATTTGAGTTTGGCATTTGATCATATTTGTTATAAATTGCTTTATGGTTTATGTAAGGACCAGATTTGAGTTCCCAGCCCACTATGTGGATGGACTTAGGCCCAAAAAGCCCAAAAAAACCCCAAAACAATGAATTTGTAGAGTGTGGGTTGAAAAATTGGGTTTTAGTTAATCAAACGAACGTTGAGAAGGATTCAGATGATAAGAGAATGAAAAGAAAAAAGGGTTGTGTTGAAAATGTTGTCCTTGGCAAAGTCCGAGGAGGTCTATTCTTTTCTATTACTTACAAGTCCAATTACAAGTTTTATTCTCGAATGCTATATTGTTTCTCTCCTTTTCTTCCCGTCTCCTTTCAATTCCCTAATCTTGTTTCCCCCTTCTTCTTTTATACTCTCCCTTCTTTTCATCTCCACCTTCCACCTGTATGCTAGATGGTTAGGGTTGATACTTGTTTCATCAGGACTTCCCATAAGTCCTCATGTAGTAGCTGTAAGGTTGAAATACACTGTTCAGGTATTACTTTTACATTAATGCGGCCTGGGAGTTAGCTGTAGTGCATTTAATGCGGAGGTAGCAGCTTTCTCCCCAGATATTTTGAGGCTCTTCCTTATCTTGTATCTCTACAATGCTTGTCCACCCCAACTGAATTTCCGGGGTTGTCATCCTTGCTGTCAAACCATCTTCCAGGACCTCGGCCAAGTTTGGTTGAGGAAGTTTTCTTCCTCGGCACCCTCTCCGGAGCTATTATGACCAAAAACCCACCTTTTATTTATTAGCGCAATCTCCTCTGACAAAAACTTCTCCTCCTCGGGTAAATCCTTATTCTTGGCTTGGGCCACAGGCCCAATATATGAATAATGAATGAACTTCTGGGCCCAAGGGCCCTACAGTTTCCATTATCTAGGCTGCAAGAATGTTACTCTCAATATGTTTGCTATAATATTTTTCTATCTAATAATTAACTTCAATGTGATGTTTACATTTTGGTCTTTGTTTTATAGTAAGAGTGATATTTATTTTCACCAAAGAGAAATTGCTATTGTTCTCTTTTTCCTATCATTTTATATGATGAACTAAATTTCTTTTTTATCTTTATTTCATTTGTCCACTCATTGACATATGTCAACAATCAAGCCTCACAATCATTGGAAGCTTTTTATTCTATTGAAGATCATACCAATCAATTGGTAACCATTCTTTTCTTAGAAACTTTTGAAGGAAGGGGAATAAATATTTTGTTTTTCTTATGTGGTGCTTGATAATTTGCTTTTTATGGTTCAATACATATCATTTATATTAGATTTCCCTTTTCTTATATTAATAATTTGTTTTTTACTATTTAATTGGACTATTTGGTGACCCAGAAATTGTGCAAATGGAAGATAAAAGAGAGTAGAGTTGAGATTGAGAAAAATGGAACAATAATCACTAATAACAAAAAAATTATTATGTTAAGAGTATATATATATATATATATATATATATATATATATGAAAAGTCAATAAAACCTAGGCACTAATATATGCAATCCAACAACGTTCTACAAACAACCAAGATAAAAAAAACCTAGGCAAGCACTTTATATTTTATGCTTTGAAATAGAGTTTAGTGCAATATAATTAATTAATACGTTCATAGTTTTATTGATTTTTATTTTTATTTTTATTTATTTTTTGTAGAAGGTAGAAATTTTACTCTTACCTAATTTAAGTGTATATGTGTGTGAAGCTCTTTCCTGAAGATTTAAACCACAACCCTTACCCCCACATTTCACAAGCACTTATACTTGTATAGTACACCACCGCACCAAGAGTGCATGGTGGTATAGTTTTATTGATTAATAGGAGGGTAACATAGTTTGATACTTGTCCAAATTGCACAATTTGATACGTAGTACACCACCGCACCAAGGGTGCATGGTGTTATAGTTTTATTGATTAATAGTAGGGTAACATAGTTTGATACTTGTCCAAATTGCACAATTTGATACGTATCCAAATTGCACAATTTGATACGTATCCAAATTGCATAGTTTGTATTACAAAAAAAAAAAAAAAAAAACAGGTTAAGTCTTGATAAAGTAAAAAGGAAAAAAAGAAAAAGAAAAGGAAAAGTGAAAACATGGAGTGATTGAAGGAATATATGAATTAAATTCTCTAAAAGCTCAATTTGAAAACCAACTAGAGAGTTTTCCTATTTTGTAAGTAATGTTATAGGTGGGAGTTAGAGATGTATTTTTGCCATGTTATTATAAACTTAGGATATAAGGGCATTTTTGAATTAAAGAAATGTCCATTTCAAACAGGAGAAACCCCTTAAATAATAGTACAGATAAAACCAATTCAAACTTTTTTTTTTTTTGATGCAAAAAGCCAATTCAGACTTAACAATACTAACTTCTCCATTATCCCAAAAAACATAGTAAGAAATAGTAATACGTAGACATGAGTTGAAAGAGGACAAGATCAAAGATGCGAGAAAAGAGATGATACCAAGTAGATCGGGCGACTATGCAAACAAGGCATCCTTGCACAATGATTGGCCAGTTGGCAGCAGTAGTGTGGCGTCCTGTACACCCTCAAACTCTCCCTCTCTCTCTCTTTTAGGGATTGTATTTTGAAATTAATCGAACATGAAACTTTGTTTAAATTGCTTTTTTGTTTGTTTTTGTTTTTGTTTTTGAAATGCTAAAAACTGGGCTTTTGTTAAATGTGTTGATGTTTTGGACTATTGTAAGCTATTCATTTTTATTAAGGGGCCAAAGAGTTTTTTTTTGGGGGGGGGGGGGGGGGAGTTTAATTTTTTGGTTCAAATTCTGAATGAACCTTAAATATACCTGTAGAAAATTTTATTCCCCAAAATTCGAGGGGGCCATTGCCCCAAAGGCCAAAGAATGACTCCCTTGATATGATCACATAATTACTTTAGTAATTAATTAAAATACAAATATAAATATTAAACAATTTTCAAGTATTTTTTACCAATCAAATATGGAATTAATGAGATAAGTGTGGCAGACATATTTTACTTAAATATCATGAAATTCTTGTAAATGTCTAATATGGAATTAATGAGAGATAAGTGTGGCAGCCAACTTTTACTTAAACATCATGAAATTCTTGTAAATGTGTAATAGGCTAATTGCAATTGAACTACTCAAATTAATTAAGTATTCACTATAATTAGAAGATCGTGAATTTTTTGTTTTAAGTGTATTATGTTTTGGGTTTGTGAGTTTATTATGTTGGTAAGATTTGTAAGTGTCGATTAATATAGTTGTAATCCATATTATTGATATATAGTGGATATTTTGGTAAGTGTTGACTGTGGATATATATAGGCATGAAGTTGGCCGAACCATGCTAAATATTGTTGTCTCTTGTGAATATTTTATTTTTTTGTTGGTGTGAATATGCTTCCACTAGCCCCAAATCATAATAATTGATGTTAGTGTTTTTACTATTTCACAACATGATTTTAATAATATAACACATTAGACTAATCCTCAATTGTGAATCTTGAACTTAATTAGGCATGATTTATAAGTTAACCCTAGTTAACCATGTCAAAGTGACCTTTTACATTCAATGGTTTTTGTTTTGTTTTTGTTTTTCTATTTTTGTTTTATTTCACAAATCTTAAGTTGATATATTATAATTGGTATAAAATAATAATGAAGTTAGTAATGGATCATGAAAAATGAGGCTTCATCAATCACAATGTGCAACCTTAAAAAATTATTTTTAAAAAAAATTGTGTCTAGCTTTACTTTTAACCTTTAGTCTTTAGATGACTTGGCCACTTTGCTAAATAATTAAATTTTATTCAATCTTGAGAGGGTTATTAAAGTTTATAACAAGTAATTTAGTTATTTATAGTCTATAATCTATACAAAACCGATGTCATTTAACTTTTAGTTTACCTCATAATATTATAATACATATGATTTTGAGGCATTAAAAATTTACAAGTTATTTATTTTAATATATACTTTTAATTGATTCAAAATCTATTCTATATTTAGTCCCTTTATTGGAATTTTAGTAAATCATGGAAATTCTTAGGTATTTCAGAACACGGAGAAATAATGCTCCATTCTCTCACATTCATGATGGACCCTACTATGAATTTAATGAGTAGACTCTTCCATAAATGTGAGAGGAGGGAATACCATTTTCCATACTCCAGAAATACCTAAAAATTACTTGTAAATCATTATATAATTTCATATACAAATTCTCCTTCAAAAAAAAAAAAAAAAAATTTCATATACAAATTCAATCATAATAAATATTTAATGCCAATTATATAGTTCCATATAAAATAATTTATTTATTTATTTAAAAGTATATTAATAATTATCATAATTATCAAAGTTTACATTTAGAAAAAAAATAAAAGAATTTGTTTAATTATGTATAATTTATAATAAAAAACCTTTCATCAACGGTCTAATTTTTTTTAAACGAAAGGTAGAGAAACACAGGCCTAATTAATCCTAAGACGGAGTCCCACTCCTAACCGGCCAAGGATAGAGCCTTTTTTTTTATTTTTTTTATTTCTATATTTTTTATACTCAACCGACAATCATACTCCAGTATAAAAGAAGAAGCTGCTTCTTTCTGTTTTCATACTTCCGTCACAAGAAAACACTAACCTCGCTCAATGTATCTCTCTCACTCTGAGAGTAACATTAACATGATGGTGGATTATGAGAGTAACATGATGGAGGATTATGGTAACGAAGATGATGATGATCTTTTGCCTTGGTTTAGGTTTCGACCAACGGATGTTGAGATAGTTGAACATTATCTCTACAATAAGGCACATGGCTTACCCGTGAGTTCAAACGACGTTTTGATTGAGTGTGATCTCTATGGAGAAAAGGATTCCTGGAGTTGGAGGAAATACTTCAAGGACAGCGATGAGACTAGTCTTTACTTCTTCACGAAACTGAAGAAAGTGTCAACCAATGGTTCCAGAATACAAAGGACCACTCCCTACGGCACATGGAAACCCAATAACGATAAGCCAATATATCGAGATAAAGCTAAGAAGAACCAAATTGGGTCTATGAGAAGTCTTACTTATATGCCGCACAAAGGGCTCAAATCTACCATCGGCCGATGGGTCATGCATGAGTTTAGACTGGCGGGGAGCCTCCTACGCAATAAACAGGTAACTAGCTATCTTTAAAAATTTTGAAAGAAAGAAATTTCCTTCCTTGCATTTTTGTGTTATCGTTAATTTCGAGTTTCTATATATGTTTGAATGATATATATTACGTGCTATTGGTTGTTTTGATTATTGGGTTGTTAAAATTTGTAAAAAATTTATTTTTATGTTTTAGTCTATGAGTATTTTAATATTTGAAAGTAATTAAGGTTATTTTGTAATAAGGTAATTAGGGTTTTCTTGGCCAAATAGAATTAGAGTTTAATTTTTATATAATATATAAGCAAAATATTGTACTCTAGTGGTTTTCCTTGTTTGAAAGAAAGATTCTTTGTTGCATTCTTGTGTTATCGTTAATTTCAAGTTTCTATGTTTGAATGATATTACGTGCTATTGGTTGTTTAGATTATTGGGTTGTTAAAATTTGCAAAAGTTGTATTTTTATGTTTTAGTGTATGAGTATATTAATATTTGAAAATAACCTTATTTTGTAATAAAGTAATTAGGGTTTTTTTGACCAAATAGAACTAGGGTCTAATTTTTCTATAAAAGCAAAATATTGTACTCTAGTTTTGACTCCAACCAACACTCGGAGACAATTAACCTAGTGCCAACTTTTAGTGGTTTTCCTTGTTTGGTGCTAATTTCAAGCAAACTTAAATGTTGACTCATGCTATGTAATATGTATTTTTTAATTTTTTTTTTAAGATTTTATCTTTTTATCAAACTACGTAATATTTTGTGGTATATTGTTGTTTAGATAACTAGGTTGTGCTTTTCATTATCGGGGTTATGAATATCTTACTGCCATGGTGTTTATATTGCATGGATTGTGCTATTTTGCTTTAAGTATTTGCATAAATACATTGTTGGCTTGGTTTCCTATTTGTTTATGATGGTATGGGAGTCTTGATATTACCTTCCGAATCTTTCTAGTGTATTTGGTGTCATTTGATTGATTGACTTGTTAATAAGAGTAAGATTTGTATTTTTATCACTTCTTTCTGTTAAAAATTTGGTTCTTATTTATTTCTATATAAATGTCTTTAATTTATTGTTTCTGATTTTCCTTTTGTAGCCTTATTGATTTGATCAATATCTTTTCTTAGCTTTTATTAAACAACACGTAATCAACATATTTTTTTTCTTGCAGTATGAGGATTACGTGATTTGTAGGATCGAAAGCCAACGAGATAACGAAAAAGAAGACAGGCTTAGAAGTGAGGTCATTCAAAATGAAGAGCTTTCTATTGAAATATTTGAGCAACAGAAAGATGGCATGACTAATACTAAGTTTGCGGATGACATTGATAACATCAAATTAGAACTGTTGGAGGCTTACGTTTCATCGTTAGAATTTACATCTTGCCCATGGAAGTGGGATTGGGCGGCAATAAACACAACATCCTCAGCCTTCATGCTGCCAATGCCTTAAGACACTTTCTGTTTCTCTTTACAGCACTATGAATTTATTTAGTTTTCAATTCTTTTGTTTTGAGTACATATGTAATTTTCAAGCTATTCTGTATATTGGCTGGTCTTCCAACTATAATAAAAAATTAAGATTTGTTCCTCTCTACATATGCTCTAGTATTGTTGCAAAATATTTTTGGTTCATTTTTTGTTAGTGCCAAATTGATTTGTAACTGTTTCACTTATATGGAAAGTTAGAATATTCGCTGATAAGAGTTTGCTGAAGAATCCAAAGGTTTTATAGCATGTTGACCTATTTTTATATTTATTTTTCAATTGAAGGGTATAATTTGGGAGAAATTATTAGGTTCGAGAGGACTACTGAAGTGGTTCTCCCAACCAATAAAATGATGCTACTAATACAAATGTGTGAGTTAGCTTTTTAATAAGCACAAGAAATAAAAAATAAAAAAAATCACCAAATGATGTCACATTTGCATGAATTTAACATTTTATTAGTTACGAGAACCAGGAAGGACCACCTCAACAGTAATTTGATGGACCTAATAATTCCTCACAATTTGGGTCTATTGAATTCAGTATCACTAATTTCTTGCATCTTTAATATCTTACTATCGTCTATTCCTACTTATGTTCGTTTGGATACTTCATGTAATTGAATATTAGTGTCATTAGTTTCTAACTTGAATGATCTTTCTTTACATTTATCCTACTCAATTGTTTGACTTTTTGTTGCTATTTTTATCTAACATGTTGAAACTTAGCTGCTGAATGATAATATGTCAATCACAAAACTGAAATGAATAATTATGGATAAGCAAATTAATAATTTTTTAATAACTAGAAATTAATCATCAATTTTCAATGATTTGATACTTGATGTGAATTTCAACTATTACCAGATTAAAGATATATATAGGTTTCCCACTAATGAAAAAATAAATAGTCAAGTAATGAGAGTAAGTATCACTTTGAACTAAAAAAAAAAAAAAGGGAATGAGAGAAAATCTCAGAATAATAATGTAATACGATTTTAAAATATCAGTCTGTGAAAGGCAAATACGCTATAGCTATAAGACTGCTGGATTTGCGTGGTTTCCACACTTTCCAGCTTTCCTTTCTTCCCTTTATTATTTCTTTATGAGTTGATGTTGATGCATATATATATATATATATATATATCAATATATGTGTGTGTGTCTATATATAAGCGGGGGGAACCCTCTATATTGCTTTGAAACTGACAAGTGCTTTTCTACCATTTCATTCTAGAATTTCAAGATAATCCTTGTCGGAAGGAAACAATAACCCTTGTTTTACATTGATATTGCTCTAGGCAATGCTTTTTTACACACTGATTATCCGACATATATAATGAAAGAGATCAAATACATAATGTCCAAAACTTACTTCAATATGCCTCAACAATCAAGAAAGAGCTAATCATGACTCCCACATTAATAATAGGCAATCAAAATCACCACCAAATTTCAACTGTATTGGTTGGGAAGCTTCCTTATAGTGACCTAACAATCTATAGAAATGCAGCCTTGGGAAAGGCTTGAATTAGCAGCTTTGCCCACAAAAGGATTAATTCTCACCCAAACAAGAGAGAAGACTGAGGCCAAAAGCACTGACCACAGAACAACAATGGTTGGTGTTCGGTTTTGGCGACCCATGAGACCCTTGAGGAAGGGGTATAAATGAAGAATCACCCAGAAGGCAAAGAACACCTTGCCAAAGAGAGGTCCCCAAGCTTCATAACCTTTATTAAGTGCATCTGAAAATCCAGCAACAACGCCAACCAAGTTGATTATGATCAATGTTGTTGGAGGGATCAGAACTGTTGTCCACTTGACAATGTAGAGCTCACCAAACTCTCCATCATCAGCTGCCTTTGAAGTGACAGTGAAGTTGGTGTCAACTCCAGCTAACATCTTCAGGAAACCTTGGAAGACAGCAAAGAGATGGGCTGAAACACCTCCAATCACCCAGAACTGCTCATTACGCCACCAGTCTTCTATGCTGATACCACTCCACCGTAGCTCGAGCACACTGGTCACGATGATGGACATGAAAAGGCCAAGAAACAGGGTGCTTGCTAGGTTGGAAAGCTGATCCAAAATAAAATGTATTATGTGAAGTAAGTTCTATGAGTAAATGGTTTCAAACCATAATCATGAGAAATAAAAATGTAGCCAGGTTAAATTTTTAATCAAATGTCAAAAGTTAATAACATTACTTCAGTGGTCACTGATTTTGAATATTGACAAAGCTCTTTTTTAGGAAGTTAAGAAGAGCACCCTATAGTCATACAAGGCCTAGTAAAATAGTAAACTGATGCATTTTTCATCCCTGTTTCAAATGTATAAATTGCATCCAACTTTTTCTTTATTTCTATGTTGGCCAATGTTATTATGTAACGATCTAACAAAGCCACCCCCTGATATGGTTTTAAATAATGAATTTACGTTGCAAATAATTATCTAACTATTTCAAATTCTTCAATAACTTTTGATAACTACTGAAGATAAAAAACACACTATCTGTAAAATTTCAACAGAAAGTACAAGAAATTACCGTTGGTATGATGAATTTTCCAGTGAGAAGGCAAACTGCAGGAATTGTGCAATAGGCAATGAGAGGGAGGGATGTAAATGGATAAACAATGGTGTTTGTATACGCTAGTCTTTGAAGCCATTTGAGGCGGCCTCCTGCAAACCCATACCATAGGGGACAATGTCTGCTAAGGAAAATCTCCACAGACCCAAGTGCCCACCGGAGAACTTGATGCAATCGATCAGACAGATTGATAGGGGCTGAACCTTTGAATGCAGGCCTTACAGGCATGCAGTAAATTGATCTCCATCCTCGGCAGTGCATCTTGAAACCAGTTAAAATATCCTCAGTGACTGAGCCATATATCCAACCAATCTGGGAAGTCAGAATAAAAATTGTGAATTGGTGAGAAGGTAAGATCCAGTAATGGTTAACGCTCAAGTAAAAGATTAGAGGTAAATGCAACACAGCTTATAGCCAAAAGATAATAACAGATGGACAACAAAGAAGGAAAGGAAACTTTCCCCAGCAGAAGGCCACACCCAAGCCAGCTGTAATTAAAACTGAAATTGGAACTAAAATTTTATCTATTAATTTTGTAAAGATTGTAATGAATTCACATTCTAGAATAATAGCAATAATAGCACATGATTTTCAAATGAGAACAAGAATAAAATAAAAAAGTCCACCTCTTTTCCCCATGCGGTCTTTTCTTCATAACCACAGCCGATGACATGAATTGCTTCATTAATCAATGCTGCTGGGTTGACAGATTCAGGAACTCCACCATTTTCCATTAGTGTAGACTCAATAAATACAGAAGACAAGCCAAAAGTTTTCTCAAAGCTCATCTGGGAGATCAGCATTGACCTTTCATGCTCATCATAATCTGCCCAAAGAAAACCAAAAAATATATTAATTATTGAAAACCCCGTAAATTATTTGCCTAAATCCAATGGCCTCAATAACTAGACTTACTATCAATCTCCCTGAGGTTAAAGATTGCAGCATCTAGCTCTTCCCGTTTTGCATCTCGGTAAACGTCTGAGGGATCTTTAGGAGTCTTCTTGGAGGGGCAGCAACAAGAGCAGCAGCCACACCATGAGCAGGATGAGGAGGAAGACTTAGGTAAGCTGGGCATAGAACTCGGCCCATAGCCATAAAGTGCTTGCCTATTGAAAACACAACCTGTTCCCACATAAACTGGTCCTTGAAGGCCATCTAATCCTTTCATGTTAACCTGAAATTGAAATGAAGAGATTCTCAAAACTCAGAGGGCTCCAACTTTTATAATTATGCAGGGACCAATATCAGCATTGTGGCATTAGCTCGTTTCCCTCAAATAATTCTATTTCATTTTTTAAAAATGACATGTTAAAAGGAAATTGGTACATTTCATCTATTTCTATACATCAACTGAAGACAGACATTGTGAGTTGGACTTCAACACAACTCAATTATTTCTTTTTAAAGTTTGACCTAATTACCAAAACTCCCAAGCATAATAATAAGCTAAATTTGATAAAAACTTTTGTGACAGATGAATTTCTGATATACTTGAAAAAGAAATAATATTTTTATTTCTTCAAAATAAAAGTCATTATAAGGAAAATATTAAAACAAATGGAGTGGATATGCTAGCTTTAGACTTACATCAAAGAAAACCGTGTTTCGGTTGGCATATCTGTCACTGCGATCAATGCCATCAAACCTCTGAGGGAACTGCACGTAGCATAAATCTCGACCAACTTGTGGATCCATCAAGAAACACATTGCCTCACGAACTGCCTTGCTATTATTAACATAATGATCACAGTCAAGGTTGAGGATGTAGGGAGCATTTGTAAGAACTGCAGATACTCTCACCTGTACAAATCCAACCATTCAAATAAATTGTAATGTTTGAGTTCCTATGCAAATCATTAATTTTGAGAAAGGATGTGAACATACCAGAGCATTTTCAGCACCAGCTTTCTTGTGGTGCTGGTAGCCTGGTCTCTTTTCTCTGGATACATAGACCAGTCGAGGAAGTTCAAGTCCCTCTATATCATGGGCACCAGTATGTCCAAGGAAAACCTGAAGTGGGTGGAAAAATGCCATATGTGAAAATTATTACATTTTCAAATTATGAGGCAGCAGTTGAAAACATTTTCTAATAAGAGATGTAAGAACTGATGTGGATTGATAGTTGATAAAACTTGAGGTACTTTGACAACAGAAAAGAAGAAAAAATATCCCTCAGAAATTACCTTTGAATAATAATAGTTTTAAATAAAAAAATCCATAGACAACTTTTAAGTAATCGCCTTAAGTTTCAAAATCTACAGCTTAAGGATTGGTTAAGTCCTAGTTTCTTTCTAGATACTAGATGATTCTGAAATGTAAGATATTTAAAAGCTAGATATTGCACAATTAACTAAAATCATAAACCACAAAATTGTCTATAAGATAGATTTACCTGAATCATTCCCGGGTGGTCACGGGTGTTATTCCCTGGCCAAGATGTTCCATCTTGCATTGTCCAGCCTTCTTCCGGTGTTTTCTGAGCCTTTGCTACTAAACCATTAATTCGCACTTTAAACTCTTCATAATCTCTCTGTAACAAGATAAAATCCAAAATTTGAGATGGTTGCTTTTAGATACCATTATTACAACTTAAGAATCCATTAAAATATCAAAGTGGAATGAGCAATTGACAAGTTGTAGCCAGATAGATTTTCAGTTGCTTACCTTCATTGCTCTACGTTCCTTGACAAAAGAAGGTTGCACTTTATCCTTCAAATAGTCAATCTTCTGTGCAAAGTAAAACTCAGGTGCACGTGGTTCAATTGCAAATTTTTTGCAGAACGGTACCCACTTCCTTGCAAATTCAGATGTTTCAACAAGAGATTCAAATGTAAGCATGGCAGCTCCATCATCTGACAAATAGCAGGAGACTTTATCCACAGGGTAGTCCACAGCAAGGATGGAAAGCACGGTATTGGCTGTGATCAACGGTGGTTCTTTCAAAGGGTCAACTGTACTCACAAAGAAATCCACAGCAGCAAGCTGGGAGGGTTCACCCTCTCTTTCAAACCTGACATAGTAGTGAGTTTAAGTATCCCATGTATGCATTCAAAAATAGCTTTCATAATTATGTTTTAAGTTTTTCAATAAAGTAGATCCATTACTATATGCTACTTAGTGAATGCTAATTCTCTTCATTTGTAACCTTACGTTAAATTACTTGCAGATTCAGCCTCAGCCTACTAAGCTTGACATGTAATTCATAGGTGACATGAGACCATGATTCAGGGCCAATATATAATAATATAGTTAAAGGAGACATGAGATCAAGATTAAGAATATTAGTTGAGAATGAATGCTTGACCAGGTTTAATGCTAAAATGTCAAGTTAAATGAGAGAAGTATGAGTTTCACAGAGGATCTGATACTATTGAACACTTTCAAATAAAAAACCTTGTGGCACTGCTAAAACTTTCAAACAATTACAACTATCATCTTTGACATCTACAGTCATCCATATAAGAGTGATGTATGTACCTTGCAGACAGCCTGTCGATAAATGTCTCCCTATTGATTGGAGACCATTTAGGGAACTGATCCAATACCCAAGAAAAAGCAAACCATATCTCACATATGACAGAAGTGAGCCACAGACCAAAAGCACTATCAACAGGATGTGTTATTCGGTAATGGAAGAAGAGTGACAAAATTATCAATCGCATGATTATAACAGCTCTATATGGTGTGAGCTTGGTGGATGGAATCGGAATAATAGCTGAAAGTGGTTGTGCAGCATCTGCGGACCTGAAAAAGCAATGGAAATATCTGATTAATATATTTAGTTTTGTAGAACAAAGCAAAAATTGATATATCAATGGGGAATGGTCAAAGACAGAGACTAAAAAATGCAATGAATTTGCTCTGTTCCCCTTCAGAATATCATACAGCAGAAAGCGCCGCTATGATTTTTTTTCACACCTTCATTAAAAAATATATATATATATATATATATATATATATATATATTTATATGATGCTTAAGAAAAAGATAGGAAGTTGAATCTTATTGCAAATATTTTGTGTACTGATCCATTTTATTGCAATTAAGGGTTTCTAGCAGAGAAAAAACATTGCCAATTTGGTGAGAACAAAATAGAAACCACATGAGGAACAAAATTTAACTAAACAAATTAATTCATCAAGGGCTTAATAAACAAATAGTTCCTTTCATCCATGGCTTAACGTACAAAGGATTTGATAGCATGACCACAAAGAAAAAACCATAGCCATAGGAAAAAGCTTTAAGCCATGCATGATTTAAGTAGTATTTTATAAACAAATTTAAAAAACTTGTCCCTCTAGTTATCTTTTTTTATTTATGTCTTAAACCATCCTATCTTCTACATTTCTTATCCATTGACTCTTTGGAAATTCATCTTTCTTGTCACTTACAGTTTCTCTTCCATCTGCTGCTCAGATGGAACTCGATCATCCTTTTCAGCCTTAATTTCAGCCTTACTAGCAGTCTTTTTCTTTTTGTTCTTCTTATCCTTCCAACTCTCCACTCTATTCTTCCAGATTGGATTCCCAGATTCATCATTTAGTTCTTCAAGAAAACACCAAGTAATGTAAAAACCAAATCTATTAAAATTGAATAGAAAGATCAACACAACACAAGAAATTAATATTGCTTACCACTATCCACTGTGGATACACTACTGATATGCCTAGCATGAAGTCCAACTTCCTGTACAAACCAAGATGAATGATACCAAGCTTTCAACATCACAACTTTCTTGAAATGTATTTAAAGGTTGAATGTTTAATCAACAAAGCAAGGAAAAGGGTTTTCATTGCACTTCCTCAAAATTGTGTGTCATACTACTACTTCCACCTAGAGTTATATTTTATATGTATGAAACAGAATTTACAACAGCAATTACCTGAGGATCACTGAGGTGAGCTGCCATAGTGGATCGATTGCCTGAAACCTTCACTTCAGCATCATCCAGTGAGTTCTCTAGGGAATTCAAAGACACAATTAGCTTAGGATACTAGACAAAGCGATGCACGTTTAATGGAGAAGACACATAGCTACAAAACTAGAACAACCCATTTTTCTTTCTAGAAGTCATCCCTAATTGTTTAATTCAATTTTTCTGAAGTAGAGAGAGAAAATATAAGAACTTTAATAGGGAGAGAAACAAAGCCATGTGGATGAATTTTCTTTCTTCTCCTACATTTCCCCTAGAATTGAAAAGTTAACGAGATTTTCAGCAATTATTAACATTACAAATGCAAGAGAAATCAGCTGAACAAAAATATCATATCCCCAATTGTATTGGCTCAATCAATGTCTAAGAAAGTTTTTTAAGTTTGTACAAATGATCATCAGATAATGTTGTCAAATTTATCCTACACATGGCTGACCTCAATAGCAATTACCCACATAATGATATGCAAAAATTTAACCAAAAAACATAAACTTGATCAAGAAATTTGAAGTTAGAGATACAATACCATCATATGGAGCACCACAACGCAAGCAAAGTTTGCGCCCCTCCTTAATCTCCAAGTCAACACAGGCCTTACAAATGGAGAAATTGCATTCATGGCAAGCCACAAACAATTCCCCATTGGCATTGACTCCAACTTGCTCACCACAAGAATTGCAAACAGGAACTCCAGACTCCATCATTTTGATATATCACTTCACTTCAGTTCCAGTACTTATTCCTAAGAGACCCAATGGGTTGTTTTTGATTTTATATGACTGACCCCCAACAAAAGGTAGGGAATGGTGGTGTGTATGAAGCAATGGCACATGCATTTTTGTAATGGTGAGAAGGGGTTGAAGGTGGTGGTTGAAAGGGTATGGAGGTTGGGGTGTTGGTGTCATTTTTTTTTCTATTCTTTTTTCAGCTCTGCAGATACAGACAGAGAGACAGAGAGTGTGGCAACGTCAGTCTGTTTGGTTCAAAGAGAAACGAGTTCGAAATATTGCGGGAAGTGTAAGGAATGGTTTCGGTTGAGAGGGGTCCATCTTTAACCAACCAATCTTGCAGACTAGCCTAAGGAAAGACTAACCTGGCACTGCCATGTCAGACCAACTAAATCTAAATATAAATAAATAAAACACCTCGAAAAAAAAAAGTTGTATTTAATTTCATTCTTAAAATTTCATCCAATTTTTGTCTGTAAATATATATGAAATTAAAATTTGACACTAATATTTGTTTCATTTAAATAAGTTATATGTAAAAATAATTTCGAGAAGAAAATGGGAGTCCAGGCCTTGGCTCATATTTATCTTCAAGAACAAATACCCAAAAGGGAAGAAGAGAATGTGAAAGGCCCATTTATATCTTGCTACATATTTTATTATTTATGAATCTTGCTACATACATTATGAATCCATACAGCTTTTGATTTACACCCCTCTCTACAATATTTTAAATAAAGGAAAAAAAAGAAAAAATGAATAGTTCGAGCTTTTTATTAACAAGAACCACAAAACATATTGATTGGTCTACCAGGCCACAAAATTTAGAAAAAATCATTTATTTGTTTTTGTTCAAGTGTGTCTAACGAGGGTCTTAAAAACTTTTTGTATGAATTTTGTTTGAGCAAAAATGATTTTGCGTTAGTGAAAATACTATTTTTCGCAACCCACATTCAACTTATTTAATGGATTCCTAAAAAAAAAAAAAAAAAAAAAAAAACCTTATTTAATGGATTTCTAATCAAACCCAAATACTTCAATCTCAATTTTGGAATCTCTCTTTCTCTCTCTCTGGTAGATACAAGGTCTTAATTAATAGATGGATAAAATTTAGGTACAAGAAATTGGGAATTATACATTAGGTTTCTCAATTAAATTCAAACACATGGTTGTATTGACTAATAAGGTACAAATAAAATGATCTTTTTCAATTACATTTAATTTCAATGTAATGATATGTTTGATAATTAACAATTTCTGAGATGAATGCTAAAGTGATGGGATTTTCTCTTTAAAACACAAATGATGAGTGAATTTGGCACCAAATGTTCAAGTGATGGGACAGGAATTAAAAGGCAAAGTTCTTTTCTGTCATTTCATTCCCTATAGAATTTCAAGTAATGGAAGGAAATACCAATCCTCGTCTCACTTTGATATTGTTCAATCAAGGCAATGCTTTTCCACTCAGAGATTTACCGACACTCAGGAAAAGATAACTACATATTTGTTCAAAACTTACTTCAATATGCCACAACAGTCAAGAAACAACTAAACATGGCTCCCACCTCAATAAGAGGCAATCAAAACCATCATCAAAAACTATGGGAAGCTTCATGTGGTGATATCACAATCTATAGCAATGCAGGTTGGGGCAATGGTTGAGCTGTCAACTTTGTTCACAAAGGGATCTATCTTCACCCAAATAAGAGAGAATACTGAGGCCAACAGCACTGACCAAAGAACAACAATGGTTGGAGTCCGGTTCTGGCGACCCATGAGACCCTTCATGAATGGAAAGAGGTGAGAAATAACCCAGAAAGCAAAGAAATTCTTGCCAAAGAGTGGCCCCCATGCTCCAATTCCCTTGTTAAGTGCATCAGAAAATCCAGCAACAATGCCAACAATGTTGATTATGATTAGTGTTGTTGGAGGGATGAGAAGTGTTGTCCACTTGACAATGTAGAGATCACCAAACTCTATGTCATCAGCTGCCTTTGCAGTGACTGTGAAGTTGGTATCAATTCCACCCATCAGGTTGAGGAATCCTTGGAAGACGGCAAAGAGATGGGATGAAACACCTCCAATCACCCAGAACTGCTCATTTCTCCACCAGTCTTGAATGCTGACACCACTCCACCACATCTCAATCACATTAGTAAGAATGATGGAGATGGTAAGGCCAAGATAAAGGAGGTTTCCGAGGTTGGTCATCTGAAACAAATTACAAGGTATAACATGAGGTAAGTTCTTTGAGTACATTGTTTGAAAACATAAACATTAAAAAAATTGTAGCAAGATTGGATTTTTTACTATATGTTTAAGTTCATCAAACATACATCAGTGCTCATTGATTTTGACTATTGACCAACATCTTCATGAAATTTGGAAAAACACCATATAGTCATACCAGGCTTACTTAAAAATTAATCTGATGCATTTACATAATTGTATGTAGCACAGTGTTATT
Organism: Quercus robur; assembly: GCF_932294415.1. Lineage (NCBI taxonomy): Eukaryota > Viridiplantae > Streptophyta > Magnoliopsida > Fagales > Fagaceae > Quercus > Quercus robur. Next base: position 50,089,264 of record NC_065538.1, read on the forward strand.
ATGTATCAATTTGTCTAAACTACCTCTCCCAAGACCCCAAAAACACAAGATTTCTAATTTTTAAGGGAAAGTACAAGAAATTACCGTATCTGTTGCTACAATAAATTTTCCTGCGAGAAGGCAAATTGCAGGGATTGTGCAGTAAACTACGAGAGGGAAGGATGTAAATGGATAAACAACTGTGTTTATATATGCTAGTCTTTGAAGCCATTTGAGGCGGCCTGCTGCATAACCGTACCATAAGGGACAATGTCTGCTAAGGAAAATCTCCACAGATCCAAGTGCCCACCGGAGAACTTGGTGTAGTCGATCAGATAGGTTGAGGGGGACTGAACCTTTGAATGCTGGTCTTAAGGGCATGCAGTAAATTGATCTCCATCCTCGACAGTGCATTTTGAAACCCGTCAAAATATCCTCAGTGACCGAACCATATATCCAACCAATCTGGGAGGTCAGAATACAAAATTTGAATTATTACAAAAAAAGAGAGGTTTATATGGGTTTCAAGGTCAAATTTAGTAATGGTTAATGCTCAAGTGAAAGTTTAGATGTAAATATATGCAGTACAGCTTCTTACAATAAGATCCTAACATATTGGCAACCAAGAAGGGAAGCATGAAATTGCCGCATGAGAGCAAGAATAAAAAGAATGTACCTCTCTTCCCCATGAAGTCTTCTGTTCATAACCACAGCTAATGACATGAATTGCTTCCTTGATCAATGTTGATGGGTCAACAGATTCAGGCACTCCTCCGTTTTCCATTAGTGTAGACTCAATAAATACTGAAGAAGTGCCAAAAGTTCTCTCAAGGCTCATCTGGGAGATCAGCAATGACCTCTCGTTCTGATCATAATCTGCAACGAAAAATCCAAGCATATCTTAATTGCTGCACGAAATGTCTGTTTAACTATTTTTCTTCACAACTAGACTTACTTTCAATCTCCTTGAGGTTAAAGATGCCAGCATCAAGTTCTTCCTGTTTTGCATCTCGGTAAGCCTCTGAAGGATCTTTAGAGGGCTCCTTGGAGGAGCGCTTGCCAAACCATGAGCGGGATGGGGGAGGAGCCGTAGGTAAGCCAGGCAAAGAAGGAGGTCCATAGCCATAAAGTGCTTGCCTATTGAAAACACAACCTGTTCCCACATAAACTGGTCCTTGAATGCCATCTAGTCCTTTCATATTAATCTGAAATTGGAATGAAGAGATTCTCAAAACTCAGAAGGCTGAATACTTTGGTAATTATGCTGGGACTCCATCACAGCATAATTTTTTTTTTTCTCCCATTCTTCTATTTTATTATGAAAATGTGATATGTCAATTTGCAAATGGGATAATATATCTACTTCTATTCATAAATTGAAGAGAGTAAAATTTGAGTTGGACTTTAACTAAAAAACACAGCTTGAATCGAAATGCTTCTGAATCCTTAATATTTACCATATATGAAGTTATAAACCAGTTTCCAAATCCTGAAATACTCACCAGATATTAATGTAGAAACTTATTTTCCTTTATTTTATTTTAATCATTTGACAATAAAACTCCCAACTTGATTGATCAATTTACTTTTATAAAGATCTGTCTATGATGGATGAATTTCTGATATAGTTTGACACAGGTTTGAAATTTATATTTCTTACTTTCATAATATAGGTAAGTGCTTATAAGGAAACTAACAAAAACAATGGATAAATCCATACGTGCTATCTTTAAACTTACATCAAAGAAAACTGTGTTGCGGTTGGCATATCGATCACTACGATCAATTCCATCAAACCTATTAGGGAACTGCACATAGCATACATCTCGACCAACTTGTGGGTCCATCAAGAAACACATCGCCTCACGAACTGCCTTGCTATTGTTAACATAGTGATCACAATCAAGGTTGAGGATGTAGGGAGCATTTGTAAGAACTGCAGACACCCTAATCTGTAAATCCAACCATTAAAGTGTAATTGTAATGTTAGAGTTCCAATGCCAATCATTAATTTTGTGAAACTATGTTAACATACCAGAGCATTTTCAGCACCAGCTTTCTTGTGGTGTCGGTAGACTGGTCTTTTCTCCCTGGATATATAGACCAGTCGAGGAAGTTCATTTCCATCTACATCATGGGCACCACTATGTCCAAGGAAAACCTGAATCGATGAAAAAAAAAAAAAAAAAAAAAAAACCATAGTTAAAAACTCGTATCTTACAAACAGGGATGCACAATGTAAAAGCATTTTTCTGAAGATCTGTAAAAACATTAATGGACTAATAGTTGCTAAAATTTGTAATTTGGCGAAAGAAAAGAAGAAATTCTATCCATTCAGAAATGTTTCCATAATTTCAAGTAAATGCCGACGAGATCTTCAATTAATGGCCTTAAGCTTCATAGTTTACAGCCCAAGAATTAGTTTGAGAAAAAGCCTTGTTTCATTCTATATACTAAATGCTTCCTGAAATGTAAGATATTAACCAACTAAATGTTACACTGTTAATTGAAATTTTATACAAAAAATACAGCTATAAGCTACATTTACCTGAATCATTCCTGTGTGGTCATTACTGTCATTCCCTGGCCAAGGTCTTCCATCTTGCATGGTCCAACCTTCTTCTGGTTTTTTTTGAGCCTTCGCTACTAAAGCATTAATGCGCACTCTAAACTCTTCATAATCTCTCTATAGCAAAATAGAACCAATTGAGACTGATTAGTTTTAGAGACACAATAATACATAAGTTTACCAACAATAATACTTAAGAGAAGCAGAATCTGCTGGCCATAAGTTTAATGTGGATTGAATCAAAATCCTTAAGATGTCAAAGTGGAATTAGTAATCGAGAAGTTGTAGCTAGACAGCATTTCAGTTGCTTACCTTTATTGCTCTACGTTCTTTCACAAAAGAAGGTTGCACTTTATCCTTCAAATAGTCAAACTTCTGTGCAAAGTAGAACTCAGGTGTACGTGGTTCAATAGCAAATTTTTTGCAGAATGGTACCCACTTTCTTGCAAAGTCAGCCGTTTCAACAAGAGATTCAAATGAAAGCATGGAAGCTCCATCATCAGACAAATAGCAGCAGACTTTATCCACGGGGTAGTCCATTGCAAGGATGGAAAGCATAGTATTGGCAGTGATCAATGGTGGTTCTTTCATTGGATCAACCGTGCTCACAAAGACATCCACAGAAGCGAGCTGGGAGGGTTCACCCTCTTTTTCAAACCTGATATGGTAGTGAGTTTAAACATCCCATGTATGTATTTTGGTTCAAAATTTAGCTATCATATTTTTGTTCAAAATGTTCATCAATTAATAAGTCCATTTATATTTTAGTTCGAAGTTTTATTCAATACATATTCTCTTCTTATGCAACCTTACATGTTAAATTACCTGCAGATTCGGCCCAAGCCTACATAAATGACGCCCATGATTGGGGGCCAAGATATAAGCACAGAGTTGAGATCAATTTCAGAAACATCAGTTGACAATGTTTGTAACCAGGTTTAATTAAAAAATGACAAGTTAATTAGGAAAGGTGAAGTTTTGCAGAGGATCGGATGCTGTTGAACCAGCTAGGTACATGCATAAAATCTTATTGCACTAGTAAACACTTCCAAACAATTATAGCTTGCATCTTTGACATCGAAAGCCACAAGTATGGATACCTTGCACACAGCTTGTCGATATATGTCACCCTATTGATTGGAGACCATTTAGGGAACTGATCCAATATCCAAGAAAGAGCAAACCAGATCTCACATATGATAGAAGTGAGCCACAGACCATAAGCACCATCAACAGGATGTGTTATTCGGTAATAGAAGAAGAGAGCCAAAATTATCAATCGAGTGATTATAACAACTCTGTATGGTTTGATTTGGTTGGGTGGAATTGGAATAACACTTGAAAGTGTTTCTGGAGCCTCTGGGGACCTGCAAAAGCACCACCACATCTGATTAATATGCTAGTCTTGTAGAACACAAAGAATTTGATATATCAATGGACAATGGTCAAATAATTTGCCATCTCACTGTTTATATTATAAATCCGTTTTTAAAAAAAAAAACTATGTTAAGAAATTGAGGAAGTCTTTTTGTTTATTTTTGAAAACATGTTATCTTCTACATTTCTTATCATCCAATAATTGAAATCTGTCTATGTTTCTTTTTAACTTACTGTTTCTCTTCCTCTTCCATCTGCTGCTCAGATGGAACTTGATCATCCTTTTCAGTCACAATTTCAGCCTTAGTTGCAGCCTTTTTCTTCTTGTTCTTTTTATCCTTCCAACTCTCCACTCTGTTCTTCCAGATAGGATGCCCGGATTCATCATTTGTTTCTTCAAGAAAACACCAGTTAACATAAATTCCAAATCCATTGAAATTGAACATAAGGATCAATACGACAAAAAGATATCAGTATTTCTTACCAATATCCACAGAGGACATGTTACTGATGCGTCTAGAATGATGTCCAACATCCTGTTCAAACCAACATGAATGATATACTATAAGCCATCCAAATATTCTTGGAACGTATTTAAAGGTTGAATGTTTACTCAACAACACTATAACAAGGGTTTTCATTGCACTTCAAAAATTGACTGTCATACTCCTTCCTTCCTAGTAAATTTTTATATATGATGTATGTATGCATATGTAAAACATAGAACTCGCAACTATATTTACCTGAGAGTTATTGGGGTGAGCTGCCATTGTGGATTGATTGCCTGATTCCTTCAGTTCAGCATCATCCACTGGGTTCTCTAGGGAATTCATAGCCACACTATTAGCTTTGGATATTAAATCAATCAACCCGCTTTTTGGTTATCAGAAGAGTGTATAATGGAGAAGACACACAGCACCCGAAATTAGAGCGGCCCATTTTTCTTTCTAAAAATTAATTCAACCACTTATACGTCCCTCTACAACCTAATTTTCTGAAATAGAAAGGGAAATTGAAGAAAATGCTTGAAAGTAATAAAAGAAGCCGTAGTGATACTTTCTTTCCTTCAGTGCATTTTCATTAGAACTAAAAAGTCTACTAGAGTATTAATAACTACTAAAGATGTACTACCCAAAGAAATGTCAGCCCATCAAAAATAGAAATACTTGACTAACATATGAACCATAAGGGTAAAACTTAGATAAAGTTATTAAATTGTCGTACTTTAAGTCTCCCAATTAAATCCAACTGTGTCCTTGCATTAGCCAATGTAACACAAAGGTGATATCTTCCACTCACAACAATTAAATTCAGCCTCGTGGCTTATTGTGATATGCAACTACATGGTTGAATTTAATTAGAAAATTTAATATATAACACTTAAAAAATTGGACTTTAGTTTTTCCCAACCTATAATATTATCCACAATGTCTAAATTTTTTTTCTACAAGTGATCACCAGATAATGTTGTTGATTTAGCCTATATGTATGAATGTCTATATATATTTATATCTTGGTATCAACTAATGGAACAAGTAATAAAATCATAAAGCACTAATGCAAATATAAACATATCATTTTGATAATCACATGCAAGAATTTTAAGAACCCACATCTAGTTATTCAAAAAAAAGAACTTAGTTAAGAAATTTGAAGTTAGAGATATACCACCATATGGAGCACCACAGCGCAAGCATAGTTTCTGCCCCTCCTTAATCCCCAAGTCAGCACAAGCTTTACAAATGGAGAAATTGCACACATGGCAAGCCACAAACACCTCCCCAGTATTGTCATGCTCACCACAAGAATTGCAAACAGCAGGAACCCCATGCTCAGGCTCCATCATGTTTGTTTCAGTTTCACTTTTCATTAGAGTATGGATGCTGGTTTGATATGAATGATAACCCTTAGCACCAGGTAGGAGGGTATGGTGGTGTGAGTGAAGGAGTGGGGGTGCATGCATATTTGTAGTGGTGAGAAGGGGTGTAGGGTGGTGGTGATTGAAAGGTTCTGAGGTTGAGGTGTTGGTGTCATTGCTTTATGGATGGAGAGAGAGAGAGTGACAGAGAGAGAGATGAGGAGCAACGTCTTTTTTTCTTCTTTTGGGCTCTGGAAGAGAAAGGAGTTTGAAATTTTGCGGGAAGTTTTCGGCGGAATAGAATCATGTTTAGGAATACATGAGATGAGATGGAATATATACGTATAGAATATATATAGCACTCTTGTTTGGTTCGAGGGAAGAGATAATGAAAGGAAAAGGAGAAGAGGATGAAGAAATTTCGTTGTTTGGTTTGATGATAAGGGGGCAAGTTATTTCAGCCTTTACCCCGTCTTTATTTAATTTAATTTTTTAAAATAATGCTAGTTGAATTAAAGGATTTAAAGAAAGGAATGCCATAAAACTTTTAAGGAATGATAAGATAAATTATACAGCTCATAACACTCTTAAATAAAGTGGATGATTACTCATTTTCTTTCTTTTTTAATTTTGGAAATAAACACACACATGTACAAGGAAAAAAGAATGAGATTCTAATAAAAAGATATACTACAAACTCCACTAAAAGACCTTTGTAACCTTTAAGGGAGGTTGAATTTAATTGTGTCATGTATGCATGTTTTCTATCAAAACGCTAATAAGTTACTTACCGTTGTTATCATATGCATTATGCATATCACATAAATTTTTTTTGTTAATCTTATTATGAAATATTAGTGATGAATGTTTGATTTGTCATAAACCTATTGTAGAGAGGGTTAATTGATTGAATTGAAAGTTTAAGAACTAAAAATTGATATTTATTCTAAATTCTAAGGGTTATTTTTTGAAAAAAAAAATATCACTTTTGTGAACGTCACACCAAATCACTTATATTAGATAAGGTTTGATAGGTTTACCATTGGATTACTTTTATTTTTATATAACTTTCATTCTTACAAAATACTAAGATAATCATAACTCAATAATTATCTCATCTATAAAAATTTTAAATTTTAATTAATTTTTTTTTTTAAATTTTAAGATTATAGACAAAACATGAGTTTGTACGTAAAGTAGTAAATATTATCCAATTAACATAAAATTTAATATGCATATTCAAATTTTTTTTTTTAAATGTATGATCCAATGGAGAAATTTTTAAAAAATATTAACCTAATAAAAAGTTATAAGCTTTTGTAAAAACATAACAAGTATAACATGATATTGACCCCTAACATGCACCGAGTGTATATTTTGTTAATAATACACATCTTAATAATTTTCCATAGAAATTATTTTTTATGAATCCGTTGTTAGATTATGTATTTAGTATAAGAGGATTCCACAATTTGCAACTAGACTCTAAAAATAAAACACTAAAAACTATTTTTCCTTATACCTTTTATAGTTGCAAAACATCAACATGATTAGAAATTAATAACTATCTTATATTTAACATGTTTAATTTTTTTGGTTTTTGTGTATAATTTTAAAATTATATACAAAACATTAGTTTATGAATCATTAAGTAAATAATACATGGTTAATATGAAATTTAGTGTATATATCAAGAACAAGAAATGTGTGGTGACCTAATTGTGGGATTTTCAAAATGTTAATTTAATAAATATAATTAAGTAGTATAACACTAACAAATAAGAGAGAGAGAGAGAGAGAGAGGATATTATAATCTTTCACATCAATCCATTAAAGCAATGCCTCAGGCTGAAAAGGATAGATGGTAAGATATGGCTAAGAGTTCTAGCAAATATTGTAATAATCTATATTATAAAAAACATCTGTTTGATTAAAGAAAAAAAAGTATTACAAATAAGAAAAGTGAATATAATAATATCTAATATAAATAGTAAAACATTGAATTATAAGAGGATCCCATTAAAGGAGCCTTAATTAGCCATCTTTTTATTTTTTTAAATGTTTTTAACTTTTAAATTATATATAAAAAAAAGCACAAATATCCTTATAAGCTACATTTCAATCATCTATCATCTATGGTATCCCCAATCATCTATCATCTATAATCTGTTATAAATATAAAACTGAAAACGTAACTATCTTAAAAAAAAACCTTTTGATTTATTTTATAATATTTTCCCACCTAAGTTTTTGAGATCACACAATTTTACATGTCATTATTCTAATATATATATATATATATATATTTAATTGAATTTAAATTATATTCTACCTTTAAATCCTCTATGACAATATTGTCATATCATAAAGAGATTAAATTCTATATGGATATCGTGTAAACCCAAGTTTCATCCCTCTAATTCTAACATGCCACATCATGATAATAAATATTAAAGAATAGACATAACCACATTTAATCAATTATAAAATCCATTTGAAAATCCAACTTAACTGTGAATTTATTGAGATGTTATTATGTGTAATATGATCTATTAAATTTTAAGTAAAAAACTAATGTGACAATATTTTATTGGATAGTGTAAAACATAAGTTTTACATCACATCCTTACCGAATTGACTCTTATTTAAATGGTAGAATCAATAGTTCCATATGCAAATAAATCACAATAAATGCTTATTAAAAACTATCATAGTTATCAATCTTATATTTAAAGAAAAAAAAAATTATTGTTAAACTTTTCCCTATATTACTCTTGCACAAGCTACCAAGTACCAACTAAATTTTTTTTTTTTTTTTTTGAGAGATAGATTTCAATTTATAGCGTCTGCTTTTGATGATTACTCTTTATCATTAGACCAAGACATCAATTAGTTTTTGGTGTAAGCGGGGATTGAATCCCAGATCTCTTATTCAACTATCAAAGATTTTACCATTTGAGCTAATTGAAACCCACAACTAATTTAATACTATCTCCATCCCATATCTTTTATATTGTCTAAAGTTCTAACTTTTTAGTACATATCATTACAATACATTTTCTTTTAGTTAAATGTCTAATTTTTCCAAAACTATCCTCGTTAATTTAAACTCTAGTGAAAGATTAGTATTGACTATTTTAAACAAAGTAGTAAGTTAGGAAATTAATATTGAGGGATATACCCATCAAAAATATATATATATATATTGAGGGATATATTTTTGAACATTTTAAAATAGAATAAAAGACCAAAAATTTAGGAGGGAGTTCATCTTAGTGCCCATGCATAATTTTTCTTGGTTTTCAATTGTAGTCTTGGTTTTCTCTTTATTTATATTTGGGATGAGTGGCTACTGTCGTGTGAGAAATTTTGTAATGGTTTGAAGCTATGTATTGTGGTACGAATTATTTTGATAGGTCTTGTTTCAGTGTCGTCGATCAGTGGTTGTAGGGGTGGGCGTCACATTCGACCTGTGATGGGTTTTAGGGGTTTCAACTTTCAACTGAAAATGGGTAGCACAAAGTGCTGTGGTCCTATAGCATACCAATTACTACATGTACACGATATTCAATCGTGTATGGTGCGAATTAGGTTTGGCCTTGGGCCCTTGGCTGTGGATAGGAAAGAGCATTATAACTAGGGGTGGCAAATGAGCGGGTTGGGTCATAAATGGGTTGGGTGTGTAATTATCCATTTATCCATTTATGACCCATTTATATATAAATTAATTATCCATTATCAACCCAACCCATTTAATTAGTAACCCACCAATTTAACCCAAATACCTCTAAAACTACTTGAATATCCTCTTGACCTCCAAAATACCCATAAATACCTAAAATGATGCAAATACCCCTACACTTCCAAAATTACAAATATACCCTTAGACATCCAAAATTATCCCCAAAATCTCTAAAATTAACAAAATACCCATGAAACCTTTAAAATGACCAAAATACCCCCGATATCTCTAAAATCACCAAATATGCTTAAAAACCACTAAAATGACCAAAATACCTCAAAAATATCTAAAATGACCAAAATACCCCTGAAACCCAAAAAATGACCAAAATACCTCCGAAATCTAAAAATGACCAAAATACTCCCAAAACCTAAAAAGTGGCCAAAATACCCTCAAAAACCAAAAAATGATCAAAATACCCCCAAAACCCAAAAAAATGACCAAATTACCCCAAAAACCCAAAGAATGACCAAAATACTTCCAAAACCTAAAAAATGACCAAAATACCCCCGAAACCCAAAAAATGACCAAAATACCCCCGAAACCCCAAAAAAATGACCAAAATACACCCAAAACCCAAAAAAATGACCAAAATACCCCTGAAACCTAAAAATGACCAAAATACCCCCGAAACCTAAAAAATGTCCAAAATACCCCCGAAACCCAAAAAATGACCAAAATACCATTGAAACCTAAAAATGACAAAAATACCACCGAAACCTAAAAGTTTACTGAAATACCCCAAAACCTAAAAATTACCAAAATACTTCTAGACCCTAGAAATTTACCGAAATAACCCTAAAACTAAAAGATGACAGAAATGCCCTCGTAACCTAAAAAATGACTAAAATACCCTTAGAATCTAAAAGATGATCAAAATAACCCCAAAACTTAAAAAAGTACCAAAATTCCCTCGAAACCTATAAAATGAATGAAAGACTCTTAGAACCTTTAATTTAACAAAAATATCCTCAAAACATCCAAAATACCCTAAAGCTCTATTTCGGTAATTTTAGAAGTTTCAGGTGTATTTTGGTCATAATTTGGGTTTCAGGGGTTTTTATCGATCTTTTTTTTTTTTTTTTTTTTTTTTTTTTTTTTTTTTTTTTTTTAAGGTTTTGGGGTTATTTTGGTCATTTTTTAGGTTTTGGGGGGTATTTTGATCATTTTTTAGGTTTCAGGGTATTTTGGTAATTTTTTTAGGTTTCGGGGGTATTTCAGTTATTTTTTAGGTTTATGGAGCATTTTGGTAATTTTTTAGGTTTAGGGAGTATTTGGTAATTTTTTAGGTTTAGGGAGTATTTTGGTAATTGTTAGGTTTTGAGGGTATTTCAGTAATTTTCTTAGGTTTTTGGGGGTATTTTAGTCATTTTTTAGGTCTTGGGGTATTTCGATCATTTTTTAGGTTTCAGGGTATTTTGGTAATTTTTTAGGTTTTAGGGGTATTTTAGTCATTTTTTAGTTTTAAGTGGTATTTTGGTAATTGTTTAGGTTTAGGGTGTATTTTGGTAATTCTTTGGTTTCGAGGGTATTTCGGTCATTTTTTTAGGTTTTGGGGTATTTTGGTCATTTTTTAGGTTTAGGGGGTATTTTGGTAATTTTATGGGTTTCAGAGGTATTTTAGCCATTTTTTAGGTTACGGGGTAATTTGGTAATTTTTCCAAGTTTCGGGGGTATTTTAATCATTTTATAGGTTTCAAAGGTATTTTGGTCATTTTTTAGGTTTCGGGGGTATTTTTGGTAATTTTAAGGTTTCAGAGGTATTTCGATCATTTTTAAGATTTAGGGGGTATTTTGGTCATTTTTTAGGTTTTGGAAGCATTTTGGTCATTTTTTGGGTTTTGGGGGTATTTTGGTAATTTTTAGGTTTTGGGGATATTTTGGACATTTTAGAGGTTGGGGGGGGGGGGTATTTTGCTCATTTTAGAAGTTTTGGAGGTATTTTGCTCATTTTGCGGGTTTTGGAGGTATTTTGGTCATTTTTTGGGTTTTGCGGATATTTTGGACATTTTAGAGGTTTTGGGAGGTATTTTGCTCATTTTAGAGATTTTGGAGGTATTTTGGTCATTTTGTGGGTTTTGGGGGTATTTTGGTCATTTTTTGGGTTTCGGTAGTATTTTTGTCATTTTTTGGGTTTTGAAGGTATTTTGGTCATTTTTAGGTTTCAAGGGTATTTTGGTCATTTTTTGGGGTTTTGGTGGTATTTTAGTAATTTTTAGGTTTTAGGGGTATTTTGGTCATTTTTTGGGTTTCAGAAGTATTTTGGTCATTTTTAGGTTTCGGGGGTATTTTGATTATTTTTTGGGTTTTGGTGGTATTTTAGTAATTTTTAGGTTTTAGGGGTATTTTGGTCATTTTTGGGTTTCAGAGGAATTTTGGTCATTTTTAGGTTTCAGGGGTATTTTGGTTATATTTGGGGTTTTGGTGGTATTTTAGTAATTTTTAGGTTTTAGGGGTATTTTGGTCATTTTTTGGGTTTCAGAAGTATTTTGGTCATTTTTAGGTTTCGGGGGTATTTTGGTTATTTTTTGGGTTTTGGTGGTATTTTAGTAATTTTTAGGTTTTAGGTGTATTTTGGTCATTTTTTGGGTTTCAGAGGTATTTTGGTCATTTTTAGGTTTCGGGGGTATTTTGATCATTTTTTGGGTTTTGGTGGTATTTTAGTAATTTTTAGGTTTTAGGGGTATTTTGGTCTTTTTTTGGGTTTCAGAGATATTTTGGTCATTTTTTAGATTTTGGGGGTATTTTCGTAATTTTTATGTTTCGGGGGGGTATTTTGGTTATTTTTTGGGTTTCAGGGGTATTTTGGTTTTGGGGGTATTTTGGTAATTTTTTGGGTTTTGGTAGTATTTTGGTCATTTTTAAAGTTTCATGGGCATTTTGGTCATTTTCTAGAAATTTAGATTTTATGTTGTTTATTTAAATTTTAGATGGGTTTAATGGGTATTAGTGGGTTTATCCATTTAGACTCATCTAATTAAATAACCAAATAAGTCTTTACCCATTTAACCCAAATATTCAAATAGGTTGGGTTAAGACTTATCCAAATAAGGTGGGTAATGGGTGGGTTCATGGATATGGATAAAAATTGCCACCCCCTAATTATAACTTTGTTAGTCTAGGGAGTGAAAATGTTGAGATGGAGGTGGAGGATGTAATGTTTTAAGGCAGTGTTTTTTAAACAAAGTACACACGATTCAGTTTTTGAATTGAAATTGTGACTTCAAAACATGATTTCAATTCAAAACATGATTTATGCGTACTGTCGAATTTAATTTGAAATTTATTTATTAATTATTTTTTTTTGGAGAATATAAGGTGAATTATCTCTAAATTAATTTTTTTCCTATTAGGTGGATCTTTTTTATTTTGTTAATTTTATTCGGATATGGACTAGTTGAAACTTTTTATTTATTTATAATTCAATGGTTGGGGATAGGGGCAGTGAGAGAATTTGAACTCTGGATGTCTCAATTGGAAATACTAGGAGGTACTAATTCCAATTAAGCTATAAGGCTCTTGAAACTTGAAATTATTAAATATGATGATAAATTATTTTAAAGGGTGTTATGGTCACTTTAAATTAATGATATATGACATTGAAATTTGTGAGAAGGGCGTATATGGTAATTTTCTTTGTAGGGGATGATTTGAAGAAAAACAAAAACATTTATTGTACCTTATATGGTGTCTTTAGAAATTGTTTAACAGGGTAAATTTTTTTAAAAAAAATACTGATTTTAATAATTGTGCTATAGTATTTTAATGATACAATTTAATATATAAATAATTATAATCATGGAAAAAAGTATCAATGTTTAGTTAGTTTAGAATATTTTTGTACAAGTGTACAACACGGAAAATGTTTAATAAATTTTTTACTTATAATTAAAAAAAACACAAGAATTTTCTAGAATAATTTTGTTCCCAACGGTAAATACTAAATAAAAGCTTTTTTAATATAAAAAAATTTATGTACGTTTTTTCTTTGTGTGTGTGGATAATATATATGTATTTTATATGTCTATTAATTACATAATATAGTACTCGTATTTTACTAAATTCTAACATGATCAGTTAGGGTAAGCTGGTCTACATGCATTCGTATTAGTGAGAAGGGTGGAGATCGAGAGAGTGGTGATTGGAAAGAATCTGAGGTTGGGGAGTTGGTGTCATATTGCTCTGCAGAAAAAGATAAAGAGAGTGATGAGAGAATTGAGAAGCCTGCATGTCTATTCTTTTTTGGTGTCATATTGCTCTGCAGAAAGAGATAAATAGAGAGTGATGAGTATTGAGAAACCTGCAGGTCTATTCTTTTTTGGTCTGAAACTGAGAAACTTCAAATTTTACGGGAAGTCGAAGGAATATTTCGGATGTGCTAGTTACATCTTTAACTTACAAAACCCCTTCTTAAAAAAAAAAAATTGAACTTTAAGATATGGAGTAATATATAAGTTGACAAAATTTTTAGCCACACACAGCTCCAATTGCGCTTGGCCCCTTTTTCTTCTTCTTCATTATTTATATTTAAATTTTTAATTAATACATGACATTTTTGGGCAAGATTAACAGAATGCAAACCCAACTTGATGGATTCCCAATTATATATACCGGGATAGTTTGTAACATCTTCTGATGTGATATTTTATTTGAATTAGATTAGATTAGATCTTTTAGCACAAGGCAAATTTGAAAGGTACCCAGTTGAGATTCAGATTTTGTTTTTGTCGAGCAAGATATGTACTCCTCTCCTCTGTAATATTTTATTTGAATTAGATTAGATCTTTTAGCACAAGGACAAGGCATATTTGAAAGGTACCAAATTGAGATTCAGATATTGTTTTTGTCGAGTAAGATATGTACTCCTCTCCTCTGTGATATGACCCATCAGTGTTAATGTATATATACTATGATTACTATCCATGAAAGGTCTTACACATCTCGATGACATTAATTTTTCTAAAACTCAGAAACTTTGCTATTAAAATACCTTTTTATCTAGAAAGAACATTACTCATTTTAACACATTTAGCCGAATATTTTGGGGGAATTTTTTTTTTATTTTTTTTTGTAGAAGAAGGCTGTAAATTTATTAAATAATATCAACTATATCGGCTAAAATTATAGCATTGGGGTGTCGAGGAACATTCTCCATCGACACCAAAAAGCTGCTAATATGTTTAACAATTTATGTTGTGAGCAATAAAATTACCCTATCTCTTAATATGTGAAAAACGAAAAACAGTAAAAGATTCCACTAAAGATTTCTCCTCTTTGAAAAAGTGACCATAAAAAGCAAAGGAGGCATCCTCATTCTTCAATCCATTAATAACTATCTCTAAATCTTACTCGAGAATAACATGATGATGCCGAAAAAATCACCAGTGAGCCACACGGTCCTTACGTGCACTTGACATGAACCTGCACAACGCAAAAGCTGAAGACCTTAAGAGGAGTACTGGTGTGGTACCGGCCAAATACCCTCCGATGGCCAAGTTAGAGAAATCTCTTGTTCACAACTCTAGAGTACTAGAGCTGGGGGAAAATTGTGCGTACCTTGGCTAGTGAGGGTATTGGGGTTTTTATAGTAGTAGAAGGTTGGCATCTTTTTCTTGCTGTGAAAGTCTTTTCCTTATAGGAGTCTCTTTGGGCGTATTTGGCAGAATCCTTTCCTTATAGGAATCCCTTTGAGTAGCACCAAACAGGGAGGGCAAGACTTTTCCTTATATATGCAAGCGTGGGCAGCAAGCAAACCGCTATCAGGACCGTCAGCTTATTGCATTCCCTTCAGCTTTATAGGTGTCAGCTTATTGACGCCATCAGCCTTTTGGTACTTCCTGCCGACTTCCTTCACTACTCCTATTTGATCTCCTTTTGCCATCAGCTTGCAGTGGAAGCTGATGGTTTTGCTTGCGTATCCTTTAAGCACTATTTTTATCCATATCAGAACCCTTTCCTTCTAGGAGTCCTTTTGATTAACACTGAGCGTGGAGCACAAGATATCTTATTATAGACGCATGCGTGGAGCTCAAGTAAAGCCACATCAAAACCGTCGGGGTCTTGCATACCCCCTTCAGCTTATAGTCGTCAGCTTTCCATCGACGCTCAAGGTGCTCCCGTCAGCTTTGAGGTGGACCCGTAGACTTCCTCATGTCGTCACTTGTCAATAGACTGTCACTTCATCCCTTTTCATTGGTGATTCTAATATTGTAAATTTATCCTTATCACTCATTAATACACATATCTTATGGGATCCTTTCCTGCCTTCAGCTTTCTCCCCATCAACTTTTCATTTTGTCTAGGCATAGATGCCAACTGATCGTAAGATGAAGTCGTCAACTTATTAGCTTCATCTTGCGTGAAGTCTTCGGCTTAGAGATTGACAGCTTATTGTCTTCAGCTTACTATCTCCAGCTTACTATCTTCAGCTTACTGTCTTCAGCTTACTGAGCCCAAGATGCAGTCGTCAGGTATGGGGTGGAGTTGTGGACTTTACAACAAGGTTGTCTCTTATGAGTGAAGTTGACAACCTTATTATGTCCGTCGCCTTTTGTTTCGTCATGGGTTAATTAAAAAATTACCCTTATCAACTACCCCTTACTCCATAGCCTCGTCAGCTTTAGCTGATGGGTTATGGAGTTAATGTCGTGGAAGGGTCATTTACGAGTAATGCCTTAAGATATGTTTTCGCAAGTTTAGAGACGCACCTGTCTATTTAGTTATAGATTCGTCTATTTGTTGTGGTTTGTAACCTTATCTTGACGGGATGAAACTGCTTACGGGCTTAATCATGGACTCGTTTGCTTAGTTAGGTTTGTCCACCTGTTATGGATCCATCCATTATTTTGTGGACTTTACTTTATTAACCCATCTTCGTGGGATGAACCAAATTACGAACCTATTTGTGTTTAGGTCCGTCCATTTGTGGTGGATCTGTCCACTGTCTTGTGGACTTTGTAATGAGGTCACTCACTTTGTGGATTTAGTAATAATCTCGTCCACTTTTATGGGTTTAGTAGTAGACTCGTCCACTTTGTGGACTTAGCAGTAGACTCGTCCACTTTGTGGACTTTGTAATAAATTCGTCCACTTCGTGGACTTAGCAGTAGACTCGTCTACTTTGTGGACTTTGTAATAGTAGAGGGTTGACCTCTCTTCTTTGGACTAGAAGTCTTTTCCTTATAGGAATCCTTTTAAGTAGTGCCAAACGTGGAGAGCAAGACATTTCCTTATATATGCAATCATGGGCAGCAAGTAAACCTGTATCAGGGTCGTCAGCTTATCTTACATCCTTCAGCCTTACTGGCGTCTGCCCTCAGGTGTGTTTTGCGGACTCCCTACACTCCGTTCATTGACACCTATCAATGGAAGCTGACGGTTTTACATGTAATTGTCAGCTTATGCCTGATGGCTTTATCTGAAACTGTCAGCTCATGCCTTATATGAGTAAGCATTATTTTTATCCATATCCCAAAAAATCATCAGTAAGTTGCACGGTCCTCACGTAGGTGACTTTGGTCATTGTTATTCTCTCTTAGGGGTGACTTTACTTTAGACTGTCCACCGTAGGCAACTTTGGTTTTCTGTCCACCTGTAGGCAACTTTGGTCGTTGTCCTTCCATCTTGGGGATAACTTTACTTTGGACCGTTCATTTGTAGGTGAACTTAGTTTTCTGTCCACCCGTAGGCGACTTTGGTTGTCCATCCATCTGTATGCAACTTTGGCCATCGTCTGTCCCTCTTGGGGATGACTTTACATTGGACTGTCAACCCTTAGGTGACTTTGTTCATTTGTTCACCTGTAGGTAGAACTTAGCTTGCTATGAGGATCTGGTGCTCGTTGGTGTTTTAAAACGTCGATCAATCCCATAAGGATGAGGATTAGGTGCCCATGGGCATTCTTGGTTGTCTATCCATCCAATAGGTAGGACTTAGTTTTGGATGAAGAACATGTACCCGTCGACTTCCTTTCATAGTGTTTAGCCATGAGGTCTTGCTGAAGCGTTGGCACTTGTTGGATGAAAGCTGAACTAACAACCGTAGGGGATACGACCAAGTAGAGGGAAAGCTCTTCATTGGGTTTGGATGGATTGAAGAGGGGTGGAGATGCGAGGTATGCCTTCAGTTCCTCAAATGCTCTTTGGCATTCGTCTGTCCACTCAAAGGCTTTCATCTTGGACATCCTTTTCTTGGTGATCGTCCATCGGAGGATGGTCATTGTTATGTTCGCCACTGCCTTAATTGTCATTTTGATGGTTCAGATGCTATTTGTTCCGCTGGCCCAACTTTCATACCAACTCATGATTCTGTTGGGTGAGCCGCTTAACCACCGCAGCGAGGGTTTGCACTTGCCTCTCCAAGGCATTGGACGGGTTTCCAGTCTCTTAGTTGATGGTAGCCATTGATCTCTGGACCATGCAACTCTTTAATCCCTCAGCATATGTGTTCGTCAGTTTCACCCTGAACATACTCATGGGGTGAGATTCTTGCAGCCATCGTCTCTTTCCTTGGGAGTTACACTTCGATTGATGGGGTAGTTGAGGGTACATGCAGCGTGTTCTGAGTGGCGCTGAGGTCATCTTTGGGGTAGTTCCGTCATCTTATGTGTTATTACTTACGCCACATATTGAACATGTCCTGAAGCTTTGATTTTCCATAGGGAAGCATGCTGGCTAGTGGTTTTGCACCTAAATGCTATAGCTAGTGGTTAATGAATCATTGGCACACACATGACCTTTACAACTTAGTAGACAGCATGCAAAGCTCCACTTATCTTTCCTTTTACATGCACATATGGTTATCTCAACACGTACGCATGCTTGAATGTTGATATTGAATGAATAGCTTGCTTGTGGTTTTGTATTTGCAAAGTTAAAGGAGGAGTTATGCTGTCCTTGAAGCTCCAAAAGTAGTCGGCTTTTGTTAATCTCTGCATTCTCTTAAGGTGAACACTCTATAGATAAGCATCGAATTTCTTGTTCATTTGCTTCTACGTTGTTCCACTATTGTGGGCTTTGTGGCCTTGTCAATCGTCCACTTGGGGTTGTGGACTAATTGAGGTGACTAAATTTTGGTGTCTCGTCACCTTTTTGGTCATCTACTTGGAGGCGACTTAGTATGGTGACCATCCATCCATAGGCGACTGTGGTCATACGTCCACCGATAAGTGACCGTCTACCCATAGGGGGCTTTTGGTTATACATCCACCTGTAGGTGATTTAGTGTAGTAACTGTCTACTTGTAAGCGAGTTTGGTCATGCGTCTACCCATTGGTGACTTAGTGTAGTGACCGTCCACCCGTAGGTGACTTTGTTCATGCGTCTACCCGTAGGTTATTCAGTGTAGTGACCGTCCACCCGTAAGCGATTTTGGCCATGCGTCTACCCGTAGGTGACTTAGTATAGTGACCGTCCACCCATAGGCAACTTTGGTCATGCGTCTACCCGTAGGTGACTTTCAATTTGAGAAGTGAAGGCCACCTTGAGAAGTGGGGTTCTCCTTGAAAGGTGATTCTCACCTTGGGAGGTGATATTTTGAGTTGATGCGTTGTACAAATGTTCCTCATTTGTTGCCCCCTTCCATGTTTACCTTTGCTACTTGAGTTGATCGTTCACCATCTCAGAGACATTATAGAAAGGTAGATGGTATTGGTCGTTCGCTTTTTCTACCCAATGTATCACAAGTGGAGAAAATGCTTCTATTCAAATGGTAAGCTCATAGGAAAATAAGTTAAGTCTTAAATAAGCAAGTAACAGCAAACTGTGAGCACAAGTGGTACTCCCTTTAGTGCTCAATGTTCCAAGGGTGAGGTAGCTTTTTCCCGTCAAGTGTCCCTTGGTGGTAAGTACCTCTCCTGAAGCAGTCAACGACCTTATAAGGTCCTTCCTAGTTTGGACTAGCTTTCCATGTGTCGAGTCCCTGGTGGCGAGTGTTACCCTTCTTAAAACTAGCTCACCTATGTTTAAGTGTCTTGGCTTTTCCCGTTTATTGTAATGCCTAGCCATGAGGTTTTGATATGAAGCTAGCCTTTGTTCAATACCTATTCTTACTTCGTCCAGTAAGTCAAGATCGAGACACAACTCTTTGTCATTCTTCTCTTCATTTTAGTGATCCGCTTTGAAGCTTGTAAGTCCTACCTTTTTCAGTATCACTGCTTTGGTTCCAAATGCTAGTATGAATGGAGTTTCACCTACAGGGCTTCGTGTTGTCGTTTAATATGCCCATAAGACAGTCGAAAGCTCATCTGTTTGAATGGAGTTTTTTGTGTTGCTTAGGAATAAGTCTTTTTACTCGTCAACTTTGCTAGTCGTCACCTTTTAGTGGTGCTTAGGAGTACGTCTTTTTACTCTTCAACTTTGTTGGTCGTCACCTTTTAGTGGTGCCTAGGAGCAAGTCTTCATACTTGTCAGCTTTGCTGATCATCACCTTTTAAGGGTGCTTAGGAGTAAGTCCTCTTAAACTTCAGTTTTGCTAGTCATCACCTTTTAGTGGTGTTTAGGAGTAAGTCTTTTTACTCTTCAGCTTTGTTGGTTGTCACCTTTTGGTGGTACTTGGGAGGAAGTCTTTTTACTCTTCAGCTTTGTTAGTCGTCACCTCACCATGGTGCTTAGGAGCAAGTCTTTATACTTTTTAGCTTTGTTGGTCGTCACCTTTTAGTGGTGCTTAGGAGTAAGTATTTTTACTCTTCAGTCTCTTCAACTTTTGCTGGTTGTCACCTTTTGGTGATACTTAGGAGGAAGTCTTTTTACTCTTCAGCTTTGTTGGTCGTCACCTCACAGTGGTGCTTAGGAGCAAGTCTTTATACTCTTCAGCTTTGTTGGTCGTCACCTTTTAATGGTCTGTCCAGCCGTAGGCAACTTAATATTTAGACCGTCTACCCATATGTGACTTTGGTCGTCTTTGATAAGTGTAAGTATATGGTCGATAGGAGCATTTAGTGGGGTCAAGCGAACTGGTTAGTTGTTAGAATGTCTAAGCCTCTTGCCTTCTCTTTGGCCAATCGTTCGTCGTCCTACAGTATTGTAGTCGTCAGTCTTTTCTTCTATTTGCTCTTCCCTTCTGTAATATTTCAAAGGGATGGATAGTGATTATGACCACTTCTACGTTGATCATGTGGTAAGACTTGATGTTCTTGCAGCTGTTTAGTTTGCACTTCCAACACTTGGTTTTGTAGCATAAGGGCTTTATTTTGTTGAGTAAGTTGCTCAATCACAATCGAGAGTGTTTCTAGTTGCCATTCTACAGCAGTGGGGGGATTTCCAGTTTCTTGGTTGACTGATGCCATCGATCGAGTTTGGACGGTACGACCTTTTGTCTCAGGGATAAAGCAATGATTGATTACTCGTATTTTCCACAGACGGCGCCAACTGATGATGCCAAAAAATACCAGTGAGCCACACGTTTCTCACGTGCTCCTGACAAGAACCTGCACAACGCAAAAGCTGAAGACCTTAAGAGGAGTACCGGTGTGGTACCGACCAAATACCCTCCGACGGTCAAGTTAGAGAAATCTCTTGTTCACAACTCTAGAGTACCAGAGCTGGGGGAAAATTGTGCGTATCTTGGTTAGTGAGGGTATTGGGGTTTTTATAGTAGTAGAGGGTTGATATCTTTTTCTTACTGTGGAAGTCTTTTCCTTATAGGAGTCTCTTTAGGCGTATTTGGCGGAATCCTTTTCTTATAGGAATCCCTTTGAGTAGCACCAAACGTGGAGGGCAAGACTTTTCCTTATATATGCAAGCGTGGGCAGCAAGCAAACTGCTATCAGGACCGTCAGCTTATTGCATTCCCTTCAGCTTTATAAGTGTCAGCTTATTGACGCCGTCAGCCTTTTGGTACTTCTTGTTGACTCCCTTCACTACTCCTATCTGATCTCCTCTTGCCGTTAGCTTGCAATGGAAGCTGACAGTTTTGCTTGCGTATGCCTTAAGCACTATTTTTATCCATATCAGAACCCTTTCCTTCTAGGAGTCCTTTTGATTAACACTAAGTGTGGAGCACAAGATATCTTATTATAGACGCATGCGTGGAGCTCAAGTAAAGCCACATCAGAACCGTCGGGGTCTTGCATACCCCCTTTAGCTTATAGTCGTCAGCTTTCCATCAACGCTCAAGGTGCTCCCGTCAGCTTTGAGGTGGACCCGTAGACTTCCTCATGTCGTCACTTGTCAATAGACTGTCACTTCATCCCTTTTCATTGGTGATTCTAATATTGTAAATTTATCCTTATCACTCATTAATACACATATCTTGTGGGATCCTTTCCTGTCTTTAGCTTTCTCCCCGTCAACTTTTCATTCCGTCTAGGCATAGATGCCAACTGGTCATAAGATGAAGTCGTCAGCTTAACAGCTTCATCTTGCGTGAAGTCTTCAGCTTAGAGATTGACAGCTTATTGTCTTCAGCTTACTATCTCTAACTTACTATCTCTAACTTACTATCTTCAACTTACTGTCTTCAGCTTACTGTTTTCAGCTTACTATCTCCAGCTTACTATCTTCTGCTTACTAAGCCCAAGATGTAGCCGTCAGGTATGGGGTGGAGCTGTGGACTTTACAAAAAGGTTGTCTCTCATGAGTGAAGTTGACAACCTCGTTATGTCTGTCGCCTTTTGTTTCGTCATGGGTTAATTACAAAATTACCCTTATCATAACAGATGAGAGATCAAAATCATGAGGAAAGGTTAAAGCCAAATGAAACAAAATCACATTTTCATCATATGGTAAGAAAAATGACAATTTTTTAAACCTGATATGCTCATTGTGAGCCGTTCAACTTAAATTTGATTTTATAGAATCCCATGTGTTCTTTGTGACTTATTGAATTTTGTTGAGCTTTTCTTTTCATAAAATTTTTGCTTTAAATAAATTCTTTCTATACTTATTGTCATTTTCTTGATATATGTCCAATATTCAATTTATGACTATGGGTAAAATTTAGAAACTTCGTTACATTAGGTTCTCAACTAAATTCAAATACATAATGTGAGCTCAGTTAGCTTAATTTGTAAAGTTTCTAATGGTTGAATAAAAAACTTGGGATTCAATTTTCGACTATACCAAAAACTGATTGATGTCTTAGTTTGATAATTAAGAGTGCAATCATCTGAAGCGGACGTCATAGGTTGAAATTCTATATATAAAAAGTAATTCAAATACATAACTACAATAAATTAATTTAATTATTCTTAAAAATATAATATTATTTGTGCTTTATTGAATAATCTAACCATACATTTAAATTTAATTAGAAAACATAATATACTGTACCTAAGAAATTTTATCTAAAATTTACCTTATGATTTTATATCTTTTGATTCATCTCCTTAATAAGCTAAACCCAATCTTTTTTTTTTTCTTTAGAGAACCCCAAGCCTAATATTATTTAGTTCTTTTTATGCGACTCAAAAAAGAAGTAATTCATTTTTTTTTTTTTTTTTTTATTGACATGGGAAGTAATTAAATTTGTACTATATATATATTGATCATCAAATATTTACATATATATATATATATAAAATTTATAGAAAACTGGTTTTATATTTTAAAATTTAATTAATCAATTTTTATATTTTATATATTTAATTAATCCTTGGTTCAATTGATACACAGGTTGAACTAATGATCTAGCGAATCAAAACGCATCAAGCTTTAGCCCAATTTGTTCCCTAGTGTGATGGTGACCGCAATAGGAGGTTATAACAGGCCATTAATTTAGCCCTGCAAATCAATACAATAACCTCTACCAACTTTCGTTTGGATCTCAATCCAGCATTGTGAGAACTAAAAATGAAGTGCACTATATAGCAAACACACTTCCATTATGCCTAGACTTAGCAATGGGTTAGTTTAGGTCAGGTTGGAGTTCAAGTTCGACCAACTCGGGTTTAGGTTATAATTGGATTTAGGTTGAAATTACTCAAAGTTTAAATGGGTCACTATTTCTTCAGCCAATTATGGGTTAGCATGGGTTTGGGTCAACCTACTGTTTGCTTCTTTTCTTATCTTTTTCACTTTAAAATTATAAAAATAGATAAATGATTAGTTAGTTACATGAAAATAGAAATTTTGATTAGTTCTTTTTTTGGTTGAGATAATTACAATTGCAATTAACCCCTCAATTCGAACTCTTTTCCTTCTAAACTCTCAAGCATTTTGTGTATAGGGAGGTGCCAATTAAATTGCAAGGCTCTTAGGAAAAAATTGATTAGCTAATAACATGAAAATCGATAAAATATGACAAATATTGCAATTATAAGGTGGTCTATTATGATGATTCAAGTCAAATAAATTCAACAAACTACAAATGAGAAAAAGGCATTAAATATTCACAAAAATATAATTGACAAAACACAAATTGTATCCTGAATCAAACTCTTTTTTTGTGTGTATTGTGTATTTATGTGTTTTTTTTTTTAATTTTTTTTTATTATAAATTTTTTATTGAAGTGTATTGTGTGTTATATGAAAACTATAAATTTATGAGAAAAAAGGTATATTTAATTTGGTATAAGTCATAAATTGGGATATACTCAATTAATACTTTAATCCATCGCTTATGCAAGAATATATAACAAATTTTACTTAACATATTAATTAAAAAGAGTATTCATAATATCTGCAATTAAGTTGGTCACAGTAAAGAGTTATGTTTCGATTTTGTTGTCATGGACTTAGATAAAAAATAAAAACTAATAAAGTAAAAGGGGAGTAGATAAACTAAACGGATATAGTGAAAGAACAAATTTTAAATGTGTACTCATGTTGTAAACTTATTCTCCCAAAATATGAATTGAAAAAAAAATGGTTTTAGTTGTTGGACTCAACAAGATTTGAGCCAATCTCATATATTTAAACCGAGTCAAAATAATTTCCCATGTTTATGAAAATAATGATACACACCAATGCAATGATTTGATACAAGTCATGCGATATACAAATATGGAGATTCTAGCCCTTTGCCCTTAATTTTTTAAAAATTTAGCAATATGCCCCTATTTCGAAACTATATAGGGATATACCCCTGTTTCTATACTCAATTACCTTAAAATCGAGTTTCAATGAAATACTCGATTCATAGAAAATCGAGTTATGCCGAATAAAACTAAAAAAATAAAAAAAAATAAAAAAATAAAAAACACATGGAACTCAATTTTAGGGAAGTTGAGTTCCAAAACGCCACTATAGGGCTTTAAAACATTATTGTAGGGCTTAAAAACGCCACTATAGGTCCCCTTGAACCTAGTATGGGGACTAATAAAAATTTTTTGTAGGAAAACGCCGCTATAGGGATCTAAAACGTCACTATAGGACTTTAAAAAGCCACTATAGGGCTCCTAGAACAGGGCGGTCACACTAAAATTTTTTTTTTGCGTGAAAACGCCGTTATAGGGCTTTAAAATGTCACTATAGGGCTTTAAAATGTCACTATAGGACTTAAAAACGCCACTATAGGGCACCCTGAATATGGGTCAATCACACTTATAAAAAATTTGTTGGAAAACGCCGCTATAGGGCTTTAAAACGTCACTATAGGGCTTAGAAACGCCACTATAGGGCTCCCTGAATATGGGGCGATCACACTTATAAAATTTTTTTTTGCATGGAACTCGATTTCCTAAAACTCAAGTTCCATGCAATATATATATATATATATATATATATATATATATATTTTAAGTTTGATCAGGCATAACTTGATTTTTTACAAATCGAATATTTAATTGAACTCGATTTTAGTATAATCAAGTATCGAAACAGGGGTACGCTCCTATATAGTTTGCAAACAGGGGCATATTGCCAATTTTAAAAAAAATTAAGGGTAAAATGCTAGAATCTCCATACAAATATATGTTATACAGTACACAAGCATATATCCTTAATGTACTACTTAAAAAAAAAAAAAAAAAAAAAAAAAAAAAAAAAAAAAAAAAAAAAAAAAAAGGGCATCCTTAATGTACTCAAACACGTATATTTTTGCTCCAAATTCAATATGTATTATATGATACATATCACATATCATATCATACTTAATATACGAAAAAAGTAAAGATAATAATTGTAGTTAATAGATGTTTAACGAAATATTAATATAAATTATAAGTTTTCAAGTTCAATACCTTTTAACATTTTATAACCTTTTTCTTTCATGTTCATGTGGATTGGTAGGTTTGAGTTCAAATAATCTAGAGGTTAGTTTGTGACAAGAAAAATGGGAATATCAATCCCCAAATCCATCCAATGTAATTCTAGAGATTGGTTTGTGTAAGGGTCATATTTTTATGTATTAATATATCTGAGATCAAAACGCATTTTACATGTATTTGAGTCTTAGTTTCTAGTGTGTTCAAGAAGACTTTGGTGAGATAAACAAGTGTTTATTAAGTGGTATTATTAAAGACACAAGACTACATAAGAAAAGCTGAAACTACAAGTCTTGACAACTTCTCAATACCTTTGACCTATCAGAAATGAATGAGCTTAATACCCATCTCAACACCTTTCGATCTATCAAGATAAAGGATTTCTAATATAGCCAGCAACATTCTATTTTAAATGGCCATTGTTTGTGGGTTTGTGTGACCTAATAAGAGAGCTTATTTAAAAGGGGAAATTATAGTAAACCCACTTATGGTTTGGCTCGTTTTCACTTTGCCTACATGTGGTTTAAAACTTAGCACTTGGCCCACCTAAGGTTACTTCCATTAGGGCTCCGTTATCCACCTCTGTTAAAAAGAAGGTTAAATATGTATTTTTGCACTCTTTTTATGTCTCTTTCCTCCCAAAACATAAAACACATAAGAATTCAAGAGAAAACAAGATCAAAATGTGCTATTGGTAAAAAATATTGTGCAATTTCTTAGAACTTCAACTTGTGTTTGAACTTATCATCTCAACCACAAACAAACTAATTGTACATCTAAAAGCATGATAGAGCCGTATGAGAAAAATTAGATAAAAATCAAAATTCCTAATCTAACTCAACAACATTCAAATAAATCAAATCAAATCTCCTACTCCTCATGTCCCTGCCAAAAAAAAATTGAAAACCCAAAAAAGTTCAAAAACTTGAAACCCAAAACTGGCACTATAAACACCATTAGAACCCACAACTACCACTAGCACACCCACAGTCCACAACCACTGCCCCAAATTTCCCTCAAATTTTTCTAAGCAAAACAACACCCAATTGCCCGAATATGAGGTCGTCGATTTCACGGCGATGATGGTGACCTCAATGGAGCGACCATTGAAGGATCGAAAGTTGTTGTTAGAGTGTAAGCAGAGGGATTTTTATAGCATTTTGGTGGCGTCGATTAAGCAAGAAGAGGAGCAGCAACGAGTTAAGTCACAACAGAGGAAAGACGGGCTTGTTGCGAAGAATCGGCTGATGGGTTCAGAGGAAACTCGGTACGACATTGATGAGTTTTACCAACAACGGTGATGGTGACCTTGATTTCATGGCGTTGAGACAGTGCTTTTTGAATTTTAGCGTGAGAGATGAGAGAGAGATTTTCTTTTAGTGTGTTATAGAGACATTTTGTGCTTGGGTTATGGGGTTTAATGTGTTATAGAGATATTAAAAAAGGTCTCAATGTAGACCTTTTTTAATGGTAGTAGCAAATATTCAAATGAGAACTTTGAAGTCGATCTAAGAGACGGGGGAAGCTCGTCTGATAGAGTACTAAGCGCGAGCTTCGAAAGGGAATTGAGTTAAAATTCCTAAACCGGGACGTGACGGCTGACAAAAATGTTAGGGAGTCCAGAGACGTCGGTAGGGGCCTCGAGAAGAGTTATCTTTTTTGTTCAATAGCTTGCTCACCCTATAAATGGCTCAACTAGAGGTAGGGTCCAGTGGTTGGAAAAGCGCCGCATGTCACGTGGTGTCCGGTGCGCCCCTAGCAACCCTTGAAAATCTGGAGGACCGAGTGCCTCCCACGCCCGGTCGTACTCATAACGGTATCAGGTCTCCAAGGTAAACAACCTCTGGTTGATGGAACAATGTAGGCAAGGGAAGTCAACAAAATGGATCTATAACCTCGGGAAAAGGATTGGCTCTGAGGGCTGGGCATGGGGGTCCCAGTCTTGAACTTGTTGGCTATCGGCTATCGGCTAAATGCTCGAGCTGCTCCCGCAGTGAGAACGGGTCGTCGCGTGCCGGCTAGGGGACGGACTAGGAACGACCACCTTGGCAGTCTTCCCTGGGCGTTGAACAGTCAACTCAGAGCTAGTACGAACAAGGGGAATCCGACTGTTTAATTAAAACAAAGCATTGCGATGGTCCCTTTGGATGTTCACGCAATGTGATTTCAGTCTAGTGCTCTGAATGTCAAAGTGAAGAAATTCAACCAAGCACGGGTAAACGGCAAGAGTAACTATAACTCATTTAAGGTGGCCAAATGCCTTGTCATCTAATTAGTGACGTGCATAAATGGATTAAAAAGATTTCCATTGTCCCTGTCTACTATCCAGCGAAACCACAGCCAAAGGAATGGGCTTGGCAGAATCAGCGGGGAAAGAAGACCCTGTTGAGCTTAACTCTAATCTGACTTTGTGAAACGACTTGAGAGGTGTAGGATAAGTGGCAGCTGAAAGGCGAAAGTGAAATACCACTACTTTGAATGTTATTTTACTTATTTTGTGAATCAGAAGTGGGGCTCTACCCCTCTTTTTGGACCCAAGGCTCGCCTCAGCGGGCCGATCTAGGCGAAAGACATTGTTAGGTGAGGAGTTTGGCTGGGGTGGCACATCTGTTAAAAGATAATATAGGTGTCCTAAGATGAACTCAATAAGAACAGAAATCTCATGTGGAACAAAAGGGTAAAAGCTCATTTGATTCTGATTTCCAGTACGAATACAAATCCTGAATGCATGGCCTATCAATCCTTTAGACCTTTGGAATTTGAAGCTAGAGGTGTCAAAAAAGTTACCACAGGGATAAATGGCTTGTGGCAACCAAGTGTTCATAGTAGTGTTGCTTTTTTATCCTTCGATGTCGGCTTTTCCTATCATTGTGAAGCAGAATTCATCAAGTGTTGGATTGTTCACCCACCAATAGGGAACGTAAGTTGGGTTTATACCGTCATGAGACAGGTTAGTTTTACCCTACTAATGACACTGTCGCAATAGTAATTCAACCTAGTACGAGAGGAATCATTGATTCGCACAATTGGTTATCGCGTTTGGTTAAAAAACTAGTGGCACGAAGTTACCGTGTGCTGGATTATGAGTGAACACCTCTAAGTCAGAATTCAGGCTAGAAGCGATGCGTGCGCCTACTGCCCGATTGCCTACCTACAGTAGGGGCCCTCAAGCCCCCAGAGGCACGTGTCTTTGGCTAAGCCCCTATGGCGGACGAGCCACATGAACCGCCTTGAAGTGTAATTACCACAGAGCGACGGGTAGAATTCTTTGTAGATGACTTAAATATGTGACAGGGTATTGTAAGTGGCAGAGTAGCCTTGCTGCCACGATCCACTGAGATTTAGCCCTGTGTTACTTCGATTCGTCCCCCCCCCTCCTCCTCCATCCCCCCCTCCCCAGTCTCATCAAAACTCTTTGCCCTGTTTTGTCCAGAAGCTAACACCCCATGCTTGCCTAAAGCCATATGCCCATAGGGGGCTTTTACCTTGGCCTTGGCTACATGCCTTGGTTGCTTGCCCACCTATGGGGGCTACCTTGCCTTTGGCTGCATGCCTTGGCCCTATGGGCATGCCCTTGGCCTTGGCTACATGCCTATGGGGGTTGCCTTGGCCTTGGCAGTGTGCTCATTGGGGGCTGCCTTGGCCTTGGCCTTAGTTGCATGCCCTGACCTTGGCAGCATGCCCAGGGGGGTTACCTTGGCCTTGGCAGCATGCCCACGAGGGGCTACCTTGACCTTGGCAACGTGCCTCTTGCCCATGAGAGACTGCCTTAGCCTTGGTAGAGTGCCTTGGCCTTGGCAACATTCCCATAGGCACTGCCTTGGCCTTGACTGCATACCTTGGTCTTGGCCGCATGTCTATGGGGGCATCTTAGCCTTGACAGCATGCCTATAGAGGCTGCCTTGGCCTTGGCTACATGCCCTGGCCTTGGCAGCATGCCCATGGGGGGTTGCCTTGGCCTTGGCTACGTGCCCATGTGGGCTATCTTAGCCTTGTTAGCGTGTCTTGGCCTTGGCAGCATGCCCATGAGGGCTACCTTGGCCTTGGCTGCGTGCCCATAGGGGTTGCCTTGGCCTTGGCTGCGTGCCCATGGGAGTTGCCTTGGCCTTGGCTGTTGCATGAACTGGCCTTGGTTGCCTTGCCCATAAATTTGGAGTGATTTCCCAAAAAAATGAGGGTTTTTTTTTGGAAAAGAAGGTTATTTTCCCCAAGGAGGCAGGCATTGGGTATGGCAGGGTGCCTAGGGGCATGCCCGCATGCACGCCACGCCACATCGCCCCGCATCGTCCCACACTCCGGCAAAATTGGCTCGTGCCTTTTTACCTTTTTACGTTCCTAAATTCATTCCATGATTTTAGAGGAGGTTTCCAACAAGCAGTTTGGTGTTTCGAGCTTTTTTGAATTTTTTTTATGATTTTTCCTATTTTTTGGCTTTCAAAAATCATAAAAAATGAAATATGTTGAATTTGGCCTCCAAATTTTGACAAATGCTGCCATGGCCTTCTAGGGGTCCCAAGGGCATGCCACGGCCTCGCCATGCTGCCACTGCCCCTCAGGCAACGTGCATGCTAGAGTCTTAGCTACGTGCCCATGCAAGCATGCCATGGCCTTGGCTGCGTGCCTTGGCTTTGATTGCTTGCCCATAGGGGCTATCGTGGCCTTGGAAGTGTTCATGTGGGCATGCCTTAGCCTTGGCTGCTTGCCTATGGGGGCTGCCTTAGCCTTGGCTATTGCATGCCTATGGGGGGCTGCCTTGGCCTTTGCTGCCTCATGCCCTGACCTCGGCCGCCTGCCCATAGGGAGCTGCCTTGGCCTTGGTTGCTGCATGCCCTAGCCTTGGCTACCTGCCCATGGGGGCTGTCTAGTGCCACTTTTCCTTGAGGCCACACCCACCCGTGCCTAATGGCGAGGGGTCGATGGTCTCAGTAGCCGTGTGGTGGGGGGATGCATGCATTCTTGGTATAGCTTAGGCACACTATTGCAATGCGAACGGTGTTAGTTTCACCCATTGTTGCGCGAGGCAAGTTTCATGTGACTATCAGGCTTGTTTGTGTCTTTCTTACTACGCGATTGCGTGGTAGCGGCGGCGGTGGCAACGACGACAACGGTGTCCCTCGATGTCCCTTGTAGTCCCTCCATCTATTGAACCTGAGAGTTCAAAAAACAGAAGAAGGAGATATCGTTTCGACACTTGTGTGCCCACCAATAGTTGAAGGTCTTTTTGTAAACTTATTGTTGTGAAGAAAACCTTCTAGAGGTTCTTGGAGTACGTCAGAGGTTTCAGTTATGATACATTATAGACCCTTGCTACTTTAATTTATATCACAAACAAGTTTTTCTGGTTCGGTTGACTTGCCAAGGTGTGTGGGTGTAAGATGAAAATCTAAATACAAATTAACTGATTATTAACACACACAAAAATTAATTATAAATAAATAAATAAAAATTTGAGGTTAAAATGAAATAAGAACAGACACATTTTTTCTTTCCAGAATTTGATTTAAATATAAATCATTGTTGCCATTACTTTTCCATGCATCATGATACTTGGACAAATTCTAGACTATCATTCTCACATGATTTATGAACTTCCCCTCTCCCCTAATTAACAACGAAAATGTCCTGAATGGTTTAGACTATTTAAAATAAATGAAAGTTCAGTTTAATAACATTGCATAGAAGCAGATTACTTGCACACAAGATAATGCAACATCATGCCATTAAACCTCTGAGCCTGAGGGAACTGCTCGTAGCATTCATCTTGACTTGACGTACTGCGTTGTTATTATAAACTCGGTAATCACGGTCAAGGTTGAGAATATGAGGAAATTTACTAATTGCAAACACCCTAGCCTGTATGCCTGTAAATCACTCGAGTATTACTGAAATGTTGAAAGTTCTTAAACAGTTAAACCAATAATTAGTTATAAGAAGGTATGTAGATATACATGTGAGCATAGACCAGTACTCGAGGAAGTTCATTCCTTCTATATATATTATAGATAGTGGGAATCACTACTTTCATTAATGAAAACCTGAAAGGCTGAAAGGCCATATGTAAACATTCATAATTTTACAATCTGTGATGCACTCTGTTAGAATTTTCTACGAAAAGATGTAATAACACATTTCTATTAATAGTTGATAAAACTTGAAGTTATTGATGAGAGAAAAAAGAAAAATAAAATCCACTCTAAAATTATGTTTTCATAATTTTAGGGAAATGCCAAACACCCATTCAAGAAAGTTCAGCTTCAATCAAATCAAGAATTAGTTTCAGTAAAAAAGAATAATTATAATAAATTACTTGTTAGTTTTAGACACTGCGTACAATAGAATGTTTAAACCATATATGCACAAACTTAGCTATAGATTAAATTTACCTGAATCATGCCTGGGTGGTCACCGGACGAAAACTTTTATAGTCTACCCTTTGTATTCTCATTTTTGTTCCCATTTGCACTTTACACCGAAGAACTAGTCATTATTGAAACTCTCCCATGCATGAAAGTTGTAAACATATTCATTGTGGTGCATGCAGCCTGCATGAGCCATATGCAATGTCATATATGGAGTACTTAATTAAGATTGACTGTGTTGGGCCGTTCCCTTAATTAAAATTGATATGTAGGAATTTAACCTTTCAAAAATAGGATTAAAATGATCTCCATTTCACTTGAGTTGAGAGGGTTTTCTTTACCATTAAAATTTTATTTTTTTGGAGTTAATAATATATAGATTGCCAGAACATTTAACATTTTAAATGATGCGACATTCGATACATCTAAAGATTTATACTTTTAAATCTGAAATATGAAACTGAATCATTTTAATCGGAGTATGAACATATATTTTCTTATAAAAGGATAAATTTGACTTATAAATTTGAAGCTATAGAGAGAGATACCATCATACGGAGCACCAAAACGCAAGCATAGTTTTTGTCCCTCCATAATCTCCTAATCAACAAAAGCCTTGCACACCCTTGAGAAATGTACCCGTGATAGGCCAGAAACACCTCCCTGTAGTACTACCATTGACCCGACTTGCTCACTACAACAATTGCAAAGTGGAACGCCATGATCAGGCTTTATTATAATTTTTTCTCTATCCCTTTTATTATAGAACATTGGCATTGAGTAGGGTCTCCCTTAGCTACTCAAACTTTGTTATCTTCTTAGTTTATATGAATAACCCTAATCTCAGGTCTCTGTGAAGGAGTAGTGCAAAATCATTTTTGTAATAGTGAGGAGGGGTTGATTGAAAGGGTTCGATGTTGAGGTGTTGGTGTGGTAGTTTTGCAAGAGAAATGAGAAGCAGCCTTGAAGAATAGTCTTAAACTAACCAACCTTGTGGACCCGTCTAAGGAAAACTACCATTGTTGTATATATACGTATGTATATATATACACATACACACAGAAGCATAGGATGAAATAATAATATTTAAGTTTGGAGAGTTTTAGTTTATAAAAATGATAAATTGAAATTCAAGTTCTGGAATTTTATTTGTGAAAATTCAAGTTCTAGGATTTTCGATCGGCCAAGACTTTTTCTTGATCAATTGAAGTAATGAGAAAGGATTCTCGATTGGTTGAAGCTCTTGCTTGATCAATCAAAGTGATGAGGGAAATAATCCTGAATTCTCCGCTTGACTTGATTGGTATTCGATTCCTATTCGATCAATCGAAAAGAGCCTTCAATTGATACTCGATTCTTTTCGATCGATCGAGTATCAATCGAGACTTGTAGAAACTGTTTTCTGCAGGATTTGTGGTAACCGTTCTGGACGTTAGGAAATGTTTTAAATCTTGTGAACGGTTTTATGAGGCATCTTAACTCTCCATTCATACCTCTTGAAGGGATACAACCCTATGGGTATAAATAGTGGTTCATGTTCACTTGATAGTGTACTCTCATTCATTATTTTTTCTCTTCCAAAATCAGTTTCTCAAAAACAAAAGTAATCCTATGGGTATTATTCAAAATTGCTATTTGAAGAATTCAACAAACTTGGTTGTATCATGAGGACAAATTTGTGATAACCCTTTAGCAATATTAGTGTAGGGGCAAATGTTGTCTAAGGATAACAATTTTTGCCTCCAAGTTATCCAATTTTCTTTTTCTCTTTTGTGTTCACTTTGTCCTTTCTTGTTCAACATTGTAATATTTTCAAAAACCTTGTCATTCAGCTACTTTCATAATATTATTGGACTAACAAACTTTCTCTCTCTCTCAAATGGAGTCTAAAATTTTGCAAAAAGTGTAAGGAAGATTTCAGTTGGGAAAGGCTACATCTTTAACTGACCAACGTTGTAGACTAGTCTTAGCTCTTGTTGATAATTTTTACCCTCAAGATTTGGTTTTCAAAGGATAATTATATTTGGACGTGTGAGAGGAGGGAAAAGAAGAGACTAAGAGGGGAACGGGTGGTGCCATGAGAATTTCTATGAAGATGATATTTTTCAAAACTATTAATTAACATAGGCTATTGTGATCAGAGCAAAATCATTGACTTCACTTGTATTATACAACAAGCATAACAAATCTTGTTAGAAGTTGTGGAAAATATTAGGCTTGAATGTTCAATCAGTTTTAACCTCACAGGTAGTCCATCTAAGAGTGTGTTTGAAATGAGCTTATAAGCTCAGCTCTTAGCTTTTAGCTTTTAGCTATTTTTAGCTTTAATGTACAGTTTTTTAAAACCTCATTTTTTCCCTTCTTGTCTCATATTTTCAAATTTTTTTAAGGTACAAGCATACTTTAGCATACTTTCAGCAAAAGGTTTTTAGTTTTCAGTTATATAAGTTGTTCCCAAACGGACCCTAAGTAGGCATCACTAATGAGACAAAGTCTTGGCTTACAACTAAATATCCTAGTGGATGGGGACCTCAATCATCATATTCCTCCCTTCATGCTTGGCTACTAACTTGTTACATGGATGATTGTCTACTTTGATCTCTAAAATCTAGGGGTAAGGATTGGGCTTGTGCCTTCACCTGTAGTTTGGGTTCAACCCATATAAATGTTGGACATGTCATGCTCTTTTTGAAAATAATAGGTGAAAGATTTTTGAAAAACCAAGCCAATATACTATCATACATACAAGGTGTTGCAAAAAATTAAGTAACCACCCTGCATTTGCTTATTTGACTCTTAAACTTGCTTCTTGCTCATATTATAGATAAAAATTTTAAGGAGTAAATTTGAGAAAAATTCATTTAGAATTGATATGTTTAAACGTATGTTTAGACCCAAATACAACAATAAAACAAAAAACATAACAACATTACAATAGGATGCATGACACCTTAATTAAATTCTACTATCATTTTCTTTTAAATAAAAATTATTAATTAAAAAGTATCAAATTGTGAAACAAAGTTGTAGGAACACGTTTTGCAGCCCAAGACCAAAGTGTGTGGGATGTTGGCCCAGTGAGCCCAGTACAATAAATTTGTAGAAAGTGGATTAAAGAACTAGGCACTAATGAATTGGATAATGGCTAATGTGGAATTAGATGACAATCAAGCACAAATAATAGGTATTGATATGAATGAACTTACTGTCTAAGGAGGTAATTTTTCATATAAATCAACTAAGTAGAGTACATGTATAATTTTGATTGCTACAGTATTCTTTCTCTATTTTTCTGATCCCCTTGTTATGGAGGGTCTCTTACATTATACAGCTCCCTCTGGACCATCTTAAGCCTACACTTGTTGATCATTTGAGCCCTTACTTAAGTGTCTGTCCCATCAGACACCCTCTTTGGCTTTCTATGAGTTGTGGTAGCCAAGGTAAAACTGTTCAGGAGTCTTCTCCACATAAATGCGGCCAGAAAAGTAGCTGCAGTGCATTCAATGTGGTGGTAGTAGCTTTCCTTTAGATATTTTTGGGTTCCTCTCCTTCTCGTATGTTCATGATGCATGTCCCTATCACTGGAGTTTCTTGGAAGGTCACCCTAATTGTTGGAATACATATTTGAGTTGTATTTATCATATCCGAGGAGAAATTCCTCCTCGGACCATCTTCCACTCATTCCTTACTATTGAGACTCTAAACTGGAATCACCCATAACTATTTATCCTCCTCGGACCATTCATGTTCTCGGCCCAGGCCCAAGGCCCAGTATATGATTTGGGGCCTTAACCCTACAAAAGTATTGAACATTACGAACTTTTATTTAGATATCTTATTTAACCTACTTAGAGAGAAGATAAAGTATGCAAAACTGATGTTGTGTGTTAATTAGATTTTTTTTTTTTTTTTTAAAAGTGCAATATTCCACTAAATAAACCAAAATAATTGTTGGGCAATTTTGTAAGCCATATGGGGGCATTTGGTTTGCCATAATGTGTCTTTAATGAGATGCGCATCACGATAATGTCACATTAAGGTGATTATAAAATTTGGTAAAGTAACTGAAGTTATTTCGAGAGACATTTATGAAAATTAACCAAATAAAGCAACATTACATTTTGAAACATGATGAGAATTTAATTAATGAACCAAACATTGTAGAGATTAAATTCAATAAGGACAAGGTGTAAACCCTTTGGTTTACACCAACCAATAAGGACATGCCAAATCAAACTTTTAATTAAAGTCATTATAAAACCAATACATCCTAATACACCTAATAGCATCTCAACCAAAAAAAAAAAAAAACCTATTTCATGTTTTCCCTAAAATCAAACTCTCTCCTCAACTCCTACATCTCTAGCCACAATCCTCGCCAAACCTCTGTTTGCTGCTGCACTACCTTGCCAGATGAAGGTGATTTGTTCTTGTTCTCAATATTGATGGTTTTGCTATATTTTGATTTATTTGGGCGTTGCTATATTTTGATATCTTCACGTTTTGGGTATTGCTATTTTGAAATGAGATTAAATTCCTATGGATGAAGTCTGTTGGGAATCTGCGGCTTTCCAAATAATTGAGATCTGTGTGCGTCACGCTTTACAAATAATTGAGATCTGTTGGGAAGCTGAAGGCTTGGCAATATATTTATCATAAGCGTGTTGCTATATTTTGATATCTTCATGGCTTGGCAATTGAGATCTGTTGCTAGTTTTTTTTTTTTTTAATTTTTTTATTGAGATGTTATTAGATGTATCAAGATGTATTGATTTTACAATGAGTTTAAGTAAAAGTTTGATGTTGCATGTCCATATTGGCTGGTGTAAACTAAAGGGTTTACACCCCGTCCTTATTGAATTTAATCTCAACATTGTAATGTTGCAATCCATTAATCACATTACATGAATCTAGGATTACAATAATATAACATCACACTTAAAGTAGTATCAAGTGAACCAAATGTCCTCTAAGTGTATCTGTTATTGATGCAATTCCTGCACCTAACGTGCTAAATTGTATCCAGCCAAGGAAATGAAACTAACCAAGGAGTAAATAAGGCGTCAATTATCAAAAAGCTAAATTTGATATCACCATTTGGCTTGAGAGACCTGATTTTTTAGTCATCGAAATGGTCATGTATCCAAAAAGAAATTAAAAAAATTAGTAAAAGGAAGATGTAATCTACGTTTGTATTCACAAACATATGTTATGTTTTCAAATATAAAGTATACACAAAAAAAAAAAAAATGATTATATCAATATTTGAATCAATTAGGTTTTTCAATAGTCACATGTGTGTGTAAAAGAGACTCTTAAGTTTCATAATTTTCATGCTCTAAGTAATTATTAGTTTTCTATAAAGAAATTTGACAAAATCCTCTGTATTTTTGAATTAAATAATCTTTGAGAATCTCTTAAGTTATTATTTGATTATTAAAATTTAAAAATGTCATGATTAAAACTAATTACTTTCGTGTTTGTCTTACAATTGTAATTGCAAAAAGATTATTAAATACTAGTTTTATCACACGCGCTTCGCACGTGTGAAGAGATTTTTTTATTTTTTTTTATTTAGTGTCATAATTTTCCATTCATCTCAATTTGAGACGTTTTTCTCTTCTATCACATTAAACCACACGCATATTGATTTTTATTTTGGACATAGAAATACATTCACTAAAATGAAAAAAAGATGTGAAGAGAAAAAAAAAATTCAAATACGAACATAAATCAATAAATAAATCATTAAAAAGAAAAACATGGAGTACATTAAAAATCACATTTTTTTTTAATAATTCAAAATTAAAGAAGAAGAGATTTAAAAAAATAAAAACAAAATTCAAAATAAATATAAAAAAAAAAAACATGAGATTAAAATTTAGAAGAAAAGAAAAAAAGAGAGAGAGAAACATTTAAGTCTTGATAAAGGGGAAAAATTAGTAAAAAAAAAAAAAAAAGTGAAAACGTTGGGCTTAGTTGGTCCTATTTTATAAATAAATAAATAAATAAAAAGAACCTGTGTCTTTATTTTTTATATATAATTTTTATTTTGAGAATCTAATTTATAAGTGGATAAAGCAATTTGAAAATCAATAGGAGAGTGACTCTATTTATTAGGTAATGTTTTTTTTTTTTTTTTATGCAAATTACGTCACTTTATTAAAAGGATGATAAAAACAAAACATCTTGAGACACTAAGTTCTCAATAAAACTAGGATATTCCTCTAGCCAAATACTAGGATCAGATAAATTCCTAGCATGCTGCGCTAACGCATGGGCAACTTTGTTGCCAGTCCGCCGAGTAAAGGAGAAGACACACTCATCAAACTGTGATGCCTGACTCAGCACACCAGAAATAATGTTGGAGATGCTAGCAGTTGGGATGGCAGAGCCAGTCAACACTTGATGCACCAACAGAGAGTCCCCTTCAAACGTTGCTGCTCTAAAGCCCCTGTCCCACGCGAACCTCAAGCCTTCCTCCATCGCCTTAGCTTCAGTTTCCAAAGGTCCCAACATTGCACGGATCTTCTTAGACATAGCTGCTCGGACAGACCCCAGGTGATCTCGGATCACGACTCCAATTCCGACTGAGCGTAGATTCTCAAAAATAGCAGCATCCACGTTTACTTTAAAACCCGGTGCATGGGGAAGTGACCAACCGCATTCAGATTCTGCAAACTTGACCTGAACCGTATGATTGGCAACTTGAAATTCTTCCAGGTAGTCCAACGTCCACTTCACAATCGAAGACGCTGACTTCCGTGAACCTCCCGTTCGAATTTCGTTTCTGTTAGACCAAATGCCCCACGCGACCATGAAGAGTTGAGCCAGCGCTTGAGTATCCATCTGTTTTACATTCCGAGCATACCATACCAGATCTATAAATTCATGAATCTCCCCTAACACCGCCTCTAAACCAAGGTTTGAAGCTTTCCACACCTCCTTTGCTCTGCTGCAATGCCAAAACAGATGACCCGAAGATTCCACACCCACTCCACATTCTTCACATACATCATCCTGAGTAACTTTCCGAGTAAAAAGTTTTGCTTTTGTTGG
This sequence comes from Quercus robur, assembly GCF_932294415.1. Taxonomy (NCBI): domain Eukaryota; kingdom Viridiplantae; phylum Streptophyta; class Magnoliopsida; order Fagales; family Fagaceae; genus Quercus; species Quercus robur. The sequence goes on from NC_065538.1 coordinate 50,128,348, forward strand.
CAGAATATTCCTGCAAGCTCGCCAAGCGAAAACTTTTACTTTATTCGGCATATGCATCCTCCAAAGACATCTCCAAAAAGATGTTAGATGCCGAGACGAAGAGCACTCAGCCCGATTGTGCTCACAAAAGAAATTGCGAGTGATCTTATAGGCGCTGCTCACAGTAAATTGACCCGATGACGTAGGGGCCCAAATCAACTTATCAGCAGGCAAAGAAGCACTTAGGGGAATCGACAAAATAGCTTCTGCATCAAAGGTGAAGAATAATTCATGAATAAGATCTGATTTCCATGTTGCCTCCACTGGATTAATGAGAACAGAGACAGGTGCATTCTCAGGGAAAAGACGAGGGGGAGTAACCAATCTGTATGAGGAAGAAGTAGGTAGCCACTTATCTCTCCATAATTTCGCAGACTCACCATTGCCTATCTGCCAACGACAACCAAGTTGAACCGTCTTTTGAGCAGCCATAATACTCCGCCAAGAATAAGATGGATGTTTTCCTAAAGAAGCAGTTAAAAAATCTCCATGAGGAAAATATTTGGCCTTATACACTCGGTAGAACAAGGAGTTTGTGCAAGTCTGGAGCCGCCACCCCTGTTTTGCTAACAAAGCAATATTAAAAGCTTTTAAATCACGGAATCCCATCCCTCCTTCCTCTTTTGGATCACACATCCTATCCCAACTTAGCCATGCCACTCCATTATGATTTTCATGCTGCCCCCACCAGAAGCGCCTCACCATACCTGCAAGCTCATCACATAAAGCATCAGGGAGTTTAAAACAACTCATAGTATATGAGGGAACAGCTTGAGCCACAGATTTTATCAGAATTTCCTTGCCAGCATTAGATAACAGCTTCTCCTTCCACCCCGCTAATTTACTCCCTAATTTTTCTTTTAAATCATTAAAAGTATTGCGCTTAGACCTCCCAACCATAGATGGCAGACCCAGATATTTTTCATGCTGACGGATCACAGGTGCCCCAAAACGCCTTTGAATCTCTTCCTGAGTGGCTCTTGGAGTATTTTTGCTGAAGAATAAGGCAGTTTTATTCCGATTCAACTGTTGTCCTGACACTGACTCATACACTGAAAAAACCTGTTGTAACACCTCACATTCCTGTAAAGTGGCTCGGCAGAAAATCAAGCTGTCATCTGCAAAAAATAAATGAGAGATACGGGGGGCACCACGACAAACCGCCACTCCCTTGAGCCTTCCCCTCTCCACCTGCTGTCTAAGCAAACCAGATAAGCCCTCTGCACACAATAAAAATAGATAAGGAGAAAGAGGGTCCCCTTGGCGTAATCCCCTTGAAGGGATAATCCGCCCTCTAGGTTTCCCATTAATCCGAACAGAATAAGTAACAGTGCAGACACATCTCATAACAACCTCCACCATCCTCCTATGAATACCCAACTTTTGCATGATGCCCTTCAAGCAGTCCCACTCTACTCTATCATATGCCTTGCTCATATCAAGCTTCAAGGCCATCTCTCCCATTTTCCCCGTTCTCTTATGGCTAATATGGTGCATAGTTTCATAGGCAACAAGAATATTGTCAGTAATAAACCGACCTTTAGTAAAGGCACTCTGGTTTTCACTAACAATGCTAGACATAACGTTCTTCAATCTATTGGCCACAGTTTTAGATGCTAATTTATAAATAACATTGCAGAGACTGATAGGCCTATAATCAGTGACCCTACGAGGATCTTTAACTTTTGGAATAAGAACAATGTGAGTGTCATTAAAGTCAGGAGGAGCCACCCCATGATTCAAAAAATCCAAAACTGCCTTAGTGACACAATTACCAGAAACAGACCAAAACTTTTGATAAAAAAGAGGGGGCATACCATCTGGGCCTGGAGCCGTGGTGGGGTGCATTTGCTTCAGAGCTTGGTGGACTTCTGAGGCCTGAAAGTCACGGCTAAGAAGCTGATTCATGGGCTCCGATACTACTGCTTGAACTGAATCTGTGATTCTTCCAATCTCCGTTGGGTTGGAAGAAGTGAAAAGTGAAGAGAAATAATCCAATACAATTGCTTCCACTACTTCAAGAGATGCCTGCCAAGAACCCGAGCTATCCTCCAAGCCTTCCATCAAATTTTTTTGGTGTCTAGTTGAAGCTTTCACATGGAAAAACCTGGTATTACGATCACCAGCCTCCAGATATAAATTTCTAGACCGCTGCTTCCACATGACCTCCTCCAAATCCAACCATGAATTTAACTCCCTCTGCACCCTACGGATTTCTTCCCCATGCAGGTCTGGTTGAGATTCCAACCGTTGAAGTTGGGATTTTAGGCTTGAGATGCGCCGTCCCACATGACCAAACTCCACCTTATTCCACCGAGTTAATGCATCAGTACAAGATTGTAAACAATTTTGAATTGGATACCCTGTGGAGACGGAGAGACCACGCTCCCAAGCTTCCCTCACAACCTCTGGGCATCGAGAATCACGCACCCACAAAGCTTCGAACCGGAATAACTTCCCTGTACTTGGTCTACTTCTCACACTCCGGCTCCAATGTAACCGCAACATACAGTGGTCAGAATCAATTGTTGAAATATGGTGCAGTTTGGCCAAAGGAAATTTACGTACCCACTCCTCATTAGCAAGAGCCCGATCCAGTCTAGCCCAAATGCTAACCCCATTTTCATAATGCCTTGACCAAGTAAACCTTGCACCTGAATATCCCAAGTCCATGAACTTGCATAAATCCACCACATTACGAAATTTATCCATCTGCCTAACCGGTCTCAACTGGCCACCCAACATCTCAGAATGGCTAAGAATTTCATTATAGTCTCCAATGCAGAGCCACGACAGCTTATTTTGACGACCCAAACCTTCTAGAATCTGCCATGTTTCTTCCCTTTTGCTTGTATCCGGTTGCCCGTAAAACCCAGTGAAACGCCAACCCCCCTGATCATTGTTGTTATCAATCTCTGCATCAATGAACCATTTCGAATATCCTCTAATATTAACACAAGTTCCTGGTTTCCAAAGTAGAGCTAAACCCCCACTCTTTCCTTCACTATGAACAATCAGTCCCTGAGTAAAACCCACAGCATGCTGAATATCTTTCATCTTTTGTTGTTGTTTTCTCGAAATCTTAGTCTCCATGAGGAAGACCAAGCTGGGAACTTCTCTCTCCACTTCACTCCGGAGAGCTTGAACTGTGCGGCGGTTCCCAAGCCCCCGACAGTTCCAGCTGAGCGTACTCATTGCTCCCGGCGGTGCTGCTTAGCAGCCACCGCCGATCCAAATTCAGTTTTCATTAAGTTACTGACTTCAAGAACTTCTGCCTCTCCCCTTCTCTTCTTAGTCACAGTAGAGCCATTCTGATCAGATAAGGATTTATTTTTACGTTTGGACCCCACCTCCACATCCTCACGCACCACTTCATTGTCAGATTTGGGCTTGGGATGACGTCGCTTCCAAGTGCCCCTACTCAACCCAATTGCATCAACATTATTCCGCTCTCCCTCCTGTTCATCAATCCCCGTGTTTTGTCTTGGTACCTTAATCATAATTGGACAGCTCATCATACCTTCCTCCTCTGGATAACTGGGTCCCTTGGCACTCATCTCCCCCTCACACTGAAATACAGTTTCCCCGACAGCTAGATTACTACCTTCCAAGTTAGAGTCATTCACCAAAACCACTTCCTATCCCTGAGAATCGGTCTCATCCACCACTGGAATATTTGTCTCCCTTTCACCCTGCATTGTGGTCATATTATCTCCTAGCTCCCTATCAATCTCCTTTAGGTGCTCTTGGAATGCATCCTCACTCCTCAGAATTTCTGAAGCACTTAAAGCACCTTGAGAACGATCCACTCCGCCTCTATTATTTCCCGGTTCCATCTCAGCACTCCCACGGTCAGAATCCTGTGGCAACTCTGTCGAAATTCCCTCTGTTACACCAGAATCCCCACCTGAGCCCCTCGTTGGTTTAGTAGGTACATGAGGAGGCGCCATACTTGCACCTGACCCACTCACCCTAACCATCTTCTTACGTAGTAAACTAATAGGATCAGCCCTCAGCCAAACCCCGTAACCTTTGTCTTCCACCCTCAAATCGCCATTACTTTGAAGCCATAAATCACAGTCCTTCGAATCATGATTCAAAACACCACACCAGTGACAAAAAATCGGTAAACGTTCATACCGGAACGTTACCCATCCTTCCTGATCCGGACTGAACCGAACCTTCCGACCACGGCACAGAGGTTTGTGCACGTCAACCTCTACCCTTATTCTCAGAAAATCACCACATTCCGTCTCAGATCGATCCTTTGACTGAATAACTCGACCCGCAGACTGACAAAGTGCTTCTGCCACTTCAGTGACCATGCGCCGCACTGGTAGGTCATGAACTTGTATCCAAAATTTTGCCGTATCAAAACACAGATTCCTCAAAGAGCTATCATCCTCATACCTTCGTAGAACAATCAGGTATTTATCAAAACTCCACGGTTCTCCCAATAAGACTCTGTTAGCATCTAACTCGTTCTCAAAAACAAATAGCATAGTATGATCTCCCATATCTTGAATCTCAAAGTCATGTTTCGTCCTCCATAAAGGCTTGAGAGTCCGAGCAACAGCGTCGATGTTAAGCGCACGCTTCGTAAAAAACTTAGCTGCAAGCGTACACTCTGTTCTGGACTTTTGGTTATCAAAGTTGAAAACATCCCTTTCCTGTTCTGATAGCGATAAACGGTTCCACACCGCTGCTAAAGTATCCATCTCAGAACTGGCTTATCCACACCCCAGAAGACCAAACCCTAGCCCTCTACGCTAACAAGTAACGTAAGGGAACGCAGTTCCTACAACGTAGGAAACAAGGTTCTACAAACCAGAGAGTCTAGCGCCGCCAGACCTAGGTCAGAGAAACATAAGAATATATGAATATTTTTGAACCTAAAAATGAGGATTTCAAATAAGGGAAGCTCCTTAAATAAATAGTATAGATATAAATTTTTTTTTTTTTGAGAATCCAATAGTATAGATATAATTGGCTAAATTAATCTTCGCCTACAGTATATTTTAACTATTATTCATGCTTTGCCTGGGTGGTCACCGGTTATTTCCCAAAGAACTAGTCATTATTTAAACTCTCCCGTCCATGAACGTCGTAGAAGACGCGTGAACTTTGGCGCATGCAGCCTGCATGCATGAGCAACATGCAACGTCATATAGTGTTATTAAAATTGGGTCTGTTTTTATTTTGTATTTTTAGAAATAAACACACTCACAAGAAAAAGAAAGATAGCAGTTTTAACATAAAGACATGTTATAAACTCCATTAAAAAATTATAGCAACTTTTAGAAGATAGTGGGATAAGTTATATTACATACAGTGGCGGCTTGTGGATTTTTTTTAGGGTGGGTCAATAAGAAGATAAATCTTAGATAAAAAATGAATCTTGTGGTCTACAATGTTTCTTTATTAAAAATTTGTCCATAGTATTAGCAAAAAAATAAAATAAAATATAAATTATTAGTTTATTTGGTATATATTTTCATAATACAATGAACATATTAATTATTAATGCTAAGATGAAATCTTGGAATCATCCATTGTTTTCAAATACAATAAATATATTAATTATTATCGCTAAGTTTAATTTAATTATTGTAGGTGCTCAAGAATTCTTTGCCTTTGGCTTTGGCATTTTTGGCTTGATTGCGTGCCTTGTTTCTTCATGACCTAATCTCTAATGTAGAGATTAACATCTGTGCTCATATCTTTCACGTTCTGTGCAAAACGGTTCTACGAACTGAGTCACAAATATGTGTTCCTTTTTGCTGTCTCATTTCTAGGATCTTGAAGCTCAAAGGAATTTACCCAACAGCAAATGAATCTCCTTGCCCAAAACCAAGTCCAATCAACATGCGTACATTCAACGCAAGCATTGGTCATAGTCGGAAAAGAGTCAAATTGAAAACTTCCACATCTCATAGTGGTTCGCATTTTAGCACTTTCTCCCTTGACGAAAAACTCGACAACATTGTGACATCTGTTCACGAGTTGAGTACCAAGATGTCCGAACTCATATCTACTTTACACCATCACAGAACTCAGTGGGATATAAAGTTTACCTCCCTACAAACTCAATTAGATCAGATTCAGAGGAAGCTAGAAGAGGATATGTAGCTATTCCATGACAAAAAGGGGGAGATGATGTCATAAGGGGAATACAATGAAAGGGGGAGTGATAGCTTGATCAAAGGGGGAGAAAATTATCTAAGGGGGAGTTTTCAGCAAGCAGTTTCAATATTTTACTTTAAGTTGTTTTTTAGCTTTTTATGTTTGTACCCATGTTGCTTTTGTAAGCTTTTAGGATTTGATTTTTATTATCTGTAGGCTTTATGGTTTGTACCATGCTTTATGCAACCTTTATGCTTTGTTAAATCAGTACTTCTAACTAAATGTCATGCATTTTCTTGTTAAGTACTGTCACTCTTGTGCCCTTGTAGGATTGTTCCTAGATGCATATACTTAGTGTATTACGCATTGGTTGAGTGTTGGGCATGCAAGTGACTTGCATTGAGCTTGTTAGCTTGTATGTCCAAGTGTTCATTCCAAGTGTGAATGAGCATTGTGGTCACTAACTTATAGTGATTGATTGTTTGATCAAGTCATGGTTTGTTTCTAACTCCATCTTTGCTTGATCACATCATGCCTGCTTCATATGCATTTCATGCTTTTCTGCATACAGTGATCATGGTGTATTGTTGTGTTTCAGGAGATTCATATTCATATGATTCAAGAGCTTCACAGTTTCTAGAATTAGGTGTGAGTGAGTTTTGTTCAACTATTCCCAATTTACATGTTAAGTTTAAAGTCTGTTTTAGGGTTTTGTCACATAATAGCCAAAGGGGGAGATTGTAAAGTTGAATTTAATCAACCATCTTGTTGGGTTTATTCCGTCCCAAATTTGCTTGTATTTCAGCAATTAGTAAACCTGTATTTAGGTGGGATTTTTGTAAGGGTAGTGAGTGAGATAGTGTGATAAAATGCTCAAGAGTGTGCAAGAAAAACAGAGACTCGCGACTGGATCTCGCGGGTGACTCACGGCTGCAAGCCGCCAAAAGATGCACACGTGCTAGGCATGCTAGAAGTTGAAGTGTCATACTAGCTGGAGCACTACAAGACAAAATAAAACAATTGGTAGTTCAGTTATCTCGTGGCTGGATCTCGCAACTCAGTTAAGCCATGAGGCCAAGCCGCGAGCCAGCCTTGTTTTGAAAAACCTGACTCTTACATTCTATTCTCATCCAATATAAATACCCCTTATACCCATAAAAGAAAGTGAGCTTCCAGAGAGAATTTTGAGAGAGAAACCCTAGAGTAAAACAAGATTGATTCATCCACAATATTCACATAAGAGACTCTTCAAATGCCTCTACTCTCTTCCTCTCCATTGTTAAATCCTTGAGAGGTTTTTTATCAAAACCTTTTCTCACCATATCCATTACTGTGAGAGGGTTGTTTGGTGTTTTGGGAAGCAGTTAGGAAGGAACCAATTTCACATTGGTTGATGCTATGGTCAAGTAGCGGAATTCAGGAAGTTAGAAAAGAAATAGGTTCGGCGCAACCTCGTTGGAGCAAGAAGCTTGGAGGGATTAGGTACACTAGGTAGATTAGGCTTAGAGGGTCTATTGTTGTTCATGTATCCCAACTACATTTTCTAGTGGATTACTTACCACTTGGAGGGCGACGGAGAGGTTTTACGCCAAGAGCTACGGTTTCCTCTTCGATAATACATTGTTGTGTTGTCCTTGTGTTTGCATCTTTCTTCCCTTAATCTTTGCCTTTTATTTTCTGATGTGGATATGATTTTAATTGGCTTAGATTGTTTACCAATTCTGTTTATAGCTTGTATTCATTTTCTGCACACTTTTTGTTTGTCATAAAGTTTGAATTGGTTATTTTGTATTTGGGGGTCTAAATGTTCAAGGGTGTTTTGTACACTATTTGAACTTTAAAAATGGTCATAAATCTTGAATAAAAATTAGTAAATAAAAGATGTAGTCTAATTCTGTTTTCACAAACAAATGTTATTTTTTCAAATATAAATAGAAACTATAAAAAAATAATTCAATCACTATTTAAATTAATTAGGTTTTTAAAAGTCAAATATATTAAACATATATGTAACAAACACATACATTTCAAAATTTTCAAGCCCTAAGCAATTATTAGTCCCCCTATAAATAATTTGACAATTTTCCCCTATATTTTTTAATTAAATAATTACTAATAATTTCTTAAATTTCTATTAGGTTATTTAAATTTAGGAATGTCATGATTGATTGAATCTAATTACTATCATTTTTGTCTTATAATTGTAGCTACTAAATAGAGTATTAAATGTATTTGGCTAAATTAATCTTTGCCTATGTTAGATTACAACTATTATTTTTTTCATATATCATTAAAAAACTCTAAAAATGTTATAGGTATATAATGTTTAGAATTATTTTTCTGAAGAAAACATTTAATAAAATAACAATAACATAAACATAACAAGAAAATAATTTTGTTTAAGGTTAACAATATTTCCATTCTAAATTTTGATTCCTGAACCTCCCCCCTTCTTGTATGAAAGAAAAATTTATATGGATTAAAGTTGAAAAAAATCAGTTTGGAGTTGAACATATGTTTTTTTAAGACATAAATACAACAGTAAAATTACAAACATAACAATAAACACCACAATCCACAACTACAAGATGATCGGTGGGAAGGACGACCTTCATTAACATGTACATAGAAGATACAATAGGGAATAAAAGGTAAGAAATTATGCAATAAGGCACGTCGCCAAGCTTGTGCATTATCATCAATTCATTATGATTCTTAGTTTATGTTGCTTCTCATAAACCAGTGAGTTCAAAGCAACCTATGTTATTAAGCAAAATGTTAAAAATATTTGTAACTATAATGTGGCGTTTGGTATGGGGGAATCTACATTACTCTTGGCATTCAGATTCTTGGGAATGTGATTCCTTGCAATCTAGATGTCTAGGAATGTAGCTATTCCTATGTTTGGTTTCATTGGGAAGCTATTAAGATTCCTCTAAATAAATAATGAAAAACAAAATATAAACTATTAATTATGACAAATTTATTAAAATTGTAGTCTAACATTTCAAAATGACAAGTATAATAGATACTGTAAGGACACGATTTGGATCCCAGGCCCAAAGTGTAAGTGGAACTAGGCCTAATGAGCCCAATACAATGAATTTATAGAGAGTGAGTTGGAAGACTAGGTTCTAATGAGCTGGATAATAATTAGAATGGATTTAGAAGACAATCAAGTAAAAGAAGACTGGATTTATCTAAGAAAAATCATCCTCGGCACAGTCTGAGGAGATCAGCTCTTGTATATATCACTTGAAATTGGTTACAAATACAATTTTGATTACTATAGTATTTCTTTCTCAAATCTCCGATCCCCTTCTCTCAGGGTCTCCCCTTCTATTTTATATCACATTCCCCTTTCATCTCTACCATCCACGTGCAGATCAGAGTGTTGGTGTTGATTCTTGTCCCATCAGCACCTTCCTAAAGTCTTTGGGTAGTAGCTGTAAGGCTGAAAACTACTGTTCAGATATCACCTCCTCATTTAATATGGCCAGAGAGTTAGTTGCAGTGCATTCAATGCAGTGGTAGCAGTTTTTCCTTAGATATTTCATAACTTTCTTTAGATATTTCATAGTTTTTCTCTGTCCTATTCCTTCCTAATACTTATCCCCATCCATGGAACGGTCTAGAACGTCGTTCTTGAGGGCAGACCACATCGTCTGACCTCAGTCTTGCTCAGTTGAGGTGACATTCCTCCTCGAACCACTCCTAAGTGATCATGATTAGACCTTGCCTTTTTACCCACTAACACGGACCCTTATGACAATTTTTATTTGTCCTTGGACCGCCTAATATCCTCGGATTGGGCCCCTAGCCCAACACATATGTAAATATGTACTCCTGGGCCTTTCACCCCTACAAATACATTAACAAAACCAAGATCTGAGACAAATAGATACATTAACAAATTTCCATAAAAATAAATCCATTAATAATTTGTTGAGCAACACACACATAATAGTAAAAGTGAATACCTAGCAATAATGGAGGGTCCTCTTCAAATTTTTTTTTTTCCCACATGTGAAACCTAAATAGAACTTTGTTAAAGAATATATCAACATAGTTGTCTATCCTGTTTATATTGTTTTGGCGGGAAAAGATAAAGACCAGGGAAAAGATATTGATGATTTGTTTTATATTTTATCTTAATTGCTTAAATGATAAGGAAAAATGGTTAAAATTGTCAATTTATAAAAAAAACAATTTCCTTTAAAGCTTGGGAATTTGGATACCCACCGGTTTTAAAGGGAATCCAAGTTCCTACTGAGAGGGGCTTAAAGGGGGAATCCAAATTCTCCTGGCATTTGATTCCCTAGTGTGATTTGCAACCAAACATGGAAATATTTAAACATTCTTGAGAATCCTAAAACATCACCCCATACCAAACGCCACATAAGTGTCTTAAGGTAAGAATCTATAGGGAAAAAAAAAGGATTTAAAATAGAAAAAAAAAACAAAAAATAGGTCTTGGGTCCAATTTTCTTCAACAATGAGAATGTGAGGGTCACCAACAAGTTTGCAGTGTAATTAGAGAGCAATGCATTTCCACACCCAATGCTTCTTAGCTTGATCGGTAATAACTCTAGGATTGCAATCCATAGGATTGTCCCCCCATGGTGGGAGGTAGATCAATGTGTAGAATGCTAAAAGCACTAAAGTAGGAATGCTAACCTCACACTTTAAACTGTCCACAATCTCAAAGTCTAGACCCAACCCAATAGATTGATAGTTAATATTCCAAGGGTAAACACCATTAGCTTCTTCCACTTACCATGTACTAAATATAATTTTTAACATTTTATAACCTTTTTCTTTCATGTTTAAGTGGGTCGACAAGTTTGGGTTGGGTTGGAGTTCAATTATTTTGGAGATTAGTTTGTGATAAGGAAAATGGGAATATCAATCCTCAAGCTAACCAATGTTATTCTATAAAATGGTTTATGATTAAAAAAAATGGCAATATCATTTTCCAAAGCTAACCAATGTTATTTTAGAGATTGGTTTGTGATAAGAAAAATGGGAATATCCGTCCCCCAAAGATAACCAGTTTTCAACTCTAGCCTATGATACATAATAGATCCTTGCTAGTTTAGTTTATATCACAAACAAGCTTTTCTAATTCCATGGAGTGGTCCACACTACAGAGTCAATTGATCTGCCAGGTGTAAGATGAGATTCTACATAGAAACTGATTATTATAATGTTATGATACTTTGTACATACAAATTAACTGAGTACTTTTATATCTAATTTGCAAAACCAAAAATGTTAGGATACTTTGTTTTGATACCGTTGATGATTTTGTTTTGGACTTAGAGATAACTTGTATGTTTGATTTGGGGAGAGAAGCAACTTAACAATGAGAAAGAGGAGAAGAGAGGTTAGGTGAGAGAGAGGGAAGACCTGTATGCAGTATGCAGAGAATGACCTGGAAAAAAACTAAATAAGCACTTGTTTTTAATTGTTTGTGAAAGGGTGTTTTGGTCTAGATAGTGTGCCACCTTAGCAAAAATCATGTGCAAGTTATGTGTTATTAATTTCAATCTAACTTAACGGTAAAAGTAACACCGAGGTGCAAAGTGTGATAGTTTAGGGTATAAAGTGTACATTTAAATAGTTTAAGGTGCAAAGTGTAATCTGATGTATAGTTTAGAATGGTATAATGTAATTTTTCCAAAAATAAATAAAAAAACCTCTGAGCATATTAGAACCAAAAAAAAAAAAAAAAAGCATTTGAGCCTAAAGGAACTGCTCATAGCATACATCTTGACCAATTTGTGTGTCCATTAAAAATAGGTCATCTCATGAATTGCCTTGTTATTATTCTATAACTTAGTTATCACGGTTAAGGGGTTGAGTACATGGGTATTTGTAGACAACAAACTTGTATGACTCTAAACCATTTGATCACCACTGAAATGTTAAAGTTTTCAAACCAATAATCACCTGTGGATATTTTGATAATTTCTTATATAGTTTTGATAGCCCTAGCATATGCCCCACTGCAGACTGCACTATGTGCTTTAACTGATTAATTCTAATGATTTTATGCAATTATACCATTAAGACATATATATATATATATATATATATATATATATATATATATAGCCAAAGGTCGAAAAAAATCCAATTATATTTTAATTGGATTCTCAATTTTACGCCACATGTCCCATTAAATTTTTAATTTTGTGCCAAGTGAATTATTGAGTGTACAAATCAAAGAGTCAAAATCCAATTAATTTCTTAATTGAATTTTAATTGGAGTCTAACTTTCCGCCATGTGTCCACATATATGATGAGAAACCATTACGTATATATTTTAGAAATGTATGGTTTAAAAAAATTATAACTTAATACTATATATAATTTGAATCTCTTCTAAAAAATGCATAATTTGAACTATATAATTGTAATTAATTTTAATTGTACCTGTGTGGGTTAATATACAATAACAAAATAAATAAAAGCTTGTAATTTTGAAATTTTTTTAAGACACATGACTATACAAAATTTATTTTAAATTTGTAGAGAAACACAACTCCTGAAAACAAACGTCATTAGTTTAAATCTTTTAGTTTTTGGGTTGCTTCAGTTCCCTTTCACGATGCTCTGCCTTTCCCTTCCACGATCGTCTGCCATATCTTCCCTGCCTTCCTCTACCGGCTCCTCCTCTACCAGCTCCTTCTCTATCAGCTCTTCCTCGATCATCTAAATACCCACAGCTCTTCAAACCACCCACCATACCCAACACACATCGAAATCAATCTCCTTCCTCAAACCTAGATGTGTGCGTGGTTCGGTCGGCTCAGTTTTTTCTCAAATTTGTTACCGAACCAATAGGAATCGGTTTTGTAATAATTAAAACCGATGCATACCGATTAGGATTAGTTTTTTGACCTATAGTAGTGCGGTTTGATCAGCTCAGATTAATCGGTTTGGTCAGTTTGAAACATTAACCATCTGTTTTTGTTTTGTTTTTTTTTTTTTTTAATTAAAAAAAATCTGTTCAACCTATAAAAAAAAAAAATATGTTCAATAGAAACTTTATAAAAAAAATCTGTTCACCTAAACAGTAATGATCCAAAACCTGAGCAAAAAATTTGTTCACATGAAGATATATTAGAGTATTAAAATAAGAAACAAGGAGCTCCAGAATGGATAAACAATCTAAAAAGCCCCAGCACCTTGTGGCTTCCTTTTGACAGAATACTATTTGCTAAGGAAAATATAGGCCACAGAAGAAATGAAATGCTAAAATAATATACTTGAACAATTATTTCCTATACCTTATCTAAGAACACCTTTATCAACTCTAGATTTACCACCAAAGAAAAAAGTCTCTAAAGGAAAAGAGTCAACAAAAGAGGCTCTCACACCAAGCCAACCTCAGAGGCATATAAAACTTTAGACATACTTTTACTGTAAAAGAAAAGTACCTATAAAGTGGTAGAATGCCATATACGGATAGTCCCATCTTCAAACTCAGGAGAAAGGTTAGAACGAGAGAGAGAGAGAGAGAGAGAGAGAGTTAAAGGGTTATGGTCACAAAAGAATGAATTTATAGTGGGCAGAATCCGAAAACATAAAACAAAACGGCATTGTTTTGTCTTTTATTTATTATTATTTTTTTTTTTAATAACACCCAGATCATACAACAATGTTTTATTAAATAAAAAATAGAAATGAGAACCTGTGTTCGAATGACGTCATATCTAAAATGAGAACTTAGATTAGAAGAACTGGAGAAGCTGAGAAGTGGAGAACGATATACATACAGGTATTGGTTCAGTTCGGCATATATCGGTTTCAGATTTCCAACTCCGGTGACCGCACCGCACCGGCATCGGGATTCCCTTCGTGCTCCAATCGCCGACATCAGCTTCATCGGTCGGTTGCAATGGCGGTGTGAGACGATCGGCATCGGTCGATTGGATCGGTGCCGGTGACTTTCTACTCACCCTTACCCAGACCACCCACCACCCACATCCAACCTCTATAACCCAGAAACAGCACCCCATTTGCTGTGAATCTCATGAAGCCCATGGCCATAGAATCCTCAATCAAAACCCACCACACCCACCATACCCACAAACCCACAGACATCTTCCACCATGCCCACCATACCCACAAACCCATAGACACGCTCTTCCTCAGACCACCCATTTGCCACAAACTACCCGCATGCAGAACCGGCACCCAATTTGCTGTGGGTCTCATCCAACCCTGGCCCATCAACTATGTCGATCGGCAATACACCTAATCCAACCCGTCGAAACTAGCCCAAAGGTAACTAATAATATATTTTTTTCTTTTTTTGAATCCGAACTCTATAGCTATTAGGACTCTATAACTATTATCTTATAAATAGTTGATTCTTACTAGTCTTCTTTTTTTTTTTCTTTTTTTTTTTTTTTCATGGCTATTCAATTTCTAGGTTTATTCTTATTGCCTTTGTCTTCATTCTTTTCCTCCATTCGAATCAGGGTTAAAGGTATGGTATTCTCTCAATTTGAATTGTAACGTTTGCCTCTGTGATTAGTATTCTATTTACATTTAAAGAACTCATGAAACTCAAATTTTAGTGTAGTTATATCAATTTTTGCAGAAAAAATACAGCCGGTTTCTAACTATTTTAGTGTTCTCTTTAAGTTTCAATTATTGATATAACTACACTAAAGCTATAGCTGGGTAGTTTATGTTTTGACTGTTTCAAGTTCAGACTTAGAATAGTTTGGATTTCTTAGCTTTTAGTTTAACTTTTTTTCTTAGCCTTTCTGAGTTTTTCTACCCCAACTTCATTGATTTCTGTTTTGTATTCTAGAGTTGATTAAATTGTAGTTTTAGCTGTGTTTCTCTTTGTATCTGTAATTGAGTTCGTACACACACTATATAAGTGTTTGGGTTTGGAACTCTGTAACTGAGTTTAGTATTGTGTTTTGACGATAATCAATTTGATTTCTTTTGTGTGGAAACTAAGCTATGGGTTTGAATTTGTTTAGTGGTAGTCTATGGTTGGTCTGCATTTATGCTTGCTTTCAATCAATTTGATGTTAGAATTATGACTTAGGATCTGATCTGCTTTTGTTTACTTGCTATCAATCAATTTGATATTAGAATTATGACTTAGGATCAGATCTACTTTTGTTTACTTTGATTAAGTGCACTTTGAGTTAGTCTGTTTAGGAATAGTTCAATTCAAGTCAGTTTGTTTTGAATCAAGTTATTTCGAATCAATAGCATTGGAATATGAGTTAAGACTTTGAAATTGAAAATTAGTCTCTTGAGGATTGTATTCACCTTAGTTTCTTATCTATCATTGTACTTGCATTGCAACAAAAAGTCTTCTTAACTGAGGTATTTTGAACTTCTACAAAATCAAATATTAATCTATGAATCTAATGATCATTTAATGCTCTCTTCTAAAAGTTATGTTTGGTATTCGTTTGCTGTTTTAAATCTGCTTTTATTCTTGGAGTTTTAATATCTTATTTTAACCTTATAAATATTTATCTATCTAACCTTCTTGCTGTTTTAAACCTTATAAATATATGGTTGCTGTTTTAAATTTGCTTTTATGCTTGGAGTTTTAATATCATCGAACAAATTCTTACTCTTTGACATAGTTGATGTTAAGCTCTTTTGGAATGCATTTAATTGTAGGAAAAGGAAACTGATATTTGATTATTTCAAGAAACAACAAAGGATCCTTGAAGGTTGTTTGGGTACGCTCTTTTCCAAACACACAGCAAATATATGGTTGTCATTTTGAATCAATATTCTGTTTTTTATTGTTTGATTGAAGGAACATGAGAGAGCTTGAAAGTTAATGTTGATTATAATTTCTCTAGAAGTGAAATTAAACTATTAAACTATGTGTAAAGTGCTTAAAACCTTTTTTGTAGCCCATGTGACCGAAGTGTTTAAAACTTTTTTCAACACAAACAGAAAATTGTAGAGTGTAGCTTAACATTGTTAAAATTTTAGAAATGCCTTTAAGCACAGTGTTGTTTAGTTTTTCAAATTTGAATATTGTATTGCTCAACAACATTATTTTTGTCTTCAAACACATGAACGTATGGACATGCAAGGTATGATGTAGTTGACACATTGATTAGATAAGATACATTCAAATACTTGCAAGGCTGCAAGACTATAACTGAAAGTAACTGCATAAAACAAAATGGAATTCTTAAATCAATTAGAGGATTTAGTTTAGGCTTTTGCTTTTAATATTTGGGTTCCTTTTCCTCTATAAATTACTGGTCATTATGGAAAACATGAGTTAAAGTTAGCTGATTCATCAAATCTGGTCACTATGGAATACATGGAAAGAATCAATATGAGTCAAAGTTAGCTGATTCATTAAATTACTGGTCACTATGGAAAACATGAGTTAAAAAAAAAAATAGAACTATTAAAGATTAGATTTTAAAGATTAGGCTTTTGCTGAACTGTTTTTTCATTTGATAGAATCATTGAAATTTTTATGCTAATCTATTTAATTCTTGAAGAAAATAACATGTATAGGAAGAGTTCTCGTTGTTTTTTTTTTTTTTTTTTTTTTTTTTTTTTTTTTTTTTTATGAGGGTAAGTTGCCTTCTCTCACAATCAAATTGTTTGATGATATGAAGGAGACTAAAAAAGAAAAATTTGCACAATTTGGTTTTAAATTGAAACAGAGGGGAATTAAACTCTTATATTTACTTATTTCAGGATACAGCTTTACTTCAACATTTTTTTTTAATATAATGAATACATTGAATATTTAGTAGAAGACATGAAATAATGTCTTGTTGTTTGATAATAACACAATTAGGTAACTCATCCAAGAATGACTTACTGTTTGATTGGCTAAACAAGCAACCAAATGATTCTGTGGTGTATGTGTCATTTGGGAGTGATGCAACACTGTCACACTAGCAAATGACTGAGCTATTTGTGTCATTTTTTTAATCAAGAAAAATGTATATTTTGTTATTATTTGATGGCTATTACAATCCTAATGTCACATCATTTTACTAATATCTTACTACTAGACTCATAAACCATTATTATTGCTAGATTCATAATAAGTTATTGTTCCTCTACTTTCTAATTTGTGATGGCTTTAGTGTTGAATGTGGGTTGCTTCATTGTTATTTTACTGCTAGACGTATATGACTTCATTGATACTATACCACTAAAGAGGTGAAAATTTGACCACAAAGCCTACCACAAGATACTCCAAACTAATAAATGGATTTGGGTAAGCCTGGGTTCATTAGAGGAGTTTGACCCACCACTCTAATCAATACTCCCCTAGATTGATGTTGAAGTAGCCAAAGATCTACCACCTAAAAAAGCCAAGACCCCATACTCATATCCATTCAATGAATGAATAAATGAATTCATTCAGGACTTGGAACTTGCTCACCCAATGAAACTTCCACTTACTAAGAATGTGCTGCTAGAGAATCGATGTTGAATTCCAATAGCTAATGTCACATCATTTGGAAGTTCATCTTATTTTTTATTTATTTTTAATTAAAAAAATTGGTAGCTTTCCCGTGCATCACACGAGTTAGCGACTAGTTATTATTGTTATTCTTCTTATTATTGTTGTTGTTGTTTTTCTTGTTCTTATTGTTGTTCTTTTTATTGTTTTTATTATTATTCTTATTATTGTTATTGTTCTTATTGTTATTCTTACTATTATTATTGTTATCATTTTTATTGTTATCTATATATATATATATATATATATATATATAAAACCGAAGACTTTGGATCTCCCACAATTTTTCACGTCATCACTATATTCTTTTTCTTTTTCTTTTTCTTTTAGATTCTTTTTTATTTTTGGTTTTATATCTTATCAAGTATTACAATAGTTTAGTTTAAATAAAACTCTATTAGATATATGTTTCAAAAGCTTGAAAATTCTATTTCAATTATTTTTATTTTTGGTTTTATATCTTATCAAGTATTACAATAGTTTAGTTTAAATAAAACTCTATTAGATATATGTTTCAAAAGCTTGAAAATTCTATTTCAACTAAAATTCTATAACAAAAATTTTCACAAATATAAGCTTCTGCCAAGGTCAAAACCCTTCATACTAACACTTTCTTTTTATTTTAGATTCTTTTTATTTTTGGTTTTATATCTTATCAAGTATTACAATAGTTTAGTTTAAATAAAACTCTATTAGATATATGTTTCAAAAGTTTGAAAATTCTATAACAAAAATTTTCACAAATATAAGCTTCTGCCAAGGTTGAAACCCTTCATACTAACACATATCAAATTGAAGCCATAGTAGGAAGCAAACCCTGCACCTATGATTGTTTATGATTATTTTTGTTCATTGTTTGTATTTTAAACCCATTAAAACTTATTGCTTGATGGTATATCATGGTTTTTTTTTTCCCTTTACTTTTTCTTTCAAGGTTGCTAGGAACACAACCTAACATGTGATTTTTTTTCTTTGTTTAAAGTTTAGACCCATTAAAATTTAAAACTTATTACTTTATAGGTTCATGTACTTTTTTCTTCTTTTTATTTTTCTCTTTTGAATAGTCATATATTTTTGGCATTTTGGAAGTTTTACATCTGAATTTTTGTTAGTTTTTGCAATATTTGAACATGTTTAGCAGGTTTCAACAACTATACCATGTATTATTCTTTTGAAGGTAATCAATTTTTCTTTTATATTTCTCTATTATAAAATCATATATATATATATATATATATATATATAGTTTTGTTTCAATAATTTATAGGATGTAAATCTTATGATTCCTTAATATTTTTTGGCCTTTTGGAAGTTTTAACATCTGACTTTTTGAGTTATATTTTTGTAATATCTAAAACTATCTGGAAAATTTCAATGATTATACCATGAATTATTATTTTGAGTGTAACAAATTTTTCTCTTATATTTCTCTGTTGTGTAGTCACACATACATATATATTTTCATAATTTTTAAGCTCTTAATCTTTTGATTCTTTTCAATGGTTATAGGTTTATAGTCATGAACTATTCTTTAATATTTTTCGTAAGTCATTGCACGTTCAAACAATGACTTCCTTATCAAATTGTAACACAAATTGAAGTTATACAAGAGCAATTCATGCAATAATGTAGTTTTTTAATCAATTTAAAATTTTATAAAATCATTTTAGTTTACCACATAAATAAGTAGGATCCCGTGCATAGCACGGGTTAGTGACTAGTTATTATTATTCTTATTAATTTTACTATATGTGTTTTATTGAGGTATTTGATGCAAGCAACGTGGTAGTGCAAATTTTATTATTGGTCTATACTTCGTTACCAACTAGACTTAGGAATACATGCAATGACCACTCTATAACACAACTCTGTGTAGCCAACCCTATAAATTTCACAAAACATCACCGCCACCAATACTTTCACGCCAAGTTTCATATTTCACTATAAACTGCCAAAGTTTATCACTACCTAAACTCTAATTTCTATTCCTACATCGAATCGGAATGTTTATTACTTCTCTCTCTCTCTCTATATATATACCACACGTCTTTTCTATTTCTTCTATTCTGATTTCTGAGATAAATTGCAAGCACAAAAAAACAAAAACAAAATCCTTGTTTTTTTTTTTCTTTTGAGAATCTCTTATTGGGGTTTGCTTACACTTTTACTTTACATGATGGTTAGACCGAAAGGCATGGGACGCAGCAAAATAGAGATAAAGGAAATACAGAACAAGGGAGCCATGTACTGCACCTTCACAAAGCGTCGCAATGGTCTATGCAGAAAGGCTAGGGAGCTCCATACCTTGTGTGGTGCCCAAGTTGCTGCCATTGTCTTCTCTCCCATGAACAAGATGTACACCTTTGGTGAGCCTTCCGTGGACTCCGTGGTGAATCGCTTTCTTTATGAACAACAACAACAACCCTTGAATAGAGGAGGGCAGAAGAAGAAGAAGACGATACTGTTTTTGTCAGACGAGTGCATTGAAGGTTTTGAGTTGCATGAGCTTAAGCATTGCACGGCTTTGATGGAAAAGTTTGTGAAAAATTTAGAGGAACGACTAGCAAACGTGGTGTATAGGAGGGTTCAAACGAAGGATTTGATTAGTTTAATTAAATAAGAATAGTGGCTAGATAATTGTCTTTTAGGGCATAGCTAGGTAATTCGTTCTATTTTTTAAAATTTTTAATTTAGCATTGTATTGACAACTTAAGCCCTTTACTTTCTTAAGTTTGTGTTTTATTAAGAAAATTTTCTTTTTTATAAGTTTCCTCTCGATCTTAACTTGATTGATTGTTATTGACACTTGTTTATTTGTTTGGTTATTTATTTAATTTTTTTTTTAATGTTTAAGCATTTTTTCGTCTTCCTTTAATAATAGATGAGATTGTTGTTGTTGTTGTTATTATATTCTTATTGTTATTGTTATTATTGTTATTGTTGTTTGATAGAAAGGGGCAAATGCCAATTTTGTCCAAAATCTCCCAAAGCTAATGTTTAACTCTAGCCTATGATACATAATAGACCCTTGCTACTTTAATTTATATCACAAACAAGTTTTTCTGGTTCGGTTGACTTGCCAAGGTGTGTGGGTGTAAGATGAAAATCTAAATACAAACTGATTATTGACACACACAAAAATTAATTATAAATAAATAAATAAAAATTTGAGGTTAAAATGAAATAAGGACACATTTTTTTTATTTCCAGAATTTGATTTAAATATAAATCATTGTTGCCATTACTTTTCCATGCATTATGATACTTGGACAAATCCTAGACTATCATTCTCACATGATTTATGAACTTCCCCTCTCCCCTAACAACGAAAATGTCCTGAATGGTTTAGACTATTTAAAATAAATGAAAGTTAGTTTAATAACATTGCATAGAAGCAGATTACTTGCACACAAGATAATGCAACATCATGCCATTAAACCTCTGAGCCTGAAAGAACTACTCGTAGCATACATCTTGATTTGACGTACTGCGTTGTTATTATTAACTTGGAAATCACGGTCAAGGTTGAGAATATGAGGAAATTTACTAATTGCAAACACCCTAGCCTGTATGCCTGTAAATCACTCGAGTATTACTGAAATGTTGAAAGTTCTTAAACAGTTAAACCAATAATTAGTTATAAGAAGGTATGTAGACATACATGTGAGCATAGACCAGTACTCGAGGAAGTTCATTCCTTCTATATATGTTATATATAGTGGGAATCACTACTTTCATGGACAAAATGGCCTTATGTCTTTTTCACCCAAATTATATTTCCTTATGCCCCTCTTCCCAAACTAATTAAGAAAATGCTCCTCTTTTGTAACTCGATTTTCTTAAAATCGAGTTAAAAAAAAAAAAAATCTGGAGCCTTATAGTGACGTTTTTAAGAACCTATAGTGACGTTTTAAGGACCTATAGTGACGTTTTGTAACTCGATCTCCATAAAATCGAGTTATAGGCAATAAACTTAACTCGATTTTGAGAAAGTAGAGTTTCAAAAGAGGGGCATTTTACTAATTAGTTTGGGAAGGGGGGTATAAGGCTATATAATTTGGGTGAAAAGGGCATAAGGCAATTTTATCCCCACTTTCATTAATGAAAACTTGAAAGAGTGAAAGGCCGGAAAAAATTGGCTTTTGTCCTTTCTAAAAAACCAATCCAGCATTTTGCCATATTTCCCAAACTAATTAGGGAAATACCCCTCTTTTGAAATTCAATTTTCTCAAAATCGAGTTAAGCCCTATAGTGTCGTTTTTAAGGAGCCTGTGGCAACATTTTAAAGACTTATAGTGGCGTTTTGTAACTCGATCTCCATGAAGTCAAGTTATAGGTAAAAAAAAGAAAAAAAAAATTGCATGTAACTCGATTTCATGGAGATCAAGTTACAAAATGTCACTATAGGTCCTTAAAACGTTACTATAGGCTCCTTAAAAACGCTACTATAGGGCTCCAGAATATTTTTTCTTTTTCTTTTTTTATAACTTGATTTTGAGAAAATAGAGTTTCAAAAGAAGAGTATTTCTCTAATTAGTTTAGGAAAGAGGGCAAAATGTTGGATTTTTTTTTTGAAATGGGCATTTGCCCATTTTCTCTATGAAAGGTCATATGTAAACATTCATAATTTTACAATTTGTGATGCACTCTATTAAAGAATTTTCTACGAAAAGATGTAATAACACATTTCTATTAATAGTTGATAAAACTTGAAGTAATTGATGAGAGAAAAAAGAAAAAAAAAATATCCACTCTGAAATTATGTTTATTTTCATAATTTTAGGGAAATGCCAAACACCCATTCAAGAAAGTTAAGATTCAATCAAATCAAGAATTAGTTTCAGTAAAAAAAAATTATTATAATGAATTACTTGTTAGTTTTAGACACTGCGTACAATAGAATGTTTAAACCATATATGCACAAACTTAACTATAGATTAGATTTACCTGACTCATGCCTGGGTGGTCACCGGACGAAAACTTTTATAGTCTACCCTTTGTATTCTCATCTTTGTTCCCTTTTGGACTTTACACCGAAGAACTAGTCATTATTGAAACTCTCCCATGCATGAAAGTTGTAAACATATTCATTGTGGTGCATGCAGCCTGCATGAGCCATATGCAATGTCATATGGAGTACTTAATTAAAATTGATATGTAGGAATTTAACTTTTCAAAAATAGGATTAAGATGATCTCTATTTCACTTGAGTTGAGAGGGTTTTCTTTACCATTAAGATTTTGTTTTTTGGATTTATATAATATATAGATTGCCACAACATTTAAAATTTTAAATGACACGACATTCAATACATCTATAAATTTATAATTTTAAATCTGAAATATGAAACTAAATCATTTTAATCGGAGTATGAACATATATTTTCTTATAAAAGATAAATTTGAAGCTAGAGAGAGATATCATCATATGGAGCACCAAAACGCAAGCATAGTTTTCGTCCCTCCTTAATCTCATAATCAACGAAAGCCTTACACACCATTAAGAAATAGACCCGTGATAGGCCAGAAACACCTCCCTGTTGTACTACCATTGACCTGACTTGCTCACTACAACAATTACAATGTGGAATGCCATGGTCAGGCTCTATTATAACTTTTTCGCTGTCTCTTTTATTATAGTACATTGGCATTGAGTAGGGTCTCCCTTAGCTACCAAACTTTGTTATCTTCTTAGTTTATATGAATAACCCTAATCTCAGGTCTCTATGAAGGAGTAGTGCAAAATCATTTTTTGTAATAGTGAGGAGAAGTTGATTGAAAGGGTTTGATGTTGGGGTGTTGGTGTGGTACAGAGAATTGAATTCCATAAAAATAAAATACTTGAGCCTATAATAAAGAAAAAGAGTAGGCCCAAATCCATTAAGGGTTTTAAGGAGGAACCCAAACCCACGAATGGGTAAGCCTTAGAACTCATGAAACAAAGGGAAGAAGAAAAGCCCAGTCTGCCAAGGTTAGAAAATCGCTAGGAAGCCCAGTGGTAAGAACTGGACCAGGATACCTGGGGACTGCCAGAAGCTCGGGATCCTCAGGACATACAGTAAAACCAAGGTTGGATTAAGACAGTTCAAAGGGGATGCCAAGAAACACAAGGAAAGAGAGTAGATATGTCCCTATCAGCCACCCAATGATGCAGAAAGGAATCAAAAGGTTTGAAAACCAATAATTCATGAACAAGGGGCTGGTACCTCGGGGAACTCAGAAAGAAGAACCATGAAGGGAAGTGGCTAGGAAACTTTCAACATGGCAGGAATGAATCAGCTCACTTGGGAAAAATGACAAAAGGAAAGGTAGCCAAAAGTTGAGTCTGAAAAGGTGGGAACTAGAAACCTTGAAAAGAGAAAAACTCAAGGTCAACTCTTTAAGACATACTAAAACAGAAAGGCAGTAGGAGACTTTTGAGGAAGAAACTCCAAAAGAAGAAAATAATAAGGAATGAGGAAGGGGCCAGCCACCAATGTTGCTAACTCAACATTGGTTTTGGTACCCAGGGTAACAAATGGAGGAAATCAGTGGTACCCCAAGAACCCTAGGATGACACTATAAAAAGGGGAAGCAACCAACAGTAAAGGGCATTCAATAACAGTAAATTAGAATAGAATCATTGAGAAAGCTTTGTTAGAATCCAAAAAGAAAAAAAAAGAGAGGGAAATATCGCCCGGTATCCTCAAACAGCCACTAGAGAACACATTCGAATTCAAATGGATTCAAATTTTGCAAGTCTTAGAAGTCTAAAGAGCCATCTAAGTCTGTGATTGTTGAACTCATTTCTATAAAAATGATATTTTTCAAAACTATTAATTAACATAGGCTATTGTGATTAGAGCAAAATCATTGACCTCGCTTGTATTATACAACAAGCATAACAAATCTTGTTAGAAGTTGTGGAAAATATTAGGCTTGAATGTTCAATCAGTTTTAACCTCACAGGTAGTCCATCTAAGAGTGTGTTTGGCATGAGCTTGTAAGCTCAGCTTTTAGCTTTTAGCTATTTTTAGCTTTTATGTACAGTTTTTTAAAGTCTCATTTTTTTCCCGTCTTTTCTCACATTTTCAAATTTTTTTCAAGGTACAAGCATACTTTAGCACACTTTCAGCAAAAAGTTTTCAGTTAAATAAGCTATTCCCAAACGGACACTAAGTAGGCATCACTAATGAGACAAAGTCTTGGCTTACAACTAAATATCCTAGTGGATGGGGACTTCAATCATTGTATTCCTCCCTTCATAGAAGTTGTGGAATAAAAAGGATCAAGGGTAGTCTTTTCAACTTTCATGCTTGGCTGCTAACTTGTTACATGAATGATTGTCTACTTTGATCTCTGAAAGCTATCTTGGGTTTTGAGTTCAACCCATATAATTGATGGACATGTCATGCTCTTTTTGAAAATAATAGGTGAAAGATTTTTGAAAAACCAAGCCAATATACTATCAAACATACAAGGTGTTGCAAAAAATTAAGTAGCCACCCTAAATTTTCTTATTTGACTCTTAAACTTCCTTCTTGCTCATATGATAGATAAAAATTTTAAGGAGTAAAGTTGAGAAAAATTCATTTAGAATTGATATGTTTAAATGTATGTTTAGACACAAATACAACAATAAAACAAAAAACATAACAGCATTACAATGGGATGGATTGACACCTTAATTAAATTCTACTATATTTTTCTTTTAAATAAAAATTATTAATTAAAAAGTATCAAATTGTGAAACAAAGTATTGAACAATACAAATTTTTATTTAGATATCTTACTTACCTCGCTTTGAGAGAAGATAATGTATGCAAAAATGATGTCGCGTGTTAATCAGAATTATTAAAAAAAAGGGTACAATATTCTACTAAATAAACCAAAATTATTGTTGGGCAATTTTGTAAACCATAAGGGGGCGTTTGGTTTGCGATGATATGCCTTTAATGTGATGCGCTTCACGATAATATGACATTAAGGTGATTATAAAATTTGGTAAAGTAACTGAAGTTATTTCGAGGGACATTTATGAAAATTAACCAAATAAAGTAACATTACATTTTTGAAATGTGATGATAATTTAATTAATGAACCAAACATTGTAATGTTGCATTCCATTAATCACATTACATGAATCTAGGATTACAATAATATAACATCACACTTGACGTAGTATCAAGCGAACCAAACGTCCTCTAAGTGTATCTATTATTAATGCAATTCCTGCACCTAACGTGCAAAATTGTATCTAGCCATGAAAATGAAACTAAACAGGGAGTAAATAAGGCCTCAATTATTAAAAAAGCTAAATTTCATATCACCATTTGGCTTGAGAGACCTGGTTTTTTAGTCATCGAAATAGACATGTATCCAAAAAGGAATTAAAAAAAAAAATAGTAAAAGGAAGATGTAATCTACGTTTGTTCACAAACATATGTTATTTTTTCAAATATAAATAGTATACACAAAAAAATGATTATATCAATATTTGAATTAATTAGGTTTTTCAATAGTTTCGTGTGTGTGTGAAAGAGACTATTAAGTTTCTTAATTTTCATGCTCTAAGTAATTGTTAGTTTTCTATAAAGAAATTTGACAAAATGCTCTGTATTTTTTAATTAAATAATCTCCGAGAATCTCTTAAATTTTTGTTAGATTATTTAAAAATTTCATCTAATTACTTTCGTGTTTGTCTTACAATTGTAACTACAAAAAGATTATTAAATACTAGCTTTATCACACGTGCTTCACATGGGTGATAAGGCTTTTTAAAAAAAAAAATTATTTAGTTTCATAATTTTCTATTCATCTCAATTTGAGACTTGTTTCTCTTCTATCCAATTAAACCACACGCATATTGATTTTTTATTTTGGACAGAAATACATTCATTAAAATGGAGAAAAAAAAATGTGAAGAGAAAAAAAAATTCAAATACGAACATAAATAAATAAATCATTAAAAATAAAAACATGGAGTACATTAAAAATTACTTTTTTTTAATAATTCAAAAATAAAGAAGAAGAGATTTGAAAAAATAAAAACAAAAACCAAAATAAATAATAAAAACGTGAGATTAAAAAAAAAAAAAGTGAAAACGTTGTTGGGCTAATTAGTGGTCCTATTTTATAGCCAAAAAAAAAAGTTTTTATTTTTTATATATAATTTTTATTTTGAGAATATAATTTATAAGTAGATAAAGTAATTTAAAAATTAATAGGAAAGTGACCTTATTTATTAGGCAATATTTTAGTACGAGTTAGAGTTGTATTTTTATCGAATTATCATTTAATTTTGTCTCTATTTAAACATAAGGATATAAAAACATTTTTAAACCTAAAAATGGGTATCTCAAACAACGAAAACCCCTTAAATAAATAGTATAGATATAATTGGCTAAATTAATCTTCGCCTACATTATATTTTAACTAGTATTCATGCTTGCCTGGGTGTTCACCGGTTATTTCCCAAAGAACTAGTCATTATTTAAACTCTCCCATCCATGAACGTTGAAGAAGACGCGTGAACTTTGGTGCATGCAGCCTGCATGCATGAGCAACATGCAACGTCATATAGTGTTATTAAAATTGGATTTGTTTTTATTTTTTATTTTTAGAAATAAACACACTCACAAGAAAAAGAAATATAGTGGTTTTAACATAAAGACACACTATAAATTTCACTAAAAAATTATGGTAACTTTTAGAAGATAGTGAGATAAGTTATGCTACACACAATGCACTCACTTAAATAATGTGAGACAATGATGTTTAAAATAAAAATAAAAAAAACATACACACACAAGAGAGAGAGAGAAAATCGTTCAACACAAAGTTACATCACAAACTCTACTTAAAATGTATGGTAATTTTTATGAGAGGGTAGGGCACAACAAGTTTCATTATTGCTTTTACAGTTTAGATAGACCTACTATATGCCCCAATGTAGACACTAGTAGCTCTACGTTCAGTTCATGGTGGTTACAAGATCACCCTGACCTGAAATTTTTTTTTATTATATATAAATTTTAAAAATTTATGATTTTTTAATCCTTAGAAAATATTTGTGAACTTCCTAAAATTTTTTAGGCCCAACATAATTAAATTTTGGACAAAATTTGGTAACAAACTTGGTTGTAAACTAAGTCTATAACTCTACCCTATATATATATATATATATATATATATATATTATTTTTTTTTTATTGTATGTAAATTTTGACAAATCCACAAATAGATACATTTTCTTCTTATATCCTTCATATTTGCAAAATTTCAAGAATATCAAAGATTAATAACTATGTCATCAATCAAATCTTTAAATTTTGAGTTTTTGTAATCTAAAATTATACTAAAAAAATAAATTTATGGATCAAAAATAAATAATATACGATTGACATGGAATTTGATATGCGTTTTAAGAACGTAAAGATTAAAGAACATGCAATTCAACAATTAGATTTTCAAAATTGGTCATGTTAATTTATTTAATGAGAGTTGTAGCCTTAGGGTATAATGAAGTTTGTAGCAAAACTTTTTCCTTAAACTTTAGTCCCCTTAACAATATATTAGATCCTTACAAACAAAAAGAAAAATCCTAAGAAAATTTTTATCTAACTAAAAATTTGATAGAGATGTAACTTGCAACATTGGTAATGGGACTGTGGGGCCGGAGAATTTGTGGTCCCGGCCCACTTTATATTAGGGCGCAAGACCCAAGCCGAGGAGACGCATTGCTGAGGACGCATAATGAAAGTCCAAAAAGGCCCAAGGATGTGGCCGAGAATGACCTCACACTGAGCACCCCATAGGATGCCTAAAGAAAAAGGACAAGCTCAGTGTAGAAGCAGGTCAAGGGAAAAAGCTGTCAATACAGCAATAAAGAACCCTGCGTCTGACAGGTCCATGCCTTCGACCATGCTATCCAGCTCTTACAACTACTCTCATCCACTCCAAGTATGGGCGGATGGGACAAGTCTCAACCCCAGAAAATGCAGCTTACACGTGGACACTAGAATAGGGGTAAACACTAGTATAAAAAGGAGGGGGAACCAAGAGGGAGAGGGGGGGAAGCTCCTCGAAGAAGGTCTAAAAAAGGGAAGAACAACATTAAGCTCCTCGGATAAAGTCTAAAAAAAAGGGGAACCATTCATTGTTGCCACCAGAAGAAGATCTCGTTAAATTCGTTAGGATTCGCCTTCATGCAAATTTCCACAGAAACCAATGGATTCGCCTTCATGTAAATTTCCACAGAAACCATGGCTAACCATGGCTAAACTGCTGTCCGGTGACCAAGGCTTAGCCTTACAAGCCCACTCGCTACAAATTGTATTGTTTGGGCCCTAAACGTGCGAACCCAACGTTATTTTGTGGGTCGTTACAAATTGTGTCCCTACAGGGACTATCATATAAAATTTTTAAATAAAAAAATTTGTAGAAAGAAATTGTAAGACTTTATGTATTTGTGTGAGTGTGTGTTTTTTTTGGGCCAATATATGAAGTTCTCTTTTAATTAAATTTTGTGTAATTTAAGTTTTTTAATGACCACCCTGAAAAATATTTCTAGAGCTGTCACTGAATGTGGATATTAGTACATGCTTTCTAATGCTTTTATACCGAATGTAGATATTAGTATATTCTTTCTAATGCTTTTATACTATTGAGATTGGAGACATATGGGGCATCATATAATAACAAAAAAAAGAAGAAGCTATTTTTGAGATAGTTGCCTTTTTTTCAAGAATCATTATTACTTAACTTATTATAAATTTATAGGGAAGTACAAGAAATTAATGTCATTAATTTAAATCTCCTAGTTTTTGGGTTACTCGATTTGGTGAATAAGTTGACTTAATTTTTTGGGTAAATTATGTAAGTAGAGGACAAACTAGATATTTTATCAATAAGCTATTATAAAGATTATATTTTCTTTGAAATTAGTTTAGACCATCTTCTCAAAAAAAAAAAAAAAAATGGTTTAGACCAAATTTACAAACTCACTACAAAATGATTCAAATGATTATTCACGTATACTTTTAACAACATGACCTATTTAAAATTCATGTAATTTAATTAAAGTCATTTACATTAATGGATGGAAATTTTTATATCTGAAAAAAATTACTAACATTATGGCTTAATTCAAGATACGTTAATTGGGGTTCCAACACAAAGACATACTACAACTACCTCTCCCTTGTGTGTGTGTTGTTTCTAAAAAAAAAGATATATTAATTGAAAAAATAAGGTATGTCAAATGTAAAATAGAAATATTGTAAATTGTATGTAGAAGAAAATGCAGAGAAATAATAAAACTATAAAAGTAAGAAACGCAAAGATAAACGTGCCCATTATCTTTTTTCTTTTTCTTTTTTTTTTTTTTTTTTTTTTTTTTTTGAGAAAAACGTGCCCATTATCTAGTTAATGATATTTAGGAATTTAACTGTTCAAAAATAGGATTAAGATCTTCTTTATTTCATTTGAGTTAAAAGGTTTTATTTTACTGTAAATATTTTACTTCTAAGATTTAATAATATATAGATTATCACATTTTACTACTACGATTTAACAATATATAGATTAGCATGTCATTTAAAATTTTAAATGATGAAATATTGGACACATCTTTAAAGTTATAATATAATGTAGCATAAAGCTAAATCATTTCAAACGGAGGATGAACATATATAGGGACAGTCCTTCGACTAGGTCAATTAGGCCATTGTTTAAGGCCCTCAAGTGAAAGAGGAGCCCCAAATTTTTGGAAAATGAGGGGTAGTAGAAAAAAAAAGTTTCAGAAAAAACTCAAAAAATCTGGCACATCCTTGTGACCAAAGAACAAAAAATATGGTACATTCTGATAAACATTTGTACCCCAAAAAATTCTTTGATATAAACAAAATCAATTGTCCCAAAAATAATATCATTAACCTCTAGACAAACCAAAATTCAACAAGATAAAATACAAGTCTGCTCTAAAAAATTAACCACAAACCAAAACAAACAAAATCCCTCAAATTTACTCATATTACCGTTTCTCTTTCTCACTCTTGCTCTCCGCCTCACTCATTCTTTCTCTCCATTGGTCCTCTTAAATCCTTTTGTTGCTGACTCAGGCTTCCTCCGATTTGAATCATATAATTACGTCTGAAGACTCTAAACTTAGGTATGGTTTTATTCTCTTTCCCATTTGATTCTGCAAATGCCGTGGTTTTTTGTGGGTGGAATTTTGTCTAATAAGACTTCTGGCTAGGGCCGCTGGGCCTACTTAAGTTCTGGCTGGGGCCGTTGGGCCTTGAAGGTTGTTTTTATTTTTTGTTTTTGGGTGGAGTGTTATTTAAGGAGACTTGTGGTTGTGGGTGGAGTTGTACACTTGTACTTCTGCTCTGGCTGGGCCTTGGATTTTTTTTTTTTTTTTAATTTAATCTTGCATTTATATATATATATATATATATAAATATATATATTGTTATAGGTAATATAATGAATATGTTTTTATTTATGCAGGTTGAGATTGCTAGATACTTGTTATTGTTCAGTGAAATTACAATAATACTTTTTATATACATCAGGATTAATTTATTGCTCTACATTTGAAAGTCATTTTTTATTTCAGTCTTTATAAATATATTGTTTGATTAAAGATGTCTTTTTATTACAATTACTTTTGCTTTTCAAAATTGAAATTAATAAAGTGGATTAGCTACATTATCGAGCGAAGAGGAGATGTTAAAAGAACTTGAATAAAAGATTTAATTAGTCAATTTGCATCTCAAAATGCAAGAAAAATAGATTTTAAATGAAATATATTATAATATAAAAATATTAAATAAATTTTAATTTAATTAATATATAAATATAAAAAAGGCTGGCCCCATTTTAATTCTTGTCCTAAGCCCCAAAATGTCTAGGGCCGGCCCTGAACACATATTGGCTTATAAAATATAAATTTGACTTAGAAATTTGAAACTATAGAGATACCTTCGTTAGGGACAGATCCAGGATTTTAAACTAGCGGAGGTCAGAGTATAAAGAAAAAATAAACTCTAAATAGGCATACATATAGTATTAAAAAATTATAAATACTCAAAGCCGTTGTTTCTAAATACATTAAGATACAATTATTTACCAACAAAGATAAAAACAAAAACAAAATAATGTTATTTTTAATACTAGGTTGGCTAGGATTTTTTTTTTTTTTTTTTTTTTGTAAAATTTTTAGCACCTCAAAAAGTTATTTGATTTATTTTACCACCTCGCTTTACAATACACCCAATATCAAATCAAATGTTCTATTTTGTTTATCACTTCATTTAAAATGATATAGACAACTCATCAAAATAATTAAGGAAATGAGAGAATTTGAGTTTTTTAATTGAAGGAAGAGATATAATTTTAATAAAATATTGTATTTTATTTTCAACAATTTGCTACAGTCAACTGGTATTTATACCAATTTATTGTAGTTGCAAAAAATTTAGCTTTAGCTTCTCCAATAATACATGATTATTTGGTTCTTTGTTGGTAAAATAGTTTTTTTTTTTTTTTTTTTTTTTTGCTAAAATACATTCACTATTGTGATTTTATATATATTATTTTTGTTAAGTTTTTGGGTTGGATAGTTGCTATTTAGGTGAGGCTAATTAGGTTTATTGAGGAGAAAGGAGGCCTAAGGTTTTGGAAGGGGGTCCAACTACAAAAATAAAATATATAATAACTATAAAATAAATAAATAAATTGGACCTAGGGGGGGCCTAGGCCCCTACTTGGGTCTATCCCTGCCTTCATATAGTGCACCATATCACAAGCATAGTTTCCATCCCTCAATCTCATAATCAACAAAAGCCTTGCATGTAGATGGAGAAAAAAAAAAAGAGAGAGAGAAGCAACTAACCTTGCAAAATAGTCTAAGGAAGGTGTTGGTTGGAGGTACATCTTTAAAATAATTAACCTTGTGGACCAATTCAAGGAAGACTACCTTGCTATTTTGCTACTATTATTGGACACCTCTCTCTCTCTCTCTCTAACAAAGTCTAAAATTTTGTGGAAAGTGCAAGGAATGTTCTAGTCTTAGGTCCTGTTGATAATTTTTACCCTCAAAAATTGGTTTTCAAAGGATAATTATGTTTGGACATATAGGAGGAGGGAAAAGTAGAGACTAAGAGGGGAAGCGATGGTGAATATAAAAATAATTTTTTTCCAACTATTAATTAACAAAGCCTATCGTGATTAATGTAAGATTAATGACATTGCTTGTATCACACAATAATCATAATATATCATGTTACCAGTTGTGGAAAATATTAGGTTTGGATGTTTACTTGACTTTAACCTTACAGGTAATCCATCGAACTAGGCATCACTATATGAAACAAGGTCATGGCTTCCACCTAAATATCCTAATGGATGGTGACCTCGGTCATCGTATTCTCCCTTCATGTAAGTTGTGGAGTAAAGCATATCAAGGGAGGTCTTTTCAACTTTCATCCCCGACGACTAAGTTGTTATAGGGCTGATTTTCTACGTTGATCTCCAAAATTATCTAACAATACGGATTAGGCATTGAACTTCACCTGGAGTTCAAGTTTGGTCATATAAATTAGAGACATGTCATGCTCTTTTCGGAAACAAAAAATGAAATATTTTGAAAAAATAAGCAAGTATAATATCATACATACAATGTGTTGCAAAAAATTAAATTTCCACCCTAAGTTTGCATATTTGATTCTTAAACTTCCTACTTTCTCATATGATAGATAAAAAATTATGATTGAAGTTGAGAAAAATAAATTTTGAGTTAATTATATGTTTAAAGACAAATACAACAATAAAGTAAAAAACATAACTATACCAAGTACTACAATGGAATGGATTGACACCTTAATTCTACTTTTATTTTTTTTCAATATATATATATATATGTAATTATAATTATAATTATAATTATAACTATGAACTATCAAATTGAGTAACAAAGTATATAATATAATAATAGTAAAAAATTTCAAGATTTTGTATTTCTATTCAAATGTCTTACCCTGTTTAGAGAAAAGATAAATTCCAAATAAACCAAAGTCTCGTGGGTTAATTTTTTTTAAAAAAAAATGTAGCATTATTTAGTAATGCCAAATGCTTTTTGGGGAGATATTTGGAATCATAGCTTCAAAATTCTTGGAGATATATTTCAAAAGTTGTTTTATGTAATGCTTTACGAGCTTAAGAGAGCCCATATTAACAAAGATAAAGTTGATATCATTGTTTTTCTTGAGTGACGTAGTTGTTTGGTTATCAAAATGGTCATAAATCTTGAATAAAAATAAATAATAATAAAAATTAGTAAATAAAAGATGTAGTCTAATTCTGTTTTCACAAACAAATGTTATTTTTTTTTTTAAATATAAATAAGAAGCTATAAAAAAAAAATCGATCACTATTTGAATTAATTAGGTTTTTAAAAGTCAAATATATTAAACATATATGTAATAGACACATATGTTTCAAAATTTTCAAGCCCTAAGTAATTATTAGTTCCCCTATAAATTTAGGAATGTCGTGATTGATTGAATCTAATTACTTTCATTTTTGTCTTATAATTGTAACTACTAAAAAGAGTATTAAATGTATTTGGCTAAATTAATCTTTGCCTACGTTAGATTATAAAACTAGTATTGTTTTCATATATCATCAAAAAATTCTAAAATGGTTCTAGAAATATAATGTTTAGAATTATTTTTCTGGAAAAAAAAAACATTTAATAAAATAACAATAACATAAATATAACAAGAAAATAATTTTGTTTAAGGTCAACAATATTTCCATTCTAAATTTTGATTCTTGAAACTCGAAAGAAAATTTATATGGATTAAAGTTAAAAAAAATCAATTTGGAGTTGAAAATATGTTTTTTTTAAGACATAAATACAACAGTAAAATTACAAACATAACAATAAACACCACAATCCACAACTACAAGATAATCGGTGGGAAGGGAAGACCTTCATTAACATGTACATAGAAGATACGATAGGAAATTACAGGTAGGAAATTATGCAATAAGGCACGTTGTCAAGCTCATGAATTATCATCAATTCATCATGATTCTTAGTTTATGTTGCTTCTCATAAACCACTGAGTTCAAAGCAACTTATTTATTAAGCAAAATGTTAAAAATATTTGTAAGTATAAGTGTCTAAAGGTAAGAATTTATAGCCAAAAAAAAAAAAAAAAGGAAGAAAGATGGTTTTAAAATAGGAAAAAAAAAAACAAAAACAAAAGAACAAAAAAAACAAAAAACAAAGAATAGGTCTTGGGTCCAATTTTCTTCAACAGTAAGAATGTCAGGGTCACCAAGTTTGCAGTGTAATTAGAGAGCAATGCATTTCCACACCCAACGCTTCTTAGCTTGATTGGTAATAACTCTAGGATTGCAATCCATAGGATTGTCTCCCCATGGTGGGAGGTAGACCAATGTGTCGAATGCTAAAAGCACTAAAGTAGGAATGCTAACCTCACACTTTAAAGTTTAAACTATCCATGTACAATCTCAAAGTCTAGACTCAACCCAATAGATTGATAGTTAATATTCCAAGGGTAAACACTGTTAGCTTCCTCCACTTACCATGTACTAAATATAATTTCTAACATTTTATAACCTTTATATTTCATGTTTAAGTGGGTTGACAAGTTTGGATTGAGTTGTAGTTCAAGTATTCTAGAGATTAGTTTGTGATAAGGAAAATGGGAATATCAGTCCTCATGCTGACCAATGTTATTCTATAAAATGGTTTATGATTAAAAAAAAATGGGAATATCATTTTCCAAAGCTAACCAATGTTTTTTTAGAGATTGGTTTGTGATAAGAAAATTGGGAATATCCATCCCCCAAAACTAACCAATGTTCAACTCTAGCCTATGATACATAATAGATCCTTGATACTTCAGTTTATATCACAAACAAGTTTTCCTAATTCCATGGAGTGGTCCACGCTACAGAGTCAATTGATTTACCAGGTGTAAAATGAGATTCTACATACAAACTGATTATTATAATGTTATGATACTTTGTACATACAAATTAACTGAGTACTTTTTTTTTATCTAATTTGCAAAACCGAAAATGTTAGGATGCTTTGTTTTGATACTATTACCGTTGATGATTTTGTTTTGGACTTAGAGATAACTTGTATGTTTTATTTGGGTAGAGGAGCAACTTAACAATGAGAAAGAGGAGAAGAGCTGCTGGGTGAGAGAGAGGGAAGACCTGTACGCAGTACGCAGAGAATGACCTGGAAAAAAACTAAATAAGCACTTGTTTTTAATTGTTTGTGAAAGAGTGTTTTGGTCTAGATAGTGTGTCACCTTAGCAAAAATCATGTGCTAGTCATATGTTATTAATTTCTAACTTAACGGTAAAAGTAACACCGAGATGCAAAGTGTGATAGTTTAGGGTGAAAAGTGTGCATTTAAATAGTTTAAGGTGAAAAGTGTAATCTGGTATATAGTTTAGAATGATAAAATGTAATTTTCTCAAAAATAAGTTAAAAACCTTTGAGCCTATTAGAACAAAAAAAAAAAAAAAAAAAAGCCTCTGAGCCTAAAGGAACTGCTCATAGCATACATTTGACCAATTTGTGTGTCCATGAAAAATAGGTCATCTCACGAACTGCCTTGTTATTATTATATGACTTATTTATCACGGTTAAGGGGTTGAGTACATGGGTATTTGCAGACACCAAACCTGTATGACTCTAAACTATTTGATCATCACTGAAATGTTAAAGTTCTCAAACCAATAATCACCGGTGGATATTTTTATAATTTCTTATGTAGTTTAGATAACCCTAGCATATACCCCAATGCAGACTGCACTATGTGCTTTAACTGATTAATTCTAATGATTTTATGCAATTATACTGTCAAGACATCTATATATATATATATATATATATATATATATTTTAAAGGTGGGGTAAGCCGGTTTGGAAAAGGTGGGGAATTAAAAAGTAAAATTCAAAAAACAAACACAACTTTTGGACGTAATATGCACTTTTTGAACCTTTTGTGTGTGTGTGTTTTTTTTTTTTGAACCTTTTGTGTTGTTTACACATTTTCACAATATTTTTCGTTGTTTTAATCGGTTATCATCACTGATGTCACTCGGTATGAATTATTGGGATTGATGACAGACTATGTACCCGTTTGTTTCGGTTTTTAAAAGTCAAAATGCACTTTTTGAGAGCAAAAATGAAAGTCAGGCATTTGATAATATTTCAAAACATGCATTTTCCAAAAAGCTACGCTTTAAAATGTAAAGAATTAAGCCAAAACGGGCTAATGAATTTGAGGAGTTTTTGTAAATGGCCAAAATGAAAAATTAATCCTGATTTTCAAAACGCACTTTTTAAGAGTAAAAATATTAATAAAAAATATAGTTTAAAAATGTGATCTACTAATTAAAGTGTTTAAAAATTAGGATTAATTTTCATATTTCTTCTTTGCGCTTTTGATCAATATTTTCTTTAGAAAGGCAAGAAATAACACTAACTACAAAATACACTGAAAAGTCTGAAAAGGCAAACATAGAAAATAATAGCTACAAAATGCCGGAACCTCTCCTGCCAATCTCACTCTCAACAACCCGACCTGAATCTTCCGACATGGCTGAGGTTGAGTAACGAGGAGGAGCTCTGATGCATCAATCTAACTTCAATTCCCATTTGGTTTTGGAGTTACGAAAAAAGAGGTATTGAAGATTTTTGGTGAAATTAAGAGAAATTACCTGTGAAGATCAAGGTAAAGAAATGCGTGAGTGTGGGCTGTGTGTGGTTGAGTTTAGAGAAAAAGAAAAGAATAAAGAAGATCAAGGCAAAGAAGTGCGTGGGTGTGGGCTGTGTGGCTGAACATGTGGAGGAAAACAGAGAAAGATAAAAAGAACTGAATGTGTGGAGAAATACAGAGAGAGAGAAAATGAAAAAGAAA
Organism: Quercus robur; assembly: GCF_932294415.1. NCBI lineage: Eukaryota > Viridiplantae > Streptophyta > Magnoliopsida > Fagales > Fagaceae > Quercus > Quercus robur. Next base: position 50,165,973 of record NC_065538.1, read on the forward strand.
GAAGACAAATGGTAGTCTGGTGAAGATGAAAAGCATAAAGAAAAGTCAAAAGGGAAGATAAGGAGAAGATAAAGAATACGTGTGTGGAGGAGTAAAAAAGAGGAAAAAAATTAATTAACGTGTGGATGAGGATGAAAGAAAAAAAGATAGAGAGAAAAATAAAATAAAGAATAAGAAATTAAAACTAAGAATTGCTATTATAATATTTTCATAATAAATCTTCAGTATTAGATTATTACTAGTTAATATTAGTGGAAAAAAAATTAAGTGGTGTGTTCAAATTAAAATCAGTAACATATGATTTATTGTGAAAATATTGCTAAAATATTTTTACAACAAATTTTAGTTAACAATAAATTATTATTATTATTAAGTAGTTTTTTTTAAGTAAGTATTATTAAATAATTGAATTAAGTATGAAATAAACTATCTTATATATACATGGTTCTTTTTGGTAATTTATAACTCAAATCGTCACTTTTATAAAAACTAACTAAACATCCAACTTTTTTAAAAAGCACTTTTTAATAATTTTTACCAAATACTGCACTATTTAAAACATCTACCTTTTTCAAAAAGTTCAATTTTAGAAAGCTAAAACAAACCTACCCTATATAAAAATATAAATATAGATTATAAGACTAATGATAAGAGTACCCCAAAGTAGCTAACATTCAACATTCAAGGTTCAGCGCATTCTCAGTTTCTCTCTCACTCTCACCACACATGGCAACTACTACGCTAAATTCAGTTACTAAAATCCCAAAAATGGAGCTGAGCTCCTCCTCCGGCCCGGTGTCCATGCCTGTGATTGGCTTCGGCTCGGCGGCTGACAACAACGACAGTGCCATCTTGATATCAGCCGTGCTGGAGTCAATCAAGCTCGGTTACAGACACTTTGATACTGCTTCAGCATATGGGACGGAACAGGCTTTAGGAGAAGCTATTGCTGAAGCACTTAGACTTGGTCTTATTCCCTCTCGGGATGACCTATTCGTTACTTCCAAGCTTTGGCCTACTGAAGCTCATGCTCATCTTGTTCTTCCTTCCTTACAGAAATCACTTCGGTGAGTCTTGTCTTGTCAACCTGAACCAAAGCACACTGCCGTAAATTAGCATTTATATTATCCATCTCATGTTCGTAATTTTGTTTCCTTTATTCATTTGGATTTATTTTTAATGATTTGAGAATTTTATTCATGTGGGTTGGTTTCAACATTTTTGAATGTTTACCAAGCAAGAAGCAAAGAATTTGCACGGACATGTTTGTCCATGTTTTTCTGTTCTTTAGTCAGTACAGGTGTACAAAACAGAAAATACATATACCAACCAGATGACATTTAAAGCAAGACTATCTTCAAGTAAGCAACTTGTCCATTCACTTTGAGATATGTAACATCTAAAACACTTGCCACAAAATGATCCTTTTCTTCTTCTTCTTCCGAGCAACATCTATATAGAGCATTTTTGTGAGGCTAGTAAAATAAAATAATGGGAACTCCTTGTGTACAAACCAACCCCCTTTTTTTCCCTGTTTAAAATTGGATATGAGTTTTCTACTTTGCTGAATGAAAAAAAAAAAGGGTACTATTTTCATGTATCTATAAAATCTGTTGAAAAGAAGTTGGAACGGTCAGAATTCAATCATACATTTCAAGTAGAGAGACTAATTTCCTTTCTGGTGTAACATTTATGAAACTTCCAATTGGGAAATTGCAAACTTAGTCTTGGCCATGGTCAAAGATTAAAATATTTTGGGGACTTTATGATTGACATGAACCTCTTTTATGGTATCACAACTGCATCATTAACTTTCCAGGAATAATTTACAATCATATATGGAAAATCAACTAATTAAATACTTATTCAAGCAAATCATGTTTTTGAATGACTAATTTGTATAGGACTCTTCAGCTGGAATACCTAGACCTCTATCTGATCCACTGGCCCATCAGTGTTACTCCTGGACCAGTCACTATAGAACGCCCTTTTGATAAACAGGACCTTATGCCAATGGACTTCAAGTCTGTGTGGGCAGCCATGGAAGAGTGCCAGAGACTTGGCCTTACCAAGTCCATTGGAGTCAGCAACTTCTCTTGTAAGAAGCTCGAAAACTTGCTCTCCTTTGCTACTATCCCACCTTCAGTGAATCAAGTGAGTCATTGCTGCAACTTAAAAATTCTAGACAATGATTTTCACAAATTTAATTTGGCCTGTAGATAAACAATGATGATTAGGATATGATCGTTTGTATAGGTGGAGATGAACCTAATTTGGCAACAGAACAAGCTGACAGAGTTTTGCAAGGCAAATGGTATCATTGTCACTGCTTTCTCCCCTCTGGGAGCAAAAGGGGTTAGTTGGGGCACCAACGATGTTATGGACAATGAAGTGCTCAAAGAGATTGCGAAAACTCGTGGAAAGACTGTTGCTCAGGTTCTACTATGTAGTTTTAAAGATTGCAGAGGGTCAAATTTCATATACAAAAGACTGATTTGGTGTATGTATTATGCAAAAAACACAAAACACCATACGTATTGGAGAGAAAATAAATACAAAGAAAGTTCAAAAACAGATCATATGTGACATAATTTCACCTAGACACACAATTATATATACAGAAACCGTAGCTATATATACATGTGTGTCCGTGTCCCAATATGTTCAACTAACTTTATGATTGTTTGGTTCATTGGCAGGTTTGTCTCAGATGGATTTATGAACAAGGTGCGGCTCTTATAGTCAAGAGCTACAACAAGGAGAGGTTGAAGGAGAACCTGCAGATATTTGATTGGGAACTATCAGAGGACGACTATGACAAGATTGGTCAAATCAAGCAGCACCGAATGATGACTAAAGAGGACCTTGTTTCCGCTCATGGACCATACAAGTCCATTGAAGAGCTGTGGGATGGAGAGCTTTAACGTACCTGTAGCCATTGCAAGCACATGTTTAATGTATATTTTAATAAGAGTGAAACGGGGTCGGGTTAGTGCATTGAATTGAATCTACCATGTTTCCTTATTGTTAATCATCTGTAAGACAGTTCGCTAGTTGCAATATGCTTTAATAAGATCTTATTGTTGATCATCTGTAAGACAGTTCGCTAGTTGCAATATGCTTTAATAAGATGAAATGATGTGAGAGTTTGAGTAAGCTTTAATAAAGTGTGAAATGATGTGAGAGTTTGAGTAAGCTTTGATAAAGTGGCAAAGAGCCCTTTGAGCCTTAATTTGAGTTGGCCTTTGCAAGTCAACTGGGTTTTAGATTTGCTAGTTGGTTAAAAGATTTGTTGATATTTGGTGTTCCTTGCAAGTTGATAGTTGGGTTTGTTGATATTTGTTGATAGTTGGGTTTTGGATTTGCTAGTTGGTTTTGAGATTTGTTGATATTTGGTGTTGGATTTGAGACTCCTTGACCTTGAGTAATTAATATAACATACATAGACAGATTTAACCCAAAAGCTTAAGCCCAATAAGTATGAGCCCAATTATGTTATATTAACCTCTTATTTTTATCATCATTATTTAATGTGGGACTTCACTCATACATCTATATCCAACAATCTCCCCATCACGTGTAAGTCTCTGCCTCTCTTTAGGCCATTAACAAGTCCTATGTTTTTTATTCATGGAAACCTCAAACCTCATCGTTGTCTAGCACTATTAACAAATACTTCTTTGTTGGGCCTTTTTCCAAGATCGTTTGTGTAGGCTTTTATGGGCTTGCCTTATGCAAAATATTGTCCCCACTCCAAATGAGAAAGTGGCTTATCCCTACTCCATTTGCAAAAGGGAGCCAAGTACAAACACCTCGTTCCCACTCCAATTGCAAAAGAAACCTTAATAACCTTGCCACATTTTGCCCCACACCACCATGTCCTCTAATACCACTTGTTGGGCCTTTTTCCAAGATCGTTTGTGTAGGCTTTTATGGGCTTGCCTTATGTAAAATATCGTCCAGTGGCTTATCCCTACTCCATTTGCAAAAGGGAGCCAAGTACATACCCTGTTTCCACTCCAATTGCAAAAGAAACCTTAATAACCTTGCCACCTTTTGCCCCACACCACCATGTACTCTAATACCACTTGTTGGAGAGATATACAAATTGGAGAGACTAGAGACACACATAACCCAAAAGGCCTAAAACCTATGAGTATGAGATCAACTATGTTAGATTAACTACTCATTCTTCTCATCATTATTCAATGTAGGTCTCCATTCACACATGTACACCAAACATATATGGGTTTGATGTGAATTTGCTGCAGTTGATATGAGTTTTCACAATGATTGTAGAAGTGAAATGGAAAAGAAAGAGGTGAAAAAAATATTTCAGTGGAAAAAATAATATTTTAATAAAATAGGAATAGAGTATTGAAGCTGATGCATTTGTTGTAAAAATGCATCAGCTAAAGTAATAAAGTGAAGTTTTTTGGGTTAATTTAGCTATCAAGGACTTACCAATAACAAGCCCTTGCACATAATTATCTTTTCATCTTATCCGACTTCTTGCAAGTGACAGAATCATCTATCCTTGTATTTTATTTTGGTGATGTCTTTTGCTGAGAAGACTTACCAATAATAGCCTTCTTCACCTTGGAATTGAATGCTTGACCTTTGAGCCAACTCCCGAAAGGCTATTAAATTATGCACAACCTTAGCATCTATATCTTTAGAGGCTTCTACCATGACCTGAGCATCATAGCCTGGGTCTGTCCTTTTGTGTTCATCTCCCTCGTCTTAATCTGTTTTGGCTCCATCAATTGTGGTTTCTTTTTCTTGACTTTGAACTTCTTCTTTATTAGGCACTGGTTCTCTCTCCTTAGTTTAGTCTTTAGCCCCTTTGCCAATTTTTCTTTGTTGGTTCTTTGCATGAGGCAGATAATGAAATCCATTATTGTAGACTTCCCAGTTAATTTTTCAACCAAATCATCGATACTTTTTTCTCCTTCACATTCAACCCCTCTCACTTCTTCATGCCTCTGTAGCTTTTCCAGGTATTGTATCTTCTAGTAGATAGTAAAAAATAAAAAAAAAATAAAAAAGAAAAAAAAATTAAAACTATAATCAATTATAATAATAGTTCAAAGTTTTTACCAAGCAATAACAATTATAATCCTATAATTTTTCTTTTTGAATTAAACCCCAGAAATATTATTGAACTATAAATCAAAGTTTACAATGGTAAGAAGGAAAAGAGCACAAACCGCTCAATTACATTTCTTTTGGATGCACATGAAAGAAACCTTTTGAAAGCCCATGAGTAGACATTGAATCAACCAGCAGACCCAGTTTGGAGAAACATGGTGCCACAGCTGTAAGCAAAAGGTAAAACAGCCTATTATCACAAGTCAACTTTCAGTGCGCAAAAACCCATATCTTTGCAGTAGAGGAGATCTTGAAGTAGTGCATAACAATATAACATCCTTATGGAGGGAGCAATCACAGTTGTAATGGTTCCACTATTGCTACCAACACTTGTCTAGCTGCATCACGGATCACAGCTTCAATTCCTCCTAATAGTCTCAATTTGGTAGAGGCATTGGCCAAACTAAACTTACATATCAGTCTGCTAGAGAGGATGTGACCATTTTGGAAGCCAGAAGGCCCAAAACAACATTGTGATTCTGCGTAGTTCTGATCTCATGAAATTGTAATTTTGCCATCTTCGCTTTGCTGCACTAAGACTCCAAATTGATGTGTATCACCCAGCCTCCATGCATTGCATAGGATCGAGATAGAGATTTCAATGTCAGGCGATTAAAACTTTGTCATGGCAATCTTCACAGAAATCCACCTAGTCTTGGGGTGTTCCTGTAGTTGATGTAATAGTAAAGTACTTCTGTTCCAGACCCCTTAGACATGAATGAATATCAGTCTCTACATCCTTGGAACAAAACACACATAACTCTTAGAGATGACTCCTCTCTTAAACAGAGTTGTTTAAGTGGACAAGATTCCATTACACATTCTCCATATGAAGTTGACTTTCGGTTGCATTTGTAGAGACTAGAGCGAATTCCAAAAGGAGCGAAGGGTGGTTGCATTGGCTGACATGTTGAGCTAGACATGATAAGTAGTCGGGGTTGATAACCATCGGTCTTGACAACAGTCCGCCTACGGGCAAAACTATTTCCACACCCAAATCTACAACATGCTTGGGTGACAATTTTTGGTTGGATATCAACACTTGTACATGGGACCACCATTTGTAACTTAATGAAAAACTTGATTTTGGTGCACCAATCACAAGTTGTCACTTAAGTATGTTTGGATTTTGGCAATGGGTGTCTATAGAGTTTTCCATCTTGACAAACTTGCATGCTATCCCCATTGCCAATATTCTAACGTGTTCCCACAATCAATCAATAATAACATGTCTTGCCTATGCAAAGTGTAAGATGATTGGGTGGGCATTGGGGCTTCTAGGAATGATATGTAAGAAAAAAAACCTTAGCCTTCAGTACTCGGAATTATAATGATCATGGATTGTGGATTAGAAGCCAACCTTGCTTGACTAACAAAGCTAGATTGCCATACTCCAGCTCTCTAAAACCCATTCATGAAGATGAAGGTGAATTTGGATATTGAAGGGGGAGAAAATAAATATCTTGAAACTGAATTAAGGGGCTTCCTTGGGTGAGTATATAATTTTGGGGTCTTTTTGTTTGAGAGGCCATGGGAGGCTTTAGGCCTAAGCCTAGTGCCAGCCCTGCTACAAGCTACAGTATACAAATTTGTAAGCCAAAATGTTCAAAATTGAAAAAAAAAAAATGCTGAAAAAAGTCTAGTAAAGATCAAAATTGCCAGATTTTATTGCTCAATAGTGGGAAAAATGCTACATTCTTTGAGTACATACAGGCGAGTGGAAACATAGTGTCACTCCCATAATAGTTAGAAGTTCCACAAGAAACAAGAAACTACATTTTCAAACTTCCTTCTGTACTTCCAGGAACACCTAAAAATATTAATTCAATACACAAGTTATTAAATCCATATTAGTCTGTGAAAAGCACTAAAATGACAGTATAACAAGTAACAACCTGAAAAGAGTGTAGTAAAAAGAAAATTACATTCCCATTCAACTTAAAGCCTGTTGTGCCACAAAAGAGTTCTGGTTGGTAATAAATCTTTCCATCTCAGTGTTGTTTGGGATGCTTGGATGAATAATGCTGTTACTTGTTCTGTTTGATGAAATCATGTTTTTATCAAAAAACTTAGTCTGTTCAAAAATGCACTTTTCACTGTAATACAGATACGTTATATGTCACATCCTTGTAGCAAGTAGTAATTGAATGTACACTTTTCGCAATGATTTATAACAAAACAGACTACCACAAAGCTACAAGAACAAATCATAATGAAAATATAAAGTTGGCCAACCGCAAAGGGATATCTAATAAGTGCTAATCATTGAATCAGTAACAATTAATTTCCTGTAAACCTGTTTACAATCAACATACTACAAATTATAGTCTGAAACAACCAACGTAGACCATGAGATTAATAAACTTATACTCTGCTTGCATATTCATCTTGTAGATTCTAATACAAGAATGAAAATCCATATTTGGATTTTCGATGTATGCGTTTCATGGCACTAGTTTGGGCACCCCAAGTCCCAGACATATTAGCAACTATTGCACTTAGAGAACTCGAAGTAGTTTTGACTAAGACTGCACTTGACATATTATTCTTGCAATATATTAAATGTTGGACAATAGTTCTTTCTTATTTTATTTATATATATATATATATATATATATATATATATATATATTTGATAACTCGATAATTACGATGAGGATGAGGGATCTGAACACAAAGAAGTACCAATTGAACTTAACATTTAAAAGGAAGAGATATACTATCATATTATCAGATCAACAAGTATCTAATAAGTTTGGGATTTACCAAAACAGAGAACTGGTCTAAATAGTAGAGAAATCTAAAACCCATAAAAGCTTAAAATAACTTCTAATCTATATTCTTCTAAAAAAAAAAATCTAATATATAAAAATATCTTTTTTGTACTAATGAATTTTGCTCATATTGAGGATGTCTAGCATGCCATCCAGAGCAATTTGTTCTTCTGCAGCTCCACCTCCATCAACCATACAATGGAAGCTTCATCTGAGAAGATCTCAAGCGATAGTTAGTTCCTCAGTTGTTGGATTTCAATGTTCATTGGGTCCTTTATATACAAATTGCCGTATAATGAATTAGCAAGGCCTAATAACATTATTGTCATAGCATTTTGTGATTGTGAGCATAATTGGAAATCAACCGTCCTCTAATTAATGGCTACAGAAAAAGCAATATGTTTTGTTGAGTTTAGGAGATATTGATATCGATGGTAAATCACTATATTCTCTCTCATTAGTGATAGTAATACCAAAAAAGAGTAGTAAATACCTTGAAATGGAATTAAAACACTTCCTTGGCGTTGTGGAAGAAAGCAGCAGAGCAAAGAACGGAGGCAATAAAGGCAAAAATTCCGAGACCAATCATCAAAGAGAAACCAGCTACTACTAAGTCTAGTACACACTGCACACATAAACTCATCATCATCATGTTCTGAATCAAAAACTCGGATATCTCTCTCTCTCTCTCTCTCTCTGTGTGTCTGAGAGAATCCAAGACAAGGCAAGAGCGGCGAAAGGAAACAAAAAGATTAAGATTACTGTCTGTGTCTCACTGTTGGCCTTGTGGGCTGGGCCATGTTGTGGTGATTCCGGGCTCAGTAATCAGTGATCACTATACCATTCCTCTTCCTCTTCCTCACATCACTGTTGGCCTTGTGGGCTGGTCCATATTTGGAGCATAACTTTTGGCTCAGATGTCCAGCCAAGATAATTCAAGTTGGGCTGAAAGTTAACTTAAAGGTTACAACTTTATAGTTTATCAAAAATCCGAATTATGAAGTTAAATGGGCCAAAAACATCGGTTAAGTGAAGCCTAAAAACTTGAGAATTTTTCTAAAAGGGAATTGAACTTTTAATAGGATTCCTTAACCTATTTAAAGGGTTTCTAGGGAAAAATTCAGGGGAGAGCTGTCATAGAGCATAATTTAGGTTTTCTTAAAGTTTCTTTACCTTTTTAGAGTTTTATTTATGTTATGGCTTGCTAGAATCCTTGCTAAAGCAATGGGTAAAACCCAACCGTTTATTAGTATGTTCCTAACAATTATTTTTATGGTTTTAATGCTTATGTTATTATATTTTTGATTGATTTAGTCATCTAGAAAAATGTTTAGTTCTGTATAATTCTTTGATTTATCGTAGACTCCGGGCACGTTAAATGTTTAGTATTCCTTGTGAACTAATTCACTAATTTTTTTTTTTTTTTTTTTTTTTTGCCTAAAATCAATCAATTTCATGAAACTATCTTAGACAATTAATTCTTGAGTTTTTATTGTTAAATCATCCGACTAAAATTATCATTCGTATGAATTTTAGTTGAGTTATAAAATAAATATTGTTAAAACTACTAATAGATGTGTTGTATGTGAATCCCTAAACCTTTGCGCCTTAATATATTGTTATTTTCTCTCAATAGACATGTGCTCTCAATTAATATATTGCTTTGGTTAGTGGCTTTAATATTGGGAGATATTGGCCCAGCTATATTGCGGATGAGGATGATTGTAATGCTGAAGTTTGTGATTATCATGTCAAAGTTCTAAAGCATCAGCAAGTTCTGTTACATGTGCATCAGGTGCCTCAGGTGCCACACTGATGCAGCCCAAGCTGCATCATAGTGCAGCAGACAATGTATCAACAGAGCATCAATGTACATCAGATCAAGCAAGACCCTTTGATGATGTAGCAACAAGTGCCAAAGTAACAAATGTGAAGATTGAAGAGCTAACTAATTGTTTAACTAGTGAATCTGATATAGCACAGTTGAAGAGAATTAAGAGTTGTATAAATATGCCTAAACTACAGAATAAGGATGTAGTATAGTTGGTTTTGTGTTGTAAGCTACTTGTAGTTTTGTACCTAACTAAAGGTAGGCTAATGACTCACGTGTGGTAGTTAGATAAATTGTTAGAATGTGTTCACATTTGCATAGCAGTTTATTTAGGTAGTTACATGCTCCGTTTGGGTATATAAGTGTACAGATCATTCCATTAATAACAGATTATTCATTTCAATCACAAATTTAGTTTCTTATATGGTATCAGAGCAAAACCCATAGAATTTCTCTTCTCTTTTCTAGGGTTTCTTAGTTCAATTTTGGGGATTTTCTCATCCGCCATTGTCATCTTCCTCGAAGCTTTCTTCATTCACCATTGTTGTGTTCTATAAGCTCTTTCAATGGCAGAAACAGCAGCGGGCAATACTTCCACTACAGAGGCTTCATCTTCTTCGCAAGATTCATACAATCTTAGTGATCCTCTGTTCTTGCATCCTGGAGAAAATCCAGGAGCAATTCTCACTTCTCAACCATTAATTGGAGGAGAAAACTATCCTGCTTGGGCGAGATCAGTGAGGAAATCTCTGATTGCCAAGAACAAGCTTAGATTTATTAATGGATCTTTAACCATCTCTTCACCATTGGTGAATACACCAGTAGCTGCTCAAGCTTGGATACGTGCAGACAATATGGTAGGTACTTGGATTATCAATTCTGTATCACCAAAGCTCCAAGGTAGCATCATTTACTGAGACACTGCTTTGGAGATTTGGACTAATCTTCGAGATACTTTCTGTCAAGGAAATGGGACCAAAGTCTTCAACATCCAAAAACAGATTGCTGAGATTCATCAGGGAGAGCAATCACTCACTGATTACTTCACTCAACTCAAGGTTTTATGGGATCAGTTGCAGAATTTGAGTCCATTTCCTCAATGTACCTGTGGTCAATGTGTGTGTGGCATCAATCAAAGGCTAAAGAGTCTTCAAGCTAAGAAATCCACCATGAAGTTTCTTATGGGGGTAAACGATGCTTTCTCTCAAGTCAGAACTCAAATATTGTTGATGGATCCTTTGCCTTCTGTCAATAGGGCACACTCCTTGTTCATTCAAGAAGAAATGCAAAGATCTGTGACCAATCCTGTTAGAGTTGAATCAACTGTTTTGGCTACCAAAAGCTCAGGCAACAATTTCAAAGGGAAAGAAAGACTTGTATGTACTTATTGTGGGAAAATGGGTCATATCGTGGACAAGTGTTACAAGTTGCATGGTTTCCCACCAGGGTTTAAGTTCAAGAACAACAAGAATGCCACTGCTCATCAAGTGTCATCTAATCTTGAGTTGATTCAAGGCAATCAGTGTAATGGAGTTCATGCATTTACTTCAAACATGCCTGTTTCTCAAACTCCTTCATTCACTCAAGATCAGTATCAGCAGCTCCTAACCTTGATTGGTTCTTGTTCTACTTCACAACCCACAACAGGTCAAGCCCCTCATGTAGCCAATGCTGTGACTTACACATCCAATGCTGTTGCAGGTAACCTCACTAACTTTAAGCACTTAGTCTTCTATGCTAAGACAGTAAATAGGAGAGCTTATAACTTTAACACATGGGTTATAGACACTGGTGCTAGTGATCACATAGTCTGCTCTATAAAATTGTTGACTTCTTATACTGAAATTTCACATTCCATGGTTGAATTGCCTAATGGGGAGGCTGTTGTTGTCACACACGTTGGAACCATACACTTTTCCTCTCACATTACCCTTACCAATGTGCTTTGTGTGCCTTCTTTCACCTTTAACCTACTATCTGTCAGTGCTTTAACTAAAACTCAACCCATATGCCTTGTTTTTCTATCCAAATTTTGTTTTATACAGGACCTTACCTGTTGGAGCACGATTGGAATGGGCCAAATGCATGATGGCCTGTATATGTTGCAAGATTCCAGATTGGATCAAGCCACCACTTGTCTTGTTGATTTTCTGTCAAAGTAGTCTTTCAAATCTTTTTCTGCTACTTGCTCATCTACTCTTTCTAGCAATTTGTTTTCCCTTTGGCATTCAAGGCTTGGACATCCCTCTGATGTGAAGGTTCAGTCCCTAAGTCATGTTTTTCCTTTTCTCAAGAACTGTTGTAATAAAACTTGTACTGTTTGCCCTTTAGCAAAACAGAAAAGAATTCCTTTTCCCTTCAATAATAATAAATGTTCTCATCCTTTTGATCTTGTCCATATGGATGTTTGGGGCCCTTTTTCTGTTTTAACTTCTAATGGTCATAAATACTTCCTCACTATTGTTGATGATGCATCTAGAGCTACTTGGATTTTCTTACTCAGAGCAAAATCTGATGTTAGACCATTAATTGTTTCCTTTTACAACATGATTCTCACACAATTTGGAACCAAAATTAAGGCCATTAGATCTGACAATGCCTTAGAGTTTAGCATTTCAGACTTCTATAATTCCAATGGAATCATTCATCAAATGAGTTGTGTTTATACTCCACAACAGAATTCAGTTATGGAGAGAAAATATCAACACATTCTTGCTACTGCTAGGGCATTGCAAATTCAATCTAGTGTTCCTTTATCCTTTTGGGGTGATTGTGTTCTCACTGCAGCCTACTTGATTAATAGGCTTCCTTCTCCAATCCTTGATCATAAAACACCTTTTGAGATCCTATTCAACAAACCACCTTCTTATTCTCACCTTAGGACTTTTGGATGCTTATGTTTTGCTACTAATCTCACTCCTCTTAAGCATAAATTCACTCCTAGAGCTAGAAGATGTGTTTTTTTAGGATACCCTTTTAATGTCAAAGGTTATAAACTTCTTGATCTTGATTCTCATACCACTTTCCTCTCTAGGGATGTTATTTTTCATGAATCACATTTTCCTTTCTCTTCTAATACTAATTCTCAGTCTCTTAATCTCATTCCTTTGCCAATTTTCTCTTCTAATTCTACCCAATCTTCTGTTTTCACTGATTTTTCTTCTTCCAATCCTTTCTATTCTTCTTTGCCCATATCTGATGATACTATTGTCCAAATCCATCATGATTTTGATGAGGACATTCAGGAGTTTCCTGATGTATTTGATTCATCTCATGTCCATGATTTGTCCAATTAGCCACCTGTTGAACAGCCACATGTTGATTAGCCGCCTATTACCCTTAGAAGGTCTAATAGACCTACTAAGACTCCTTCCTATCTTGCAGCTTACCATTGTAATCAGGTTTCATCTGCAACCCTTCCAATTTCCTCCATTTCAGGTATCTCACACCCCCTTCAATCTTGTATTTCTTATACTAACCTTTCCCTTTCATACAAGTCATTTTGCTGTGCCATTTCCTCAATCACAGAACCTACTTTTTACCACCAAGCAGTTGGTAATCCCAAATGGCAAGATGCTATGGATGCTGAAATTAAGGCATTAGAAGCTAACAATACTTGGACTATTACTTCATTGCCACCAGGAAAGAAACCTATTGGATGTAAGTGGGTCTATAGGGTCAAATACAAATCAGATGGTTCCATTGAGAGGTATAAAGCAAGACTTGTTGCTAAGGGTTTCACCTAAAAGGAAGGACTTGACTACATTGACACATTCTCACCTGTTGCTAAGATGGTATCTGTGAAGTGTGTGCTTGTTGTTGCTGCTGTGAAAGGCTGGTTTCTCAGCCAACTTGATGTTAACAATGCATTTCTCCATGGAGATTTGCATGAGGAAGTATACATGTCCCTTCCACCAGGATTTCACAACAAGGGGGAGCAATCACAGCTGGTATGTAAACTCAACAAATCTTTATATGGCCTAAAACAGGCATCTAGAATGTGGTTTTCCAAGTTTTCCACTGCTTTGGTTGAGTTTGGCTTTGTTCAATCTAAGGCGGACTATTCCTTATTCACTAGACAACAAGGTGAGTCATTCATTGTATTGTTAGTGCATGTGGATGATGTTTTAATTGCAAGTAATGATCAAAAAAGGGTTGAAGATTTCAAGGTGTTGTTAGATCAAAAGTTCAAGTTAAAGGACTTGGGAGAATTGAGGTATTTTCTTGGATTGGAGGTTGCTAGAATAGATAAAGGAATCTCCTTATGCCAAAGAAAATATGCTGGTTTGCTAGGATGTAAGCCTTCTAAGGTTCCTATGGATCAAACCTTGAAGCTTAGTAAGTTTGATGGTGAGTTACTTGATGATCCGAGCCAATATAGGAGACTGGTTGGGAGGCTCTTGTATTTAATCATAACCAGACCTGATATTACCTTTGCAGTCCACAAGCTAAGCCAATTCATGGCAAGGCCACGAAAACCCCATTATGCAGCTGCTCTTAAAGTCATACATTACCTCAAGAATGAACCAGGTAGAGGGGTTTTCTTTTCTGCTAGCTCAAAGCTTCATGTAAAGGGCTTTTGTGATGCTGATTGGGCTTCTTGTCCAGACACAAGGAGGTCTGTAACAGGGTATTGTATCTTCCTTGGAGATTCTTTAATTTCCTGGAAATCAAAGAAGCAAGCTATTGTATCAAGATCTTCAGCTAAGGCAGAGTATAGAGCAATGGCTGTGAGCACTTGTGAGATTGTATGGATTCTCTACTTGCTAAAGGATTTACATGTCAAGCATGATAGAGAAGCACTTCTATTCTGTGATAGTCAGTCTGCTTTGCACATAGGATCAAATCCAGTTTTCCATGAAAGGACAAAACACATAGAAATTGATTGTCATATTGTGAGGGATAAGGTGTTGGCTAGAGTGATCAAGCTGAATCATGTAAGGACCCATTGTCAGTTAGCAGATTTGTTGACCAAAGCTTTGGGGTATAAGCAATTTTCTGAGTTAATGTCCAAGATGGGACTGATAAACATTTACTCTCCCTCAGTCCATCTTGAGGGGGCGTGTCAAAGTTCTAAAGCATCAGCAAGTTTTGTTACATGTGCATCAGGTGCCTCAGGTGCCACACTGATGCAGCCCAAGCTGCATCATAGTTCAGCAGACAATGTATCAACAGAGCATCAGTGTACATCAGATCAAGCAAGACCCTTTGATGCTGTAGCAGCAAGTGCCAAAGTAACAAATGTGAAGATTGAAGAGCTAACTAATTGTTTAACTAGTGAATCTGATATAGCACAGTTGAAGAGAATTAAGAGTTGTATAAATATGCCTAAACTACAGAATAAGGATGTAGTATAGTTGGTTTTGTGCTGTAAGCTACTTGTAGTTTTGTACCTAACTAAAGGTAGGCTAATGACTCACGTGTGGTAGTTAGATAAATTGTTAGAATGTGTTCACATGTGCATGACAGTTTATTTAGGCAGTTACATGCTCCGTTTGGGTATATAAGTGTACATATCATTCCATTAATAACAGATTATTCATTTCAATCACAAATTTAGTTTCTTACACATGTTCCATATGATAGCAGCAAATCTCTGGCGCGTGACGCTTAGCGCCATATAGTATCTCTCTCTCTCATTATATATATATATATATATATATATATATATATATATATATATATATATATATATATATATATATATGTATATGTATATTAAAGGTGAGGTAAGCCGGTTTCGAAAAGGTAGTCAATTAAAAAGTAAAATTCAAAAAACGAACACAACTTTTGGACGTGATATGCACTCTTTGAGCCTTTTGTGTTGGTTACACATTTTCACAATATTTTTCACTGTTTTAATCAATTGTCATCACTGATGTCACTTGGTATGAATTATTGGGATTGATGACAGATAAATATAAATATAAATATAAGACTAATAATAAGTAAGAGTACCTTTACCAAAAAAAAAAAAAGTAGCCAACATTCAACATTCAAGGTTCAGCGCATTCTCAGTTTCTCTCTCACTCTCACCACACATGGCTGCTACTACGCTAAATTCAGTTACTAAAATCCCAAAAATGGAGCTGAGCTCCTCCTCCGGCCCGGTGTCCATGCCCGTGATTGGCTTCGGCACGGCGGCTGACAACAACGACGGTGCCACCTTGATATCAGCTGTGCTGGAGTCAATCAAGCTTGGTTACAGACACTTTGATACTGCTTCAGCATATGGGTCGGAACAGGCTTTAGGAGAAGCTATTGCTGAAGCACTTAGACTTGGTCTTATTCCCTCTCGGGATGACCTATTCGTTACTTCCAAGCTTTGGCCTACTGAAGCTCATGCTCATCTTGTTCTTCCTTCCTTACAGAAATCACTTCGGTGAGTCTTGTCTTGTCAACCTGAACCAAAGCACACTGCCTTGAATTACATTGTGATCAAGCTAAACATACCTGCTTTTATGTTTAGAATTTGTGCCTGGTGGGACCCTAGTAAACAAATGGGAAGAACTTTCTATTTAGTGTTTAAAGCAAAAATTCTTTTGGCCTTTTAGGTCCTCATTTTGATTAATTAGCATTTATATTATCCATCTCATGTTCGTAATTTTGTTTCCTTTATTCATTTGGATTTATTTTTAATGATTTGAGAATTTTATTCTTGTGGATTGGTTTGTGATGCGGGAGACGAAAGGAGATTTTTATTTAGTATTATTTATATTTGCAAGTTAATTGTATTTTTTATGTTTTAGGTCCTAGTTTTTTATTAAGCTATTAATATTTTAATTTGAAAGCAAGGTTATTTTTGTAATAAGGCAATTAAAGTTTTTTAGCTAATTAGAACTAGGGTTTAACAATCCTTTATGAGCAATTTATTGTACTCTTGAGGAGTTAGTTGATATTTTGATGAATAAAAAAAATAGTTGTTTGGTCTTTCTTTGGTCTGGTGCTAACTCTAGGTTCAGTCTAGGTGCTAACTCCTAATGGTTTTCCCGCTTGATGCTGATTCCAAGTAAGGCCTAGGTGCTAACTTCTAGATCATATCCCTTTATTTTATTATTGTTTCAGTTTAGTTCTGGTTGTTCTGCTTCAGTTTGTTTTAACATTTTTAAATGTTTACCAAGAAGCAAAGAATTTGCACGGACATGTTTGTCCATGTTTTTCTGTTCTTTAGTCAGTACAGGTGTACAAAACAGAAAATATATATACCAACCAGATGACATTTAGAGCAAGACTAAAAAAAAGAGTACCATTTTCATGTATCTATAAAATCTGTTGAAAAGAAGTTGGAACGGTCAGAATTCAATCATACATTTTAAGTAGAGAGATTAATTTCCTTTTCTGGTGTAACATTTATGAAACTTCCAATTGGGAAATTGCAAACTTAGTCTTGGCCATGGTCAAAGATTAAAATATTTTGGGGACTTTATGATTGACATGAACCTCTTTTATGGTATCACAACTGCATCATTAACTTTCCAGGAATAATTTACAATCATATATGGAAAATCAACTAATTAAATACCTATTCAAGCAAATCATGTTTTTGAATGACTAATTTGTATAGGACTCTTCAGCTGGAATACCTAGACCTCTATCTGATCCACTGGCCCATCACTGTTACTCCTGGAAAGGGGGAATCCCCTTTTGATAAACAGGACCTTATGCCAATGGACTTCAAGTCTGTGTGGGCAGCCATGGAAGAGTGCCAGAGACTTGGCCTTACCAAGTCCATTGGAGTCAGCAACTTCTCTTGTAAGAAGCTCGAAAACTTGCTCTCCTTTGCTACTATCCCACCTTCAGTGAATCAAGTGAGTCATTGCTGCAACTTAAATATTCTAGACAATGATTTTCACAAATTTAATTTGGCCTGTAGATAAACAATGATGATTAGGATATGATCGTTTTTATAGGTGGAGATGAACCCAGTTTGGCAACAGAACAAGCTGACAGAGTTTTGCAAGGCAAATGGTATCATTGTCACTGCTTTCTCCCCTTTGGGAGCAAAAGGGGTTAGTTGGGGCACCAACGATGTTATGGACAATGAAGTGCTCAAAGAGATTGCGAAAACTCGTGGAAAGACTGTTGCTCAGGTTCTACTATGTAGTTTTAAAGATTGCAGAGGGTCAAATTTCATATACAAAAGACTGATTTGGTGTATGTATTATGCAAAAAACACAAAACACTATACGTATTGGAGAGAAAATAAATACAAAGAAAGTTCAAAAACAGATCATATGTGACATAATTTCACCTAGACACACAATTATATATACAGAAACCATAGCTATATATACATGTGTGTCTGTGTCCCAATATGTTCAACTAACTTTATGATTGTTTGGTTCATTGGCAGGTTTGTCTCAGATGGATTTATGAACAAGGTGCTGCTCTTATAGTCAAGAGCTACAACAAGGAGAGGTTGAAGGAGAACCTGCAGATATTTGATTGGGAACTATCGGAGGATGACTATGACAAGATTGGTCAAATCAAGCAGCACAGAATGATGCTTCAAGAGGAACTTGTTTCTGCTCATGGACCATACAAGTCCATTGAAGAGCTGTGGGATGGAGAGCTTTAACGTACTTGTAGCCATTGCAGGCACATGTTTAATGTATATATTAATAAGAGTGAAACGGGGGTCGGGTAAGTGCATTGAATTGAATCTACCATGTTTCCTTATTGTTAATCATCTGTAAGACAGTTCGCTAGTTGCAATATGCTTTAATAAGATGAAATGATGTGAGAGTTTGAGTAAGCTTCAATAAAGTGTGAAATGATGTGAGAGTTGAGTAAGCTTTAATGAAGTGGCAAAGAGCCCTTTGAGCCTTCATTTGAGTTGGCCTTTGCAAGTCAACTGGGTTTTAGATTTGCTAGTTGGTTATAAGATTTGTTGATATTTGGTGTTCCTTGCAACTCAACTGGGTTTGGATTTGCTAGTTGGTTTTGAGATTTGTTGATATTTGGTGTTGGATTTGAGACTCTTTGACCTTGAGTAATTAATATAACATACATAGACCGATTTAACCCAAAAAGCTTAAGCCCAATGAGTATGAGCTCAATTATATTAACCGCTTATTTTTATCATCATTATTCAATGTGGGACTTCACACACACATCAATACCCAACAATCTCCCCCCTCACGTGTGAGTCTTTGCCTCTCTTTAGGCCATTAACAAGTCCTATGTCTTTTATCCATGGAAACCTCACACCTCATCGTTGTCTAGCACTATTGATAAATACTCCTTTGTTGGGCCTTTTTCCAAGATCGTCTGTGTAGGCTTTTATGGGCTTGCCTTGTGCAAAATATCGTCCCTACTCCAAATGAGAAAGTGGCTCGTCCCTACTCCATTTGCAAAAGGGAGCCAAGTACACACACCCCGTGCCCGCTCCAATTGCAAATGGAACCTTAATAAAATTGCCACCTTTTCCCCCCACACCACCATGTGCTCTAATACCACTTGTTGGGAAGATATACACATTGCAAAGACTAGAGACACACATAACCCAAAAGGCCTAAACCCTATGTGTATGAGATCAACTATGTTAGATTAACTACTCATTATTTTCATCATTATTCAATGTAAGTCTCCATTCACACGTACACCAAACATATATGGGTTTGATGTGAATTTGCTGTAGTTGATATGAGTTTTCACAGTGATTGTAGAAGTGAAATGGAAAAGAAAGAGGTGAAAAAAAATATTTGAGTGGAAAAAATAATATTTTAATAAAATAAGAATAGAGTATTGAAGCTGATGCATTTGTTGTAAAAATGCATTAGCTAAAGTAATAAAGTGAAGTTTTTTGGGTTAATTTAGCTACTAAGGACTTACCAATAACAAGCCCTTGCACATAATTATCGTTTCATCTAATCAGACTTCTTGAAACTGACAGAATCATCTATCCTTGTATTTTATTTTGGTGATGTCTTTTGATGAGAAGACTTACCAATAATAGCCTTCTTCACCTTGGAATTGAATGCTTGACCTTTGAGCCAACTCCCGACAGGATATTAAATTATGCACAACCTTAGCATCTATATCTTTAGAGGCTTCTACCGTGACCTGAGCATCATAGCCTGGGTCTGTCCTTTTGTGTTCATCTCCCTTGTCTTAATCTATTTTGGCTCCATCAATTGTGGTTTCTTTTTCTTGACTTTGAATTTCTTCTTTGTTAGGCACTGGTTTTCTCTCCTTAGTTAAGTCTTTAGCCCCTTTGCCAATTTTTCTTTGTTGGTTCTTTGCATGAGGCAGATAATGAAATCCATTGATATAGACTTCCCAGTTAATTTTTCAACCAAATCATCGATACTTTTTTCTCCTTCACATTCAACCCCTCTCACTTCTTCATGCCTCTGTAGCTTTTCCAGGTCTTGTGTCTTCTAGTAGATAGTAAAAAAAAAAAAAAAAAAAAAAAAATTTAGAACTATACTCAATTATAATAATAGTTCAAAGTTTTTACCAAACAATAACGATTATAATCCTATAATTTTTCTTTTTGAATTAAACCCCAGAAATATTATTGAACTATAAATCAAAGTTTACAATGGTAAGAAGGAAAAGAGCACAAACCGCTCAATTACATTTCTTTTGGATGCACATGAAAGAAACCTATTGAAAGCCCATGAGTAGAGATTGAATCAACCAGCAGACCCAGTTTGGAGAAATATGGTGCCACAGCTGTAGGCAAAAGGTAAAACAGCCTATTATCACAGTCAACTTTCAGTGCCCAAAAACCAATATCTTTGCAGTAGAGGAGATCTTCAAATAGTGCATAATAATATAACATGCTTATGGAGAGAGCAATCACAGTTGTAATGGTTCCACTATTGCTACCAACACTTGTCTAGCTGCATCACGGATCACAGCTTCAATTCCTCCTAATAGTCTCAATTTGGTAGAGGCATTGGCCAAACTAAACTTACATATCAGTCTGCTAGAGAGGATGTGACCATTTTGGAAGCCAGAAGGCCCAGAACAACATTGTGATTCTGCGTAGTTCTGATCTCATGAAATTGTAATTTTGCCATCTTCGCTTTGCTGCACTAAGACTCCAAATTGCTGTGTGTATCACCCAGCCTCCGTGCATTGCATAGGATCGAGATAGAGATTTCAATATCAGGCGATTAAAACTTTGTCATGGCAATCTTCACAGAAATCCATCTAG
This sequence comes from Quercus robur, assembly GCF_932294415.1. NCBI lineage: Eukaryota > Viridiplantae > Streptophyta > Magnoliopsida > Fagales > Fagaceae > Quercus > Quercus robur. The sequence goes on from NC_065538.1 coordinate 50,186,896, forward strand.
TCTTGGGCTGTTCCTATAGTTGATGTAATAGTAAGGTACTTCTGTTCCAGACCCCTTAGACATTAATGAATATCAGTCTTTACATCCTTGGCACAAAACACACATAACTCTAAGAGATGACTCCTCTCTTAAACAGAGTTGTTTAAGTGGACAAGATTCCATTATACATTCTCCATATGAAGTTGACTTTCGGTTGCATTTGTAGAGACTAGAGTGAATTCCAAAAGGAGCGAAGGGTGGTTGCATTGGTTGACACGTTGAGCTAGACATGATAAGTGGTCAGGGTCGATAACCATTGGTCTGGCCAACAGTCCGCCTACAGGCAAAACTATTTCCACACCCAAACTACAACATGCTTGGGTGACAATTTTTGGTTGGATATCAACACTTGTACATGGGACCACCATTTGTAACATAATGAAAAACTTAATTTTGGTGCACCAATCACAAGTTGTCACTTAAGTATGTTTGGATTTTGGCACGTAAATGGGTGTCTATAGAGTTTTCCATCTTGACAAACTTGCATGCTATCCCCATTGCCAATACCCTAACGTGTTCCCACAATAAATCAATAATAACATGTCTTGCCCATGCAATACTATGCAAAGTGTAAGATGATTGGGTGGGCATTGGGGCTTCTAGGAATGATATGTAAGAATAAAACCTTAGCCTTCAGTACTCGGAATTATAATGATCGTGGATTGTGGATTAGAAGCCAACCTTGCTTGGCTAACAAAGCTAGATTGCCATACTCCAGCTCTCTAAAACCCATTCATGAAATGAAGGTGAATTTGGATATTGAAGGGGGAGAAAATAAATATTTTGAAACTGAATTAATGGGCTTCCTTGGGTGAGAATATAATTTTGGGGTCTTTTTGTATGAGAGGCCATGGGAGGCTTTAGGCCTAAGCCTAGTGCCAGCCCTGCTCCAAGCTACCGTATACAAATTTGTAAGCCAAAATGTTCAAAATTGAAAAGAAAAAAAATGCTGAAAAAAGTCTAGTAAAGATCAAAATTGCCAGATTTTATTGCTCAATAGTGGGAAAAATGCTACATTCTTTGAGTACATACAGGCGAGTGGAAACATAGTGTCACTCCCATAATAGTTAGAAGTTCCACAAGAAACAAGAAACTACATTTTCAAACTTCCTTCTGTACTTCCAGGAACACCTAAAAATATTAATTCAATACACAAGTTATTATATCCATATTAATCTGTGAAAAGCACTAAAATGGGAGTATAACAAGTAAAAACCTGAAAAGAGTGTAGTAAAAAGAAAATTACATTCCCATTCAACTTAAAGCCTGTTGTGCCACAAAAGTGTTCTGGTTGGTAATAAATCTTTCCATCTCAGTGTTGCTTGGGATGCTTGGATGAATAATGCTGTTACTTGTTCTGTTTGATGAAATCATGTTTTTATCAAAAAACTTAGTCTGTTCAAAAATGCATTTTTCACTGTAATACAGATACATTATATGTCACATCCTTGTAGTAAGTAGTAATTGAATGTACACTTTTTGCAATGATTTATAACAAAACAGACTACCACAAAGCTACAAGAGCAAATCGTAATGAAAATATAAAGTTGGCCAACCGCAAAGGGATATCTAATAAGTGCTAATCATTGAATCAGTAACAATTAATTTCCTGTAAACCTGTTTACAATCAACATACTACAAATTATAGTCTGAAACAACCAACGTAGACCATGAGATTAATAAACTTATACTCTGCTTGCATATTCATCTTGTAGATTCTAATACAAGAATGAAAATCCATATTTGGATTTTCAACGTATGCGTTTCATGGCACTAGTTTGGGCACCCCAAGTCCCAGACATATTAGCAACTATTGCACATAGAGAACTCCAAGTAGTTTTGACTAAGACTGCACTTGACATATTATTCTTGCAATAATATATTAAATGTTGGACAATATTGTTTCTAAGCAACCTGTTCATAAGTCAAAATTATATGAGCTATTATCCTTGTCTTATGTACTATAATGTGTTTGTTTTGCAAAAGTTAGCACTAGTTACAATAAAAACAAACTTCTTTCTTATTATATATATATATATATATATATATATATATATATATATATATATTTGATAACTCGATAATTACGATGAGGATGAGGGATCTGAACACAAAGAAGTACCAATTGAACTTAACATTTAAAAGGAAGAGATATACTATCATATTATCAGATCAACAAGTATCTAATAAGTTTGGGATTTACCAAAACAGCTAGAGAACTGGTCTAAATAGTAGAGAAATCTAAAACCCATAAAAGCTTAAAATAACTTCTAATCTATATTCTTCTAAAAAAAAAATCTAATATATAAAAATATCTTTTTTGTACTAATGAATTTTGCTCATATTGAGGATTACATGTCTAGCATGCCATCCAGAGCAATTTGTTCTTCTGCAGCTCCACCTCCATCAACCATACAATGGAAGCTTCATCTGAGAAGATCTCAAGCGAAAGTTAGTTCCTCAGTTGTTGGATTTCAATGTTCATTGGGTCCTTTATATACAAATTGCCGTATAATGAATTAGCAAGGCCTAATAACATTATTGTCATAGCATTTTGTGATTGTGAGCATAATTGGAAATCAACCGTCCTCTAATTAATGGCTACAGAAAAAGCAATATGTTTTGTTGAGTTTAGGAGATATTGATATCGATGGTAAATCACTATATTCTCTCTCATTAGTGTTAGTAATACCAAAAAAGAGTAGTAAATACCTTGAAATGGAATTAAAACACTTCCTTGGCGTTGTGGAAGAAAGCAGCAGAGCAAAGAACGGAGGCAATAAAGGCAAAAATTCCGAGACCAATCATCAAAGAGAAACCAGCTACTACTAAGTCTAGTACACACTGCACACATAAACTCATCATTATCATGTTCTGAATCAAAAACTCGGATCTCTCTCTCTCTCTCTCTCTCTCTCTCTCTCTAGAGAATCCAAGACAAGGCAAGAGTGGCAAAAGGAAACAAAAAGATTAAGGGGCTGTTTGGATTGGCAATTCTCATTGCTCAATTCTCAGTTTCCATAACTCAATTTTCAAAAATGGTGGAACCCATCTCAATTCTCAAAAGAAAATTTGTTTGGCAAGCCATAACTCAGTTTCTAATTTTTTGTTTCCATCACTCAATTCTCTGATTTTTGAGTTATGAGTTATGGAAACTGAGAACACCTTTTGGCTGTTTTCAGTTTCCATAACTCATAACTCAATGACATTTTTGTAATTAAACACACATGAGGGACCCACTCAGCAGCAACTTTTGACCAACTGACTTTTTTTTTCTTCTTCTTTCTCACTGGTTCGGTCTTCACTGGTTTTTTTTTTTTTTTTTTTTTTTTTTTTTTTTTTTTTTTTTTTTTTTTCTTCTTCACTGGGTTCGGTCTTCTTCACTGGGTTTCCTTTTTTTTTTTTTTTTTTTTTTTTCACTGGGTTTAGGTTTCTGGGTACTGAAAAAAAAAAAAAAAAAAAGCTGCACTGTGGCAGGCGTGGGCTCCCCAAATAATGTGAAAAATAATGAGTGATGGAAATTGAGTGATAAAGGCAAACGGATGTGAAAAATTGAGTGATAAGTGATGAGTGATAAGTTATGAGTGATGAGTGATGAGTGATGGAAATTGAGTGACGGAAATTGAGTGATCAAATTTTGTTGGCCAAACAGGCTCTAAGATTACTGTCTGTGTCTCACTGTTGGCCTTGTGGGCTGGGCCATGTTGTGGTGATTCCGGGCTCAGTAATCAGTAATTACTATACCATTTCAAGCTCAATTTTTATCTCACCCGACACCATTCCTCTTCCTCTTCCTCACATCACTTTTGGCCTTATAGGCTGGTCCATATTTGGAGCATCACTTTCGACTCAGATGTCCAATCGAGATGATTCAAGTTGGGCTGGAAAGCTAACTTTGAAATTAAATGGGCCAAAAAGTCGATTAATTGAAGCCTAAAAACTTGAGATTTTCTTTAAAAGGGAATTCAACTTGTAATAAGATTACGGGTTTTTAGGGAAAAATTCAGGGGAGAGCTATGGTAGAATGTAATTTAGGTTTTTTTTTATAGTTTTTTTATTATGGGTTTTTAGGGCAAAATTTAGGAGAGAGCTGCGGTAGAATGTTGTAAGGACACGATTCTCAAGCGGCCCAACAACGATGATGGGCTCGCCTACAGAAAATCCCTTACAATAACATTTGTAGAGAGTGGGCTTGAAAGGCTAGAGTTGGGTCACGGGGCGTTAGTACAGGCCGGACTTTAGATGAGTCAAGACAGGAAAAGACTGTAGTCTGGATATTCAGGCCTTACACCTTCGTAACTTGAGGGATTTGGCTCCTCGGATCATGTCCGAGGAGCGTTAAAGTTTTCTCCGGTTACCCGACGGTGGGTTTTTCATGGTGGAGCGCATATGCTATCCGGGCATTCTCATTCCTGGAGTTTTTTCCCGGAAGTGAAAATGGGGTCCCCTCCTTATTAGTTTACCTTTCCTTTTATACTAGCCTACGTTTGTTGTCCCTCGTCCACGTGTAGGGTCGATCTTTCCGGGACAGATATCTGTCCCATCAATCTAATCCCGAAATTGTTGGAGATGATCAATAAAGCCTAAAAATCCGGCTCTGTTGTGTGCAGTGTCATATCAGTGAAGGGTATTAAGGACAATTGCCCCAAGATATTTTCTGATCTCTTAAGTTAGCTTGTAGGCCACTCTCATCCATGAGACTTCGGGCCTGCCGAGGACTAAGCTGTCCTCGGCTGTATCTTCGGGCCACTTTGGGCTTCCTATTTTTGAGCTTGGGTCCTGGCCTCCTTCAGTGTGGGCCTGTAGACTCCCCATAAGCGAGCGGGCCGGGCCCATAAACTATTGGGCCCCACAATAGCCCCTCAAAACTCTTCTGTCCAACGTCTTGGTTGGAAAGGTGGGTTTTGGTAATACCAAGCCTTTATTGCGGCTCATTTAATTCGGCCCTTGATCAACGTTGGCGACTCTTCACCTCCCCGAGGAATGCGCCGGTCTACAAGATGTTTCCCTCGATTTACGCGTGATGCGCTTATACCGTTTGGTTATTCGTAGCACGCCTTTAATATCTTCCTTTTACGAGACCTCCCAAATCTAACGGTTACTGATAGTGTGGGGGAACGAAACGGATGCACATTTATTCGCAGATTTCCTTGGGGATCAGAACGTGTTACGTGCCCTTGTCTTACTCCCTTATATAAAGAGAGAAGACAAGAGGTGATTCTTTCATATCTGAATCCTTTAGGCCCTTCTCATAGTTCACTTCTTCCGTCTGGTTATTCCTTATCCAATAATACATCCACCATAGTAGTCGGCCATGAATAAATCCTTCCTTTTCCAGAAACGCCATGCCCTAACAAAACTTGAGATGGCTCGGTCGGGGCAAGGATGGCGGAGACTCAAGATTTGCCTCCCCCCTCTTTTAGCCAAAATTCGAAGCAGGGACTCGTCACATCCCACTTCCGGTGTGACTGAGTCGAAAACCTCCCTTGTCATCTCCATCCACTCTCTCATGAGCATACCTAATATGGCTCCCCTTTTCCCTCTTTTGCTCCTTTTACTTTCTTTTCATTGCTTCCCTCTTCTTCTCCTCCTTCCTGCTCATGTCTTCCATCTTCTTTTTCCTTTGCACTCCTCAGCGACAAGAGCTTGCTGAAGTGCTTCCATGTGTTCCAATTCTTCTTCCTTCCCCTTCTCTCTTTCTATACAAAGTTCTTCTTCTGATATGAACAGTACTGAGACAGAGATTTTAGAGAGACTTTGAAGGCGAGTTTAAAGGACACCTGGCGGTTTACTTATCTGTATTACGGATGTTATTACTGCTTCAACAGTTCATTTTTTGTATAGGCTTGCTTAAGCCCTTTCTTGTACGTTGTAATAATTTTTTATATTAATAAAAGTTACTGTTATTCTATTTCGCATGTTCTGTTTATATGTTCTAATAAATTTGCAAGTTCTGCTCGGCACAGTAGTATAGCATTTGAACCAATGACAACTAAGGCCAAAATACTTGCTAATAAAAAGACGCCATAATAACTCTAACAAAATTATTATTCGACATAACAATCCGACCAGTGAGGAACAAGACTTACCTTAAAATTAATCGCGATGGGGATTAAGTGCTTGATAAGGTGCAAGAAGTAATTATCCGAGGACATGTCACCCTTTCAATGAGCGATTTCTTTAGGCTAACGATCATTAGTTCGTTTCGCCATCTTCTTAACACACTGGCCTTAACCTTTTCCAGTATCTAAGCCGAGAAACTTCTCCATCCGAGTAGTTGATTTCCCAAAAGGCATGAGTCCGAGGACTCCGCACAGCCAGGGTTTTGTTTAGGACTTATACTTTTTCTTTTAGGTGCTCAGTTTCCCCATAGGCTTGAGTCCGAGGGCCATGCAAGTCCTAGGTTCTGTCTAAGACTTATAAGATATCTTTTTTATGTTCCTGGTTTCCCTCTAGGCTTGGGTCCGAGGACCATACAAGTCCTAGGTTCTGTCCAAGACTTATAAGATATCTTTTTCATACTTGGTTTTCCCATAGGCTTGAGTCCGAGGACCATGCAAGTCCTAGGTTCTGTCCAAGACTCTTTGAGTTCAGATTCTCCTATTCATAAGGCATTTCCCAAAGCGCCGAGCAGGGGTTGTCCTCGGCCACGGCCATTGCTCGGCGTGGGCCACAGTACCTGGGCCCTCACGCAAAGCGGGCCTGGGCCGCGAATCCACTTAGCCCATGAATTAAGAGATATATCTGCAACCTCTGGCCACGCGGTACTCTCTGATGTCACAGTGACCGAGGTGCGCCTTTATGAGACTCTTTAATCTTGTGGTTGCAGTTGATGTTGGAAGTTGAGCCAGAACTGTTTTGTCTGTAGCGTTCCTTGGGACGCCGCATGAGTTGACTGCCATCACTTTGTCTTTTCAAATAAATGGGAGGGAGGGAAAGTTGCTTTATATACGCATAAATCCTTCAGTTTTCTCCCACATCACAGCTTCCATATCCGGAGCTCTCCTCCCTTAGCATAACATGTTTAAGGCAAGGGTTGGGAAGAAAGAACTCTCTCCGCCGCAGAAGCACCGTGTCCTCATGAGACTCAAAGTAATAAGGTATGGGCACAGGAAGCATAAGTTCAGGAGAGCACTCCATTTCGACCGAAGGGGAAGGGGATCTCTCCCTCTTTTAGTCAAAATCCGAAGCAGGTTCTGTCCATGCCAGAATTTTGGTATGGCAGAAGAAAGATTTTCCGCCATCAGCGCCTCTGCTTTGCGGCAGGCGTATATTTAGAGAAAGGCCCTCAACCTCCAACTCCCTGCACCTTTCCTTCAACGGTGTCAGGCTCAAGTTGGGTCTCTTTTTCTGTTTGAGTTGTGGGCATGCGAAAGCATTGAGGAAGAACAAGGTCTTGGAGCTGTAGCCAACCTCTCCTCTGATCTACTTCCTCAGCTTCATTTTATTCTCTTGTATCTTCCTTTCCTTTCGGTTATGTAATGAGCTTTGACGCAAACTGATTCCAGCTTTTCATTATACGCTGTACTATTTCTTTGTTTTAGTGATAATGGAAATTTCTTCTCTTGTTTTGGATGCTGTTCCTTTGACTACACTACTCTGTGAGTGAGTGTGCCCCATGCGTGTGTTTCTTTCAGAATATTTAGAGCAAAATAGCTTGAAACATAACTTAACTAACTCCAATTTATCAATACTACCAGGCATTATATCGATAATTCATAGTAAATCAGACTTAGGAAACTAACCGGGATAACAGTCGAATATTCTGTGATAAGCGTGTGAACACCGTCTAAGGCTGATAATCTCTAAATAATCCATCCGAGCAATCGACTGGGAAGTAGGGGACTCCGATGGTGCTTCTGTGTGCTTGGTTTCCCCATAGGCTTGAGTCCGAGGATCATACAAGGCCTAGGTTCCGTCCAAAACTTACAGTTTTTATTTTGTATACTTGGTTTCCCCATAGGCTTGGGTCCGAGGACCATGCAAGGCCTTGGTTCTGTCCAAAACTTTTAAGATTTCCTGTTTGTACTTGGTTTCCCCATAGGCTTGGGTCCGAGGACCATGCAAGGCCTTGGTTCTGTCCAAAACTTTTAAGATTTCCTGTTTGTACTTGGTTTCCCCATAGGCTTGGGTCCGGGGACCATGCAAGGCCTTGGTTCTGTCCAAAACTTGTAGGATTTCTTTTTTGTACTTGGTTTCCCCATAGGCTTGGGTCCGAGGACCATGCAAGGCCTTGGTTCTGTCCAAAACTTGTAGGATTTCTTTTTTGTACTTGGTTTCCCCACAGGCTTGGGTCCGAGGACCATGCAAGACCTTGGTTCTGTCCAAAACTTTTAAGATTTCCTGTTTGTACTTGGTTTCCCCATAGGCTTGAGTCCGAGGACCATGCAAGGCCTTGGTTCTGTCCAAAACTTGTAGGATTTCTTTTTTGTGCTTGGTTTCCCCATAGGCTTGGGTCCGAGGACCATGCAAGACCTTGGTTCTGTCCAAAACTTTTAAGATTTCCTGTTTGTACTTGGTTTCCCCATAGGCTTGAGTCCGAGGACCATGCAAGGCCTTGGTTCTGTCCAAAACTTGTAGGATTTCTTTTTTGTGCTTGGTTTCCCCATAGGCTTGGGTCCAAGGACCATGCAAGACCTTGGTTCTGTCCAAAACTTTTAAGATTTCCTGTTTGTACTTGGTTTCCCCATAGGCTTGAGTCCGAGGACCATGCAAGGCCTTGGTTCTGTCCAAAACTTGTAAGATTTCTTTTTTGTACTTGGTTTCCCCATAGGCTTGGGTCCGAGGACCATGCAAGGCCTTGATTCTGTCCAAAACTTGTAGGATTTCTTTTTTGTACTTTGTTTCCCCGTAGGCTTGGGTCCGAGGACCATGCAAGACCTTGGTTCTGTCCAAAACTTTTAAGATTTCCTGTTTGTACTTGGTTTCCCCATAGGCTTGAGTCCGAGGACCATGCAAGGCCTTGGTTCTGTCCAAAACTTGTAGGATTTCTTTTTTGTGCTTGGTTTCCCCATAGGCTTGGGTCCGAGGACCATGCAAGACCTTGGTTCTGTCCAAAACTTTTAAGATTTCCTGTTTGTACTTGGTTTCCCCATAGGCTTGAGTCCGAGGACCATGCAATGCCTTGGTTCTGTCCAAAACTTGTAGGATTTCTTTTTTGTGCTTGGTTTCCCCATAGGCTTGGGTCCGAGGACCATGCAAGACCTTGGTTCTGTCCAAAGCTTTTAAGATTTCCTGTTTGTACTTGGTTTCCCCATAGGCTTGAGTCCGAGGACCATGCAAGGCCTTGGTTCTGTCCAAAACTTGTAGGATTTCTTTTTTGTACTTGGTTTCCCCATAGGCTTGGGTCCGAGGACCATGCAAGGTCTTTGTTCTGTCCAAAACTTTTAAGATTTCCTGTTTGTACTTGGTTTCCCCATAGGCTTGAGTCCGAGGACCATGCAAGGCCTTGGTTCTGCCCAAAACTTTTAAGATTTCCTGTTTGTACTTGGTTTCCCCATAGGCTTGGGTCCGGGGACCATGCAAGGCCTTGGTTCTGCCCAAAACTTTTAAGATTTCCTGTTTGTACTTGGTTTCCCCATAGGCTTGGGTCCGGGGACCATGCAAGGCCTTGATTCTGTCCAAAACTTGTAGGATTTCTTTTTTGTACTTGGTTTCCCCATAGGCTTGGGTCCGAGGACCATGCAAGGCCTTGGTTCTGTCCAAAACTTGTAGGATTTCTTTTTTGTACTTGGTTTCCCCATAGGCTTGGGTCCGAGGACCATGCAAGGCCTTGGTTCTGTCCAAAACTTGTAGGATTTCTTTTTTGTATTTGGTTTCCCCATAGGCTTGGGTCCGAGGACCATGCAAGACCTTGGTTCTATCCAAAACTTTTAAGATTTCCTGTTGAGTAGTCTTTTCTCTATACTTATTTATTTTTCGCAGGTTAGCCCCTAGGCCAGGGAGGGGAGAGCTGGTTTGAGTCCGGAAGCCCCTAGAGCTGCCCGCGCCGTTAGCAGTGCAAGGCGTAGCCCCTAGCAGAAACTTATGGCGGAGCAACAGCTGTACGTCATCGGAGGTGGGAAAAACTCGTGAATCTCTGCTTTCTAGAGAGCTGACTTATGCGCCACTCGCGCCAACGCGCAAGCCTTCCCACAGACGGCGCCAATTGTAAGGACACGATTCTCAAGCGGCCCAACAACGATGATGGGCTCGCCTACAGAAAATCCCTTACAATAACATTTGTAAAGAGTGGGCTTGAAAGGCTAGAGTTGGGTCACGGGGCGTTAGTATAGGCCGGACTTTAGATGAGTCAAGACAGGAAAAGACTGTAGTTTGGATATTCAGGCCTTACACCTTCGTAACTTGAGGGATTTGGCTCCTCGGATCATGTCCGAGGAGCGCTAAAGTTTTCTCCGGTTACCCGACGGTGGGTTTTTCATGGTGGAGCGCATATGCTATCCGGGCATTCTCATTCCTGGAGTTTTTTCCCGGAAGTGAAAATGGGGTCCCCTCCTTATTAGTTTACCTTTCCTTTTATACTAGCCTACGTTTGTTGTCCCTTGTCCACGTGTAGGGTCGATCTTTCCGGGACAGATATCTGTCCCATCAATCTAATCCCGAAATTGTTGGAGATGATCAATAAAGCCTAAAAATCCGGCTCTGTTGTGTGCAGTGTCATATCAGTGAAGGGTATTAAGGACAATTGCCCCAAGATATTTTCTGATCTCTCAAGTTAGCTTGTAGGCCACTTTCATCCATGAGACTTCGGGCCTGCCGAGGACTAAGCTGTCCTCGGCTGTATCTTCGGGCCACTTTGGGCTTCTTATTTTTGAGCTTGGGCCCTGGCCTCCTTCAGTGTGGGCCTGTAGACTCCCTATAAGCGAGCGGGCCGGGCCCATAAACTATTGGGCCCCACAAATGTAATTTAGGTTTTTTTATAGTTTTTTTTTTTTTTTTTTACTGTTTTTATAATTTTATTTGTGAACCTTTGCTAAGGTAAGGGGTGAAACCCAACCATTTATTGGTATGTTCTTAACAATTATTTTATGGTTTTAATACTTATGTTATTATGTTTTTGATTAATTTACTCATCTAGAAAAATGTTTAGTTCTGTATAATTCTTTGATTTATCATAGACTCCAGGCACATTAAATGCTTAGTGTTCCTTGCGAACTAATTCACTAATTTTGTTTTGCCTAAAATCAATCGATTTCATAAAACTACCTTAGACAATTAATTCTTAAGTTTTTATTGTTAAATCATTCGACTAAGATCATCATTTGTATAAATTTTAGTTAAGTTATAAAATAAATATTGTTAAAACTAATTCTTGAGTTTTTATTGTTAAATCATCCGACTAAGATGATCATTCGTATGAATTTTAGTTGAGTTATAAAATAAATATTGTTAAAATTACCGATAGATGTGTTGTATGTGGTATATACATGATTTAAACCCTAAAATTTCTTATTTAACAATAAAAATGTTTTATTAGTTGAGTTAAAAACGATGTCTATAGGGTAATTCGTTAAAAATTTTACAAAAACAAACCAGAAACTAAAAATTCACAAGAATATTATTAATAATATTAGTCGTATGATCATATCAACAGTTTATAATAGAAAACAAAAACTTTTTATCAATAGAATAATACCGCTGGAGTGGTTCGAGGGTAATGAATTGAGCCAGAAATCAACACCCTACGTGCACCGTCAATTGTAATTGCTCTTCCATCATGAGAAACTTCGAGGCCAGAAGTGCAAAGAGTGAGGATGAAAAAACAAAAGAAAATCCCAAAGTAAACTTTTCCTAAAGCAGCCATGTTGCTGTGAACGTTCGGAAGAAAAAAAAGAATAATACTCTTTGACTGAATTCAGGAATCAGTCCAAATATTTATAGTGGGAAAAAATCTCATATTAACAGAAGAATCATAGTATATAACAAGTCTTTTGGTGAACAAATCATAGTATAATCAAATTGTTATCCATAAAGTTTAGGATGACGTAAATACTCTATCAAAAACACAGAGGACGTAAACAAATCCTCCTAAATCTCTCCAACAAATTTCAATCACGGTAACTTTAATAAACAGAATTTTATCTACCGAAGAACTTTGGTAGTCCTACAATTTTTTGCACATCATTTTTAATTTATTTAATTATTATATCAAAATAAGAGTTTTAAATTGACTAGTAAATTAAAGAGTTTTAAACCAATTATTACTTAAAATCATAAAGAGTTTTATACCAAATAGAAACATTTGACTATTAGGGCATGTTTAGATATCACTTATTTTGCTAAAAACTGAAAACTATAAACACTGTAGTAAAATAATTTTTAAATGTGTGAATAGTGCTGTGAGATCTATTTTTAATGAAAGTTTTGTTGAAAAAGAGATTTGTAGGTCCTGTGAATAGTATATAGGACCCATTGAAAATGAATGAAACGCTCTTCTCAAAAAAAAGAAAAAGAAAAAAAAAAAGAAGTGAAATGCAGATGTTAGATGTGACCACTGTATCCAATCAAATACTTAGTTTACCTATCTCAATATATTATCTCAAGTTGGGTATGGTACCCACTAATACATCGAACCATTGATTTGATTTCACTTTTTTTTCTTAAAAAAAAAAACAGAAGTCTCTTTTCTCTCTCTACTTCTCTACCTAGTTTGGTAACCATTCTTCATACCTTTTCCCTGAATTTATCTTCAAGATTCTGGGTTTTTGAATGGTCGGTTTAATGATTTATTTCAAGTGAAAGTGAGAGTGGGATGGTTTTTTCGAATTTCAAATCAAGCCACTTGCTTTGATTTTTTCCCAATGGAAACTCCATGTGAAAATTTCCCATTGCAGCATCCTTCAGCAAAATTTGTAATGTGAAACTTTAATTTTTATGTATTTATTTATTATATAGAAAATTTGATTTCATGGGCTCATTCTGGTTTTTCTTTATATTGTAATTGATGGGCACAATGTACCTGGTCATTTCATGCAGTTTTGCCATCTGCAATGGATGTCTTATATTTTTTGTGTATAGTTTTTTAATGTAGGTAAATATGTTAAACATTTTTTTTTTTTACCAAGTAGTGATAGATTATTCTGGTCTAGATGCAAATGTGAAAATATTGTATATTTATAGTTTCTCGTTAGTGAAATTGTATCAATTCAAAGTGTTGTGTTGTTTTGTTGGTAAATACTGACATTATTTGTAGTTCTCAAATCATAAGTCGCATGATGAGGCTTTAGCTTACAGCAAATTGAGGCTTATGGTGGCAGTGAGGTTGAGGTAGGTTTTATGATCAAATCTTAGAAAGTATAATAGCGTAGGCAAGAGTTTTCTATTTTATATTTATACACTCCTCAAGGATTAAACAGTTTGCTAAACTCATAGTTGAGTTTTTACATCACATTGGGTGGGTTCCTTTTTTTCTATTGGACATGAATTTTTAATATGAGGATGACTCCACTATCCCAATTCCTTTCCTAGTCAATTCCCAAATATTTTATTTGCGAATCCCACTCTATTTCTCTCTCATAGAAAACACACGTTAAAGAGAAATATGTTAGCATGAAAATACTCATGAATTTTTTAATTATGCTTTGGGAAAGATAGTCCATACTGAAAAGATTATGGTGTGCACTAGGTCTACTGTGATTGCCTCGGTTCGGTAAACTGGCCATTGCATATTATTTTCCTTAGGACCCGAGCTGTTGTAGTATACATCTCATTCACTCTGTATAAAGTATATGATTCAGGCACTAAATTCTTTTTGATGACATCCACTGTACTTCGAGGTTCGAGGTGGATGTAGATGTTTATCAATTGTATTCTTGATTAGGTTGGTTTAGGCCCTGGTTACTAGAAAACGTTTCCTTGTCTGAATAGGAGCAAATAATTCAGAGAGTTTGTGTTTTTCTTGTTAACTTTGCTAATGTAAATGCGGGTTTCCAAGTGAGTATGCCACAGGTTTAGTAACAACAAATTTGCAGCCACTTTTGCACCATACGGTTAAAATTCATTACTCTTTAGTTCTGTACCTCTTATTCAATAATTAGGATTCCCAATTAATTTTGCTTGTGGGCATGAGCATAAATTGCTTAACCCGTCACGGGTGAGTGCCCTTGATTACCCGGCAACTGTTTCTGGTGGGTGGCGTCATTTGCCAATAAGTTTTACTAGCTAGAGAGGTAAGTCCAAACTTGTGTTATCAAAAAATAAAAAGGGTTCCCAAATAATTTGAAAATTTCTCTATATGACGAATAATTATTAGAAAAAGTATTTTGCAAAATGCCCCATGCTCTCCCCCTCTCCCCATGCATTTCTAGTTTTTCCCTCAACTAGTCTCAATACAAGTATTAGTCTCGGTTGGGTTCAGATACCACTCACTTAAAAAAGAAAAATTATAATAATAATAATCGATTTCTCGCCATTTCATTTACTATGCTCTCTCAGCAACGTCATGGATCACAAATCATTCGGACATTTAATTCTTTTAATTTCTTTGCCAAACAAAGCAGTGTGTAAAATAGATTCATTTCTTTATCTCTTTTGAAAGTTCAAAAACGTGTACAAAACACCTTTGAACGTTTAGACCCCCAAATTACAACTTAACCAATACAAGCAATATGTCAAACAACTAGTGTGCGGAAACTTAACACATGCTATAATACGAAATTGGTTAAAGACTATCTAAGCCATAACAAAATAAAACCACAGCAGATAATAAAAATGCAAAGATAGAGAGGAAGGAAGATGCAAACACAAAGACAACACGCGATGTGTTATCGAAGAGGAAACCGAAGTCCTCGGCGAAAAACCTCTCCGCCGCCCTCCAAGCGGTAAACAATCCACTAGAAAATACAATTGGGATACAAGGACAGCAATAGACCCTCCAAGCCTAATCTACCCAGTGCACCTAAGCCCTCCAAGCTTCTTGCTCCAACGAGGTTGCGCCGAACCTTTTTCTTTTCTAGCTTCCCGGATTCCGCTACTAGACCGTAGCATCAACCAATGAAGATTAGTTCCTTCCTAATTACTTCCCAGAAATCCAAACAACTGTCTCACAGTGATGATGATGGTGAGAACCAGGTTTGGTATAATGCCTCTCAAGGATTTGACAATGGAGAGGAAGAGAGTAGAGGAATTTGAAGAGACTCTAAGGTATAGATTGTGGGTGAAACAATCTTGTTTTTCTTTAGAGTTTCTCTCTCAAAATTCTCTCTGGAAGCTCTCCTTTAATCGTGGGTAAAAGGGGTATTTATACTGGAGTGGGAGAGGAATGTGAAACGTCAGGTTTTACAAAACAGGGGTGGCTCGCGGCTTGACCTCGCGGCTTGACCTCGCGGCTTGACTAAGTCGCGAGATCCAGTCAAGAGTTAACCGTATGGCCAGTTGTCCTGTTTTGTCCTGTAGTGCTCCAGCTAGCATGACTATTCATCTTCCAGCATGCTTGGCACATGTGCTGCTTCTGGCGGCTTGCAGCTGCGAGTCACCCGCGAGTCCCAGCCGCGAGTCTCTGTTTTCTTGCACACTCTTGAGCAATCTTCACTCTATCTCACTCACTACCCTTACAACAAACCCACCTAAATACAGGGTTACTAAATGCTGAATTACAAGCAAATTTGACTCGGAATAAAGCCAATTAGATGGTTGAATAAATTCAACCTTACAATCTCCCCCTTTGGCTATTCCGTGACAAAATCCTAAAACAGACTCTAGACTTAACATGTGAGTTGGGAACAGTTGAACAAAACTCACTCACACCTAACTCTAGAAGCTGTGAAGCACTTGAATCATATGAACATAATACTCTTGAAACACAACAATACACCATGATCATTGTTAGCAGAAAATTATAAATGCATATGAAACAGGCAATATGTGATCAAGCAAAGATGGAGTTAAGAAACAAACCATGGCTTGATCAACCAAGTGAACACCACAAGGTAGTGATCATAGTGCTCATTCACACTTGGAATGAACACAAGGACATACAAGTTAACAAGCACAAGGCAAGACACTTGTATGCTCAACACTCAACCAATGCATAACACACAAGGCATATGCATCTAGGAACAATCCTACAAGGGCACAAGAGTGACAGTACATAAACTAAAATGCAGAACATTTAGATTAAAGTACTGAATACAACATAGCATAAAGGCTGCATTAAGCAAGGTACATACCATAAAGCCTACAAACTATGCATAAAACATTAACCCTAAAAGCTTACAAAAGCACATGGGTACAAACACAAAAACACATCATCAAAATATATTAAAGTTTAAACCAAGAGTATAGGTTAAGAGTTAGGAACAGCTATACACCAAAACACAGTGTATCAAACCCATAAAAACATTAAATAGTACCCAACAAACATAAACCTAAAACCATAAGATTAGAGGATAAGACTAAAAACAAAAGTATGACAAAAGTATGTGTGTACTCCCCCTATCAATATGCACACTTCCCTTTGAACTTTTCTCTTCCTTACTGAATGCTCTCCCCCTTTTTGTCACGAATAGCTAAAGGCTCTCGTCCAACTTTCGTTGAATATCATCTAGCTGATTCTCCATAGTCTCGAGATGCATTTGGACATAGTTGTTTGTGGAGTAGAGAAGTGCCACAAGCTCATTAACGCGTTTCTGAATATGCTCAAGTACACTGCCAACTCTATCAGTATGAGGAGCAGTCTGTGCTTGCGGAATACTAGCCGGTGAAGCTTCAGGAACAGCACGTGATGTAGATGTGGTATGTGCAGGTGTCTCTGAGTCAGGGGCAGATGGAGTAACCGGAGAGATGTGAGCACTCCTTGGTGATTTAGAGGAGTGACTTCTGCTAGCTTGAAGAGTGAACAAGGAAATGAGACGTTGACGAGTCAACATTTTTCCATCTGCAGGAGGAATAATGCCTTCACGAAGAATGAGCTTCATGATGAGATTGCAAAATGGAATAACTCCTCGAGCTGCAGATCGACACGCGGTCTTCCTCAAGGTGTAGTAGATGTGAGCACATATATCAATGGGGGCTCCTGTAATAAGGTCACAAAGAAATAGAGCTCTCCCAAGATTGATGAATGTAGTGTTGGACAGTGGGTAGAGATTGGTGAACATGATCAACTTCAGTGTGGTCAGCTCAGGTGCAAACTTTGCGGTGCTGATGGATGTTCCTGCACTGGATACTTCATGATCGTATCCTAGGATTTGTAAAATTTCTCCAACTTCTGGATTTCGTTCATCGTAAGGAGTTATATTCACATTCTGAGGTCTGGTGATGCCGAGAAGATCTGCGATGGAGTCTGGGGTAACACTAAACTCTGTTCCTCTGACCCAGAAAATGAGTTCAGGTCTAAGATCAGTTGCATTGGAGAAGCATTCTTTGACCAGCTCATCCATTGGATCATCAAAGTTCCCGAACAAGTTTGCCCAATCTCGTTTCTCAAAGATTCAAGGGATGAAAGTGGTCCCTAAGGTGTTGAACTCTACCACCCGTTCCACTATAGTGGTTGACTTGTCAAACACGTTTGAGTAGACGTGTGAGTTAAGCGGAAGTCTGAACCTATCCTCATTGGGATCTTGAGATGCCTGAGATGATAGTCGAGTCCTTTTAGCAACTGGTGTTGCTGGTTCGTCAGCAACAATGTCTTTACCCCTGGAAGATCGACGAGACATCTGCAAGAGAACAGGCCCACAGCAAAGAACCAAACAACAATACCACACAAGATAATTGTCAACAAGATTCAGTGTAAACAAAATTTCAATATATAAACACAAACTGAAGATAGTGCAGACCCAACCAAACTTCCAACAATACAAAGAAGCACAAAATAACAGGTGCAGCAAAATGGTGATAGTGCACCAAGACATAGATAGACAACACAACTGACAAAACTGTCAATGAGACAGGTTATCATGACCATGATATGCAAACAGATACAGCATTCGAACATTTAGAGCAGATAACATAAATCACTCCACCAGAGATATGAACAAGGGGAAAAATTTCAACATGAAGAAACCAATCATCCACACTAGAGCACATGGTTGAGAGACATACATTATGTTATCATAAAAACTCAGTAACCAATACCGAACACCAACATCAATACTTAAGCAAGTGAAATGAGTAAGTCAAATAGACACCAAACCCATTTAAGAAAAGATTTTCAGACTCAATAATAGGCAAATATCAGAACAATGAAAAACACATTGTGACCGCTCAGCATGAAAACAGGAGAGAACAATATCAAACAAGACACGTCATACCCATTACACAAAATATGCAGGAAAAAGGAAAATGAGATTGAGAAAGCAAAACCCATACCTTTTCTTGATGATTTGGATAAGAAATGAAGCACCAATGAGGTTTGAAAATGGATTCACGAAGTGTTTGGAAGGAAGATAGTTTAGAGAGAAGATGAACAGTCACAAAAGTTCGAGGGAAAACTGAAAAGAGGTTTAAAAACTGCTCCTGTTTCTGCCAAACACGCGATTTTCGCGACTTGATTAAGTCACCACGCAGTTGCCAGCTCAAGCTGCCAAAGCACTCAAGAACAAAAATTTGAAAATTTTTCTAAGTGTTTTTCGCGACTGGAAAGTCTACCCGCGAGTGAGTCGCGAGCTGAGCCGCGAAAATCTCTGAGTGAATCTCGCGACTGGACCTTCCACTCGCGAACAAGTCGCCAAAAATGACCAGCGAAGACGCGACTAAGGCACGCGACTTGACATACCCGCGACTGAGCCGCCAAAACAGGGCAAAACAGGATTTTGAAATTTTCAGATTTTTTAAACAAAATACTTTCCAAAAACACCTAAAACACTCAAAAATATTTTTGTGCTTGAATTAACAAAGATTGAGCATGTGAAAACACATTTCATCAAGTACAATCACACAAATGAATATGGCATTTATTGAACATAAACTTGTGTGTTGTGTGTGGATATCAACAATGAGATAGTCCTTCGTCTAATGTGAAGCTTCAATGATCGATTCAACCAAGGCATACACAATTAGCACTAGATCATGTGACTTATCTCAATTATAGAAATATGTATATATGACCTCCCACAAAACTTGATAACATGACTTGGAGCTTTACATTTTACTCCACTTTTAATCATAACATTTGATTTTTTTTTTTTTTTTTGATCTTTTGAGGCAATCACCTCTCATTGTGAGAGTGATATTTGACATTTCACTTTAATGAACAAGCCTTTGGCTTTTTGAATAAACATTCACTTTAATATAAGGTCGCTTACCCTTTTTCCTAGTCGAATACTAGAATGTGCGACAGGCTTTTGCAACTCAATATCTCTTTTCATTTGGAGATTTACATTTGGTGAGCTCTTTTTAGCAAAACAAAAATAAAGAGTGGGAAGATATATAGACACAAGTCTATGCTTGTCTCAAGATCAACATAACCATTCACTAATCATTCATGACAAGTTTGAAGATCTATTTACAACAATCACATAGATTTCAAGATTTTTCCCACAGTGATATAAGTGCATGAAAACAAGCAATGCTCGAAAATACACAAAGCCATTAGCACAAAGGTATAAGACAAAACAAGTTTTGAGACAAAACTCAACAAAGTCAATCAAGCTTTTTGATTTTCTAATTTTTTATGTGATTTTTGGATTTTTGACACAAGAAACAAAAAGATTGATAAAACAAAATTAAAAATATTAACAAGTAGACAAGCAAACAACCAACATCAAAAACATCAAGCAAACCAAACAAACATTGTCACAAAGCATAGGAAGTATTAATGCATGGACATGTTGTAATGCTTATGCATGAGTACCCTTTTTCACCCACACGTCACTTGCGTTTGGGGTGATTTCCTTATAGGATTGGGTACGGGAGTTACTGCTTTTAAACCTTCGTGAGAAGCTTTCCAAGCAGTTGGTGAATGCACCAATTATCTTCATCACGTTCATCATTCCGAGATCTCCATTTTGATCTCTAGATTGATCACCTGCCCAAATTCTCCTATCATTTCTGGGTCCTCCTGACCTTTGAGGAGTTGCACTGTTCTTTGCTCTCAGCTTTTGGCAATTTGGTCGAGTATGCCCTTGAAGTCCGCAATAATGGCACACATAAGTTCCTCTAGGACCTCTTTGTGGTCGTGGACGTGACTTGGCACGAGATTCAGACCTGCCCACAGACTGATTACGGGGATTCAGCATCCGTTGGTTCACCACATTCTTCTTCTCCTCCACCTCGAGCTTCTCACCAGTAAGGTCAGCTACAACTGGATCTTTGGCCTTTACAAACTTCACTTCTTTAGTGACATTTCCAGATGAACTACTTCCTCTGGTATATCCCAATCCGGATTTGTCTGAAAAGCTCTTTTGGGATGATATAACATCATCTAGCTTCTTGGTGGTGACCCTCTCTATTTTAGCATTCGCTTGCACAACCTCATTCTCAAGAAATCTCACTTTTGTGTAAGTTTCGGACAATTCACTATTCAGTGTTTCTATCTCACATTTGGCCTCCCTATATCGAATTAGGAGACTTTTGTAGTCCTCCTCAGCCTTCTTCATTTTTCTCACAGCAGCCTTGGCCACCCTTGTGTACTCACCCGACTTCTCCAAGAGTGAGTTATAATTCTCTTGAAGATTTGCTGTGCTTTCATCTTCTTCAGCATCTGATTCTTCAACAATTCCTAGTGATTCATCATCACTATGTTCTCCAAGGTCTCGTACAAGCAGATTCAACTCATCCGAAGACTCAACATGAGCAATAGTCATAAAAGCCGAATAGTTCCCCTCTCCATCACAGCTCTCTTCAGATTCTGAGTCAGACAAATCCGAGTCACTCAAGGTCGTGGCATACACTTTACCTTTCGATTTCAAATAATTCGGACATTCCTTCTTAAAGTGTCCATGTCCGTTACGAAACAAGTGACACCTTGTGTGGGTTGGGATTCTTTTCCATCTTTCCTTTTGAATTCCCTTTTCTCCCTTCCAGAACTTTGGAATTTTCTTTTATCATCAAATTTGCCATTATTTTTGAATTTCAAGAACTTTTTGAAATTTTTGACAAGGTAAGCAACATCTTTGTCAACCACATCTTCTCCCGATGAGTCTTGATCTTCCACCTTCTCATTAATGGTCTTTAGAGCAAGAGATTTACTCTTCCGTTGATTGGGCAGCGACATCTCATAAGTCTGCAGAGAACCAACCAGCTCCTGTACTTTGATGTCATCAAGGTCCTTGCTCTCTTCAATTGCTGTCACTTTAGCACGAAAACTTTCCGGCAATGATCGAAGGATCTTCCTTACAATCTTTGAGTCTTCCGTTTTCTCCCCCAAGTTGAACTTATTGACCACCACCTCATTTAGCTTCCCATATAAAGAGTCAAAAGACTCATCCTCACTCATTTTGAGCTCCTCAAACCGAGTGGTCAGCATTTGCAACTTGGTGTCTTTCACTTTCTTCGTGCCTTCATAGGTGGTTTCCAAAATCTCCTATGCTTCTTTGGCAACGGTAATATGAGAAATCCTGTGAAATTCATCTGGAGACACACCACAGAAAATAGCATTGAGTGCTTTACTGTTAACATTAGATGCAGCAAGTGCTGCCTTATCCCATGTGGATTTGGCTGCCTCAGGTTTGGTCCAACCAATCTCAACAGCATCCCAAACGGATTCATCAATAGAACATAGAAAAGCTCTCATGCGAACCTTCCAAAAAGCATAATTACTACCATCAAAATATGGAGGTCCATTTAGGGATTGAGACCTATCCATCTCAAAAGGGAGTCAAGGATCACACAATGGTAATGAAACCAATAGCAGTGTATCCGCTCTGATACCAATTGAAAGTTCAAAAACGTGTACAAAACACCTTTGAACGTTTAGACCCCCAAATTACAACTTAACCAATACAAGTAATATGTCAAACAACTAGTGTGCGGAAACTTAACACATGCTATAATACGAAATTGGTTAAAGACTATCTAAGCCATAACAAAATAAAACCACAGTAGATAATAAAAAGGCAAAGATAGAGAGGAAGGAAGATGCAAACACAAAGACAACACGCGATGTGTTATCGAAGAGGAAACCGAAGTCCTCGGCGAAAAACCTCTCCGCCGCCCTCCAAGCGGTAAACAATCCACTAGAAAATACAGTTGGGATACAAGGACAGCAATAGACCCTCCAAGCCTAATCTACCCAGTGCACCTAAGCCCTCCAAGCTTCTTGCTCCAACGAGGTTGCGCCGAACCTTTTTCTTTTCTAGCTTCCCGGATTCCGCTACTAGACCGTAGCATCAACCAATGAAGATTGGTTCCTTCCTAACTGCTTCCCAGAAATCCAAACAACTGTCTCACAGTGATGATGATGGTGAGAACCAGGTTTGGTATAATGCCTCTCAAGGATTTGACAATGGAGAGGAAGAGAGTAGAGGAATTT
Source organism: Quercus robur (assembly GCF_932294415.1). Taxonomy (NCBI): domain Eukaryota; kingdom Viridiplantae; phylum Streptophyta; class Magnoliopsida; order Fagales; family Fagaceae; genus Quercus; species Quercus robur. Next base: position 50,209,340 of record NC_065538.1, read on the forward strand.
GAAGAGACTCTAAGGTATAGATTGTGGGTGAAACAATCTTGTTTTTCTTTAGGGTTTCTCTCTCAAAATTCTCTCTGGAAGCTCTCCTTTAATCGTGGGTAAAAGGGGTATTTATACTGGAGTGGGAGAGGAATGTGAAACGTCAGGTTTTACAAAACATGAGTGGCTCGCGGCTTGACTAAGTCGCGAGATCCAGTCGCGAGTTAACCGTATGGCCAGTTGTTCTGTTTTGTCCTGTAGTGCTCCAGCTAGCATGATTGTTCATCTTCCAGCATGCTTGGCACGTGTGCTGCTTCTAGCAGCTTGCAGCCGCGAGTCACCCGCGACTCCCAGCTGCGAGTCTCTGTTTTCTTGCACACTCTTGAGCAATCTTCACTCTATCTCACTCACTACCCTTACAACAAACCCACCTAAATACAGGGTTACTAAATGCTGAATTACAAGCAAATTTGTCACGGAATAAAACCAATTAGATGGTTGAATAAATTCAACCTTACATCTTTATAGCCAAAGAAATGCCAATTCATGTCTTAAATTTTGGGAAGACTTCTTTTTAAACCTTGCCTACAATTGGAGTTGTTGTAATTGCTTGAATAAGTTCAATTCAGTTCTAATTTACATTTCTATTTTTGCTATCAATGCTAATGTACATATATTGTGGGGTCATGTTAGGAATTGTGATATAATTAAATTCTTGGAATGCAAATCTTTGGGGGTTCAGAAATCAGTCCATTGCTGCCACACCGACAACATTGTGGAACAACGCGCACATGATGTATGTGTTCAATAGGAATGGGCCGGGTGTGTTTGCGATAAGGATCGGGGTTGTTCTTCACCTGGGGCTCGGGTTTGACCTGTATAAATGAGAGACATGTCATACTCTTTTTGAAAACGAAAAAGGAAAGTTTATGGAAAAAACAAACACGTGTTGCAAAAAATTAATTCTCTACCCTAAGTTTCACATGTCATTCTTAAACTTCATTCTTTCTCATATGATAGATAAAAAATTATAAGGGCATGTTGAGAAAAATTAATCTGGAGTTGATTATATGTTTATACGTATTTTTAAGCACAAATACAACAATAAAATGAAAAACATAACTATAATAAGTACACACCTCAATTCAATTCTACTTTCATTTTTTCAAAAATAATAAATTTATTAATTATAAGTATCATATTGAGTAACAAAGTATAGAACATAATATATATATATATATATTTTAAATTACAAATTTCTATTCAGCTATCTTATTTACTCTGTCTAGAGAAATTATAAAGGCCATATTAACCAATGTCCCATGGGTTAACCCAACAGAAAAAGAAAAGAAAGTGTAGGCCTATTTAGTAACCCCAAATGGTTGTTGGGGAGAGATTTGGGATCAACACTGGAAAGTTTGTTAAGGCAATGGCCTACATAGTGTTCTTTGAGGCAATGATAATGTAGTCAAATGGAATACTTATTATTTGCCTTTTTATTAGCCTTCTGACTTTTGAAATTTTATTACGAGCTTAAGAGAGCCCATATGATTGAAGATAAAGTTGATATCACCATTTGTCTTGAGTGATCTTGTTGGTTGGTCATCAAAATGGTCATGACTCCTGAATAAAAATAAATAATAATAAATTAGTAAATAAAAGATGTAGTCTAGTTTTGTATTCACAAACATATGTTATTTTTTCAAATATAAATAAGAAACTATATAAATAATTCAATCACTATTTGAATTGATTAGATTTTTAAAAGTCAAATATATAGAACAAATATGTAAGAGACACATAAGTTTCAAAATTTTCAAGTTCTAAGTAATTATTAATATAAAATTATTTGACTATTTTCCCCTATATTTTTTAAATTAAATAATTACTAAGAATCTCTTAAATTTCTATTAGGTTATTAGAATTTAATAATGTCATGGTTGAATCTAATTACTTTGATTTTTGTTTTATAATTATTGCTACTAAAAAAGGTATTAAATATATTTGTCTAAATTTATATTGTAAGGACACGATTCTCAAGCGGCCCAACAACGATGATGGGCTCGCCTACAGAAAATCCCTTACAATAACATTTGTAGAAAGTGGGCTTGAAAGGCTAGAGTTGGGTTACGGGGCGTTAGTACAGGCCGGACTTTAGATGAGTCAAGACAGGAAAAGACTGTAGTCTGGATATTCAGGCCTTACACCTTCGTAACTTGAGGGATTTGGCTCCTCGGATCATGTCCGAGGAGCGCTAAAGTTTTCTCCGGTTACCCGACGGTGGGTTTTTCATGGTGGAGCGCATATGCTATCCGGGCATTCTTATTCCTGGAGTTTTTTCCCGGAAGTGAAAATGGGGTCCCCTCCTTATTAGTTTACCTTTCCTTTTATACTAGCCTACGTTTGTTGTCCCTCGTCCACGTGTAGGGTCGATCTTTCCGGGACAGATATCTGTCCCATCAATCTAATCCCGAAATTGTTGGAGATGATCAATAAAGCCTAAAAATCCGGCTCTGTTGTGTGCAGTGTCATATCAGTGAAGGGTATTAAGGACAATTGCCCCAAGATATTTTCTGATCTCTCAAGTTAGCTTGTAGGCCACTCTCATCCATGAGACTTCGGGCCTGCCGAGGACTAAGCTGTCCTCGGCTGTATCTTCGGGCCACTTTGGGCTTCCTATTTTTGAGCTTGGGCCCTGGCCTCCTTCAGTGTGGGCCTGTAGACTCCCCATAAGCGAGCGGGCCGGGCCCATAAACTATTGGGCCCCACATATATTATAACTAGTTTTCTTTCATATATCATCAAAAAAAATTTAAAATGTTATAGGTATATAATATTTAGAATTATTTTTCTGGAAAAAAACTTTTAAATAAAATAACAATAACATAAACTTAACAACAAAATAATTTTATTTAAGGTAAATACTATTTCCATACTAAATTTTGATTCTTAAACTCCCATGCTTCTCATATGAAAGGAAAAGCTACAAGGAGTAGAGTTGAGTAAAATTAATTTGGAGTTGAACATATGTTATTTTTAGACATAAACGCAACAGTTAAATTACAAATATAACTATAATTACCACAATGCACAATTGCAAGATGGTTTGTGGGAAGGGATGACCTTCATTCAACGCAACCATGATACTTCCATTTGGGGAGTCCACCCGACTGTCAGAACCAACCCACCAGCAATCGATTCAAGAGCTCCGGTAGTCGGAGGCAAGTTCCAAACCTTAAGAACTGACTTCGGAGGGTTCGTCGGCAAGTTCTCTCCTCTAAAACTCGCCTCTCTCGACCCAACCGTAAAACTTACCTTAATCCGATGATTTTAAGCATTTTCCAAAAGGGACAATGCTTAGTGGTGTACTCTTGAATTCATGGCTAAGATCAACCTACACTAGTAGTTTCAAAGAAAGGCACTTACATGATAATCGTGATGAAATTCATTGGATTTATGGTAAGATGTTGATGAAATGATCATATTGAAAAATATATATAAATTAAAGGAAGGGAGTGAAAAAGTTAATATTATTATAATGATACAAATCAAAATTAAAGAGTGTAATTTATATAATTTAACAAAGTAAATATTAAAAGTAAAACCCTCCAAAAAAATTAATAATGGAAGGTTGAAACCCACCCTGGCAAATATATAAATGACTCAAAGTTCATTGTCCCTGGTGAACTCGTCACTCGTCCTACGTGGTAACTCAGTTCATGTGGTACTAATGGAATAAGACATTGACACTTATGACTTGTCTATACTACTATTTAAAGGGCTTCTTCTATTTGAGATTCTCATTTTTTTTGTTCAAAAATGCCCCTATACTCCTATGTTTATGTAGAGACAAAACGAAAAGACAATTTGATAAAAATACAACTTTAACTCCCACTAAAACATTGCTTAAAATATAAAGTCATTCTCTTATTAATTTTCAAATTGCTTTATCCACTTATAAATTAAAATCTCAAAATAAAAATTATATAAAAATAAATAAAGACAAATTTTTTTAGCTATAAAATGGGACCACTAAATCCAAGGCTAGATTGATGTTTGGAATTTAGCGCCTCATTGCTTATTTTGGTGTATTTGGCGTGAAAGGAATGCTAGAAGCTTTGAGGGTTGTGAGCGTTCCTTGTTAGAGATTAAGTCTTCGTTCTTGCACACTCTATTTGAATGGAGTGTGGTCTTTTCTCATTTTTCTTGTTCTTCATTTCCTATTTTTCTTGACCGTTGTACTTTTGTTTCCTGATTTGTGCCCCCATAGTACATCCCCAATGTACTCGGTTTGGCACATTTCCTATTATTAATAATATTCTTACGTTACTTATAAAAAAAAAAAGCATTATTGGCAACCTGGTTTTGAAGACCCTTTTCCAAAAGGGACAATTTCGTGGGCTACTGCATGTTAATATTAGTATTTGTGACCCGCTCGCTCTGGCTCATTGCACTGACCAAGCTAACTGGACTGACTTCGTGTATTTTGTACTAACATTACAAAAAAATAAAAAAGTGAAGTTATAGAGATAGATTACATTGATAAATTGCAACTTAGCTGGAAGATTGTTGAGGCTTTTAGAGCTTTCAACTGTAACTGCAAATTTGCTATGATCTTTTGTTGCATTATGTACTTAAGATTAGAAGAATTTGAAATCTGACCGAATAAGTATACAGGGAATACAAATCAAAATATCTCATCATCATGGTAACAAGAATGACTATCTTTTAAACTAACTCTTGAGAAATAGTTTCTCCAAGGAGACCTTAACAAGTGTCGTTCATATGCTGACATAGTAGATAACTAGGTAGTACTATTACCAGTCCGATGTTACATTCTAAAGATCTATTACTCCCAACTAAGACTAACTAGATACTCAACGGGAGGTTGCAACATGTATGACACCTGCCAAGCTCCCTTGGGATCTCAAACACTCTTGATAATTGCGGAATTACAGTGCATTATGCAGAGTGAATTCAACTTCTAAGCAAACCAGCGAACAATCTTCCATTATACCATACGGGGTTGTGCTAAAAAAAGTGGGAATATCAAATCCCCAAAGTAAAGCAAAATGCAGCTTTAGTCTAGGATACGGAATAGACCTTTACTACTTTAGTTGTGTCACAAACAACAAGGTTTTCTGATTCTGTTGGAGTTGTACAGAGCCAATTGACCTGCCAAGGTGTAAGAGTATAAAATGAGAAGCTACATACAAAAAAAAAAAAAAAAAAAAAAAAAAAAAAAAAAAAAAAAAAATCACCGAAGATGCAAAGTCATGAAGAAACACAATAGGAACCAACTTTTTTGCTGAGACTGATGTTCAAATGTAGATCATTGTTGTCATTGGATTGCCTTGCATCATAATATTTGGACCAATCCCAGACCTTCACAGACTTATCATTCCCACCTGATATTATAAACTTTCCGATCTCTCCGAACAACGAAAATGCCCTGAACAGTTTATTCTAGTTAAAATAAAAGAATATTAGTTTAAATACATTGTGTATAAGCAAATTACTTACACACAAGACACTGCAGCAGTATGGCCACCCAATGAGTAATCCAAACATAGCCTCTTTCTTCCATTTTGATCAGAAGTCTCTATATCAGCAGTTGGACTACTGTCTTTTGATCTTGATTGAGATCCTCTCCGGGGTTTAGTGGAAGTTTTTGACCTCATAGCAGCAAGTTCTGATTCAATATTTATCACATCAACAACTCCATCACCCCTTGCAACAACACATATCTTGTCTACTTTGTCTAACATATCGACTTCTGGAACTGCTAGCATGTGAACAAAAGCAGGATTAAAAGACTGCCCTGTGTTACCATCACTGTTCATGTCAGGCAAACCTGCAGTGAAGACAAGGAGACAATATTGACTTAATCCAAAAAAAGAGAAAAAGAAATACAATATTGAGACACAATGTGGCTTTATGATATATTGAAGCACCCAAAGGATCATAGGACAGGTGTTAAAGTTTATCCATCTTTTGCAAATGACATTATATTTACTACTGACACCAAGATAACACAACATGTGATTTAAAAGAGGTCTGTATAGTTTAAAATATTATCAATTAATTGTGTGTATGCTCAGTGCTCACAGTCCAATGTCAAACCCAGGAGCCTTCTGGGACAAACTCTCCTTCATTCCCACCACAAATTTTCCTTCTTTTGATTTGGGCTCACACTGTTGAAACACACATCAATATCTGGTAGCTATGGCCTGGACAGCTTATAGTTAAAATAATTTTTAAGATGCTACAGACCAAAGGTCCAACAATTTAATGGATCATGAAGTTACAGCTAAAAATCAAATTAATAGATTGCAAGAACATTATATTCTCTGCACCACAAAAAATTGTTTGGTATCTGGAATACTATAAAAGGATAACAAATATAAAGTTGGGCACACTTTGCAACAGGTGCAACAAAACAAGCTAGTAGAAAAGTGATGTTCCAAAGCTAGCATGCTAAATAACAATTTCTGAAGCCCATTGAAGAGTGACACCAGATCTAATTTTGGTTAAACCACAAAGGAGTCATGGGAAGTGTGAAATGAGATAGTGGCAATATACACAGAACAGAACATATGAGATACATACCAAAATCCATAATTTTGTATGGTCGACCTTTAGAGAAGTCCCACATAATAAGCTTTGAATCAAGACCTCCAGTAATAACTGCCAAAGTTCCCAAAGCAGAAATAAGTACTCAAATAATGAAGATTATAGATTCAAATGCAACTCTTTTAGATTTAGGAACAAACTGCACAGGTACAACATTTATGTTACATGTGAATGGTTCAAAAATTATAACAAAAAGCCCTATATATACCCTGGCTAAAGATGTCTACAATAGCAACTAAGTTCATATGAACAGGTTTATTCCAAAAAAATATTCATATGAATAGTAGCAGCACACTGAAATTTGATAATGGGCATCTGAACTCCCATGAAAAGCTAACATATTTTTCTTTAAATCATTACCATTACCACCCAAGTTCACTCCAAATAGTGGCAATTAGCATACTCTCAGACAAGTGACTAGTTACTAGATGCAAGTTTCAAACACAGTGAATAATGAAATTCAATGCAAGGAAATCAATGATACAGTGGTTTCCATGTGTTGAGTTACAGCATGTTTGTACACATCAGAAGAAGGAAAGTAATGGTTAAGGCTGAATCGATCATTTGTTCCTTTTTTAAGGAAACTTAGGCTGTGTTTGGGGCTTTGGGTGCCCCTGAAGTTTGAGTGGCCATCCTTTGTTACAAGGAAATCATAGCTAAAAATAATGAACTACAGCAAAACCGGATGCCATTGATACAGTTGGCAGTCTGTATCACTCACTAGAAAATGAAACATTTGACAGTATTTTAAGCCAATTGCATGGTTGTAGTGGTACATTTTTCTTTCTTGCCTTCCATGACAAAGCTAGGACTTGGACACATAATGTTCCAGTCAAGGCATCATTATGCCTTCCCATGCACCCACACTTTACCTTCTACAACGAAACCATAATTCTACAAAGACACTGCTTTCCTCTGAACTACATCATTGTCCCTTATTTACTAAACTTTAGACTTGATGAATTTACAAACCGATCAACTGTTAAGGGGATCCCTTGAATTTGCTAATGCTTTATGTTGAATAAGCAAAGTAGCAAACTGCTAGTTGCATCCAATGTAGCCATGGCTCTTATATCATCATTGACACCCCAAGTACATGCTTGCACATATGCAAGAGAGATAGAGATCAATGAAATTTAAATACCTTCCCAAGGTCTCCAAGGAAGGAACTGCACACTGCTACAGATCTTTAAAATAGAGTTAAGGTGGAAGAAATACAATAAAAATATACAAAGAAAGAACAGAACAAATTAGGGAAGAAAAGTATTTTGAAAAACTGAGAAAAAAAGAAAAGAAAAGAAAGGAAAAGCAATGAGCAAGAAAATATGTTGACGAACCAACCCTTAAGTTACATAAATGGAACGTAAGACAGGTCAACCAAAAACAGAATCCTTGAAATTTACAAGGATACACTTGTATGGCCCGCTCCTGCTCTTAATGTTTTATAAAGGTGATGCTGATGAATGTCAATGATCTGCCATAGAGATCATAATTAGCAGTTGACTGCAGGAAAGCAGCATTACCAATCTTCTATTGTTGTTTTTAATGCTTCAAAATAACTTGATATGAAAAACCTTATTATTGGAGAGAGAGAGAGAGAGAGAGATGGAACACAATATACTGAAAACAGAAAATATAATCATGCATGCAAAGTTGCAAGAAAAAATTCTCAGATAGCAAGAGAAGATCTCATTTATGACAAGATATAATTACAATAGCAAATAATGTCTTCTTTCATATATCAAACCATATAGTTATCACATTGTGGGTCAAAACTCAAAATTCACATATCAAATGGTGTCATAAAATTTTCTGAATAAATTGAAAGAAACAGTATATACCAAAATTTGCATTCTTGAAAATGACATTAATAACATTAGAACTTTATTGATTTAGATCCAACTATTTAAGCCAGATTCATGGCTTCCATAGGAAACTCATGGGGTTATAAAACAATGCTGTGAGAAGCTCCTTCATTGCTGATGGATTTTAAACATTTACGAGAAACCCCTATGATAATGATATTACTTATTAAAGATGCCAGCATCATGAGCTGCAATTAGAAGCAAAATGTGACTTTATAATGCAGTGGATATATTACCACCACGAAGCATTATGAGTAGGCAAGTGTGTTTACAACTCAATAAATATATCTATTTTGATCAAGACAAACAATACAGTGTAGTGACAAAACCAAGATTGAACCACAAGGTTTATTTTTTTTTACATTGATACCAACAACTGAGAATTCATATAATCCTCATGATGCTAGGATATCCATGATCTCAATGATCCTTTGGTAATTAAATGTTAACTGATCTTTAAGCACTTTTGTAATACTATAGACATGTTGACATCCAAGCTCACTGAAAAAATGCAAAGAGACAATGAGCCACTTACTGACTTGCAAGGTGTTATGGCTGTCTAGGTCGATTATAATCTTGATAGCTGTCAAGTTTCAATGAGGCTTAAAAATATGCACTCTTACAAGCATGAGGATGCATGTGTGTATGCATGCAGACACAATTATAAGAATTTAGACAAGTAATTTGATAATTATTTAAGAGGAAATTAAAAAGTAACTTATTACACACAAAAATTACACTTTAACTGTGAATGAATAAAGAAAAGAAATTGATCCAAAAATTGTGAAACATAATAACATACCTGAAAATTTTACTAAAATATTCAGTCCCACTATTTTTTAAGTTTAACTTGCAATTTTAATGTGGGTGATCAGGGCAACATGACTCCTACTATTAGTTGGGGCAAGGCAAGACTTGTTTGGGGGCGATCAAATATATTTTTATAGGTTTTTTCTAGAAGGACAACGTTTTTTTTTTTTTTTTTTTTTTTTTTTTTTTTGTGTGTGTGTGTGTGGTGGGGGGGGCAGAGGGTAACTGTCTCCCCTGGACCACCCTACGCCCGCCCATGATCCAGTGAGTCAAAACATCATAAGTACCTTAACATCACCACCATCGTCTGCAGCAGCAAGAAAAGACGATTTAGAGTTGCATGAAATCTGCAAAAACAGAAACAATATTATTCTAAGAGATCTTAGTATTAATTGATTAATATATAATTAATATGTTTAAGCATTAAATACACCCAGAAGTAATTCTGGAGCATAATACTTAAATATAGAGCCAGAATAAATAAAAATAGAAAAAGACATAATATTGTAGCTGCACATACTGAAAGTGATATTCATATTAAATTATATGAATAGAAGAAAAATATGACGAAGAGTTGCAAGACATAATTGGGACAGTATTTTGATCCAGGAATTCATATCACAAAATTTTTTAATTAAAAAAATGGTTACAATTTACAATGAATATGTATAAAGCATTACATGATTTGAAAACATTAATTAAAAAAAAAAGGTACTACTATTCCATAAGAGTAGTAGAACTTCATTGCACTGTTTTAACATTAAAACAGAAGTAAAATACAGATACAAGGGTCAAAACGCAACATAAGGACAAAAATCTAATTCAAATCTTAAAAAGCATCAATAAAAATTCCTACCTGATTTATCTCCTCTTTATTGTAACTATAACTCTGTAGTGGCTTCCAGGAGGTGGCCTCCAAAAGACAAAAAAGAAAAAACAGCTTGTTGGTAACAATGACAAAATCAACTGTAAACTCAGTAACTAAGAGTACATAATCATAAAAAAATTTGACAAACTAGGCTATATATAAAGTTCTAAATTTTACACTAAACCTCATACTGATGCACAAGCATAATATTAGTTAAAACCCAAAAAAAAAAAAAAAAATGTTAAATATGAGAAAGGATTACCATATGCACATCAAAACACTGGACTTCCATTCCTGAAGAGGCATAAATTATATCTTCATTCCCTGAGTCAAGCAACAATCACAAATGTGAACTTCGATCATAAACCTGACTGTAAACTCAATTAGATACCAAACATATCACCAATATACACAGTATTAAAGAAATCAATTATAAATTGAACTCAAGAAATTAATACCCAATAAATCAAAAACTTAAAATATATATATATATATATATATATATATATATATATTACCTGACTTGAAACATAAAGAAGAAATGGGTTCCTTCCCAATTTCCATTACAAGCTGTACATCTTTGCATCGCATATCAAACCAGCAAATACAACCATCCTGTTTCATTATTACAAATGAAAACATAACTTAATCAAAAGTTATATTTTTTTTCCTTTTTTTTGGAGAGAGAGAGAGAGAGAGAGTGTGTGTGTGTGTTTTACCTCGGCAGAAGTGGCGACGAAGCCAGGGCGGTTACGTGAGGCGATGCAACAGGTGGCAGTGGCCTTGTGACCCCTAAGCTTTCTGGGGTTTGTCTCCGTCGTCGTCATCTCAATTCTGTCTCTGTTACTCTCTGGGTTTCTCTCTTCATAAAGTTACACTGCCTCTGCCTGATGCTGGTGGGTTCGGTTCGGGTTACCCATTTGCAAATGACCCAGAATTTTTTTTTTGGGTGGGTATAAACGACTGTAGCAACTAGCAAATGATGTTAGCTGTCAACAAATGACATGTACTCAAGCCACCTATTGGTGTTAGTGTGTCACCCGAAATTTATTGGGTAGTTTAAGAGCATTGGCATGGAATTTTATTTCCAAATAACAGTAAATATTAAAAAATTTAGTTAGTTGTCACGTTTCAAAATAATATTAGAAACTAGCATCTCGAGTGTCTAAAACTCGAATTCCAAGATAAAAATCAAGTTTTTAAGTTTCGATTTGTAAGTGGTGGGAGTTGATGCGGAAGAAAATCCACATGTTTTTCACGTGGAACTCGAGTTTTAAAGACTCAAGTTTCACTTCTTCTTCCTCACAATACCCAGCGTTCTTCTTCTTCCTTGCGTTCATACCCAGCATTCTTCTTCACGTTCATACCCAGCTATTGCGTTCTTCTTCGCGTTCATACCCAGCGTTCTTCTTCGCGTCCAATTGTTGGGTTTCTTCCTTGCGTTTTTTTTTTTTTTTTTTTTTTTTTTTTTTTTTTTTTTTTTTTTTTTTTTTTTTTTTTTCGATGGCAGATCTGAACGCTGGGTTTCTTCCTTGCATTTTTTTTCCCTTCTTCTTCTTCGTTCTTTGACGGCAGATCTGAACGCTAGGTTTCTTCCTTGCGATTTTCAAGTACAAAATCGAGTTGGTTTTGCTTTTTGGAAGTCGAGTCTCTAATACTCGAGATCTATGTGGCATTCTATTGCCAACACACTAAGTAAGAATCAAGTCTTTAACTCTCGAGTTTTAGATTGAAATCGAGTCTATAAAACTCGAGATGCTACTTTGCAACATTCTTTTATACTCATCTTAACTTACGATATACTTGCTCCTCACTATACTAGTCTGCACATTCCCTCCATTAGCATGAATAGGCACGTATGGGTAGACATGGCAAAATGGGCTGGTCGGGTTAATTGGGTTACGAGTTAAATGGGTCGTTTTAAACGGGTTAAAAATGATTTCGGATCAATTGGGTTGTAGGTCGAGTTAACTCGTATTTTTCACATAAATTTTTTTTTTATAAAGAAAACAACATGTATTTGCCATTTGGAAAGTCATGTAACAAATTACTTGATGTAAAAGGCATTACTTTGAATTCACCACTTATATAAAAAATGAACTACACTTATTATTACTTATTCAATAATTTTAAAATTATACAAATCCTAATATTGCTATCTAAAACAAAATAATACAAAGATAAGTAAAATAAATACACACGTTTTATTTCTACACAATATCAACATCCCAAAATATAAAACAAAATTACAAATGACTTATTGGATAATTCATTTGACAAAGAATAAAAAAATATAAGAAATTTACGATCTTGAAAATTAATTTTATAATCTATTGTCAATTATGGTTGACACTCTATTTCAATTTGAGATATACATTAAAGTTTGATTGTTTACTTATTTATACATAATCTCTTTTATGAATAGCATATCATTGTTAAGCAACATATACTCTAGGAAATATCATAATTTACTTTAAAAAACCGTTTATTTTGGATATAAATTGTTAAAAAATAGGTCTAAGCATTCATAATTTATGTTAATTTGATACTTTGGCTTCACTATTTTCAAACTACTGAATGTTTGTCACACATGTCTACAATTTTAAATTTATGTTTTTAACTGTACTGTAACCAGATTATCTTGGCATGTATTTTGCTATTTGATATCTAAAAATCTTTACTCATTATAGAATGCTCAATCATTCATTTTTCAATTAATTTGCATGCAGTTATGTAAATATCTCAATTGTTCCTTAAAGCTCACAACAAACAATTAAACCAATATTGTCTTAATTTCATTATTTTCTTTTACCCAAAAAACAAAAAATTTAAAAATGGTTCGGGTCGAGTTAGATTGACTCGCAAAAAACACGGGTCAGGTCACGGGTCAACCTGTTTTTGTTTTGGGTCAAAAAAATTAGGTTCAGGTCAGGTATTTTTCGGGTCAGGTCAAGTCAGAAAATTCTGACAATTTTTGCCATATCTACGTATGTGACCCACAATGGGGCTCATCCCTTGTATGAGAGGAGGGAGAAATGTTTCTAGTCTACACAATAATTGCTCTAATATCATTCAGGACTTTTATTTCTAAGCTCAGATATAGTTAAGACAGCTGAAATTTTAAGATTAAGAGGTCCAAATTGATAAAGATTATTAAGAAATTGGGAACCTACTTTTTTTTTTCATCCTAATCTACCACCTGATTACACTTTCTTTTTCTTTTGCTGAATAAGTGTATTTTTTTTTAATCAAACCACATAGGGGGAAAACAAAAAGGGGAGAGCTTGGGTCCATCTCGGTCCAATACCTGATAAATCAGGGGGAGGAGATGAGAGATGGGAACTAGCCTAGTCCAGTCATAAAAATAGGCCAATTCAGCTAATAAATGAGCATGAACATTATCACCTCTATACATAAAAGAAAAGGAAAAATTACAAAGGTACTACATAGACTCAAAATATCCTTTGTAATTGCTTTAATGCTCTAGTGGGTTGTCACTTCAAAATTGGATAGAGGCTCGAGAACATTCAAAGTATAACCTTCAATTATTATGTTGTTGTATCCTTCAAAAGTTGTTATTCTAACAACCTATAGAGTAGCCTTAGCTTCTCCACCAAAGTTTAATGAAACACATATAATCCTTATCCCTAAAGTTAAGAGCCCCAAGAAAAATTCCTAAATATCGACCTATCAGCCTTTCTAATGTCATATCTAGAATTGCCTCGAAAGTCCTAGCTAATAGACTGAAAGTAGTCTTGCCAACCATCATTGGTGAAAACCAGAGTGCATTCATGTCTAATAGGCTTATAACTGATAATATCCTTGTAACCTTTGAAGTCATGAACCATATTAGTCAGAAAAGGGGTGGTCTGAGGGGGGAGATGGCTTTAAAGCTTGATATGAGTAAAACTTATGATAGAGTTGAGTGGACTGGCCTAGAACAATTAATAATAAAAATGGGTTTCACTCTAAGTGGATTAATATTATTATGCAATGCCTATCATTAGTTACTTACTCTATTCGTATTAATGGGGTCCCTTAAGGGCATATAACTTCGACTAGGGGATTATGCCAGGGGGATCCTCTCTCTCCCTACTTGTTTCTGTTGTGTGCAGAGGGGCTATCAGCATTGATAAAAAAATGCCATAGTGGAGAACCGGATACATGGTATTGCAATCTACTAAAGGGGACCACACTTATCTCATCTATTCTTTGCAGATGACAGCCTATTGTTCTGCCAAGCTATCATAGAGGAATGTGAAGAATTATTGAGACTCCTCCAAATTTATGAAATGTCAACGGGTCAGCAACTCAATTGAGATAAGACCTTACTATTCTGCAGTAGGAATACATAGGCAAATATTCAAGAGAGAATCAAGCAACTCTTTGGTGCAGAAATTATAAAGCAACACGAGAAGTATCTAGGTCTACCATCCCTAGTAGGGAGATATAAAAGAAATACTTTTCAACAGCTAAAAGAGAGACTGACCAACAAACTATCTGGGTGGAAGGAGAAGCTCTTATCCAACGCAAGTAAGGAGACACTTATCAAAACCATAGCATAGGCCATTCCAGATCATACTATGAGTTACTTCTTACTACCTAATAGCTTGTGTGACGAGATGACAAGTATGGTGCAGAATTTCTAATGGGGATAGAAAGGGTCTAAAAGGAAGATGGCATGGATGAAATGGGACAAACTGAGTGAGCCAAAAATGATGGGGGGACTGGGATTTAGAGACCTAAGGGCTTTTAACCTTGCTCTATTGGCCAAACAAGGATGAAGGCTACAACAAGGGAAAAACTCTCTATTTTATAGAGTATATAAGAATAAATATTTTCCCAAGGAAGACTTCATCCATGCTAAAAAAGGCCACCATTAATCCTTTGCTTGGAGAAGTATTTGGGCATTGCTATCACTAATCAGAAATGGGATTAGATAGCAGGTAGGAAATGGCCATAATATTCAAATTTGGAGGGACAAGTGGACTACTAGCCTAACCACATACCAGATTGTTTTACCACCAAAGATCCTCCCAAATGATGCAAAGGTATGTGCAATCATTGATGTAGATAATGGAGAATGGAAAGCTCATTTCGTTCAGAATATTTTCCTAGAACATGAAGTAGACTCCATTTTGAGCATCCCCTTAAGCACAACACTATTAGAGGATAAATTGGTATGGACAACAGTTGCTAATGGGAAGTTTAGTGTGAAGAGTGCATATCACTTGGCTAGAAAAGGAAACAAAGATGGAGGAGAAAGCTCAAACTCGTCAAGGATGAGAAGATTTTGGAAGACAATTTGGAAGGCACGGGTCCCAAATAGGTCAGAAATTTTGGTTGGAGAGCATGTCAAAATATTATTCCAACAAAAATGAACCTATATTATAAACAAGTACTTGAAGACCCAATTTGTGAAGAATGTGCTGCTAGAACCTAGTCTGTCATACATGTTCTATGTGAATGCAAAAAGGCAAGGGAGGTGTGGAGCTTTAGTAAGTTGTGCCATATGGTTGAGGGGCAAAGAGAGTTTACAAATATTCTCTAGAACATTGTCATGAATCCCATTACTAATTCTGGCTTGCTTGAGGTCATACTAACAATTGCTTGGTATATATGGAAAAATAAGAATGAGGTGAGGCATGAGGAAACAAACACATGCAGAGATATACATGAAAGCCATTACTCTTCTAGAGGAGTATAAGATAGCCCAGCACATCCCAACAGCTCGAGAGGAAGGGCCTTCAGTAAGAGCTAGGTGGGATCCACCCCTACGTGGGTGGTATTAGGTGAACACAAATGAGGCAACTTTTGGGAAATAAGGGTGGTCTGATATAGACATAATAGTAAGGGATGATCATGGACTAGTGGTGGCAGCAATGAGTAAAAGGCTACAATACCCTTTAGGTCCACTAGAGATCGAAGCAAAGGTTGTCAAAGCTGTTGTGATCTTTGCTAAGGATATTGGCATTTAGGAGGCAATGTTTGAAAGTGACTCGATGGTGGTCTACTCAGCTCTACAAGGACTGACAGAACCACCTTCAAGTATTGAGAATGTGGCTATAGGGAAACTAAGGCAACTTCACTTCTTTCGCCAAGTATGGCTGAAAGCAGTTTGGCTATACCAGTAATAGCCATTGAAGTATCTTCAGATGTAAACCAAATCTCTTGATTTATAAAATCAACATTTTCTTATCCAAAAAGAAAGGACTTCTAGGATTCGACTAGTCTACCCATGCTGATAGTAGTCTTGTTCGTCTTGCTATTCCAAGCTTTCTTAACACAGTGAAGCATTGACCAAAATGACAATTGAATCCTAAACAACTATGTGTTTGTTTGAATTTAATTGAAGAATTGTATGCACTATATTTAAGGAATTGCATCAAAAAATTTTACCCAAAAAATATAACCAATAAAAGTTTTTTACATAAGAGAGATGAAAATATTTATTGAAAATTTCAAATAAAAATGAAGATCAAAAAATATTTAAATATAAAAAAACCAAAAATTTATCGCTTTAAGTCTCAAAATGTATCAAGTTAGACTTGATTATACAAAAAAAAGCATTATTGTATTCTTTTTGCATGCATATTGTGGGAAGGAGGGATCTAAACCAAAAAATAAAGCTCATAGGTCCAGTGTGAGGAAAGGCAAAGGCTCATTCAAGCACTAATCAAAGCCTGACATGTAGGCTGAGTTCGAGGAAGTTAGACTTGAAGACAATGCTAGTTTAGGCTAAATATACGAACAGAGGTCCGAGGATGGGATACAGCTGGACTCACTGTCCGAGGAGCCCGAAGAGCTATAGCACCTTGGGATGTCCCAATTGTCCACTAGCACCCAAAAGCAGAACACTATGGAAGCCATCAGAGATGTGCAAATAGAGAAGAGAGGAAATATTTGTAGAAGGTAACCATCACCTCCACATTTAATGCTCTACACCAACTAAGTTGACCGCATTTTTGAAGAAAAGACACCTGAATTGTGACTTCACAGCTCTCAACACTCTCTACCACCTCCAGAAGGGTCCTGATGGGACAAGCATCCAAGTTATTCTCCTAAGACGTACAGGTGGAGGGCTAAGATGCCATAGAAAAGACTATATAAGAAAATGGTCCCCTCTAGAAAAGGGGATGGGCATTTTTTCGAACTTAAGAGAAAAAGAACTAAGTATCACACTGTAGAGAGATTGACTTTGACTGTTTGTGAACAATCCATCCTCGAACGAGCCCGAGGAAGTGTTTATATTGAATTTGTGCTTCATCTATTCGTATTAAAAGCTTTAGACCTTTTCATTTCGAGTTTGGATCTTATTTAGCATCACAATTGACTCAGAAAGCCCATTCTCTTACAAATTTATTGTATTGGGCTTAAAGTACTGGGTACTACTATTTCTAGGTGGGCTTGGGCCATCTTTTGGGTCCATACACACACACACACACACGTATATATATACACACACATACACATATACACAAACGCTTGTTTGAAATATATATTTATAGTCAGCTTAAAACCAAGGGAGTCAATACCGTACCGGAGGTTGTACCGGTTTGGCCACCGGTACGATATATTTCGGATACTGGTCAATACCGGTGTGCCATTTCGGGTTTGCCATTAGTACAAAAATATTATAATATTAGAAAAGATTGTGGGTGGTAATGAGATATGAGATACAGGTGGTAATGGTAAACCCAAAAAATAAAAATTTAAAAAGGTTCCTATTCTGCCGTTGGAACTCACAAAAACTGAGGAAAAAAAAAAGAGTCAACCTGTCATCACGGCTTCCAAAGTTTATCAAGTTTTTCTATGTTCACATGTTATTGCTTGTATACTTCCCACTTCACATTTTCAGATCTCAAAACACACACTCTCTCTCTGTATTCAAGTTAAAGTTTTTAGTTTCAGCTTCTCTTTCTCTATCTATTACTCTAAGCTTTAAGCCCCATTTCACAACGTCAACGAATTGATGGTGCCAACATCCACCTCCAGTAAGCAATATCGTCCCAGTGTTAAGCCGAAAAAATCAATGGCGTAAAGGGCAAAGAGCTGGAGAAAGCCCATCCGGCATGAAGAGGAGAAAACCAGTAGATCATATGGCATTTTTGGGTCAAGTTCAGTACCTGCTGGTATCCATTAACCGGCCGGAATCCGATATTTACCCCGGTATGGCCGAAATGATCCCGGTATGACCGGTATTTAATCCGGAACGAAATCACTATGTTTCTGTACCGGCCGACCTATCGAAATGGAAAATACCGGCTGGTACGGTACGAAATCGTCTTCCTTGGCTTAAACTATGAAGTAGTTTAAGTGTAATAATGATTATAATAAATTTAATGCTAGTTTTAAAAAATTAATTGAGCCAAGTATGGATAACAAAAAATATAACTTATATTTACATTATAATTTCTAATTTAATCAAATATTTTTTTAATAATTAAATTGTATTTCTAATTTTAATTAATTTGTTTTTGGAATTAGTTTTGCATTAAATAATTTATCTTAATCTTGCTCCCTGAATCAAAATCTAGGTTCTGCAACTGCCTTAACATGTGTAAATTCATCTTTTATATAACAATTTTGTATCAACTATTTTGGTTGCCAATTAACATGCGGCAATATGAAAAGCTTTACCATTACCAAAATCCTGTCTATTCTTATTACACTAGCACTGTCTTGCTATGATACCATGACACAAAAAAGCCATCATAAAAAACCATTTTATTTGATAATACTATTTCTCTGACATTACAAAAGGGAAATCAGGACAAACTTTATTCAAACCATATAATGGTTCACCGTCCCTATTACATATATTTTTTAGAGTTCTAGTTTGACATGAATTCTTTTTCAAGATATTCAACTACACCCTTGTCTAGTTGGAAGGCCTTGATGAGAACATCAGGATTGATGGGAGGTTTAGATCCAAAGACCGCATTTGCTATAGTGATCAACCCAGGATTTTGGCTGTTAAGACTAGCAAAGGCAACAGCATTGGTCTTCCCTATGTTGAATTGGAAGTGAATGAGTCCAATTGGGAATACAAAGACGTCTCCCTTGTCTAGAACTTTGGTAAAAAGTTTGTTTGGGTTGGATGTGACAAATCCAACTAAGAGAGTGCCCTCCATGACTACCAAAAGTTCAGTGCCACGAGGGTGAATGTGAGGAGGATTTAAGCCGTATGCTTCAAAGTCAATGCGAGCCAAAGATATGCCTAGAGTATTGAGACCTGCTAATATATCGACATTTACAAGAGTGACATTTGATCCGACTTTGTTTGCTTTGTTTGCAGTGTCTGCAGGTTTACTAACTCCAGAGAAGAAAAAATCATTCGCTACGACCATTGTAGGATCCTTGCAAAATTTTCCGTTCACAAACACTACACAAAGAAAAGTTTGTTATTGTAACAATGGATAGTAACACTAACATGTCATTTAGGAGAAAAAAATAAATAATTAAAATCTAATGTAGATGTTGTAATGGTCGAGCATAATCTATATATATATATATATATCTTAATCTATATATATATATATATATATATATATATATATATATTAATAGGTAAAGTTTAGGGAAAATTTAATTAAATTCTACAATTAAAGTTTAATTTTGCGTCATGTGTCCTAAATTATTTATTTTTAGAAAGAATTTTATTTCTTAACTTTGGAGTCAAATGTGGGACTACATCATAAATATCCATCCAAGTGAGTTATTGCGTACAAAAACTAAAGAGTCTAGAATTAATGAACATACAAAAATTTTAATTTTTTTTAATAAAAAAATGGATAATTTACGTACATTTACTATCTAATAATATTCTTACAAGACTTTTTAAAGAGTTAAATATATATATATATATATATATATATATATGAAAGAATGACTATCAATAACATTTAAATTATATATGTAAGAATTATACTATACATCTTAATGTATATCTTTTAAATATATTAGTAATACATATGCATGAAGTTGCAAGTTAGTTTCATTAATGGGTAGAACCTATAATGATTTCAAAAGAACTTTATGATAATATTAATAATGAGAGTGTGTACATTACATACCAGCAGATTTGACATCGTTAATTGCGACACAGAAGTCTTGCAGAGGACTAGGGTCATAGGCAGAAGCAAAGGAGGATGCCAAGGCCAAAAGGGCCACAGTTGCAAGAAAAGAAACACCTTGCATTATATTTGAGGAGGTTATCTCTATCTTATGGTATTCCATCCTTGCTTCAGTGAGGGATGAGAAACATAGCAAATGGAAATGTCTATTTATAGTGATGAATCAGTGAAGCGGTCTATGTTTTTTCACAAACTTGGTAAATGTTCAACCCTTTGTCACATTTATTAATGTAATAGGTGAGCCAATTTTCTTTAAATACCACTTGTCGTACATATATGTATTTTAAAACCAATCAAATATGACCCTCTTGAATGGCATTGTGCAGTTTTAATATTGCTTTGGCCCAATCATGTACTATAAAAAAATAAACAGATAGAGCGTTGATTATTACATACCGGTAAGTGTCGGTAAGTGTGTATGTCACTTCAATTAAAATAGTGTTTTTAGAACATAATTTCAGTTAAATGGTAAAATCTTAATTTCACAATTTTGAAATTATAGCTAAAATGAAAACATGTATTTTTAAGGTTGTGTACAAATGTGTGCAATAAACATTAAAGTAAAATATAAGGTTGCTTTGGCCAACTCAAAAATTAACTTTATCTTGATAGTTTGAAAGTTGTTGTGTGATTGCGTGTGATAATTGAATGATGAGCAGAATCATAAAAGATAAAGCACACATAAATGTTTATATGGTTTGCCTTTACCGCCTGGGTTCACAATGAGAAAGCCCTTGATGGCCACAATATAGGTTTGGAAAATACATAACTAACCCTAGGCGAACCATAAACTAACCTAAGATCAATATTCTACAAATACATAGAATAACAATTGATTTGGGTCACTTGGGCCATAATATGTCTCAACATTTAAAATTAACAGCAGCCATAATTAAGCCTTGTAGGCTTGTAGCTTAATTGATTGACATTTGCTTTGTTTCTCATAAAATAAAAAATTGTTAGCACTTTGTGATGTTTTCTATATAAACATAAACATCCAAAGTTCAAATCTCTCATTCCAACTATAAATTTATAAATAATAATAATAATAATAATAATAATAATAATAATAATAATAAATAGATATGAAATGACTAAGCTTCTCCATATGTTGACACCGTCCTCATTAGTGAAATGTTCCACCACCGTGACCTCATATGTTGACTCTGTCCTCATTAGTGAAATGCTTCAACTTGCGATATGCAACGTACGTAACATTACTTGCGTAATTTCTCAAATGGTTTAATGTAACATATCTTATCGACATGATCTTAACTGATGGGCACTAAAGACTTCTTAATGGTTATATAGTTAGATTTAATGGTTTTTTTAAGGACCAAGTGACCAACAACTACCTGGTATCTGGTATATTCTTGCTGTTTCTTCCACTTGTGTTCTCTTTACGTTGACCCTATATATGTTATGATTTACTTGGTTTAGATTTGAGGATTCTTTACTGTTTACAGATAAAACCTCATTTCTCATATCTGGACACTTTTAAATTTAAATCCTCGTTTCTGTGGCTTAAAATTAAAAGATTTTTATTTTTTATTTTAGTCAAAACGCATGATCTTACCAAACAAGATATAGACGAGTTTGATATTCACATTAAAGAACTTCTTGATAATAAAAAAATTAATAGAAGAAACAAACAGTCCCCACACTAATCTTGCTTTTATGGTAAGAAACCATAGTGAAATTAAAAGAGGAAAAACTCGTGTGGTAATCAACTATAAGAGGCTTAATGAACAATTTGAGTTTGATGGACATTTAATTCCATGAAAAGATGTCTTTGTCAACCAAACCAAAGGATTAAAGATTTTTAGCATCTTTGATTGTGAGTCAGGATTTTGGCAAATACAGTTAACTGAGAAGTCTAGACCATTAACAACATTTAACACACTTACATTATCATCGGAATGTAATACCCTTTTGGACTTAATATGGCTCCCCAAGGTTTTCAAAGATTGATGGATAAATTCTTTAAAGACCTAAGAGATTTTTGTGTAGTCTATATAGATGATATTCTTGTGCTCTAAAACAATAGAAGATATAAAAAGCATCTTGTTTGTGAAAGATTTCAAAACTAAAATAAGATAGTTTCCTTAGAAAAATTGAAGATAAAAAAAAAATACAAATTTTATTTTAATAACTATGGAAGAAATTATATATAAAATCTCTCTAAAAAAGAAACATCTCTTTTTGAAGAACCTAAAAAGGAAAAAGAATTTGTCTGCATGAAAAAAGACTCAGAAATGATAAACAAATCAAAAGAGATATAAATGATTTATCAAAAGTTTATTTTCCAAAAAAAAAAAAAAAGATTTAAACTAATACTCAAATGCTTCAGAAAAAGTGGACGATGTAATAGAAAAGTATTTGTAAAAATATGAGGATCACTACAATATGACCCACAGAGGATTTCAAATCTTATTCCTAAAAGGCTTCAAAAAGAATAATTAATTTGTAAATATAATTCTGAAAATTTTAAATCAAACGAATGGAATTATATTATTATAATTTTTATTTAAAAAAAGAAAGAAAAACTCTTAGGAGTTAAACTACTAATAAAGAACAAGGCATATTTATGAGCTAATTAATGACAAGATCTTTCTTAAAAGAAAGAATTTCAAATTTGAGTTTAGATGGCATCTTTGAATTTTTTTTTTTTTTTTTGAAACCAATGCGAGTATTCATTCCTTCATTCATTCAGAGACATGGAATCCAAATACAAAGCTTGCAGGGCTGGAGGAGGCGACTTTTCCACCCATACCATATCCTCATCAACCTGACTAGCATAGCGGGCCAAGCAATGTGCAACAGAGTTGGCGCTCCGCTTAACACACTCTACAAACATGCTACTAAAACCTGAAGCTAACATCCAAATGTCATCATAAATGTGTCCTAGTTTAGACCTATTAGGACGTGGGGATACCATGGTTCTCATTACCGTAATATTATCACCCTCAACAACCAGGTCCTGGAACCCCAAGTCAAGAGCAAACTCAAGGGCCTTTCTACATGCTAGCACTTCAGCTTCTTCGCTGCTCGCCACGGACGGACCACAAGCAGACAATCCAGCCATCACCACTCCCAAGCTGTTCCGAATAATAACCCCAGCACCTGACGAGTTCGAGTTCGCAAATATTGCGGCATCGAAGGTAAGCTTGAAAGCCAACCCCATGGGTGGTCTCCACTTCTGGACAGAATCAGTACACACAGAGGCAGAAAGCTGAGTTTGTGAATCTTTCAACTCGTCCAAAACGTCTCTCGCTCGCTGAATAATTGTTGCTGGGTTTTGTATTTTTCCTCCATGCATAACCCGGTTCCGTTAATTCCAAATTGTCCAACAAAGCACCCAGAATAGCTCCTGCTCCTCCTCATTCAATTTTTGCGTCAAACCTTCAACCATCTACATAAACTCAGGTTGTCCGGTAATGCTTTTCTGCAACTTCCTTATACTCCCCGCCCAAATATCTTGCGCCACCCCGCACTGCCAGAGAACATGAGCCACTGATTCGATTTCCAAACCGCATATCTGACAGCGTCCATCCTCCACTACCTTACATCTAACCAAATTCTCTCGGGTAGGCAGAGCATTTTGACACGCTCTCCATCCAAAGACCTTGATTTTGTTTGGTAAGTGCAATTTCCACAGATGCCGCCAGACCAGCCCACCAGAATCTGCCCTTGAACTCTCCCCCTTGTTACTCCCCTGCCTTGAAAGTTCTCTAGCAACATGGTAGCCCGATCTCACAGAATACTCCCCATTCTTCGTGTGTAACCATATGAGCAGGTCAGAGGCATGTCTTCGACTTAGTGGTAAGCGAAGGATTGCCTCAGCGTCCTCCCTATGGAATTTGGCCTCAATTAATTCCCGATCCCACTTCTTGAACCTCCAATCTATAATCTCCGACACCCTCCACTCCCATTCCTCCTCCAATGGTGGATGGATCACCATATTAGTTGAATGATCGAATATCCACTTGTCCTTAGTGACCCGTATTGTAGAGCCATCCCCCACCTGCCAACAACACCCTTTTTTAAGTATGGGTTGAGCCGCCATTAAACTTTTCCACACAAAAGAGCTATTTGGGACGTCCGAGGCTTCTAGAAAATTGCAACGTGGAAAGTATCGTGCCTTAAAACATCTATACAAAAGGGAGTCTTGTTCATGTAGCATCCTCCACCCTTGCTTTGCTAGCATTGCCAAGTTGAAATTCCTCAAATCTCTAAACCCCAAACCCCCTTCCTTCTTAGGTTGAGACAACACATTCCAACTCTTCCAATGGATTTTTTTCTCATTCCCTATTTGGCCCCACCAAAACTTTGCACACATTGCATTTAGTTCATTACAAAGCTTGGCTGGTAATTGGAACACTCCCATTGTATAAGTTGGGATTGATTGGGCAACCGCCTTGATCAATACTTCCTTACTTGCTCTAGATAATAATTTCCCTTTCCACCCTTGAATCTTCTTCCAAACTCTATCCTTCAAAAAGGAGAAAGTTCTATATTTTGCACGCCCCACCAATGTAGGCAACCCCAAATAAGGTTCAAAACGGTCAACCTCCTTCACCCCCAATTCATTTTTGATTGCTTCTCTTTCTATCCCTTGTGTGTTGCTGCTAAAATAGACTGAGGACTTCTCAAAGTTGATGCATTGCCCGGATGATGCTGCATATAACTGTAAGGTATCTGTAATACACCTCACTTCCTCCATTGTTGCCCAGCAAAAAAGCAAAGAGTCATCAGCAAACAAGAGATGAGAAATTGTTGGTGCACTCCTTCCAATAGATACCCCATGAAGTTTGCCTTCAGCCTCCTTTTTGGTCAACAAAGCAGTAAACCCCTTGGCACATAGGAGGAACAAGTAGGGAGATAAGGGATCTCCTTGACGAATACCTCGTGTTGGTTTAATATTACCGAACGCCTTGCCATTGATACGGACAGAAAAGGAAGGGGTGGAAACACACGTCATAATCCGTTCAATCCATACATTCGGGAACCCCAACTTGGCCATCATTTTTTTGAGGAAATCCCACTCCACCTTGTCATAAGCCTTACTGATATCCAGCGTCAATGCTAGCATGCCTTTCTTCCCTGTTTTCCTGCAATGCATAGAGTGGAGTGTCTCATAGGCCATAAGCACATTGTCCGTGATGAGTCGTCCCGAAACAAAGGCACTTTGGGTATGAGAGATTAGTTGAGGGAGTATCTGTTTTAACATGTTAGCCATGACTTTAGAAATAATTTTATAAATGACATTACATAGGCTAATAGGTCTATAATTTGACATTTTTTCAGGCGACTTAACTTTTGGAATGAGTACAATATGAGTATAATTTATATCAGAATTCATATTTCCAGATTCCAAAAAATCTAAGACAGCAGCAACAACATCATCACTAACAATATGCCAAAATTTTTGGTAAAAAAGAGCATTCATACCATCGGGTCCAAGAGCCTTTGTTGGTCCCATTTGGAATAGCACTGCTTTGATTTCATTAGCACTATATTCCTTAGATAATACCTCCTGCATATCTGCCGTCATCTTGTGTTGCACTATATCAAGGCATTCATCCAATCTGTCACATGCACCAGATTTGAACATATTCTCAAAGTACTCAGTCGCCATACCAACAATGTCCTCTATCTCTTCCACCCAATTATTATGTTGGTCTTTAACACCCTGAATCATATTCCTCCTTCGCCGTTGTGAAGATTTGGAATGGAAATATTTGGTGTTTTTATCTCCATGTTTCAACCACGAAATCCGTGACCTTTGAGCCCAATAAATCTCCTGCATAAGCAGCAGATCGTCAAGTTTTTTACTGGCTTCCAACATGCTTGCACTATTCCCATCTGTTGCATCCTCCATGCTAAGATCCTCAATCTTCTTTTGTAGTTTTTTAATTTCCTCCGTCTCGGGTTGGGTTTTGGTGGACCCCCAAGCAAACAATTCCTCCCCACACTTATTTATTTTATCCTTAGCTCTGTTCAATCCTGTGTTAGCCCCTCCTGCAGTCCGCCATGCTTCCAAAACTGTTTTTTCATAATCCTCCCAAAGAAGCCACGACTCTTTGATTGAGAAAGCACTAAGTGATTATAATTGACTTCCCAAATTCGGAATCTGAAATTAAGTTGTTATCTGGGAAGGAGATAAGTTGATGAGATAATAAATTCATATTGTCTTTTCTAAATGGGTTGAGCGATTGATACTAAAAGATTTATTCTATAGATTAAATTTGAATTTAGATTCGGAATGAAATTTGGGAGGAAAAAAAGATGATGAGAGCTTAAATGAGACATATTTGGTCAATAATCATGTAATTTTAGAATATAAGACTTGTATCAAATGGTGTCACCAAAATGACTTGTAGTTCAAGCCACCTATTGGTGCCACCAAAGACTTTTATTTCAAAGTTGTAGCTAGGGCAAAGCTATAATTTTAAGATTGAGACTGACCAAATTAATAGTAATAAGTTAAAAAAAAAAAAAAAAACCAAAATACACTACTATTCCCTAGTGTTTGGAAAAAACTTAAGTGTAGTACAATATGTTCCCAAATTAAATTCAAACACAAGATTATGTTGACTAATGAAACATAAAAGTTATTTTCTTTTCTAAAGACAATTAAAATTCAATGAAACTAGTTTTGTATTTCAACTGGCATCTCATAATGTTTTTAAAGGAGAGATTCAAAGTTCAGATTCCCCCACCTCAACTATCATGTTGTAATAATAATAATAATAATAACTAGTTGCTAACTAGTGCGATGCACGGAAAAACTACCAATTTTTTTCAAATGATGTGACATTAGCTATTGGAATTTAGCATCAATTCTCCTGTAGCATGTTCTTATTTTTCAATTTCATTTATTTCATGTCTTCCACTAAATATTCAATGCATTCATCATATTTAAAAAACGTTGAAGTTTAGATATTGTTTTTCAGTTCCTCTTGATTTTAAAGACACAACTATTGAATCTCAACAACATACCAATGCAAATATTAATTACTTAAAATTCAAAATAAATTATTTAAACATAATAAGTTGCAATTCAAATTGAGTCTCATGAGTTTTTTAAATGTAAAGAGAACACTACAATATTTAGAAATTAGATGTATATAGACAAACAGTTAACGCTATACTAAAAAAAAATCCTCAAATAACTAAATATAAGAGTTTAATTCCTCTATGTTTCAATTTAAAACCAAATTGTGCATAAAAGCAAAAAATTCCCTTCGTTCCAATACGTCTTTAGTATCAAAATCACAAATTCTTTAAAACCAAATTGTGTATAAAAGCAAAAAAAATTTCCTTTGTTCCAATACGTCTTTAGTATCAAAATCACAAATTCATTAAAACCAAATTGTGCATAGAAAATCTTAGAGATTGAAAGACAACTTTAAAATGTTTTTTGTATCTTCTTCCTTTGTTGCTTTGTAGTAGTCCCTAAATATGCCCTTTTGTTTTCCTTGAGTACAGATGTTGGTGTGAGTTGCACATTAGTTTGAACATCAAGTTTTTGAAATTTTGTACAATCACCATCTTCTTCAATTGATAAACCTGGCAATAGAATAGGTTGAGGAATGTATTACAACATATACATCTTAAATATCATATTTGTAATTTTTCTAAATTAAAGAATACTTACTTCTGTCAATCTATCAAGTTGAATTGCTTTGTTAGTTTCTTCAAGAGACTTAAAAAGTTTCTTGACAGTGTAGAATTCCCATCCATAGTTGAGATTATTGTCATTTAGTTGTATTTGGAAAACAAATTGTTTTCCTTTCAAATTTTCTATTTGCACAGGAAGGATGACTTCATCGGGCAACTAACAAAAGTAACATTTTTCTAATTATACACTCAAGTAAAGTTTAGTAAATATTAAATACTAATTTTATCTTCGACATTCTCACCTCTAAAGATTTATTCAAAAGGTCTTTGGCTGATATGTTGAGTAATTTTTCTGCTTCTAAATCAAATAAAATGAATGTGGCCATTCCTAAGCTATCTTGAACCTTTAATTGAATTCTATACCTGATAAAAGAAATGATATATATAATGTTGTGTATTTTAATATAAAAAGTAAATGTTAATATCGTACCCCTTCTATTTCTTGTTTCAGATAAAATTAATCTTCGTCTCAATCTTGCATAGAAAGCAATCTCCATGCTTGGGGAATAAACTAAAAGCAAAGCATTCACAAAAATTTAATTGATAAATATAACTATATAGCGAAAACATATATTACAAATTAACAGTTAGATGTTATAGAAAGGGGAAAAATTGAAGGGCTTTCAATAGTGATTTACTTGTGTGTGTGTAATTTGCCGGGGAAAAAGAACACTTGCAAATTGAACACACAAACTCTATACTATAGAGGAAGGGCACTTGAGAAAAGATGTCATTTATTACCTGAAACTTTGACTTTATTATTTGTTTATTTTTTGGGGTTAGGTAAGATTTTCAAGCCAAAACTTGTTGAGTTTTGGATGTTAAAAGATGTCAGGATTAGTGTTACCAACAAAATTGTACCAAATTCCTTAGAATTTCCAACGACACAGACATTATGTGAACTACTACAAGGAAAAGATTCTAGAAGAATCCTTGTTTTTTCTTTCTTGGCTAAACCCATATAGAACTTTGTGCAAAACAACTTACTGGCCTAATCATAAGTTTGGAAGGAGAACCATAAAATTATTATGCTGTGAAACTACTGAACTAAATAAATTTTCTAATACTTGAACCTATAGAACAGCAAAATGAGATAACCTTACAACAAAATTGGCAAAGCAGAAACCATAATTAGTAATCACAACTTATGCATCAGCATTCATGCGCAACACTCATCACTTATTGGCATATAGAATTAACTGAAGCAGGTGAAAACGACACAAAGATTTTCATAAGGATGAAACTCTTTCCAATCTTTTAGAAAGGTCAGAGGGAAAGGGTGAACAAATCAATCTACCCCCAACCAACTTAATCTCTCATGGAAATTTTACCAAACAGCCCAATATAAAATGATTATTTTAGTATAAAATAAACTTAAAATAATTTGAATATGATAGTTTGTGTAGGAAGTGATGTGAACCCCGTCAAGAATAACGAGACCCAACAACGAAAGGGAACCCAAGATCGTTCTATGGACAAATTCAAATGGGAGACCTCGACCTGTTGTTTATGACAAACAAGAACCTCGGTATAAGGAAGATGCCACAAACGGTGGTGGAAACTCCATTTGATAAGTCGAGATGAACGCCATAGGAATTCCTGATAAGTTCGAGTAGTTCTTCAAAGAACCAAAGAGAATAAACCTCACAAGTTTTATCAATAATGTCTGAAAAACGTTTATAGACTTAGATGACTATTTAAGGGCTTCTTAAAACTTGACAGACAAGAAAATATATTCTAAAATAACTCCTAATTGATACCTAACCATATTAGGAATAAAGTTTGACCTAAAAAACATTAAATGCACCTAAAAACAAGGAAATAAAACACCTAAACCTAGAATAATGTTTTTTACATAGACCCAAAATATTTCATGCCAATTCTTAGCCTTGATCTCCATTATTCCCCTCCTCTTGAAAAGGATTTGTCCTCAAATCATCACCTACATCAAAAGGACTCAAATCAGTAACATTAAAAGTGGCACTTACATCGTACTTACCAGGTAAATCTAGCTTGTAAGTATTGTCATTGATACGCTTGAGGACTTGGAAGGGACCATCTCCTCTTGGGAGCAATTTGGAATATCTTTGCGTCGGGAATCTTTCTTTTCTCATATGCAGCCAAACCCAATCTTCGGGTTCAAAAACCAGTTTGCGATGTCCCTTGTTGGCTTGTGTGGCATATTGCTCCATTCTTCACTCAATGTTGAGTCTTGCTTTCTCATGAATCTGCTTCACAAAGTCAGCTTTCTGTTTGCCATCTAAATTAACGTGCTCTGTCAAAGGTAAAGGAGATAAATCTAATGGAGTTAAAGGATTAAACCCATACACAATTTCAAATGGCGAAAATTTGGTAGCAGAATGAACAGCTCTATTATATGCAAACTCAACATGTGGTAAACATTCTTCCCATGTTTTGATGTTCTTTCTAATGATTGCCCTCAATAGAGTAGACAAAGTCCTATTTACTATTTCAGTTTGACCATCAGTTTGTAGATGACAAGTAGTGGAAAACAATAGCTTAGTACCTAGCTTACACCACAAAGTCTTCCAAAAATAGCTCAAGAACTTAGCATCTCTATCCGAAACAATTGTCCTAGGCATGCCATGTAATCTCACAATCTCTCTAAAGAACAAATCAGTAACATGTGAAGCGTCATCCGTTTTGTGACATGGAATAAAATGTGCCATTTTAGAAAATCTATCCACGACCGCAAAAATTGAATCTCTTCCACGTTTAGTCCTAGGCAATCCTAACACAAAATCCATTGAAATATCAATCCAAGGCTCACTAGGAATTGATAAAGGAGTATACAAACCGTTGGGCTGCACTTTGGATTTAGCTTGCCTACATGTGACACATCTACCACAAATCCGTTCGACATCTTGTTTCATGTGAGGCCAACAGAAGTGCTCCTGCAAAATAGCTAAAGTCTTTGCAACTCCAAAATGTCCAATTAATCCCCCACCATGTGATTCCTGCACTAATAACTCCCTCATAGAACAATTAGGCACGCATAGCTTATTTTCTCGAAATAGGAATCCATCAAGATTAAAGAACTTACCAGAGGTAATTTTCTCACAAGCTCGATATCCCTCACAAAATTCATGGTTTTCAGCATATAATTCTTTAATGTGTTGAAAACCAAGCAATTTTGCATCAAGTGTGGAGAGTAAGGCATACCTGCGAGAAAGTGCATTGGCGACTATATTCTCCTTACCTTGCTTGTACCGAATGACGTATGGAAACGTCTTTATGAACTCCACCCATCGCGCATGCCTTTTGTTTAGCTTGTGTTGGCCCTTCAAGTGTTTCAAGGACTCATGATCGGTGTGAATCACGAACTCCTTAGGCCATAGGTAGTACTGCCACGTCTCTAAAGCCTGAACCAATGCATACAACTCCTTGTCATAAGTTGGGTAGTTTAAGGTTGCCCCGTTGAGTTTCTCACTGAAGTAAGCAATTGGTCGTCCTTCTTGCATAAGAACGGCTCCTATACCAATACCTAAAGCATCACATTCAATTTCAAACGTTTTAGAAAAGTTGGGCAAAAACAACAAAGGTGCGTTAGTCAGCTTCTCTTTGATTAATTGAAATGCCTTCTCTTGTTCTTCTCCCCACCAAAATCCAACGTTCTTCTTGATCACTTCGGTAAGCGGTGCGGCTAAGCTATTGAAGTCCTTCACGAACCGCCGGTAGAAACTAGCAAGTCCATGAAAACTACGAACATTACCTACACTTGTGGGGCTCGGCCAATCTTGGATTGCACGTACCTTTTCTTCATCAACTTGTATACCTTGTGCACTAACAACAAATCCCAAAAATACAAACTTATTGGTGAAAAAAGTGCACTTTTTTAAATTAGCAAACAACCTTTCTTTCCTTAGCACATCTAAAACAGATTTCAAATGTACTACATGATTGTCTATGTTTTTGCTATAAATGAGTATATCATCAAAATAGACAACAACAAATCTGCCTATAAATGCATGCAAAACATGGTTCATAAGTCTCATAAAGGTGCTCGGAGCATTAGTCAAACCAAAAGGCATAACTAACCATTCATACAAACCATATTTTGTTTTAAAGGCGGTTTTCCATTCATCTCCTTCTTTTATCCAAATTTGATGACAACCACTTTTTAAATCAATCTCAGAAAATATGCAAGAACCATGCAGCTCATCTAGCATATCATCTAAGTGTGGGATAGGATGACGATACTTTACCGTTATGTTGTTGATGGCTCGGCAATCAACGCACATTCTCCACGTCCCATCCTTCTTAGGTACAAGTAAGACCGGAACTGCACATGGGCTCATGCTCTCCCTCACGTGCCCTTTCTCCAACAATTCACTTACCTGCCGTTGAAGCTCCTTTGTCTCCTCGGGATTGCTCCTATAAGTTGGTCGGTTTGGAATGGTTGCACCGGGAACAAAATCAATTTGATGTTCAATCCCTCGGCTTGGAGGTAACCCATATGGTGTTTCCTCGAGGAAGACATCCTCGTACTCCTGCAAAAGAGAAACAATAGAACTAGGCAAAGCAAGGTCAAGTTCGTTAGTGTTTAAAAGTACCTCTTTGTACAAAAGTACAATCATCGGCTTATTTGAAAACATTGCTCGCTTGATCTCGCTCACTTTTGCATAGAAATTCTTTTGTTTTCTCTCTAATTTTCTCTCAAGGGCCGAACTTTGATTTTCTTTTTCTCCCTCATTTTTCTCAGCCTCTCTCTGATTTTCACTCTTTTTCTTTTGCTCACTCTCTTTCTTTTGATCACTCTCTTTTTGTAATCTTACTTGATCCTCGTATACTTGCTGCGGTGTCAATGGTACAAGAGTGATTGATCGTTGATTAAGTACAAAAGAGTACTTGTTCGTAAAGCCATCATGCTTCACTTGCCTATCAAACTGCCATGGACGCCCTAGCAATAAGTGTCACGCTTGCATCGATACTACATCACACATCACTTCATCTTCGTATTTACTGATTCGAAATGCAACTAACACTTGCTTTTTCACCCTGATCTCACCACTATCATTTAGCCATTGCAACTTGTACGGTCTAGGGTGCTTTACCATGGGCAATCCCAATTTCTCCAGCATAATTGTGCTTGCAACATTAGTACAACTACCACCATCAATAATCACACTACATACCTTGTCTTTAACGTAGCACCTAGTGTGAAAGATGTTCTCCCGCTGTATTTCATCAACTCCTTTTGCTTGCAAGCTCAATGCTCTCCTCGCCACCAATGTCAATGTACCAGGGGCTAAATACTCCTCCTCGGAAACATCCTCTAATGGCGGCATGTCGTCGGCGTCGGAATCTTCATCATCGGTCACAATTTCACCATTGGCTTGCAACACCATGACTTGCTTGTTTGGACATTGACTTGCTATGTGGCCCATACCTTGACATCTAAAACATTTAATATCACGATTCCTAGAGGTAGAGGCTTCAGTTTTACCTTGAGGAACGTGGCTGGTGGTCGCGGACTTGGGCTCGGGTTTGGGCGTTTGTGACTTATCCAGTGGCTTAGCATGACTCGATTTCCAAGAGGTAGAACTAGAGTTATGGCTTGCACGTGTCCCATTCCCTTTCTTGATTTTTTGTTCCACTTTGATAGCCATATGCACCATATCTTCCAATTCCACATAATGCTGCATCTCTACCTTATCATGGATCTCCCAGTTTAAGCCAAGCAAAAATCTAGCCATTGTAGCCTCCCGATCCTCCTCTACATTAGCGCGGATCATAGCAATCTCCATCTCCTTGTAGTAATCCTCTATGCTTCGACTTCCTTGTCTAAGACCTTGAAGCTTTTTGTACAACTCTCAGTAGTAGTAACTTGGAACGAACCGCTTTCTCATCACTACTTTCATCTCCTCCCATGTGTCTATTGGGCGTTCTCTATTCCGCATTCTGTTTATCACAAGCTGATCCCACCAAGTAATAGCATATTCAGAAAATTCAATCACGGCTAATTTTACCTTCTTTGTCTCGGAGTAATTGTGGCAATCAAACACGAACTCCATCTTCTTCTCCCACTCAAGATATGCCTTAGGATCAGACCTACCTTGAAAGGACGGAATCTTCATCTTAATACCACCCAAGTTGTTATCTTCGCGATTCCTAGCTTCTCTAAATCTTCCTCTAGGTCTTCTATTGCTAACAATGGAATCCCGATCTTCTTCTTCATCAAAACCAGACCCATAACGCCCTTCATCCTCCTCCCTCGGTGGAACTCTTTCCCTTCTATGCAAATTACGACCATTTTGTGGTTGCTCCTCATGTCTATTCTCCATCTGATCTATCCGTTCGTGAACCTGTGTCATCTCCATCTTCATCACACACCTCATCTTACTCATCATGGCCTCCAAAAACACTTTCGGATCAGCCAATTTTGAATCATCTTCGGCAATGCTCTTACCACTATCGCGAGACATGATTGCTACAAAACAAAGGTTAGAAGAAAGAAAAGAAAAAAAAAAAAAAAGGAACCTCACGAATCACTCTCTTACATGTTTACACTCAAGAATGTGGATCACTCTCCACTCGTGTTTCACTCAAAATAATATGGCTTTTACCCTCTGATGTTCTCACCACTCTTGCCTTTTTCCACTCGATAATTCTCTTTCAGTTCTTTTGAAACTAAACAAACAACTCAAAATTTCCAGCAACAATTCACCAAGAACTAATCAAGGAATCTCAGATTTGAACGTAAGGAATATGGAAATTTTCAGATTAGAATTAGAAGGAATATGGCAGTTTTGGAATTTTGGAAGCACAGAATAGTGAATTTTTATTTTTATTTTTTTTTATTATCAGCAACTAGCTTTTGAGAATAATGAAATATGATTTCAAAATAACTAAGAGATGAGAGACCAGACCAATAGTTTAGACATCAACAAGACAAACAAAGATTGAACAGATAGGGTAAAGGAAATTCGGCTAAGAAGAGATAAATATGTTAAAGGATAGGCAAACCTGAACTAGAAACCTTGCTCTGATACCAAATGATGTGAACCCCGTCAAGAATAATGAGACCCAACAACGAAAGAGAACCCAAGATCGTTTTATGGATAGATTCAAATGGGAGACCTCGACCTGTTGTTTATGACAAACAAGAATCTCGGTATAAGAAAGACGCCACAAACAGTGGTGGAAACTCCGTTTGATAAGTCGAGATAAACGCCACGGGAATTCCCGATAAGTTCAAGTAGTTCTTCAAAGAACCAAAGAGAATAAACCTCACAAGTTTTATCAATAATGTCTAAAAAACGTTTACAGACTTAGATGACTATTTAAGGGCTCCTTAAAACTTGACAGACAATAAAATATATTCTAAAATAACTCCTAATTGATACCTAACTATATTAGGAATAAAGTTTGACCTAAAAAGCATTAAATGCACCTAAAAACAAGGAAATAAATCACCTAAACCTAGAATAACGTTTTTTACATAGACCCAAAATATTTCATGCCAATTCTTAGCCTTGATCTCCATCAGGAAGTCCATATCATTATATTTCTTTTAAATTGTTAGTTGGCTTTTTCAGCTGATTACAGAAAATTGGACCATAAATATGATATTGTTAACATAAATGTGATGCGACAGTTATACAAATAGTTTAGATCAAGTCAACAGTTGCCTCATTGATTGCAACACCAACCATTCAAAGTTGTCAATTCCATTCTAGTGATTGTTTTAATTTTTCCTACATGTCTATATTAAGTGTGGTATGAGAATTTTTTGCAAAGCTCCAATAGGTCAGTTTGCCCAATTCCAAATCCTAGCCAACCGCTTTTTTATAGTCATCATCAAGAAAACAAAGAACTTTTCGTTTTTCATATCATAATTGATAATACCAAGGTTTTATTGAAATCACACAAAAAAAATGTCAGAAAGTTTCATAAGACACCACAAAAACCTCAAAATTGCCAAATTTCACAACTTGGTAAATAGATTGTAAGCGCAAGATCCAGAAAGCAAACATAATCAACATAATACCATTTAGAACAAATCAATTAATCATTGACACAACCAATTTAACCAATCCTAATCCACCCAATTGTAGAAATCATAAATAAAAATATCAAAAAACTTAGAAATAAAAAACAGGGCATCTAAGGGTGGCGTTGTAGAAAGACTTGGAGATGTGGAGCACTAACTTCTAGAACCAAAAAAAAAAAAATCATTTGTCAATTGGAACTCAACTGTCTGATGTCAACTGTACCCATAATCAATCTCAATTCAAGACGTCAATATACAAATTTTACATATAAACCACACATAATCAAAGCCATACTTCTAACAACAAAATATACCCAAGAAGAAAATGTTACAGAAAATTAATTTATATCTATGAAAAGAAACATATATATCCAAGTATAAAAGTAGATTTAAAACAGCAACCAAATATTTGCTGTAACTATTAAAAACCTGCTCCATATCTGTAAAGAAAAGAAAGAAAAAAAGAAGAAGAAAGACATAATTCAGTATGAACAATGTAATGAATAACTAACCTCAATGTACTCCACACCAATTTCGTTAAGATTATCAACGTACTCCACACCAATTTTGTTAAGATTATCAGGAAGCAAGCTGATAACTCCACCTCGCTCAGTTTCCACTAAACAAATTCAAACCCATAGCTCAGTTTCCACACAAAAACAATTCAAATTGACCAATAGCTCAGTTTCCACACAAAAACATATATTCAAATTGATTATCTAAGTGTGTGCACAAAAACTACAATTCCACTAAACAAATTCAAACCCATAGCTCAGTTTCCACATAAAAACAATTCGAATTGACCAATAGCTCAGTTTCCATACAAAAACATATAACTAAAATTAAAAAAAAAAAAAAGTTAAGAAATCCTCACTAAAAATAGGCTGGGGTTATCCCAGAGGCAAACAAATACCATACCTTTAACTCTGATTCGAATGGAGGAAAAGAATGATGAGAAAGGCAATAACAATAAACCTAGAAATTGAACAGCCGTGAAAAAAAAAAAAAGCATCGTTGAAGGTTTATATATATATATATATATATATATATATATATTTTATAGGTTTATAAGATAATACCTTTGGGCCGGTCTCGACGGGCTGGGTCGGTTGTATTGCCGACCGACATAGTTGCTGGGCCATGGGCTGGATAAGACCCACGGCAAATGGGTCTCCATTTCTTTTCTGAGGAAGAGTGGATCGATGGTGTTAGGCAAATCGGTGGTCTAAGGAAGGAGATATCGGATGCGATGGTGGGTATGGTGGATGCGATGCTGTCGTCGGTGGTCTAATGAAGGAGATCGATGGTCTTAGGCAAATCGGTGGTCTAATGAAGGAGATATCGAATGTGATGGGAAAGGGAATGGGAAAGGACGTTGCGATGCCGTCGTCGGTGGTCTGATGAAGAGATCGATGGTCTGAAGAAGGTAGATGATCAATGATCGATGGTGGGGATGCGATGGGAAAGGCAGAGGATTGGGAAAGCCAGAGCATTGTGAAGGGGAATGGGAAAGGACGTTGCGATGCCGTCGTCGGTGGTCTGATGAAGAGATCGGTGGTCTGATGAAGAGATCGATGGTCTGAAGAAAGAAGATGATCGATGGTCGATGGTGGGAAAGGCAGAGAATTTGGGAAAAGGAGAGCATCGTGAAAACCATCGTGAAAGGGAATGGGAAATGACTTTTTTTTTTTTTTTTGGTTTTATTATTATTATTTTTTTTTTAATATTGTGCTTTTTTTTTTAATGCGAATACTGTGCTTTTTGGTTTTTTTATTTTTTTAATTCTGTGTTGACGTTGAAAATTGTGGAAGCTTTAAAAGCTTCGGTTATATATATATATATATATAGATATATAGATAATAATAATAATAATGCAGTTATGTATTTGAATATAATTTAAAAATTTGATGTATTGTAGTTTGCACTTAAGAAATTACACCAAAATTTATTGGAAAAAAAAGGATTAACCGATTACAAAATGTTATGTAAAATATATGAAAAATATTTATTGAAAAATTTAACTAAACATAAAAGTTAAAAATAAAAATCTTCAAAAGTTTCGAATTTGATAATAAGCGCTGTATCTCCATCTTGTCCTCTTTTGGGAAGGGGAACCCACGTAGGACAAGTTGGAACAAGGAGTAAGGTAGGATGAAGGCTTCTTGTCATCCCTAATTAGGTAATTTTGGCTCTAATAAGAGAGAAAAGTGTTTTAGGGGATAATAATAAAATATTTGTAAAAACATATTAAGAAAAAAAAATCCCTAAAAAAGAAAAAACACTATAATATTATACTTGTGACAAATTAAACACAAAAGATATTGTTTTGTTCACCATATAGCCCACCATTTTATTTCCTCACGAGAGAAAGATGCAACTTTTTATATATATATATATATATATATATATATATATATATATATTCATAGTTGACTTAAATTATGAAATAGTTCAAGCATACGAATGATTATGTTAACACGAAAATTAGGCTCAAAAAAATAAATTGAACCAAGTGCGTATAAAAAAAACTATAACTTATATTTACAGTATATTTTATATGTTAATCAAGTATTTAGTTTAATAAATTAAGTAATTTTTCTTATCCTAAATAATTTTTAGAATTAATTTTGTCTTCAATAATTTAACTTAATCTTGCCCCGGAACCAAAATCTTGATTTCACCATTGCATGTAATTTTGATATTACTCAAAGTGTACCTCCTACATCAATAATCATCAATTGATACAAAAACTTCAATGGAACTTGAATTTAACAGCATAAGAATAGGAATAAATATAAATTGAAAAGTAATGTTACAAATATAAATTATTTTATAAATATTTTACAAACTATCGATATGACATGCTCCACATCGGCTTTTCAAAAACTAAAATGCCATTTGCCTCCTTGCCTCACCACGGATGACAGCGCTGCATCTCTGCCTCATGTCAGAACGACACAAACTGCATCTCGCCTCAAACTTCTCTCATTGCCACTCCAGTCTCTAACCCCAATCAGATTCGTTGCAGAAGCCTCCAGAACCATGGCTGAGAATGGTGTTGCAATCCCATCGCTGCCGGTGCCGCCATGAGCATGGTTTCTCCAAGCCATCTGCCTCCCTTCCGGTAATGACAAACAACATATACTCCGTCTCAGTATTGAATTTATTTAATTGATTCATATGCAACTTTGATGTAGAGTAATGCAATATTTATGGCCTTGAGGCAATCCAATGGATTATATAAACATGTGGATGGAATGGGGAGATTTTCTGTGTTTAGGCAGTCCAAAAAATTTTTATGTATTTTGAGCTTGTGAATAATGTCGAGATTTTCTGTGTTTACAAATGTAAATTAAATGTTGGCTCAAATTTGTTTAATTCATATTTTGAGTCTTGCAAGTGGGAGATTCATATTGTTTATAAGCATGCTGATGCATTATTAAGAAACAACTATTTTGATAGTCAAGTTAGTTATCATAGACATACAAGAAGTGCTTGATTAGTTTCATGATTGTAAAACTAGTCATGTGTATAGAAAATCAGGGCCATAGCTCTTAAATGGAGACATGTGTGGAATGCATGAGGACTTACTCATAAAATCAAAAATAGTGAAATGAAACATAGTGAGTGATAGTAAGTGTGTCTTATGCAATGAGGTAAGAGGAAAGCTTGGATCTTTTACCCTTGCAGTGCTCATGCTATTTTGTTTGGAATCTTTGGATTACATTTGAGCCTTAGAACCTAGTTATTTTCTTCTTGTTCTTTGAACCAGTGGTTGGCTCAATGGATGGAGGATACAAATTTTTATAGATTGATGTTTAAGGGTGAAAAAAAGAGTCTGCTTAAGAAGTGATAATGCTTTGTTTTGCAGGTATGCACAAGTCTCTATTGCACAACTGGCAGATCAGAGTAACTACAGGAAAGTACCAAGGCAAGTTTGTCAAGTTGTGGAGCGTTGTGGATGTTGCTGACAATTGAGGGACACTAGCAGAGATGGTGTGGATGGGGTGGTTTTGGCTATAAAACCAAATCATGTGATGGCAGGTTGTTGTAGTTCTTCCATATGCAACCAAACGGCATGCAGCTAGATGCCTGACTGTGCAAAAGGCATTAACTGTGGCTATACAGCTTGATTTTTGCATACTTTTTTCAACAAATCTAGAGCGGAGGGCCTCTTTTAATGTTCCTTGGCGAAGACCACAAGTGCATGGATGTTGGAGAACGCAAGTGGCTCTAGCAGTAACTCTTGTATTCATTTTTTTTGTTATGCATAGAAAAGATGTGTCTTTTGAGTCACATTATATGGGACTTTGCTCAAATGGGTTAAAAGGGTAATGATAAGAAGAGAAATGAAGTTTAGAATAGCTTCTCTTGTTTGTTAATGTAATGATGAAAATTACATAATGAGTTCTAATTTAAAAAGGATCTAAGGAAAAACCATCTAGTCTTTTCAAGCATGCAGTAGTGAATTTTTGCTATGTTACATAACATGAGCTTTTGGTGCTTCCACATTAAGTACTTAATTTATGTATTTAGTTATGAAACAAAAACAGCTAAAATAAGATTCAAATTTCAATATTATAATATTCCTCCATATTTTTTAGCTACAAAACTGATATGAGCAACCCCACTGCAATCCAAATGAAAATTCAATATAGTGATTAGTGAGCCTATTCTAACCATTTAGCTAACCAATATATAAAGTTATTCTCCTTTTCAGTTCACAGACATACAAAACCAAACAACGCAAACAGTAAGATTCAATTCAATTCAATTCTTTGACTTTCCTTCTCTTTCCCACAACTTTCTCAGTAACCAAAACGATAATAATCAAGCCAATAATATTATATTCACATTTCTATCCTTTTCATTCTACATACATCACAAAACCAAAAAACTCAAATCAATAAAGAGCAAAGATATCCATAGTTGTAGACTTCAAATAATGTTGAATAATATATATATATATATATATATATATATATATATAGAGAGAGAGAGAGAGAGAGAGAGAGAGAGAGAGAGAGAGAGAGAGAGAGAGAGTAAAGCTGATTTGGGTTTCTTTTTTGTTTTTTTAATTAGAATTTGTTAATATCTAATGTGGCATTTTAGTTTTTAAAAAGCTGATGTGGAACATGCCACATCAGCAGTTTGTAAAATGTTTGTAGAATAGTTTGTGTCTGTAGCATTACTCTAAATTTAATAATGGTGATTACATAGGAATAAGAATGAGTATTATAAGAAATACATTAAGTTGGAATGTAATAATAATTATTATTCATTAGTTTGATAACCATTTAGGAATAGAACCTTGAATATGTATCTAGAATTTGGTAGAGTATAAAAAGAAGGCAGAATGACTCATTTTCAAGTTAAATTTCCTAAAATACTCTTATTTTATAAAATTATATTTATACCTTTTGTGGATCTAGTTTAGCCCTTTTTTTTTCTTTAAAAAAAAATACTTAACATTTTTAAAAAAAAACAAGTGGGAGAAGGATTTAGCTTATTATGTATAAATTTAATAATTTAATAATTAATATATGTGTGCTTTGTTTAAATATTAATAACTCCATACAAGTTATATAAGAGAATAAAATGATACATCTTTTAATAACTCCATAAAAGTTTTTTAAAATTTTCTTCAACATTGCCTTTAGGAATGTTTTTTTTTTTTTTTTTTTGGACATAGAATAGGTGCTATTGAGCCCTCAGTTTGACTCGCTATTTGTGAAAATTAAAAATTCTGTATATTCTAAATACAATATTGTTCAGTTATATATAATAGTACAGACACTAGTGGTTTCAAACGTCTTGGATCCAAGGTGTAATCAGGATTTAGTCCTGCACAAATTGCATTGTCTTGCAAATGACACAATGATACATAAAAGCCATCATAAGAAATCATTTTATTTGATAATAATTATTCAAATGACATTACAATAAGGAAAACCAAACAAACATTATTCAAACTTTATAGTGGTTCACCATCACTATTTCATAGATTTTTCAAAATTCTATTTTGGCGTGAATGCTTTTTGAAGATATTCAACTACATTCTTGTCTAGTTGGAAGGCCTTGATGAGAACATCAGGATTGATGGGAGGAACAGATCCAAAGACTGCATTTGCTATGGTGATCACTCCAGGATTTTGGCTGCTAAGACCAGCAAAGGCAAGACCAATAGTCTCCCC
This sequence comes from Quercus robur, assembly GCF_932294415.1. NCBI lineage: Eukaryota > Viridiplantae > Streptophyta > Magnoliopsida > Fagales > Fagaceae > Quercus > Quercus robur. The sequence continues at coordinate 50,251,522 of NC_065538.1, forward strand.
TATGTTGAATTGGAAGTGAATGAGACCAATTGGGAATACAAAGACATCTCCCTTGTTTAGAACTTTGGTGAAGAGTTTGTTTGGGTTGGATGTGACAAATCCAACTAAGAATGTACCCTCAATGACTACAAAAAGCTCAGTGCCACGAGGGTGAGTATGAGGAGGATTCAGGCCATAAGGTGTAAAGTCAAGGCGAGCCAAAGATATGCCTAGAGTGTTGAGACCTGCTAATTTATCGACATTCACAAGAGTAACATTTGATCCGACTTTGTTTCCAGTGTTACCGGGAATATTGAGTCCGGAGAAGGAAAAATCATTCGCTGTGACTTGTGCTGGGTCCTTGCAAAATTTTCCATTCACAAATACTACACAAAAGAAAAGCTTGTTATTGTCAAAAATAAGTCATTTTTGTAACAATGTACAGTAACATGTCATGTAGGAAAAAAAATTATTGTCGGGCACATTTCATTAATGTGTAGAACTTATAATGATTTCAAAAAAAATGGGATGATACTACTACTACTAACTGCTAATAATAATGAGAGTGTTTTATACATACCACCAGATTTGATGTCGTTAATTGCGACACAGAAGTCTTGCAAAGGACTAGGGTCATAGGCAGAAACAAAGGAGGATGCCAAGGCCAAAATGGCCACAGTCATAAGGAAAGAAACACCTTTCATATTTGAGGAGGTTATCTCTATATATCTTATATGGTATACTATTCTTGGTTGAGTGAGGGATGAGAAACATAGCAATATGGAAATGTCTATTTATAGAGAGGAGTGAGAGAAGCGGTCTTTGTTTTTGCAAAAACTTGCTAATTGTTCAACTCTGTCACATTTTTTTATTTAATTAGGTGAACCAAATGTCTTTAACCACTACTTGTCGTTACATATTTTAAAACCAAAATAAAATGCTACCTCTTCCGTGGCATTGTGCAGCAGTAATTTTAATGCTGCTTTGGCCAAAATTTATACTATAAAAAATAATGGTTGTTATGCCAACCTAAAATATAATTTTATAAACCTTATCTTGATAGCATATTTAAAATTGAAACGATTGAAGCTCCCATGTCTGTTGATTCTGTCCTCAGCAGTGAAATGTTACAACGTTGTAGGCTGCAGCTTGCTATGTGCAACATAACAATACTATTGGCGTAAAGGTTTGGTGGGTACTAAAGGCTTCTTAATTTTAATGGTTAGTTAGACTTAATGGTTTTCTAGAGTCAACAGACCAATAACTACCAGGTATCTGGTATATTCTTGCCGTTGTCACCCCACCCACCCCCCCCCCGGTGTTCTCTTTATGTTGACCCTATCTTATGGTGTATTTGATTTAGTAATGACCCTTTTAAATTTAAAACCTATAGCTTAAAATTAAATGACTCTAGTTTTTTATTAGACTCAAACACATGATCTTACTAAACAAGACATACACGAGTTTGATATTCAAAATAAACAACTTCTTGAAAAAAAAATTAATAGAAGAAACAAATCGTCCTCCACTCTAATCCTAATCCCACTTTACTGGTAAGAAACCATAGTGAAATTAAAAAAAAGTAAAACTTGTATGGTAATCAACTATATGAGGCCTAATGAAAGATTAGAATTTGATGGATGTTTAATTACTTTAAAAGATGTAATTGTTAACCAAACCAAAAGATAAAGATTTTTATCATCTTCGATTGTAACTCAGGATTTTGGAAAATACAACTAATTAAGGAGTCCGGACCATTAACAACATCTAGCACACTTGGTGGACATTCAAATGTAATACTTGTAACCCTTTGTGTTAAGGTTTTTGGCCCCAGTTGTCACAAGATTCACAATATTAACCAATTCTTAGCCAAGTAATTAATTAGATTAATTATACTTTTAGATCTCAATTGAATATCATCACACGAACATGAATCACATAAGACACCAAAATAATGACTCAGGAAATTGATGAAGCAAATCGTTTCACAGTAAAAATTTGGGGGGGGGGGATCTATCTATCAATCCTCAAAGCAACAAATCTACTAAAATAGAATAGAAATTTATACAGAAAATTTAACCCTAAATCTAATGCTACCACATGTAATACTTACTGATGTGATCACACAGTTTCGAGATCCACGAACTATTCTATTTTGATTTGTTGCACACAACCTCTCAGTTCGTGGATCCAAGATCCACACTCAAAGATTTTGCTAATAATTGTAGTCAACTGGTTGCAGCAACTTCACTTGATCATCAGATTTTTTGTATGCACGTAGGTTTTGGTTGAATGAGGACTAAGAATTCAAGATCTGTGTATAGAAACACTATTCTCTTGTGTATGTCGAAACATGCTTTAGGGTTTGTATTTACATTGTATGAGTTACACTAACACCCTAGATCCAATGGTTGAGAAAATAAGTTGTTTGTCACATATGCACAAATCTCGATCGGTCGAGATGTATATAGTTTGACCGGTCAAGATAAATGGATTTCGACTTGTTGAGCTGCAGTCGAAATGCAGTTTTCTAGCAGTCTATTTTCTGCATTCTTGATGAGTCTTCCATTGTTTTGAACCTGGTCTGTCTTGATCAAATATAATTTGATGTAAATTTATCTAGACAAACTAAGTTCTAAACTGTTACATTTGTTCATGGTTATCAATCAAAAAATATGGACTTTACACTTTTGACTTAATATAGCTCCTCAAGTTTTTCAAAGATTGATGGATAAAATCTTTGAAGACCTAAAAGTTTTTTGTGTAGTCTGTATTGATGGTATTCTTGTGCTCTAAAACTATAGATGATATAAAAAAGCATCTTAAAATTATTTGTTATAGATTTCAAAATTATGGAATAATCATTTCCCCAAAGAAAATTGAGGTAAAAAAGGAATATATAGAATGTTTAAGCTTGAGTTTAAATCAATTAGGTTAGAAACTACTAGAACATATTATTACTACAAGTACATTTGGTACAATGAATGTAGATTATAACAGGAATAGTAATCTTTATTTTTAGGAATAAAATGTGTTGAAATGGAATAATTAAACTGGTTTATAAATTTGGTTGTGAGTTGCAACATTAGAATAAAACTTAAGATATATTTTTGAAAATATCTTATTCATACAATTATATTTCCATTAGAGAGAAATTAGTTTTTTTTTTTTTTTTTAAATTTATGATTTATGATTTTCATAATTGTTATGTATATATGGAAAATTTATTTATTTGGAAGTATATTAATTTTAGAAATTGTTACACCTATTAAGAAATAACTATTACAACTCTTTTATAGAGGGATAGTTATTCCTTATTTTAAAAAAATAACTATTTATAAGAAATGACTATTCTTTATGATAAAAACATAACTAAACTATAATAATGACTATTGTATTACAGTATTTATTACAATCTACCAAACATACCATAAAATAAGATAACTTCCTTAGAAAAATTGAAGATAAAAAACAATTACAATGGCTTTTTTTATATACAAATTCTTAATTATGGAAGAAATTATATAAAAATTATCTCTAAAAAAAAAAAAAAAACTTCTTTTTCTAAAAAACTTAAAAATGAAAAGAATTTTTCTAGATGAAAAAAGGATTCAAAAATGATAAACAAATAATAAGAAATATAGATAATTTATTAAAAGTTTATTTTTCTTAAAAAAATGAGATAAACTATAACTTGAAACATATGCTTCAGACAAAAGTGGAGGATGTATAGAAAAGTATTTGTAAGAATATGAGGACCACTCTCATAAGATTCATAGAGGAATTAGATCTAAAACAGATCTTATTCCTAAAAGACTTCAAAAAGAAGAATTAAATTGTGAATATAATACTGAAAATTTTAAACTAGATGAACATAACCATATTATTATTATTATTTAGAAAAAATACTCTTAAGAATTAAACTACCAATAAAGAACAAGGCATCTATGGGTTAATTAATGACAAGATCTTTCCTAAAAGAAATGATTTCAAATTTGAGTTTAGATGGCATTTTTAATTGGGAAAGCATTAAGTGAATCATTGATTATCATTGACTTCCCAATTAAAAGATGATGAGATACCAAAATAAAATAATCCCCCCTTTAATAATTAAACTAGTGTGTAGTCCCGTGCATATGCATGGGAATAATTAAAATCAATCACAATCATAGTTAGTAAAATACGGTACGCGTTTGATATTGTAAATATACGGACGGGTTTAATTCGGCATCTTTTTAAAAAGTACGTTTCAAAAAATCGGCATAAAAATACGGAAACGGAGAAAGAACGCTATGTGTATAATACGAGTATATTACGTTTATTTTTTAAAAAAATCGTAACAAAAATACGGAAACATATATCTATACTTTTTAAAGATAAAAGCAATAATTTTTGTATCGTGACCTTTATCTCTTGCCAAGTGTGATTTAATCCTTAGAAAATTTCAACAAAATTAATTTTTTTTAGAATGATTCTAGGATTACCACAAATTTTACTATTTAGATCTAACAAATTGATGTGTCAACTATTATAAATTTATAAAAGCACCACTTTTAAAAAAACACCCATAAATTTTTAAAAAAATATTTCTTAAAAACAAAAACACACTTCTATTATTTCGTTGTAAAATTACATTAATCGCATTCATTGTCACGTCAACTTGTACACTTTTTATATTAAAACTTGTAATAATTTTAACATTTTTTAAGAACTAACAATGGTTATTTTGTAAGCTTCTATTTTTATTTTTGGATTTACAACTTTAATAAAATAGATATATTAAACATTTTTTTAAAATCAAATAAGAAATATATTAAAAGTTTGATTGGAATACATTTCTAAAAGTGTTTTTTTTTTTACACAACAGAACTTTCAAGCAAAAGCTGCAAAACCATTATATATTGTGTTTGACTTTTGATGCCTAAAGCCAACCGTTTTCATTAGGAAAATTACTTTTTAACAAGCTGTATTTTCAATCAAGCCGTACTAAACAAGCCGATATATACCTGTTCCGTTACAAACGTTTATTATACTTTCAGCCTCAAATTAACGCGTATAGTTCCGTATCATTGCCAATATGACTGGAGACGTGAGTCTTTTTATAGATTACGGACGTACGTGATCAATACGCGTATCTTACGCGTAAAAACTAACCAGGATCACAATTATACATTTTTTATAGAAGAGGTTCAAATATATATATATAGGCAAAGCTTAGAGAAAGTCAAATTAGAGTACAATTTTGCACACTGTGTCTAGATTTCTATGAGGACCACACCATAATTATCCTTCCTGGTATTCAATTAAATCTATATATAAAAAATAATAGGTGAAGCATAGAGAAACTCAAATTAAAATTCCTAATTAGAGTTCTAATTTTATGCCATGTTTCTAGATTTATCTTTCTAATTGTTCAATTCAAACCTGAAATTGAAGTCCAATTTTATTCCATCTTTACCATGTTAACGCTACATTCACCTCCCCTTCTAGAAATCTGCGTTTTACATTTAATTGTTGTGCTTTTTTTTTTTTTTTTTTTGGCTAAATAAAACCTTTTGCTCTTCTTTAAATATCAAGCACGCCTATTTACAGGTTCACCTCCCTTCTGCCAAAGCCAACAATGACATCAACGCCGATCTCTTCACCTCCTTGATCTTAGACATCAAATCCAACTCTGGCAACGACCCTCTTCTCCCATGGCCCCGATATGCCTCTCTCTCTCTCTCTCTCTCTCTTTGTGGGTAGCTCTTTTAATGGTTTTAAAAAGTAAGATTGTTTGGCATTTTGTATATACAGAGGGATCAGAAAGATGAAGGATTCGCTGCCTTCGCAAGTTTTGAACGAGAAGCTGCCATGGTTTTTGCAAAAGTGCGTGTAGACCTTCGATTCTGATCGCCATTACAAAAACGACTTACGGTACTTCCACGTTTGGTTACAGCTGGTATTTTACTAATCCATCGCTTTTTTCTTTTTCTTTTTTTTTCATTTTCTTCTTGATGATTTCGATTCTAGGTCATTGGGTTTCTTAGAAGTTGTTTGGTTCTTGTGGAAATGAAGGGGAAAGATGTGAAAATCAAATTTGAATGCGCTTTAGATTTTTTTCGTTATCTAAATGTTGAGAATTTATTCATTTATTTTAGTGTGTAGATGGGTTTTTGTGGATGGTCTGAGAGCGCTTTTTTTTTTTTTTTTTTTTTTTTTTTTTTTTTACAGTTTCTTATTGTTGATTTTGATCCTAGGTTATTTGTTTTTTGTTCAATTTCATAGCCTTTGTTTGGTTCCTGAGAGAAAATGTAGGAAAAGTTATGAACATCAAATTTGGAGTTTTAGTAAATAGAAGGGTTGTTTTGGGCTAAGTTCACTAGCTTTTTATTGTTATTATGATTCTCTTTTGATTTATGACATATCATCTTCATAGAAGCGAGGGAGTTGATAGGAGTTAATCTTGAATTGAAAAATGCCAATTTCATTGTTTGCATCATAATTCATAAGTAATTATTTATTTATTTATTTATTTTGTGAGTAGATGGAGTTTGCAGATGATCCAAGAGTATTTTCATTATCTTATGGATGATTTTGATAATGGGTCATTCATTTTTTGTTCAATTTCATAGCCCATTCCCTCTTTTTCAATGAATGCTATGAAATTTGAAAGGCATCTCTCAGGATCAATGATGAATGCTTTTCAGCCAATTCAGAAGGTAAGCATGCTCATTTTTTTTTTTTTCAACTACCGTTTCAAATTGTATAAACTACCCACATATTCTTTTTCCTCTGCTGAATGTAATTTTATAGGGTTCTTCTTTTTATTTTTTGGCTACCTGTTACCTTAATTTCCTTTTTTTTCTTTTTTCTTTTTTTTTTTTAAATTTATTGAGTGAAGTTTTCTTCGATTGTTGTATTGGTTAGATTTTGTTTTTGTTTGGCAGATTTATGTTAGGTTTGCACTTTTTTTATTTGCCTTTATGTTTTGTCGATTACTGTTGAGTGTAGATTTATTGATGATTTCTCTCAAAGTGAAATTATGGTTTCACTGGAATTATTTACTGCATTTTTTAATAGAAACAAACAGATAGATAATAAAGATTTTGTTAAATACTGTTTTGCCGCATGGTTTAAGGTTTGGCTACCTTTTTCCCTAATCTCCCATTTATTTTTTCCATTTCTTGAGTTTTGTTTTGTTCGATTGTTGTATTGATTAAATTTTTGTTTTTGTTTGGCAGATTTTTGTTAGGTTTGTGCTTTTTTTGGTCAGCCCCTAAAATTTGAATTGATTTATGCTTTTGGGCAGATCTATGTTTTGTTGAATCATTCTCAAAAGAAAAAGAAAAAGAAAACGTTTATTACTGAGCGTATAGTTATTTATAATTTCTTTAAGTAAAATTATTGGATTTTTTATGTTAATTACCGAGTTTTTGCAGATTGAATTGCATTTTCTTTGATCGCCTTTGTTGTTTTTCTTCTTGATATTTAATTTTATTATTATTTCTCTATTGATATATATATATATATATATATATATATATATATATATATATATATATATATTCATTGTTTTGCACCTTTTGGCTTAATTTATGTGGTATCATTCTATTTTTATAGATTAGTTCTTAAAATTGTTGGAAATTTGGAATTGCCTTAATTTTTTTTTTTACCCTTTTTCCAGCAGCCTTATAGAAGGTTGGAATTCTCCTCAAATCTTTGTTCACTATGCATTGTAATCAATTTGACTTATTTGTGTTTGTGAGGTTTTACTCAATTTCAAGCCAGTTTTGTATATTTAGTTTGTGGTCTCTAGGATAGTGTTTCATGTACTGTAATTGTTGATTTTTATAATTCACATAATTTTTCATATGTGCGTGCACCCACCCTTTGGTGTTAGTTCTTGAGTTTTTATTGAGAATTTTGCTTCGCAACCCAATGAAGAGATAAAAAGAAGGCAGTGGGTTGATTTTCTATAGATGAGTAATGGAATTCTCAGGGATGTGCTTTAGCAATACAACATTTTGAATCAAAAGAAGGGGTCACATATTAGGTTTTATTTGCTCATTTATTATATTTGTCATTTGCTCTGTTAAGTCTGTCTAATTAATTCTTGCAATATTTAAAATACAGAACTACTCAAATGTATTTTTTGATGGAGATCCATGAGGAGGGTACCAACTGTAGGTTTCACAATAGTAACTTTTTGTAATACAGTTTCTAGAATTTCGAAGGCCACTATTTTATGAGCTTATGATTTACAAATACTATAATGAAATGCAAGAATAACCTACTAGGGAAAGCTTACAACAAACCGATACATTATTGACATAAACTTTCTAGAATTATAATCTTAACTTCAATGTTTGTGACTAGTCTAGCACATGAGATACCTAATACATCAATTAAATAATTCTGCACATTAAGCGGGTTAAAGACTATTAGTATAATAGTAGTGTTATTAATAGAATCGAATTTTGTTGCTCCAAATTGATTTTCTTGCCAATTATAGTTTGCACAGTCCACCAATATTACGGAAGAAAGTGGCCTCTGTGATGCCTAGAAGGTAGAAACACAATTATTGTTCTAAATTCCTAATACAGACATTGGTTAAATCAAATATTCAGTAATTACCCAGTTCTATTTGACTTGGTTTCTGTTAATTTTTGTATTGCTCAGGCTTTTAGGCTCAGTTTATTGGCAGGGTTTTTTTTTTTTTAAATGTTGTTGTTAACTTTGCTTATTTTGTTTATTCATTTGTTTTTATTGTGTATGTCTTAGTGTCTTGGATTTGAGTACTTATAGATGATTTACTTTTATTTATTTATTTTATGAATTGATGATTACATAATAATGGGTGGAAAGTTTCATGAATTCCATAACTTGGGTGTGCTTATAATCTAATATATCTCTTTCTGTAATTTTGAAGTAAAGCCTAATAAATTTGAGGAACCTTTGTGTAATTAATCTTGATTCTTGCTGTCGAAATTAGAAACTGTTATCAACTTCCTTTTAATGACTATTTTTTACTTTTTCCTGTAGTCTTTCTTTACACTATTCCTCTATTTTTACTATCCCTTATTGAGTATTTATATACGAAATAGGACATAGAATCATTTTAGTGTTATTAAACTTCAATTTGGTTTTATTAGACATTCAGATTTCTTGCTATTTACTTCAAATAAACCTGCCATGTTTTGTGTTTTCAATGATATTTTTTATTCTCATGTGCTATTGTAGATTTAACACTGCTTTGTTTAGGATATTTGTGTCACATTTGGTTTGCTTTTGTTTAGAGTATTTGGGTTAATTGGTTTTGGGTATTTGCCAATGATGTTCTTAAAATATAGAAAAAGAAACACAATCATTCCTTTCTTTTCCTTTTTCTTAAGAGAAGAATGGTGACAGTCTTAAGTTTGGAAGACACTATATATTTTTTCCACAGTGTTACCAATTGAGATAACCTTAATAGAAGCTTAAATTAGAGATATGCACATGTTTTGATCCTAGCCACTTTGAGATGTACATGCTTCTTGATTTGTAGTTGATATTTCTGCTATAACTGTTAAAATTATGCTTTAATCTTGATTTGGTGTACTTTACTTTCTATTGCATTCATCTCTTAAGTTGTATTGTAACTATTGTAACTTGATATTGTGGTTAACATAGTTCTATGGTGCATAGGATTATATTAAAAAATGATAAATTATACTGTTTCACAATGTTAAAACACCGTTTTGTTTTATAGTTCTTTCAATAAAAAGAAAAATAACTGCTTGAAATACATAACAAAGGCTTGCAATACAGGAAGGAAAAAAAAAAAAAAAACCTGCGATACAGAGATAGAGGAGAAAAAAAAAAAAAAACCTTATGACACAGATATAGACCACCGTCCATTCCCTCGCTAGACTTAGACATTTTTATAGATTATGAAAATTACAAAAAGATTGGTTATAGTTTTGGATCTTCACTGTAAATGAACGGAATTAAAAACAGTTATATGTAACTAATCTTAAAGATGATGTTGGGATCAAATTAGTATACTATTGAACATTGTGCTGATATTTAAGTTTCTGTTCTCAGCAATTTAGTTTTGATGCTGTTTGTTTGTTCTGTAATGAATATGTGTTGTTCATTCTGTTATGCGTGTTTGTTACTAGTGTTCTTAAAAAATTCTATTACGTATAACTAATTGGCAAATACAATTGTTAACAACATTCTATGTAATTCTTATCTATTTAGATCAGTACATCAATCTTTGGCATTTACATCCAATTGAGGGCTTCCCTAGCAGGTGTGTAAGTGATTCTACTAATCACTGCTAAGTATATAAAAGGTCTTATACTCTACTTATAAGTAGATTAAAGTTCTTTTGAGCTATCAATGATGCTTTCTCTTATTAACCAGTAACTCTATCAGTGTCATATACATTCCTTTAGACCATTTTAAACCTGGCAGATTTAAGGTGGTGTTAGTTTCATTAAGGTTTTTAATATGCCATTACTAAAATTTAATTTTGTATAAAATACATGCCTATAATAAACTGACAAATACCTAATTGATCTATTAACAAATATGCCTAGAATATGCCTAAAATATAAATTGTATTGCATACACAACAAATATAACTGACATATTAGTTTGCCAAAAGGAATGATTATCGATTGTGGAAAATTCAAAGTGTGATGAACCTTATCATTGTGATTATCAAAAATTTGTCGTTACGTATCATTGAATATAAAAACCAAAAAAAAAATTCCTTTTTAAGATTTCAAATTTTCATCCCATAAAATTTGAATCATCTGCATTTTCTAATAAAGTTTGCTAAATTATAAATTAGAACCATCATTTCTAACTAAAAATCCCCGCATTTCTACATCTAATCTACCAAACAATACTTGCTAAATAATAAAGCACAATCTTTCTTGTCCAAAGCATATTTTGTCATTGTGATGAGAGTGAACCATACTCATGTGGAAGCACACAATATAATAAAATAAAAGTAAACCATCCACTGATGACACATCACATAGCTCCCACAAATAAATTATACAAATTCAATCAAACTATACTCATCTAAGCTAGAAGATAGACAATACAAACAACATTTCCTATACGCCCAACGCACAATTCACCTATGCACACAAACCACTCTTATGCCAATTATTTATAAGCACTTACAAGTAAAGCCCCAATTGGTAAGCCATATCATATAAGGTTTGCTAGCTTGCTCGACTGAAATTGTGCTTAATTATCATCTCCTCTTCCCCTCCTTTCATCTACTCTATCTTACCCCACCACTCATTCTCATCACCAAATATATATATATATATATATATATATATATATATATATATATATACACACACTTCTAAGTTTTGTTAATGAAATTTTCTGGTTAATAATATGAATTTAGACTTAACTGAGCTTTTTAAACATGAATAAACTCATGATTAATAATATATCCATTCCCGTGTGGTAGCATGGGTTACATACTAGTATATAGTAATAGGTAAAGCTTAGATAAAGTCAAATTAGAATTTTAAATTAGAGTCCAATTTTGCGCCATGTGTCTATATTTATGTGAGGACCATACCATAATTATCCTTCTAGGTGTTTAATTAGAATTTGAAATCTATATATCTATATATATAATTAAAGCAAAAACTTAGAGAAAATCCAATTAGAATCTAAAATTAGAGTCCCATTTTATGCCATGTGTTCCAAAAAAATCTTAATTGTAGTGTTAGATGTGAGGACAACACCTTAATTATCCTTCCAAGTGTCCATTATGAATAAATCACTTATGGATTTGTCTTGGAAGTGCAATAAGGATGGTGAACAAAATAACATAACATTTACTCTCCTACAATCTCAATACGATATTTTGAATCTCAATACAATCTTTATGACTTAATGACCTTGACGTTTAGGCAGTTTGCACTTGGTCGTCTTCTCAACTCCTAAAACCCCCATTAATTCTTGGTTTTGCTTTTATAAACAAACAAAAAGCAATGGTAGATTCAGCCCAAATTTACTATATTGAAGAAAACTCAAATGTCTTGAGAGATGAATGCACTTTGGGAATTAGCTAGCCATCAGAATTTGCCACGGTCGATTTCTTCACACAACTGGTAGTTGTTCTTCAATCAAGATATTTTATTATGCAATATTTTTATTGCATTTGTCCAGTCATCCAATCAAAGTCATGAACATAATTTTTTTTTTCTTTCTTTCTAAGTTTGATTGTTTGTTTAACATCTCATTCATTTGGGCCTATAGGTTGGCATCTATAGGTGGAACATCTTTGAATTGAAAGAGGCCAATTACATCTTCTACTTCTTCTTCGACCGCAGCAAATTCATCAACTATAATAAAAAAATTTCAGAGTTTGATTGTTTTTGCAATTGTGGCATTCATTTAGTTTTGGAGGAGATTTGAACGTAATGGTGTATCACTTCAACGGATTTGGTTTTGATTAAGGTTTTTGACTTTTTAGGTTGTTACCTTTTTAGTTTTGTTTTGGATATTTTGGTTAAATTAATTTTGTGTATCCGTGTATTGTTTTTCTAAAAACAAGTATTCAACTTTATCTAATTATTTTCATTTTCTTTTTTTGTTATCCATGTTTGCAATTTTTAATGATTGTCCTCAAATTGTTTCAATTCTAACTTTATTAGCTGAGTTAGAAAATTATTCTCTAATTATCTATTTGTTCTCTTTCGTTTCAATTTCATTGTGCATATATAAGTATATATATTCATTATACTCTGGTTGGGATGTTGATAAATGAGAAGTTGAAAAAATTAAGAGAATTCATGATGGGTAATCTTATTTTAGCTTAAAACTTTATTTGTATTAGCTTTATCTATTGTATCCATGAAAGTTTTTGTGGTTTGACACTTAGGTACGTGGATGTAATAGAAGTTGGAGTAGATAAAAAGCAACTCATATATGTAATATTTTTTCTCTTTTGGTTTTTGAAAAGTAAGAAAGACAGTGATTATTCACCTCAATTGAGCCATATAATAGTTATATTAGCTAAGTTTACTTTTTGTTCGTTAATGATTTTGTTTTGTAATGCTATTTGTTGTATATATTTGTGTATTTAAGTTTATGGATGTTCAGATTTGGCGATAGCAAGTGGTTTTTATTTCTAGATACATGCTATAAACTATAAATTTTTAAAAGAACTTCAAATCTATTATTTTCTGAAGAAAATCCATATAAATTTCAATTGTGGTCTAATTTTGCACCATGTTTCATTAAAAAAATTTCTTAATTTTGGTGCATAAGTATTTACTACACACTAAAATTGAGAGAACCAATAAAAGAGGCCGGAAAAAAATATCCATGACATTCTATCATAGCTTAAGCAAACAATAATCTTATTTTCATTTGCATCCCTTAATGATCATGTGAAGTAATTTGAATTTTCTAAACAAGCGTATAAAGATCACATGTTGGACAGAATTAGACAAAAAGCTCTTAATTCATATTATTTTCTTCAATAAAGGGGGAAATTCAAACATTACAACTATGTACAAGAGATTGAGAATGAGTGGTAAGAGAACTTGCAAATTTGTGATTTAAAGTTTTAAACTTATAATATCATGTTATCTAATATACTTCTACCATAACATTTTTGCTATTACAGTTGATAGATGCAACAAGTTCTCTTGTGAATCAATATAATTCCACTATAGCATTTTTCTTTTACAATTAGTAGATGCGACACTATAACTTTTTTTCTTTTACAATTAATAAATCCAACAAGTTGTAGAAACATTAATGTAGGGGTAAAGTCCCCAGATCAAACAATGGGCCTTGGGCCCCATATAGAATTCGACCACGTCTGAGGAGAAAGTGTGGGCGCCAAAAGGGCTCCCGACCCAATTCTTATGGGCCCAAAGTTGTTTAAAAGGTGGTCCAAGGAGAAATGTCTCCTCGGACGTGCCAAGTATGACTCAAACATGCACCCTACCAGCAATAAAGAATCACTCCAACGAGTATTAGTAGCAGGGATGAGTCCCACAAGCCCGGGAGAGGGGAGAGAGTATAGGATGTCAAGAGAGAGACTACAGCTGCCACATTAAATGCATGGAAGCTACTTTTCTAGCCGCATTAATGTGGAGAGGACTGGCGAACAGTGTTACCTTGGCCACTACAACTCACAGAAAGATAGGGGAGATGTCCGATGGGACGGGCACTCAAGTGAAGGTCTAGATGACCAACAAGTGTAAGGTTTTGATGACTTCAAGGGGGCTATATAAGAGAAGAGAATCCCCATGAAGAAGGGGATGGGAAAAAAGAGGAACTAGAGCAGAAGAAGGAGAGAAAGACCATAGCCTTTGATCAGGAACAGAGGTCCACCCATACGTCTCCTCGGACCGAATATCCAATGGACATGAAGGAGATTTCCTTATGTTCAATTGTTGTATGGCCCAAAGTTAACTAACACTCACTTTGTTAGGGCCTAATTCTGTAACCTGCTCTCTACAAATTTATTGTCTAGGACTCTTTGGGCCAGAACCACCTACCTGTTGGGCCTAGGCCCCAAAATGTGACCCTACAATTAACATTAATAAAAGATTATAAGTAATTCATATATAAGAGTTTAAGACCACTTTATCATCACTACATACATAAATATAATACAAAACTTTAGCATTACAAGCATGAGGTACTTTTAAATGTAGATTTCAATTTTGTTTTTGTATCAAATCCCAATTGATAAACAAACAATTTCATTACTTCAATTATTTTTTTAAGAGATTATTATCAACCATAGTGTTTCATGCTATTGTGGACACAACGGAGGAGTCACCACCTAGTTTTGCAATGGTCTAGGAACCATGAATATAGCGTCCTTTTGAGGAAGGATCATTGATCTTACTACCAGAGATATGAGTTCAGAGTTTAGGTACATTCTTGGGAAGGTGTTAGGCACCTAAGACCGCCCAACCCTAATGTTGGCCTCCCATCATTGTGTCTTATGTCTTAAACTCAATAAAATCATGTTCAACACTTATGTCCTAAACTCACATATTCACTAGCATACATCTAAGCATACAAAATGGCATCATTATCCCAAAACACATACATATCCATCCATAAAGCATAAGAAACCAAGCCACACATATACAACCCTAGCATTTATCTAACATGTGAAAACCCTATCATGTCATATATAAGGCACAACTTAATCATGGCAGCAAGTGCATCATTTATCAATTAAACACAAAACGCAACACAACAACACATGTACATGTCCATCAAACAAAACATAACAACACATATGCATGTTCATGTGAATATATGACTTACCTTTATTCACCTTGCAGCAACTCAGCACCTATGGCATCATGCATGGGCATGTGAATGCATGTTCGTGGTATCAAACTAAGAAACAAGAGATGAAACCCTAATCTAGCATATCAGAGGTAAATAACAATAAAACATGTGAAATAGAGGCATCATATACATATATACATAAAAAGAAAATTAAACAGGAACATGTGAGATAAGAAAATAAACTAGGGTCTCTGGGCAGGCCTACGTACGTATACCAAAGACTACGTACGCAGGTTAAGCACCTGTGTCTGCAGGAGGAGGCCCACATATGCATGCATGAGGCACGCATGCGCAGCTCTGCTTGAAACCCTAACCTAGAAACAACAAAGCAGAAAAATAGAGCACAAATGAAAACCCTAATTTTAACAACCAAACATGCTCAGGATACAAAGAAAACTATAAAACTAACCTAAACAAACATATATAAGTATAAATAAAGCAAGCAAACAAGATTAAAACTGAAAAGAAAAATGAATGAAAAGAAAGAGTTAGACTCAATACGTCAAATGAGAAGCTTTATAAGCTGATTTTGGTCATTCCCCTCAATCAAATCTATCACAATTGAATAAAAATGTGATTAGCAATGTTAAACTAAAAGGATTGGGGCTAGAAAAGGTTCCAATCAAACAAAATTGACTTGAGGGTGTTTTGTGTGTTTTGAAAATATACCATGTAAGACTTTATATAGTGGAAAAAATGGGGTTTGAAACAGCTCTCAGACGATGTGGGATTTATTCCAAACCTTAGCCATTATTGCAAAAAACTTGCCTTTTTTATGTTTCTGAAACCCTAGTTGCGTACGTAGAAATGTGCTTGCGTACACATGCTTTGGCCCACATATGCAAACTACTTCCCACGTACGTGGGCCAGTGGCCACTTTGGTCATTCTATTTCCAAAAATAGATTTTTGCTTTAAAATGTTATATTTTCTATTTTAACACTCCTCAAGTCAATTTAATATCTAATTGGGCTCTACACTAGCCTTGGGCCTTAAAGTTTGGGCATCATTGGGGAACGAGGGCCCGATTCGTATGGGGTAGAAAATACGGTGCCTACAGATGCCCCTCTTTTGATTCGTGAGTTTCACTAATGGAATCAAAATAATAAAAGACAAAAACATTTTATTTTGACGTATGGCTCGGGCCCAACCCACGCACACGACACACATCACGCAAACGTGGGGCGGGGTGCAACTCTAGAGAGCTGCATAGGATTTGTATGTCCAAAGTCCTACCTTTGTTGCTCCGGAAATGAGCAACGACATGTTCATTATCCCAGAACCTGTTTTGCCACTTGCAAGAAAATGGCGAGTGACTTACTATCCTAGAATCACTTAAAAAGAAAAAGAAAAACAAACAAGGACGCTCTTCAAGCTAACCCAACAAACAATAAAAGGATACAGTCTCTGTGGTGTCCATTCGGGGCTCTTGCCTCAAACTTCTCTGAGTAACTCGTTCCTCTTGTCTTCTTCACTTCTTTCTCTACCTTTTTTGGTGAGGCTTTTGCCTCAGGTTGACCTTGGTCTCTTTCTCTTTCTCTATCTCTATCTTTTTTACCATGCTTGCATGTTCAATTTCTGGTAGATATGTGTACAAGTAATCTTGATTGTTGGATCCACTAGGGTTGGTGAAAACTCACTGAGGAATAGGTATGTATGGGGAGGCATCTTCTACCTCTTTCATGACTTACTTGGGGATGAGAAACTCACTGAGGAGTAGTAGAAATGGATTCACTAAGGAGTAGTGTAACTTTGGTAGGTGTGTGATCCACTGGGGAAGAATCTTTTGCTTCCTTTGTGGTATGCTGAGGACTTTGAGGAAGAATCTTTTGCTTCTTCATTAGGGATACTTTAGGTGTACTTGATCCACTAGGGAAGAATCTTCTGCCTCCACACTTGGGATTGTTTAAATATGCTTGGGTCCATCGGGGAAGAATCTTCTGCCTCCTCCATGGGGATGATGTTCTAGATATGCTTGATCCACTAGGAAAAAATCTTCTGCTTCCTTACTGGGGATAGTGTTCTTGAGTTTATGTGATTTATTGGAAATGGTTTTGGGATGTACATGCTTTATTGGGGGAAGAGTCCTTTGCTTCCTTTATTGCTCACTGGGGTGTCCTTGGTGACTTTGTGCCTAATTGGGGCAATCTTGAGTTTATTTTTTATTTTTTATTTTTTATACTGTTCATGACTAAACTACACATAGTATAGTGGGGAGGCCTAAGCTACACATAGTTTAGTCATCAGGAGTGTTCCCGTCTCTTCATTTTTCCCAACGGTTACCAACTGTTTCTTTTTCTTCTCCATTCTCTTCATCTCCCTCATCTCTTCTCATTATTCATAACTCTTCAACTTCCCCTTTTTTCTTTGCAAAAACTTCCCCCTTCTCTCTTTTCCTCACATCATCTGATTCTCTCCCATTCTCTCATTTTCTCTCTAGACTTTCTTCATCTCCTTCAATGGCACCCAAGGCCAAGAAGACTTCCTATGTCCTTTCCTCCAATGCATTTCTCCTCACCCGCTGGAATGGAGCAGTGAGATTGACGGAGTCTCCGTCATTGACACACCGGCCAAAGAATCACATCCCCATGGCTGAATTTGTAAGCTTTTCAAACTTTTCTCATTTTCAAGTTTCTTTTTTATCTTCTTTTTTGATGTGTTTTTGGGCCATGTAAATGCTTGAGTTTTGTTGTGGGATGGGTTTAGATGAAAACTTGACACATTAGGAGGGGTAGGAACATGTTTAGGATTGATTTTGGATGATATATGCTTGAAAATGTTGAAGGACACTTTCTGTCTATACTTTTGCGTGCGTGGGCTCAAGCTTGCGTATGTAGCTTGGTCTTATTTGTACGCAGCTTTATTCTTGTGTACACAAGTTTGTTCTTGAGGCTCTACATACATGGGTTCTGGCCTGCATGCATTAGGTCTTGTCTATGTACATGGGCCTTGACCTGCATACGTGAGACATTTGACAGAGGCCTTACTCTGCCCATTTTCACTTCTTTTTCCACTGTTTTACTTCTATATGTAATCCTAACACCTCTTTTTGTCATTTTTGAATCTAAACATCACTGGATCCTTTTTTTTTTTAATCTTTATTCTTGCATCGAAAACATCATATTTTATCATTTTCACATGAATCAAGAATCTAATGTTATCTTCTTCTTTTGCAGTCCTCATCCCCTTGTGTTGGTAAAGGAAGCACAAATAAGGTGGTGAAGTGGTACAATCTCCTTGTTTCTGAAACCAGGGCTTACATCCAGGAAGCGAGCTTCGAGCCTACCCTTAGCCTTCTGCCGGAAAAGTCTGCAAGTGCTACTTTGGTGCAATGCCTCATCAAAAGGTGGTGGGATACTACTCATACCTTTCATAATGCTGAGCAGGAGATGATGGTGACTCCCTATGACTTCCACCGCATGACCGGATTTAGCTTCGAAGGGGCCATCATTAATTTAGATGGCGTGTCAGGCTTCCAGCTGGGTCTTGACATGTTAGGGAGAAAGTACCCCACCGAGACCATCTGTTACTTTGACTTGGTGTCGGATTTCATGCTTCTCCCATAAAGGACTACGGACGAGTGTGTTCGGATGGCTAGGGCTTTTCTTCTACATTTTTTGGGAGCTTATCTCTTCACTAATGGTGGGTAAACGGTATCCTTAAGGTGGTTGACCCTCTTTAAAGACTTTGCAGATGCACGAAGGGCCAATTTGGGTGCAGGCATGTCTTGCCTATCTTTACTTTATCCTCAACACTCTTAGCCTGGGCACCTTAAGGCAGCTTGTGGGGCCTTGGAAACTCCTTGAGATTAGTTCTCGTTCCATCTCTTGTATTATCATTTGTAGCTTGTAGTCTTGCAAACTGTATTATCTTGCAAACTATCATCTTGCAAACTGTACCATTTTGCAAACTATACCATCTTGTATCTATCCTGCAGCTTGTGCTTCCTTTTGTAGTGGTGAATTGTTAGGTACGACCTCATAACTCCAGGCACCAATCTAAATTTGAGGGAATTCCCTCGAGTGAGGGCCCACCTTGTTGGGTTAACTTTGGATGACGTAAGTTTAAGAGTTCCAATTTTCCTACTTCTTCATGCGTTTCCCTTAGGATACTCCTCTTCTAACCTTGTATCATTATAGTTCAATTAGACTCCATAGGCCGGTCAGCCCCTTCCTGCTTCTCTAGATTTGGAAGCTACTACCATCATTGCTTCGGAGATTACCTAGCCTTTCGAAGGAGCGGGCTTTAGGGCACTCTACTTGGTGGAGAGGGTGCGGTGTCAACTAGTGAGTGGAGATGTCCCACAGATTCCGATGGATTCTCTGGAGTTCATGCTTGCCCCACACTCCATGACTGATGCTGAGTACAACTCGTTAAGGAGTAGCATTCCCTACGCAGAGTGGCTCCTTGATGGATTGGACTATGAGGAATTCAGCATCACCCGCCTTATACCTTCCCTTACTGTTCAGGTATATGCTCAATCTCTTCTTCTTCTTTTCCTTGTCCTTTACCTTGTTTGTCATGGCTTCCAATGGTGGAAAACTTGTAGTAGGAGGAGCTTGCTACTAGTGAGCCAACTGATCCTCCACATCTTCCTTGGATGGTCTATGCTTAGGGCTTTAATGGCTTTGCTCGAGAGCATGCCGTGCCCCATAATCCCAATGTTATAGGCTACCATTTTCCTCTAAACACCCAAGCGGTGAGTTTCTTCTTTCCCTTTGTTCTTTTTCCTTCTTGTTGTCTTTTATTTTTTTTTTTTTTTTTTTTTTTTTTTTTTTTTTTTTTCGATCACTAACCCTTCTTTCTTCGAACTGCAATCCACCATCCAAGAGCATGAGGAGTTGGTATGGTTGGCTAGGAATCTCAAACTAGAGATGACCAACTATTCAAGGAGCTTGTACGGCCTTGGAAGGGCGTCCTACCCAAGCAGTGGTGGTGATGATGATGATGATGAATATGGAGATGAGGAGGATTCGGAGGCGACTCTTAGCTACCAACCAAGGAAGAGGCGACAATTACTTGCAATCAAGACACATAGGCATACAACAAACATATTTCTTTCTTTTATTGCTTTTATTTATTTATTTATTTTTCTTTTAGCAGACATTTGAATTCAGTTTGAGGCAAAGGGTTGTACTTAAAGAACATCTTTTTACATTTATGCTTGTAATTGGGACTAGAACTTAATGTACAAGATATATGGTTAATTGTATGTTTCCATACAATATTACTTCTTTGATGCTTGAAATCTTGTGCTTGAAATATGCCTTGAATGATCCTTTAGGTTATAGGAACCCTAGGGATGCCTTGGAGTGGAAAAACCATGCTTAAAACAGGGGAGAATGAGTTTATGCCAAGCTCTGTGCGTACGTGGGGATGGGCCTGCATACGCAACTTTGACTTTGCGTGCACAGGGTTGACCTTGTGTTCGTGGGCTGCAAATTAAAGGAAACCCTAGCCACCCTAATTAAGTATAAAAGTAACCGTTTAGATCCCAAAACCCTTACCAACGTATTTTCAACTCAA
Source organism: Quercus robur (assembly GCF_932294415.1). Taxonomy (NCBI): domain Eukaryota; kingdom Viridiplantae; phylum Streptophyta; class Magnoliopsida; order Fagales; family Fagaceae; genus Quercus; species Quercus robur. The sequence continues at coordinate 50,272,361 of NC_065538.1, forward strand.
GGAGCACTTTTCTAAGGTCCCTCAATGGCAAAAAACTTTCCACTTGATGTCTTGGCTTGGATTAGGACGCTTGGTCTTGATTTCAAGGACTCCATCGCCCCCTATGGTCTTTCTTGTGTCTTTCCATACCATCAAATAAAGGTGGATAAGCCTTTTCTTCGTGCTACTGCCAACTATTAGGTCCCTACTTGGCATGTTTTCCGCTTTAATGGAGTAGAACTATGCCCCACTATCGAAGAATTTGGTGCCATCATAGGTGACCTGGAGATTGACAATCTCGTCTTCCCTACCATAGGTGGGGATCTCCCCTCTTTGCTGTAAGCTGTGTTGGGCGTCCCTCTTGCTACGGCAAATAGGTAGTGTGTCTTTGGCAAACTCAACCTCAGCTTGGTTTTTGCACACTTTTCTGACTTGGTTATTCCCATAGATGAGAGGCTACGATCATACTTTCTTCGTGCCTTTATCTTATGTGCTCTTGCAAGGTACTTCTTGGTCCAAAGGTCATATTGTGTAGAACTTCGGATGTGCATGGTGGTTTATGAGCTAAAGAGAGGTAACCTGGTGGGCTTGATCTTGGTGGAAACCCTTAATGGTTTGGATGCCTTTCATAGGAAGGAAGCAAGCTTCTTTGTAGGAAGTCCTTTTCTTCTTTAGGTATAATCCCTAACTTTTGCCTAGGTTCTCAACCTAGCGAGATTCCTCTAATTTTGTATGGATTGCCTTTCGGTTTTCAACCTATCGAGGTACCTTATATCGTCTTTCATTATTATTTATATATATTTTTTCACTCATGCTCTCTCTTCCTCTTTTTTTGCCTCTCTCTCTCTCTCTCCCTTTTTTTTTTTCCCAAATATGACTACAAGAGAGGCTTCGGTTGCTTCAACCTCCTACCGTACCCCCCAGCACTTATCTCCTTAGGCATTTTATGAAAGTTTTTATGAGAAATTTAAAAAACTGACAAAAAGTTTGTTAGTTTTTTTAATTTCCCATAAAAACTTTCCTAAAATTGATGGTTAATGTGTACCCTAAGGGCATACATTAACCGGACCCATATTATTTTATAGTATACTGTTTTGTTGGGTGGTTGGGATGGATTGTAAACATGAATGAATAAAAATAAAGAAATAGATAATATTTAATTGGAATAATAGTGATAGAGTATTGAGGTTGATGTATATCTATATAAAACATAGATAGCTAAACTAGAAAAAATGAAGTTTTTTGAGTTAGTTTAGCTAAATATTTGAGGAGGTTGATGTGAATACTCTTAAGTATGACATTTCTTTACCTTGAATAATATTTTTTCCATATTTCTTTGGTACCAATACAACACAAACCTCCTTACTTATACTATTTAAACACCTAAAAATGTTTTATTAATGCTAAAAGTTTTGTAACTTAACTAAAACCTCCTAATATTTCTAATGAAGACGTCTAAGATTCAAACCCTCTCCCACATTGTAACTATTAAATTATAGGAAAAAAAATTTATAAAAAATTTCTTCAATGTTACCTTTAGGATATATATATATATATATATTTTTTTGACATAGAATAGGTGCTATTTAGCCCTCAATTTGGCTTGCAAATTGTAAAAATGAAAAATTCTGTATATTCTTAATACAATGTTGTTCAGTTTATATTTCATAGTACAATTAATTGTGATTTTAAATGCCCTAGATCCAAGGTGTAATCAAAATTTAGTCATGCACTAATTGAACTGCCTTGCCAGTGGTGGCTCTAGGAATTGTTTTCAGGGTGGTCATTAAGAAACTTAAAATTTTAATAAAAATAAAACTTGAATATATTGACATAAAAAAAAAAAATCTCAAATACATAAAATTTTAAAAATTCATTCTACGAGTTTTTCATATTTGAAATTTTTGTATGATAGCTTCATTATTTATACTATTAGTTACATCTTTTTCAATACACACCACCAAGTAATCATTAAACTACTGATCTCCCATTCAATTATTAGTATTGTGCCTAAATAAGTAACAATTTAAACAAAAATGTATCATCCTTTTTTATGATCCAATCAATATTTTGTATTCTTTAAACTAATCAGGATTAAATCAATGCAATGCTCCACTAATTTCTTTTTTTAGGGAAATCATGGTAAAGAGGTTGACAAGAACATCTTTGTATATATGCTCTTTTTATTTTCTCTTTATCATTAGGATGAAAAGATGAGACATATTTTTATAGCCTAGGATTTGAAAGAAGATTATTCAAGTGAATATGAATTTGCTTAGAAGATAAATTTTACAATAAAAGTTATTTCCTTATAAGAATTTTGTCAATAGTGCTAACAAAAGAATAAAGGGTAAACTATAAGTTCATTCAAAATATTCAACTTAGGCATTAACCCGTTACATTAATCATGTTCAATAAAATATTGAAACATTATATTAGTTTAGTGAATATGGTACAAGATGTATTACATAAATCTAATAAATTCGGCTAAAGACTAAAGTAAGCACTAACCAACTAGCTATTGGAAAATATGCATTATTATATAAAAAATAGCATTAAAATAGATATTTTGAAAAAAAATAAAATAAAATATCACAATTAAACATTTGATTTGGGCTTTTAGGCTAATTTATTTGTTTTGCACAAATTTTTAGAAATGCTATGTTTACAAAATTTTCACAACAAATACTAGTTGGCAATTGTTATTGGTTCTAATTTACATATCATTAAAATTGTTTTTTTCTTCACCGGTAACAACCTACCCCCTAAGATTTGTAGTGAAAATATTGTGAATATAGCATTTTTCACAATTTTTTGGTTCAATTTTAACAGACCAAAATTTTGGAGCGGTCAAATTTTATTTTTAATGGGCTTATATTTTTATTTAAGATATTCAAGTTTCTTTTAGGGTGGTAAAGTTTTTTTTTTTATTTATTTTTTTTTAGGGTTGTCAACAACCCATATTAATTTAAAAATGATTTTTCTAAGATATAAAAATTATTATTTTCAAAGTTCAGGGTGGTCCTATGACCACCCTAAATCATACATAACGCCGCCCCTGTGTCTTGCAAATGATACAATGACACATAAAAGGCATCATAAGAAACCATTTTATTTGATAATAATTATTTCATGACATTACAAAAAGAAAAACTAAGCAACTTTATTTAAACTTTATAGTGGTTCACCATCACTATTTCATAGATTTTTCCATAGATTTTTTTAGAATTCTAGTTTGGTGCGAATGCTTTTTAAAGATATTCAACTACATTCTTGTCTAGCTGGAAGGCCTTGATGAGAACATCAAGATTGATGGGAGGGAAAGATCCAAAGACTGCATTTGCTAGGGTGATCAATCCAGGATTTTGGCTACTGAAACTAGAAAAGGTAAGAGCATCAATCTTCCCTATGTTGAAATGGAAGTAAATGAGACCAATTGGGAATACAAAGACATCTCCCTTATTTAAAACTTTGGTGAAAAGTTTGTTTGGGTCGAATGTAACAAATCCAACTAAGAGAGTACCCTCAATGAATATCAAAAGCTTAGTGCCGCGAGGGTGAGTGTGAGGAGGATTCAGGCCATATGGTGCAAAGTCGAGCCAAAGATACGCCTAGAGTGTTGAGACCTGGAAATTTATCAACATTCAAAAGAATGACATTTGATCCAACTTTGTTTCTAGTGTTTCTAGGAATATTAAGTCCAGAGAAGAAAAAATCATTCACTGAGACAATTGCAGGGTCCTTGCAAATTTTTCCATTCACAGATACTATGCAGATACTATGCAAAGAAAGAAAAGTTAGGTATTGTCACGAATAAGACATTTATGTAACAATGTACAGTAACATGTCATGTAAGGGGAAAAAAACCGTCAGGGATAATTTTTTTTAATGTAATAACTTATAATAAATTCAAAAGAACTTGATTGATAATACTACTAATGCTAATAATAATGAGAGTGTGATCTATACATACCACCAGATTTGATGTCATTAATTGCGACAGAGAAGTCTTGCAAAGGACTAGGGTCAAAGGCAGAAATAAAGAAGGATGCGAAGGCCAAAATGGCCACAGTCGTAAGGAAAGAAACACCTTTTGATAGGCCAAAAATGTATTGACCTCTTTGGCAAATTAATTAATTAATTATCAAAGTTAATAAATTAAGTCAATTTAACATGCAATAGCGTGGCAACACAAACAAATTACCAAATTAAATAAATACAACGGAAAATAAATTTAGCATATGTGATTTGTTTCCGAATGGGGAAAACCACCGAGACAAAACCCCACCGGGTGAATTTAAGGTCACCACTCCTGAGAATCTACTATTATTAATCACAAGTGGTTACAAGTAAAAGGAATCCCAATACCTAATACCAACTTACAGTTGAACTCTTACCCCAATACCTAATAGGACTCCTATTATAGCGGCAATCTCTCTATTCAATGCACGAATCCTAATACGTGACTAACTAATGATACACGGATCCCAGTATGTGACTAATACACCAACTTAAGGAAGATGTTGGCTGCAAAGTTCTTTAGTTTATCAACATTGAAGATCAGGAAGCTCCTTGGTCACAAAACTCTTGGCGTAAAGACACAGTTGTTTCTACAGAGAATATGATGAACTAGAGCAAATTCCGTCTCTGGTCACAATATGCATGGATTATTCTTTTGTAACACCTTGCATCATCTTGTGACGGCACTTAAAATAATTCTTATATATGTTTAGGGTTGTGAGAAAAGAAACCCTACACAAATACTCAAGGATACGCGTGTAATCAAATCTGGAAAACCTGATTTCATATTTCTCGATAGATACAGCTTGTGTCGAGCTTATGTCGAGCTTCAGCAATAATTCTCGATAGAAAGGATTCTGCCGAGACTTTTGTTGAGCTTTAATGAGCAGCACATTCTTCACTTGTTTCTTGGTCAGATTTGCATGGCTTCAATACTAAACTTGAACACTTGTTTCTTGAAGTATTAAATCCATCCTCGATCTACCTAATTACAAGTAAAGTGCATTTTGTCAAAGAATTAGCCAATTACATAAAATATGTCCCTAACAATCTCACCCTTTGGCAATTTGTGACAAAACCACAACAAACAAATGAATCATGAGAAAAGTCTTAAATCACTAAACTCATAACCACTTGTTGAATTACAAAATAAATCTAACCCCAACACAAACTCTTGAAAAAATTTGCAAGAAGAGAGTTCATAGCATGGTAGACTTTCATAACCCGTCTTTCTAAAACACTTAAACAAAACTTATCAAGGCATCTTGTGTGAAACAAAAAATAAGGATTGCATATATAAAGAAACATGTGTATAAAGAGAGAAAAGAAACAACACATGTAAAGATAGGTGAAGAAACATACATCGTCATCTTATATATGAGAAAAGATAAGTACAATGTATGTTAATAAATGGTCACAAGACCAGTATACATGAGGCTAATGTAAAAAAGAAAGAAAAGAAAAGTAAATAAGAACCTCACTACATCCCTCAAGATCTATAAACACTCCCCCTAACAAAAATTTCCTATACTAACTCTTCCCTAAAGTACAAGGCTACTCTCAAAATTACTTCCCCTTTTTGTCACGAATGACAAATGGTAAGTTACTAAGAGGTCATCATCTTGTCATCACTGGAAAAGCTAGCATTGTCATCCTCATCATCACCATCATCACCATCCTTATCTGTCAAAGCCTTTGGAGAAGGAGATGGAGAGGGAGCGAAACCACCAAGGCGAGCTTGTTGTCGTGCTATACGACTAACAAGGGTGTTCATTTGACACATCTCATCAGTGAAAGAGTCAAGGCGAGCATCCATGCACTGAAACTGTGCCAGGATGGCCTTCAAGGTCACACCAATTGCCGAAGAAGAAGGAGCAGAGGTGGAAGGAGCTGAAGAAGAAGAAGCTATAGGATCTGCGTGATCGGTTGTCTCCATTAATGGCCACTTCGGTCAAAGTTAAGCCTCACTCCGCCAAACAGAACCGGCACTGATGGTGTGAGAGATCGCGCCCCTGGCCCATTTTATAGGATGTTAGGCCAAACCCACATGAATGGGTGAAGTCGTGTTATTGTCTCTCAAAATGGAGGTTCGACTGATTATATTTTCCCCCTTAGATTAAGAGTTTTATAATGGAGTTGCCACTTATTTAATTATTCGAAAAATAAGAAAACCATAATTGAAAATTTTCTCATTTTATTAATTTGAAATTGAATTTACATTGATCATAGGTAAATTGCATGGCTTTGGTCCTAGATACAATCTAAGATAAAGTACATGGCTTTGTTTCCTAGTTACAATTTAGAAATTGAAAAATTACATGCGATAAACCCTAATTCAATTTATTAAGCATTGCATTTGGATTGAAAAATAAATTATAGTGAATGTGTGTGGATTGTGATATTCTAGATTCAAGGATTTGAAAGAATTATTAAACAAACATGTTTTTCATATTTTTGATATAGATTTAAGATTAAAACTAGTGTTATGCATGAACATGTGAAGAATATATAAGAACATTTAAGAACATTCAAACATACTCAAGAGAATTTAAATAGTTATTATCATGCTTTAATCCTAAATTCTCATCATGACAACACAAAAAACAAGTTAGGAAAATAGATTATACCTTCATGCAAGATCCATTTAGTGGAGGAGGAGTCTCTTGGTAGAGATTCTAAGGGTGGAGAAAAAGAAGAGTTAGGAGAGGAAGAGTAAGTCTTACTCAATACCTTGAGTCTCAAGAAGACCAAGATATGACAAGACTACTCAACTTCTTAGAACTCAAGAGAGGAAAAGAGATGGGGTTTTTTTTTTTGTGTTTTGGAATGAAAAAGAGGGGGGTTTATATAGTAATGGTAGAGGAAATATAAATGAAATGCCATTTAATGAGGGTTGACAAAGAATCATGAACCTAGACCTCATTTTAGCCTTAAGGGAAATCTGGTGCATTAAATGGAAAGATTGGTGGGAGTGAGGAGCAAGCCAAAATTCGGTTTTCCCGTAACTGTTGTAATAGCCTGTAGAGCCAATTTCGAATAATCATATCTGACTTAATTCTGACCGGAATTGTCTCGTTCTTGTGCTCAAATTGAAGCCCTGGTTGTCTAGTTTATGAGAAAATTAACCTCATTCACAAATTCAAAATATTCTGAGAGATATCTATGAAAGGGTGAGCAGAGGTCATTTGTTAGAAAATGATTTTAGCACAATTAACATTAATAGGTCCCAAATTAGCTCCCAATTAACATTAAATGACTCAAATCACTCCCATTTCAGACTTAATTGGTTCAAAATTTACCCTAATTAAAAGATAATTACACAAATTACTCATTGAATAATTAATATTTAACTATCTAGTTAATTAGGCGTGTGCAACTCTACCATAAAATGTAGTCCTAACCAATCAAATTATGACACACCATCGTTCTCAAATTGATTATAGTTATATTGAAATTAATTATTCATAATCAAATATAGTCGGACTCAATTTGTGATAGTGCATCTCAGCCATTAGAACTTGATTTGATGATAACTTTCAATCTGATGGTCCGATTAGGGCTTATGACCAGTCAATTTGATCGTTACAACATCAAGATCATTTTGGTGAAATGAGATTAAGGATCTAGTGACCAGAATCAAGATGCATATTTCCAAAATGAAATTACCCTTTTACCCTCCATGTGAGGTTAAATACGAGTTGCAAAATGGGGTGTCAACAGATGGCACCCATAGTGGTGAAATAAGGAGAATCAGGAATGGGGATGGAAAAGTGGCGAAGGATCCACGTGATAGATGAAAGAAAGATGAGCTTATCATGGGTCGCCATAGCTTGATACACATCGAGGATAGATGTGATGAAGTGAGAGGGAAAGTCTATAGAAAGGTCCTCAAGAAGAGATAAAATAAAATAAGCACGAGACTCAATGATAGAGTTATAGTGAGACAATGGAGTAAGAGTAAATGTCATCACCATGTTAAGGAATCTCAGACCTTTTGCAAAGTCCGAGCATGGGGTGTTTTGCTTCCTACCCCATATGGAAGGTGTCTCATAAAAGTAAGACAAAAGCTCATCTTTGGACACAATCCTAAGACACTCACAGCCAGGGCAGTTAAGATGTGCTACCTGCAGAATATGTAGTGCCTCGGATATAAGATCTATGGTAACTACGATTCGTGTACTTCGAAATGTAGTGGCAAACCGAGGTACAAAGTTATTGATACTGTGTATATGGAGTAAAACTCCTATATAAACACGATGGGACACCTCAAGGGTCTCTCACATAGAGATTCCCAGCCCTGAGTCTAAATGACGACGGGGAGAGAAGTGTCGGAAAAGTCCGACAGAATAACATAACGCTTTGGATGAACGCCATATTTTCGAAAGTTCTCCAAGAAGTCCTTTCAGGCCTTCTTATCACGGAATTGAACGTGAAGAGGGGGAATAGGATTAGAAGAAGAAGAAGACCCAAAACCAAAAGGATTCCAAGCTGAAGTGGATTTACATGCTTTGGGTGCCATAGCGCAGCCTATTTGTGAGAGAGAGAGAGAGAGAGAGAGAGAGAGAGCACAATCACAACCAGAAACAAGGAAATAGAAAAGAAAGGAAAGACGTATGCATGAAAAATGTATGAACATGACATAATATTTAAAAAGCATTATGGGTAAAACCCAATCCAATCCTACCAGCACACATTCAACAATATCAAACATACATCTAAATGCATGAAATATTGTTAAAATGCAATGAGAATGCAATGCATAAGCATATAATATCAAAACAAGAACACCCAACCCAACAAGTTCACAAAAAATCTCAAAAACCCAAAAATTTTCAAAACCCTAAAAACTAGGTCAAAAATGCATGAATGCATGAAAATGAAGGCATTTAGGAAGCTTACCAAGTGATCTAAACTTGATAAAGGCCGAAAATGTAGTGGGTAGTGAGATTTGAGTGAAAGAAATGTGTTTGAAGCGCGAGAGAGAGAAGTGAAAAATGAAATCTGATTCGCGCTCAGACTATATAAGGAAAACGCATCTCGATGAATCGAAGTATCTGTCAAGATCTATCGAGCACTAAATCTCGATAGAAGTGAATCTATCGAGGTATTGTCGAGGATCTATCGACGGCAAAAACACCTTGATGGATAGAGAATTTGTCCAGAATCTATCGGCCAGACAAAAGGTTTTGAAAATTGTCTCGATGGATCGAAGAAGCTGTTGAGAATATGTTGAGAAGAAACCTAGAAATCTTGATGGATCAAGAATCCATCTAGATTTGTCGAGAAAATGAGAAAGAAGGACTGGATAGAAGAGAATCTGTCGAGGATCTGTCGAGAAGCTGTCGAGCTTGAAGAAAGAAGGTTTTTCAAGAAGGGAGAAACACATAGAGATGGATGCAACAAGCAAGCTACTTAAACATAAATCCAAACAACATATTTAGCTCTCAAAACATCTCTCAACAACTTATGCAAAGCATTCATAGATCCAAAACACACACACACACACTAAACAAGTCTAACCAATTTTATATTTCAAAACCAAGTTAAGATAGTTTAGTGAGCATATATTAATACATGTATTCCTTGTGATGGCCAAATCACATTGTACCTGCACACGTATCAAAAGTAGCAAAGAGTTTGCGTGTTATGTGTGAAACATAGCAAGAGTGCATAAGTGTCTCATATTATAACTATTTGAGATATGAGAAAATGAAATACACTCACACATAATCATAACTGCTTGATGGGACTATCACCTTCGAGATACATCCTATAACTCCCACATCTCCTAAAAACATGCTTACAACCATATTTAAAATCATTTTGATTCTTTTTGCTTTTATTTTGTCTTTGCATATTTTTCTTTTTGAACATAGCATGCATGGATAAATAAGAGAGAGAAGAAGTACTCAATTATGTAAGCCAAAACATCACAATTTTGCTATGCCGAAGCATATAGATGTTATACATGATTGGAAGGCTTTAATGGTGAGATGGTTATTTATACCTTTCTCTTAGGATTTTCTAGTCCTTCCCGTCAAAAAGAGTGATATGAGTATTAATTATAAGAGATTACTTAATCATACTCATCACAAACACGAGTCATAAAGCTCACTTGCTTAGTTGTGCATTAAGATACCCGTCTAAGTTACAAGAGATACAAAGTTTAGAAAACTTTGTTTCAATGGCCATCCAAGGTACACAAGTACCAATATACACGTACACACATTGTTTTTGTATTTTTCTGATTTTTCAAATTTTTTTTTTATTTTTAAGAAAATCAAAATAAACAAGAATTGAAAAAACAACAAAGCATAAAGCTAGACTGACTCAAAATCAGAAAGCAAAACAAACGAGTAATGCATAACCATAAGGGGAGAGAGAGAACAAGTGACTGGATCACTTTGAGCATTTTTCCTTCCACACCTTGGAAGAACCTTTTCTTTGTGCGAACCTTTGATCTAGAGGTGAGGGAGAAGAATTGAAACTGTTCAAGTTCGAAAGGAACATGAGGGCCTTAAGAAGATCTCTAAGAGGAGCAAAAGAGGATGGAAACTGATTTTGGTTTTCAGATGAGAGCATACTATTGCTTTGTTGAGTGGCTAACCACTTGTAGCAATTTGGATGAGTGTGCCTTGAAGCTCCACAGTGATGACAGAAATGCGGCTTCTTTTATTGAGACTTTTTGTTGTTTTCCCATTTAGTCCTAGGGTTTCTAGCCTCTTACTTTTCAACCTTAGGGGGTGCTCTTAAATAGATTTGCCTTTATCTAAGTTCTCACTAGCTATTTCAGTTTTAAATTCATTATTCTTAGAATTAACATTATCGGCAGGTGAGAGAAACACAGTTGTACTAGATAAGGCAATATTAGAAGAAGAGAAATCATACCCTAAACCAGTTTTATCAGAAGCAACTTTCTAAAAGTTTAGCATCTCATCGAGCTTTGCACTGGAAGTCCTCTCCAATTGAGGTCTAACTTGGAATAGTTTCGCTTCAAGATTCTTTGTCCTTTCAGCAAGGAAGTTGTTCCGCAAAGCTCCAATGGTTTGATTTGCTTCATCAACCTTTGTAGAGAGCTCCTCTCAATCTAGCTCCACATCACTCAACTTCTTGGTGGCTAGCCTATACAGGTTCTCATACTTCTCATAAACCTTGTACAATTTTGCATAAGCTGTATGGATGTCATCTTGTTCATCCATTTTCTCAAACTTAGATACCACCAAGTCCTCTTCATCATCTACTATTTCTGTAACCCCTTCAGTAGGATCAATTGTAGCAGTGAAAGCATTCAAAATTCCCTTGTCATCACTGTCATCTGACTTAATCTTAGGCTTAGTGTCACTCAAGGTAGTAGCAAGAGCCTTGCTTTTCCCAATTGACTTGAGATATGTTGAACATTTTTGTTTTATGTGTCCAAAACCTTGACATCCGAAATACTTTGATCCGGAGGGAATAGTGTACTGACTGCCATTCTTAGCATCCTACTTTCCTCTGTCTTGGCTTTCGAATTGAGAAGAACTGGATTGCTTACGGTCCTTATCAAATCCTTTTGCATTGGCATTCTTTATGAACTTCTTAAACTGCCTAGTGATATAGGACTTCATCTTGGAATTTTCATCATCTAAAGACTCATCAGTCTCGTTACTTTTGGCTTTCAGTGCCATGTTCTTACTTTTGCATCCTTTCTCAATTCTAGTCAAACCCAATTCATAGGTTTGTAAGTTTCCAACCAACTTTATCAAAGGAATGTAGTCAATATCCTTTGATTCTTCAATGATAGTGATCTTGGCATGAAATCTCTCAAGCAGAGATCTGAGCACCTTTCTCACAACCTTGGGTTCGGGAATAATTTCCCCAAGATTGAAGGTTGAGTTGACTATGTCCTTCAGCTTGGCATAGAACTCATTAAATGACTCATCCTCCTTCATCTTTATCTCTTCAAAGCTAGTTGAGCCTTTGGAGTTTTGAATCCTTGACAGCCTTAATCCCTTCATAGGTTGTCTGAAGGATGGTCCATGCTTCCTTTGCAGTTTCAGTTAAGGATATTTTCTTAAACTCCTCATTCATGACCGCACTGAAAATGGCATTCAATGCTTTGTTGTTGAAGTTTGTCGCTTTGATCTTTGTATCATTTCAATCAGTCGACGCTTCCTTTGGCTTAGTTCAGCCAGTCTCCACAGCTTGACACACCTTTTCATCTAAAGACTGCAAAAAAGCTCTTATGCGTACTTTCCAGAATGCATAGTTAGTGCCATCAAATAAATGAGGTATAATAAGAGATTGTCTTCTATCCATGACAATCAGGGGTCAATGGATCACATAGAAAAAATTAAACTTAATCAGAGTGTGCCTGCTCTGATACCACTTGATAGGCCAAAAATGTATTAACCCCTTTGGCAAATTCATTAATTAATTATCGAAGTTAATTAATTAAGTCAATTTAACATGCAATAGCGTGACAGTATAAACAAATCACAAAATTATCTAAATACAGTGGAAAATAAATTTGACACAAGTATTTGTTTACGAATGGGGAAAACTACCGAGGCAAAACCCTACCGGGTGAATTTAAGGTCACCACTCCCGAGAATCCACTATTATTAATCACAAGCGGTTACAAGTAAAAGGAATCCTAGTACCTAATACCAACCTACGGTTGAACCCTTATCCCAATACCCAATTGGACTTGTATTGTAGCAGCAATCTCTTCGTTCAATGCATGAATCCCAATACATGACTACCAATGATACACGGATTCCAGTATGTGACTAATACACCAACTTGAGGAAGATGTTGGCCGCAAAGTTCTTCAATTCATCAACAATGAAGATTAGGAAGCTCCTTGGTCATAAAACCCTTGGCGTAAAGATGCAGTAACTTCTACAGAGAATATGATGAACTAGAGCAAATTCTGTCTCTGGTCACAATGTGCATGGATTATTCTTTTGCAAGACCTTGCATCATCTTGTGACGGCTCTTAAAATAATCATTATATATGTTTAGGGTTGTGAGAAAAGAAACCCTACACAAATAGTCAAGGATATGTGTGTAATTGGATCTGGAAAACTTGATTTCTTAATTCTCGACAGATACAGCTTGTGTCAAGCTTCTATCGAGCTTCAACAATAATTCTCGATAGAAAGGATCCTGTTGAGTTTTAATGAGCAGCACATTCTTCACTTGTTCTTTTGTCAGATTTGCATAGTTTCAATACTAAACTTGAACAATTGTTTTTTGAAGTACTAAATTCATCCTAGATCTATCCAATTACAAGTAAAGTGCGTTTTGTCAAAAGATTAACCAATTATGTAAAATATGTCCCTAGCACCCTTCATTATATTTGAGGAGTACTCTATCTTATATGATATACTATTCTTGGTTGAGTGAGGGATGAGAAACATAGCAATATTGAAATGTCTATTTATAGAGAAAAAGGGGTCTATGTTTTTGAAAAAACTTGGTAATTGTTCAACCCTTTGTCACATTTTTCTATTTAATTAGGTGAACTAATTTATTAACCACTACTTGTCGTACAATTTTAAAACCAAATCAAATGGCATTGTGTAGTTTTAATGTTACTTTGGCCAAAATCAATCAGTAAAGCAATAATTGTTACTGAAATGTTCACCCTCATAGGCTGCAACTTGCTATTTGCGGCATAACATTACTGTTATGTTCTTGCTTTTCCTCTTTGACATTATCTTCGTGATCAAATTTTAATTGGTGGATACTTAAGACTTCTTAATCTTAAGTATTAGTTAGATTTAATGGTTTTCTAAAACCAAGTGGCCAACAACTACCAGGTGTGGTATATTCTTGCTTTTCTCCTTTGTTCTCTCTTTATGTTGATGGTGCATTTGTACTCCCCCAAAAAAAATAAAAGTTACACTGTTTACAGATGAAGTCCGTTGATGTACATTTAAACTAATGAAAATTCTTATCTACCAAATATACAAATCCCAAAGCCTTCATAAATGTTATGAATTGATAGCCCAAGCGCACAAGATCATACACCAGTAATTTAAGCCCGCAACCCATGAATATAGCCCACAAACACATGGAGTCAACCAACTAAGTCGGCCAACCTAGGCCCACCAAAAATCCAATACTAGTCAGCCAAGGGCCCATGGCTGGGCTTAGCCATAACGTCATTAGTACGTCTTTCTTATTTTGTGGATCAAGCCACGTGTGAAGAAGTCATCAAAGGGGAAAAATTAGTAGGGGTAGATTGGAGAGCAAGAGTCATCCTATATTTCTTGGGCCCACTTAAAAAACTCTCAAATGAGTTTGGACTATTGTGAGATTAAAAATCCCTTGAAAAGATAGTTTATAGACACACATAAACACAAAAAGAAATGACAAAAATTTTCACATTTGCCTAATGCAACAAATTGTTTTTGGTAGGTAAGAAAGTAACATATGTGGTTGGCCTAGATAAGAACCATTAATGTGTGTGACCTCAATGATTGTGAAATTTTTTGTGAATCTTTAGTTCATTGGTTTGGTTAGAGAGAAATTTCTTTGAGGGCATTGTGCAAGGTGCAACCTCTAAACTTTGTATTCAAGAGAGAGTATTTGGATGTTTTTGGGATTGAATAAAGTTTGGTTCCAAACAAGTAATTGAAGATAAGAAAAATCAATGCAATTATGTATTTGTATATAATTGAATAATCTAATGTACTTTACTTAAGGAATTGCTCCAATATTTTATTCAATTAGAAAATTAACATCTGCATTTGTTAGAAATTGGGCTGGATTAGACCCAACTCATAAACCATGGCCCATGGATTGTCTATATGGGTTATTTAATAAGTAAGTTTAAATTTAAACTAATCGATATTAATATGAGTTGTCAATATTAGTAGTGGTGTAATTTAAACTTAGCAGCTGAGTACTTTTAGGGATCACTTATTAGATAGTGGGTGAATCTCTCCTAGTATTTAAGGTACTCCTATAGTAGTCAGATAATGGGTTACAGTGAGTGAACATACGTATAGTTTTTTAGTGCTCTCTCAAAATAAGCGATCTCTCTGGGGATACCATCTACTGTTCCCAAGAATTTTGTGTGTGGAAATTAAAAGAGACTCTAATAGCCTCTCTGGGGACTTGGAGGTGGTCCACAAAAGAGAAGAGATTATGAGGAGTTAGTAAAGCAAGCAAAGAACAAGATCTAAGGTTTGTGTCTATATGACCCATAGTAGTTTATTCAATAATATTTTATTCACATGCATGTTTGCATATTAAGAACATCAGATTTGTGACAAATTGCACCTCGACCCACTTGATTAAGTTGGGCTAAACACACATAAGATGGTAGAGTTGTGTTTGTGCCTTTCAAAATGGTAGTTCGACTAATGATACCCTCCCCCCTAAATCATGGGTTTTACATGGATTCATCACCACTTTTTTTTTAAGTGCATAAAAATACCTCCTTTTATTGATTGAAATTTGCACATTAATTTGAATATAACTAGGGTTTCACATGGCCTTTGTCCAATATACAATCTAAGAAAAACTAAATGGCTTTGTTTCTAGTTACAATATGGAAATTGAAAAGTACATAGAAAAGTATTGATTTAAGTTTGAAGGCTAAGTTGAAAGGTGGGTGCAATTGAGAAGGGGTTAGGCACCTACCTTGCCTAGTGAATTCCAATCTTCTAGATTATGGTGACTAGTAGTCATGTTACATCATCCAAGCAAACAACATGTTATAGACATCCAAGTGCATGTTATTCAAGATTGAAATATGTGCTCATTTGTGCATGGTGAAAGATCCTAATTTTACTATATGATCACATCATTTGGATTGGAAGTTAAGAACATGATGATTGTGTGTGATTAGTATAAACCATAATTGAAGCATGTGATCCTATTATTTGAATAAAAAATATAGTGATTATGTGTGTGCCATTTGATGAAGCTAGAAACACGTTTAGCTTCAAAATTAGTAGAACACTACGATCTAGAATAGCATTTATGTAGAACATATCATAAAAAATTCAAATCATATTCAAACAAACGCATACATAGACCCTAGTTTCTAGCATATTATTGAAGGAAAAAAAAGTTAGGAAGATATATGCATGCAAAGCATTCCAAAGGAGGGGAAAGATTCATCTTAGAGGTTGTCCAAGAGTGAGGCAACAAGTTACTTAGCCACAAACCCAAGACCAAGAGGACTGGTGTTTGTCCTATTGTGGCAAAACTAGGAGGACAAACCGCAAGGTTCTTTTCTTTATTACTTCCTCTAAAATCCCAAAAGAGAATCAAGGTACTCCTATGAGAACTTTGGACGAGTGAGGTAACAAGTATCAAGTTGAGAACTTGAGACCTGGAGGACTAGTTTTTAACCTTCTAGTTATACGAGACCAAGAGTGATGTACATTGATAATAGCTTAATTTTGCATATTTATATCATTATTAGAAAGCATTATCATACTTATTTTGAGTTAATTCATGCATTTTATATTTGGTTTTGGAATAATGCTGAATAATAAATTTTGTACTTAATTGAATTTTATTGCATGAATTTGTCTTTTGTAGGAAAATAGAATTAAATAAGATGATTTGTGCAAAGAAGAAAGCTAGTGGAATTTACTTTTACAAGGGCCATGATGAAGTTAAATAAGGCCAATCCAATTAAATTTAATTCCAATTGAAGCAAGGAATCAAAAGAAATTTGCACTGAATCTAAGTCCAATTCGGATTAGGATTCCAGCCTGCACATCAGTTAGTATTTTTGACATAACTTTCTTCTCAGATGTCCATTCTCAATGATTCAAGTTGGGCTGGAAAGTTAACTTAAAGGACTACAACTTTTTAGTTTACCAAAATTCTGAATTCTGAATTTAAATGGGCCAAAATCGTCGGTTAATTGAAGCCTAAAAATATGAGATTTTCTCCAAACTGGAATTCAACTAGTAATAGGATTCCTTGACCTATTTAAAGGCTCTTTAGGGTAAAATTCAGAGGACAGCTGGGGGCTGAATAGGTCGCAGCTACCTCTTTGGTCTTCCTCCATGACAATTAGTTTTAATAATTTGTCTAGTTTAATGCTTAGTATTTTATTCTTGTGTTTTCTTTCAATTATTATAAGTAGCTAAGTTTATAATTAAGGTTGAGGGTGAAACCTTGTTAAGGATTATCAGTATTGTTTATGTGATTTGATTTTTCTCACAATAGTTGTTCTTTAATGATTGAAATTATTCTTGCTTCATATCGATTGACTAAGATGGGATTCTAGATATGAGTTCAATCATGTTTTTCTTATGATTTAGGATTTATCTTAATTAATTGAATGTTTGGTTTATTATTTCTTAAATATATAATTGGATATCTCTTATAATTTGTTTGTCAATGGATACAATTGATGATTTGATTTTATACTTAAGAAGCAAAGAAGAACATGCCTTTGATTTTTAAAACAAGGATTTTAATGAGAATATTTTCCATGATAGCAAGATTGATTTCCAGATTATCATGCAATAGTT
Source organism: Quercus robur (assembly GCF_932294415.1). Lineage (NCBI taxonomy): Eukaryota > Viridiplantae > Streptophyta > Magnoliopsida > Fagales > Fagaceae > Quercus > Quercus robur. Next base: position 50,289,850 of record NC_065538.1, read on the forward strand.
GGGAAAAATTAATGATAAAAAATATATGTTGATATGACTTACGAGGCAGATTCTAAAACCTTAATTCCTTTCTCTAAATTCTTTACATCTCTTCACTGCTTTATATTTTATCTTTGCTTAGTTTAATTATTTGCTTAGTATATTTGATTGCAAACAACCAATTTTTATTAAACTAGATTAGGGTTAATTTGGTTAAGATTTGATTAATTTTACTACGTTCATTCAAGTTTCTGTGAGTTCGACCTCGTTCTTATTAAACTATACTTTGGTATGGTTCGTTCACTTGCGAGTATTTTAAAGTTTCACAACGAAGAGGAACAAAGCACCGAAGTACATTTTCTTTGTTACTTCCTAAAGAGCTCTAAGGAAGTGGATTGGTTTGGAGCAAGCATTCCACCTCTTTCTATAGTGTGGGGAAGAGTATTCTAGAGGAGGGAGAAAGGGAATTTAATTGAGAGTTGACTTTGGTGCATTAATTTCTTGGGTGGTGGGAGTAGAGTGCAAGTAGAGGATTAAAAATCTCAATTCTTCCCAAATCTAGCTAGTAGGGTCAACTTTAAAAAATCATATCTCACATGTTTCTTATCGGAATTACTTTATTCTTGTTCTCAAATTGAAACTCCAAATGTCTACTGTGGTGGTGTTTTCCCAACAACCTTGGGCTGGTTAGGGTTGAACCCCCAATTAATTTGTATTCTAGATTGGTTTTAGCCCACAATAGGAGGTCCCAAAATCAATTCTTGTGGTAAAAGGTGGTGGCTGGATGATATTTCAATAACGACTTACTTAGGAATTTGGCTAGCCAAGGATGCTACCAAGTGGCCAAGTTCTCCCTTTTTAGGTTTGAGCTTGAAAGCTAGGTTGCAGGGTGGGTGCAATGTGGGAAGGGGTTAGGCACCCACCTTGCTCAGTGAATTCCAGTCTTCTAGATTATGGTGACTAGTACCCATGTTACATCCCCCAAGCAAACAACATTATAGACATCGAAAAACATTTTATTTAAGATTGAAATAAGTGCTCATTTGTGCGTGGTGAAAGATTCTAATTTTATTATAAGATCACATCATTCAGATTGGAAGTTAATAACACAATGATTGTGTGATCATATTATTTGAATAATAAAATGTAGTGATTATGTATGTGCCATGTGATAAAGCTAGAAACATTTTTAGCATCAAAATTAGTAGAATCCTAGGATCTAGAATAGGATATATGCAGAACATATCATAAAACATTCAAATCATATTCAAACAAAAGCATGCATAGACCCTTGTTTCTAACATATTATTGAAGAAAACAAGTTAGAAAGCCATATATGCATATAAAGCACTCAAAAGGAGGGGAAAGATTCATCTTAGAGGTTGTTGATGTTAGGTTCTAAGACTTTAGGAACTAATGTATTAGAACTTCAATTTGTATATGTTGGCAAACCATGATCAAAACATTTAGTCTAGGTTTAGACTTGCTTAGAGTTTGGTTTAAATTAAGTTTGGAATCGAGTAATTGCAGGAAATTACTATTCAATTTCTACAAGGCTCGATTGATCAAAAATTAGATTCGATCGATCAAAAGTCGCAGATCAGCAAAAATCAGAAAACATAAAAATGTCATAACTTATCCGTTTGAAACCCAAATCGTGATCCATTTTTTCCAGTATTTAAAGGACGACATAAGCTAACCCTAGGTAGGGTTTTCAAGGATTTTTAGAGAGAGAAGAGTGTGCCTCCTTTGTATCTAGGGTTTTGTACCCAAGCTCTCTCATATCTTCTACTGGTGTTATTCCTTGAAGAATCTCAAGATCCGGTATTGTAGAAGTTGCTACCTTCTTTAGTCATCAAAGGTGTTGATGATCTAAACCTTCAAGGGTGGTATTGGAGTCACAAATAGGAGAGTTTGTATTTTTTGTCACAAGTGTGGGAGCTTATGTTGCAAAGGCCGAATAGAGAAGTAATCCGTGGACTCTGAGCTTGCACGTGGTCGTGTCAATAAGTTCTACATGTGGTAGCAATAGGATGTTAGTGGTCTAAGTCTTATTGTAAACTTCAATTCTCTACAGTTGATTTGCTTTTTACCTTGAGGATAGCTAGGTCAAATCCTCCCCAGGTTTTTTACCGGTTTGGCTTTCCTGGGCCATCATATCATTGTGTTCTTTATTTTCCGCTACTTTGTATGATATGATTGTTTTGTTTTAACCTAGATCTAAATAATAAACCTAAATATTCACTTGGTTAATTAATTAGGTTAAACAATCTAGTTTACAAGGGTCTGAAAACATACAGTCGAGAAGTGAGGCAACAAGTTACTTAGGCTCAAACCCAAGACCAAGTGGACTGGTGTTTGTCCAAATATGGTAAAACTAGAAGGACAAACCACAAGGTTCATTTCTTTGTTATTTCCTCTAAAACCCCAAATGAGAATCAAGTTTCTCCAATAAGAACTTTTGAGAAGTGAGGTAACAAGTATCAAGTCATGAACTCGAGACTTGGAGGACCAACGTTTACCCCTCTAGTTATTCGAGACCAAGAGGAACAAAGCACCAAAGTACCTTTTCTTTGTTACTTCCTTAAGAGCTCTAAGGAAGTAGATAACTTTTTTTTTGATGAACTAGGAAGTAGATAACTTTGGAATGAGGATTCCACCCTTTTTTATAGTGTGGGGAAAAGTATTCTAGAGGAGGGAGGCTTTTAATTGAGAGTTGACGTTGTTGCATTAATTTCCAGGGTGGTAGGAGTGGAGTTGAAAATCCCAATTCTTCCTAAAACTAGCTAGTAGGGAGTCTAGGGACATAAAAAATCATACCCCACATGTTTCTTATCGGCATTGCTTTATACTTGTTCTCAAATTAAAACTCCAAGTCTACTTTACAATGAATAAAACCTCACAAAAAAATTCACAATAGTGTGAGAGATATTCACGAAAGAGTAAGCAATGATCTTTTATTTGAAATGTGTTTTTCACCACAATTATCATTCCTATCCCCAAATTAACTCCCCTGTACATTTAATTCACACAACTGTTTGTCGAATTTACACAATTATATACATTTAATATATCCAGCATACTCAATTTTTTCTATGATTCTAGGCAATCTATACATCTAATGTACACAATATTTCCATAGAATTTATACAATTCTTTACATTTAAAGTATCTAAAATATTTCAAAATTAATATGCCTAGATTATCATTGAATCAACCCCTTAAAAAAGTGTAATTTCACCAAAAATTAAAGGGCCATTAATACTTTGACAATCGGATTAATTAAGTGCATAAAATTCCATCATTATTTTTAGTCTTGACCAATAGGAACATATGTGATTTATTTCAAATTAAATTCACATGGGACCAATCAAAATAAATGGTTCATAATTACACATGATCATACTCAACCACATAAATGTATATTAACCGTTAAAACTTGATTTGATGATATCTTTTAATCTGAGAATCCGATTAAGGCTTGTGGCCTGTTGTTTTGATCATTATGACTTTAAGATTTATCATATGTGGAGAAATTGGAACTAAAGTGGCCAAAATTACGTTTTTACTATGAGGCATGAAATTACCATTTGTCCAATCAATGGCATTAAATGCAGGTACAAAAATGAGGTGTCAACAAGATTTTACAAAAAACATTAGATATATATATATATATATATATATATATATATATATATATATATATGGTTAGGACATATGTGTTTCACTTGTTAGGAACATATATCATTCTTTTATGTAATTGGCTTATCCTTTGACAAAACGCACTTTACTTGTATTTGGGTAGATTTAGGATGTCTTTAAATACTTCAAGAAACTTTGTTTCAAGATCAAGTATTGAAGCCTTCAAGTCTATTCAAGAAAACAAGTTCATTGTGCAAAATCATTAAAGCTCGATAGTTGGCTCAACAGCTACATCTATCGAACTTAAGGAAGCTGTACTACATTCGGTGTGCTTGACACTTACTCGACAGCTGCTTGACACCTTCTATCTATCGAGATTTAAGATTTTCAGAATTCCAATATGATTTTCTTGGGATCCGTGAATTTGTCTTTGGGCTTTCTTTTCTCCTAACCCTAGACATATAAAATGATCAGTTTAAGGGCTGTCAAAGTGTTCACAAGTTGCACAAGTTTTGAGCAAACTCTGTTCAAACAAATTGTGATCGGAGACGAAGTTCTTGCCCTAGTTCATCTCTTTCTCTTGAAGAAGTTGTTGTGTATGTGCACCGTAGGGTTTTGTGACCAAGCATTTTCTTGATCTTCATCGTGTGGATGAACTGAAAAACATTGCAACTAACAACCTTCTTAGTTGGTGATTGAAGTCGCATACTGGGATTCGCGCAATTGGTTAGTCACGTACTTGGGAGTCGTGCATCGAAAGGGGAACTGTCACTACAGAACAAGTCCAATTGGGTATTGGGGTAAGGGTTCAACTGTAGGTTGGTAAGGTACTTGGATTCCTTTACTTGTAACCGCTTGTTATGATAATAGTGGAGTTTCGGGAATGGTGACCTGAAAATCACCGGTGGGGTTTTTGCCGTTAGGTTTTCCCTATTCGTAAACAAATCACCGTATTATTTATTTTCCGCTGTATATTTAGTTTATTGGTGATTTGTTTGTGCTACCACGCGTTTGCGTGATAAATTGATTAATTAATTACTTGGCTAATTAATTAATTAATTAATTTCTATCACAATGGGTCATTCAGTTTGTGGCCTATCATATATATATATGACTCATTTGAAATATATATCTATAGTCAACTTATATTATGAAGTAGTTTAGGCATAACAATGATCATACTAACAAATTAAGCTTGAAAAAGAAATTTGTACCAAGAACGAATAAATCAAATTAGAACTTAAATCTACATTATATTTTCTATGTTAATCAAGTATTTAGTTTAATAAATTAATTTTTTATGCATTAATTTTTTGAATCAATTTTATCTTATATATTTTATCTTAATCTTGCCCCCGAACCAAAATCCCGATTCTACCACTATCTTAACATGTAAGTAAATATTCGATATAACTCAAGGGTACCTCTTACATCAACAATCATTAATTGATATGAAAATTGAATTTATTAGCAATTATTTTGGTAACCAGCATGCATAATACGAAAAGCTTTATCCATTAACATCACCGTGCCCATGCACCAGTAGACCACCACAGAGAGTTTTGTATATAATTCTATTTAACTGCTTAAGTATGACGTTTCTTTACCGTGTATAATTTTTTCCATAATTCCTTAGTATGAATAGATTACAAATGTCAGTACTCATACAATTTCGAGAGTACTCAAAAATATTTTTTCAATGCCAAGGACCTTGTATCTCAACTAGCATATCCTAGTCTTTCCAACAAAGACGTCAAAGATTCAAACCCCTCTTACACATTGGGAAGCTGGCCTTCAACAGCTTCCCTAGCAACCATGAAAATGCTTAGTTGGAATTGTAGAGGGCTGGGCAATCTCTTTGCAGTTCTACAATGTCAAAATATGGCCTAGAAGTTTAAGCCCTCTATTGTGTTTTTGATGGAGACTAAGCTGGACAGAGGCATAGGAGCTGGTGTTTTGAAGAAATGTGGTTTTTGGAAAGGATGGGAAGTTCCTCGGGTGGGACTTAGTGGAGGTTTGCTGCTTGGATGGCTACCAGATCAAAATCTCAACATCATGCACAGCTTAAAGCATCTTATTCACACAGACTTACTAGACCATAAAGGTACCCCTCTCTCAATTACTTTTATTTATGGTTAGCCTGAACATTCTAAAAGGGAGGAAGTATGGCTTGAGCTCAAACAACTCAAACACATAGCAAGAACTAATTGGTTGTGTATAGGAGACTTTAATCACATTCTATCTAAAGGTGATAAATTTGCATTATTAGATAGGAAAATCATTGGGAATGATATCTTTCAACAAACTTTAAATGAATTGGGGCTGTGTGAACTTGAGGCCAAGGGCCAAAAATTCACCTAGATGAATAAAAGGGAGGATAAGACTTTTGTAATGGAGAGATTAGACAGGACTTTTGCTTCAGTGGGTTGGATTCACTCATACCCACAATATGCCCTTCATAATCAACCTATTTTGAGATCTGATCATGGGGCTATTCTTTTAGATTTTGAAATATTTAAGAGAAGACCCTTTAGATTTGAGAAAATGTGGACTACTCATGAGGGGTGTAAATCTGTAGTTCAGGAAGCTTGGAAGAACAAGGGTCTAGGCCTTTCAAATTATGGAACAAGATCCTCAATTTTAAGAAACTATTCATTGAATGGAATAGGAAGGTGTTTGGAAAAATTGAGAAGGAAATTAAAGACAAATAATGAGAGATATTGAGAAGAAAAGAGAGCTCAAGGAAGATATTGAGAACTTAATGGCTAAAGAAGAAATTATGTGGGCTCAAAAAGTTAGGAGTGACTGGATTGTTAAGGGAGATAGGAACACTAAGTACTTCCAGACTATAGTTAAACAAAGAAGGGCCAGAAATAGGATTCTACATCTTAAATGTGAGAATGGAAATCTAACTGATAACATTGATGAGATTGGGAGAATCCTAGTGGATCACTTTAGACATAGATTTACTGAAACAAATCCTAGCACTACCCAATCTATCCTTAAGGAATTAAGGTCCTTGCCTATCCCCAAACTAAACCAAAATCAGCAATTGCAGCTAGATAGTCCATTCACTGATGCTGAAATTAAGTTGGCTGTATTCCAACTAGGTTCTCATAAATCCCCTGGCCCTGATGGAATTCTAGCTTTCTTTTATCAAGAATACTGGAATATTGTCAAAGAAGATATTCTTGACTCTATTCATGCCTTTTTTCATTTAGGTACACTTCTGAAATCTCTCAACAAAACCTTCATCACCCTTGTTCCCAAAATTTCTGTTCCTGAGGAAGTCTCACACTTTAGACCGATAAGTCTTTGCAATGTCACTTATAAGATCATATCCAAAATAATGGTTTCTAGACTTAAACCTCTTATGGATAAGCTGATTTCTCCTTTCCAAAATACTTTCATCCAAGGGAGGAATATCACTGATAATATTTTACTAGCCCATGAAATTATTGATTCTATGAAGAAGAAAAAGGGCAGAAAAAAAAGGGTAGGGTGCACTAAAGATAGACATATGTAAAGCCTATGATAGAGTAAGTTGGAATTTTCTAAAAGCTGTGTTGATATCAATGAATTTTAGTGAGTCTTGGGTTCAATGGATTATGGAGTGTGTGTCTTCTGTAGAATACTTCCTCCTGCTCAATGGAAGCCCTACTCAATCCTTCACTCCAACCAGGGGAATTAGATTGGGGGGGGGGGGGGGGGGTGTCCTATTTCTCCTTACTTATTCTTAATGTGTGCCAACATCCTATCTATTGCCCTCACACAAGCAGAAAATCAAAAGAAAATAAAGGGAATTAAGATTGGTAGGAATGGTATTTCTTTCGCTCACCTTTTCTATGCAGATGATTTCTTCTTCTTCTTCTTCTTCTTCCAAAATAACAAGGATTCCCTAAGGCATCTGAAAAGCATAATTCTTTGGTATTGCTCCCTGTCAGGACAATGTATTAATTTCATTAAGTCTGATCTCTTATGTTCTCCTAACATTCCTTCAGATGATCAAAAAGCCTTGGCTAAATCCTTACAGGTTAACCTTGTCAAAAATCCTAGTAAATACTTGGGATTAAATTTCAAATTGAGAGATAGAAGGACAGATGATTTTCAGGACTTAGTTGATAGATTACAATCTAGACTTCAGGGTTGGAGCATCAATATCTCAGGCAAGGAGGGCAACCCTTATCAAATCTGTACTTCCACCTATGCCCCTTTATACTTTTGCCTGTTTCAGTGTGCTTGAATCTATATGTGATAAACTAGATGCTACAATTAGAAATTTCTAGTGGGGTCATGATTCTGGAACTAGGAAGCTGCATCTAGTGGGTTGGGACAAAATCTGCAAAGCAAAGGAAAAGGGTGGTTTGGGGTTCAAGAAATTCAGTACCTTAAATCAGGCTATGCTAGCCAAGCAGTATTGGAGGATTCAAAATAGACCTGAATCTCTGCTATTAAGAACCTATAGAGCTAAATACTTCCCTAGAAACTCTTTAAAGGATTACAAACCTAAACCTCAAAATTCATGGACTTGGAGAAGTATTACCAAATCAAAATGTGCAGATCTGCAGCAAGGTAGGTGGCTTGTGCGGTCAGGGTAGCAAATACCACTCACTCACCCTGACTGGTTTCAAACCTCAAATCAGAAATTAAGAGAGCATAATCTTCTTAATGGCACAGGGCAGATCTTATTGACTCAAATTCAAGATCTTAGAAGTGTGATTTAATTCGGAAAATATATCCTTGTCCTACCAGTGTAGAGATTCTAAAAACTTCTATCACAAAAACTGTGGGCAACTGGATAAGTTGGTGTGGAAACATTCAAGCTCAGGGGAGTATAGGGTCAATCGGGCTTGTTCTTTAATCCAACAAGACCAACCTGAGTCTGTCAATGAAGGGCTAAACAACTTTGGAACTTCTGAAGGTGTTTGGAAACTAATATGGAGGGTGAAACTGCCTATTAAGATTCTTACCTTCATTTGGAAAATTATGCATGACAGTGTGCCTATTTTTGCTACCCTCAACAGAAGACTCTTCTGATAAGAGGAATTCTAACCTCTACTAGATGTCTGTTTTGTGATGCAGAGGAGGAGTCTAGCACTCATCTTAAGTGTGTGTTAGATTATATCATTTTCTAGAACCAACCAAGCGACCAACAACTACCTAGTATCTGGTTTATTCTAGCTTTCCCCCTTCTTTGTTCTCTCTTCAGTATTTGTACTCAAAAAAAAAAAAAAAAAAAAAAGGTTATGGTGTTTACACATGAAGAAGGTATTTGGTTTAGAGGTGAATTCTGATGATGTACATTTAAACTAATGAAAATACTTATCTACCAAATATACAAATCTCCAAGCCTTTATAAATGTTACGAATTGATAGCCTAAGCGCATAAGATCATACACCAGTAATTTAAGTCCACAACCCATAAATATAGCCCAATGCCTGTGGCAAAATTAGCACCTGGAGTTGTCTAAATTTGGGCCCACGAAATCCAACCCAAATACCCAGTTTTATAGCCCAATAAGTTGGCCAAGCTAGGCCCACCAAAAATCCAATAGTAGTCAGCCAAGGGCCCATTGTGAATCAAGCCACGTCCCACGTGTGAAGAAGTCATCAAAGGGGAAAAATTAGAAGGGGGTGGATTGGGGGGTGAAGAGTCATCCTGCATTTTCTTGGGTTCACTTAAGAAACTTTCCGATGAGTTTGGAACATTTGTGAGGGACAAAATGGGCTTCTTCTCTTTTCTGGCAAATTAATTAGGTTTTTGCCCTTCTTCCCATACTAAATAGGGAAATACCCATCTTTTGAAAATCGACTTTTTCAAAATCGAGTTAAAAAAAAAAAATTTCTAGAGCCCTATAGTGACGTTTTCAAGGACTTATAGTGACGTTTTAAGAACCTATAGTGACATTTTATAACTTGATATCCATAAAATCGAGTTATAGGCAATATATTATTGCCTATAACTCGATTTTATGGATATCAAGTTATAAAATGTCACTATAGGTTCTTAAAACGTCACTATAAATCCTTGAAAACGTCACTATAGGTCCTTAAAAACGTCATTATAGGGCTTAACTCGATTTTGAGAAAGTCGATTTTCAAAAGAGGGGCATTTTCTTATTTAGTTTGGGAAGAAGGGTAAAAAGCTAATTAATTTGTCTGAAAATGATAGAAGCCCATTTTGTCCCATTTGTGAGATTAATAGTTTCGTGAAGAGACACAGTATAACCACACAAAATTTGACAAAATTTTTACACTTGATTAATGCGGCAAATTATTAGTGGTGGATAAAAAAGTAATATCAATAGTTAGTCTAAATAAAAATCATTAAATTAAGTTTGCCAACTCAACTGTTGTGAAATTTTTTGTGTTTGTAGCATTGTTCATCCTGTGAACCTTTTGTTCGTTAGTTTGGTTAAAGAGAAATCTCTTTTAGGGTATTGTGAAAGGTGCAACCTCTGACCTTTGTATTTATAAGAAAGATTATTTGAGTGTATTGGGAATTGAACAAAGTTTGGTTTAAAACATATAATTGAAGAAAAGAAAAGTCAATGTAGTTATGTATTTGAATATAATTGAATAATCTAATGTATTGTACTTAAGGAATTACACCAAAATTTTATTCAATAAATGTTACGTAAGAGATATGAAAAATATTTATAAAAAATTTAAATATTCATTAAACAAAAACAAAAACAAAATAAAATGAATTCCTTAAAATTTTTTAGGATTGGATGATGGGCGTCTTATCTCCATCTTGTCCCTGGGGGAACCCAAGCATGACAAGTTGGAGCAAGGTAGGGTAAAGGGTTATTGTCATCTCTAACTACTTTGTTATGGCTCTGATGAGAGAGAAATGTGGTTTAGGGAATACAAAATTATTATGGAAAATTTTGAAAAAAAAACCATATAGTGTTGTTACACTTGTAAAAAATTGAAAATTGCACACAAAAGACATTGTTTAATTCACTCATATTGCTCACCATTTTATTTCATCATGAGAGAGAGAGAGAGAGAGAGAGAGAGAGAGAGAGGAAAAATTGACCAAAAGGCTAAAACTCATTTACTTCTCATAGATCAAAAGCATAAAGTGTCAATAATTTTGTATACAATACTTGGACTTACTATAGTATTAGAAAATTAAGATTTGTATTCTATTCACATGCATGTCTTGCATGTTAAGAACATTAGATTTGTGAAAAACAGCGCACTAGGCCCGCTTGATTAAGTTAGGCCAAACATGCGTGGGCGGGTAAAGTTGTGTTAGTGCCTCTCAAAATGATAGTTCGACTAATGATACATTCTCCCCTAAATCAAGGGTTTTACATGGATTCATAACCGCTTAAAAAAAAAAAAAGTTACATAAAAGTACCTCTTTTTATTGATTGAAATTTGTACATTGATTTGAATATAGCTAGGGTTTTACATGACCTATATCCTAGATATAATCAAAGAAAAACTACATGGCTTTGGTTTTAGTTACAATTTGAAAATTGAAAAGCACATAGAAAAGTATTGATTTAAGTCTGAAGGCTAAGTTTCAAGGTAGGGAAGGGGTTAGGCACCCACCTTACCTAGTGAAACTAGTTTTCTAGATTATGACAACTAGTAGTTACGTTACATCATCCGAGCAAACAACATGTTATAGACATCCAAGAGCATGTTCTTCAAAATTGAAATAAGTGCCCGTTTTTGAATGGTGAAAGATCCTAATTTTATCATATGATCACATCATTCGGATTAGGAGTTAAGAACATGATGGTTGTGCATGATTGGTATAAACCATAATCTAAGCATGTGATCATATTATTTGAATAAGAAAATATAGTGATTATGTGTGTGCCATGTGATGAAGCTAGAAACATGTTTAGCATCAAAATTAATAGAATCCAAGGATCTAGCATAGCATATATGCATAATATATCATAAAATATTAAAAAAAAATCATATTTTAAAAAAAGCATACATTGATCCTAATTTATAGCATATTATTGAAGAAAAAAAGTTAGAAAGTCATACCTGTATGCAAAGCACACCAAAGGAGGGGAAAGATTCCTCTTAGAGATTGTCAAGGAGTGGGGAAACAAGTTACAAAGCCACAAATCCAATACAAAAAGGATCAATGTTTGTTCTAAGGTGGCTAATTTAGGAGGATGAACCACAAGCTTCTTTTCTTTGTTATATCCTCTAAAACCCTAAAAGATAATCAAGGTACTGCTATAGAAATTTGGAGGAGTGAGGTAACAAGTATCAAGTTGTGAACTCGAGACCTAGAGGACTAGTGGTTACCCTTCTAGTTATTCAAGACCAAGAGGAGTAAAGCACCAAAGTACATTTTCTTTGTTACATCCTTAAGAGATCTAAGGGAGTAGGCTGCTTTGCAAGATCAAGAGGAGCAAAGCACCAAAGTACATTTCTTTGTTACTTCGTTAGAGCTCTAAGGGAGTAGGCTACTTTGGAATGATCATTCCACCCCTTTTTATAATGGGGGGAAGAGTATTCTCGGGGAGGGAGGCATTTAATTAAGTGTTTACACATTGGTGCATTAATTTCTTAGGTGGTGGGAGTAGAGTGCAAGTAGAGGGTGGGTTGAAAATCCAAATTCTTCCAAAATTTAGCTAGTAGGGTCAACTTAAAAAAAATCATATCACAAAGTTTCAGATGTCTACTTTACAATGAACTCCCTTTTAACATTAATTATCCTGAAATAACATTATTTCAAAATTAATATTCCCAGATTATGATTAAATCAACCCTTTAAAAAGAGAAATTTTACCAAAAACTAAAGGATCATTGATACTTCAACAAGCGAATTAATAAAGTGCATGCAATCCCCCCACTATTTTTAGTCTTGACCAATAGGATCAAGAAATATTTTTGATTTTAATTTAAATTCACATGGGACCAATCAAAATCAATTGTTCATAATCACACGTGATCAAACTCAACAACATGGATGTATATTAACCATTAAAACTTGATTTGATAATATCTTTTAATCTGTTGGTCTAATTGAGGCTTGTGACATATTGTTTTTATCGTTATGACTTCAAGATTTATCTTATGTGAAGAAATGGGAAATAAAGTGGTCAAAATTACAGTTTTATCCCTTGATGCATGAAATTTCCGTTTGTCCCCTTGATGACATTAAATGCAGAAAGCAAAATGGGTGTCTACAAGTTTATACAGAAAACATCAGACAATATATATATATATATATATATATATATATATATATATATATATATATATATATATATATATATATATATATTACTTTTTTGAAATATATATTTATATTGAACTTAAATTATGAAGTAGTTTAGGCATAACAATAATTATACTAATGCATTAAGCACAAAAAAATAGATCAAACCAAGTACGAATAAAACAAATTATAACTTATATATACATTATGTTTTCTATGCTAATCGAGTATTTAGTTAATAAGTTAATTTTTTTATATTAATTAACTTTTTTGGAATTACTTTTGTCTAATATATTTTATCTTAATTCTTGCCCCCCAAACCAAAATCTATTTAACCGCTACCTTAACATGTAAGTTAATATTTGATATAACTCAAATATACCTCTTACATCAACAATCATCAATTGATATGAAAACTCAATAAAAATTGAATTTAGTAACAACTATTTTGTTTGCCATCGTACGCAATATGTAAAGCTTTACCATTAAAATCACGGTAGTCATGCATAGGTAGACCACCACACAGGATTTTATTTTTCCCATTAATTTCTACATAAAAATATAATTCTTTATTTTATAAGAATAAAAAAATATATATATTTACCCTTTTAAGTATGACGTTTCTTTACCATGTATAATTCTTTTTACCCATATTTCCTTAGTATGAATACAACACTAATGTCCGTACTCATACTATTTCTTCTGCATTGTAACTAAAAAAAAAAAAAAAACCGTAACTTCAACATTACCTTTAGGAATGGTTTTTGCACATGGGTAATACTGAGCCCTCAACTTGGCTTGCCATTTTTAAAAATGGAAATAATATTTTTGTCTACTCTTAATAAAATATTGTTTAGTTTATATTTAATAGTACAAATACTTATGATTTCAAACGTCTTGGATCCAAGGTGTAATCTAGATTTAGTCATGCACAAATTGCACTGCCTTGCAAATGACACAATGATACTCAAAAGCCATCATAAGAAACCATTTTATTTGATAATAATTATTCAAATGACATTACAATATGGAAGAAAAACAAACATAATTCAAACTTTATAGTGGTTCACCATCACTATTTCATAGATTTTTTAGAATTCTAGTTTGGCGCGAATGCTTTTTGAAGATATTCCACTACATTCTTGTCTAGTTGGAAGGCCTTGATGAGAACATCAGGATTGATGGGAGGAACAGATCCAAAGACCGCGTTTGCTATGGTGATCACCCCAGGATTTTGGCTGCTAAGACCAGCAAAGGCAAGAGCAGCAGTCTTCCCTATGTTGAATTGGAAGTGAATGAGACCAATTGGGAATACAAAGACATCTCCCTTGTTTAGAACTTTGGTGAAGAGTTTGTTTGGGTTGGATGTAACAAATCCAACTAAGAGAGTACCCTCAATGACTACCAAAAGCTCAGTGCCGCGAGGATGAGTGTGAGGTGGATTCAGGCCATATGGTGCAAAGTCAAGGCGAGCCAAAGATATGCCTAGAGTGTTGAGGCCTGCTAATTTGTCGACGTTCACAAGAGTGACATTTGATCCGACTTTGTTTTCGGTGTTTCCAGGAATATTAAGTCCAGAGAAGAAAAAATCATTTGCTGAGACCATTGCAGGGTCCTTGCAAAATTTTCCATTCACAAACACTACACAAAGAAAGAAAAGTTTGTTATCATCACAAATAAGACAGTTTCTATAACAATGGACAGTAACATGCATGTCATGTAGGTGAGGGGGGGGGGGGGGGGGGGGGAGCCTTCGGGCATACTTTCATTAATGTAAGAACTTATAATAAATTTGAAAGAACTTGATTGATAATACTACTACTGCTAATAATAATAATGAGAGTGTTTTATACGTACCACCAGATTTGATGTCGTTAATTGCGACACAGAAGTCTTGCAAAGGACTTGGGTCATAGGCAGAAGCCAAGGAGGATGCCAAGGCCAAAATGGCCACAGTCACAAAGAAAGAAACACCTTTCATCATATTTGAGAAGGCTATCTCTATCTTATATGGTATACAATCTTGGTTGAGTGAGGGATATGGAAAACTTAACAATATGGAAATGTCTATTTATAGAGAGCAGTGAGAGAAGCGGTCTATGTTATTGCAAAAACTGGTAATTGTTCAACCCTTTGTCACATTTATTTTATTTAATTAGGTGAACCAATTTTCTTTAACCACTACTTGTCGACCAATTTTAAAACCCAATCAAATGGGACCTCTTCAATGGCATTCTGTAGTTTTAATGTTACTTTTTTTTTTTTTTGGCCAAAATCAATCAATAAAAAAATAATCGTTACTTTAATGTTCCAATCAGGTGGGACCTCTTCGACTTGGGATTGCAACATATCCCAAGTGACCAACAGTAATTGTGACTGAAATGGCATTGTGTAGTTTTAAATTTTAATGTTATGTTCTTGCTTTTCCTCCTCTTTGACCCTTTCTTCTTGACCTAATCTTAAATGGTGGGCACTAAAGACTTCTTAATCGTAAGTGTGTGTTAGATTTAATGCTTTTCTAGAACAAAGTGACCAACAACTACCAGGTATCTGGTGTATTCTTGCTTTTCCCTTTCTTTATTCTCTCTTTTTGTTGACCGTGTATTTGGTTTAGAGTAAGAGGTTCTTTTTACTGTTTATAGACTTGAGGTATATTTAAGGCATATTTGGGATCCACTTATTTTACTGAAATTAAAAATATTTTGCTGAAAGTACTATAGAAAAAGGTAAATGTTAGTTGAAATAGTACCGTGAGACTCATAAATAGTACCAAAAAGTACAGTAGAACCCATGAATAGTACAAAAAATAAGTTGAATAATAAAATAAGTTGGCAAAAAATAAGTTAGCCAAACAAACATTTAGCCTCCATTTGGATGTTGCTGAAAGTAGTATTTAGCTGCATTTGTGTCTGAATGAGTGGGTTCTCTACACTGTTTATGGGACTCACAAATATTTTTCAGCAAAATTTTCATTAAAATTGGGTCACACGGCACTATTCACACATTTAAAAATTATTTTATTACTGTATTTTCAATTTTTAGTTTTCAATTTTTAATAATAAGCGGTACCCAAACAAAAATTTGAACGAATGAAAATACTTGCCTGCAAAATATACAAAACTCAAAGCCTTTATAAATGTTAAGAATTGATAGCCCAAGCGCATAAGCATCATACACCAGTAATAAAAGCTCACAAGCCATAAATATAGGCCCTTGCGTGTGGCAAAATTAGCATCCGGAGTTGTCTAAATTTGGGCCCGTGAAATCCAAAACCCAAATACCGATTAATATAGCCCACTAAACATGGAGTCTACCAACTAAGTGGGCCAACCTAGGCCCACCAAAAATCCAATACTAGCCAGCCATAAACCCTTGAGTACTTCTTTCTTATTGTGTGGATTAAGCCACGTGTGTAGAAGTCATGCAATGGGAAAAATTAGTACGGGTGTATTGGAGGTTAAAAGAGTACAGCCAACTCTTAGAGCCAATACTGAAGGAGAAAGTGTGGAGCTTATGAAGGTGAGTAAAGCCTTCTCTTTGGTTCTTCAAATTAGGTAATTTGGATTTACTATAACAGTGATGTTCCTTGAAAGATCTTTTGAAAACTTATCAGGAACCAATTGAGTCTCATCTAAGAGCTCAAACATGGAATATGTCTCTAACACCATTATAATTTGGTGTTTCCACACTACATAATTAGTGTTGTCAAGCCTGACTATCATCATGTTGGACATGTTTGACAAGAGCAAAAGTGGTTGATTCATAGTTTATCAATACCGTTGCAAGAGCCATTGAAGACAAACCTATAGCACTCGAAGCCACCTTTAAAGAACTATTATTAGCACAGTTCGTAGGCTTTGATACCATGATGAAAAGCAAGGTTTGTGTGAAAATCAAGAACTGAGAAAAGAGTATAACAGACAGACAGAGAGAGAGAGAGAGAGAGAGAGAATTTGACCAAAAAGGCAAAAACTCATTTGCTTCTAATAGGTCAAAATCATGGAGTTTCAATAATTTTGCATGCAATAATTAGACTTATAAGTAATAGAAAATTAAGATTTGCAATCTATTCACATGCATGTCCGCATGTTAAGAACATCAGATTTGTTACAGATTGCACCCTCGACCCGCTTGATTAAGTTAGGCCAAACAAGCATTAGAGGGTACAATTGTGTTAGTGCCTCTCAAAATGGTTGTTCGACTAATGATACCCTCCCCCCTAAATCATGGGTTTTACATGGATTCTTCACCACTTTAGGAAAAAAAAAAAAAACTACATAAAAATACCTCTTTTTATTGATTGAAATTTGCACATTAGTTTGAATATAACTAGGGTTTTACATGGCCTTTGTCCTAGATACAATCTAAAAGAAACTACATGGTTCCTGTTCTAGTTAAAATATGGAAATAAAAAAGTAATAGAAAAGTATTGATTTAAGTTTGAAGGCTAAGTTGTAGGGTGGGTCCACTGTGGGAAAGGGTTGGGCACCCACCTTGCCCGATGAATTCCAGTTTTCTAGATTATGGTGACTAGTAGTCATGTTACATCATCCAAGCAAACAACATTATAGACATTGAAAAGCATGTTATTTAAGATTGAAATAAGTGCTCATTTGTGCATGGTGAAAGATCCTAATTTTATTATATGATCACATCATTTGGATTGGAAGTTAAGAACATGATGATTGTGTGTGATTAGTGTAAACCATAATCTAAGCATATGATCATATTACTTGAATAAAAAAATATAGTGATTATGTATGTGCCATGTGTTAAAGCTAGAAACATGTTTAGCATCAAAATTAGTAGAATCCTAGGATTTAGAATAGCATATATGCAGAACAAATCGTAAAACATTCAAATCATATTCAAACAAAAGCATACATAGACCCTAGTTTCTAGCATATTATTGAAGAAAACAAGTTAGAAAGCCATATATGCATGCAAAGCACACAAAAGGAGGGGAAAGATTCATCTTAGAGGTTGTCTAGGAGTGAGGCAACAAGTTACTTAGCCACAAACCCAAGACCAAGCAGACCGGTGTTTTTCTTAATTTGGTAAAACTAGGAGGACAAACCACAAGGATTGTTTCTTTGTTATTTCCTCTAAAACCCTAAAAGAGAATCAAGGAACTCCTATAATAACTTTTGAGAAGTGAGGTAACAAGTATCAAGTTTGTTGTATATATAGGTACATACAAGGATAGGTTGTAATAATGTTGTTTGAGTTTAGAGAATATTGTTTTATAAAGTGAAAATTCAGGTTCTGGAATTTTCCAAGTGAAAATTCTGAATTAAGCATTTTCAATTGATCAAAGCTTTGGCTCAATCGATCAAAATGGTAAAGAAAAAATCCTGGAGCTTCTACCTAGTTCGATTGCTAGTCAATTCCTATTCAATCGATCGAAAAGAGCATTCGATCGATCAAAAGAACCTTTTGATCAATTGAAACTCTAAAGCTGAATCTTCTGCAGAAGTTTTCTGGTGACTGTTTGGAAAGGTTGAAGAGGTTTCAAGCCTTGTGAACGGTTTTATGAAACATTTTAACTCTCTATACGTGCATTTTGATAAAATATAACCCTATGGGTATAAATAGAGGCTTATGTTCACTTGAAAAATCCTGTGCTTATTCTTCAGAATTGCTATCTATAAAACCCAACATCTTGGTTGTATCCTGGGGATAAATTTGCGATAACCCTATAGCAATAATAGTGTGGGGTGCAAATATTGTTTAAGGAAAACGATATTGTGCCTCTAAGTTATCTATTTTCTATTTGTCTTTTGTATCAACCTTGTTCTTCCATTATTACTTTGTATAATTTTCCCAAGAAAGTCATGAACTCGAGACTTGGAGGACCAATGTTTACCCTTCTAGTTATACGAGACCAAGAGGAACAAAGCACCAAAGTTCCTTTTCTTTGTTACTTCCTTAAGAGCTCTAAGGAAGTAGATAACTTTGGAATGCGCATTCCACCCCTTTTTATAGTGTGGGGAAGAGTATTCTAGAGGCGGGAGGCTTTTAATTGAGAGTTGACTTTATTGCATTAATTTCTTGGGTGGTTGGAGTGGAGTTGAAAATCTTGATTCTTCCTAAATCTAGCTAGTAGGGAGTCTGGGGACATAAAAAAATCATATCCCACATGTTTCCTATTGGCAATGCTTTATTCTTGTTCTCAAATTAAAACTCCAAGTCTACTTTACAATGAATAAAACCTCACAAAAAATTTCACAATGGTGTGAGAGATATTCACGAAAGAGTAAGCAATGATCATTTCTTTGAAATGTGTTTTTCACAACAATTATCATTCCTAGCCCCAAATTAACTCCCTTGTACATTTAATTCACACAATTTTTCGTTAAATTTACAAAATTATATACATTTAATATCTCCAACATACTCAATTTTATCAATGATTCTTGACAATTTGTACATCTAATGTACACAATATTTCCATAGAGTTTATACAATTCTTTACATTTAACATATCTAAACTATTTCAGAATTAAAGTATTTGTGGCCCAAGCTAAGGACGAAGATCCGCCCGAGGATGAGATGTATTCATTTTGGGTATGTTATATTGCTTGTCATATGATCTGGACATCTAGCAAAGTATCAAACTGAACCTCGGCGATGCCTGGCTCCTCGGACCACATGCCTTGGTAAAATTGAATAACTTTATTCATTATTCTAAGTATTAAACAGAACCTTAGCTATGCCTGGTTCCTCGGACCATTTGCTTTGGGGAAATTAATACTTTTTGGCATCTATCAAAGTATCAAATTGAACCTCGGCCATGCCAGGCTCCTCGAACCACATGCCTTGGTAAAATTGATAAATTTATTCATTATTCTAAGTCTTAAACAGAACCTTAGTTATGTCTGGTTCCTCGGACCATCTGTTTTAGGGAAATTAATACTTTTGGGCTTCTATCAAAGTATCAAACTGAACCTCGGCCATGCCTGGCTCCTTAGACCACATGTCTTAGGAAAATTGATAACTTTATTCATTATTAAAAGTATTAAACAGAACCTTAGCTATGCCTGGTTCCACGAACCATCTGCTTTGGGAAGATTAATACTCGTTGGATCCTCGAACCACATATTTCGGTTAAGTCAGCGTTTTCTATTTAAATTGATCAAGGTCAAGGCAAAGCCTCAGTTATAGAAGACTCCTTGGATTGTAAATTTAAGGTAAGTCAATATCCCTTATTAATGACTTCAATGTCAAGAAAAATCACTTTGAACTATAATGATTTTCATTGCAACAAGGGTCATAATGAAATGCTCATAAGCGTCACCTGAAGCATTCGCTGGATTATTCATATTCATTAAAGAGATAATTATTGTTTCGTTCCTTCAAAATTACCAATAAGTAGGGAGCAGTTCAAATCTAGAACTATATGCAGATATTGTGGTAAAGTGTGCTTTGGAATATGGAATGATCCTTTGTTGAGGTGGTGGACTTGTTAAATTTTACTTATTATGGTTGCGGGTCATGTGAAATGGGTGAAATTTTCTATCCCTTGTGTGAATTAATGGGGGAAATTCCATTTTTATCACTGTTTTCTTTAAATGTCAAATAGAACCAAAATCATATTAACTCCAATATATAAACTACAGCAAAGAAAAGGGAAAATATTCATAAGTTTCATTAACAAAAGCCTTAGATAAGGCAGATCAAGTACAAGAAGGTGGGTTGCTAACAAAAAAAATAAAATAAAATAAAAAGAAGGGAGTGACCTATTTTTTCATTTTTATTACAAGTTTCTCTTTTGTGTCCTTGGGAAGCTGGGTATTGGCTACTGTAGTTGACTCATGGTCCTTGTCCTTGGGAGCCTCTTTTGGTGGTATGGCAAGAGTTGCCAATACCAATTCCATACCCTGAGAAATCTTTTTTTCCTGGGGGAGGTCTTTCGGAATAGGGGGAGGCAGTTCGGTGCTTAGGACTGTTTCTTTATTGGCACCCCCCGTTCCTGATGCGTCCTCGACCAGTTTTGCCCCCTTTGAGGAAGTGTCAACTGCAGGAGGAACTTTAGATGGGTTGCCTTGAATTTCACCAGCCTTCGAGGACAAAAGATCAACTTGGGAACCTGAAGAGCTTGGAGGACGAATGGTTGGGGGATAATAGATACTTTCTTGTTTCCTAAGCATAGAAGAAACCTCAACCCCAACTTGGTTGAGGGCTTCATCCTATACCAGGGCACAGTAAGTCCTACAAACGGCAGGGACCTCGGCCCTAAGGGTGTTTTCAATCTCAACCACCCCAACATCGTACCCATGCTGCTCCACTTTGTCTCTAGCCTTCTCTGCCTCATCCTTGGCCTTCTCAGCCTGAGCTTTTTCTTTCTCAACCTCCTCTAATTTCTTTTTTAGCGCGACAATTTGGGTCTTGGAGGAGGTCAGCTGTTCTTCGGTATTGCGCAGCAGCAGTCTTTGACTCTTGACTTGATTTTTGGCGTTTTCATGGGTGGCGGCCGTGTACTTTCTTTCTTTTTCCTCCTCTTACAGCCTCTTTTTAAGCTCTTGGAGGCTCTTATTAGCTTCTTGAAAAGCCTCCACAGCGGCGTTGTGCCTCCCTTCTTCTTCCTTCATTTGCCTATAGCAGGAATTGGTAATTTCCTCTGCCCGGAAGGAGGCCTAAATAGCCTGCCAAAGAAATTAACAAGGACTAATGAAAGAAGATAAAATAAAATAGACTAAAAATATAGGAAAAGAATGTACCATGGCAAGGTATCTTTTAAGGCTAAGGAAGACCTCATGTCTCCTTATGCCTCGGAGCTTAGCCATATCCCCAGGAAGGAGCAAAGCCTGCTCCACTGCGTTTGCAACATAGCCGCCCTTTCCTCCTTGGAAATTGCGGATAGAGGCATCGGCAAGAAGAAGTTCCCCATCCAACATTGAGGCAGGGAGCCAAGCTGGGGGCCCCATCTAAGGATCGCTTCTCTTCTCGGCTCCCCTTTGCCCCATTTTAGCTTGTTTGGGGACCTTTTGAACCTCGTCCTTGCGGGGAGGAAGGGTTTGTCCAACTTTGACCACCTTCTTCCCTTTTGGTTCTCTTTTCCTCTTCAGTTCTACCGATTGAGAGGGCAAGGCAGGTGGAGGAGTGGGAAGCCTGGTCTAGGATGGAGTGGGAAGTTTGGTCTGGGCAGCCTTCCCAAGTGTGTCCCTCCCAGGTTGAGACTCTATCAAGTCAAGAAAAATGGACTTTGGTTTGCGCTGAATCCCTATCTCGTCAATTATTGGTGAGAATAGAGGGCCGAGGTCAAGATTTGAAGCTTCCGGAGACAATACTCAATTGAAAACTTCAAACTCGTCCTCGGAATCAGTTACTTCTACCACTTCTTCTTCTTGAATGCTAGGGGGGTAAGATGAAATGGCCGCACTAATTGTTTGTTGTAACAACAAGGCCCCTACCGTTGGTATACCTTCAGGAATGGGGGTTGTAATTTCTTCGATCTCTACTTTTGGACCAAGAAGAAGGAAACCGAGAATAGCTACACTTATCCGATGTAAGCGGGGGTCTTTGGTCCTTATGACGCACTTCGGAGCTTGGAAGCTAGACGAGATCAGCGTGTATCCGAGGATTAGGTGAGCCACTCATAATTGGTCAACCGAATTTACAAATACCTCGGCCATAAGGATTTTTTCTAGGCTATCCTTGTTGACTAGGTTGAAATTCAGTTTAGTAGCACGTCTATCGACAAATCCATCAACGAAATAAAATTTTGTCAGATATAAAAATACCGTAAATCAAAGAAAGGACTTGTAAATGAATACCCTAGTCTAAGTACCCCACCTGGTTCTCCTTCTCTCGTCGGGTAAGGGAGACCATCACTCGACTCCCCTGACAAGATCAAGAATTCTTTATTCAGCCCCTTTTTGGATTCGGGGAGGCTTTGAATAAGCCTAACCTCGGGATACCTTGATTTCAAGTAGTATCCCTGTCCCTTTAGATGGTGAAGGTTATAGACTCAATTGACATCATGGTGGGTTAGACCTAAACCCATCTTTTCGTTGAGGGCATCCACGAAGCCTAGGATTCTAAACATATTAGGAGCACACTAAGTGGGAGCCAACCTATGAGCTCTAAGGTAGTCTCTAGTGACTCCACCCATGGGGATTTTCATCCCTCCTTCTATGAATGCAATCATTAGGATCACTACCTCCTCGACTTGCCTATCCTCATGCTTTTGACTCTCATCACAGTATCTAATTCCTACTCTTTGAGCGATATTATAATGAGCCTTAAAGCTTTCTATCCCTTCCTCGGAATCTACAAAATTCTTAAATCTACCCATTTCTAGAAAAGGCTAGGAAAACTAAAGAGATTGAAAAAGAAAGAGTGTGAGGAAAAGAGAAGGATGTAGAAACTTAAAGAGCAAAAGTTTAAGAAGACCTACGGGGAGAGTAAAGGTGTCCTCGGACGGGTCCTTAGTATTTGTAAGGGCTCAGGAAGGTTGAAAAAGTGTGCAGGTTCAACGTATGAGTGCTAGAATGAAATGAATGCTAAAGTGAGGGAAAAAGTTGATTTAATGGGTATTTATACCAAGGAAAGAGAAGAGAGCGGGAAAATTCCTGCTAAATTCCCAACGAAGCCCTCAACCTTACGATTTGCATCATGCCGTAAAACGTGGGGGACAAAGAGCCGCCAGAATTTAATAAGGACGTGCCTCGAATGTTGTAGCGTCAGGAGCGTGTTTTAGGTAGACAAAAAGGCGTCTTCATAAGCAGAAGAAGAATGAAATAGGCACGGGCTAATTTAGAGACATTGAAATCCTCCTTTCTTCCCGAGGAAACAGAAAGGGGAATCTCGAGGGGCTATTGTAGGGTCCTTGGGTCTAGAAGTGCATTATTTATTCATATATTGGGCCTGTGGCCCAAGCCAAGGACGAAGATCTGCCCGAGGATGAGATGTCTTCGTGAGAGGAGATTGCACTGATGAATAAAAGGTGGGGTTTGGTCCTAAAGGCTCCGGAAAGTGTGCCGAGGACGATAACTTCCTTGGCCGAACTTGGCCAAGGTCCAAGAAAATAAATTGACAACAAAGATGATAATCCCTAAAATTCGTTTGGGGTGGATAAGCACTGCAGAGATATGAGATAAGAATGAGCCCCAAAATATCTGGGGGGAAAGCTGCTGCCTTCACATTAAATGCACTGCAGCTAATCCCCTGATCACATTAATGAAGAAGTGATACTTGAATAGTGTATTTCAGCCTTATTGCTACTACGTGAAGATTTATGAGAAGGAATGATAGGACAAGTATCAACCCTAACCATCTAGCATACAAGTGGACGGTGGAGGTGAAAGGGAAGGTGAGTATAAAAGAAGAGGGGAAAGAACAAGGAAGGGGATTGGAAATCAGAGAGAAGAAATACTGTAGCAATCCACAATTAAATTTGTAATACTTTCTAAGAACATTATATTAGAACTATTGTCCTCGGATCAAGCCGAGGACGTTCTTTCTTCATTTCATAATAGTCCATTTTTATCTTTTTGTCATCAAGCCTATCTATAACGTTGTTTGATTAACTAAAGCCCAGTGTTTTAACCCATTTCTCTACAAATTCATTGTTTTGGGCATCTAGGGCCAAAGTCGGTCCACGTGCTAGGCTAGGAATTCAAGTTCAGGTCCTTACAAATGGCATTAAATGCAAATACAAAAATGAGGTGTCTATAAGATTTTACAAAAAAACATTAGATATATATATATATATATATATATATATATATATATATATATATATATATATATATATATATTATATTTATATATAAAATATTACTCGTTTGAAATATATATTTATAGTCAACTTAAATTTTGAAGTAGTTTAGGCATAACGATAATCATACTAACACATTAAGCTTTAAAAAAAATTTAAACCAAGAAGGAATAAATCAAATTAGAACTTATATCTACATTATATTTTCTATGTTAATCAAGTATTTAGTTTAATAAATTAACTTTTTATATATTAATTTTTTGTATTAAATTTGTCTTATATATTTTATCTTAACCTTGGCCCCGAATCAAAATCCTGATTCTACTGCTATCTTAACATGTAAGTTAATATTAGATATAACTCAAATGTACCTCTTACATCAACAATCATTAATTGATATGAAAACTCAATGAAAATTGAATTTATTAGCAATTATTTTGGTAGCCAGTATGCACAAGACGAAAAGCTTTATCCGTTAACATCACTGTACTCATGCAGTGGTAGACCACCACAAAGAGTTTTGTATATATTTTCCATTATTTTCTACATAAAAAATAAGGCAGAAAAAATAATTCTATATAACAGCTTAAGTATAACGTTTCTTTATCGTGTATAAGTATTTTCCATAATTCCTTAGTAGGAATACATCACAAATGTCAGTACTCATACTATTTCAAGAGTACTCAAAAATATTTTTTCAATGCCGAGGACCTTGTATCTCAACTAGCATA
The DNA here is from genome assembly GCF_932294415.1 of Quercus robur. NCBI lineage: Eukaryota > Viridiplantae > Streptophyta > Magnoliopsida > Fagales > Fagaceae > Quercus > Quercus robur. The sequence goes on from NC_065538.1 coordinate 50,315,132, forward strand.
TCCTAGTATTTCCAACAGAGACGTCAAAGATTCAAAGAACGAAGGAAAACCATCTAGACCAAGAAACAACAAAATCCTATGAATGAAAATAGGATGGATAAGCGCATGTCCTACGATAGAACTCCTATGAACCTCGTTCAAAGAACGAAGGAATGGATGCGAGAAGATGATAGACGCCCCAGAAACAAAAACGTACAAAAATACACATCGCTCTAGAGGGATGGTGTAGAGATGAGAAATAGGCCACAAAGAATGACACGCTATCCTAAAGAAAAGATAGGCAGTCTCGGTAAGCTCAGCAGACGTGATCCGAGGATCAGAACCCCACTGGATAGAAGACCCAGTGATGTATGACATGACAACATTTAAGGGTGGAGACTCATCATAGGGATAGTCAGGCTCCCTAACAACCGGAACCCCAAGAACTTCAGCCACTACCCGATGAGTAATGGTGAACTCAACACCTCGTATCCAACTCCTAACAAGAGTGTTGGAATCATAGACGTGGCAAGAGAGATTCGAGAAGAACTCTTTAATCAGGGCGGTCGGGGGTGGATGATCTATCTCTAATAGAGACAACCAACCTCTAGACTCAAAGTTAGCCCTACTGGCTGGATCAATCTCATCCAAAATCACAGAACGCTCAGCCCAAATCTTACGCTTACTATTTTGTTTCTCAAAGGACTCTCTGCTTTTGTCATTCCTAAACACCTCACTCCTAGAGGGAGACTCAGAGGAAGGGGAGGGGGTCCTATATGCTCTAGTTTTCCTAGGCATAGTGCTAGGATAAGGACCAAGACACAAAGCAAAAAAAACAAAAAACAAAAAACCAAGGGCAGATTGCAAGTTGGCACAAAAAAAATATAGAACAAAAAATTATATGATGCATGAACAAATTAAATGTAGTGATGCATGACTAAATGCAGTGCAATTAAGTTCAAGTTCACAAATTTGGCTTAAGCATAGAGTTTCTAACAAAAAACCCCAAAATTTTGAAAAACCACTTGATCAATTTGTAAGAAATTGACGAATTGATCATCATACAAGATAGATTTCCGAAAATAATGACCAATTACATCAATTCAACAAGCCAATTTCATCAATTGAACCAATTTGAACAAAAAGCCCCAATTCGGGCAATACAAGCCCTAGAATTTTCAATTTATCACAAATCCCCAAATTGATCAAATTAACCATCTTATAACATGATTATAACAATATAGGAACAAAACCCAATGATCAATTTCAGAAAAAGAAGCTTGATTCAACAAAAATTCCAATTTTGAAAAGGTCCGAAAATCCCACAAAAATGCATGAGTTTATGCATGAAAACATGAAAATAAATGTAAAGGGAAGGGTATAAAGGTCTTACCGGCCTTGGGAAAGGAAAACCTTGCAAAGAGAATGGACGAAAACGACAAAAATTTGTGAGTGAGCCTTGACTGAGTCGTATGGAGAGAGAAAAAGCAAAGAACTTTTTGAAAAAGTGTTTGTCTAATTTGAAACTCAGTTTTTAAAACAATTCCCATACGATTTTCGATTGATCGAAGTATTAGGTTCGATCGATCAAAACAAACAGAGGCTCACGAAAATTTTTAAAACCAATTTCGATTTATCGAAAAACAAACTCGATCAATCGAAACAGATAGAGACACACAAATTTTTGAGAAATAAACACAGTTTTCGAAACATCCCAAAGCATTGAAATTGAGGAACAAAATGCATGAGTATGTGATGATATGATTTTCAAAAACAAGAATTGAAGCCCAATTTTCCCAAATTTAAAATTTCTTACATTCTCCAAAAACTTTCAAGCATCAAATCAGTTTTGTACAGAACTCAAAGTATTTGCAAACTTGGTTGGTTAGACCAAGAACACACACAATAACATGTACAATGTTTAGCAAAGAGTAACTCGTGTAGTATGTGCAACTAGCAAAAATTTGAGATACAAGTGAGGTGATATGTAAATAGCAATCAATCAAAAAGTCTACAAAATTCATCACATAGAATTTAAAAGAGATTATCACCTAAAGAGTTACATCATATAACTCCCACATCTCCTAGAACATAAGCTTGCAATCATGCATGTTTCTTGAATTTTGCCTCATAATATACATACCAATTTTAATTTATTCAAAAACTTATTAAAATGCCAGGATAATGTACACACCAATTTTAATTATGTGATTTGGTATCAAGCCTAATAGTACACACCAATTTTAAGCATTAAGCAATTAAACCAAGGCTACACCTTATGTTCTTTTTGTGCGTGTGGTACACTTTCTCGAGCACAAAATCTTACGATATGCACTAAGGTGTTCATGATTGGCTAGTGAACAGTGGTGAGATGGTTATTTATGCCTTTCTCTAAAAGTTCAAGTTCGACAGTTCAAAAAACATATGACTTCAAGATTAAGACAAAGTGATAAAAAACATAAACATCTTTCCCACACAACATACACTACAAATCTTCAACTAGTAAAGTGCAATAAGTAAGCTCATCAAAGCTAAACAAGGTACAAAAGACATGTTATGTGAAAATAAATTGACCAACCTTGTTCTCAAAAACAAAGAAACTAGTGCAAACCACAATTTTCTTCATTTTTGTACCCTTTTTCCCTTTTTTTATTTATTTATTTATTTAAAAACACCTAGAATGAAATGCATGAATATTATGCAATGCAAATCCTAGAAAAAAAAACACAGAACCAAAGAACAATGGTCACAAAGGGTAGAGTAATGAAGCACAAGGACCATGTCAGAAAAACTCAATTAGTTCGAGTCTTTTGCTTCCAAAACCTTTTAGATGTACCATGAGTATTGGAGTTCTTATCCACATGGGAATGATTACCAACTCCAGGATTGGAATAAAGGTTTAAAGCCTTTGCCAATTCACCAATGATTACCATAGGATCTTGTGCTTGAGGCACAGGTACTTTTGGTTTGTTTGCTCTCTTTGCAGCTTGCAGCTTGCAACTTATAACAGTTTGGACGAATGTGTCCAGACTTTCCACAAAAATGACAAACCCATGCAGGTTTATCATGTGACTTGTCCTTAGATAGGGTAGGCTTCTTAGGTTTAGACTCTTTCAGATCAACCCTAATCTTCCTAGATGGTGAAACTTTTATGGGTTTGACAACCTCACTCACAGGGAGTTTGACAGTTTCACAACCAATCTCACTCACAGAAGGTTCAGAATAAGATGAAGGGACAAAGTTTGTGGAATGTGGAGCAGACACAGAGATACTTTCAACAAAACCTAATCCAGATTTGTCAGAAGGAGACTTTTGAACACTCAAGTTTAGAACTAGCAAATCTAGCAACAGATAAATCAAGTTCCAAAGATTTAACTTTATCAAGCAATAGCATATTCTCAGTTTTCACATTGTTCAAAAGTTTATTAGCATCAAACAGTTTTACAAGCAAATTCTTCTTATCAAGCTCAAGAGATTCAATTTTCTTCAGGCCAAGTTCAACATTCATAGCATCCTTTGCAGCAACTTTGCAAAGTTTATTGTAGGCCTCTTGAAGATCTACATCCTTAGAGAGTTCCCCATCAAAAGGGTTTTTTTCAACAGATATGCTCTCATTGACTACAGTAGTAGCAGTGAAAGTAATGAAGTTTCCATCCTCGTCATATCTAGACTTATCATCAGAAACTTCACCATCACTAAGGGTTACAGCCATAGTCTTACCCTTAGACTTCAAATAGGTAGGACATTTAGATTTCATGTGACCATACCCCTGACAACCAAAACACTGAAGACCCATATAATTATTTGAAGATTGTCCTACTTTTTCTCTAGGTTTATCATTATTGTTAACCTTAGTAGGATCATTCTTCTTAAAGTTTCTAGGTTTAGCAGTGTTCGTACCTCTTGCCTTTCTGTTACTATTCCTGAGAAAGTTTCTAAAATTCTTGGCAAGATAAGCAATCTCTGTAGCAGAGAGCTCATCATCAAATCCACCAACCTCAACATCATCAACTGACTTAAGAGCCATTGATTTGGATTTGTTAGTTTTTGGTAGGTCCAACTTATAAGATTGAAGTGATCCTACTAGTTCATCAACAAGGATGGAGTCCACACCCTTGCTCTCAGTAATGGCAGTCACCTTGGGTCTAAAGTCTTCAGTTAATGATCTAAGAATCTTCCTAACAATTTTAGGTTGATCATAGATTTCACCCAAGTTAAAAGCAGAATTAACAATATTATTCAATTTAGCATAGAATTCATCAAAAGATTTATCATCAGACATCCTAATGCTTTCAAATTTTGAAGTTAACTACTGCAATTTATTGATTTTGACAGCCTTTATGCCTTCATGCACAGTCTGGAGGATATTCCAAGCAGTATGAGCAACCTCAACATTAGAGATTCTCTTAAATTCCTCCGTAGAAACAGCGTTAAAGATAGCATTCATAGCCTTGCTATTGAACGCGGCTGCTTCTTTTTGAGAAGTTTGCCATTCTCTAACAGGAGTAGTGGGCTTCTCCTATCTATATTCAACGGAGTTCCAGACTCTCTCATCAATCTATTTCAGGAATGCTTTCATCCTTACTTTCCAATAAGCATAATTATTCCCATCAAAGTGAGGAGGAATAACAAGAGTGTGTCCGTATTCCATGACAACAGGGGTCAAGGATCAGCTTAGTGATCAAAAGATCAACAACAATCATAGTTTAAATTAATACTCTTAGCTAAGGTTCTAAGTATTAAATAGAACCTTAGCTATGCCTGGTTCCTTGGACCATCTGCTTTGGGGAAATTAATACTCTTTGGCATCTATCAAAGTATCAAACTGAACCTCGGCCATGCCAGGCTCCTCGAACCACATGCCTTGGTAAAATTGATAACTTTATTCATTATTCTAAGTCTTAAATAGAACCTTAGCTATGCCTGGTTCCTCGGACCATCTGCTTTAGGGAAATTAATACTTTTTGGCATCTATCAAAGTATCAAACTAAACCTCGGCCATGCCTGGCTCCTCAGACCACATGTCTTGGGAAAATTGATAACTTTATTCATTATTAAAAGTATTAAACAGAATCTTAGCTATGCCTGGTTCCACGAACCATCTGCTTTGGGAAGATTAATACTTTTTGGATCCTCGAACCACATATTTCGGTTAAGTTAGCGTTTTCTATTTAAATTGCTGAGGGTCAAGGCAAAACCTCAGTTATAGAAGACTCCTTGGATTGTAAATTTAAGGTAAGTCAATATCCCTTATTAATGACTTCAATGTCAAGAAAAATCACTTTGAACTGTAATGATTTTCATTGCAACAAGGGTCAAAATGAAATGCTCATAAGCGTCACCTGAAGCATTCGCTGGATTATTCATATTCATTAAAGAGATAATTATTGTTTCGTTCCTTCAAAATTACCAATAAGTAGGGAACAGTTCAAATCTGGAACTATATGCAAATATTGTGGTAAAGTGTGTTTCGAAATATGGAATGATCCTTTGCCGAGGTGGTGGACTTGTTAAATTTTACTTATTATGGCTGCAGATCATGTGAAATGGGTGAAATTTTCTATCCCTTATGTGAATTAATTGGGGAAATTCCATTTTTATCACTGTTTTCTTTAAATGTCAGATAGAACCAAAATCATATTAACTCCAATATATAAACTACAACAAAGAAAAGGGAAAATATTCATAAGTTTCATTAACAAAAGCCTTAGATAAGGCAGATCAAGTACAAGAAGGTGGGTTGCTAACAAAATATAAATAAATAAATAAAAAGAAGGGAGTGACCTATTTTTTCATTTTTATTACAAGTTTCTCTTTTATGTCCTTGGGAAGTTGGGTATTGGCTGCTGTAGTAGACTCATGGTCCTTATCCTTGGGAGCCTCTTTTGGTGGTATGGCAAGAGTTGCCAATACCAATTCCATACCCTGAGAAGTCTTTTTTTTCTTGGGGGAGGTCCTTCGGAATAGGGGGAGGCAGTTCGGTGCTTTGGATTGTTTCTTTATTGGCACCCCCCGTTCCTGATGCGTCCTCGGCCAGTTTTGCCCCCTTTGAGGAAGTGTCAGCTGCAGGAGGAACTTTAGATGGGCAGCCCTGAATTTCACCAGCCTTCGAGGACAAAAGATCAACCTGGGAACTCGAAGAGCTTAGAGGACGAATGGTTGGGGGATAATAGATACTTTTTGGTTTCCTAAGTATAGAAGAAACCTCAACCCCAGCTTGGTTGAGGGCTTCATCCTATACCAGGGCACAATAAGTCCTACAGATGGCAGGGACCTCGGCCCTAAGGGTGTCTTCAATCTCAACCACCCCAACGTCGTACCCATGCTGCTTTGCTTTGTCTCTAGCCTTCTCAGCCTCATCCTTGGCCTTCTCAGCCTGAGCTTTTGCTTTCTCAACCTCCTCTAATTTCTTGTTTAGCGCGACAATTTGGGTCTTGGAGGAGGTCAGCTATTCTTTGGTACTGCGTAGCAGCAGTCTTTGACTCTCGACTTGTTTTTCGGCGTTTTCAAGGGCGGTGGCCGCATACTTTCTTTCTTTTTCCTCCTCTTGCAGCCTCTTTTTGAGCTCCTGGAGGCTCTTATTAGCTACTTGAAAAGCCTCCACGACGGTGTTGCACCTCCCTTCTTCTTCCTTCATTTGCCTATAGCAGGAATTGGTAATCTCCTATGCCCGGAAGGAGGCCTGAATAGCCTGCCAAAGAAATTAACAAGGATTAATGAAAGAAGATAAAAGAAAATAGACTAAAAATATAGGAAAAGAATGTACCATGACAAGGTATCTTTTAAGGCTAAGGAAGACCTCATGTCTCCTTATGCCTCGGAGCTTAGCCATATACCCAGGAAGGAGCAAAACCTGCTCCACCGCGTTTGCAACATAGCCGCCCTTTCCTCCTTGGAAATCGCGGATAGAGGCATTGGCGAGAAGAAGTTCCCTATCCAACATTGGGGCAAGAAGCCAAGCTGGGGGCCCCATCTAAGGATCGCTTCTCTTCTCGGCTCCCCTTTGCCCCATTTCAGCTTGTTTGGGGACCTTTTGAACCTCGTCCTCACGGGGAGGAAGGGTTTGTCCGGCTCCGACCACCTTCTTCCCTTTTGGTTCTCTTTTCCTCTTCAGTTCTATCGGTTGAGAGGGCAAGGTAGGTGGAGGAGTGGGAAGCCTGGTCTGGGATGGAGTGGGAAGTTTGGTCTGGGCAGCCTTCCCAAGTGCGTCCCTCCCAGGTTGAGACTCTATCAAGTCAAGCAAACTGGACTTTGGTTTGCGCTGAATCCCTATCTTATCGATTATTGGTGAGAATGGAGGGCCGAGGTCAAGATTTGAAGCTTCCGGAGACAGTACTCGGTTGAAAACTTCAAACTCGTCCTCGAAATTAGTTACTTCTACCACTTCTTCTTCTTGAATGCTGGGGGGGTAAGATGAAATGGCCGCACTAATTGTTTGTTGTAACGACAAGGCCCCTACCGTCAGTATACCTTCAGGAATAGGGGTTGTAATTTCTTCAATCTCTACTTTTGGACTAGGAAGAAGGAAACCGGGAACAGCTGCACTTATTCGATGTAAGCGGGGGTCTCTGGTCCTTATGACGCACTTCGAAGCTTGGAAGTTGGATGAGATCGGCGTGTATTCGAGGATCAGGTGAGCCGCTCATAACTGGTCGTCTGAATTTACAAATACCTCGGTCTTAAGGATTTTGTCTAGGCTATCCTTGTTGACTAGGTTGAAATTCAGTTCAGCAGCACGTCTGTCTACAAATCCATCAGCGAAATAAAATTTTGTCAGATATAAAAATACCGTAAATCAAAGAAAGGACTTGTAAATGAATACCCTAGTCTAAGTACCCCACCTGGTTCTCCTTCTCTCGTCGGATAAGGGAGACCATTACTCTACTCCCCTAACAGGATCAGGAAGTCTTTATTCAACCCCTTGTTGGATTCAAGGAGGCACTGAATGAGCCTAACCTCAGGATACCTTGATTTCAAGTAGTATCCCTGTCCCTTTAGGCGGTGAAGGTCATGGACCCAATTGACATTATGGTGGGTTAGACCTAAACCCATCTTTTTGTTGAGGGCATCAACGGAGCCTAGGATCCTAAATATATTAGGGGCACACTAAGTGGGAGCCAACCTATGAGCTCTAAGGTAGTCTCTAGTGACTCCACCCATGGGGATTTTCATCCCTCCTTCTATGAATGCAATCATCAGGATCACTACCTCCTCGACTTGGCTATCCTCATGCTATTGACTCTCATCACAGTATCTAATTCCTACTCTTGGAGGGATATTATAATGAGCCCTAAAGCTTTCTATCCCTTTCTCGGAATCTACTAAATTCTTAAATCTACCCGTTTCTAGAAAAGGCTGGGAAAACTAAAGAGATTGAAAAAGAAAGAGTGTGAGGAAAAAAGAAGGATGTAGAAACTTAAAGAGCAATAGTTTAAGAAGACTTACGGGGAGAGTAAAGGCGTCCTCGGATGGGTCCTTAGTATTTGTAAGGGCTCAGAAAGGTTGAAAAAGTGTGTAGGTTCAACGTATGAGTGCTAGAACGAAATGAATGCTAAAGTGAGGGAAAAAGTTGATTTAATGGGTATTTGTACCAAGGAAAGAGAAGAGAGTGGGAAAATTCCCGCTAAATTCCCAACGATGCCCTCAACCTTACGATTTGCATCATGTCGTAGAACGTGGGGAACAAAGAGCCGCTAGAATTTAATAAGGACGTGCCTTGAATGCTGCAGTGTCAGGAGCGTGTTTTGGGCAAACAAAAAGGCGTCTTCATAAGTAGAAGAAGAACGAAATAGGCACAGGCTAATTTAGAGACATCGAAATCCTCCTTTCTTCCTGAGGAGACAGAAAGGGGAATCTCGAGGGGCTATTGTAGGGTCCTTGGGCCCAGAAGTGCATTATTTATTCATATATTGGGCCTGTGGCCCAAGCCAAGGACGAAGATCCGCTCAAGGATGAGATGTCTTCGTGAGAGGAGATTGCACTGATGACAATCCTTGAAATTCATTTAGGGTGGATAAGCACAGCAGAGATATGAGATAAGAATGAGCCCCAAAATATCTGGGGGGAAAGCTGCTGCCTTCACATTAAATGCATTGCAGCTAATCCCCTGGCCGCATTAATGAAGAAGTGATACCTGAATAGTGTATTTCAGCCTTATTGCTACTACGTGAAGATTTATGAGAAGGACTGATGGGACAAGTATCAACCCTAACCATCTAGCATACAAGTGGACGGTGGAGGTGAAAGGGAAGGTGAGTATAAAAGAAGAGGGGAAAGAACAAGGAAGGGGATCAGAAATCAGAGAGATGAAATACTGTAGCAATCCACAATCAAATTTGTAATACTTTCTAAGAACATTATATTAGAACTATTGTCCTCGGATCAAGCTGAGGACGTTCTTTCTTCATTTCATAATAGTCCATTTTTATCTTTTTGTCATCAAGCCTATATATAACGCTGTTTGATTAACTAAAGCCTAGTGTTTTAACCCATTTCTCGACAAATTCATTGTTTTGGGCCTCTAGGGCCAAAGTCCGTCCACGTGCTGGCTAGGAATTCAAGTTCGGGTCCTTACAAATGGCATTAAATGCAAATAAAAAAATGAGGTGTCTACAAGATTTTACAAAAAACATTAGATATATATATATATATATATATATATATATATATATATATATATATATATAATATTACTCGTTTGAAATATATATTTATAGTCAACGTAAATTTTGAAGTAGTTTAGGCATAACGATAATCATACTAACACATTAAGCTTGAAAAAAAAAATTAACCAAGAATGAATAAATCAAATTAGAACTTATATCTACATTATATTTTCTATGTTAATCAAGTATTTAGTTTAATAAATTAACTTTTTATATATTAATTTTTTGTATTAACTTTGTCTTATATATTTTATCTTAATCTTGCCCCTGAATCAAAATCCTGATTCTACTGCTATCTTAACATGTAAGTTAATATTAGATATAACTCAAATGTACCTCTTACATCAACAATCATTAATTGATATGAAAACTCAATGAAAATTGAATTTATTAGCAATTGCATAATACACAAAGCTTTATCCGTTAACATCACTGTACTCATGCAGTGGTAGACCACCACAAAGAGTTTTGTATATATTTTCCATTATTTTCTACATAAAAAATAAGGCAGAAAAAATAATTCTATTTAACTGCTTAAGTATAACGTTTCTTTACCGTGTATAAGTATTTTCCATAATTCCTTAGTATGAATACATCAAAAATGTCAGTACTCATACTATTTCAAGAGTACTCAAAAATATTTTTTCAACGCCGAGAATCTTGTATCTCAACTAGCACATCCTAGTATTTCCAATAGAGACGTCAAAGATTCAAACCCCTCTTCCACAATGTAACTAGAAAAGAACTTTATTGATACTTTTAGGAGCGGCTTTTAGACATAAAAAAATGGTGATGGTTTTTAGACCTCTTAAAAACACAATCAGATTAATCTAGGTAATTAGCCAAGTTGTTACTTAGTCCAAATTCCAAATCTAAGTTATCACAATCAAACAATCATATCATGCAAAGCAGCGAAAAGATAAATAACACAAAGATATGATCACCCAGGAAACCAAACCGGTAAAAACCTGGGGAGGATTTAACCTAGCTATTCTCAAGGTAAACCTGAATCCACTATCTTGAAAGAATCGAAATTCATACAATAAGACTTACAAGCCCCCACGCTCAACTTCTTATTGCTACCCACCAGTAGAACTTACTGACACGATCACGTGCAAACTCCAAATCCACGGACTCCTTCTTTCTTTGATTCACCACCAGATACAAGCACACCTGCTTGTGTTTCTTTAAGCTTCAATGGCAGCAACTGAATTGATCATCAAGGTGTAGATAATATCTCCTCCTTGAAAACCCTAAGTTTGTGTAAAGGAAAGCTCCTCTAGATCTCACAAGAGATTTACACAAACAGCAATATGAGCAACACTAAAACGTGGCTAGGGTTTGCCTTTTATACTTAGGACAAATTAGAAAACCCTAAACCTTTTAAACAAACTAGGGCTGAGTTGGAATTCTGCAGAAAAAACGCATTCTGCCCGAGATTCGATCAATCAAGCCAGGCCGAAATGCATAGTAACTTCTGCATTAGCTCGATTCCAACTTTACATAAAAGATACAACTTTGAGCAAGTCTAAACACTACTAAACATATTGTTTTGATCATGGTTTGCCAACAATACACATTAGAGTTCTAAATACATAAAAACCTAAGTTTTTAGAACCTAACAAACTCCTCCTTTGGCAATCTGTGGCAAAATACAAATAGAAGCTCAAAGTTTACAAAGAAAAGCCCTTTACAAAACAAATGCTCATAAAACAAACTCAATCCTAACTACTATCCATCAGTTGTAAGTGTAAACAGCAGCTCAATTGAATCAACCTGTATATTTTCTGAAACACTAAACAAAATACATAACCGCATGTGTGGAAAATACAAGTAAACAAATTAAATTCTTGATTTCAAACAACACACAATAAAGACATATATCAATGAATAACTCATAAATATAAATCAATAAGCAGTTGAAAACAAGAAACATATAAATCAATAAAAGTAACTCCCCCTAACATGAATATCCCAACAAAAATATGGCAAGAGCTAAAAAGATAAAATACAATGTGAAGCACCTAGATACAATCTAAACTCCACAAGCTCTAACCAATAAAAATACTCTCTCCCCCTGAAAACAAAACTCTACAAGAGCTCAAATATGTACTCCCCCTTTTTGTGACGGAATGCCAAAGGGCAATCAAAATCCATCATCAAAAGGGAGGTGGCGGTGAAGACCGTCTAAGCTGTGCCAACTTTGCGTGCAAAGCACGGATCTCATCGAGCACGTCCACCAAAATCTATCCATGAGCCACTTGAACGGTCAAGACATGATCCAACGTACGTCGAATGTTCGAATCGTCCGAAGTAGTCGGTGGAGGAACATCAGCATCAGCAGCAGCAGCACCAAACGCCTCAGCAGCATCAGCACCTGTAGAAGAGGGAGGAGGGGGAACAGCACCAGATGACGCACCTCTAGGATGCGAAGGATCAACTCTCAAGTATGCAGCCCTCTGCCTAAGAAAGGTGGCACCTATGGGAGCAACAACATGAACAGGCTCACCAGAAGGAAAACCATCTAGACCAAGAAACAACAAAATCCTATGAATGAAAATAGGATGGATAACCGCATGCCCTATGGCAGAACTCCTATAAACCTCATTCAAAGAACGAAGGAACGGATGCGGGAAGCTGATAGATGCACCAGAAATAAAAGCATACAAAATAACACATCGCTCTATAGGGATGGTATGGAGATGAGAAATAGGCCACAAAGAATGACACGCTATCCTAAAGAAAAGATAGGCAGTCTTGCTAAACTCAGCAGACGTGATTCGAGGATCAGAACCCCACTGGATAGAAGACCTAGTGATGTATGACATGACAACATCTAAGGGTGGAGACTCATCATAGGGATAGTCAGGCTCCCTAACAACCAGAACCCCAAGAGCTTCAGCCACTACCCGAGGAGTAATGGTGAACTCAACACCTCGTATCCAACTCCTAACAAGAATGTTGGAATCATAGACGTGGCAAGAGAGATTCAAGAAGAACTCTCTAATCAGGGCGGTCGGGGGTGGATGATCTATCTCTAATAGAGACAACCAACCTCTAGACTCAAAGTTAGCCCTAATGGCTGGATCAATCTCATCTAAAATCACAAAACGCTTAGCCCAAATCTAACGCTTACTATTCAGTTTCTTAAAGGCCTCTCTGCTTTTGTCATTCCTAAACACCTCACTCCTAGAGGGAGACTTAGAGGAAGTGGAGGGGGTCCTATATGCTCTACTTTTCGTAGGCATAGTGCTAGGATAAGGACCAAGACACAAAGCAAAAAAAAAAAAACCAAGGGCAGACTGCAAGTTAGCACAAAAAAAATATAGAACAAAAAACTATATGATGCATGAACAAATTAAATATAGTGATGCATGACTAAATGCAGTGCAATTAAGTTCAAGTTCACAAATTTGGCTTGAGCATAGAGTTTCTAACAAAAAAACCCAAAATTTTGAAAAACTACTTGATCAATTTGTAAGAAATTGATGAATTGATCATCATACAAGATAGATTTCAGAAAATAATGACCAATTACATCAATTCAACAAGCCAATTTCATCAATTGAACCAATTTGAACAAAAAGCCCCAATTCAGGTTCAATACAAGCCCTAGAATTTTCAATTTATCACAAAGCCCCAAATTGATCAAATTAACCATCATATAACATGATTATAACAATATAGGAACAAAACCCATTGATCAATTTCAAAAAAAGAAGCTTGATTCAACAAAAATCCCAATTTTGAAAAGGTTCGAAAATCTCACAAAAATGCATGAGTTTATGCATGAAAACATGAAAATAAATGCAAAGGGAAGGGTATAAAGGTCTTACCGGCCTTGGGAGAGGAAAACCTTGCAAAAAGAATGGACGAAAACGACAAAAATTTGTGAGTGAGCCTTGACCGTGTTGTATGGAGAGAGAAAAAGCAAAGAACTTTTTGAAAAAGTGTTTGTCTGATCTGAAACTCAGTTTTTAAAAAAACTTCCCATACGATTTTCGATTGATCGAAACAAACAGAGGCTCACAAAAATTTTTAAAACCAATTTCGATTGATCGAAAAACAAACTCGATTAATCGAAACAAACAGAGACACACAAATTTTTGAGAAATGAACACAGTTTTTGAAAAAGTTTTAGAAACATCCCAAAGCATTGAAATTGAGGAACAAAATGCATGAGTATGTGATGATATGATTTTCAAAAACAAGAATTGAAGCCCAATTTTCCCAAATTTAAAATTTCTTACATTCTCCAAAAATTTTCAAGCATCAAATCAGTTTTGCACATAACTCAAAGTATTTGCAAACTTGGTTGGACAGACCAAAAACACACACAATAACATGTACAATGTTTAGCAAAGAGTAACTCGTGTAGTGTGTGCAACTAGCAAAAACTTGAGATGCAAGTGAGGTGATATGTAAATAGCAATCAATCACAAAGTCTACAAAATTCATCACATAGAATTTAAAAGAGACTATCACCTAAAGAATTACATCATATAACTCTTACATCTCCTAGAACATAAGCTTGCAATCATGTAAATTTCTTGAATTTTGCCTCATAATATACATACCAATTTTAATTTATTCAGAAACTTATTAAAAGGTCAGGATAATGTACACACCAATTTTAATTATGTGATTTGGCATCAAGTCTAATAGTACACACCAATTTTAAGCATTAAGCAATTAAACTGATGCTACACCTTATGTTCTTTTTGTGCATGTGCTACACTTTCTCGAGCACAAAATTTTATGATATGCACTAAGGTATTCATGATTGGCTAGTGAACAGTGATGAAATGATTATTTATGCCTTAATCTAAAAGTTCAAGTCCGACAGTTTAAAAAACATGTGACTTCAAGATTAAGACAAAGTGATCAAAAACATAAACATCTTTCTCACACAACATGCATTACAAAGTTTCAACTAGTAAAGTGCAATAAGTAAGCTCATCAAGGCTAAACAAGATATAAAAGACATGTTATGTGAAAATAAATTGACCAACCTTGTTCTCAAAAACCAAGAAACTAGTGCAAACCACAATTTTCTTCCTTTTTTCCTTTTTTTTTTTTAAAAAAAATTAAAAAAAACACCTAGAATGAAATGCATGAATGTTATGCAATGCAAATCCTATAAAAAAAACACAGAACCAAAGAACAATGGTCACAAAGAGTAGAGCAATGAAGTACAAGGACCATGTCAGAAAGACTCAATTAGTTCGAGACTTTTGCATCCAAAACCTTTTAGATGCACCATGAGCATTGAAGTTCTTATAACTCAAGATTTTGTAAAAGACAACCAATTAAGGAGTCCAGACCATTAACAACATCTAGCACACTTAGTGGACATTCAAACGTAATACTCGTAACCCTTTGTGTTAAGGCTTTTGGCCCCGATTGTCACATGATTTACAATATTAACCAATTCTTAGCCAAGCAATTAATTAGATTAATTATACTTTAGATTCCAAAAAAAAAAAAAAAAGGAAGTAATTAATTAGATTAATTATACTTTAGATCTCAATTGAATATCATCACACAAACATGAATCACATAAGACACCAAAACAATGATTCAGGAAATTGATGAAACAAACCATTTCATAGTTAAAACTTGGGGGCATTCAACCACCAATCTCCAAGGCAACAAATCTACAAAAAAGAGTGGAAATTTACACAAAAAATTTAACCCTAAATCTAATGTTACCACATGTAGTACTTACTAACGTGACCAAACATAGTTTCGAGATCCATGGACTATTCTATTCTGATTTGTTGCATGCAACCTCTCAGTTCATGACTCCAAGATCCACACTCAAAGATTTAGACAATAACTGTAGTCAACTGGTTACAGCAACTTCACTTGATCCCCAAATCTTTTGTATGCACGCAAGCTCTAGTTGAATGAGGACTAAAAATTCAAGATCTGTGTATAGAAACACTATTTTTTGTGTATGTAAAAATGTGCTCTAGGGTTTGTATTTACATTGTATGAGTTGCACCAACACCTTAGATCCAACGGTTAAGAAAATAAGTTGTTTGTCAAATCTACACAAATCTCGATTGGTCGAGATGTGCAATTCAACCATTTCTTAAGATAAATGAATTTCGACCTGTCGAGCTTCAGTCGAAATGCAGTCCTTTAGCAGTTTATTTTCTACATTCTTGAGTCTTCCACGATTTTGAACCTGGTCTATCTTGATCAAATATAATCCGATGCAAATCTATTTATACAAACTAAGTTCTAAGCTGTTACATTTGTTCACTGTTGTCAATCTAAAAATATGGACTTTACACTTTTAACTTAATATAGCTCCCCAAGTTTTTCAAGGATCGATGGATAAAATCTTTAAAGACCTAAAAGTTTTTTTGTGTAGCATGTATTGATGGTATTCCTGTGATTTAAAACTATAGATGATATAAAAAAACATCTTAAAATTATTTGTCAAAGATTTCAAAATTACGGAATAATCGTTTCCCCAAAGAAAATTGAGGTAAAAAAAGGAATGTATAGAATGTTTAAGCTTGAATTTAAATCAATCAGTTTTGAAACTACAAGAACATATAATTACTACATGCATGTTTGGTACACTGAATATAGATTATGCCGGAATTGTAATCTTTATTTTTAGAATAAAATATGTTGTAATGGAATCATTTTATTTGATATTAATTATTTCAATGACATTACAATAAGAAAAACTAAGCAAACTTTATTCAAACTTTATAGTGGTTCACCATCACTATTTCATAGATTTTCCAAAATTCAAACTTTATTCAAAATTTATAATCGTTTAAATATTAATAACTCCGTAAAAGTTATATAAGAGAAATTAAAATGATACATCTTTTAATAACTCCGTAAATTTTTTTTAAAAATTTTCTTCAACGTTATTTTTAGGAATTATTATTATTATTATTAGACATAGAATAGGTGCTATTGTGCCCTCAATTTGACTTGATATTTGTTTAGCTTCTATTTAATAGTATAAGTACTTGTAATTTTAAATGTCCTAGATCCAAAGGTGTAATCAAAATTTAGTCATACACTAATTTGATCTGCCCTGCAAATGACACTATGACACATAAAAGACATCATAAGAAATCATTTTATTTGATAATAATTATTTCAATGACATTACAATAAGAAAAACTAAGCAAACTTTATTCAAATTATATAACGGTTCTCCATCACTATTTCATAGATTTTTCAAAAATTCTAGTTTGGCGCGAATGCTTTCTGAAGATATTCAACTACATTCTTGTCTAGTTGGAAAGCCTTGATGAGAACATCAGGATTGATGGGAGGAACAGATCCAAAGACTGCATTTGCTATGGTGATCACCCCAGGATTTTGGCTGCTAAGACCAGCAAAAGCAAGAGCAGCAGTCTTTCCTATGTTGAATTGGAAGTGAATGAGACCAATTGGGAATACAAAGACATCTCCCTTGTTTAGAACTTTGGTGAAGAGTTTGTTTGGGTTGGATGTAACAAATCCAACTAAGAGAGTACCCTCAATGACTACCAAAAGCTCAGTGCCACGAGGATGAGTGTGAGGTGGATTCAGGCCATATGGTGCAAAGTCAAGGCGAGCCAAAGATATGCCCAGAGTGTTGAGACCTGCTAATTTATCAACGTTCACAAGAGTGACATTTGATCCGACTTTGTTTTCGGTGTTTCCAGGAATATTAAGTCCGGAGAAGAAAAAATCATTTGCTGAGACCATTGCAGGGTCCTTGCAAAACTTTCCATTCACAAACACTACACAAAGAAAGAAAAGTTTGTTATCATCACAAATAAGACAGTTTCTATAACAATGGACAGTAACATGCATGTCATGTGGGGGGGGGGGGGGGGGGGGGGGGGGGGGGAGGAGCCTTCGGGCATAATTTCATTAATGTAAGAACTTATAATAAATTTGAAAGAACTTGATTGATAATACTAGTACTGCTAATAATAATGAGAGTGTTTTATACGTACCACCAGATTTGATGTCGTTAATTGCGACACAGAAGTCTTGCAAAGGACTAGGGTCATAGGCAGAAGCCAAGGAGGATGCCAAGGCCAAAATGGCCACAGTCACAAAGAAAGAAACACCTTTCATCATATTTGAGGAGGCTATCTCTATCTTATATGGTATACAATCTTGGTTGAGTGAGGGATATGGAAACTTAACAATATGGAAATGTCTATTTATAGAGAGCAGTGAGAGAAGCGGTCTATGTTATTGCAAAAACTGGTAATTGTTCAACCCTTTGTCACATTTATTTTATTTAATTAGGTGAACCAATTTTCTTTAACCACTACTTGTCGACCAATTTTAAAACCCAATCAAATGGGACCTCTTCAATGGCATTGTGTAGTTTTAATGTTACTTTTTTTTTTTTTTTTTTGGCCAAAATCAATCAATAAAAAAATAATCGTTACTTTAATGTTCCAATCAGGTGGGACCTCTTCGACTTGGGATTGCAACATATCCCAAGTGACCAACAGTAATTGTGACTGAAATGGCATTGTGTAGTTTTAAATTTTAATGTTATGTTCTTGCTTTTCCTCCTCTTTGACCTTTTCTTCTTGACCTAATCTTAAATGGTGGGCACTAAAGACTTCTTAATCGTAAGTGTTAGTTAGATTTAATGCTTTTCTAGAACAAAGTGACCAACAACTACCAGGTATCTGGTGTATTCTTGCCTTTCCCTTTCTTTGTTCTCTCTTTTTGTTGACCGTGTATTTGGTTTAGAGTAAGAGGTTCTTTTTACTGTTTATAGACTTGATGTATATTTAAGGCATATTTGGGATCTTCTTATTTTATTAAAATTAAAAATGTTTTGCTGAAAGTACTGTAGAAAAAGGTAAATATTAATTGAAATAGTATTGTGAGACCCATAAGTAGTACCAAAAAGTGTAAAAGGACCTATGAATAGTACAAAAAATAAGTTGAATAATAAAATAAGTTGGCAAAAAATAAGTTAGCCAAACAAACATTTAGCCTCCGTTTGGATGTTGCTAAAAGTAGTATTTAGCTGCATTTGTGTCTGAATGAGTGGATTCTGTGTACTGTTTATGGGACCCACAAGTAATTTTTTAGCAAAATTTTAATTAAAATTGAGTCACACGACACTATTTACATATTAAAAAATTATTTTGTTACAATATTTTCAATTTTTAGTTTTCAATTTTTAATAATAAACGGTATCCAAATAATCCTTTGAACTAATGAAAATACTTGCCTGCAAAATATACAAAACTCAAAGCCTTTATAAATGTTAAGAATTGATAGCCCAAGCGCATAAGCATCATACACCAGTAATTAAAGCTCACAACCCATAAATATAGGCCCTTGCGTGTGGCAAAATTAGCATCCGGAGTTGTCTAAATTTGGGCCCGTGAAATCCAAAACCCAAATACCCATTAATATAGCCCACTAAACTTGGAGTCTACCAACTAAGTCGGCCAACCTAGGCCCACCAAAAATCCAATACTAGCCAGCCATAAACCCTTGAGTACTTCTTTCTTATTCTGTGGATTAAGCCACGTGTGTAGAAGTCATGCAATGGGAAAAATTAGTAGGGGTGTATTGGAGGGTAAAAGAGTACAGCCAACTCTTAGAGCCAATATTGAAGGAGAAAGTGTGGAGCTTATGAAGTTGAGTAAAGCCTTCTCTTTGGTTCTTCAAATTAGGTAATTTGGATTTACTATAACAGTGATGTTCCTTGAAAGATCTTTTGAAAACTTATCAGAAACCAATTGAGTCTCATCTAAGAGCTCAAACATGGAATATGTCTCTAACACCATTGTAATTTGGTGTTTCCACACTATATAATTAGTGTTGTCAAGCTTGACTATCATCATGTTGGACATGTTTGACAAGAGCAAAAGTGGTTGATTCATAGTTTATCAATACCGTTGCAAGAGCCATTGAAGACGAACCTATAGCACTCGAAGCCATCTTTAAAGAACTATTATTAGCACAGATCATAGGCTTTGATACCATGATGGAAAGCAAGGTTTGTGTGAAAATCAAGAACTGAGAAAAGAGTATAACAGAGAGAGAGAGAGAGAGAGAGAGAGAGAATTTGACCAAAAAGGCAAAAACTCATTCGCTTCTCATAGATCAAAATCATGGAGTTTCAATAATTTTGCATGCAATAATTAGACTTATAAGTAATAGAAAATTAAGATTTGTAATCTATTCTCATGCATGTCCGCATGTTAAGAACATCAGATTTGTTACAGATTGCACCCTCGACCCGCTTGATTAAGTTAGGCCAAACAAGCATTAGAGGGTACAATTGTGTTAGTGCCTCTCAAAATGGTTGTTCGACTAATGATACTCTCCCCCCCTAAATCATGGGTTTTACATGGATTCTTCACCACTTTAGGAAAAAGAAAAAACCTACATAAAAATACCTCTTTTTATTGATTGAAATTTGCACATTAGTTTGAATATAACTAGGGTTTTACATGGCCTTTGTCCTAGATACAATCTAAAAGAAACTACATGGTTCCTGTTCTAGTTAAAATATGGAAATAAAAAAGTAATAGAAAAGTATTGATTTAAGTTTGAAGGCTAAGTTGCAGGGTTGGTCCAATGTGGGAAAGGGTTAGGCACCCACCTTGCTCGATGAATTCCAGTCTTCTAGATTATGGTGACTAGTAGTTATGTTACATCATCCAAGCAAACAACATTATAGACATCGAAAAGCGTGTTATTTAAGATTGAAATAAGTGCTCATTTGTGCAAGGTGAAAGATCCTAATTTTATTATATGATCACATCATTCGGATTGGAAGTTAAGAACATGATGATTGTGTGTGATTAGTGTAAACCATAATCTAAGCATATGATCATATTATTTGAATAAAAAAATATAGTGATTATGTATGTGCCATGTGATAAAGCTGGAAACATGTTTAGCATCAATATTAGTAGAATCCTAGGATTTAGAATAGCATATATGCAGAACAAATCATAAAACATTCAAATCATATTCAAACAAAAGCATACATAAACCCTAGTTTCTAGCATATTATTGAAGAAAACAAGTTAGAAAGCCATATATGCATGCAAAGCACACAAAAGGAGGCGAAAGATTCATCTTAGAGGTTGTCTAGGAGTGAGGCAACAAGTTACTTAGCCACAAACCCAAGACTAAGCAGACTGGTGTTTTTCCTAATGTGGTAAAACTAGGAGGACAAACCACAAGGATTGTTTCTTTGTTATTTCCTCTAAAACCCTAAAAGAGAATCAAGGTACTCCTATAATAACTTTTGAGAAGTGAGGTAACAAGCATCAAGTTTGTTATATATATAGGTAAATACAGGGATAGGTTCTAATAATGTTGTTTGAGTTTAGTGAATATTGTTCTATAAAGTGAAAATTCAGGTTTTGGAATTTTCCAAGTGAAAATTCTGAATTAAGCATTTTCAATTGATCAAAGCTTTGGTTCAATCAATCAAAATGGTAAAGAAAAAATCCTGGAGCTTCTACCTAGTTCGATCGCTAGTCAGTTCCTATTCGATCGATTGAAAAGAGCATTCGATCGATCAAAAGAACCTTTCGATCGATTGAAACTCTAAAGCTGAATTTTCTACAGAAGTTTTCTAGTGACTGTTCAGAAAGGTTGAAGAGGTTTCAAGCCTTGTGAACGGTTTTATGAAACATTTTAACTCTCTATACATGCATTTTGATAAAATATAACCCTATGGGTATAAATAGAGACTTATGTTCACTTGAAAAATCCTGTGGTTATTCTTCAGAATTGCTATCTATAAAATCCAACATCTTGGTTGTATCCTGGGGATAAATTAGCGATAACCCTATAGCAATAATAGTGTGGGGTGCAAATATTGTCTAAGGAAAACGATATTGTGCCTCTAAGTTATCTATTTTCTATTTGTCTTTTGTATCAACCTTGTTCTTCCATTATTACTTTGTATAATATCCCCAACAAAGTCATGAACTCGAGACTTGGAGGACCAATGTTTACCCTTCTAGTTATATGAGACCAAGAGGAACAAAGCACCAAAGTTCCTTTTCTTTGTTACTTCCTTAAGAGCTCTAAGGAAGTAGATAACTTTGGAATGCGCATTCCACCCCTTTTTATAGTGTGGGGAAGAGTATTCTAGAGGTGGGAGGCTTTTAATTGAGAGTTGACTTTATTGCATTAATTTCTTGGGTGGTTGGAGTGGAGTTGAAAATCTTGATTCTTCCTAAATCTAGCTAGTAGGGAGTCTGGGGACATAAAAAAATCATATCCCACATGTTTCTTATCGGCAATGCTTTATTCTTGTTCTCAAATAAAACTCCAAGTCTACTTTACAATGAATAAAACATCACAAAAAATTTCACAATGGTGTGAGAGATATTCACGAAAGAGTAAGCAATGATCATTTCTTTGAAATGTGTTTTTCACCACAATTATCATTCCTAGCCCCAAATTAACTCCCCTGTACATTTAATTCACACAATTGTTTGTTGAATTTACAAAATTATATACATTTAATATATCCAACATACTCAATTTTATCTATGATTCTTGACAATTTGTACATCTAATGTACACAATATTTCCATAGAGTTTATACAATTCTTTACATTTAACGTATCTAGACTATTTCAGAATTAATATGCCTAGATTATCATTGAATCAACCCCTTAAAAAAGTGTAATTTCACCAAAAAATTCCATCATTATTTTTAGTCTTGACCAATAGGAACATCTGTGATTTATTTTGAATTAAATCCATATGGGACCAATGAAAATAAATAGTTCATATTCACACATGATCAGACTCAACTACATAAATATATATTAACCATTAAAACTTGATTTGATGATAGCTTTTAATTTAGTAATCTGATTGAGGACTATCGCCTGTTGTTTTGATCGTTATGACATTAAGATTTATCATATGTGGAGAAATTGGAACTAAAGTGGCCAAAATTACAATTTTACTATGAGGCATGAAATTACCATTTGTCCAATCAATGGTATAGGGTCCTTAGGCCCAGAAGTGCATTATTTATTCATAAATTGTGCCTGTGGCCCAAGCTGAGGATGAAGATCCGCCCGAGGATGAGATGTATTCATTTTGGGTATGTTATATTGCTTGTCATGTGATCTGGACATCTATCAAAGTATCAAACTGAACCTCAGCCATGCCTGGCTCCTCGGACCACATGCCTTGGTAAAATTGATAACTTTATTCATTATTTTAAGTATTAACAGAACCTTAGCTATGCCTGGTTCCTCCAACCATCTGCTTTGGGGAAATTAATACTCATTGGCATCTATTAAAATTATCAAACTGAACCTCATCCATGCCTGGCTCCTTAGACAAAATGCCTTGGTAAAATTGATAACTTTATTCATTATTCTAAGTATTAAATAGAACCTTAGCTATGCCTGGTTCCTTGGACCATCTGCTTTGGGGAAATTAATACTCTTTGGCATCTATCAAAGTATCAAACTGAACCTCGGCCATGCCTGGCTCCTCGGATCACATGCCTTGGTAAAATTGATAACTTTATTCATTATTCTAAGTCTTAAATAGAACCTTAGCTATGCTTGGTTCCTCGGACCATCTGCTTTAGGGAAATTAATACTTTTTGGCATCTATCAAAGTATCAAACTGAACCTCGGCCATGCCTGGCTCCTCAGACCATATGTCTTGGGAAAATTGATAACTTTATTCATTATTAAAAGTATTAAACAGAATTTTAGCTATGCCTGGTTCCACGAACCATCTGCTTTGGGAAGATTAATACTCTTTGGATCCTCGAACCACATATTTCGGTTAAGTTAGCGTTTTCTATTTAAATTGCTGAGGGTCAAGGCAAAACCTCAGTTATAGAAGACTCCTTGGATTGTAAATTTAAGGTAAGTCAATATCCCTTATTAATGACTTCAATGTCAAGAAAAATCACTTTGAACTGTAATTATTTTCATTGCAACAAGGGTCAAAATGAAATGCTCATAAGCGTCACCTGAAGCATTCGCTGGATTATTCATATTCATTAAAGAGATAATTATTGTTTCGTTCCTTCAAAATTACCAATAAGTAGGGAACAGTTCAAATCTGGAACTATATGCAGATATTGTGGTAAAGTGTGTTTCGAAATATGGAATGATCCTTTGCCGAGGTGGTGGACTACTTAAATTTTACTTATTATGGCTGCAGATCATGTGAAATGGGTGAAATTTTCTATCCCTTATGTGAATTAATGGGGGAAATTCCATTTTTATCACTGTTTTCTTTAAATGTCAGATAGAACCAAATTCATATTCACTCCAATATATAAACTACAGCAAAGAAAAGGGAAAATATTCATAAGTTTCATTAACAAAAGCCTTAGATAAGGCAGATCAAGTACAAGAAGGTGGGTTGCTAACAAAAAATAAATAAATCAATAAAAAGAAGGGAGTGACCTATTTTTTCATTTTTATTACAAGTTTCTCTTTTGTGTCCTTGGGAAGCTGGGTATCGGCTACTGTAGTAGACTCATGGTCCTTGTCCTTGGGAGCCTCTTTTGGTGGTATGGCAAGAGTTGCCAATACCAATTCCATACCCTGAGAAGTCTTTTTTTTCCCGGGGGAGGTCCTTCGGAATAGGGGGAGGCAGTTTGGTGCTTTGGATTGTTTCTTTATTGGCACCCCCCGTTCCTGATGCGTCCTCAGCTAGTTTTGCCCCCTTTGAGGAAGTGTTAGCTGCAGGAGGAACTTTAGATGGGCTGCCCTGAATTTCACCAGCCTCCGAGGACAAAAGATCAACCTGGGAACTCGAAGAGCTTGGAGGACGAATGGTTGGGGGATAATAGATACTTTTTGGTTTCCTAAGTATAGAAGAAACCTCAACCCCAGCTTGGTTGAGGGCTTCATCCTATACCAGGGCACAATAAGTCCTACAGATGGCAGGGACCTCGGCCCTAAGGGTGTCTTCAATCTCAGCCACCCCAACGTCGTACCCATGCTGCTTTGCTTTGTCTCTAGCCTTCTCTGCCTCATCCTTGGCCTTCTCAGCCTGAGCTTTTGCTTTCTCAACCTCCTCTAATTTCTTTTTTAGCGCAACAATTTGGGTCTTGGAGGAGGTCAGCTGTTCTTCGATACTGCGTAGCAGCAGTCTTTGACTCTCGACTTGTTTTTTGCCGTTTTCAAGGGCGGTGGCCGCGTACTTTCTTTCTTTTTCCTCCTCTTACAGCCTTTTTTTGAGCTCCTAGAGGCTCTTATTAGCTACTTGAAAAGCCTCCATGACGGTGTTGCACCTCCCTTCTTCTTCCTTCATTTGCCTATAGCAGGAATTGGTAATCTCCTATGCCCGGAAGGAGGCCTGAATTGCCTGCCAAAGAAATTAACAAGGATTAATGAAAGAAGATAAAAGAAAATAGACTAAAAATATAGGAAAAGAATGTACCATGGCAAGGTATCTTTTAAGGCTAAGGAAGACCTCATGTCTCCTTATGCCTCGGAGCTTAGCCATATCCCCAAGAAGGAGCAAAGCCTGCTCCACCGCGTTTGCAACATAGCCGCCCTTTCCTCCTTGGAAATCACGGATAGAGGCATCGGCGAAAAGAAGTTCCCCATCCAACATTAGGGCAAGGAGCCAAGCTAGGGGCCCCATCTAAGGATCGCTTCTCTTCTCGGCTCCCCTTTACCCCATTTCAGCTTGTTTGGGGGCCTTTTGAACCTCGTCCTCGCGGGGAGGAAGGGTTTGTCCAGCTCCGACCACCTTCTTCCCTTTTGGTTCTCTTTTTCTCTTCAGTTCTATCGGTTGAGAGGGCAAGGTAGGTGGAGGAGTGGGAAGCCTGGTCTGGGATGGAGTGGGAAGTTTGGTCTGGGCATCCTTCCCAAGTGCGTCCCTCCCAGGTTGAGACTCTATCAAGTCAAGCAAACTGGACTTTGGTTTGCGTTGAATCCCTATCTTATCGATTATTGGTGAGAATGGAGGGCCAAGGTCAAGATTTGAAGCTTCCGGAGACAGTACTCAGTTGAAAACTTCAAACTCGTCCTCGAAATCAGTTACTTCTACCACTTCTTCTTCTTGAATGCTGGGGGGGTAAGATGAAATGGCCGCACTAATTGTTTGTTGTAATGACAAGGCCCCTTCCGTCGGTTTACCTTCAGGAATGGGGGTTGTAATTTCTTCAATCTCTACTTTTGGACTAGGAAGAAGGAAACCAGGAATAGCTGCACTTATCCGATGTAAGCGGGGGTCTCTGGTCCTTATGACGCACTTCGAAGCTTGGAAGCTAGACGAGATCGGCGTGTATTCGAGGATCAGGTGAGCCGCTCATAACTGGTCGTTTGAATTTACAAATACCTCGGCCTTAAGGATTTTGTCTAGGCTATCCTTGTTGACTAGGTTGAAATTCAGTTTAGCAGCACGTCTGTCTACAAATCCATCAGCGAAATAAAATTTTGTCAGATATAAAAATACCGTAAATCAAAGAAAGGACTTGTAAATGAATACCCTAGTCTAAGTACCCCACCTGGTTCTCCTTCTCTTGTCGGGCAAGGGAGACCATTACTCCACTCCCCTGACAAGATCAGGAAGTCTTTATTCAGCCCCTTATTGGATTCAAGGAGGCACTGAATGAGCCTAACCTCGGGATACCTTGATTTCAAGTAGTATCCCTGTCCCTTTAGGCAGTGAAGGTCATAGACCCAATTGACATTATGGTGGGTTAGACCTAAACCCATCTTTTCGTTGAGGGCATCAACGGAGGCTAGGATCCTAAACATATTAGGAGCACACTAAGTGGGAGTCAACCTATGAGCTCTAAGGTAGTCTCTAGTGACTCCACCCATGGGGACTTTCATCCCTCCTTCTATGAATGCAATCATCAGGATCACTACCTCCTCGACTTGGCTATCCTCATGCTATTGACTCTCATCACAGTATCTAATTCCTACTCTTAGAGGGATATTATAATGAGCCCTAAAGCTTTCTATCCCTTTCTCGGAATCTACTAAATTCTTAAATCTACCCATTTCTAGAAAAGGCTGGGAAAACTAAAGAGATTGAAAAAGAAAGAGTGTGAGGAAAAGAGAAGGATGTAGAAACTTAAAGAGCAAAAGTTTAAGAAGACTTACGGGGAGAGTAAAGGTGTCCTCGGACGGGTCCTTAGTATTTGTAAGGGCTCAGGAAGGTTGAAAAAGTGTGTAGGTTCAACGTATGAGTGCTAGAACGAAATGAATTCTAAAGTGAGGGAAAAAGTTGATTTAATGGGTATTTATACCAAGGAAAGAGAAGAGAGCAGGAAAATTCCCGCTAAATTCCCAACGAAGCCCTCAACCTTACGATTGGCATCATGTCGTAGAACGTGGGGAACAAAGAGCCGCCAGAATTTAATAAGGACGTGCCTTGAATGCTGCAGTGTCAGGATCGTGTTTTGGGCAAACAAAAAGGCATCTTCATAAGTAGAAGAAGAACGAAATAGGCACGGGTTAATTTAGAGACATTGAAATCCTCCTTTCTTCCTGAGGAGACAGAAAGGGGAATCTCGAGGGGCTATTGTAGGGTCCTTGGGCCCAGAAGTGCCTTATTTATTCATATATTGGGCCTGTGGCCCAAGTCGAGGACGAAGATCCGCCCGAGGATGAGATGTCTTCGTGAGAGGAGATTGCACTGATGACAATCCTTGAAATTCGTTTGGGGTGGATAAGCACAACAGAGATATGAGATAAGAATGAGCCCCAAAATATCTGGGGGGAAAGCTACTGCCTTCACATTAAATGCACTGCAGCTAATCCCCTGGCCGCATTAATGAAGAAGTGATATCTGAATAGTGTATTTCAGCCTTATTGCTAATACGTGAAGATTTATGAGAAGGACTAATGGGACAAGTATCAACCCTAACCATCTAGCATACAAGTGGACGGTGGAGGTGAAAGGGAAGGTGAGTATAAAAGAAGAGGGGAAAGAACAAGGAAGGGGATCGGAAATCAGAGAGAAGAAATACTGTAGCAATCCACAATCAAATTTGTAATACTTTCTAAGAATATTATATTAGAACTATTTTCCTCGGATCAAGCCGAGGACGTTCTTTCTTCATTTCATAATAGTCCATTTTTAGATTTTTGTCATCAAGCCTATCTATAACGTTGTTTGATTAACTAAAGCCTAGTGTTTTAACCCATTTCTCTACAAATTCATTGTTTTGGGCCTCTAGGGCCAAAGTCCGTCCACGTGCTGGGCTAGGAATTCAAGTTCGGGTCCTTACAAATGGCATTAAATGTAAATACAAAAATGAGGTGTCTACAAGATTTTACAAAAAACATTAGATATATATATATATATATATATATATATATATATATATAATATTACTTGTTTGAAATATATATTTATAGTCAACGTAAATTTTGAAGTAGTTTAGGCATAACGATAATCATACTAACACATTAAGCTTGAAAAAAAAATTTTAACCAAGAATGAATAAATCAAATTAGAACTTATATCTACATTATATTTTCTATGTTAATCAAGTATTTAGTTTAATAAATTAACTTTTTATATATTAATTTTTTGTATTAACTTTGTCTTATATATTTTATCTTAATCTTGCCCCCGAATCAAAATCCTGATTCTACCGCTATCTTAACATGTAAGTTAATATTAGATATAACTCAAATGTACCTCTTACATCAACAATCATTAATTGATATGAAAACTCAATGAAAATTGAATTTATTAGCAATTATTTTGGTAGCCAGCATGCATAATACGAAAAGCTTTATCCGTTAACATCACTGTACTCATGCAGCGGTAGACCACCACAAAGAGTTTTGTATATATTTTCCATTATTTTCTACATCAAAAATAAGGCAGAAAAAATAATTCTATTTAGCTGCTTAAGTATAACGTTTCTTTACCGTGTATAAGTATTTTCCATAATTCCTTAGTATGAATACATCACAAATGTCAGTACTCATACTATTTCAAGAGTACTCAAAAATATTTTTTCAACGCTGAGAATCTTGTATCTCAACTAGCACATCCTAGTATTTCCAATAGAGACGTCAAAGATTCAAACCCCTCTTCCACAATGTTACTAAAAAAGAACTTCATCGATAATTTTAGGAGCGGCTTTTAGACATAAAAAAATGGTGATGGTTTTTAGACCTCTTAAAAACACAATCAGATTTACCTAGGTAATTAGCCAATTTGTTACTTAGTCCAAATTCCAAATCTAAGTTATCACAATCAAACAATCATATCATGCAAAGCAGCAGAAAGATAAATAACACAAATATATGATCACCCAGGAAACCAAACCGGTAAAAACCTGGGGAAGATTTGACCTAACTATCCTCAAGGTAAACCTGAATCCACTATCTTGAAAGAATCAAAGTTCATACAATAAGACTTACAAGCCCCCACGCTCAACTTCTTATTGCTACCCTTCAGTAGAACTTACTGACACGATCACGTGCAAGCTCCAAATCCATGGACTCCTTCTTTCTTGGATTCACCACCAGATACAAGCACACCTACTTGTGTTTCTTTAAACTTCAATGGCAGCAACTGAATTGATCATCAAGGTGTAGATAATATCTCCTCCTTGAAAACCCTAAGTTTGTGTAAAGGAAAGCTTCTCTAGATCTCACAAGAGATTTACACAAACAGCAATATGAGCAACACTAAAACGTGGCTAGGGTTTGCCTTTTATACTTAGGACAAATTAGAAAACCCTAAACGTTTTAAACAAACTAGGGCTGAGTTGGAATTCTGTAGAAAAAACGCATTCTGCCCGAGGTTCGATCTATCAAGCCAGGCCGAAATGCATAGTAACTTCTGCATTAGCTCGATTCCAACTTTACATAAAAGATACAACTTTGAGTAAGTCTAAACACTACTAAACATATTGTTTTGATCATGGTTTGCCAACAATACACATTAGAGTTCTAAATACATAAAAACCTAAGTCTTTAGAACCTAACAAACTCCCCCTTTGGCAATCCGTGGCAAAATACAACTAGAAGCTCAAAGTTTACAAAGAAAAGCCCTTTACAAAACAAATGCTCATAAAACAAACTCAATCCTAACTACTATCCATCAATTGCAAGTGTAAACAGCAGTTCAATTGAATCAACCTGTATATTTCCTGAAACACTAAACAACATACATAACCGCATGTGTGGAAAATACAAGTAAACAAATTAAATTCTTGATTTCAAACAACACACAATAAAGACATATATCAATGAATAACTCATAAATATAAATCAATAAGTAGTTGAAAACAAAAAACATATAAATCAATAAAAGTAACTCCCCCTAACATGAATATCCCAACAAAAAGATGGCAAGAGCTAAAAAGATAAAATACAATGTGAAGCACCTAGATACAATCTAAACTCCACAAGCTCCAACCAACAAAAATACTCTCTCCCCCTAAAAACAAAACTCTACAAGAGCTCAAATATGTACTCCCCCTTTTTGTGACGGAATGCTAAAGGGTAATCAAAATCCATCATCAAAAGGGAGGTGGCGGTGAAGACCGTCTAAACTGTGCCAACTCTGCGTGCAAAGCACAGATCTCGTTGAGCACGTCCACCAAAATCTATCCATGAGCCACTTGAACGGTCAAGACATGATCCAACGTACGTCAAATGTCCGAATCATCCGAAGTAGTCGGTGGAGGAACATCAGCATCAACAGCAGCAGCACCAGACGCCTCAACAGCATCAGCACCTGTAGAAGAGGGAGGAGGGGGAACAGCACCAGATGACGCACCTCTAGGATGCGAAGGATCAACTCTCAAGTATGCAGCCCTCTGCCTAAGAAAGGTGGCACCTATGGGAGCAACAACATGAACAGACTCACCAGAAGGAAAACCATCTAGACCAAGAAACAACAAAATCCTATGAATGAAAATAGGATGGATAACCACATGCCCTATGGCAGAACTCCTATGAACCTCGTTCAAAGAACGAAGGAACGGATGCGGGAAGCTGATAGATGCACTAGAAATAAAAGCGTACAAAAACACACATCGCTTTATAGGGATGGTATGGAGATGAGAAATAGGCCACAAAGAATGACACGCTATCCTAAAGAAAAGATAGGCAGTCTCGCTAAGCTCAGCAGACGTGATTCGAGGATCAGAACCCCACTGGATAGAAGACCCAGTGATGTATGACATGACAACATCTAAGGGTGGAGACTTATCATAGGGATAGTCAGGCTCCCTAACAACCGGAACCCCAAGAGCTTCAACCATTACCCGAGGAGTAATGGTGAACTCAACACCTCGTATCCAACTCCTAACAAGAATGTTGGAATCATAGATGTGGCAAGAGAGATTCGAGAAGAACTCTCTAATCAGGGCGGTCGGAGGTGGATGATCTATCTCTAATAGAGACAACCAACCTCTAGACTCAAAGTTAGCCCTAATAGCTGGATCAATCTCATCTAAAATTACAGAACGCTTAGCCCAAATCTTACGCTTACTATTCAGTTTCTTAAAGGCCTCTCTGCTTTTATCATTCCTAAACACCTCACTCCTAGAGGGAGACTCAGAGGAAGTGGAGGGGGTCCTATGTGCTCTACTTTTCTTAGGCATAGTGCTAGGATAAGGACCAAGACACAAAGCAAAAAAAAAACCAAAAAACCAAGGGCAGACTGCAAGTTAGCACAAAAAAAATATAGAACAAAAAACTATATGATGCATGAACAAATTAAATATAGTGATGCATGACTAAATGCAGTGCAATTAAGTTCAAATTGAGTTCAAGTTCACAAATTTGGCTTGAGCATAGAGTTTCTAACAAAAAACCCCAAAATTTTGAAAAACCACTTGATCAATTTGTAAGAAATTGATGAATTGATCATCATACAAGATAGATTTCAGAAAATAATGACCAATTACATCAATTCAACAAGCCAATTTCATCAATTGAACCAATTTGAACAAAAAGCCCCAATTCAGGTTCAATACAAGCCCTAGAATTTTCAATTTATCACAAAGCACCAAATTGATCAAATTAACCATCATATAACATGATTATAACAATATAGGAACAAAACCCAATGATCAATTTCAGAAAAAGAAGCTTGATTCAACAAAAATCCCAATTTTGAATAGGTCCGAAAATCTCACAAAAATGCATGAGTTTATGCATGGAAACATGAAAATAAATGCAAAGGGAAGGGTATAAAGGTCTTACCGGCCTTGGGAGAGGAAAACCTTGCAAAAAGAATGGACGAAAACGACAAAAAATTGTGAGTGAGCCTTGACCGAGTTGTATGGAGAGAGAAAAAGCAAAGAATTTTTTGAAAAAGTGTTTGTCTGATCTGAAACTCAGTTTTTAAAAAACTTCCCATATGATTTTCGATTGATCGAAACAAACAGAGGCTCACGAAAATTTTTAAAACCAATTTCGATTGATCGAAAAACAGACTCGATCAATCGAAACAGACAGAGACACACAAATTTTTGAGAAATAAACACAGTTTTTGAAAAAGTTTTAGAAACATCCCAAAGCATTGAAATTGAGGAACAAAATGCATGAGTATGTGATGATATGATTTTCAAAAACAAGAATTGAAGCCCAATTTTCCCAAATTTAAAATTTCTTACATTCTCCAAAAATTTTCAAGCATCAAATCAGTTTTGCACAGAACTCAAAGTATTTGCAAACTTGGTTGGTCAGACCAAAAACACACACAATAACATGTACAATGTTTAGCAAAGACTAACTCGTGTAGTGTGTGCAACTAGCAAAAACTTGAAATACAAGTGAGGTGATATGTAAATAGCAATCAATCACAAAGTCTACAAAATTCATCTCATAGAATTTAAAAGAGACTATCACCTAAATAATTACATCATATAACTCTTACATTTCCTAGAACATAAGCTTGCAATCATGTAAATTTCTTGAATTTTGCCTCATAATATACATACCAATTTTAATTTATTTAGAAACTTATTAAAAAGTCAGGATAATGTACACACCAATTTTAATTATGTGATTTGGCATCAAGCCTAATAGTACACACCAATTTTAAGCATTAAGCAATTAAACCGATGCTACACCTTATGTTCTTTTTGTGCATGTGCTACACTTTCTCGAGCACAAAATCTTACGATATGCACTAAGGTGTTCATGATTGGCTAGTGAATAGTGGTGAGATGATTATTTATGCCTTTCTCTAAAAGTTCAAGTCCGACAGTTTAAAAAACATGTGACTTCAAGATTAAGACAAAGTGATCAAAAACATAAACATCTTTCCTACACAACATGCATTACAAAGTTTGAACTAGTAAAGTGCAATAAGTAAGCTCATCAAGGCTAAACAAGGTATAAAAGACATGTTATGTGAGAATAAATTGACCAACCTTGTTCTCAAAAACCAAGAAACTAGTGCAAACCACAATTTTCTTCCTTCTTTCCTTTTTTTTTTAAATTAAAAAAAAACCTAGAATGAAATGCATGAATGTTATGCAATGCAAATCCTATAAAAAAAACACAGAACCAAAGAACAATAGTCACAAAGGGTAGAGCAATGAAGTACAAGGACAATGTCAGAAAGACTCAATTAGTTCGAGTCTTTTGCATACAAAACCTTTTAGATGCACCATGAGCATTGGAGTTCTTATAACTCAAGATTTTGTAAAAGACAACCAATTAAGGAGTCCAAACCATTAACAACATCTAGCACACTTAGTGGACATTCAAACGTAATACTCGTAACCCTTTGTGTTAAGGCTTTTGGCCCCGATTGTCACATGATTTACAATATTAACCAATTCTTAGCCAAGCAATTAATTAGGTTAATTATACTTTAGATTCCAAAAAAAAAAAAAAAGGAAGTAATTAATTAGATTAATTATACTTTAGATCTCAATTGAATATCATCACACAAACATGAATCACATAAGACACCAAACAATGATTCAGGAAATTGATGAAACAAACCATTTCATAGTAAAAACTTGGGGGCATTCAACCATCAATCTCCAAGGCAACAAATCTACAAAAAAGAGTGGAAATTTATACAAAAAATTTAACCCTAAATCTAATGTTACCACATGTAGTACTTACTAACGTGACCAAACATAGTTTCGAGATCCATGGACTATTCTATTCTGATTTGTTGCATGCAACCTCTCAGTTCATGACTCCAAGATCCACACTCAAAGATTTAGACAATAACTGTAGTCAACTGGTTACAACAACTTCACTTGATCCCTAAATCTTTTGTATGCACGCAAGCTCTAGTTGAATGAGGACTAAAAATTCAAGATCTGTGTATAGAAACACTATTTTTTGTGTATGTAAAAATGTGCTCTAGGGTTTGTATTTACATTGTATGAGTTGCACCAACACCTTAGATCCAACGGTTAAGAAAATAAGTTGCTTGTCAAATCTACACAAATCTCGATCGGTCGAGATGTGCAATTCAACCATTTCTTAAGATAAATGAATTTCGATCTATCGAGCTTCAGTCGAAATGCAGTCCTTTAGCAGTCTATTTTCTACATTCTTGAGTCTTCCACGATTTTGAACCTGGTCTATCTTGATCAAATATAATCCGATGCAAATCTATTTATACAAACTAAGTTCTAAGCTGTTACACTTGTTCATTGTTGTCAATCTAAAAATATGGACTTTACACTTTTAACTTAATATAGCTCCCCAAGTTTTTCAAGGATTGATGGATAAAATCTTTAAAGACCTAAAAGGTTTTTTGTGTAGCATGTATTGATGGTATTCCTGTGCTTTAAAACTATAGATGATATAAAAAACATCTTAAAATTATTTGTCAAAGATTTCAAAATTATGGAATAATCGTTTCCCCAAAGAAAATTGAGGTAAAAAAGGAATGTATAGAATGTTTAAGCTTGAATTTAAATCAATCAGGTTTGAAACTACAAGAACATATAATTACTACATGCATGTTTGGTACACTGAATATAGATTATGCAGGAATAGTAATCTTTATTTTTAGAATAAAATATGTTGTAATGGAATCATTTTATTTGATATTAATTATTTCAATGACATTACAATAAGAAAAACTAAGCAAACTTTATTCAAACTTTATAGTGGTTCACCATCACTATTTCATAGATTTTCCAGAATTCAAACTTTATTCAAAATTTATAATCGTTTAAATATTAATAACGCCGTAAAAGTTATATAAGAGAAATTAAAATGATACATCTTTTAATAACTCCATAAAATTTTTTTTTTAAATTTTCTTCAACGTTACCTTTAGGAATTATTATTATTATTATTTGACATAGAATAGGTGCTATTGTGCCCTCAATTTGACTTGATATTTGTTTAGCTTCTATTTAATAGTATAAGTACTTGTAATTTTAAATGTCCTGGATCCAAAGGTGTAATCAAAATTTAGTCATACACTAATTTGATCTGCCCTGCAAATGACACTATGACACATAAAAGACATCATAAGAAATCATTTTATTTGATAATAATTATTTCAATGACATTACAATAAGAAAAACTAAGCAAACTTTATTCAAATTATATAACGGTTCTCCATCACTATTTCATAGATTTTTCAAAAATTCTAGTTTGGCGCGAATGCTTTCTGAAGATATTCAACTACATTCTTGTCTAGTTGGAAAGCCTTGATGAGAACATCAGGATTGATGGGAGGAACAGATCCAAAGACTGCATTTGCTATGGTGATCACCCCAGGATTTTGGCTGCTAAGACCAGCAAAGGCAAGAGCAGAAGTCTTCCCTATGTTGAATTGGAAGTGAATGAGACCAATTGGGAATACAAAGACATCTCCCTTGTTTAGAACTTTGGTGAAGAGTTTGTTTGGGTTGGATGTAACAAATCCAACTAAGAGAGTACCCTCAATGACTACCAAAAGCTCAGTGCCGCGAGGATGAGTGTGAGGTGGATTCAGGCCATATGGTGCAAAGTCAAGGCGAGCCAAAGATATGCCCAGAGTGTTGAGACCTGCTAATTTATCAACGTTCACAAGAGTGACATTTGATCCGACTTTGTTTTCGGTGTTACCAGGAATATTAAGTCCAGAGAAGAAAAAATCATTTGCTGAGACCATTGCAGGGTCCTTGCAAAATTTTCCATTCACAAACACTACACAAAGAAAGAAAAGTTTGTTATCATCACAAATAAGACGGTTTCTATAACAATGGACAGTAACATGCATGTCATGTGGGGGGGGGGGGGGGGGGGGGGGGGCGGGTGGGAGGAGCCTTCGGGCATAATTTCATTAATGTAAGAACTTATAATAAATTGGAAAGAACTTGATTGATAATACTAGTACTGCTAATAATAATGAGAGTGTTTTATACGTACCACCAGATTTGATGTCGTTAATTGCGACACAGAAGTCTTGCAAAGGACTAGGGTCATAGGCAGAAGCCAAGGAGGATGCCAAGGCCAAAATGGCCACAGTCACAAAGAAAGAAACACCTTTCATCATATTTGAGGAGGCTATCTCTATCTTATATGGTATACAATCTTGGTTGAGTGAGGGATATGGAAACTTAACAATATGGAAATGTCTATTTATAGAGAGCAGTGAGAGAAGCGGTCTACGTTATTGCAAAAACTGGTAATTGTTCAACCCTTTGTCACATTTATTTTATTTAATTAGGTGAACCAATTTTCTTTAACCACTACTTGTCGACCAATTTTAAAACCCAATCAAATGGGACCTCTTCAATGGCATTGTGTAGTTTTAATGTTACTTTTTTTTTTTTTTTTTGGCCAAAATCAATCAATAAAAAAATAATCGTTACTTTAATGTTCCAATCAGGTGGGACCTCTTCGACTTGGGATTGCAACATATACCAAGTGACCAACAGTAATTGTGACTGAAATGGCATTGTGTAGTTTTAAATTTTAATGTTATGTTCTTGCTTTTCCTCCTCTTTGACCTTTTCTTCTTGACCTAATCTTAAATGGTGGGCACTGAAGACTTCTTAATCGTAAGTGTGTGTTAGATTTAATGCTTTTCTAGAACAAAGTGACCAACAACTACCAGGTATCTGGTGTATTCTTGCTTTTCCCTTTCTTTGTTCTCTCTTTTTGTTGACGGTGTATTTGGTTTAGAGTATGAGGTTCTTTTTACTGTTTATAGACTTGATGTATATTTAAGGTATATTTGGGATTTGCTTATTTTACTGAAACTGAAAACGTTTTGCTGAAAATATTTTGTAAATGTTAGTTGAAATTGTACTGTGAGATTTATGGATAGTACCAAAAAGTGCAGTAGAACTCATAAATAGTACCAAAAATAAATTGAATAGTAAAATAAGTTGGCAAAAAATAAGCTAGCCAAACAAACATTTAGCCTCCGTTTGGATGTTGCTGAAAGTAGTATTTAGCTGCATTTGTGTCTAAATGAGTGGGTCCCCGTGCACTGTTTACGGGACTCACAAGTACTTTTTTTAACAAAATTTTCATTAAAATTAGGTCATACGATACTATTCACACATTTAAAAATTATTTTGCTACAATGTTTTCAATTTTTAATAATAAGCGGTATCCAAATAGACCCTTAAACTAATGAAAATACTTACCTGCAAAATATACAAAACTCAAAGCCTTTATAAATGTTAAGAATTGATAGCCGAGCGCATAAGCATCATACACCTGTAATTAAAGCCCACAAGCCATAAATATAGGCCCTTGTGTGTGGCAAAATTAGCACCCCGAGTTGTCTAAATTTGGGCTCGTGAAATCCAAAACCCGAATACCCATTAATATAGCCCACTAAACATGGAGTCTACCAACTAAGTCGGCCAACCTAGGCCCACCAAAAATCCAATACTAGCCAGCCATAAACCCTTGAGTACTTCTTTCTTATTCTGTGGATTAAGCCACGTGTGTAGAACTCATGCAATGGGAAAAATTAGTAGGGGTGGATTGGATGGTAAAAGAGTACAGCCAACTCTTAGAGCCAATATTGAAGGAGAAAGTGTGGAGCTTATGAAGTTGAGTAAAGCCTTCTCTTTGGATCTTCAAATTAGGTAATTTGGATTCACTATAACAGTGATGTTACTTGAAAGATCTTTTGAAACTTACCAGGAACCAATTGAGTCTCATCTAAGAGCTCAAACATGGAGTATGTCTCTAACACCATTGTAATTTGGTGTTTCCACACTATATAATTGGTGTTGTCAAGCTTGACTATCATCATGTTGGACATGTTTGACAAGAGCAAAAGTGGTTGATTCATCAAGTTTATCAATACAGTTGCAGGAGCCACTGAAGACAAACCTATAGCACTCGAAGCCACCTTTGAGGAATTATTGTTAGCACAGATAGTAGGCTCTGATACCATGATGAAAAGCAAGGTTTGTGTGGAAATCAAGAACTGAGAAAAGAGAGAGAGAGAGAGAGAGAGAGAGAGAGAGAGAGAATTTGACCAAAAAGGCAAAAACTCATTTGCTTCTCATAGATCAAAATCATGGAGTTTCAATAATTTTGCATGCAATAATTAGACTTATAAGTAATAGAAAATTAAGATTTGTAATCTATTCACATGCATGTCCGCATGTTAAGAACATCATATTTGTTACAGATTGCACCCTCGACCCGCTTGATTAAGTTAGGCCAAACAAGCATGAGAGGGTACAATTGTGTTAGTGTCTCTCAAAATGGTTGTTTGACTAATGATACCCTCCCCCCTAAATCATGGGTTTCACGTGGATTCTTCACCACTTTAGGGAAAAAAGAAAAAAAAGAAAAAAAAAAACTACATAAGAAAAACCTCTTTTTATTGATTGAAATTTGCATATTTGTTTGAATATAACTAGGGTTTTACATGGCCTTTGTCCTAGATAAAATCTAAAAGAAACTACATGGCTCCTGTTCTAGTTAAAATTTGGAAATTAAAAAGTATATAGAAAAGTATTGATTTAAGTTTGAAGTCTAAGTTGTAGGGTGGGTCCAATGTGGGAAGGGGTTAGGCACCCACCTTGCCCGATGAATTCCAATCTTCTAGATTATGGTGACTAGTAGTCATGTTACATCATCCAAGCAAACAACATTATAGACATCGAAAAGCATGTTATTTAAGATTGAAATAAGTGCTCATTTGTGCATGGTGAAAGATCCTAATTTTATTATATGATCACATCATTCGGATTGGAAGTTAAGAACATGATGATTGTGTGTGATTAGTATAAACCATAATCTAAGCATATGATCATATTATTTGAATAAAAAAAATATAGTGATTATGTATGTGCCATGTGATAAAGCTAGAAACATGTTTAGCATCAAAATTAGTAGAATTCTAGGATCTAGAATAGCATAGATGCAGAACAAATCATAAAACATTCAAATCATATTCAAACAAAAGCATACATAAACCCTAGTTTCTAGCATATTATTGAAGAAAACAATTTAGAAAGCCATATATGCATGCAAAGCACACAAAAGGAGGGGAAAGATTCATCTTAGAGGTTGTCTAGGAGTGAGGCAACAAGTTAATTATCCACAAACCCAAGACCAAGCAGACCGGTGTTTTTCCTAATGTGGTAAAACTAGGACAAACCACAAGGTTTGTTTATTTGTTATTTCCTCTAAAACCCTAAAAGAGAATCAAGGTACTCCTATAATGACTTTTCAGAAGTGAGGTAACAAGTATCAAGTCTGTTGTATATTACATACAAGGATAGGTTGTAATAATGTTGTTTGAGTTTAGAGAATATCGTTTCATAAAGTGAAAATTCAGGTTCTAGAATTTTCTAAGTGAAAATTCTGAATTAAGCATTTTCGATTGGTCGAAGCTTTGGCTCGATCGATTGAAATGGTAAAGTAAAAATCCTGGAGCTTTTGCCTGGTTCGATCGCTAGTCGATTCTTGTTCGATCGATTGAAATGAGCATTCGATTGATCAAAAGAACCTCTCGATAGATCAAAACTCGAAAGCTGAATTTTCTACGAAATTTTTCTAGTGACTGTTCGAAAAGGTTGAAGAGGTTTCAAGACTTGTGAACGGTTTTTTGAAACATTTTAACTCTCTATACGTGCCTTTTGATGAAATATAACCCTATGGGTATAAATAGAGGCTTATGTTCACTTGGAAAATCCTGTGGTTATTGTCTGGAATTGCTATCTATAGAACCCAACATCTTGGTTTTATCTTGGGGACAAATTTGTGATAACCCTATAGCAACAATAGTGTGGGGGGCAAATATTGTCTAAGGAAAACGATATTGTGCCTCCAAGTTATCTATTTTCTATTTGTCTTTTGTGTTAACCTTATTCTTCCATTATTACTTTGTATAATATCCCCAACAAAGTTTTGAACTCGAGACCTGGAGGACCAATGTTTACCCTTCTAGTTATACGAGACCAAGAGAAACAAAGCACCAAAGTTCATTTTCTTTGTTACTTCCTTAAGAGCTCTAATGAAGTAGATAACTTTGGAATGCACATTCCACCCCTTTTTATAATGTGGGGAAGAGTATTCTAGAGGAGGGAGGCTTTTAATTGAGAGTTGACTTTATTGCATTAATTTCTTGGGTGGTTGGAGTGGAGTTGAAAATCTTGATTCTTCCTAAATCTAGCTAGTAGGGAGTCTGGGGACATAAAAAAATCATATCCCACATGTTTCTTATCGGCAATGCTTTATTCTTGTTCTCAAATTGAAACTCCAAGTCTACTTTACAATGAATAAAACCTCACAAAAAATTTCACAATGGTGTGAGAGATATTCACGAAAGAGTAATCAATGATCATTTCTTTGAAATGTGTTTTTCACCACAATTATCATTCCCAGCCCCAAATTAACTCCCTTGTACATTTAATTCACACAATTGTTCATTGAATTTACAAAATTATATACATTTAATATATCCAACATACTCAATTTTATCTATGATTCTAGACAATTTGTACATCTAATGTACACATCACAATCCTATATGGATAGTACCAAGAGATCTGATTTTTTCGACTGCAACCAAACCTTTCAGGTTCAAAGAAATGTGGCTGGCTGAAAAAGGGTGCACGGATACTATTCAAGCTGTTTGGGCTGAGCAGGATTCTACAAACATGGGTATCAGAGTTATAAAGAAGATTGAGAGGTGTGGTGTTGAATTGAAGAAGTGGAGTATGAAGAGCTTTGGCAGCATACGGAGAGAGTTAGAATTAAAGGAAAAAGGAGATTGGGAAAGCTGAGAAAGAAGCCATGAGGTATGGACAAAATTTTCGAGTTAAAGAACTAATGCTTGAGCTCAATAATCTTATGGATAAGGAGGCTAGGATGTGGTTGCAAAGATCCAAAGTTCAATGGGCAAAATATGGTGATAGGAATTCGAAGTACTTTCATGCACGGGCAACTCAGAGACTTTGACGTAACTCTATCCATGCTTTGAAGAAAGGTGATGGCACTTGGTGCCAAAATCAGGAGGAAGTGGCCGAATCTAATATGGCTTATTATCAGGAGTTATTTAATTCGGCCAACCCCACTAACTTGGAGAATACCACTCAGTACATCAACACCATTATTAATGAGGAGATGAATGCAAAATTGGTGGCTAATTTTGAAGCTTTGGAGGTACATGATGCAATTAAACAAATGGCTCCCTAAAAAGCTCTCAGCCCGGATGGTATGCCCCTTATTTTTTATCGGTCTTATTGGGATTTATTAGGTGAGGATGTCACCTCTTCTATGTTGCACTTTTTAAATACTGCATCTTTGCCTGCTAACCTTAATCATACTTTTATTACTCTCATTCCTAAGATTAAAAATCCGGAATTTGTGTCTGAATTTCGGCCTATTTTCCTGTGTAATGTATTGTATAAAATTTTTTCAAAGGTTTTAGCAAATAGACTCAAAAAAATCCTACCAGATATTATTACTGAAAATCAGAATGCTTTCACAAAGAGTCGTCTTATTTCAGATAATATTTTGGTGGCTTTTGAGACCTTACATAGCATGCAGAGGCATACTGGCAAAGATGATTATATGGCCATAAAGCTGGATATGAGAAAAGCTTATGATAGAGTGGAGTGGGTGTATTTGGAAGCAG
This sequence comes from Quercus robur, assembly GCF_932294415.1. Taxonomy (NCBI): domain Eukaryota; kingdom Viridiplantae; phylum Streptophyta; class Magnoliopsida; order Fagales; family Fagaceae; genus Quercus; species Quercus robur. Next base: position 50,356,786 of record NC_065538.1, read on the forward strand.
TGATGAGGAAAATGGGGTTTGGTGAAAAATGGATTCAACTGATGATGACTTGCATTACTACTGTTTCCTATTCTATCCTGATTAATGGGGAACCTAAAGGCTTGATCAATCCAACCCGGGGTATCAGACAGGGGGATCCATTATCCCCTTTTTTGTTCTTGTTGTGCACTAAAGGTTTGAATGGTCTGATTGTTCAAGCAGCCAACCATGGAGATATTAAGGGCTTTGCTTTATGCAGAAATGGCCCTAGACTAACACATCTTCTTTTTGCAGATGATAGTCTACTTTTTTGCAGGGCCACAGATCAGGAATGCAATAATATTTTGGAGATTTTGGAGGTGTACGGAAGCTGTTCTGGCCAACAAATTAATAGAAATAAAACCACCATCTTCTTCAGTAAGCTCACTTCTGAAGATAAAAGGGAGCACATCAAATAAGTGTTGGGGGTTCCGAAGATTAAACAGTATGAGAAGTATCTTGGTTTACCATCTTTTGTAGGGAGGAGGAAAAAAGCTAACTTTGAATTCATAAAGGAAAAGGTTTGGAGAAAGTTGCAAAGGTGGGAGGAAAAATTATTATCTCAGGCAGGGAGAGAGGTTTTGATCAAAGCAGTCGTACAAGCAATTCCCACCTATACTATGAATTGCTTCAAACTACCCGTAGGGCTATGTACTGAATTGGAGAGTCTTATTCGGAAATTTTGGTGGGGACAACGAGGAGACATGCGTAAAATTCATTGGGTTAAATGGGAGACTCTTGTACAATCCAAACTTGATGGTGGTATGGGCTTCAAAGATTTGGCTCTCTTCAATGACGCCTTGCTAGCCAAACAAGCTTGGCGTCTCCTACACAATAAAGACTCACTTCTCCATAGAGTCTTTAAAAGCAAATTTTTTCCGGACTGTTCTTTCATGGAGGCCCCAGAGTGTGCTAGTGGTTCATATGCTTGGAGTAGTTTACTTAAGGGCAGGGAGGTGTTGTGGAGAGGGGCATGTTAGAGAGTGGGTAATGGAGAATCTATCAAGATTTGGGACTACCCTTAGTTGCCTAGCTTAGAGCATCCAAGGGTCTTATCTCCGGTCATTGATGGTCTACATGAAGCTACAGTAAACTGCCTATTCAACCCAATGAGTAGAAGCTGGGATAGGGATGTTGTGGCTGGTTTCTTTGCTCCTTTGGAAGCTGACTTGATACTAAAAATCCCACTTAGCCCTACAAACGTTGAAGACAAACTCATATGGCCCCATGTTTCCAAAGGAGTATATACGGTGAAGTCAGGTTATAAGTTCTTGGTTAAAGAAAAAGCTAGTTCACAGCCTTCTCTTCAAGCTCAGGCAGATACTCCAAGTGTTTGGCGTCGAATATGGGGGCTTTTGGTGCCGAACAAAGTTAAAAACTTCCTATGGAGAGCGTGTAAGGAAGCTTTACCAGTGAAGACTAATCTGGTTCGTAGGAAAGTCTTAACCGAAGACATTTGCTGCCACTGTAATTTGAAAGTAGAAGATGGAGTCCATGTGCTATGGGATTGTGCTAACCTTTCGGCCATTTGGGAAGCTGACACTTTATGGCTGTTTTGCAGGTCAAAAAAGTTTACAAACTTCTATGAGTTAGTAGGCTTCGTGTTGGAGAATGGTAGGAATCTTGAACTGTTTGTAGTTTTTGTAACACCTCGACCCAATTTTTATAATTAAACTATGTGTTTAACTGGTTAAGTATTATTAATATTTTAAGCCACTTACTTACAAAAATTAATATAAGAGTATTTAATAAACATATTATTTTATAATTTAAGTGGGTTAAGTTATTACATACATAGTTGGTATTTTAATTAAGCATGATGCATGAGATATATATATATATATATATATATATATATATATATAGTTGTTGGTGTTTTAACTATGTATGATGCATGAGATATTATAGAACATATATGTTCTTTTAATGTGATGGATATAACCTTATAAAGGTAAGGATATATATATATATATATATATATATATATGTGTGTGTGTGTGTGTGTGTGTGTGTGTGTGTAAAGTGATATTATTATTTGTAAATGAGTGTGAATGCAAAGAAAAAAATAAGTGTGAATGCAAAGAATATATATATATATATATATATATATATATATATATATATATATAAGTGTGAATGCAAGAAAGTTGAAAGTGGGTGGGATATTTCTTTCCCTAGCCATACACGTATCCACCCTAATTTTCCACTTCTCTTATCTGATTTTGCTGCCCCAAAAGTCTTCACACTTTTCTTATATAGGCGTAAATGCACTTTTAGTCCCTACATTTTGGCTTTTTTCCATTTTGGTCCCTACATTTCCATTTCACCACTTTTAGTCCCTAAACCAATTAACGCGTGTTATTTTAGTCATTTCCGTCAGTCAACAGACAGAAATAATTGAGGTGACTAATGGACGGATTAAAATATTATTAAAAATTCACTGTAGTACTCATCATTCATGCCACATCAGATTATAATTTAAAATATTTATTTCTCAATTTTAACAAAAGAAAAAATATGAGTTAAAATTTTTAAAAAAATAAGAACACACCAGAACATAAGAACAAGAACAGAAACACCAGAAACCCAGATTTGGCTCAATGTAAAATGATTTCAAAGTGTAAAATATTTTCAAGTGAAAATATTTTTTAGAAATAAAAATGATTTCAGGTGTTTGGTCGCATCACAAAAAATGTTTTGGAAAATATTTTAAGTTGTTTGATCATGTTTCTGAAAATCCTCCAGAAAACACATTCTCTCACATTTTCTCAATTTCCAAACAAATATTATAATAGGAAATCTAAATATATAAGCCAAATCAGCAAAAAATCATAACAAAAAAAAATTCAGTCTTCCTCAAAAATAAGCATCGATCGTGAGAGAGAGAGGGAGAAATAGATTGAGAGAAAGAGAGAGGTAAAGGACCACAGATTGGTGGGTGGGTCTGAAGGAGGCGACGACAATGAGATTGGTTTGTAGATCAGAGATCGTGTTAGCTTCTCAACTTTGGTTGGTCAGAGGGAAAGAGAGAGGAAGAGAGAAGAGAAAGCTTCTTTGACCGACAGTGTAGATCTGTGGCAAAGATGATGACGGTCTGGTGAGGCTAAGGCCTGAACCTGCAGCACGATCAGACCGGCGAAGGTTGGGTTGTCTTTTTCATTGTCCAATTTTTTATTCTTTCATTTTCTTGGCAACCAAACAAAGACTGAAAAAGAACTAAGAAATGATTTTGCTTGGGTTTGAGGATGGAGGCTTTGGAATTTATGATTTTTTTTTTTTTTTTTATGGTGTTTTTATGCTAAATTTTATGGGTTTATGAATTTGGTTTCTGGGTTTATTAATTTTATTTGCTGGAGGTTTCGTTGTTGATTGAAAGATGAGAAAATCTGGGTTTGAGTTGTGATTTTGTATATCTGGGTTTTGTGGTTTGAGAAAATCTAAGAAGATCTGTTGCTAGGTTTGTGTTTGTGTTCTTGTTCGAGATCGATTTGTGTTTGTGTTTGGTTGACAAAAACGGGCAAGAAAATGCAAGTAAATCTGGGCATGTGTTCTTATGTTTAAAATCTGGGTCTGTGTTCTTTGGTGTTCTTGTTAAAGATAAACATAGGTCTTGATGTATTTTTGGATTTTAATTTTGTTTTTTCAATTTTAAATCTGTTAAAAACTTAAGAAGGTCAGTTTTTTTTTTTTTTTTTTTTTTTTTTTTATCTGATGAGTGCTACAGTGAATTTTTAATAATATTTTAATCCCTCCGTTAGTCACCTCAGTTATTTCCGTCTATTGACTGATGGAAAGGACTAAAATAATATGCATTAATTGGTTTAGAAACTAAAAGTGGTGAAATAAAAATATAGGAATCAAAATGGAAAAAAGCCAAAATGTAGGGACTAAAAGTGCATTTGAAATATATATTTTATAGTGAACTTAAATTATGAAGTAGTTTAGGCATAACGATGATCATACTAACACATTAAGCTTGAAATATTTTTTTGAACCAAGAACGAATAAATCAAATTAGAACTTATATCTACATTATATTTTCTATGTTAATCAAGTATTTAGTTTAATAAATTAACTTTTTATATATTAATTTTTTGTATTAACTTTATCTTATATATTTTATCTTAATCTTGCCCCCGAACCAAAATCATGATTCTATCACTATCTTAACATGTAAGTTAATATTAGATATAACTCAAGTGTACCTCTTACATCAACAATCATTAATTGATATGAAAACTCAATGAAAATTGAATTTATTAGCAATTATTTTGGTAGCAAGAATGCACAATATGAAAAGCTTTATCTGTTAACATCACTGTACTCATGTAGCGGTAGACCAACATAGAGAGTTTTGTATATATTTTCCATTATTTTCTACTTCAAAAATAAGGTAGAAAAAATAATTCTATTTAACTGCTTAAGTATAACATTTCTTTACCGTGTATAAGTATTTTCCATAATTCCTTAGTATGAATACAACACAAATGTCAGTACTCATACTGTGGAGATAAGGCCCAAAATGACATGTTGGGCCTTGGGCCTTGGTCCGAGAACGCTAGATTGTCCAAGGAGAAGCAAGTAGTTATTAGAAGCCTCCAATGAAAGTCTTATAAATGAGGAACAAACGGAAGGTGATCCGAGGAGGAACTCCTCCTCGGATATGATGAATGCAGCTCAAGCATGCATTCTAGCAACTAAGGTAATCCCCCAAAAAGCTCCAGCAATCGGAATGTGTCTCATGGACGTGCAAGAAGGAAGGAAACTCAAAATATCTAAGGGAAAGCTGCTACTACCGCATTAAATGCACTACAACTACTTTTCTGGTCGCATTTATGTGGAGAAGACCTCTGAACAGTGCTGTCTTGGCAAAAGCAACTCATAGAAAGCCAGAGAGGGTGTCTGATGGGATAGGTACTCAAGTAAAGGCTTAGATGATCAATAAGTGTAGGATCAAGATAGTCTAGGGAGGGCTATATAACGTGAAAGACCCTCCATGAAAGGGGGGGAGGGAAAACTGTAAACAAAATCTGTAATAAAGTTTTAAGAGCTAATATTGAAGAATCAGTGTTCTTGGACCAATCCGAGAGCGTTATTCCTTAACCAACTCCTTTTATCTTTCTCTTTTGAAGCATCAAAATCTTTTTTTTTTTTTTATCTGGTTCACGAAGGCCCAGTTTTCCAACCCATTCTTTACAAATTTATTATTTTGGGCTGTTTTGGGCCTAAGTCCATATACCCGTTGGGCTAGGAGTCCAAATTAGGTCCTTACACATACTATTTCAAGAGTACTCAAAAATATTTTTTCAACACTGAGGACCTTGTATCTCAACTAGCACATCCTTGTATTTCCAATAGAGACGTCAAAGATTCAAACCCCTTCTTCCACATTGTAACTAAAAAAGAACTTCATCGATACTTTTAGAAGTGGTTTTTGGACAAAAAAAAGGGGCTACTGAGCCCTCAACTTGGCTTGCCATTTTTAAAAATGAAAATAAAAATTGTTTCTATGCTTAATACAATATTGTTCAGTTTATATATAATAGTACAAATACTTGTGATTTCAAACATCATGGATCCAAGGTGTAATCAAGATTTAGTCATGCACTAATTTTGCCTTGCAAATGACACCATGATACTTAAAAGCCATCATAAGAAACCCTTTTATTTGATAATTATTATTTAAATGACATTACATTGAGGAAAACCAAACAAACTTTATTCAAACCACATAGTGGTTCACTATCCTTATTACATGTATTTTTCAGAATTCTAATTTGGCACAAATGCCTTTTGAAGATATTCAACTACACCCTTGTCTAGTTGGAAGGCCTTGATGAGCACATCAGGATTGATGGGAGGATTAGATCCAAAGACCGCGTTCTCTATGGTGATAAACCCAGGATTTTGGCTGTTGAAACTAGCAAAGGCAAGAGTAGCAGTCTCCCCTATGTTGATTTGGAAGTGAATGAGACCAATTGGGAATATAAAGACATCTCCCTTATTTAGAACTTTGGTGAAAAGTTTGTTTGGGTCGGATGTGACAAAACCAACTAAGAGAGTACCCTCAATGACTACCAAAAGCTCAGTGCCGCGAGGGTGAGTGTGAGGAGAAATCACGGCATATGGTGCGTAGTCTATGCAAGCCAAAGATATGCCTAGAGTGTTGAGAACTGCTAAGTTATCGACGTTCACAAGAGTGATATTTAATCCATTTTTGTTTCTCGTGTTTCCGGGAATATTGAGTCCAGAGAAGAAAAAATCATTTGCTATGACTTGTGCTAGGTCCTTGCAAAAATTTCCATTCACAAATACTACACAAAGAAAAGTTTGTTATTGTCACAAATAAGACATTTCTGTAACAATGTAGAGTTACATGTCATGTAGGGGGAAAAAAACCGTAGGGCATATTAAAAGACATCATAACATAAAAGACATCATAAGAAATCATTTTATTTGATAATAATTATTTCAATGACATTACAATAAGAAAAACTAAGCAAACTTTATTCAAATTATATAACGGTTCTCCATCACTATTTCATAGATTTTTCATAATTCTAGTTTGGCGCGAATGCTTTTTGAAGATATTTAACTACATTCTTGTCTAGTTGGAAAGCCTTGATGAGAACATCAGGATTGATGGGAGGAACAGATCCAAAGACCGCATTTGCTATGGTGATCACCCCAGGATTTTGGCTGCTAAGACCAGCAAAGGCAAGAGCAGTAGTCTTCCCTATGTTGAATTGGAAGTGAATGAGACCAATTGGGAATACAAAGACATCTCCCTTGTTTAGAACTTTGGTGAAGAGTTTGTTTGGGTTGGATGTAACAAATCCAACTAAGAGAGTACCCTCAATGACTACCAAAAGCTCAGTGCCACGAGGGTGAGTGTGAGGTGGATTCAGGCCATATGGTGCAAAGTCAAGGCGAGCCAAAGATATGCCCAGAGTGTTGAGACCTGCTAATTTATCGACGTTCACAAGAGTGACATTTGATCCGACTTTGTTTCCGGTGTTTCCAGGAATATTAAGTCCGGAGAAGAAAAAATCATTCGCTGAGACCATTGCAGGGTCCTTGCAAAATTTTCCATTCACAAACACTGCACAAAGAAAGAAAAGTTTGTTATTGTCACAAATAAGACAGTTTCTATAACAATGGACGGTAACATGCATGTCATGTAGGGGGGGGGGGGGGGGAGCATAATTTCATTAATGTAAGAACTTATAATAAATTTGAAAGAACTTGATTGATAATACTACTACTGCTAATAATAATGAGAGTGTTTTATACGTACCACCAGATTTGATGTCGTTAATTGCGACACAGAAGTCTTGCAAAGGACTAGGGTCATAGGCAGAAGCCAAGGAGGATGCCAAGGCCAAAATGGCCACAGTCACAAAGAAAGAAACACCTTTCATCATATTTGAGGAGGCTATCTCTATCTTATATGGTATACAATCTTGGTTGAGTGAGGGATATGGAAACTTAACAATATGGAAATGTCTATTTATAGAGAGCAGTGAGAGAAGCGGTCTATGTTATTGCAAAAACTGGTAATTGTTCAACCCTTTGTCACATTTATTTTATTTAATTAGGTGAACCAATTTTCTTAACCACTACTTGTCGTACAATTTTAAAACCCAATCAAATGGGACCTCTTCAATGGCATTCTGTAGTTTTAATGTTACTTTTTTTTACTTTGGCCAAAATCAGTCAATAAAAAAAAAAATCGTTACTGAAATGTTCCGATCAAGTGGGACCTCTTCGACTTGGGATTGCAACATATCCCAAGTGACCAACAGTAATTGTGACTGAAATGGCATTGTTTTTAATGTTATGTTCTTGCTTTTCTTCCTTTTTGACCTTTTCTTCTTGACCTAATCTTAAATGGTGGGCACTAAAGACTTTTTAATTGTAAGTGTTAGTTAGATTTAATTCTTTTCTAGAACAAAGTGACCAACAACTACTAGGTTTCTGGTATATTCTTGCTTTTCCCTTTCTTTATTCTCTCTTTATGTTGATGGCGTATTTGGTTTAGAGTCAAAGGTTCTTTTTACTGTTTATGTTAGATTTAATTCTTTTCAAGAGCAAAGTGACCAACAACTACCAGGTTTCGGGTGTATTCTTGCTTTTCCCTTTTTTTTGTTCTCTCTTTATGTTCTTGCTTTACTGTTTACTATATTTAGGGTATTCATTTATTTTGCTGAAACTGAAAACATTTTACTAAAAGTACTGTAGAGAAAGATAAATGTTAGTTGAAATAGTACCGTGAGACTCATGAATAGTACCGAAAAGTACAGTAAAACCCAATAATACTAAAAATATGCTAAATAGTAAAATAAGTTAGCAAAATATAAGTCAGCCAACTAAAGGGTCTGTTTGGATACCACTTATTTTACTGAAAACTGAAAATTGAAAACAATAAAAAAATAATAAAAAAGTTACTGTTCATACATTCGGCACTATTCATAAGCCTAAAATCACAGTGCCAAATGTGTGTCCAAGGAAAAAAAAAAAAAAAAAACAACAACACAGAAAACACAACGCTAGAAACGCAATACCCAAACACCACCCTTATCTAACGAAAATACTTGCGTGTGGCAAAATTAGCTCCTGGAGTTGTGTAAATTTGAGCCCATGAAATCCAAAACCCAAATACCCATTAATGTAGCCCACTAAACATGGAGTCAACCAACTAAGTTGGCCAACCTAGGCCCACTAAAAATCCAATACTAGCCAGCCATAAACCCTTTAGTACTTCTTTCTTATTCTGTGGATCAAGCCACGTGTGAAGAAGTCATGCAATGGGAAGAAATAGTAGGGGTGGATTGGAGGGTAAAAGAGCACAGCCAACTCTTAGAGCCAATATTGATGGAGAAAGTGTGGAGCTTATGAAGGTGAGTAAAGCCTTCTCTTTGGATCTCCAAATTAGGTAATTTCGATTCACTATAACAGTGATGTTCCTTAAAGATCTTTTGAAATCTTATCAAGAACCAATTGAGTCTCATCTAAGAGCTCAAACATGGAGATTGCAACAATAATCCAAGTGACCAACAATAATCGTTACTGAATTAGCATTGGGTAGTTTTTATGTTATGTTCTTGATTTTCCTCTTATTTCACACTCGATTAATGCAGCAAATTGTTAGTAATAGGTAAAAAGGTAATGTTAGTAGTTAATCCAAATAAAAATCATTAAATTAAGCTTGCCAACTCAATTGTTATGCAAATTTTTTGTGTTTGTAGCATTGCTTATTCAGTGAACCTTTTGTTTGTTAGTTTGGTTAGAGAGAAATCCCTTTAAGAATATTGTGAAAGGTGTAACCTCTGACCTTTGTACTTGTAAGAAAGAGTATTTGAGTGTATTTGGAATTGAACAAAGTTTGGTTTATAACATATAATTGAAAAAAAAAAAAATCAATGTAGTTATGTATTTGAATATAATTGAATAATCTAATGTACTATAATTAAGGAATTGCACCAAAATTTTATTCAATAAATGTTACGTAAGAGATATGAAAAATGTTAATTGAAAATTTTAAAAAAACATTAAACAAAAACAAAAACAAAAAAACAAAAACAAAACAAAATGAATTCCTTAAAATTTTTAGGATTGGATGATGAGTGTCTTATCTCCATCTCGTCCCCTTTTGTGTGGGGGAACCCAAGCATGACAAGTTGGAGCAAGGTAGGGTAGAGGGTTATTGTCATCTCTAACTACTTTGTTTTGGCTTTGATGAGAGAGAAAAATGTTTTAAGGAATACAAAATTATTATGGAAAATCTTGAAAAAAAAAATAGTATTATACTTGTAAAAAATTGAAAATTGCATGCAAAAGACATTGTTTAATTCACTTATATAGCTCACCATTTTATTTCCAAGAGAGAGAGAGGAAAAATTGACCAAAAAGGCAAAAACTCATTTACTTCTCGTAGATCAAAAGTATGAAGTGTCAATAATTTTGTATGCAATACTTGGACTTAAGATTTGTATTCTATTCACTTGCATGTTAAGAACATTAGATTTGTGAAAAATAGCGTGTTAGGTCTACTTAATTAAGTTGGGCCAAACACACGTGAGCTAGTAGAGTTGTGTTAGTGCCTCTCAAAATGATAGTTCAACTAATGATACATTTTGCCCTAAATCAAGGGTTTTACATGGATTTATCACCACTTAAAAAAAACTACATAAAAGTGCCTCTTTTTATTGATTGAAATGTGTACATTGATTTGAATATAACTAGGGTTTTATATGACCTTTATCCTAGATATAATCTACAAAAAACTACATGGCTTTGGTTTTAGTTAAAATTTGAAAATTGAAAAGTACATAGAAAAGTATTGATTTAAGTCCGAAGGCTAAGCTTCAAGGTGGGGAAGGAGTTAGACACCCACCTTATATAGTGAAACCAGTTTTCTAAATTATGGTAACCAGTAGTTATGTTACGTCATCCAAGCAAACAACATATTATAGACATCCAAGAGCATTTATTCAAAATTGAAATAAGTGCTTGTTTTTGCATGGTGAAAGATCCTAATTTTATCTTATGATCACATCATTCGGATTAGGAGTTAAGAACATGATGGTTGTGCGTGATTGGTATAAACCATAATCTAAGCATGTGATCATATTATTTGAATAAAAAAATATAGTGATTATGTGTGTGCCATGTGATGAAGCTAGAAACATGTTTAGCATCAAAATTAGTAGAATCCAAGGATCTAGCATAGCGTATATGCATAATATATCATAAAATATTTTTAAAAAAATTTTTATTTTAAAAAACAATGCATATATAGATCCTAATTTCTAGCATATTATTGAAGAAAACAAGTTAGAAAGTCATACATGCATGCAAAGCACACCAGAGAAGGGGAAAGATTCCTCTTAGAGATTATCGAGGAGTGAGGAAACAAGTTACAAAGCCACAAATCCAATACCAAAAGGATCAATGTTTGTCCTAAGATAGCTAAATTAGGAGGATGAACCACAAGGTTCTTTTCTTTGTTACTTCCTCTAAAACCCTAAAAGAGAATCAAGGTACTCCTATAGAAATTTGGAGGAATGAGGTAACAAGTATCAAGTTTTGAACTCAAGACCTAGAGGACCGGTGTTTACCCTTCTAGTTATTCGAGACCAAGAGGAGCAATGCATCAAAGTACATTTTCTTTCTTACTTCCTTAAGAGTTCTAAGGGAGTAGGCTGCTTTGGAATGATCATTCCACTCCTTTTTATTAGAGGCCGGGGGGGGGGGGGGGGAGGGGAGTATTCTAGAGGAGGGAGGCATTTAATTAAGTGTTTGCATTGGTGCATTAATTTCTTAGGTGGTGGGAGTAGTGTGGAAGTAGAGGGTTGAAAATCCAAATTCTTCCCAAATTTAGCTAGTAGGGCCAACTTAAAAAAATCATATCTATTTTTAGTCTTAACCAATAGGATCAAGAAATGTTATTGATTTTAATTTAAATCCACATGGGTCCAATCAAAATAAATTGTTCATAATCACACGTGGTCAAACTCAATCACATGGATGTATATTAACCGTTAAAACTTGATTTGGTAATATCTTTTAATTTGGTGGTTTGCTTGAGGCCCGTGACATATTATTTTGATTGTTATGACTTCAAGATTTATCTTATGTGAAGAAATTAGAAATAAAGTGGTCAAAATTACAATTTTATCCCTTGAGGCATGAAATTACCATTTGTCCCCTTGATGACATTAAATGCAGATAGCAAAATAGGGTGTCTAAAAGATTATACAAAAAACATCATATATATATATATATATATATATATATATATAGGGTTGAGTTCAAGTTATACCTAGTGTAACTCTAAATAATGTTACACCATCCAATAACTTGTTATAGAATTTATATTTTGAAAATCCCACCATTGTTCATATGTTCTAAAAATTCATGCCAATTTTCATGTCAATTGGATGTTATTTATCATTTGATCCATAAACCCATCTTTTATGCATTATTTTTAACTATAAAAACTTGAATTTAAAAAATTAATTGATGATATTGCTATTAATCTTTGATCACTTTAAAATTTTGCAAGTATGGAAAATATACAAAAATAATATAATCTAATGGTGAATTTGTCAAAATTTGCATTCAATTAAAAAATATTGAGTTGCACTAGGTGTAACTCTAAGCAATATTACACTACCCAATAACTTGTTATAGAATTCATATTTTGAAAATCCCACCGTTGAATTATATGTTCTATATGTTCTTAACATTAATGCCAATTTTAATGTCAATTGGATGTTATTTACCATTTGATCCATAAATCCATCTTTTATGCATTAATTTTAACTACAAAAACTTGAATTTAAAAAATTGATTGATAATATGGCTATTAATTTTTGATCACTTTAAAATTTTGTAAACATGGAGAATATATGAAGATAATGTAATCTAATGGCGGATTTGTCAAAATTCGTATTCAATTAAAAAATATTGAGTGGTGTAACATAGATTTGAGTTGCACCATAGATTTGAGTTACACTAGGTGTAACTCTAAGCAATGTTACACTATCTAATAATTTGTTATAGAATTCATATTTTGAAAATCCCACCATTGAATTACATGTTCTATATGTTCTTACCATCCAATTTTCATGTCCATTGGATGTTATTTACCATTTAATCTATAAACTCGTCTTTCATGCATTATTTTAAACTACAGAAACTTGAATTTAAACAATTGATTGATGACATGACTATTAATCTTTGATCACCTTGAAATTTTGCAAGCATGGAGAATATATGAAGATAATATAATCTAACGGTATATTTTTCAAAATTTGCATCTAGTTAAAAAATATTAAGTAGTGTAATATTACTTAAAATTACACAAGATATAACTTGAACTCAGCCATATATATATATATATATATATATATATATATATATATATAACTTTTTTGAAATATATATTTATATTGAACTTAAATTATGAAGTAGTTTAGGCATAACAATGATTATACTAATGCATTAAGCACGGAAATATAGATTAAACCAAGTACGAATAAAACAAATTATAACTTATATTTACATTATATTTTCTATGTTTTTTATGTTTCTTTTTTTTTTTATGAAATTATATTTTCTATGTTAATCGAGTGTTTAGTTAATAAACTAATTTTTTTTGGAATTAATTTTGTCTAATATATTTTATCTTAATCTTGCCTCCCAAACCAAAATCTCTATTTAACCACTACCTTAACATGAAAGTTAATATTTGATATAACTCAAATGTACCACTTACATCAATCATCAATTGATAAAAAAACTCAATGGAAATAGAATTTAGCAGCAACTATTTTGGTTGCCATCATACACAATATGTAAAGCTTTACCGTTAGCATCACGGTAGTCATGCATAGGTAGACCACCACAGAGAATTTTGTATATTTTTTCCATTAATTTCTACATAAAAAATGATTCTTTATTATATATGTAAGGACTCAATTTGTAACGACCCCAAATTGGTATTGGGTTCGTACGTTGATGGCCCAAACAATAAAATTTGTAGAGAGTGGGCTAAAAGGCTAGGCTTTAGTCACCGGACAGTGGTTAGTCATGGTATTCATGATAATCACTCGGGAGGGCCGTGCTTACCCAAGAAGGCTCTCTCCTCGGCACGGTCTGGGAGGCTCTGGTTTTTGGCCCTCCTCCCTTTCTCTGGATTGCTTCCTTCTCCTTTTTATACTAGCCTTTACCCTTCCTCCAACGTCCATGTGCAGGTTTAGCTTTCTAGGGCTGATATTTGTCCTATCAACCCATGCCCAAAGTGGTTGGGGGTGGTTGTAAAAGCTGAAAAGCATTGCTCTGTCAGGCACAGAGTACTTAATTGCAGTAATAGTAGCCTTTCCCTTGTCCTTTGTCGCCACACTGTTTAGGGGTCATTTCCCCATCAATGCGGAGGTGTTTAGCTTTTCCATGAACCGCTCCTATACCGTACTCGCCCTTTCTTCTAGAAGCGCTTTGGAATGTCGAGGACAGAACTGTCCTCGGCTATATCTCTTGGCCATTTGGACTTCCGTTGTATGTCTTCGGCAACACCTCTCCTCGGCGTGGGCCTTGGGCCCTAATGTAAAGTGGGCCGGGATCACAAATTCTCTGGCCCCACAATATAGGAATAAAAAAATAATTATATTTACCCTTTTAAGTATGACATTTCTTTACCATGTATAATTTTTTTTTCCCATATTTCCTTAGTATGAATACAACACAAATGTCCATACTCATACTGTTTCAAGAGTATTCAAAAATATTTCTCAACGCCAAGAACTTGGTGTCTTAACTAGCACAACATAGTATTTTCAACAGAGACATCTAAGATTTAAACTCCTCTTCTGCATTGTAACTAAAAAAAAAAAAAAACATACCTTCAACATTACCTTTAGGAATGGTTTTTGGACATAGAATGGGTATTACGGAGCCCTCAACTTGGCTTGCCATTTTTTAAAATGAAAATAAAATTTTTGTCTACTCTTATAAAAATATTGTTCAGTTTATATTTGATGGTACAAATACTTGTGGTTTCATACGTCTTGGATCCAAGGTGTAATCTAGATTTAGTCATGCACAAATTGTACTACCTTGCAACACAATGATACATAAAAGCCATCATAAGAGACCATTTTATTTGATAATAATTATTCAAATGACATTACAATAAGAAAAATCAAATGAATTTTATTCAAACTTTATAGTGGTTCACCATCACTATTTCTTAGATTATTTAGAATTCTAGTTTGGCGCGAATGCTTTTTGAAGATATTCAACTACATTCTTGTCTAGTTGGAAAGCCTTGATGAGAACATTTGGATTGATGGGAGGAACAGATCCAAAGACAGCATTTGCTATGGTGATCACTCCAGGATTTTGGCTGCTGAGACCAGCAAAGGCAAGAGCAGCAGTCTCCCCTATGTTGAATTGGAAGTGAATGAGACCAATTGGGAATACGAAGACATCTCCCTTGTTTAGAACTTTGGTGAAGAGTTTGTTCGGGTTTGATGTGACAAATCCAACTAAGAGTGTACCCTCAATGACTACCAAAAGCTCAGTGCCACGAGGGTGAGTGTGAGGAGGATTTAGGCCATATGGTGCAAAGTCAAGACGAGCCAAAGATATGCCTAGAGTGTTGAGACCTGCTAATTTATCGACGTTCACAAGAGTGACATTTGATCCGACTTTGTTTCCAGTGTTTCCGGGAATATTAAGTCCAGAGAAGAAAAAATCATTCGCTGAGACCATTGCAGGGTCCTTGCAAAATTTTCCATTCACAAATACTACACAAAGAAAGAAAAGTTTGTTATTGTCACAAATAAGATAGTTTCCATAACAATGGACAGCAACAATGTCATGTAGAGGGAGGGGGGAAGCCTTTGGGCGTAATTTCATTGATGTAAGAACTTATAATAAATTCGAAAGAACTTACTACTTGTGCTAATAATAATGAGAGTGTGTTTTATACATACCACCAGACTTGATGTCGTTAATTGCGACACAGAAGTCTTGCAAAGGACTAGGGTCATAGGCAGAAGCAATAGAGGATGCCAAGGCCAAAATGGCCAGAGTCACAAGGAAAGAAACACCTTTCATCATATTTGAGGAGGTTATCTCTATCTTCTGTGGTATATTGGTATACTATTCTTGGTTGAGTGAGGGATGAGAAACTTAACAATATGGAAATGTCTATTTATAGAGAGTAGTGAGAGAAGCGGTCTATGTTATTGCAAAAACGGGTAATTGTTCAACCCTTTGTCACATTTATTTTATTTAATTAGGTGAACCAATTTTCTTAACCACTACTTGTCGTACAATTTTAAAACCCAAATAAATGGGACCTCTTCAATGGCATTCTGTAGTTTTAATGTTACTTTTTTTACTTCGGCCAAAATCAATCAATAAAACAATAATCGTTACTGAAATGTTCTAATCAAGTGGGACCTCTTCGACTTGCAATTGCAACATAACCCAAGTGACCAACAGTAATCATTACTGAAATGGCAATGTATGGTTTTAAATTTTAATGTTATGTTCTTGCTTTTCGTCCTCTTTGACCTTTTCTTCTTGACCTCATCTTAATTGGTATTTGGTGGGAACTAAAGACTTCTTAACCTTAAAGTGTGTGTTAGATTTAATGGTTTTCTAGAACCAAGTGACCAACAACGACCAGGTATATTCTTGCTTTTCCCCTTCTTCGTTCTCTCTTTATGTTGATGGTGTATTTGAACTAAAAAAAAAAAAAAAAATTATGGTGTATTTGGTTTACAGTCGAAGATTATTTTTACTGTTTACCGATGAAGTCTGTTGATTTACATTTAAAGTTTAAACCAATGAAAATACTTACCTATGAAATATACAAATCCCAAAGCCTTTTATAAATGTTGACATTCATTTTTTCGTTTATAAGGTTGACATCGTGGTGAGTAAGGCAAACATTCATTATTATTATTATTATTATTTTGTTTATACTGGCTACGCTATTGACTATTCTAAAAAGATTTGGTGAGTATTGGCCAGGACACAACATAAAGAATAGAAGGAAATCCCTCGTCCCTTTTCTAACCAGGCCCAACTAAAGTTATGAGTGATTTGTATAAAGCCCATTCGAGCCACGAAAGCGCAGAAAAAAAAAAAAAAAAAAAAAAAACGTTCGAGGAAGTAGTAAGTTTGAAGAAAGAGCTAGGAAGCAAATGAGCCAAGGAAGCCACAAAGCTCTTAGGCAAAGCTAAATATGCTTGACAAAGGAGGGCAACATTAGTTGACCTAGATAAGTGTCGAAGGAAACTTTCTAATAAAGACACCTCCACCTTCGCATTAAATGCTTTGTACCAACTAGGCATACTGTATTAATGGCTGAATGATAACTAAACAATGCTTGCATAGCCTATTACCTGCTCAGAACAACCTCAAAAGAGGGTATATGGGGGATGAGACAAGTATTTAAGAGAAGAATCACTTGCCATCCAGGTGGAGGGCCAGGATTGAAACTCTAAGATTATAAGAAGGGAAAAATCCCAATGAACAAGGATTGGATCTTGAAAAAAGAGAGAAAAAAGATAATATAGTAAACAAGAGTCTAATCTTATATCTTACTAAGTGTAAAGGCACTTGGCAATTTTAAGAAAGAAGAAATAAAACAAAACTTATCTTATTATCAAATTTTACCCCATACACTGTTTGTTATCAATTTTTCGTGAGAAATTACTGTTTCAAGTTTAATTGTTGGTTCAAAAACTCTCTTTTATAAATAAATCGTTGTGGACTTTGGTTCAGCCCAAAACCTTTTTGGGCCCATCGGATTTTAGCCCTCACACACACACACACACACACACACACACACACACACATATAAATTACTTGTTTGAGATATATATTTATAGTCAACTTAAATTATGAAGTAGTTTAGGCATAACAATGATCATACTAACATGTTAAGCTTGAAAAATAAATTGAACCAAGAACAAATAAAACAAATTAGAACTTATTTCTACATTATATTTTCTATGTTAATCAAATATTTATTTTAATAAATTAACTTTTTATATATTAATTATTTTTATGAATTAATTTTGTCTTATATATGCTTATTTTAATCTTGCCTTGAACCAAAATCCCGATTCTACCACTACCTTAACATGTAAGTTAATATTAGTTAATATTCAATATAACTCAAGTGTACCTCTTATTAGGTTCTAAAAGTTTAGAATAATTGGCAAATCGTGAACACAAACTTGTCTAGATATAGATCCTGGAGTCTATAGGTATTATTAGACAATGCTCAAGGTGATACAAGTCAAGATTCAAGAATATACAAGCTGCAGAAAGAAGAATTTGAAATTTGTCTAGTTTGATCAATCGAAAGACAGGCTCGACCAATCAAAACACGTATCTGCAAAATTCTATTTTAGCCTAAACTCTACTTAAACGTATTAGATTACAAGTAAAACACTACTAGTATATAAAGTAAACCCTAAACACGTTTTTATAAAGGCTTTTTAGAGAGATTAGAGTGCATCTTGTGCCTCTTTTGTAGACCTAGGGTTTTGTATCCAAAAAGCTCTCTCATATCTTCTACCGATGTTATTCCTTGAAGAATTTCAACATCCGGTGTTGTAGAAGTTGCTGCCTTTTCTAGTCATTAAAGGTGTTGATGATCTAAACCTTCAAGAGTGGTCTTGGAGTCACATACAGGAAAGTTTGTGTTTTTTATCACAAGTGTGGGTACTTGTGTTGCAAAGGCCTAATAGAGAAGGAGTCCATGGATTCGAAGCTTACATGTGGTCATGTTAGTAAGTTCTACATGTAGTAGCAATAAGATGTTAGTGGTCTAAATCTTATTGTAAACTTCGATTCTCTATAGTGGATTTGCTTTTTACTTTGAGAATAGCTAGGTTAAATCCTTCCCAAGTTTTTTACCGATTTGGTTTACTTGGATGATCATATCATTTTATTATTTATTTTCCGTTGTTTTACATGATATGATTTTATTGTTTTAACCTAGATCTGAATAATAAACCTAAGTATTCACTTGGTTAATTAATTAGGTTAAACAATCTAGTTTATAGGAGTCTAAAAACTAACACCTCTTACATCAACAATCATTAATTGATATGAAAACTCAATGGAAATTTAATTTAATAGCAATTATTTTGGTAGTCAGCATGTGCAATATGAAAAGTTTTATCCGTTAACATCACCGTACTCATGCATTGGTAGACCACCACAGAGGATTTTGTCTATTTTTCCCATTATTTTCTACATAAAAAAATAAGGCGTATACTCAAGTATGACGTTTCTTTATCATGTATAAATATTTTTCCAAAATTCCTATTTATGAATTCAACACAAACGTTCATACTCGTACTATTTCAAGAGTACTTAAAAAAATTTCAACGCTAAAAGTCTTGTATCTTAACTAGCGGATCATAATATTTCCTATGGAAATGTCTAAGATTCAAACCCCTCTTTCATAATGTAACTAAAAAGACCTTCATTGTCACCTTTAGGAGTGGTTTTTGGACATAGATTAGGTGCTATTGAACCCTCAACTTGGCTTGCCATTTTTAAAAATGAAAAATTAAAAATTTTGACTATTCCTAATACAATACTATTCAATTTATATTTAATAATAAAGATACTTGTGCTTTCAAATGTCTTGGATCCAAGATGTAATCAAGATTTAGTCATGCACTAATTGCCTTGCCTTGCAAATGACACCATGATACATAAAAGCCATCACAAGAAACCATTTTATTTTATAATAATTATTTTAAATACATTACATTAAGGAAAACCAAACAAACTTTATTCAAACTACATAGTGATTCACCATCCCAATGTCAGAATTCTACTTTGGTGCAAATGCTTTTTGAAGATATTCAACTACACCCTTGTCTAGTTGGAAGGCCTTGATGAGAACATCAGGATTGATGGGAGGAACAGATCCAAATACCGCGTTTGCTATGGTGATCACTCCAGGATTTTGGCTGCTGAGACCAGCAAAGGCAAGAGCATCAGTCTTTCCTATGTTGAATTGGAAGTGAATGAGACCAATTGGGAATACAAAGACATCTCCCTTGTTTAGAACTTTCGTGAAAAGTTTGTTTGGGTTGGATGTAACAAATCCAACTAAAAGAGTACCCTCAATGACTACCAAAAGCTCAGTGCCACGAGGGTGAGTGTGAGGAGGATTCAAGCCATATGGTGCAAAGTCAAGACGAGCCAAAGATATGCCTAGAGTGTTGAGACCTGCTAATTTATCGACGTTCACAAGAGTGACATTTGATCCGACTTTGTTTCCAGTGTTTCCGGGAATATTAAGTCCAGAGAAGAAAAAATCATTCGCTGAGACCATTGCAGGGTCCTTGCAAAATTTTCCATTCACAAATACTACACAAAGAAAGAAAAGTTTGTAATTGTCACAAATAAGACAGTTTCCATAACAATGGACAGCAACAATGTCATTAGAGGGGGGGCATTAATGTAAGAACTTATAATAAATTCGAAAGAACTTGATTGATAATACTACTTGTGCTAATAATAATGAGAGTGTGTTTTATACATACCACCAGACTTGATGTCGTTAATTGCGACACAAAAGTCTTGCAAAGGACTAGGGTCGTAGGCAGAAGCAATGGAGGATGCCAAGGCCAAAATGGCCATAGTCGCAAGGAAAGAAACACCTTTCATTATATTTTAGGAGGTTATCTCTATCTTAAATGGTATACTATTCTTGGTTGAGTGAGGGATGATAAACATAGCAATATCGAAATGTCTATTTATAGAGGGGAGATTGAGAGAAGCGGTGTATGTTTTTGCAAAAACTTGGTAATTGTTCAACCCTTGGTCACATTTTTCTATTTAATTAGGTGAACCAAATTTCTTTAACCACTACTTGTCGTACAATCTTAAAACATAATCAAATGGAATTTTGTAGTTTTAATGTTACTTTGGCCAAAATCAATCAAGAAAGCAATAATTATTACTGAAATGTTCCAGCCTCATAGGCTGCAACATGCTATCTGCGGAATAACATTATTCTTATGTTCTTGCTTTTCCTCTTCTTTGACCTTTTCTTCTTGACCTAATCTAAAGTGGTGGGTACTAAAGACTTCTTAATCTTAAGTATTAGTTAGATTTAATGGTTTTCTAAAACCAGGTGGCCAACAACTACCAGGCATATTCTTGCTTTTCTCCTTCGTTCTTTCTTAATGTTGACGGTGAATTTGTACTCCCAAAAAAAAAAAAAAAAAAGTTATACTGTTTACAGATGAGGCCTGTTGATGTACATTTGAACTAATGAAAAGACTTATCTACCAAATATACAAATCCCGAAGCCTTTATAAATGTTATGAATTGATAGCCCAAGCGCATAAGATCATACGCCAGTAATCTAAGCCCATAAATATAGCCCTATGCCTATGGAAAAATTATCTCCTGGAATTGTCTAAATTTGGGTCCACGAAATCCAACCGAAATACCCATTAATATGGCCAAAATGGCCCATTAGCATTAATTTTTGAAATATTTAGCAACAGAGCACTGTTTCGAAAATAATTAGGGAAATACCACTTTTTCTGGTACTCGAGCTTGGTGAGCTCGAGTACCATGTTTTTTTAATCCACCATCGCCCCATATTCAAGGAGCCCTATAGTGGCGTTTTTAAGCCCTATAGTGACGTTTTTGGGCCCTATAGCGGCGTTTTCCTGCAAATTTTTTTTATAAGTCCTATAACAGGTTCAAGGGGCCCTATAGTGGCGTTTTTAAGCCCTATAGTGACGTTTTCGGGCCCTATAGCGGCGTTTTTTTTTTTTTGAGAAGATGTTTGACCAATGAAAAGATGGTACTCGAGCTCACCAAGCTCGAGTACCAGAAAAAGTGGTATTTCCCTAATTATTTCCGAAACAGTGCTCTGTTGCTAAATATTTCAAAAATTAATGCTAATGGGCCATTTTGGCCCATTAATATAGCTTACAAAAGCATGGAGTCTACCAACTAAGCTGGCCAACCTAGGCCTACCAAAAATCCAATACTAGGCCGCCAAGGGCCCGTGGCTGGGCTTAGCCATAACACCTTAAGTACTTCTTTCTAATTTTGTGGATCAAGATTCAAGCCTCGTGTGAAGAAGTCATCAAAAGGGAAAAATTAGCCAGGTGGATTGAAGGACAAAAGAGTCAACCTACATTTCTTGGGCCCACTTAAAAAAACTCTCAAATGAGTTTGGACCACCACTTGTGAGATTAGTAATCCCTTGAAGAGATAGTTAGACACACAAAAAATTGACAAAAATTTTCGCATCTGACTAATGTAGCAAATTGTTTTTGGTAGATGAAAAAGTAACATATATGATTGGTCTAGATAAGAACCATTAAAACTTGCGAACTCAAAGGTTGTAAAAAATTTTGTGTCTGAACCATTGTTGATCCCATGAATCTTTGGTTTGTTAGTTTGGTTAGAGAGAAATCTCTTTAAGGGTATTGTGCAAGGTGCAACCTCTAACCTTTGTATTTGTGAGAAAGAGTATTTGGATGTTTTTGGGATTGAATAAAGTTTGGTTCCAAACTTGTAATTGAAGATAAGAAAAATCAATGCAATTATGTATTTGAATATAATTGAATAATCTAATGTACTTTACTTAAGGAATTTCACCAATATTTTATTCAATAAATGTTATACAAAGAGATATGAAAAATATTCATTGAAAATTTTAAATAAACAAAAAACAAAAACTAAATGAATTCTTCAAAATTTTTAAGATTGGATGATGGGTGTCTTATCTCCAACCTGTCCCCTTTTAGGAGGGGGGGGGGGGGTGAGGGGTGTTGTCATCCCTAACTATTATAGTATTATACTTGTAAAATATTACGCGCAAAATGCATTGTTTAATTTACTCATATTGCTCACCATTTTATTTCCACAGAGAGAGAGAGAGAGAGAGAGAGAGAGAGCAATAAGGTAAAAACTCATTTACCTCTTGTAGATCAAAAACATGAAATGTTGATAATTTTGTATGTAATAATTGGACTTACTATAGTATTAGAAAATTAACATTTGTATTTGGTAGAAATTAGGATGGGTTTGACCCAACCCATAAACCATGGCCCATGGATTGTCTACATGGGTTATCTGATAAGTGAGTTTAAATTTAAACTAATTGATACTGGTATGAGCTATTAATATTAGTAGTGGAGTAATTTAAACTTAGCAGTTGAGTACTTTTAGGGATCATTTATTAGATAGTGGGTGAATCTTTACTAGTATTCAAGGTACTCCCAAAGTAGTCAGATAATGGGTAATAGTGAGTGAACATACATATTGGTTTTTAGTGCTCTCAAAATAAGCCATCTTTGGAGTGTGAAAATTAAGAGAGACTTTAATAGCCTCTCCAGCGACTTGGAGGTGTTTCACAAAAGAGAAGCAATTGTGAGGAGTTAGTAAAGCAAGCGAAGAATAAGATCCAGCAATCTAGTGATCCGTTCCACCAAAGATATGTGTCTATATGACCCATAGTATTTTATTCAACAGTATTTTATTCACATGCATTTTTGCATGTTAAGAACATAATTTTTGTGACAAATTGCACCCCCGACCCGCTTGATTAAGTTGGGCCAAACACGCATGAAAGGGTAGAGTTGTGTTAGTGCCTTTCAAAATGGTAGTTCGACTAATGATACCCTCCCCCCTAAAATCATGGTTTTACATGGATTCATCACCACTTTTTTTTTAAGTACATAAAAATACCTCTTTTTATTGATTGAAATTTGCACATTAATTTGTAAATAACTAGGGTTTCACATTGCCTTTGTCCAAGATACAATATAAGAAAAACTAAATGGCTAGATATTTTTCTGAAGAGTGAGTGCTGGCCTTTTTTCATATTGAATCACAACCATTTCCCTCTTTACAATCTAGAAATTGAAAAGTATACAGAAAAATATTGATTTAATTTTGAAGGCTAAGTTGAAAGGTGGATGTAATGTGGGAATGGGTTAGGCACCTACCTTGCTTGGTGAATTCCAATCGTCTAGATTATGGTGACTAGTAGTCATGTTACAACCTCCAAGCAAACAACATGTTATAGACATCCAAGAGCATTTTATTCAAGATTGAAATAAGTGCTCATTTATGCATGGTGAAAGATCCTAATATTATTATATGATCACATCATTTGGATTGGAAGTTAAGAACATGATGATTGTGTGTGATTAGTATAAACCATAATCTAAGCATGTGATCATATTATTTGAATAAAAAATATAGTGATTATGTGTGTTCCATGTGATGAAGCTAGAAACATTTTTAGCATCAAAATTAGTAGAATCCTAGGAACAAAAATATCATATACACAAAACATATCATAATTCATTCAAATCATATTCAAACAAACACATACATAGACCCTAGTTTCTAGCATATTATTGAAGAAAAAAAAGTTAGAAAGACATATATGCATGCAAAGCACTCCAAAGGAGGGGAAAGATTCATCTTAGAGGTTGTCCAGGAGTGAGGCAACAAGTTACTTAGCCACAAACCCAAGACCAAGTGGACCGGTGTTTGTCCTATTGTGGCAAAACTAGGAGGACAAACCACAAGGTTCATTTCTTTGTTACTTCCTCTAAAATCCCAAATGAGAATCAAGCTATAAGAACTTTGGAGGAGTGAGGTCAAGTATCAAGTTGAGAACTTGAGACTTGGAGGACCAGTTTTTACCCTTCTAGTTATACGAGACCAAGAGGAACAAAGCACCAAATTACCTTTTCTTTGTTACTTCCTAAAGAGCTCTAAGGAAGTGGATTGCTTTGGATCAAACATTCCACCTCTTTTTATAGTGAGGGGAAGAGTATTCTAGAGGAGGGAGAAATGGTATTTAATTGAGAGTTGACTTTGGTGCATTTATTTCTTAGGTGGTGAGAGTAGAGTGCAAGTAGAAGGTTAAAAATCCTGATTCTTCCCAAATATAGCTAGTAGGGACAAATTTAATAAATCATATCCCACATGTTTCTTATCTAAATTAATTCATTCTTGTTCTCAAATTGAAACTCCAAATGTCTACTATGGCGGTGTTTTCCCAACAACCCTAGGCTGCTTAGGGTTGAACCCCCGATTAATTTGTATTTTGGATTGGGTTAAGCCCATAATGGAATGTCTTGGAGAAATTCTTGTGGTAAAAGGTGGTGACTAAATGGTGTTTCGATAATGACCTATTTTGGAATTTGGCTAGTCGAGGAGGCTACCAAGTGGCTAAGTTCACCCTTTTTAGGTCTAACCTAGACCTTCTTACCTCTAAGATTGCCTTCTATTTTCACTCTTTTCTCTCCCTAATTCTGGTTCCACTCTTACTCAAATTTTCCCATCCTTTTTTATACCTCTCTCTTTGAGATCCATCACTTATAGGGTCGAAATGGGTCTCTGAGTCTATATCACTTTTTCTACACATTTCGTTATGTGCCAAAAGTGGGACCCAAACTCTGCCATTGAGAAGATTTTCTAGTAACTTGTACCTGTTGCCGAATCTTACGCTTGGCTAATGGATTTCCCAGGGCACTACTTTATATCCTCGATAGAGATATATCCTAGCCTACATGTTTAGTCATGCCAAGGAGGGGCATTTCTAATTACGTCTCACCTAGTGTAGGTGGCTCTTATTCAGGCTAGTTTTTGCCCCGAATGGGCCAAACCCAGCCTTAGGATGAACCTTCCTTTTTGCTGGGGTTCAGCCTTGGATGGGCTAGGCCTAGCCTGGGGATGGGCTTTCCTTTCTGCCACCCTACATCTACTTTACAATGACTAAAACCTCAATAATAAATTCACAGTAGTGTGAGAGATATTCACGAAATAGTAAGCAATGGACATTTCTTGGAAATATGTTTTGTAGTATAATTATCATTCATAGACCTAAATTAACTCCCTTTTAACATTAACACTATTTCAGAATTAATATGCCCAGATTATCATTGAATCAATCCCTTTAAAAAGACTAATATCACCAAAATTTAAAGGATCATTAATACATTGACATCCGGATTAATAAAGTGCATGCAATTCCACCATTATATTTAGTCTTGACCAATAGGAACACAAAATGTTATATATTTTAAATTAAATCCACATGGGACCAATCAAAATCAATTGTTCATAATCACACATGATCAAACTTAACCACATAGATGTATATTAACTATTAAAACTTGATTTGATGATATCTTTTATTCTAGTGATTTGATTGAGGCTTGTGGCTTGTTGTTTTCATCGTTATAACTTCAAGATTTATCTTATGTGAAGAAATTGGAGCTAAAGTGGCATTTTTGCCACTTGAGGCTTGAAATTACTTTTTGTCCACTTAATAGCATTAAATGCATATAGGAAAATGGGGTGTCTACAAGATTATACAAAAAACATTATATATATATATATATATATATATATATATATATATATATATATATGTATGTATATTACTTGTTTGAAATATATATTTATAGTCAACTTAAATTATGAAGTAGTTTAGGCATGGCAATGATCATACTAACACATTAAGCTTAAAAATAAAAAAAAAATAAAAATTGAACCAAGAATGAATAAATTAAATTAGAACTTATATCTACATTATATTTTCTATGCTAATCAAGTATTTAGTTTAATAAATTAACTTTTTATATGTTAATTTTTTTTGAATCAATTTCTTCCTATATATTTTATCTTAATCTTGCTCCTGAACCAAAATCTCGATTCTACTAATGTGGGTGCAACGGAGAGTATGCCCCAGCCGAGTGGATTGTGGTGGAGAAAAGTGGAGTCGTCACCTAGATTAGCTTTATGAACCATATTGGGCCTTTTGGGCCAATCAATTACATGCATGGGTCTACATACTAGATTATGGATCTGAAGTTTGGGTACAGTTTGGGAAGCTGTTAGGCACCCAAGACTGCCCACCTTGTGGGCTGGCCTCCATTATGTATTACTAGGCCATATTTAATTAAAGAGTTTTTTAAGAGAGCTCTAATCCTTAACTTGAACATACATCATGCACTTAAGGAAATAACATCACAACATATATATAAAAGGAAACAAATAAAACACAATCAAACATATTATAAAAAGGAAAAGACAACAATTAAATCACACACATAAGGAAAGATTATAAAATAAACCAAACATGGCAAACAGATCCAAACAATCATGAAAAATAATTAAACACAATTAATTAACCAAAACATGGTCAAATAGAATCAAATATCATGTGAAAAATAACTAAATAAACAAAAATAAGAATTTTGCCCTAATCTGGATTCAGGGTTCGCACGCATACTCAATTATATGTACGTATGGTTGAGCCATGCGCACGCAGAATCGATGATGCGTATGCATTCTTTAGCACAGATTAAAAAAATTACATTTTTACAGATTTAATCATTCAAAGATATAAACATATAAATCAAACAAGCATAGTAGAACCCTAAATGCTAAACTAACATAAAGAAAATATAAAAAAATATCAATATAAACAAACAAACATGAAACAAAACAAACAATTATACTAAACTAACATTAACTAAATAAACATGTCAAACTTAAGAGGAATCATGTGAGAACTAAAGAAACAAAAGAGAACAAAAACAAAATATACTAAACCACGGTTAGATTAATAAACGAAAAAAGATCATAAAATCAACTAAAACAAGTAAGAACACTTGATATAGTATTAAACAAAGAATCATGTGAATCCTATGTAGCAAAGTGGGAGATCATAGAAAAGAGACTCACCTTGCTTTAAAATCATAGTTTTGAGATTGTTTAACCGACCCCTTAGTGCCTACAACACAAAGGTTAGATGGAGAAGACAAAGATAATCAAAGAACACAATAATTGCTAGTAATTACAACTCAAGAACAAAAGGTTTTGAAAAGGGTTTTAGAAAGCAATTTTGAAAGCAAACTTTCTACCTTAGAACAAACTAAAGAGAGGTTTTAATTTTGTAAAAAATGTGCTAAGGCCCTGCCTTAGGGTTTTGAAAATAGAAAATAGGGTTTTAGAGAAGATGAAGGACAAAAAATCACTCTCTCTAGCTAGGCTTTTGATTGGAGATATAAGATGAGTATTTATAAGTTAAAATTAGGATTTTCAGGGCTTTTTAATGGTCTTTGGATGTTTCCAAGGGTCTAGGGGCCGGCTCATACCAAAGAATGATGTTTTGGGCCCTTAAAAATGAAGTTATGGAACCCAAAAAATTGGCCTGCATACGCATGGTGCATGCATGATTCATGTGTACGCATGCTCTCTAGAAACCCTGATTTGACAGCTCTGATGGCCTAGCTTAACTCATTGAATATAAATTCAAATTTAGGCAAAATTTATGTCTGTATTGAAACTCAGGATGTCTACTTTCCAATGAAATAAACCTTACTTAAAAATTATTTGTGGATCAAAAGGTATGGTCAAAATAGTGAGAAAATGACATTTTTCAAAATCGTTTACAATGCAATTTGAACACTTTTGAGTTGTGATTACGTCCAAACTATTGTGAACTCTTTAAATAACCTTGGTTGACATATGTCAAGCTCATTATTGGGGCCGAGGACCAAAATTTCTTAACAGGTACAAAATGAAGTGTCTATAACTAATACCTTAACATGTAAGTTAATATTCTCTATGAGTCAAGTATACCTCTTACATCAAAAATCATTAATTGATATGAAAACTCAATGGTAATTGAATTTATTAGCAATTATTTTGGTAGTCAGCATGCACAATATGAAAAGCTTTATCCATTAACATCACTGTATTTATGCAAAGGTAGACCACCACAAAGAGTTTTGTATATTTTTCCCATTATTTTCTACATAAAAAATTAGGGCATAAAAAATAATTTTATTTAAATACTTAAATTCTGAATACAACACAAATGTCCATACTTATACTATTTCAAGAGTACTCAAAAATATTTCTTCAACGCCAAGAACCTTGTATCTCAACTATCATATTTTCGTATTTCCAACAAAGACATATAAGATTTAAACTCCTCTTCCGCATTGTAACCAAAAAAAAAAAAAGAAAAAAACTTCAACGTTACCTTTAGGAATGGTTTTTGGACATAAAATAGGTACTACCGAACCCCCAACTTGGCTTGCCATTTTTTAAAATGATTTTTTTTTTTTTTTTTTTGTATTCTTAATACAATATTGTTCAGTTTATATATAATAGTACAGGCATTTGTGGTTTCAAACGTCTTGGATCCAAGGTGTAATCAAGATTTAGTCTTGCACAAATTGTATTGCCTTGCAAATAACACAATGAAACCATTTTATTTGATAATAATTATTCAAATGACATTACAATAAGGAAAACCAAACAAATGTTATTCAAATTTTATAGTTGTTCACCCTCACTATTTGAAAGATTTTTCAGAATTCTAGTTTGGCGCGAATGCTTTTTGAAGATATTCAACTACATTCTTGTCTAGTTGGAAGGCCTTGATGAGAACATCAGGATTGATGGGTGGAACAGATCCAAAGACCGCGTTTGCTATGGTGATCACCCCAGGATTTTGGCTGCTGAGACCAGCAAAGGCAAGACCAACAGTCTTCCCTATATTGAATTGGAAGTGAATGAGACCAATTGGGAATACAAAGACATCTCCCTTGTTTAGAACTTTGGTGAAGAGTTTGTTTGGGTTGGATGTGACAAATCCAACTAAGAAAGTACCCTCAATGACTACAAAAAGCTCAGTGCCACGAGGGTGAGTGTGAGGAGGATTTAGGCCATATTCTGCAAAGTCAAGGCGAGCCAAAGAAATGCCAAGAGTGTTGAGACCTGCTAATTTATCGACATTCACTAGAGTGACATTTGATCCGACTTTGTTTCCAGTGTTTCCGGGAATATTAAGTCCAGAAAAGGAAAAATCATTTGCTGAGACCATTGCAGGGTCCTTGCAAAATTTTCCATTCACGAACACTACACAAAGAAAGAAAAGTTAGTCATTGTTGCAAATAAGACGATTGTGTAACAATGTACTGTAACATGTCATCTAGGGGGGAAAAAACCGTTGGGGAATAATTTTATTAATGTAAGAACTTATAATAAATTTAAAAGAACTTGATTGATAATACTACTACTGCTAATAATATTGAGAGTGTGTTTTATACATACCACCAGATTTGATGTCGTTAATTGCAACACAGAAGTCTTGCAAAGGACTAGGATCATAGGCAGAAACAAAGGAGGATGCCAAGGCCAAAATGGCCACAGTCGCAAGGAAAGAAACACCTTTCATTATATTTGAGGAGGTTATCTCTATCTTATATGATATACTATTCTTGGTTGAGGGAGGGATAAGAAACATAGCAATATTGAAATTTTTATTTATAGAGAGGAATGGGAGAAGCGGTCCATATTTTTGCAAAAACTTGGTAATTGTTTAACTCTGTCACATTTTTTTATTTAATTAGGTGAACCAAATGTCTTTACCCGTATAACCACTACTTGTCGTCACATATATATTAAAACCTATCAAATGGGACCTCTTCAATGGCATTGTGCAGATTAAAGGTTGCTTTGACAAAAATAATATAAACCTGATGTTGATGGTATATAATATTGCTATATTTATTTATTGAAATGACTGAGAAGCTCCTATTTATGTTGGACTCTGTCCACATTAGTGAAAATTTCCACCGTTGTCGGCTGCAGAATTCGCTGCGCAACAAGACAAAGACATTTGCGTAAATTCTTTAACTCAAATTGCTTGTAACTGTGGAGTATCTCATTGACCTTATCTTATTTGGTGTACTAAAGACTTCTTAATGTTTAATTAGATTTAAATTAATGTCTAGGACCAAGTAACCAACAACTACTGTGGTATCTGTCTGGTACAGGTATATCCTTCTTCTTTCCCCCCTCTTTTTTGTTGTTGATAATCTGCATAAAGATTTGTTTCCCTTTTTTGCTCTCTTTATGTTGATCCTATGTTATGGTGTATTTGAGCTCCAAAAAAAAAAAAAAGTGTATGGTGTATTTCGTTTAGAGTTGAAGATTCATTACTACGTATAGATGAAACCTGTTAAGATGTTAGTTTTTGCACTTCTTTCGGGCAAATGAAAATAATTACATAATAATAATAATAATAATAATAATAATAATAAAAAAGAGACAAATCCCAAAGCCCATAATGCAATGCATTGATAACCCAACCCTTTAAGCACCATATACCAGAAATAATTAAATACGGCCCTTACATTTGGCAAAATCAACGTGTCGAATTGGAAAAAATTTGGATCCATGAAACCCAACTAAAAAACCCATTAAATAGTCTACCAAATTGGCCGAACTGGGCCCACCAAAAATTCAACCCTAGTAAGCCTAGGGCCCATGTCTGGGCCGAATGTCAGAATACTTATGGTACTTCTTTCTAGGCCAAGCCCATGTGTGAAGAAGCTAGCAAAGGCAAAAAATAGGAGAGGTGGATTGGAGGGTAAGAGAGTCATTCCGCATCTGCTTTGACTTGAACACGTTGAAAAAACTCAAAAGAGCTTGGAGTACTTGTGACACGATTGAGCTCATACTTGATGCAATATGCAATACACAATTGCTCATGGAAGAATAACAAATTTGTAGGATTAACGCACAAGCCCAAAACTTTTTCTTACTCCAAATAAAGGACTCAATCAACGTTTAATATTATCTGTCCTAAATCCTCAAATTGGGAAAGTGGATTCCCTTTTAGAGAAGCATTTCTCATGGCCTTGGTTCAATTGGTTACCTTAGACTCGAGAAAAATAACTTTGTTGGCATTAAGGTCCGTTTGATTGGGTAGAATTTAGGAAGAATTGAAAAAAATGAAAGAAAATGGGGAGGGAAAAAAATTGGTGTTTAGTTAAGTGGATTTGTGGAAATATCATTCATGAGGTCTAAGTGTTTTCTCCCAAAATTGAAGAGAAACTAAAGAGAAATCATTATGACAGCCAAAGATCAAATTTGACCCTCCCTCTTCATTGTGTCTATTATGTTCATGTTGTGTTGTTGTCTTTTTTTAAAAAAATTTATTTTTAAAATTTTTTCTTTTTAGTCAAACAATTACCTTTGCATTTTTGGCTATTTGTTTTATTTATTTATTTATTTTTATCAACGGTGGGTTCTTTAGTTTATAACAAATGGTGGCTTTCACTTTTTTATTTATTTTTATTTTAAAGAAGACACCTCGAATGGTTATATATAAATAAAATAACAAAGAAAAATAAAATATTATTATAATATTAATGACATGTTAATTTATATAGGATGTTATTCTTTTAATTTAAATTGATAATAAGTATTTTTTTTAATGATTGTAAGGAAATTGTTTTTTATATTATGTAATTGGAGCATGAGAGTAATTTTATACAAACTTTATTTTCAATCCACTTACATTTCTTTTCAACTAAACAAATAAGTTTTTCACCCCTCTACTTTTTCATCTTTCAAACTAAACACATAAGAGAGAAAACAAAATCTCTTTTATCATCCAACTTTTCTATCCCTTCTCCATTTTCTATCCTCCTATTTTTCCACCCCTCCAACCAAATGAACTTCAAGTGTTCATTACTCAAGACAAGTGTATACTAGTGTCCAACTTCCAATTAACAAGAAACTTAATATTCATATTAAGAAAAATGAGAATAAGTAATCTATTTTTAAAATCTTAATTTTATAAAATATTATTAAGTGGTGTAACATTAACAAAATGGTAAACTTGACGTCGTTTATATATGTAACTGCTGGTTTGGGGTTTGTGTTCATTAATGTATTAGCAGTTTATCACCATTACTCAATTGTTTAAACATAGTTCACAGTTTCACTCTTGGTAGGCAATCCTAGCATTCAATAGGGGTGGAACTAATTATGACTCTGTGTAACTGAATAAGAGCAAGACTTGGTTGAAAACTTGAAATCCAAATAGAAGAACTAAAATTGAGGCACTAGTTTTGTAGTGTTCACATTTGGCAAGGAAATGCTAGTGAAATTGAAAGCTTGAAGGAGAGAATCATCGTGAGGAAAGCAATATTTATCTCATGTATATTATTTTGACTTTCACTAGGTAGAGGATTTTTTATTTTTTATTTTTAGGACAGTTCGAATGTCGTTTTTGATTCGTATGATTCAATGATTTGGATATATGCATAATTTCCTCTCATATATAGTATGTGGTGTGGGAGCCATACCTTGTGAGAAGCTAATACAATGTGAGAGATAAATCCACAATTCATATAATTTATACTATAAGAGATAGATTCTCCTAGAAATGGGTGGGTGAAAATGAAATCAATGTCACATAGTATGAATAGGGTAAATGATTCATGTATGAGCTAATTCAATTATATGTGGATTAATATGCATTCAAGAATTAGGCTTTTTTATTTTATATGATTTGATAGTCTGGGATTGGAATTCTAATTTTCGTTACAAAAGAAAGTATACAATAGGTGGATTATTCATTTTATTGAGCTAAAAGGTAGAATATTTCCAACTTCAAAAATCTAACATGACAGATTGAATATTAAGATCTTCAGGTTTCAGTAACAAGGAGGACCACAAGGCAAAATTTTGGGTTGACTTTCAGAATTCTTCGTCCCAATTCATTTTGATTAGTCTATAAAATCAATGGTTCGATTGTTTTTTTTCCTTTCCCTTCAGCGAGAAAATGAAATTATTTCTTTATATTAGTGTTTTCCTCCATACGCTTGAAATTGAATTTTGGAATTTGTTACTGTCTCCATTAATTGAATCATAAATTCCTTATGCAAAAATCATGCCATTTCTTGTATAACTGAAATATGCTTGCATTGTATGCTGCTCTTAAAATCAAGGTTATTAAACCCGGACCGGACCGTACGGTCCGACCGGAAAACCCGGGAACCGTTCAGATTCACGGTCCATTTAAGGTAAGGAACCGTTCCATGCGAAAAAAGCATGGAACCGTCCGGACCGTGGTCCGACCGTCCGGGTCTGTGAACCGTGACCGGTTCACACGGTTCGGACGGTTCCCTAATTTCAGCCTTTTTTTTTTTTTTTTTTTTTTTTTTTAAACCCTCTCTCAAAAATCACTCTTAGCCTCACTCTGAAACCCTCTCTCAATCACTCTCAATCCTCACTTGTCTCTGCCTCTCTCAAAAATCACTCTCAATCCTCACTCTCTCAAGTCTCAATCACTCTCTCGTCTCTGCCTCTCCCTCGTCACCGTCGCACTGTCGCAGCTTAGCCCAGATTTCTTCCTCAATCCTCACTCTCTCAATCACTCTCTCCCTCGTCGCCGTCGCACTGTTGCAGCTCAGCCCAGATCTCTTCCTCACTCTCTCAAAGTCTCAATCACTCTTTCGTCTCTACCTCTCTCCCTCGTTGCCGTCACAGCTCAACCCAGATCGCAGCTCACTCTCTCACACTCATCTCTGCCTCTCTCCCTCGTCCCCGTCGCAGCTCACTCTGTGCCTCGTCGCCGTCGCCGTCGCCGTCGTTGGTACTTTAATCTGTTTTTTCTTTGTTAATATTTGCAAGTTGATTGTGGATAATGATATAGATTTGAAGTGTTGGTGTGTAAATTGATTTGGGTCAATTGAAAATTGATTGTGGATGATGATATAGATCTGAAGTGTTGGTGTATGTGAAGACAAGGCTTGTGATATTATTGTAATTGTGAAAATTGATTTGGGTCAATTGGTGCTTCTGTCTGCCAAAATTACTTTGTTGTGTCTGCAACTTCTTGCTGCATGTTTTTTTTTTTTTTTTTTTGTATTTTTTATTGCTGTTGGTTTCAATAATATTTGCATTATTCTCAAATCATTTGCCCCATTACTAAAAGCAATCTCAACATAATTGAAATCTCATAATTAACATAGCATCTGAATATGCTAGATTTCAAATTTACTTAACTACAGCTATCAGACCACATATTAATATACTTGACAAGCACAATGAAGAAGAAATGACCAATCAAAATGTGAAACAAAAGTAAGCTAATAGCTAGTCAAAGTGAGAAGAAGCAAAAACAGTGTGAAACAAAAGTAAGCTAATAGCTAGTCAAAGTGAGAAGAAGCAAAAACAGTAATACAAGTACCAATGACTTGCAGAAACCCTGTGCTTTCCCAGATAAGAAGACATTATTCTCAGAAACCCTATGCTTTCCCAGCAATACAAGTTAATTATTTAGTTTTTTTTTTTTTTGGGTCTGTTGCATAATGAGTAGGTTCTGTGGAAAGTTGAAAAGGAAAAGTGAATGTGGGATTAGGATGTTTTAGGGATCAGTTTTTGTATTATGGTTCAATTAACTTGTGGAAAGGATGTTACATTTGAAAAGTTTTTTTGTCTAGTGACTTGTTTCTTTCATGCATTTTTGATGGGAAGGAGTTTTTTTTGTCTAGTGTGTAACAATGTGTAATTCTGTACTGTATTTTTGTAAGTTTTATGTATTTTTTAGAAATAAGCTTTTCTAAATGAATTAGGCTATTTTAGTTATTTTTTCTATTTTTTTTAATTAATTTAATGTTTTTATATATGTTTAAAATAATTATTAAATTAATTATGACGTCATCACGGTTCGACCCCGGTTCGACCTCGGTCCAACCTCAAAGCCCTTGAACCTCTCCCTTTTACGGTTCAATGAACGGTCCGGGTCTGAAAACCTTGCTTAAAATGCCACATTGCCACTACCACCGTATAATGTCCACACAAATTACATAATTAAAGTAAAAAATGAACAAATAGACAAATTAAAGGAAGAGGAAATATTTAACTTTGTTGGATTAACTAGAACAAGCCAAATTCCTTTCCCTGAAAAAAAAAAATATAAATATATATATATATATATATATACTATGGTCTCTGAGTCAGAGAGACACAACGAGCCACAACAATACAAACATGAGCAAAAGGGCCCAAGGCCCCAAATCCAAAAATGAAAAAACAGAGAGAAGGGAAGGCAAAAAGGGAAAGAAAAAAAAAATCGACTCAGTGGTTCCGATTCAGATCAGGGGCAAGCGAGATAGAGAGAATTATTGGCGGCAAGAAGGAGAAAGAGCTCTCGTCGTGGGTCTGTGACGACAAGGTCAGAGCAGAGTCGAGACTTCGAGAGTGAGCGACTGTGAGAGCAGAAAGGAGAGAGTGATAGATCGGGTAAAGGTGAAGCAAAATTAGGGCTCTTAACCCAGCTGGGCCAATTGATAGTCAGAATTCATCCAGCGCTTTGTCCTATTGTGGCAAAACTAGGAGGACAAACCACAAGGTTTGCTTCTTTGTTACTTCCTTTAAAATCCCAAATGAGAATCAAGGTACTCCTATAAGAACTTTGGAGGAGTGAGGTCAAGTATCAGGTTGAGAACTCGAGACTTGGAGGACCAGTTTTTACCCTTCTAGTTATACGAGACCAAGAGGAACAAAGCACCAAATTACTTTTTCTTTGTTACTTCCTAAAGAGCTCTAAGGAAGTGGATTGCTTTGGATCAAGCATTCCACCTCTTTTTATAGTGTGGGGAAGAGTATTCTAAATTAGGGAGATAGGGCATTTAATTGAGAGTTGACTTTGGTGCATTAATTTCTTGGGTGGTGAGAGTAGAGTGCAAGCAAAGGGTTACAAATCCCAATTCTTCCCAAATATAGCTAATAGAGACAAATTTAATAAATCATATCCCACATGTTTCTTATTGGAATTAATTCATTCTTGTTCTCAAATTGAAACTCCAAATGTCTACTGCGGTGGTGTTTTCCCAACAACCCTAGGCAGGTTAGGGTCAAACTCCCGATTAATTTGTATTCCGAATTGGGTTTAGCCCAAAATGGGATGTCCTAGAGAAATTCTTGTGGTAAAAGGTGGTGACTAAATGGTGTTTCGATAACAACTTATTATGGAATTTGGCTAGCCGAGGAGGCTACCAAGTGGCTAAGTTCACCATTTTTAGGTCTAAGTTAGACCTTCTTACCTTTGAGATTGCCATCTATTTTCACGCTTTTCTCTCCCTAATTCTGGTTCCAACCCCTACTTTGATTTTCCCATCCCTTTTATACCTCTCTCTTAGAGACCCATCACTTATAGGGTCGGAGTGGGTCTCTGAGTCTATATCACTTTTTCAACACGTTTTGTCGTGTGCCAAAAGTGGGACCCAAACTCAGCTATTGAGAAGATTTTTTAGTAAATTGTACTTGCCGCCAAATCTTGTGCTCGGCAAGCGGATTTCCCAAGGCACTACTTTATATCCTCGACAAAGATAGATCCTTGCCTGCATGTTTAGTCATGCCAAGGAGGGGCATTTCTAATTACGTCTCACCTAGTGAAGGTGGGTCTTATTCGAGCTGGTTTTTGCCCCAGATAGGCTAGACCTAGCCTTAGGATGAACCTTCCTTTTTGCTGGGGTTCAGCCCTGGCCTGGGGATGGGCTTTCCTTTTTGTCACCCTACATCTACTATACAATGTCTAAAACCCCAATAATAAATTCATAGTAGTGTGAGAGATATTCATGAAATAGTAAGCAAAGGACATTTCTTGGAAATGTGTTTTGTAGTATAATTATCATTCATAGACCTAAATTAACTCCCTTTTAACATTAACACTATTTTAGAATTAATATGCCCTGATTATCATTGAATCAATCACTTTAAAAACACTAATTTCACCAAAATTCAAAGGATCATTAATACTTTGACATCTGGATTAATAAAGTGCATGCAATT
Organism: Quercus robur; assembly: GCF_932294415.1. Classification (NCBI taxonomy): domain Eukaryota; kingdom Viridiplantae; phylum Streptophyta; class Magnoliopsida; order Fagales; family Fagaceae; genus Quercus; species Quercus robur. The sequence goes on from NC_065538.1 coordinate 50,394,022, forward strand.
CCACCATTATATTTAGTCTTGACCATTAGGAACACAAAATGTTATATATTTTAAATTAAATCCACATGGGACCAATCAAAATCAATTATTCATAATCACACATGATCAGACTTAACCACATAGATGTATATTAACCGTTAAAACTTGATTTGATGATATCTTTTATTGTAGTGATTTGATTGAGGCCCGTGGCCTATTGTTTTCATCATTATAACTTCAAGATTTACCTTATGTGAAGAAATTGGAACTAAAGTGGCATTTTAACCACTTGAGGCTTGAAATTACCATTTGTCCACTTAATAGCATTAAATGCATATAGGAAAATGGGGTGTCTACAAGATTATCCAAAAAACATTTTATATATATAGAGGTGTCTACAAGATTATACAAAGAACATTATATATATATTACTTTTGAAATATATATATATATATATTTATAGTCAACTTAAATTATGAAGTAGTTTAGGCATAACAATGATCATACTAACACATTAAGATTGAAAAAAATAAATAAATTGAACCGAGAATGAATAAATTAAATTAGAACTTATATCTACATTATATTTTCTATGCTAATCAAGTATTTAGTTTAATAAATTTACTTTTTATATATTGTTTTTTTTTTTGAATTAATTTCGTCTTATATATTTTATCTTAATCTTGCTCCCGAACCAAAATCTTGATTTTACTAATGTGGGCACAACAGAGAGTATGCCCCAGCCGAGGGGATTGTGGTGGAGAAAAGTGGAGTCGTCATCTAGATTAGCTCTATGAACCATATCGGGCCTTTTTGGCCAATCACTTACATGCATGGGTTTGAATACCAAATTATGGGTCTGAAATTTGGGTACAGCTTGAGAAGTTGTTAGGCACCCAAGACTGCCAAGCTTGTGGGCCGACCTCCATTATGTATTACTAGGACATATTTAATTAAAGAGTTTATTAAGAGAGTTTTAATCCTTAACTTGAACATACATCATGCACTTAAGGAAATAACATGACAACATATTAAAGATCACAATATAAAAGGAAACAAATAAAATACAATCAAACATATTAGAAAAAGGAAAAGATAACAATTAAATCACACATATAAGGAAAGATTATAAAATAAACCAAACATGGCAAACAGATCCAAACAAACATGAAAAATAATTAAACACAATTAATTAACCTAAAAATGGTCAAATCGAATAAAATATCATGTGAAAAATAACTAAATAAACAAAAATAAGAATTTTTCCCTAATCTGGATTCGGGGTGTGCACACATACTCAACTATACGTACGCATGGTTGAACCATGCGCACGCATACTCAATGATGCGTATGCATTTTTTAGCACAGATTCAAAAAATTACATTTTTACATATTTAATCATTCAAAGATATTAACATATAAATCAAACAATTGTAGTAGAACCCTAAACCCTAAACACTAAACTAAAATAAATAAAATATAAAAGATATCAATATAAACAAACAAACAATTATACTAAACTAACATTAACTCAATAAACATGTCAAACTTAAGAGGAATCATGTGAGAACAAAGAAACAAAAGAGAACAAAAACAAAATATAGTAAACCATGGTTAGATTAATAAACAAAAAAAGATCATAAAATCAACTAAAACAAGTAAGAACACTTAATATAGTATTAAACAAAGAATCATGTGAATCCTATGTAGCAAAGTGGGAAATCATAGAAAGAGACTCTCCTTGCTTTAGAATCATAGTTTTGAGATTGTTTAACCAACCCCTTAGTGCCTACAACACAAAGGTTAGATGAAGAAGACAAAGATAATAAAAAAACACAACAATTGTTAGTAATCACAACTCAAGAATAAAAGGTTTTGAAATGGGTTTTAGAAAACAATTTTGAAAGCAAACTTTCTGCCTTCGAACAAACCATAGAGAGGTTTTAATTTTGTAAAAAATGTGCCAAGGCCCTGCCTTAGGGTTTTGAAAATAGAAAATAGGGTTTTAGAGAAGATGGAGGCCAAAAAATCACTCTCTCTAGCTAGGTTTTTGATTGGAGACATAAGATGAGTATTTATAAATTAAAATTAGGGTTTTTGAGGCTTTTTAATGGTCTTTGGATGTTTCCAAGGGTCTAGGGCCCGGCTCATACCAAAGAATGATGTTTTAGGCCCTTAAAAATGAAGTTCTGGAACCTAGAAAATCGGCTTGCACATGCATGGTGCATGCGTGATTCATGTGTACACATGCTCCTTAGAAACCCTGATCTGACAGCTTTGAAGGCCTAGCTTAACTCACAAAATATAAATTCAAATTAGGCAAAATTTGTGTCCATATTGAAGCCCAAAATGTCTACTTTCTAATGAAATAACCTTGCTTAAAAATTATTTGTGGATCAAAAGGTATGGTGAAAATAGTGAGAAAATGTCATTTTTAGAATCGTTTTCAACGTAATTTAAGCACTTTTGAGTTGTGATTACATCCAAACTATTGTGAACTCTTTAAATACCCTTGGTTGACATATGTCAAGCTCATTATTGGGGCTGGGGACCAAAATTTCTTAACGGGTACAAAATGAAGTGTCTACAACTAATACCTTAACATGTAAGTTAATATTTGATATGACTCAAGTATACCTCTTACATGAAAAATCATTAATTGATATCAAAACTCAATGGTAATTGAATTTATTAGCAATTAGTTTGGTAGTCAGCATGCACAATATGAAATCTTTATCCGTTAACATCACCGTACTTATGCACAGGTTGACCACCACAAAGAGTTTTGTATATTTCTCCCATTATTTTCTACATCAAAAATAGGGCATAAAAAAATAATTTTATTTAATTGCTTAAATATAACGTTTCTTTATCGTGTATAATTCATTTCCATATTTCTTTCGTATGAATACAACACAAATGTCCATACTCATACTATTTCAAGAGTACTCAAAAATATTTCTTCAACCTTGTATCTCAACTAGCATATTTTAGTATTTCCAACAAAGATATCTAAGATTTAAACTCCTCTTCTACATTAAAACCAAAAAAAAAAAAAAAAAAAATCTTCAATGTTACCTTTAGGAATGGTTTTTGGACATAAAATAAGTACTACCGAACCCTCAACATGGCTTGCCATTTTTTAAAATGATTTTATTTTATTTTATTTTTTATTTTTTATTTTATCTATTCTTAATACAATATTGTTCCATTTATATATAATAGTACAAACATTTGTAGTTTCAAACGTCTTGGATCCAAGGTGTAATCTAGATTTAGTCTTGCACAAATTGTATTGCCTTGCAAATGACACAATGATACATAAAAGCCATTAGAAGAAACCATTTTACTTGATAATAATTATTCAAATGACGTTACAATAAGTAAAACCAAACAAACCTCGTTATTCAAATTTTATAGTGGTTCACCCTCACTATTTCATAGATTTTTCAGAATTCTAGTTTGGCGCAAATGCTTTTTGAAGATATTCAACTACATTTTTGTCTAGTTGGAAGGCCTTGATGAGAACATCAAGATTGATGGGAGGAACAGATCCAAAGACCGCGTTTGCTATGGTGATCACCCCAGGATTTTGGCTGCTGAGACCAGCAAAGGCAAGACCAACAGTCTCCCCTATGTTGAATTGGAAGTGAATGAGACCAATTGGGAATACAAAGACATCTCCCTTGTTTAGAACTTTGGTGAAGAGTTTGTTTGGGTTGGATGTGACAAATCCAACTAAGAAAGTACCCTCAATGACTACAAAAAGCTCAGTACCACGAGGGTGAGTGTGAGGAGGATTTAGGCCATTTGGTGCAAAGTCAAGGCGAGCCAAAGATATGCCTAGAGTGTTGAGACCTGCTAATTTATCGACATTCACTAGAGTGACATTTGATCCGACTTTGTTTCCAGTGTTTCCAGGAATATTAAGTCCGGAGAAGAAAAAATCATTTGCTGAGACCATTGCAGGGTCCTTGCAAAATTTTCCATTCACGAACACTACACAAAGAGAGAAAAGTTAGTTATTGTTGCAAATAAGACATTTGTGTAACAATGTGCTGTAACATGTCATGTAGGGGGAAAAAATACCTTTGGGGCATAATTTTATTAATGTAGGAACTTATAATAAATTCAAAAGAACTTGATTGATAATACTACTACTGCTAATAATATTGAGAGTGTGTTCTATACATACCACCAGATTTGATGTCGTTAATTGCGACACAGAAGTCTTGCAAAGGACTAGGATCATAGGCAGAAACAAAGGAGGATGTCAAGGCCAAAATGGCCACAGTCGCAAGGAAAGAAACACCTTTCATTATATTTGAGGAGGTTATCTCTATCTTATATGATATACTATTCTTGGTTGAGGGAGGGATGAGAAACATAGCAATATTGAAATTTCTATTTATAGAGAGGAATGGGAGAAGCGGTCTATATTTTTGCAAAAACTTGGTAATTGTTTAACTCTGTCACATTTTTTTATTTAATTAGGTGAACAAAATGTCTTTACGGTATAACCACTACTTATCGTCACATATTTTAAAACCTATCACATGGGATCTCTTCAATGACATTGTGCAGTTTAAGGGTTGCTTTGACAAAAATAATGTTAGTTTTGCCAACTAAAAGATAAACCTTTTTTTTTTTTGAGAAAGATAAACCTAATGTTGATAGTATATATATTGCTATATTTATTTATTGAAATGACTGAGAAGCTCCTATTTATGTTGGACTCTGTCCTCATTAGTGAAATTTTCCACCATCGTCGGCTGCAGAGTGCAGATTTCGATGCGCAATAAAACAATAACATTTGCGTAAATTCTTTAACTCAAAAAAAAAAAAAAAAAAAATGCTTGTAACTTAGGAGTATCTCATTGACCTTATCTTAATTGGTGTACTAAAGACTTCTTAATGTTTAGTTAGATTTAAATTAATGTCTAGGACCAAGTAACCAACAACTACTATGGTATCTGTCTGCAGGTACCGGTATATCCTTCTTCTTTCACCCCTTTTTTTTGTTGTTGATAATCTGCATATAGATTTGTTTCCCTTTTTTGCTCTCTTTATGTTGATCCTATCTTATGGTGTATTTTAGCTCCAAAAAAGAAAAAAGAAAAAAAAGAAAAAGGGGGTATGATGTATTTCGTTTAGAGTTGAAGATTCATTATTACTTATAGATGAAACCTGTTAAGATGCTAGTTTTTGCACATCTTTCGGGCAAATGAAAATAATTACCTAATAATAATAAAGAGACAAATCCCAAAGCCCATAATGCAATGCATTGATAACCCAACCCTTTAAGCATCATATACCAGAAATTAATCTCACAACCTATAAATATGGCCCTTACATTTGGCAAAATCAATATGTCGAATTGGAAAAAATTTGGATCCATGAAACGCACAAACCCAACACTATTTCTTGCTCCAAATAAAGGACTCAATCAACATTTAATATTGTTTGTCCTGAATCCTCAAATTGGGAAAGTGGATTCCCTTTTAGAGAAGCATTTCGATCTCATGCCCTTGGTTCAATTGGTTACCTTAGACTTGAGAAAAATAACTTTGTTGGCATTAAGGTCTGTTTGATTGGATGGATTTTAGGAAGAATTGAAAAAACATGAAAGAAAATGGGGAGGGGAAAAAAATTGGTGTTTAGTTAAGTGGATTTGTGGAAAGATCATTGGTGAGATCTAAGTATTTTCTCCCAAAATTGAAGATAAAACAAAAGAGAAATCATTATGACAGCTAAAGATCAATTTTGCCCCTACCTCTCTACTATGTCTATTATGTTCACGTTGTGTTGTTGTTTTTTCTTTTTAGTCAAACAATTGCCTTTGCATTTTTTGGCTATTTGTTTTATTTATTTATTTATTTTTATCAATAGTGGGTTCTTTAATTTATAACAAACTAGTCACAGACTCACACAATGCGTGAGAATATATAATTATTTTATAATATGATATAATCCATAATTTATTAATTGAAGATAATCCGTTCATCTCTGTTCACCTTAAAAATTGAACATTAGTTGCCAACTAAAAAATGATAAGACCACCAAAAAAAAACCTAAAGTGAGGTTTAACAGGTTAGAATCATCATGTACAAAACTTTATTTACAATAAAGTAAATAAATAAAATATGTTTTAAACAAACCTTATTTAAGAAAAACAATCAAATTTATAATAGACCCTCACTTATACCAGTTTCCATCAAAGACCAAATTGTTAAACAATAATGTGCCCTTGATTCCACCCATGTCTAGTCCACCATACACATTTATTAATGTGTCCATATACAAATCACCCACTTGCCATTACATTCATTTTATCAATATTCTGAATTCCCACAAAGAATTAAAATAGTGCAAATATGAATAGTGTGTATACAAATTGTAAGTGAGTTAAGAACGTAGGCCTATATATTATATCTTACTAACTTGACCACGTACATCCATATAATATTGTGGTCAGACCTAGCCTTACCAAATTAATTCCATATTTTTATTGCATTGTAGCTTTTTCTACTCGTTGTTTCATAGTTGTATAGGTAATGTTTATGAATTTAAAGAATTCAAAACGTCTATCATAAAAGTAGTTAATGCATGACAATCAATTCTATGATTTCAAAAGCTTCTACCTAAGCCTTTAAGTTTGTGGTAAAAAAACAATTAAACCATGCGTTATATCACTGTATATATGAAATTAATTGTTAAATAGAAAGTAATTTACAAATCTCAAAATTTGGTTAAAAAGAAAACTGATGAGAAGGCTATGAAAAATAAATTAATTTGATCTTTCCACTTAAATGACCATTTAATCAATAATAATAATTTTATAAAAATTTTCCAACAGGTGGTCAAAGTTGGTGGCAAACTTGCTGAGCTCAGCCAATTGTTCTAGTCCCAAAGAGATAACTATGAGAATTCCAGCTCATGAACTTTAAATGGCTATAGAAAATTATCAAATTGTATCAGTTGCTATGCCTCAAAAATAGTAATTGTTTTTGCCTTCATTGGATCACGTCAGCTATATCATACTGTGTTTAATAATGAAAGAAATAGCAAAATTCAAAATTTAAAACTTAGCATATAGTAGTATTGTTAAGTTTTGTCTAATACTCATGTACACAGTGTTCTAGATATTTAAGAGGAGAAAATTCTAAAAAGAAAATCAAGTTGTTGAAAAAAATTACATAATCCAAAATCTAAAACTACAAACCCAACTATTGTTCATGTACAAAATATTATATATTGATAGATATTCAATAATCAAGAACCAATTAATTTTTCCATCCACACAACAATTAGTCTAAAGCTAGATGCTAATGGAATTTAAAAGGAATTCAGTTTTTTGAATTTTATCACTCCTAAAATCCCAAACAATTTCTCAAAAGCTAAACAATCCACAAAGTTATTCATCAACCAAACATGCCAACTAAGGTCTAAAACACAAAAATTTCAGTCACAACACAACAGTCTACTTAAATTGATGTACTTTGAAGAATTTAAGTTTCATTTAAAAAATTAAGATAATTTAAAAAAAAAAAATTTGTTAGACCCCAAGTTCCCTACAAAAAAAAAAAAGGAAAAAAAAAAGGTTAAGATTCAAACTCTACTCTCTTTTCTCTTCCATTTTCACAATTTTTGGGTACCAAACAGTCCAATTAAACAATAAACAACAAAATATTAATATAAGAAAAAAGAAATCTAACATAACTGATGTGTATTGAACCATTAAAATCAAATTATCAAGCATCACCCAAGAAAAAAAAAATTTATTCCCCTTCCTTCAAAAGTTTCTAAGAATAGAATGGTTACCAATTGATTGGTAAGATTTTCAATAGAATAAAAAGCTTCCAGTGATTGCGAGGCTTGATTGTTGACATCTGCCAATGAGTGGACAAACGAAATAAAGATAAAAAAGAAATTTAGTTCATCATATAAAATGACAGGAAAAAAAGAACAAAAGCAATTTTTCTTTGGTGAAAATAAATAACACTCTTACTATAAAACAAAGGCCAAAATGAAAACATCACATTGAAGTTAATTATTAAATAGAAAAATATTATAGCAAACATATTGAGAGTAACATTCTTGCAGCCTAGAGAAGAGAAACCATAAAGCAATTTATAACAAACATGATCAAATGCCAAACTCAAATCAATTTTGAAAAAGAAAAAATATATTTGAATAGTTTTAAGGCCATGAAAACTCAAACTTATTCATTATGAAATCCCAAAATTGAATTAGATTTTTTTTTTCTCAAGTAATGAGATAGAAATAAATAAATAATAAGAATAATAAAAATAACAAAACTCTTCTTGAGTTCATACCCCTAGGCTACTAATGTTTGCCACTCATGTGCTTCAGTTGCATTTGTAAGCTTTAGAGTCATTCTCTGTCTCTTGCACTCATTTGATTGGGTTTTGGCAGACATACTTGAGTCATGACAGAAAGAACGGTTAAAACACTCAAGAAACTATCCCATTGAAGGCCATACCGATCAATTTGTGGAGAGAGGACAACTGATAATTTATAAAGAAAGAAATGAGAGATGAGGAGGTGAAGAAGTTGCAATCTATCGGTGACTATCAAAATTCCATATAATAGTGGCATTTGAAGAGTCTGAGTTGATGGAGAGACACGCAGTAGAGTTGGAGATAGAGTAACACCTGAATCTAAGGAGATACTCAATAAATGTCAATCAATAAATCGAAAAATAAAAATGAAAGAAAGAAAATAAATAATGACATGGCGTTGACGTGGCGTAACTGGAGCATAGTAACAATAAATGCTACATTTCAGTTTTTAGATATATGTAGATGTAGATGTAGATGGTGCCTTTCACTTTTTTATTTTTTATTTATTTTAAAGAAGGCACCTCAAATTGTTATATATAAATAAAATAAAAAAGAAAAATAAAATATTATTACAATATTAATGACATGTTAATTTATATAGGATATTAGTCTTTTAATTTTAATTGATAATAAATACTTATTCAGCAAAAAAAAAAAAAAAATGACAATAAGTACTTTTTTTAATGATTGTAAGGAAATTATTTTTTATATTATGTAATTGGAGCATGAGAGTAATTTTATACAAACTTCATTTTCAATCCACTCACATTTCTTTTCAACTAAACAAATAAATTTTTCACTCCACCACTTTTTCATCTTCCAAACTAAACACATAAGAGAGAAAAAAAAAATCTCTTTTATGATCAAACTTTTCTATCTTACTATTTTTTCACCCTTCCAACCAAATGAACCTTAAGTGTTTATTACTGAAGGCAAGTGAATACTAGTGTCCAACTTCCAATTACAAGAAACTTAATATTCATATTAAGAAAAATGAGAATAAGTAATCTATTTTTTAAAATCTTAATTTTATAAAATGTTATTAAGTGGTGTAACATTAACAAAATGGTAAACTTGATGTTGTTCATATATATAACTGCTGGTGTGGGGTTTGTGTTGATTAATGTATTAGCAGTTTAGCACCATTACTCAATTGTTTAAGCAAAGTTCACGGCTTCACTCTTGGTAGGCAATCCTAGCATTCAATAGGGGTGGAACTAATTATGACTCTGTGTAACTGAACTAGAGTAAGACTTGGTTGAAAACTTGAAATCCAAATAGAAGAACTAAAATAGAGGCACTAGTTTTGTAGTGTTCACATTTGGCAAGGAAATGCTAGTGAAATAGAAAGCTTGAAGGAGAGAATCATCGTGAGGAAAGCAATATTTATCTCATGTATATTATTTTGACTTTCACTAGGTAGAGGACTTTTTATTTTTTATTTTTGGGACAGTTCAAATGTCATTTTTGATTCATAGGATTCAATGATTTGGATATATGCACAATTTCCTCTCATATATAGTATGTGGTGTGCGAGCCATACCTTGTGAGAAGCTAATACAATGTGAGAGATAAATCCACAATTCATATAATTTATACTATAAGAGATAGATTCTCCTAAAAATGGGTGGGTGAAAATGAAATCAATGTCACATAGTCGGAATAGGGTAAATGATTCATGTATGAGCTAATTCAATTATATGTGGATCAATATATATTCAAGAATTAGGCTTTTTTATTTTATATGATTTGATAGTCTGGGATTGGAATTCTAATTTTCGTTACAAAAGAAAGTATACAATAGGTGGATTATTCATTTTTATTGAGCTAAAAGGTAGAATAATTCCAACTTCAAAAATCTAACATGACAGATTGAATATTAAGATCTTTAGGTTTCAGTAACAAGGAGGACCACAAGGCAAAATTTTGGGTCAACTTTCAGAATTCTTAGTCCCAATTCATTTTGATTAGTCTATAAAATCAATGGTTCGATTGTGTTTTTTCCTTTCCCTTCAGCGAGAAAATGAAATTATTTCTTTATATTAGTGTTTTCCTCCATTCGCTTGAAATTGAATTTTGGAGTTTGTTACTGTCTCCATTAATTGAATCATAAATTCCATATGCAAAAATCATGCCATTTCTTGTACAACTGAAATATGCTTGTATTGTATGCTGCTCTTAAAATGCCACATTGCCACTACCACCGTATAATATCCACACAAATTATATAATTAAAAAAAAAAAAAAAAAAAAACAAATAAACAAATAAAAGGAAGAGGAAATTTGTAACTTTGTTGGATTAACTAGATCAAGCCAAATTCTTACACAGATCAATACACTGTCATGAGCATCCCATATTACCTAATTTAGTCTAATTTGAAACAAAGCAAGAGAAAAAGGAGAGAAGAAAGGGTTAAATTAGAGAGTAAGTCCGTGACCATGAGACACAATCCTATGCTAAGTTAAGAGAGCTAGTCCCCACCTTCAAATTGGTTTATCTGACAGTACAGGCAACTGCATAAGCCCAATACTTGAGATGCTCTTTCATGGCCACATTATCATTGAATGATGGCATCAGATTCTTACTTCGATGTTGATCTCCAAAACTCTGATTCTGATACCCACATGTTTCCTTAAACATTGAAAACATAGAAACTTCCTCCACATCAAGGCACAAATCAAGCTCTCCAAGAATCTCTTTCCTATGACTCAACCCTCTCTTGCTGCTTCTTCTCCTTGTCTTCCTTCTCTCTTCCTTCTCAGCTGACATTTTGAGCTCGATCACTTCATCTTCAACATGATTGGCCATCTGGGGTTCAATTTCATCAGCAAATTCACCACATTTGGTCCACATTGGGTCCAAATTCTCATCATTTGGCAACTCATCTGGCTGGTTTTGAAGGATTGGAGAAATGGGTTCGGATGATTCTTCTTTGGAAGGCTCATCATTGACATGTTCTTGTGTGTCAATTCCATCACTGGCTGAATCCAAAGACTCGTTTTTTGATGCAAAAATGTTGGTGAAGAACCAAAGAGAGTCTAAGCTCTCAATGACCCATGAACCATCCATGAGAAATAAACAACAACAAAGCCAAACAAAACCATCAAACTTGGGTAAAACAAGAGTAGAGTGGACAGTAACGTTAATCATTTAAGAATAGAAGAATGAACTTCGTGATTTGCTACAGTAATTTTTGGACTGACCCTGTTGACATTATTGTCATTCATTGGTTGTTATTTTTGATTGACTAAAATATCCCTTTTATCTGACATTTTAGGTTGATCGACGAGGATAGTTTGGTCCTTTCGGGAAAAAACAGTGGGCGGTTTCACCGAAAGTGCAATAATTTTCGTGCGATTAAATGCATTTGTCAGTTACAATTATTGGTGAGTGATTCCCACGCGGCTCACTCGAAAGTGATAGTAGCAGCCTCTTTTATTTGAACTTTGTGACTCTTTGACTATTCCTAAGTCCGTTAAAATCGGTGACAAGTCACCCAACGGTCGAAAACAACCTGTAATTTTTTTTTTTTTTTTTTGAGAAACATAAAAACAACCTGTAATTGGTAGTGTAGTTTGGTTGCAGTTTTTTAGAAAAAAGAAAATTTTTTTGTAAAATTTGACAACTATAAAACCAATTTCACACCTATTGCTAGTTATATGTTGACGGTAAAAGTGTTAGGGAATCAATTATAATCTACCATATAAGATGACTGTAAATGGAAAATTAGATGTAAACATATAGTCTTAGATAAGTTAAATAATTAAATTTAGAATCAGTGTTCTTATAACAATTGAATATAAATAATTTTAAGAAAATTTTGATGCAATTTTTATGAGAAATATAAAAAGTCATAAAAAATTTAATTGTTTTTTTTTTCCCTCATAAAAAGTTTACAAAATATTTTCTAAACTAATATCATTAGAACATCGGTTAACTTTTCTCATAAAATTAAACATGGTTTTATATTTTTGTAGATAGAATACTGCTTTTTTTTTATATATACTTTTTTATTTTTATATAGATTGTTAATCCCAAAAGTTAAACATGGTTTTATATTTTTATAAACAGGATACAGTTTTCTTTTTAATTTGTTAATCCCAAAAAATTCATTTGACTTAGTATTTTTTAGAAGCTCATTGTTGGAGAACTATAAGTAAAAAATGAAGAAAACTTTTAATTGCATGACCTAATTAATGAGTCATGCAATTTATTTAAACGTTAATAATTTTATGACCGGAGATTTTTTTTTTTTTTTGAGATAAAGATAGAAACTTTTATTTATATAAAAGTATAAAGGTACAGCACCATAGCCATCACAACACAAGCGCATAAACTCCAAGCCTAGTAGAAAAAAATACATCAAAATAAAAAATACCACAACAACACACAACAAATTATAACAATATTCAAAACAGAATTAATGGTTCTCCATTGCCCCTTCCAATATCACGGCACAAGTGTGTAGTTTCATCATTGCTATATACGCATTGCTAAAGACTAGACCAGCATACAAACAACCCCATTACTGCACATAATCTTTAATACTCTTCCAAGCCAATTGCCCCTTCCAATATCACAGCACAGGTGCAGAGTTTCAGCATTACTAAATACCAGATCAGCATACAAAAACAACCCCATTACTGCACATAATCATTAATACTCTTCCAAGTCAATTGCCATTTCCAAATTCACAGCACATGTGCCTAATTTCAGAGCTGTTGGAGAAGTACATCAAATACCAGAACAGCCTCCAACAAATTATAACAAGGTTAAAAAAAACTCTCATTATTGTACATAATCTTTAATACTCTTCCAAGAAGCCAATTGCCCCTTCCAATTTCACAGCACATGTGCATAATTGCAAAACTGTTGGAGAACCAGGGCCGGCTCCATGGTGGAGCAAGAAATGCGGCCGCCTAAGGTCCCAAGTAAAAAAAAGGCCCCCAAATTTTAACCAATAGGATTATTTATAATCAATAAATAAAATAATTTTTTTTACTAGATGAAAAACAAATAAAAAAATAGAGAAAAATGCAACGTCGTCCACAATATTTTTCACAACACTTTTACAACTAATGCTAAGTAGCAAGTTGTTACAGCCTATTGTTGATGGCAAAAAAATAATTATAATGATATTTTCAGATAAAAACAAAAAGCAGTTTAAAATCTAGGATTTGTTGTAAAAAATATTGTGAATGTTGCACTTCTAAAAAAAAAAGAATAATAATAAGAGTTCAATTAGCAAACTTTTACTAGTTTTCATCTAAATCTACTACTAACACCACTGTTTTACTTACCACTATCAATCTACCACATCAACAAGTATGAAAAATTTTGTCAAATTTTTTCTGTCTTAAAAATTCCAAAAAAAAAAAAAAAATTTCTATATAGTTCATGTTAATTAGTAGTAATTTTGCATCTAAATTAAGATGATCAATTTTCGCCTTAGGCCCCCAGATGCATCAAGCCACCCCTGTGGAGAACTACACTAAATACTAGAACAACACACAACAAATTATAACAAGGTTCAAAAACATTATTAATGGTTCCCCATTGCTGCACATAATCTCTGATATTCTTCCAAATAGCCAATTGCCCCTTCCAATATAGCTTTAGGATGTTGTTGGACATTCTCAAAATAGAATTTATTTCTAGCATTCCATAATGCCCGCGATATCGTTGCCCATCTGTCCAACTCCATCTGTGTAAGCCTATTTGCCATCAGCCTAAAGAGTGCAAAGAAGTCTTGTTCTGCATTCGAACATTTTTGGATTTTCCCTCGGTAAAGTGCCCATACATTCCTTGCTAAGGGACATTTCCAAAGAAGATGACCAATGGATTCAGGTTTCTGGCAGCATATTTCACATTGGGGGTCAATTTTCATTTTTCTCCCATGCAAGTTTTCTCTTGTATGTAAAATATTTGAGCAGGCGCACCACACAAACATCTTAACCTTAGGAGGAGTCTTAAGAGTCTAGTTTTTTTCCAGAGAGCCCGATCAGTTACTGCTCTAGAGTGCTCAACCCGATTTTTTTCCTTTAGCTTTAAAGCAACCTGATATGCAGACTTCACTATAAACAACTTTGCTGAATTTTCCTTCCATATTAGCCTGTCTCGAGAGGCAGTCATGGACAGAGGAATGGCTAGTATTTCTTTTCTAGTTTGATAAACAAAGAGATCAAAGATCTTTTCCCTATCCTATTGTATTGTTGTACTATCAATCAAGTCACTCACATGCAAATTCAGCTGGTCATCACCCAAAAACACATTATCTCTAGAAGCTTTTTCTATTTTCTTTTGATGTAATAGAGGAAGGAGCCTTGAGTTGCCTAAGGAATTTGGAGACTGAATATTCATATGATAATGATAATTGAAGTATTTGAGTCCCAAAAAAAGGCTTTGAAAAATTTTCAATAAATAATTTTGAGACTAAGGCTGCGTTTGATTCGGGTGTAAATAGAATTAGGAAATTATTTTACAATCTGATGTGTTTGGGGTGCACATGAAAATTTGGTTAAACTGAAAATAATTTTCAGTTAACCATAAAATACCCCCAGCTGACCTGTAAAACATTTTACACATCCATTTTACCTTCATTCTATTTCTAGACTCACACACTCGAAGAGAGAGAAAGCGTTAGAAGAAAGACACACCCAAGAGACCCATCTTCAAGCTTCGGACCAAACCCAAATCACGTTGCCCATCTCCATCCACGTGTCAGTGAGTTCTCCCTTGCTTCCTCTCTTTTCTCTCTTCTTCCTCATCTCCTCTTCTCTTCCATTTCCGATCTCTTCTCCTTCATCTCTCTCAAACCCAATATACAAGAATCTGTCTCTCAAACCCACCTTTGACCAACCCATCTCCACTCGATCTTGTCGTCACCATTTGCTGATCTACCTTCTCTCTCTTTCTCTCCTACCAACCGAGGTCAGATCGGACATTGCATGTCACCAATCTAGTGCCTTCACTCAAGTGCCCTTTGAGTCTGATTTTCTTTTTCTTTGAACTTTGGTTTTGTTGTTGTTGTGGTGGTGTAGGTAGTGGTGTTTTGGTGGGTTTTGTATAGGTAGTGGTGGATTTTCTATGGGTGGTGATGGCAACGGAGCAATGAGGCGGTTTTTTCCC
Organism: Quercus robur; assembly: GCF_932294415.1. Taxonomy (NCBI): domain Eukaryota; kingdom Viridiplantae; phylum Streptophyta; class Magnoliopsida; order Fagales; family Fagaceae; genus Quercus; species Quercus robur. Next base: position 50,409,493 of record NC_065538.1, read on the forward strand.
TCTTTCCGATCTGGATTTTGTGTGGGTGGTGGTGGGTTGTGCTTGTCCTTGGTGCTGGTGGTTGGTGGCTGGCTTGGGCTTACATTTTTTGAAATAGATTTTTTTACATCCAATACCAAACACAAGAAATTATTTTCCGGTATAATTTTCACAACACAATCAAAAAGCAGAAAATGTTTTCCTTTATGGAAAATATTTTCAATTGAAAATATTTAGACTCGAAAAAGATTTTACATATCGCCAAACACAACCTAAGAAAAATTCGGGAAATTTTGATCAAACTTTAGCTAAAGTATTATTATTATTATTATTTTTTAAATGAACTCTAGCCAAAGTTATGGTTCAACATAAGACCGGATTTTAGCCAAAGTAAGGGTGCACTATTTATTTATTTAATTTTTTTTAAATGAACTTGGAATCAATATAAACCAATTATTGTGTTGATTTTTATTAATTCACCCAAGGACTAATAAAATTAAACCTTCTCAATTTTAAGCATTTGACTGCAATATAAGACGGAATTTTAGCCAATCAATATTGAGCTTTTCAAAAAATCAACTTTAAAAAGGATTGAGATTAAAAAGTGAAAGGATAGAGAAAATAAAAATAAAATAAAAATGAGAGGAAAAATGGAAAGCTAGAAAGAGAAATAGAAGGTATAAAAAAGTGGGAGAAAGAAATTGTAGTGCTTTATTCTAGACGTTCGGATATTTGGCAGGGAGATGGAAGGTGGAAAGATAAAAATGAATATCAAATTTCCTTGTTTGATAGAGAAGATGGATGAAAAGAAAAACCATTTAACTATAGTTACGTTTCTATTTTTTTGATAATTCGACAATGAGAGAGGTTTGATAAAGAAGAGAACCTTATAGCTCAGAAATTCAAGACTCTTGCTATCTATAGTATAGATTCTATACTTACATTTTACCTTCATTCAAAAATTGATATGAATGTATTTGTTTTACTTATTCATTAATATTTTTTATTTTCTATATTTTATTTGGAAACTTAAAATTTGGAAAACTACACAATATTTCTTAAAAAACGAGAAAAGAAAAGAAAAAAAATAAGTTTTAAATGAAAATTTTGTAACACGGTCCTCATTTGATGTTTGGCATGGTAAACGAATTTTAGTTATAAAGAAAAGAAACGATGAGATTAAAAATAAAATTGAAACTAACTTATTATTTAACTTTTTAATTAAAACTTAAAAGAATATGTTGAGAAATTAGGGTTCATGAAGACTATGCTATATTTTGGGGCAAGTTTGAGTTTGGAAATCAGCATTTCCAAAAAATTGGGAGTAAGACTATTTACATTAACCTATCTTAGTCCCCGTAAAAATGAGAGTTTTTGGCACTAGATATTTGCCTATACAATGTATTTATGCTTAAAACAAGAGAGGGAGAGGAACTTGAAGTTCTTCTATTTACATTGACCTATCTTAGTCCCCGTAAAAATGTGAGTTTTGGGCACTAGATATTTGTTTATACAATGTATATATGCTTAAAACAAGAGGTGGAGAGGAACTTGAACCCAAATTCTTTCCATATAGGAGATTAGAAAATGCTGTTGAGTCACAAGAATAGTATGCTGTATATTTTAGATTATAGAATCCCCCGAATCTGACTATTTTTGGAAGAGTATAATTAGGGCTTATTTTCTTCCATTTCACACGACTTTTCTCCTCACTAAATATCCAAATATGAGAACATTTTTATTCCATTTCATTTGTCTTCTTCCATTTTTTCCAAATCCAAAAAACACGCTATTATAGAAAGACCAATGTTGATAAGTAGTTGCTAGGAAGACCCAGTAAGCAGACTTGTTATTTATCATTTGTTCTTCAATCGCGCGTGTTACTGTTTTTTGTTTGCACTTCTTGCAACCTCTGTGCAACTAAACAAGAGCAAACCCGCACGCCAAAAGTCAAGCTTATGGACCCTCTAGTGAGTTATAAGTGGATTTTTTCTTCAACTAGTCTCACAAGTGTCCTTCACAGCTGCCCCTAATGAGTTTCTCACACTTCTCATTGCTATTATTGATCACCACACTCCCTATGTTCCTCTACAAAAACATTGTCTCAGTTCACAGTGAATGTCTTGAAGAGCAGCAACTATTGTTAATGTATATTGTGTTATGGGCTTGAGGCCCAGCTAAATAACTTGTATAGCACACATTCTTGTACTACACTCTTACTTGTACTGCACACATATTTACTTGTACCGCACACATATACCTCCTATATAAAGGCACTCATGTATATTCTATGATTATGAAATACAATACAATTATTCAGTATTTCTAACATGATATCCGAGCCACTGCTCTGACCTTTTCTTAGCATTCTTGTCTTTATTGGTGTTACTCCATTTTCAACATCTCTTTCACCATCTCAACATCTCTTTTGCCATCACAACAGTCGCCACAGCCTCTCGCTGTTGAACCTCCAACGTCTTCCAACCGTTGTCTTTGGGTTCTGGACCTGCAGCCGCTGTCGTTGAGGAGTCCTACACCACACAGACCACTGCATGTGTCATCATTGCCGTGAATATTGCTCCGATCACATTTCTGGAGGTATTACTAAGATCGTCTTGAGCTGATCTACATGTCGGTGGAAGCCTCGCAGTCATCGGAGACCGCACGCGCCCTCATGCGCCACCTAAAGCTTCTACGTCAAAGCCCACGTGCCCTGCGCGCCGTCCTCAACTCCAACTGACGTCACCCCGTGACATGCCACGTCAGCCCTAGCTTACGTCAGCATCCAGTCATTTGCTGATGTCAACGCCACATCATCTTGCTGACGTCATTCGCTGACCATTGGCCATGTTGACTTTTGACCGTTGACTTTGACCGTGGACAATCTTCATCTTCCACCTGTTGCTCCTGTTTCTGTTGCTGCTGCAGTTTCTTCCTTACCATCTCTCTCACTTTAGCATTCTCATCTTGGTCATGTACCATCTTCTCGGGTACAACAGTTAGCTTCTAAGGGTCTGTTGGGTTCTGTGTCCAAAGACAATTTTGATTATACTTCATGTCAATTAGGAAAACAGCCAGCTTTGCTTTTCAATAACAGTGAATCTATTTCTAATAGTATTTTTGAGTTTATTCATTCTGATGTTTGGGGACCTTCTCCTATTGCTAGTATTAGTGGATCTCGATATTTTGTTGTTTTTATTGATGATTATTCTCGTTATAGTTGGATCTTTCCTATGAAATCTCATTTTGAAATTTTACCAATATACAGCAACTTTGCAAAAATGGTTGAAACATAATTCTCCAAACGTATCAAAACTTTTCGATTTGATAATGCTCTTGAATATACTCAATATGCATTTCAAGCTCTGTTACATTCCTATAGCATTGTACATCATCTAACTTGTCCAGATACCTCTCAGCAAAATGGTCGAGTCGAAAGAAAACTTCGACATATTTTTGACATTGTTCGTGCTTTTCTTCTTTCTGCCAAAGTTCCTGCCCCATTTTGGGGTGAAACTGCTCTTCATGCTGTTCATGCGATTAATCGCATTCCAAGCGCTGTCATCCATAATCAGACTCCGTATGAGCATCTCTTTGGGTCACCCCTTGACTATCATCACCTTCGCTCCTTTGGATCTGCTTGTTTCGTTCTTCTTCAGCCTCATGAGCACAACAAACTTGAGCCTTGATCTAGACTTTGTTGTTCTCTTGGTTATGGCGAAACTCAAAAAGGGTATAGGTGTTATGATCCTGTCTCTCATCGTCTTCGTGTTTCTCGTAATGTTGTCTTTTGGGAACACCGATTGTTTGTTGAACTCTTTCACTTTCGTTCTTCCTTAACTACCTCCTCTGTTTTAGAAATATTTCTAGATAAGTCTCTTGTTCCTTCTACAAATACTTTTGATCATTCTTTGAACTTCTCTATTCAACCTCCAGATATTTTTGATGCTTCTCCTAGACAGGTTGAAGATGAACAGGTTGATGACGAGTTACCCTACCTTGAGCTTAGGTCCCCTGCTCCTGCTCTGCCTGAAGATCCTCCACAAGACATTCTACCTTGCCACTCAACCCGGGTAAGATCCATTCCTGCTCATTTACTTGACTATCATTATTACATTGCCCTTACTACACTTCACGAGCCTTACACCTATCGTGAGGCCTCCATTGACCATTTATGGCAGATTACAATGAAAGAGGAACTTGATGCATTAACCAAAAACCATACTTGGGATCTGGCCACTCTCCCTCTTGGACAATCTATGGTTGGTTGTAAGTGGATCTATAAGATCAAAACTCGCTCTAATGGGTCCGTTGAGCGCTACAAGGCTTATCTTGTTGCAAAAGGTTTTACACAGGAGTATGAGATTGATTATGAAGAAACCTTTGCTCCAATTGCTCGTATTTCATCTGTTCGTGCCCTCTTAGCTGTTGCTGCTGCTAGTAAATGAGATCTTTTTCAGATGGATGTTAAAAATGCCTTCCTTAATGGGGATCTCAATGAAGAAGTCTATATGCAACCTCCGTTTGGTCTCTCTGTTGAATCAAACAAGGTTTATCGCTTTCGATGTGCACTTTATGGCCTTAAACAAGCTCCACGAGTTTGGTTTGCCAAGTTCAGCTTCACTATCTTTCGTTTGGGTTACACTGCCAATCCGTATGATTCTGCCTTATTTCTTCATTGCACCGATATAGGTACCATTTTGCTTCTCTTATATGTGGATGATATAATCATAACTGGTGATGACCTTAGTGGCATTCAAGAACTCAAGGATTTTCTCAGTCAGTAGTTTGAGATGAAAGATCTTGGACATCTCAGCTATTTCTTGGGTCTTGAAATTACTCATTCCATAGATGGTCTTTATATTACTCAAGCCAAGTATGCTTCTGACCTTTTGTCTCGAGCTGGACTCACTGACAGTAAGACTGTTGACACTCCAGTTAAACTTAATGCGCATCTGACACCCTCGGGGGAGGGGGGGGGGAACCATTGTCTAATCCTTCTCTTTACAGACGATTGGTTGGCAGCCTAGTTTATCTCACAGTTACTCATCCAGACATTTCCTATGTTGTTCATTAGGTGAGCCAGTATCTGTCTGCCCCACAATCAACTCACTATGCTACTATTCTGCGCATTCTTCGATACTTGAAGGGCACTCTCTTCCATGACCTTTTCTACCCAGCTCAGTCTCCTCTTGTACTCCGTGCATTCTCTGATGCTGATTGGGCAGGAGATCCCACTGATCGCAAGTCCATTACGGGTTATTGCTTTCTCCTTGGTTCTTCTTTGATTTCTTGGCGAAGTAAGAAACAAACTTTTGTAGCCCGCTCTAGTATTGAAGCAAAATATCATGCCCTTGCTGATACCACATTTGAGCTCCTTTGGCTACGATGGCTTCTTAAGGATTTGGGTGTGTCCACATCCTGTGCTACTCCTCTTTATTGTGACGACTGCCATTCATATTGCTCACAATGATGTCTTCCATGAACGGACTAAACACATCGAGATTGATTGTCAGTTTATCCGTTATCATCTTGTCTATGATGCTCTCAAGCTTTTCTCAGTCTCCTCCAAATATCAACTTGCAAATATTTTCACCAAGTCACTTCCTAAGGGACGCACTTGTGATTTGGTTGACAACCTCAAGTTGGTCTCACATCCACCTTGAGTTTGAGGGGGACTGCTAACATATATTGTGTTATGAGTTTTAGGCCCAGCTAGATTACTTGTATAGTACACATTCTTGTACTACACTCTTACTTGTACTGCACACATATTTACTTGTACCGCACACATATATCTCCTATATAAAGGCATTCATGTATATTCTATGATCATGAAATACAATACAATTATTCAGTATTTCTAACAACTATTATTACTCCATCTCATACAAAGCCTCAAGTTCAATTCTTCTCAATCCTCTAAGTTGGTCTCATGGGATTCAAGCACAGACTGCTGTTCCTGGACTGGTGTGACCTGCAATATGGGTCATGTTATTGGTCTTGAACTTGTCAATGAGTCAATATTAGGTGGACTTGATAACTCAAGCAGCCTCTTTAATCTTCATTATCTTGAGAGTCTGAATTTAGCAGAAAATAGCTTCTATGATACTCAAATACCATCTGGGTTCGAAAACCTTGTTAATTTGATTTATCTTAACCTTTCAAACTCTGATTTCGTTGGCCAAATACCGGTTGGGATATCAAGCTTGATAAGGTTGGAAATTCTTGATCTCTCTTTATGCTTTCGCAGTATTTGTTCATTAAAACTAGAGAATCCAAACTTAATGATGCTTGTTCATAACTTAAAGACAATTACAGAGCTTTATCTTGATGGGGTAAATATATCAGCTCAGGGAAAAGAGTGGTGCCATGCATTATCGTCTTCACTACCTAATCTGAGAGTTTTTAGCATGTTTGAATGTTTTCTTTCAGGCCCTATTCATTCTTCTCTTGCAATGCTTCGGTCACTCTCAGTGATACATTTGGACATGAACAATCTATCTACTTCAGTTTCAGAATTTTTGCTAATTTCTCGAACTTGAGTTCCTTGCATGTCAGTTCTTGTAATTTGCATGCAAGGTTTCCAGAGAACATTTTCTAGGTAACCACATTACAGACTCTTGACATTTCAGAAAACCAATTGCTTAATGGGGTCTTGCCAGTATTGCCTGAGAATAGTTCCCTTCAGAACCTGTTGCTCAGTCATACAAATCTTTCTAGGCCATTACCACATTCCATCACTAACCTGAAGTTATCTATGTTAAAGCTTGATCGTTGCTATTTTAGTGGACCACTTCCAAATTCCTTGGCAAAACTCGATGAACTAGTAGATCTGGACCTTTCAGCCAATGGTTTTGTAGGTCCAATCCCATCGTTTACATTGTTAAAAAACTTGTGAATTTGAATCTTGCTCATAACTTTTTAACTGGTTCAATTCTTTCAACTGATTGGGAAGCTCTTCAAAATCTAAGAAATATTGAATTAAATAACAATTCATTCAGCAGGTGTACACCATTAGCCCTCTTCAACATTCCAGAACTTCAGAAGATAATATTGTCCAATAACCAATTTTCTGGTTTAGTTGGAAAGTTTTCAAACATGACTCCTGGTCTTCTAAACACCCTCGATTTAAGTAGCAATAATTTCGAAGGGCCAATACCGATGTTTTTCTTCCAATTTTCTAGTCTTAGCGTCCTCTCACTATCTTCCAACAGGTTTGGTGGCACTTTTGAGCTAAGCATATTGAAAAACCTTCCAAATCTCACTGTTCTTGAACTTTCATTCAACAACTTATCATCTGGTGCTAGTTGGAGTGATTCTACCGGGTTTATGCTCCCCCAGTCTTACCAACTTAAGACTGGCCCATTGCAAACTGTGATAATTTCTTGATTTCTTGAAAAACCAATCAAATTTGATACATCTGGACCTTTCAGACAACCTGCTTCACGGGGAAACACCCAACTGGATTTGGAAACTCAAAAACCTTCTACACCTAAATCTATCTAGCAACTCTCTAGTGGATATGGGAAGACCTTTTCTCAGTTCTACTTCTAATCTGATTTTACTTGACCTTCATTCCAACCAATTTCAAGGGGTTATCCCAATTCTTCCACCATCTGCTACATATTTGGATTACTCAAGGAGTAATTTCAGTTCTGTCATCCCAAACAACATTGGTGATTACCTTTCTTTCACTTATTTCTTCTCTCTCGCAAACAATAATTTCTATGGGAGCATCCCAGAGTCAATATGCAGGGCTCCATATCTTGAAGTTCTTGATCTGTCCAAATATTCCTTGAATGGCATAATTCCCACATGTTTACCTGTAGCAATTGAGAATCTTGGGGTACTCAATCTGAAGAGAAACAAAGTCCATGGCACTATTTCTGATACTTTTGTGGACAACTGCCGTTTCGACAACTCTAGATCTCAATGGGAATCAGTTAGAAGGAAAGCTTCCGACTTCTCTGGTCAATTGCAAAATGTTGGAGATTTTAGACATCGGAAACAATCAGATTTATGATACCTTTCCATGCTCATTGCATATTATATCCCGTTTGCGAGTACTTGTCTTGCGATCCAACAAATTCCATGGAACCATTGGATGTGTAGGCACCAACTCCACTTGGCCAGTGCTTCAAATCATAGACCTTGCTGGCAATAACTTTACTGGAAATCTGCCACATGAACAATTCTTGACCTGGAAATCAATGATGGCTAATGCTTTGTTAAAGCTCCATCATCTCCAATTTGAGTCTGAACAATATAGTCGATTGTACTATCAGAATCCAATAACTATAACTGGCAAAGGTCGGGAGATGCAGCTGGTGAAGATCCAAGTTCCCAAGTGCTATATATTCTCAACTTGTCACATAATGCTTTTACAGGCCAAATACCACCGTCTTTTGGAAACTTGCAACTTCTTGAGTCGTTAGACCTATCATGGAATAACTTGAGTGGGTTAATCCCTGCGCAGATTGCGAACTTGCATTTCATTTCATTCTCGAACCTCTCATTTAATCACTTGGTGGGAAGGATACCGACAAGCACTCAACTTCAATCACTTTCAGAGTCTTCATTCATAGGTAATGAAGGATTATGGCCATGGGGATACCCTTTAAACGCAAGTTGCAAAGATATTGAAATCCCAAGGTTGTCACCACCAACATTGATAGAAAGAAATACGAACTCTGGAACTGAGATAAAATGGGAGCTCATCAGTGCCGAAATTGGATTTTTTTGTTGGCTTTGCAATTGTCATTGGGCCACTATTGGTTTGGAAGAGATGGAGGATACAATATAACAAACTTGTTGATACTATTCTTTTCCGGATCTTCCCTCACCTGGATCAGCGAAGAGGAGGTAATAGAAGACGGTTTTACACAAGTTAATAGTGAAAGCTTAATGGGGAGCAATGCATGCACAAGTATTATTTCTGAACCCTGTATTTGAGGTTTTTCAATAAAAAGCAAAGCAAAACGATGTCCATTCATTTATATGAGATTTGAGTCAAGGTTTAACATCTGTAAGCCATGTCATTGAAGGTTTTGAGAGAGAGAGAGAGAGAGAGAGAGAGAGAGAGAGAGAGAGAGAGAGAGAGAGAGAGAGAGAGAGAGAGAGAGAGAGAGAGAGAGAGAGAGAGAGAGAGAGAGAGAGAGAGAGAGAGAGAGAGAGAGAGAGAGAGAGAGGATTATCATAACAGAATGTCGCTGTGTCCTTTAGGATCCGTTTGGTTGGAGAGATGAAAAAATAAGAAGATAGAAAATAGAGAGTGTGGAAAATAGAAAGGATAAAAAGTTTTCTTTTCTCTTTTTTATTTTTATTTTTAGAGGATTATCATAACAGAATGTCGCTGTGTCCTTTAGGATCCGTTTGGTTGGAGAGATGAAAAAAATAAGAAGATAGAAAATAGAGAGTGTGGAAAATAGAAAGGATAAAAAGTTTTCTTTTCTCTTTTTTATTTTTATTTTTAATTTTTATTTTTCATTCTCTCTAAAATCTACTATACCAAACACACTCTTATGATCCCTTATTAGTCTAATGGATTCTTCCATTCTTAGAGGTGTTTGCTTTCCTTTCAGCCGGGCTAGTCTCGTCGAATTGTGTCTATATGAGTAGTTACAAATGCTTTTGCTTTTAAACTCAATCATTCATAGTACTTTTAACTTCAACAGCAGCAAAAGTTTCTAAAAATAGTTTTTAAACTAATGCATTTAGATCATTTATGAACTTTTACTTTTTTAACATCTCTCTCACATAAAAAGTAGTATGGCACCGAATCTCAATGCATAAAATTAGATTAGAAATTCAAATTGTATACATTGAAAGATAATAAATAAATTTTTTAAAGAAATGTTCAAATGTTTTGTTAATTAGTGTCCTTACGACAATTGTTAATAAATTATTTTAAGAAAATTTTGACATCATTTTCATCGAAAATATAAAAATAGATAAAGAAAAATTAATTACTTTTTTTTTTCCTTTAAAAGTTTATAAAAATAGTTTTTAAGCTAACATCCAATAATTTTTCCCTTTAAAAATAGTTCCTAGACTAGAGACCCAGTAGGCTTATAGTACTCTAAAGTCTCAACAACCTTTAAAACATATAATGGACTCCATCGTTGTTTCGTGTAACTAAAATGTTTTAAGGAAACATTTGTTCATTTCATTGTAAAATTTGATAAAATTTAAAAATATTTTCTGTTAAACGTAAAATCTTTTGTAAATTGTGTTAATCATAAACTTCTTTGTAAATTGTAGTGAAACCTTTGATTTTAAAAAAAATGGTAAAATCATTTTATAACAATATGTAAGCTACTGTTCTGGTGGCTAATGTAGGTGGTCTAGTCATCTGCTCCTTTGCAACTTATATGGCTGAGCAAAACAATTTTGATTGTTTGTACTTGAAAAAAATTGCATGTCACAACAAACAACTAAAAATATTTTGTGAAAATATTTTACATGTAAAATTTTTATACGTAAAATATTTTACATTGGACAAAGAAATTGACCGAGTTCCTAAAATAGTGGGAAACAAGTGCATGACCTACGGTATATCCTTTATGTAAGTGAGGTAGATAAAATATATATATATATATATATATATATATATATATATATATATATATATATATATATAATTTTTTTGGTAATAGGGATATTATATAACCAAGAAAACTAGCCTACTACAGAGGTAGTATCAGTACAAGTTCTGTTACATCCCAGATCAATAAGACATACATCAAAAGTAAAATTAACTCTACATGCAGGATATCCAAAATAAAAAACTTTTGTTGTAAGTGGACAACCATCTTTGCAAGGGAATCAACACAAGATTAGGCTTCTCTAAAGCCGTGATTGATATTCTATTGGGGGATTTGATGTCTTGCAATCATCAACCATAGGTGCATATTCAACATTTAAGGAATCATTATTGGTGAGCATGCTAACAACAGAGTTGGCATCAATTTATAATTTCAACAAATTGAATTTGGAGTAGATCTATTGAATCCTTTTACCCATCTGCCTTGACAGGTCCACCAGCAAGCCCAGATCCATCTTACCTCTGGGATTTGGGCCTTTTGTAAACTACCTGCCATTCTAGTTGATGCTGGACTTTTTTCAACTTGGGGACGGTCACTAAAAATCTCACGTGCCTTGTTACTGTTCAGCAACTAAACGCACGTGAAGCCACTTACATAAACGATGCCGTATAGTTAGAGACATTAAAGAAGACTAGACAAAGATAGAACGGTGACGTTTTGCTCCTAGCCGCAGGTCTATTAGAGGATTATAAGATCAGTTACAAGATATTATTGTTAGTTAGAGATTAAATACAAAATATATTTATATAATCAGAGTTTGTTATGTAAGAAAGAGAGGTATATAATAATATAAATGTGATTAGTGAAATGATTCATCATTAAGCTAGTAACATCTCTCTCATTTCTCCTTTGTACATTTGATGAATATTGTGTTTTGATAAAGGCTAAATGAAGAACATGGTTTGGTACAGTGCCGCTCCTTACAAAGAATTTGGATGCAAAAGTTTTATTGTATTGCCCATGTGAAGTGCTACTTTTCAATGGGTAGTTTCACCGTGGGCATTAATTTTCCATTCTGGTTATCAACACCATTTGGTCAAAGTTGTACCTATAATTTAATCTGACACAACTTTGAATCTGATACTTTGGGGTCATGCACACAGCTTCATATTGATTTCCACTTTTTGAAGCAAAATTAAAAAAAAAAAAAAAATAGTGAGTTCCACTTAGCATAAGAGAAGAAAATTCGAATTCTAGTTTTTTCCAAGATTGACCGTGCATGTAAAATATTCTGTCAAACTCCAAGATATTTCACAATAATTTTTTCAATTGAACTAACAGAATATTAGCCAAATTCTCTTCTTCTTTCACATTTTTGAAAATGATATAGGTGGTATACATTTGTTGATAAGCTTTAAGATGACCCAAATTTAGGCACAATCTTCCCATTTAAGTTCAGTCCTCAAAAAGAATCCAAGAACCTTTTACAAAAGTTCACTTAATCTTTCAACTAAGTTGTGGAGTTCAAAGCAAAATACTCAGTATTTTAAAGGGGAAGCAAAGCAGAATTCAATTTCATCATCAACTATCTACCATTATCAAATACATGTTTATTTGGCAAAAGTTTACAATTTAATTCATTTTTACCAAGTACAATTTGGAGTTCAAATCTCTGCCCCAAACAACTAACAAGCAGTTTGTACTAGTACCAACAGAACTAACCAAATCACACAATATCAACTCAGGCGACAAAACAGAAGTTTAAATCTAATCAATGAATCTATGTTTAACCTTTTCACCTTCCTAACCTTTGCATGAGAGCTTTGGACACTACAAGAACAAGGAAATTGAGCCTCAAACCTTTAACTCGAGCTTGTACGAAGATTCTGATTAATTCCATAATTCAACTATCATACACTCCATTACATCCCGAGTTTCCTTCACATCTGTATGCTCTAGTTTGAATGAAGAAATTACCTTCAATTTATTAATATCCTTCCATATATCATTCAGCTTCTTCTTAGATTGCTCGAGACCACATTCAAGGGCTGACTGAGCCACATTTAGTTCTTTGGGAAGATGTGGATGACTCATAATACATTCCAAATGCAGAGCTAGCTCTAGGAATTGATCAAGGAGCAGATGCAGAACTTTCTTGAGGAGTTGATCAAATAGGACATCAATTTGGCTTCTTTTGTTTGAGCTTTCCTTCTGAACACTTTCATCTATTTCTGTTTGTTCCAAACCAGCCCACTTTCCTTTCATTGGTACATTCGTTTTGGCCAGATCCAGCAGAATGACAATGTTCTTAATCACAATGGAATTCGCATCTTCAGTACAGATCCATTCGAGTGCAGAGTTGAACCTTTCAATCTTTGCTTCAAATTCTTCTTTCCCTGACATCATAAACACTAAATCAACAAGCAGTCGAGACAGATTAATCCCAACTTTAAAAGCATGAGCCTTTATCACACTCAGAACCCTGAATTCTTTATCAGATACTTCGATGTCACACTCTTCTATGTACTCCATCAAACTCTTCTTTCCATCATCTCTGTCATTCTTGAATCTTTCTTTACATTCACGCATCAGTGTTTGCATCTTTTGTTCAAAATCCTCACCAGCTTCTTCCTTCTTGAATGCTTCAACAATACTTGCAGCTATCATTCCCCGTAAATCTTGTTCCAATCTTTCAACATTGGTGGAAATGTCTTCAGTATTAGCAGTATATTCATCACCTTCATCATCAGATGAGTTTCCAAAGGCCTCCGTCACCTTCCCTAAGAACCGCTTTCTCACATCTTCATCTTTCTTTAATTCTTCAGTTTCTTTACTGTCATCACTTCTCGGTCCTGGGTTGAAATTTTCGTAGTCTCCAAGATTGATATCACTGATATACTTCACATCATCTTCTTCTTGAAGGAAAAGCTTCAGCGACTCATTGAACCTCTTACTATAGTCTTTTAGGTCCAATGTTTCTGTGGAAAGACGCAATTCTGAAACTCTAGCAAGGTCAAGATCAAGGATTTCTTGATCTTTGTTAGCCATTGATATATCTCTACAAAAGCCTTCGAGAGGGAGAAAGTGTTTGGGAAATAAAGGACAGACTGATCAGTGCAGATAACTTGAGAGTTTGACAGACAGAGAGGGCCAAAGTATTAGGATTTTATAGGAGGGACTTCTAGGGATGGTTGTTTCAGTTATTATCAGTTATGAGTGAAAGATTCCATCACGTGCTGGTGATATTTTATTTGGTGCACTTTGGGTTTGCTTAGATGAGAAACCAATCTTGTTTTTGGACAAAATTAGATAGAAGGATTACATTTAATAAAACTAATAGTCATAAAACTGTAATAAATAAATAAGAAGCTATAGATTTAATTTTATTTTGGACAAAATTAGAGAGTGCAATTTTATAATTTAACCTTTTTATTTATTATTTTGAGTCATCAATGAATGGGTTTTTGGATTTTATTTATTCATCCTGAATCAATAGGCACCTTATTATGTAAAGAAACATTATAAACCTCCATGTTATGTGATAGTGATGTTAATAAACTTGGGTAATTGGTTAATTTGATTGGGGTCAACCAAATATCTAAACAATATGGAAAAACATTGATCTATTAATCTTTTTATCTAAGTTTGGAGGCTAGGTTACTAGGTGGGCTGAGATTAGGCAAAGTTACCATGAAATCAATCTTCAACACTATAGTGATCAATGGTCATGTTACATCATCCAAAGCACATGTAAAATATAAACACATATAGATCCAAGATTCTAACATATTATTGAAAGAGACATGTTATAAAGACATGCAAAGCACTCTAATGGCTTGTTTGGAAGTTTAGAGAGGTAGGAGAGTAGAGGGGAGTAGAGGGGAGGAGAGTAGAGGGGAATGGTTATCCTCTACCTTGTTTGGATGTTTTTAAAATTAGTAAGGGGAAAGAGAGTAATTAGCCCTTCCTCTTGTTTGGATGTTTTAAAAATTAGGATGGAGAAAAAAGGAAATGATTTAAATAGACAAATTTACCCCTATTTGAAAATGGACTTGCAACATTGGTCTATAATTAATTTGTTAGATAAAATAATTATTTAATCAACATTCTCATTCCATTAAATATCACTAATAAAAGTATAAAACTACTATTAACTATTATAAAATAATTTTTATTACCTCAAAAAAATTATAATAAAAATAAAAATCCTTCATAAATTTCTACAGTTCCCCGCATTTCTCACCAACCAAACAAAAAGCTAGCTCCACCTCAGTCTATCATATGACATCCAAAAAGTAAAATTAGAATTCAAAATTTTATGCGCAACCAAACAAAGACCAAGAACCAGTAGACCCACCAGGAAACAAAGACCAGGAGAGAGAGATAGAGTCTACACTCAAATGCTTTCAATGGAACCATTCCTTGCTCTCTCTCCAAATGCACACTCCTACGCTCTGTGTTCTTGCAGTACAACTCGCTCACTAGAATTCTCTCGCTGGATATCGGGAATCTCACTGGTTTGAAAATCCTTAACCTCGCGTAGAACCATCTCTCCGACGAGATCTCCGGCAAACTTCCTATCGGCCTCAACTACCTTGATCTTTCATCGAAGGCCTTCTTCGGCATGATTCTGAGGAGTGTCGCGAACTTGACTCAGCTTCAGCTCATCAACCTCTCGTACAACCAGTTCTCCGATGAGATTCTGGCGAGCTTTGGAGAGCTTCAACAACTTCAATACCTCAAAATTTTCTGATTTTTTATTATTTATTTTTTTCATTTTCGTGGTCTTTCAATGGTTTTTAACGAAAATTACATGGTTGTTTAGCTTCAGTGTCAGTGAAATAGTGAGATTCATTTTTATTTCATTCACCTTAAATTTTCTCAGGAAACAAACAAAGATGATTTATATAATCGGTTTGTAATTTTTTTAATTTAAAAAGGGTAAATTGGAGAATTCATTTGGACAATAATTTATCTACTCTTCTCTCCCTCCAAATCTCTCTAATTTGGGGAAATTAAAAATGAGGGTTTAAAGGTAGTTGAAACCCCCCCAAACCCCTCGCCCTCCTTCCTTAAAAAATTTCAAAACAAGATAATTGAATTACTCTCCCTCCCTTTACTCTACCCCCCCCCCCTTCTCCTTTTTTTAACTTCCAAACAGGCCATAAGGGAGGGAGGAGATTCTTTTTAGAGGTTGTGGAGGAGTGAGGCAACAAATTGTCTTAATGTGGCCTGACTAGAAGGCCAAACCACAATGGTACCGTTCTTTGTTGCTTCCTCTAAAACCTTAATGGCCTGTTTGGAAGTTTAGAGAGGGAGGAGAGTAGAGGGGAGTAGAGGGAAGGAGAGTAGTGGGGAGGAGAGTAGAGGGGAATGGTTCCCCTCCACCTTGTTTAGATGTTTTTAAAATTAGTAAGGGAGAAGGGAGTAATTAGCGATTTCTCTTGTTTGGATGTTTTAAAAATTAGGATGGAGAGGAGAGGAAATGATTAAAATAGATAAATTTACCCCTATTGGGAAATGGACTTGCAACATTGGTCTATTATTAATTTAGAAATGTAAATTGGGAAATTTATCTACTCTACTCTCCCTCCAAATCTCTCCAATTTGGGGGAATTAAAAATAAGGGGTTAGAGGTGGTTGAAACCCCTCCAAACCCCTCCAAACTCCTCCCCTTCCTTCCTTAAAAAACTTTCAAACAAGGTAATTGAATTACTCTCCCGCCCTCTACTCTACTCCCCCTCCTTTTTTAAACTTCCAAATAGGCCATAAAAGAGAACCAAGGTAATCCTTTAGATCCTTTAAGGAGTGAGGTAACAAGTAATAAGTTCTAAACCCGAGACCAAGAAGAGCGGTCTTCACCTTCAAGTGGTTGGAGACCAAAAAGACCAAAGCTTCAAAGAAAATCCTCTTTATTACCTCCTCTAGAGTTCTAGGGGGGTTGGGTTCATTGGATGAGCATTCCACCCCCGTTTTATAGTGAGGGGGAAGATTTTAGAGGGGTAGGTGGTTTAGTTCGTAGTCAAAGTGAGTTGGGAGCAAGAAAGGACCGAAAACAGAAGGAGATCAATAATGTCTAGTCCAAGTGCGAATTGACACTTGAACCTAGTGATAGCCCATCAACTTTCCCCTTTTGCATGATTTTTCATTAAATGCCTTGTTTTTTTATAAATTCAACCTCGCTAATACTACATTGGGCCTCATTTAGCTAATCAACATTAAATCCATCCAATAAAAGATTAATTTAACCAAGATTAAGAATTTAATTAATATTGATTATTCGAATTAAATTGGACACATGCAATTCTAGGGTAGTTTATAGTCTCAATCAATAGGATTATGACACGTCATTAAATTTAAATTGGACGCAAATTAGATTAATTAAAATCAATTTTTCATAATCACATAAGGTTGGACTTAGTTCGTGTAAGTGCATATTAGTCATTAAAATTTATTTCATAAAATCTTTCAATCCAATACTCTGATTGAGGTCCATGATTTGTCATTTTGATCGTTATGACTTCAAGATTTACTTTACGTGATATAATTAGAAATAAAACTGTCAAAATTATGGCTTACCCTCGAGCCCTCGGTTGAAGTTAAATGCTAGTTGCAAAATGGGGTGTTTATAATTTTTGAAATGCTTTCTTGTGTCTTCAACGTAGATCTTCGCTAAAACATACAATTCAAATACATGAATAAAGACTTGGATATGGGTTTGCCCTAACATCCCTAAAGACTTGTTAATTGTTATGGTGTGGATTTTACCCTATTTTAGATTTATTTAAAATATATATGAACATACAAAATGATGATTTTGACCTTAGATGTGTAAACTAGTCATTTTTCCCTTGCGGAAATTTTTGCTCAAAAATTTTGATTTTTCCTAAAGTTGCAAAATAGGATCTCTGTCAACTATTTGTATTAACTATTGATTGTTAGGAGTATTTTAATTCAATTGGTTGGCTCCTTTTGGTGCTTTCAAATGTGACATCAAAATTCAAATTCTATACCCCTAAATATCAAATCTCTCTCTCTCTCTCTCTCTATATATATATATATATATAAAACCGAAGCCTTTGAAGCTCCCACAATTTTCCACGTCAGCATAATATTTTTTAAAAAAAAAATTTCTAAAACCAAAAAAAAAAAAAAAAAAAAAAAAAAAAAAAACGCAAAAAATCTTTTCCAAAACCCACAAAACCAGCCTTCTTTTTCCTCCAAAACGCAGACCCCTCAGACCCCTGTGACTCCTCTCTCTTCTCTATTTCTCTACCCTCTCCTTCCCAAAAACCCAACACTGAAAATCAATCTTGCCAAGAAGCCATCCCCCACGTTGTTTGGTCCGAAATAGAAAGAAGACATCATTGATCTTTCCATGGTGCTACTCACAAGGACCGATCTCCACCTTTGAGCGCTGACTACAGCCATCAAAATTGGGCAGATTGCATCAAATGGTTGAATTAGAACTTTGTTCCAGAAAATTAGGGTTCGTTTTCTTCATCTTCTTCTTCTATTTCTTATTTTTTGAGATTTTCGATCAAAATTGCATAAAGTTGATTTTTTTTTTCATTATCAAACCTAGGGTTCGATTCGATTTATTAGCAAAAATCATTGGTTGACTTAAGAGTACATATCATTACATGTTTACAGAAGTAGACAATTATCCGTACAACTTAAATATAATTCACACAACATGCAGATTTAACAACAATGAAGCCTTGCTTCCAATTTCGTAGTTGCCAAATCCTCATACTAATTCCAAACGATAGTTTAATTTATTATATACATATAGAATTTGTTCACAACACCAGCAATTGAGAACACATTACCAGTGCTCTGCAATATTATACACAGAACTGACGATACAATAATCTACCATAGTTGTTTGTCTCTGTAACGGAGTCCGAAGGTTGTTAAAATCTTTATCAGGATCTTGAATCTCATAATTCCACAATTCTAGAACGTCAATGATTTAAACGGCATTTAGAGTCTTCTAAGATTAGGATTTTTAAAAATCCTAACCCAGATTGTGGTTTCTTTTAGAGAAACCTTTAAATTTAACATAGAGCTAAAATAGGGACCCCAATTTGGTAGCATTTTTTTGGACTTCTTTTTTGGGTAAAGGGTGGAGTGGGGGAGAGCAACAACCCAAGTTCTAATGACTGTAAGTCCGTTTGAGTTGTAAAGGAGGCCATAGGCCTTAATGTAACAGACCATGGGTCTGTGGTTTGAAAAAGAGTAGAAGACTGTTAAGTTTGTTTGACTTGGAAAAGGATATAAGCCTCTTTTGAGTTCAAAATAGACTACAAGTCTGTTTGAGTTGAAAAAGAGTGAATCTCTTTGAATAGACTTTGGAGAATGTTTGCACATGTAAGTGGGAAAAGGAAGAGCTTCCATTTTTGTGGGGAATTTGGTACACATCATCGTCTAACTTCCTACATGGTAACTTTTGGGCAGGTCTTATAATTGCATATATCATAAAGACACTTTACTTTGGAAGGTACAATCAAATTCACTTTGTTTTTAGCCTGAAGTTGTTTGTGCTATGTATATGTTGCATTCACTTTTATTATGGTTCAAATTTCTGCATTCTTAAAATTTTTCGATTTGATGTCTTTCAGATGGTTCATTGTTAATAATGTTAGTGGATCTATGCCCTCCTATAATCGTACATGCTTATCCCCCCCCCCCCCCCCTCACATATAGTTGTTGAATTTATAGCCATATATGTTCCGAGTCTGATGCAATGGCATCACTTTGAAGTATGCATGTCATTCCTGATTGGTGCAATTAACATTATATATACATTTACTTGAAGCCAAGTTATTACATTCATCTACTAAAGAGTACATGATTGCGCACATTTGAATGGTATTGAGAATTTGGACCTAAACAAAGGAAGAGAGCTAAATGGGAAAAGAACAGATGTAATTCAAGTAATGAGAAAATTAGTGAAGGTGATAAAGGATAAAGGTATTTAGCATGATTCATGTCTCAAAATTGGGATAAATGTGAAAGAATCCCATAAAGAAACACAATCTTCAAATCACCTAGACTTCAGAGATTAGTAATAGATCTTTTTGACTTCTAGCTTTGTCTTCAAAAAATATTTAAACTTTGTTTTGAACTTTTTAAGAAACAGCATTCTTTTGGCTTCAAAAAACAGAGAGAGAGAGAGAGTATTCTTTTGAGTTTTATAGATTTGTCTTCAAAGAGTATTCTTATATTCTTTCTGAGGATTTTTTTTTTTTTTTTTTTTTTTTTCTGAATCACTAACGTTTTTTTTAGTTGTAAAATTTTATGATCTTCAATCAGATCCGAAGACCCTCACACAGATGATGAAACCTTTGGATTGGTGATCTCTTCAAGCCTCACAAAACCTTGATACAATGCAAGGTTAGTTTTTCAAAGACCAATTTATCCGTAGATTAAATACACATAAAAACCACTTTGAACAGGTTACAATGTACCCACAAAGGAGTATAACAAGTCTTGAGGTGCAAATTAAGACAAAATATCCTGGAAAAACTTGCAAGATCAAATAATAAGGTGCTATTTGGTTAAAAAAATGGTGTATTCAATTTTCGTTTTCATTTTTTGGATATGAATGCACAATAAAGGACCCATTTTCACATTCATTTTCTATACATACCAGCTAACCTTTGAGCTCTCTCTCTGCTTTGTTTTGGGTCCTTCTGCCTCCCCTTTCTCTCTTTATTCCTCAAACCTCTCCCTTACAAGCCATCCCCATTCACTCATAGGTTACACTTACGTCATCAGTTGAAGGAGTGGTGTTCCTTTGCAAAGCAGCCAACAAATATAAAGCTATCAACTTCATTTTCTTTTGTTCTTCCATAAAGATGAGGGTGATGCATGCTCACAAAGCTTGATGTGCAGGTTTAAAGAAAAGAGATGACTAGATGAGATTGTAGAAGGAGAATGTTTGGATCTAGATTGTCATAACATTGAGCAACCTTGATAGCTATTGCGGTTGCTATTGACTTCTATGTAAATTAAATGCCTACAACAAATAGAGATGTGGCAATAGTGTTTATTGGAATTCTTTTGACAATATTTGATCTACAAAATACATTAGAGCAAAAAGTGAATTTATGTAGTGAGACTAATTTACAATTAATATGAATTGTGTTTTCATTGTTTCAAAATTGAATTTGGTGCAATCCTTTGCAAATAGATTTTCCATTATCTTATTGTTGCTTTAGTTTTCAACATTATTTTCTAAAAAAAATAGTTTTTTCTTTCTTTCTTTCTTTTTCAATGCCTTTTTTCTTTTCTTTTCTTTTCTTTTTAGCTTTTTCTAGGTGGGCAAATCAACCTTTCCTTGATTCTTTTAACTTTTTCTTTTAATGTGAGGTTGATTAACTAAATATTTATTTAACTATCCCGTGCATCGCACGGGTTAGCGACTAGTTAATATTTAGGCTCTTCGAATTAATTCCTCAATATATGTAAGGTTATTGTGTTCATAACTTAGTACAGTTCAGAGATAATTGTGCTTATTTACTGTTCCTGTTAATGAAAAAAAATGGAGAGAAAAATAAATGAGCTTCACATTGATGGAGAAATAAAAATATGATCAGTTAAACCATCATATTGCATTGTAGATGTATAGGTTTCAGTGAAGGCAGATATATATATATATATATATATATATATATATATCTGCCTTCACTGAAACCTATACATCTACAATGCAATATGATGGTTTAACTGATCATATTTTTATTTCTCCATCAATGTGAAGCACAATTATCTCTGAACTGTACTAAGTTATGAACACAATAACCTTACATATATTGAGGAATTAATTCGAAGAGCCTAAATATTAAAGGGCTTCAGAGGTGCTGCTTCAGGTGGGTTAAACCCAAAACCTAAGTGACAGCCATAAACTAACCTTAACTCGTGTAAAAGAATACTTTAGACAGTAGAAGACAAATAGTATATGGAAATTCCTTTATTTCACACGTGGTAGACCTTGTATTAATAAACATGATGCCTCATTAGGTTGCACTAAGTCTTGCACTAACAATACCATGGACCATTCACCTGTCAGCCAATCCATGGCCAATCAGCTACGTCATGATTCAAATGCTCATTAATCTATATTTTTTTTAAAACCAATAAAAAAAAATATTTCTGCTTTTTGGCTAAAAGAGAGGGAGAGATATGCACATTGGTGGGCAAAAGCCAAAACAAATTATTCAAAACAGTTCATTTTGAGGGATTAGGAACATGCCAGTGTGAGTTCCACTTAGCATAACAGAAGAAAATTCAAACTCCTGCAGTCCTTCCAAGATTGACCATGCATATCAAATATTCTGTCAAACTCCAAGACATTTTGCAATAATTTTTTGAACTGAACCGATAGAATATTGGCTAAATTCTCTCTTCTTTCATATTTTTTAAAACGATATAGGTAGGACACTTTGGTTGTTATGCTTTAAAATGACCCAAATTTACAAACAATATTTCCATTAAATTCAGCCCTTAAAAAGAATCCAAGAACCAACTTTTACAAAAGTTCACAAAATCTTTCAAGTGGTGGACTTTGAGCAAAACACACCGTAATAAGGGGAGCAGCAAACCAGAATTCAAATTCATCATCATCTATCTACCATTATCAAAAACATGTTTATTTGGCAAAAGTTTACAATTCAATTCATTTTACCAACTAAAATTTAGTGTTTAAATCTCTGCTCCAAACAACTAACAAGCGGTTTGCACTAGTACCTACAGAACTAAACAAATCCCACAATATCAAATCAGGCAACAAAACAGAAATGAATCTATGCATCTATGATTATCTTTGTACCTTCCTAACCTTTGCTTTGGACATTTCAAGAACAGGAAAATTGAGCCTCAAACTTTCTACTCAAACTTCCATGATTCCGCTATCACATGCCCCATTACACCCAAAATTATCTTCACATCCGTATCCTCTAGTTTTAATGAAAAAAATCCCCTCAATATATCAATATACCTCTGTAGACCCTTCAGCTTCTTCTCAGATTTCTTGAGATCACATTCAAATGTTGACAGATTCATATATGTTAAGTTTTGTGCTTTTGGAAGTTGTGGATGACTCATAAAAGATTCCAAATCTGCAGCTAATTTGAAGAATTTATTAATGAGAAGAGGCAGAACATTCTTGAGGAATTGATCACATTCATCATCAATTTTGCTTCTTTTCTTTGAGCTTTTCTCCTGATTGCTTTCATCTAGTTCTCTTTGTTCCATACCAGCCAGTTTTTTTTCACCGGTTCATTCAATACTATGGCGTGTTCCAGTACAGTGACAATCTTGTTTATCACCATGGAATCCTCTTCTTCAGTACTGGCCCATTTGAGTGCAGATTTCAACCCTTCAATCCTTGCTTCATATTCTTCTTTCCCCGATATCATAGACACTAGATCAACGAGCAGTAGAGACAGACTTTTCCCAACTTTAAAAGCATGAAACTTCATCAAAATCAGAGCGCTGAATTCTCTACTAGATACGTCAACCTCTTTTATGCACTCTATCAACTCTTCTTTCCATCATCTCTATCTTTCTTGCAGCTTTCTTTTCTTTCATGCATCCAATTTTGCCTCTTTTGCCGAAAATCCTGACCAGTTTCTTCCTTCTTGAATGTTTTACTACTCCTTGCGGCTATCATTCCCCGTAACCGTAAATTCTCATTCAAAGTCTCCTTGACAGCATCTTCTTGTTGATATAAAAGCTTCTGCGATTCATTGAAGCTCTTAGTATTGTCTTTAATGCAATTCTGCAGAGACGTAAGACGTGTGATCAGCTTTTGAGAGGGAGATAATGTTTGGGAATTAAAGCTTGAGAGTTTGAGAGACAGAGAGGGCCAAAGTATTAGGATTTTATAGGATGGACTTGGGGATCGTTTTTTCAGTTATTTAAGTTATGAGAGAAGGATTGCATCACCTGCAGGTGAAATTTTATTTGGTGCACTTTTGGTTAATTTGCTGAGATAAGAGACTAATGAGTGGAGAATCTTGTCTGTCATCAGAATGTGAATGAACTTATGGTGGAGTTAAATATTTTGACTACTGTAGTAAAGTATATATTTGATAGTTGCAATCAAGTCTTTCTAGTTGCCGTTTCGATAATACAAATTTTGGCATTTTTGCTTTGGCTGACAGAGCTCAGAGTTCAAAACCCTGACAGAGCTCAGAGTTCAGCTTCTCTTTTCTCTCTCAGTGTGCTATAAACTCATCAAAACTAGTCAACACAGCAAACATATGAAGAATGTGGATCACTCAATTGACAAATGAACCAAGTATTGCTTGGGTAGATACTCCTTGTAAGGCAAACCTTTGAAGCCTACACAGTCAATAATTGCTAATATACATTCAGTTTCTGCAGATGGTGCAACAATCAAACACACTCAAGTCATTTCTCATTTTACTCTTAGTTTGCCTCTGCACCTTTCTAAAACACCAAAATTATTGGAGCCTCATGAGAAACTTACAGTTACTCCAGCACAAGTGACAAGCTTGTGTGGAACAGTATTGACATCAACACAGCAGAACTTCAATCTTGGATAGTAATCTGAAGCCAGCTTTTCCAGTTTTGGTTTCAAATATATACATTTTCTGCACCAGCTTGCCATCCAAACGATGATTAGGGAGTCCTCGAGCTGTTGAGCCTCAGCGAGGACCCGATCGAAGTGGGTATCGGTGGAAATGGTGTGGAGGTCAACGGACACGGGCGCGTTCACTTCTGATTACATATAAAGGATATATATAGTATTCAAAAATGGATAAATACAGTGCACCCAAATGGGATTTCATATATAAAGAGTATTGTTCCATCAATCTTTTTCTTTTTCTTTTTTTTTTTTTTTTTTCTTTTTTCTTTTTTCTTTCCTCTAAATTACAAAAAAACCTGCCTCTCAAAAACCTTTAAAGTGATTATGAGATGATGAATTGTGCCTAACCTTTAATAATCATTTATAAAATTCTTATAAAATTCTATTATTAGTTAAGCAAAATAACGATAGTATTTCAAGCCTTACTAAGAGCATTAGCATTGATGATGCTAAAATACCAAATTACTATTTTTAGCACCTCAAATACTAAAAACCATGCTACAATGATGGTGCTATATCTAAAACATTTTGCAATCTATGAATAGTAAACTTCTATCTTTAAGAGTTTACTGTAGCTCTGAAGGGGAAAAAAACTGTTAGGTTCTAAAGACTTAGATTTTATGTATTTAGAACTCTCATGTGTATTGTTGGCAAACTATGATCAAAACAATATGTTTAGTCGTATTTAAACTTGCTCAAAGTTGATTCGTTTATGTAAAGTTGGAATAAGCTGATGCAGGAACCATTTAAGCTTCTTGGCCTGGTTCGATCGATCGAAGCTTAGGCTCGATCAATCGAAAATCGGGTCAAATGCGTTTTTCTACAGAATTCCAACTCAGCCTTAGTTTGTTTAAAATGTTTAGGGTTTTCTAATTTGCCATAGGTATAAAAGGCAAACCCTAGCCACGTTTTAGTGTTGTTCATATTGCTGTTTGTGTAAATCTCTTGTGAGATCTAGAGGAACTTTCCTTTACACAAACTTAGGGTTTTCAAGGAGGAGATATTATCTACACCTTGATGATCAATTCAGTTGCTGCTATTGAAACTTAAAGAAACACAAGCAGGTGTGCTTGTATCTGGTGGTGAATCCAAGAAAGAAGGAGTCCGTGGATTCGGAACTTACACATGGTCGTGTTAGTAAGTTCTACTGGTGGGTAGCAATAAGAAGTCGAGCGTGGGGGCTTGTAAGTCTTATTGTATGAACTTCGATTCTTTCAAGATAGTGGATTTAGGTTTACCTTGAGGATAACTAGGTTAAATTCTCCCCAGGTTATTACCGGTTTGGTTTCCTGGGTGATCATATCTTTGTGTTATTTATCTTTTCGCTGATTTGCATGATATGATTGTTTGATTGTGATAATCTAAATTTGGAATTTGGATTAAGTAACAACTTGGCTAATTACCTAGGTTAATCCAATTGTGTTTTTCAGGGGTCTAAAAACTGTCAAGTGGTATCAGAGCAGGTTACTCTCTTGTTGTTGATCTTATGATCACTGAGTTGATCCTTAACCCCTGTTGTCACAGAACACGGACACTCTCTTGTTATTCCTCCTCATTTTGATGGGAATAATTATGCTTATTGGAAAGTAAGGATGAAAGCATTCCTGAAATCGATTGATGAGAGAGTCTAGAATTCCGTTGAATACGGATGGGAGAAGCCCACTACTCCTGTTAGTGAGTGGCAAACTTCTCAAAAAGAAACAGCCACGTTCAATAGCAAGGCTATGAATGCTATCTTTAATGTGTTTCTATGGAGGAATTTAAGAGAATCTATAATGTTGAGGTTGCTCATACTGCTTGGAATATCCTCCAGGCTGTGCATGAAGGCACAAAGGCTGTCAAAATCAACAAATTGCAACAGTTAACTTCTAAATTTGAAAGCATTAGGATGTCTGATGATGAATCTTTTGATGAATTCTATGCTAAACTCAATGATATTGTTAATTCTGCTTTTAACTTGGGTGAAATCTATGATCAACCTAAAATTGTTAGGAAGATTCTTAGATCATTAACTGAAGATTTTAGACCCAAGGTGACCGCCATCACTGAAAGCAAGGATGTGGACTCCATCCCTGTTGATGAACTTGTAGGATCACTTCAATCTTATGAGTTAGACTTACCCAAAACTAGCAAATCCAAATCAATGGCTCTTAAGTCAGTTGATGATGTTGAGATTGGTGGATTTGATGATGAGCTTTCTGCTACAGAGATTGCTTACCTTGGCAAGAACTTTAGAAACTTTCTCAGGAATAGTAACAGAAAGGCAAGAGGTACGAACACTGCTGAACCTAGAAACTTTAGGAAGAATGATCCCACTAAGGTTAACAATAATGATAAACCTAGAGAAAAAGTAGGTCAATCTTCAAATAATTCTATGGGTCCTCGGTGTTTTGGATGTCAAGGGTATGGTCACATGAAATTTTAATGTCCTACTTATTTGAAGTTCAAGGGTAAGGCTATGGCTGTAACCCTTAGTGATGGTGAAGTTTCTGATGATGAGTCTAATTGTGACGAGGATGGAAACTTCATTACTTTCACTGCTACTGCTGTAGTCAATGAAAGCATATCTGCTGAAGAGAACCCTTTTGATGGGGAACTCTCTGAGGATGCAGATTTTCAAGAGGCCTACAATAAACTTTGCAAAGTTGCTGCAAAGGATGCTATGAATGTTGAACTTGGCCTGAAGAAAATTAAATCTCTTAAGCTTGATTAGAAGAATTTGCTTATAAAACTGTTTGATGCATATGAATTTTTGAACAATGTGAAAACTGAGAATATGCTATTGCTTGATAAAGTTAAATCTTTGGAACTTGATTTATCTGTTGCTAGATCTGCTAGTTCTAAACTTGATCAAATGCTGAGTGTTCAAAAGTCTCCTTCTAACAAATCTGGATTAGGTTTTGTTGAAAGCATCTCTGTGTCAGCTCCCTATTCCACAAACTTTGTCCCTTCATCTTCTTTTGATCCTTCTGTGAGTGAGATTGTGTGTGAAACTGTCAAACCCCCTATGAGTGAGGTTGTCAAACCCATAGAAGTTTCACCATTTAGGAATATTAGGGTTGATCTGAAAGAGTCTAAACCTAAGCAGCCTACCTTTTCTAAGGACAAGTCACATGATAAACCTGCATGGGTTTGTCATTTTTGTGGAAAGTCTGGACACATTCGTCCAAACTGTTACAAGCTGCAAGCTGTTAAGAGAGCAAACAAACCAAAAGTACCTGTGCCTCAAGCACAAGATCCTATGGTACTCATTGGTGAATTAGTAAAGGCTTTAAACCTTTATTCCAATCCTGGAGTTGGTAATCATTCCCATGTGAATAAGAACTCCAATGCTCATGGTGCATCTAAAAGGTTTTGGATGCAAAAGACTCGAACTAATTGAGTCTTTCTGACATGGTCCTTGTGCTTTGTTGCTCTACCCTTTGTGACCATTTGTTTTTTGGTTTTGTGTTTTCTTTGTTTTCTAGGATTTGCATTGCATAACATTCATGCATTTCATTCTAGGTTATTTATTTATTTATTTTTTTTAAATAAAAAAAAAAAGAAGAAAAAAAAAAGGGAAGCAAATGGATCCAAATTGTGTTTTGCACTATTTTCATGGTTTTTGAGAACAAGATTGGTCAATTTATTTTCACATAACATGTCTTTTGTACCTTGTTTAGCTTTGATGAGCTTACTTATTGCACTTTACTAGTTGAAGCTTTGTAATGCATGTTGTGTGGGAAAGATGTTTATGGTTTTGATCACTTTGTCTTGATCTTGAAGTCACATTTCTTTGATTGTCGGACTTGAACTTTTAGAGAAATGCATAAATAACGATCTCACCACTGTTCACTAGCCAATCATGAACACCTTAATGCATATCGTAAGATTTTGTGCTCGAGAAAGTGTAGCACATGCACAAAAAAAAAAAAAAAAAAAAAAAAAAAAAAAAAAAAAACATAAGGTGTAGCCTCGGTTTAAATGCTAAAATTGGTGTGTACATTATTGGACTTAATGATTAAATCTATCAAATAAAATTGGTGTGTACATTATCCCGGCTATTTTAATAAGTTTCTGAATAATTAAAATTTTTGTGTACAATATGAGGCAAAATCAAGAAACTTACATGATTGTAAGCTTATGATCTAGGAGATGTGGGAGTTATATGATGTAACTCTTTTGGTGATAGTTTCTTTCAAATTCTATGTGATGAATTTTGTAGAAATTGTAATTGATTTCTATTTACATATCACCTCACATGTTTTTCAAGCTTTTGCTAGTTGCACACACTACACAAGTTACTCTTTGCTAAACATTGTACATGTTATTGTGTGTGTCTTTGGTTTGACCAACCAAGTTTACAAATACTTTGGTTTTTGTGCAAAACTAATTTGATGCATGAAAATTTATGGAGAATGTAGGAAATTTTAATTTTGGGAAATTTGAGCTTCAATTCTTGTTTTTGAAAATCATATCATCACATGCTCATGCATTTTGTTCCTCAATTTCAATGCTTTGAGATGTTTCTACAACTTTTTCAAAAATTGTGTTTTCTCAAAATTTTTGTGAGTCTCTGTCTGTTTCGATTGATCGAGTCTGTTTTTCGATCAATCGAAATTAGTTTTAAAAATTTAGGTGAGCCTCTGTTTGTTTCGATCGATCGAACCTAATACTTCGATCAATCGAAAGTCGAATGAGAAGTTTTTTAAAAACTATCAAGTGGGTTTTTAAAAGGTTTTTTAACTTTTCTCTCTCCATACGACTCGGTCAAGGCTTAATCTCAATTTTTTTTTGTCATTTTCGTCCATTCTTTTTGCAAAGTTTTCCTCTCCCAAGGCCGGTAAGACCTTTATACCCTTCCCTTTGCATTTATTTTCATGTTTTCATGCATAAACTCATGCATTTTGTTGGGATTTTCGGACCTTTTAAAATTTGGGATTTTTGTTGAATCAAGCTTCTTTTTCTGAAATTGATCATTGGGTTTTGTTCCTATATTGTAATAATCATGTTACATGATGATTAATTTGATCAATTTGGTGTTTTGTGAGAAATTGAAAATTCTAGGGATTGTATTGAACCCGATTTGAGGATTTTGTTCAAATTGGTTTCAATTGATGAAATTGGCTTGTTAAAGTGATGTAATTGATAATTGTTTTATGTAATCTATCTTATGTAATGATCAATTCGTCAATTTATTACAAATTGATCAAGTGGTTTTTCAAAATTTTGGGGTTTTTGTTAGAAACTCTATGTTCAAGCCAAATTTGTGAACTTGAACTTAATTTGAACTTAATCGCACTGCATTAGGCCATGCATCACTACATTTAATTTGTTCATGCATCATATAGATTTTTGTTCTATATTGTTTTGTGCTAACTTGCAGTCTGCCCTTGGTTTTTTGTTTTTTTTTTCTTGCTTTGTGTCTTGGTCCTTATCCTAGCACCATGCCTAGGAAAACTAGAGCCAATAGGACCCCCAACACTTCCTCTGAGTCTCCCTCTAGGAGTGAGGCGTTTAGGAATGACAGAAGCAGAGAGGCCTTTGAGAAACTGAATTGTAAGCATAAGATTTGGGTTGAGCGTTTTGTGGTTTTAGATGAGATTGATCCTGCCATTAGGGCTAACTTTGAGTCTATAGGTTGGTTGTCCCTATTAGAGATAGATCATCCACCCCCGATCGCCCTGATTAGAGAGTTCTTCTCGAATCTCTCTTGCCACGTCTATGATTCCAACACCCTTGTTAGGAGTTGGATACGAGGTGTTGAGTTCATTGTTACTCCTCGGGTAGTGGCTGAAGCTCTTGGGGTTCCGGTCGTCAAGGAGCCTGACTATCCTTATGATGAGTCTCCACCCTTAGATGTCGTCATGTTATACATCACTAGGTCTTCTATCTAGTGGGGTTCTGATCCTCGGATCACATCTGCTGAGCTTACCGAGACTGCCTATCTTTTCTTGAGGATAGCATGTCATTCTTTGTGGCCTATTTCTCATCTCCACACCATCCCTCTAGAGCGATGTGTGTTTTTGTACGCTTTTGTTTTTGGTGCGTCTATCAGCTTTCCACATCTGTTCTTTCGCTCTTTGAACAAGGTTCATAGGAGTTCTGCCGTAGCGCATGTGCTTATCCATCCTATTTTCATTCATAGGATTTTGTTGTTTCTTGGTCTAGATGGTTTCCCTTCTGGCGAGCCTGTTCATGTGGTTGCTCCCATAGGTGCTACCTTTCTTAGGCAGAGGGCTGCTCACTTGAGAGTTGATCCTATGCGTCCTAAAGGTGTGCCTTCTGGTGTTGTTCCCCCTCATCCCTCTTCTACAGGTGCTGATGCTGCTGAGACGTCTGGTGCTACTGCTGTTGATGCTGATGTTCCTCCACTGACTACTTCGGATGATTCAGACATTTGACGTACGTTGGATCATGTCTTGACCATTTAGGCGGCTCATGGACAGATTTTGGTGGACGTGCTCGATGAGATCCATGCTTTGCGCGCAGAGTTGGCACAGTTTAGACGATCTTCACCGCCACCTCCATTTTGATGATGGATTTTGATTGCCCTTTGGCACTCCGTCACAAAAAGGGGGAGTACTTATTTTAAGCACTTGTAGAGTTTTGCCTTCAGGGGGAGAGTATTTTTTGTTGGTTGGAGCTTGTGGAGTTTAGATTGTATCTAGGTGCTTTACTTTGTATTTTATCTTTTTTAGCTCTTGCCATACTTTTGTTGGGATATTCGTGTTAGGGGGAGTTACTTTTATTGCTTTATATGTTTCTTTGTTTTCAACTGCTTATTGATTTATATTTATGAGTTTTTCATTGATATATGTCTTTATTGTGTGTTGTTTGAAATCAAGAATTTATTTTGTTTACTTGTATTTTCCACACATGCGGTTATGCGTTTTGTTTAGTGTTTCAGGAAAAATACAGGTTGATTCAATTGAGCTGCTATCTACACTTGCAACTGATGGATAGTACTTAGGATTGGATTTATTTTTATGAGCATTACTTTTGTAAAGGGCTTTTCTTTGTAAACTTTGAGCTTCTAGTTGTGTTTTGTCACGGATTGCCAAAAGGGGAGTTTGTTAGGTTCTAAAGACTTAGATTTTATGTATTTAGAATTCTAATGTGTATTGTTGACAAACTATAATCAAAACAATATGTTTAGTCATGTTTAGACTTGCTCAAAGTTGGTTCGTTTATGTAAAGTTGGAATAAGCTGATGCAGGAACCATTTAAGCTTCTGGGCCTGGTTCGATCGATCGAAGCTTAGGCTCGATCAATCAAAAATCGGGTTAGAGGCGTTTTTCTGCAGAATTCCAACTCAGCCCTAGTTTGTTTAAAGCGTTTAGGGTTTTTTAATTTACCCTAGGTATAAAAGGTAAAGCCTAGCCACGTTTTAGTGTTACTCATATTGTTGTTTGTGTAAATCTTTTGTGAGATCTAGAGGAGCTTTCCTTTACACAAACTTAGGGTTTTCAAGATGGAGATATTATCTACACCTTGATGATCAATTTAGTTGCTGCCATTGAAACTTAAAGAAACACAAGCAAATGTGCTTGTATCTGGTGGTGAATCCAAGAAAGAAGGTATCCGTGGATTCGGAGCTTGCACGTGGTCGTGTCAATAAGTTCTACTGGTGGGTAGCAATAAGAAGTCGGGCGTGGGGACTTGTAAGTCTTATTGTATGAACTTCGATTCTTTCAAGATAGTGGATTTAGGTTTACCTTGAAGATAGCTAGGTTAAATCCTCCCCAAGTTTTTACCGGTTTGGTTTCCTAGGTGATCATATCTTTGTATTATTTATGTTAGTTTTTTAGACCCCTTAAACAATTTATTAAACCTAGGTAATTAGCCAAGTTGTTACTTAGTCCAATTAAACAAGTCTAGGTTATCACAATAATAAAGATCAAATCATGCAAAGTTTTTAGAGGAAAATTATCATTGCACACTGTTACATACAATCGTCCATGTTATAATTGTGAAATTGTGTTTTGGAAACACGATTTTAGTTATAATTACTAAATGGTGAAAACACGATATCAACAATATCCTATACATATAGTGGGTAACTATCACTGGTCGTTTTTTAGAGGTCAAACAATTGCATTTGCCATTATCAATTAGAAGCAATCAAACACACACACACACAATCCGCCACACCAAATTATGGATTCTGTTTAAAAGTTCGGAAGACTATCTGAGTTTTGTTACATTTGTGGCAGATTTTGTCATTCCTGATTACGCTGTATGTCCTAGTGACAAGTCAAGAACAAAGGCGCAAAGGGATATGGCCATATGGGCCACTACTGCAAAAATAACAACTCAATCAGCCACCTGTTGGTTCGAAGGCTTAGAGGATTATGGCTCTCTATGATGAAGTCTTAACCTATAAGTATAAGCTGGTGTAGGAGTTAAGACTTTTGGTGATCTAAGATAGGCTGGAAAAATAGGGCATGCAGCATGGTCCTTGCTTATCCTTTATGTTTGAGTGGTACATAACCATGTCTTTCCTCAGGAATTTGGGCTTTTAAAACTACATAGTAATTTAGTCACACCCTCAATTCCCAATGGCAATATTATAGACAAGTAAAGCAAGACATTATTCAAATTGAAAATCCACATTATTATGCATGAAGAAGTAATAGCTTATAAAGGCAACAAGCTGCAGTTGTGTGGGTGGGTGGTGCACATTTGAGGAATGTGTTTTGAGAAAGGCTAAATGCAGAACATGATTTGGTATGGAGCTGCTCCTTAGAATTCATTACAAAGAAGATGAAAATGTTTTTACTGTGTTTTCCATGCAAAATGCTGCGTTTCGATGTGTAGTTTCACCATTGGTTAAGCTGTACCTAGAACTCAGTCTGACACTACTTTGATACTTTGGTTCATGCACACAGGTTCCTTTATATCACAGTTAAGCTTCATAAAAGTTCATTTGGGGGATTTGTAACATGCCATAGTGAGTTCCACTTGGCATAAGTGTAGAAAATTAAAAAATTCCGGTCCTTCCAAGATTGACCCTACATATCAAATACTCTGTCGAATCTCCAAGCCAATTTGCAATATTCTTTTGAACTGAACCAATAGAATATTGGCCAAATTCTCTCTTCTTTCACATTTTTGAAATGATATAGGTGGGACACTTTTGTTGTTATGCTTTAAAATGACCCAAATTTACAAACAATATTCCCATTAAAGTTCATCCCTTAAAAATAATCCAAGAAACTTTTACAAAAGTTTACTTAATCTTTCAACTAAGTTGTGGACTTTGAGCAAAACACACAGTAATAAGGGGAGGAGGGAGCAAACCAGAATACAAATTCATCATCAACTATCTACGATTATTAAAAACATGTTTATTTGGCACAAGTTTACAATTCAATTCATTTTACCAACTACAATTTGGGGTTTAAATCTCTGCTCCAAACAACTAACAAATGGTTTTTACAGGTACCTACAGAACTAAACAAATCCCACAATATCAAATAAGGCTACAAATCAGAAATTTATATCTAATCTATGAATGTATGATTAATCTTTTCACCTTCCTAACCTTTGCATCGGAGCTTTTGACATTACAAGAACAGGGAAATTGAGCCTCAAACCTTTCACTCGAATTTCCATGATTTGGCAATCATATTTTCCATTTCATCATCCATATTATGTAGTTTGAATGAAAAAATTGCCTGAAATTTATTAACATCCTTCCGTAGATCGTTCAGCTTCTTCTCAGATTGCTTGAGACCACATTCAAATGTTGACAGAGCCATGTATATTAAGTTTTGCTCTTTGGGAAGTTGTGGATGACTCATAATAGATTCCAAATCTAGAGCTAGGTTGCAGAATTGATGAAAGAGAAGACACAGATCAGCCTCCTGAGTCCAATTTTCTTTCATTACTTCATTCAATATTATGGCGTGTTCCAGTACAGTGGCAATCTTGTTTATCACCGTGGAATTCTCAACTTCAGTACTGGCCCATTTGAGTGCAGATCTCAACCCATCAATCTTTGCTTCAAATTCTTCTTTCCCTGACATCATAAACACTAGATCAACGAGCAGTCGAGACAGTTTTTTCCCAACTTCAAAAGCATCAGCCTTTATCAAAATCATTTTCCTGAATTCTTCACTTTCTATGTCAAACTCTTCTATGCACTCCATCAAACTCTTCTTTCCATCATCTCTATCTTTAACGAATGTTTGACTAATTCTTGCAGCTATCATTCCCCGTAAATCTTGTTCCAAATCTTCAATACAATTGTCATCACCTTCATCATCTGATGAGTTTCCAAAGGCATTCTCCACCTTCGCAAGGAACCGCCTTTTCACATTTTCATCTTCCTTTAATTCTTCATTTTCCTCTTCAGTTTTTTCACTGTCTTCACTGCTCAGGCCTGGGTCGAAGCTTCCATCTCCAAGATCAATATCACTGATATCCTTCGATAACTTTGGAAACTCATTCGAAGTCTCCTTGACAGCATCTTCATCTTGAACGAATGGCTTCAGCAACTCATTGAACCTTTTACTGTGGTCATTTATGTCCTTCTGCAGTGACTGAAGATCCATGATCAGTTGGCTTATCTTTGGGTCCAACGTTTCTGTGGAAAGATGAAATTCTGAATCGCTGGCAAGGTCAATATCAATATCATTCAAAGTCTTCTTGACAGCATCTTCTTCTTGAACGAAAGGCTTCAGCAACTCATTGAACCTCTTACTATGGTCATTTATGTCCTCCTGTAGTGACATAAGATGCATGATCCGTTGGCTTATCTTTGGGTCCAATGTTTCTGTGGAAAGACGAAATTCTGAATCTCTGGCAAGGTCAATATCAATATCATTCAAAGTCTCCTTGACAGCATCTTCTTCTTGATCGAAAGGCTTCAGCAACTCATCGAACCTCCTACTATGGCCATTTATGTCCTTCTGCAGTGACTGAAGATCCATGATAAGTTGGCTTATCTTTGGGTCATCAAGATTAAGGATTTCTTGATCTTTGGTAGCCATTGATATCTCTACAAAAATCTTTTGGGAAATAAAAGACAGACTGATTAGTTCAGAAATATTGGGTGTTTGAGAGACAGAGAGGGCCAAAGTATTAGAATTTTATAGGAGGGACTTATGGATGGTTGTTTCAGTTATTTCAGTTATGAGTGAAGGATTGCATCACCTGCAGGTGATATTTTATTTGGTGCACTTTGGGTTTGCGTGGAGAATCATTTTTGTCATCAGAAAGTGAATGAATCCGTGATTATGAGATGATACTGTAGTAAAGGATAAATATAGACTTTTCAAAAAAGGATAAATACAGGGCACCCAAATGGGATTTCATATATAAAGGGTTTTGTTTCATCAATCTACTTGCTTTTTGTTGAGACTATCTTTTTTTTGTTGCTAAATTACCCCCAAAAAAAAGAAAAAAGAGGTCTCTCAACAACCTTTAATTAGGAAAGATTTAAGCTTTAAATGCAAGTGGTTATGAGATAATGAAATGTGCCTAACCTTTAATAGTCATTTATAAAATTCTTATAAAACTCCATTATAAGTTTTAAAAAATAGCGTTAGTATTTCAAGCCCTACTAAAGAGTTCAATAGGTCAAACATAACCATTACAAGTAACGAAGTAATGGTTATAATAAGAGATAAGGTTTTTTTTTTTTTTTTTTTTTTTTTTTTTTTTTTTTTTTTTTTTGAGAATGAGATAAGTTTAAGCTAAGGTAATATCTCATGGCTTAACCAAGTTTAAGTCGGTCTCTCTGTCGTTGAGAAAGTTGGGTTTTTTCCCTCTTCTCTTAGTGCCTCTTGAGTTTGTTGGTTTGTTTTTTGTTTGGGGTTTTGGGAAACACTTTTCCTCCTTTTGTTACTCTCCTTCGCAGTGTTACTTCTCTTTCTTTTTCTTCACTGCTCACCATGGAAGACCTCACTAAAAACTGGTCTGAATTATCTCTATCCAATAGAGAACATACTGGCTTTTTCCTTCCAAAAATTCACAAATCAGGAGAATACATTATAGTAGCAAAGTTTTTAACTTCACGCCATCTCGTTATGGAGGCAGTGGTCTGTACTTTTCAACAGCAATGGAGGTCGGTGAATGGTTATAAAATTAGAAATTTGGGAGATCATATGTGCTTTTTGTTTTCGACAACAGTTCAGATGTGGAAAGGATAATTGAAAATTAGCCATGGAGTTTTGACAAACACCTTGTGGTCTTGCAAAGATTTGAAGAGTTTTCAAAACTCAGTGATCTAGTTATTGATAAAGCAATGTTTTTGGGTTCAGGTACACAATATTCCTATCTGCTTCATGCCAAAAAAGGTTGCAGAAAGCATTTGTGAGACCATTGGAGAGGTTCGAAGGTCACTTGAATCCACAGATGACGATGGAGGTAACTTCATTCGGGTACGTGTTACAGTGGATTTTACTCTTCCTTTATGCCGAGGTAGGGTTTTCAAGCTAGAGAATAGGGAGAAATCCTGGGTTTGTTTTTAGTATGAGAGGTGTGGTCATTTCTGAAAGCTCGGATTTGTAGTAAAACCCAAGAACTTGTTTAGACCCCCAATTAAAAATTGCGGTTAGATTACTTTTACACTAACTTAGACTAAGTGCAGAACAAGAGTAAATAAGCGCAATGAACCGATAACACTACCCTAAGTCATATTCATCCATCATCAACAATAAAATGAAAGCTTAAAGAGTATGGAAGAGAGATGCAAACACTATATAACACCGAGACGTGTTATCGAAGAGGAAACCGAAGAACTTGGCAAAAAACCTCTCCGCGACTCTCCAAGTTGAAATTGATCCAATAGAGAATAAAGTTAGAGTACACGAATAACAAAAGACCCTTCAAGCCTAGTCTACTCCATGTACTTGAGTCCTCCAAGCTCTTGCTACCAACAGGCTTCTCAGAGTCTTGTCTTCTCTAGCTTTCCAGATCTTGCAATTCAGCCCAATTACATTCGCTAATGAATGGCTCCTTCCAATACTTCCCAACAGCACCAAAATCTCAGTTTACTCTCAGAATAGATGTAGTAAGTGTTTGGGCTAGCAACCTCTCAAAGATTTAGAGATGGAGAGGTAGGAGTTGAGGAAAACCATAAGGAAATGTTTGTGGGTATAACAATCTCTAACTCTCAAGTGTATTTTTTAGGGTTTTCTCTCTGAAAAGCACTCCTTACAATTTGTGGGTAATGAAGGTATATATAGTGTGGGTAAATACTTGGTAAAGCAAAACAAAATTTTTTGCTAAACAAAAACTTTCACGGGTCCTTTACGGGTTGGCCCTTCTTGCGAGATAATCACAAAATTGACAGCCTGGCATGACTCTTCATCTTCTAGTCATGTGCTCTACACATGGCCTTTTCATGGGTTGCTTCTCACGAGCTACTCGCGAGCCAGTCGTGAAATCCACTGATTCAACTTTTGAAGCTTGATTCTTCATTGATCTCTCACACTCATCCCTTATAGATAAACCCACATACATACAGGGAAAATGATTGAAGAAATTACAATAAAATTTGACATGGAATTAAAGCCAACACTAATAAACAACAGTTTGGTTCCTATCTAAATTCGAAGTAAGATCTCTCTGACCACTAATAAACAACAGTTTGGTTCCTATCTCAGAGTGGCACCATATCAAACAAGTGGAAGAAGGGTAATTCTGGTGCCTGGGTACTATGATAGAAAAAATAATGCTAGCAACGAAGAAGGTCAAGTGGCAACGACTGAGAAATTTTCATCGAAGGAGGGAAGTCCATCAGTTGCTGTAGTGGTAGGGAAACCTGATACGGTAACTGAGGACGATGAGGAGAGCATTAATGCTGTAATTAATTCAAAAGGCTTGGTAACAGCAAAAATGGGAAAGGAGCGTGCAACGGAAGGAATTAATTCTCATAATATCAAAATTCCGGATTTTTCTCTCCCTAAAAATCGGGATTGATATTAATTGAGAATGATTTTCTATCAATATTAATTGAAATTGATGATGACATTAATTCTGGCTCCATATCATGACACCCAACAATAGCTGATTTGGAAAAGGTGGCTGAACCGAAGAGAATGGTTGAAACGGCAAGGTTACTTGAAACAGAAACTCTTTATTATCATAAAAGCTCAATTCTAGATACTACTCTTCCTAAAATTTGGGGATTGAGTTTCAAGGATAATAAATCTCCTTCAAATCCAGCTAGTTCGGTAACATGCTTGCGAGGAGCTAATGGGGGGAGAAGTTACGGGTCTAATACCAATCATCCCACTTACTCTTATCACGTGCAGGGTGTTAAGGTTTTTAAGGGCAATCAAGTGCAAGGTCCCAAGTGAAATCACATGGACTCCCTAACTGAGACTCAAACCTGACTCAACATCTTCTCTAATGCCCCAAGTCGAGACACCCTTTCTGTCCTGCAGCAACAAAAAATTTCTGCCACCCAGGTTTTAGTTTCAAATTCATATGCATGGAAGATTATATTGAGAGGGCATGATGTTATCCTTAATGGTGCATACATCAAGATTTGGCAACACCGTTGGTTACCCATAAAACACCTTTCTAATATTACAACACCAATTCAGGAATCATTGGAAGAAGCTATGGTTGATTGCTTGTTTTGGGTTGTTTGACCTGTTTCTACTGCTACACCCTTTCAGCTTCCAACATACATGGTAGCCACCCCAAGTAGAGGTCTTCAACGTTAATTGCGGTGGTGCTATTTTCTCAAAATCAAACAAGTCGAGTATTGGAGTCGTTGTTCGAAACAACAATGGGCAAGTCATCGATTCACTATCACAACAACTTAATCAAGCATATAAGTCCATTGAAGTGGAGGTCATGGCAGCCATCAGAGTTTTGGAATTTGCCGCAAAGCTAGGCTTGGACGGAGTGGTAGTTGAGGGTGATTCAAGCATCGTGATGAATGGTTTGAAGATGAAGGAACCAAGCTTGTCTTCCTATGGTTTGCTTATTTCGGATGCATGTGTTTTTGAGAACCTTTTTTCTAAATTATCCAACTCTCATGTTAAGAGGGAGGGTAACAAAGTTGCACATTATTTGGCTAAACTAGTAGTAAATTACCCAAATAATG
Source organism: Quercus robur (assembly GCF_932294415.1). Lineage (NCBI taxonomy): Eukaryota > Viridiplantae > Streptophyta > Magnoliopsida > Fagales > Fagaceae > Quercus > Quercus robur. The sequence continues at coordinate 50,448,689 of NC_065538.1, forward strand.
TAATATGGATGGAAGATGTTCCACCATCAGTTTTTTCTTTTGTTCAAGCTGATTTAGCCATCGTTTTGGAATAAAATAACTTAGTTTCTTTCTTCTCAAAAAAAAAAAAAAAAAAAAAAGTAAACAAACAAAGATTAAATGTGTAGGTAAATCAAATGGGATCAAATCCAGTTAACCTTTGTTTAGAGCCTGCAAGTGTAAATTGGGGTAAATTAAAGTGAATGTGGATGCTACTGGGAAAGATAGGAAGGCAATTGCGATTATGGCATCTAGTGACCATAAGCATTTATGTTGAGATCTAATAGTTAAAAATCCCTCTTCAAGAATCACTTCTAACTCCACCCTAGAAATTATGGGAAAAAGTTTCTCTCCAAACTAGTTTGAAGAGAAATCCATCAAAATACTCTTATATCTTTTTATTAGATGTGAATTTTGAAAATCTAACTATTAGATTGTATATTATTAATACATCCTCCATACTTGCAAACTTTCAAGAAGTTCAAAGATCAATAACTATGACATTAATTAAATGTTTAAATTTCATATTTTTGTAGTCTAAAATTATGTATAAAAATATAAGTTTATTAATCTAATAGTAAATAACACTGATTTTTGAACAAAATTTGACATGTGTGTTAAGAACATAAAGAATATGCGATTCAATGGTTAGATTTTTAAAATTAATATCTAAAGAAAAAATATTGGTAAAATTTGAAGGGTTTCTCTTTTGGAGAGAAACCTTTTCCGAAATTATGTGTCCCAAATATTCCACCTCTTTTTCACAACCAAAGTGACATTTAGATTGTTTGACATAAAAGATGTTTTTGTGTAGAACTTCTAGGAATTGCTTTAGAAGTAGCAAGTGATCCTTAAGGTGTTATTGACCAAAATATAATAAAAACATACTAATACAACCTTCTTAAGAAACACTTAATATATTGTGTTCATTAAGTCATCATCAAAAGAATCTCTCATGAACTCTTATTGTTTTTTTTTTTTTTTTTTTTTTTTTTTTTTTTTTTTTTAATTTAAGAGGAGTCTTGACTAATATTGCACATCATCATTTAGTTATTGCATTAAAAATGGTTTTCAATGCTGGTCATCTAGTTATAGAAGCAATCCCATCCAAATATATTGCATTGCCTCAATCCTTGTTGTGTTGAAAGTATTATGATAAACATAACTAACAACAATTTTGAGAAACATAAAAGTTAATAAAAGTAATTCACTTTTATGTTAGATGTGTAAACTAGCACGTAAAAATATTTCCAATCCACCAACCTCTACAACTGCACAAATTTGTTGAAAATCAAGGCGGCTTGGACTTGGTGGGTTAGTAAATTTTTGGGTAGGGTATTGGGCGTTGACAAGTATATACGTAAGTATGAGCTTGTCACACCAAAGTTGACGCACAACCTTCTTTTGTAGTCTAAAATTATGTATTAAAAATAAATTTATTAATTGAATATTAAATAAATTAGATTTGAATGAAATTTGGCGTGTGTGTTAAAAACATAACGTATATACAATTCAACAGTTAGATTTTCAAAATTCACATCTAAAATAAAATATTGGCAAAATTTGAAGGGTTTCTCTTTTGGAGAGAAACTTTTTCCAAAATTATGTGTCCCAAATATTCCACCTCTTACAACCAAAGTGACATTTTGATTTTTTGGCATATCAGATGTTTTTGTGTAGAATTTATACTGCTTTAGATTCAACATGTGAACCTCTGAGATCTACATACCATAATACATCAAAAAATACTAACACAAACCTTCTTAAGAAACACTTAAACACTGCATTCATTAAGCTTTGAAAGATTGATGGTGCATTTATGAGTACAAATGACATAATTAAGAACTCATAATGACCCCATATGTTCTAAATGTAGTGTAATGAATATCGAATTCTTTCAATATGCAACATAAGTCATCAAAAGGATCTCATAGACTTGAACTCTTATTGCTCATCATCATTTAATTTGCTTTTACATTAAAAATGGTTTTCGATGCTAATTATCTAGTTACAGAAGCAACCCAATCCAAATACATTGCATTGTATTGCCAGAATCGTGTTGAAGTTATTTTAATAAACATAACTAACAACAATTTTAATAAACATAAAAGCGATTAATTTTTTGTGTGAAAACTTATTCTAACAAGACATTGTGATAATAAAAATGATAATTATATTTATAAACGTAACGAACACGAATTATTAAAATGTTGAACTTGGTGTATATTGAAAAAATATAGATTACTAAAAAAAAAGAATAAACATAATAATTATTAAGTTTTTTTATTTTCAAGAATTGCATATTGTGATTTACGATATAGTGTGTTGTTTAGGGTAGTTCCTTTTGTCCAAAGTTATCTAAGCCATAGATATAGTCGGTGTAGGAGTTGAGGGACTTGATTCTTTTGGTGTTCTAAAATAAAGGGAATAAAGGGTATGGAGTATGAACTTTGCTTATCCTTTATACATGTGAGGTAAATAACCATATACATTTGAATTAGTTCGTGCAAAAATTCATGTATATTATAGTATAAGAACTTACTTTTTCTATTTTACATACTCACTTCCAAAAAATACCCCACATTAGATTATCTATTTTATACTAAATTTCATTCAAATATCAATTTTCTTTATTTTTTTAATTGTTCATTTTTTTTTATACACAAAAATTACCATTCACTTTATTTCTTCATCATCAAGATACATAAAGAAAAACAATAAACTAAATGCAAAATGAATAATGTCAGGATAAATTTATACAATTACTATAGAAACCATATATGTTTACACAACTTTGCATGACTTGATGCAGGTAAAATTTGAGTTTGGTTTGCTAAAATGTAGTCTTTTTTCTATCATACAAGCACTAATGTGAGTCTTTTTAACCACCAGAATTTGGGCTTTGTAAACTACCTAGCATTTGTAGTCTCACCCTTAATTCCCTATGTCAATATTAGAACAATGTACTAGATTGGTGCTAGACTTCACATGGGAGACACTCTGCAATTGCAATATGTTAGAAATATTGAATAATTGTATTGTATTTCATAATCAAAGAATATACAAGAGTGTCTTTATATAGGAGGCATATGTGTGCGGTACAAGTAAGCCTATGTGTCGGTACAAGTAAAGTGTAGTACAAGTGTGCTATACAAGTAATCTAGCTGGACCTAAAGCCCATAACATAATATACGTTAACAACTCCCCTTAAACTCAAGGTGGGTGTGAGACCAGCTTGAGGTTGTCAACCAAATCACGAGTGCGTCCCTTAGGAAGTGACTTGGTGAAGATATCTACAAGTTGATCTTTAGAGGAGACGGAGAAATATTTGAGAGCACCATGGACAAGATGATAACAGATAAAATGACAATCAATCTCGATGTGTTTAGTCCATTCATGGAAGACATCATTGTGAGCAATGTGAATGGCACTCTGGTTGTCACAATAAAGGGGAGTAGCAGAGGATGTGGATACACCCAAATCCTTAAGAAACCATTGTAGTCAAATGAGCTCAGATGTGGTATCAGCAAGGGCACGATATTTAGCTTCAGTACTGGAGCAGGTCACAAAGGTTTGTTTCTTACTTCGCCAAGAAATCAAAGATGAACCAAGGAGAAAGCAATAACCTGTAGTGGACCTGCGATTAGTGGGATCTCCTGCCCAATCAGCATTAGAGAATGCACGAAGTACAAGAGGAGACTGAACTAAGTAGAAAAGGCCATGGAAGAGAGTGCCCTTCAGGTATCGAAGAATGCACAGAACAGTAGCATAGTGAGTTGATCGGGAGCAAACAAATACTGGCTCACCTGATGAACAGCATAAGAGATGTCTGGACGAGTAACTGTGAGACAAACTAGGCTGCCAACCAATTGTCTGTAAAGAGAAGGATTAGACAATGGTTTCGTTAATGCATCAAGTTTCTCTTTCATTACAATCTGCCATAAAGGGTCAGTGAATGCCTCATGATAGGTGTGAGGCTCGTGAAGTGTAGCAAGGGCAGTGTAACAATGATAGTCAAGTAAATGTGCAGGAATGGATCTTACCCGGGTTGAGTGGCGAGGTGGAATGTCTTGTGGAGGATCTTCAGGCGGAGCAGGAGCAAGGGACCCAGGCTCAAGGTGGGGTAGCTCGTCATCAACCTGTTCATCTTCGACCTGTCTAGGAGAAGCATAAAAAATATCTGGAGGTTGAATAGAGAAGTCCAAAGGAGGATCAAAAGTATTTGTAAAAGGAATAAGAGACTCATCTGGAAAGATTTCTAAAACAGAGGAGGTAGTCAGGGAAGACCGAAAGTGAGAGAGTTTAACAAACAATCGGTGTTCCCAAAAGACAATATTACGAGAAACACGAAGACGATGAGAGACAAGATCATAACATCTATACCCTTTTTGAGTTTCGCCATAACCAAGGAAACAACAGAGTCTAGATTGAGGCTCAAGTTTGTTGTGCTCATGAGGGTGAAGAAGAACGAAACAAGCAGATCCAAAGGAGCGAAGGTGATGATAGTCAGGGGGTGACCCAAACAGACGCTCATACGGAGTCTGATTATGGATGACAGTGCTTGGAATGCGATTAATCGCATGAACAGCATGAACAGCAGCTTCACCCCAAAATGAGGCAGGAACTTTGGCAGAAAGAAGAAGAGCACGAATAGTGTTAAGAATATGACGAAGTTTTCTTTCGGCTAGACCATTTTGCTGAGAGGTACCTGGACAAGTTAGATGATGTATAGTGCCATAGGAATGTAACAGAGCTTGAAATGCATATTGAGTATTATCAAGAGCATTATCAGATCGAAAAGTTTTGATATGTTTGGAGAATTGTGTTTCAACCATTTTTGCAAAGTTGCTGTATATTGGTAAAATTTCAGAACGAGATTTCATAAGAAAGATCCAACTATAACGAGAATAATCATCAATAAAAACAACAAAATATCGAAATCCACCAATACTAGCAACAGGAGAAGGTCCCCAAACATTAAAATGAATTAACTTAAAAATACTATTAGAAATGGATTCACTGTTATTAAAAGGCAAAGCTGGTTATTTTCCTAACTGACATGAACTACAATCAAAATTGTCTTTGGACACAGAACCCAACAGACCCTTAGAAGCTAACTGTTGTACCTGAGAAGATGGTGCATGACTAAGACGAGAATGCCAAAGTGCAAGAGATGGTAAGGAAGAAACTGCAGCAGCAACAAAAACAGGAGCAACATGTGAAAGATGAAGATTGTCCACGGGAAACATACGCCCAACTCTAGGACTGGTCCCAAGCTCTTGCCCCGTCCTCGGATCCTGCACAATACACCCAGAATAATAATAAAATAAGGCGATAACGTAGTTCAGCTAGGATAGGTCAGGTACATGGAAGACTCCAGGAACAGAGAGGTTGGAGGTGGAAGCAAAACCTAGACTATTCCCATACATGGTGGAACCATCAGCTATATGAATATTTAGAGGATGTGGTGCAGGGTCAAGTTTGGAGAATAAAGACGAGTGAGGTGTCATGTGATTGCAACAGGTAGAATCAAAAAGCCAAGTTTGAGATTTACCGGGTAGAACTGAGAAAGCAATGGAAAGAGATGCATTACTAGCCATACGAATAGCCTGAGCTATGATCTCCTATAGTTCAATGGGGGAGAGGTTGATAGTGGATCCAGAAGACTGGGACTCAGCTGAAATGGAAGCCATCGGCGGAGTAGGCTCAATATTAGCAACAGCAGCAGTAGATTTGTTGCGACGGTAACAAGTCTCAATGGTGTGGCCAGGACGCTTGCAATAGTTGCAGAACTTTTTGTTGGTCTACTTGCGACGATTGCTAGAGCCAGAGGAATCACATGATTGCTGAGGTTACTCTATGGGTGGAGCAGAAGGAGTAATAGCCAAAACATTGAGCTTATTTTGAACTTGAAGGGTTGCAAGACGAGCTTCTTCTCTAACCAACTCGTTCACAGTAGTATCAAGAGAGGGAGCAGGACTGCGATTTAGAAGCTGACCTCTAATGGGCTCAAAGTCCTTGTGAAGTGACATCAGGAATTCATAGAGGCGAAATTCATCTCTAATGGAAGCATATTGCTGAGCATACTTTGAGCATGCCCAAGTTGGATCAGAAATGTCAATTTGGTTCCAAATGAAGCGAAGCTGATCATAGTAGTCATTGATGGATTGCCCTGGTTCTTACTTGAGTTGATGCAATTCAACCACTAATTGATATTTCATGGATCCGTGAGTAGTGGAGTACCTTTTGGCCAACATATCCCATGCTAATTTTGCATCATCAAAGTTGCCTAACAGATTAGAGATGGAGGGAATGGAAGTGTTCAGAATCCATGTGAGGATCATATGGTTGTGACTATCCCATTCAATCATGCGAGCAAGGAAGGCTGCATCTTCTACACTTGCTCCCTTGACAGGAATGGTGATCGCACCAGTACAGTAATGCCAAAGCATGCGACCCTTAAGAAAACTGCGCATAGCTTGAGATCAAGATAAGTAATTCTTATTCCCCTTCAATATAGTATTGATGGGGTGAGGAAGAAAAATATCATTTTTATCCATTTAGAGACACAATATGCAAAAACAAACTGCAAAAATGAAATCTACATGAAAAACTGGGTAAGGAAAACCTGGACTGCAAAAGTCAACCCTAAAGAAAAGTCAACGGTCAAAGTCAATGGCCCAAGTCAATGAGGTCAACGGTCAGCAGATGATGTCAGCAAGATGACATGGCACTAACGTTAGCAGATGACTGGATGCTGACGTAGCTAAGGCTAACGTGGCATTGATGATGTCACGGGTGGCATCAGCTAAAGCTGAGGAGGGCACGTGTGGCACGTGGGGCGCATGGGACGCTGATGCAGAAGCTTCAAGCGGTGCGTGAGGGCGTGTGCGGTCTCCGATGACTGCGAGGCTTTCACCGACGGGTAGATCGGCGCAAGACGATCTCAGTGATGCCTCCAGAAATGTGATTGAAGCAATATTCACGGCGGTGATGACACGTGCAGTGATCTGTGTGGTGTAGGACTCCTCAACAACAGTGGCTGCAGGTCCGGAACCCAAAGACAACGGCTGGAAGACGTTGGAGGTTCAACAGCGAGAGGCTGTGGCAACTGTTGTGATGGCAGAAGCGATGTTGAGAATGGAGTAACACCAATAAAGACAAGACTGCTAAGAAAAGGTCAGAGCAGTGACTTTGATACCATGTTAGAAATACTGAATGATTGTATTGTATTTCATTATCAAAGAATATACAAGAGTGCCTTTATATAAGAGGTATATGTGTGCGGTACAAGTAAGCCTATGTGCGTGGTACAGGTAAAGTGTAGTACAAATGTGCTATACAAGTAATCTAGCTAGGCTTAAAACCCATAACATAATATACGTTAACACAATACATATTTTTGGATTAAATAAAATTATCTAACATCTCTCTTATTTCTTTTGTGAGAGAGGTAACTAAACCCCAAATTAAACAAACTGTGGTCTGTGAAATACTGTGTTGATTTGGAAACTGGGACAATAATAAATGCAGGAGCAATATAACAATGTCTTACTAGTTATATACTGCAAAATATTTGTTGTTATTATTATTGTTATTTTTTTTATGGTACAAGCAAGTTATCCTCTCATAAAAAGAACCTCCAAGAATTTAGAGATAAGTTATCAATCTGAAACTCACTACTATTATGCATGATGAACTAATGGCTTATAAAGGTGGTGCACATTTGAAGGATGTGTTTTGAGAAATGCTAAACGTAGAACATGGTTTAGTACAATGCTGCGCCTTAGAATACATTACAGCGAAGACACCGAGGTTTTACTGTATTGTCCTTGTGAACAGGGGCGGAGCCACATAGTGGCTTGGGGGGGCCGTGGCCCCTACAAAAAAAAAAAAAAAAATTCCTATTAGCCTATGAAGAAAAAATAAATGGGCCCCCCCAACATTAGACAGCCGGCCCCCCTACCCATTTCTCACCCATTCTCCCAGCCCTCAACCAAAAATTAGGAACACCTCAAATTAAAAAAAAAAAAAAAAAAAAAAAAAAAAAAAAAGCCCAAAAAAAATTTTGAACTAAAATCTGGAAAAAATAAATAAATTTAACAAAGCCCAGCCCACGGTGAGCCCAATAGATGACAGAGGTAGCTCGCTCACGGCAAGCCCACGGATTCTCAACCAAAAAAAAAAAAAAAATCAATACAGAGAATCAGAAAATGAACCCATCACATCGCTGGTCACGTCCCTGCCAGAGAAATCAAACCCCAATATTACTGCCTATACAGAGCAAATCAGCAAAAGCAAATCAAACTCCAGCAAAACCAAACACAAACTCACAGAATGACAGAGGTGTTTATCTAAAAAAAAAAAAAAACCCCAGCAAACCAAACCCAGAAACCCACGGTCACGTCACCGTGACGCCACAGCTCGTCATTGCTTGCCCCTCATCGCAAATCGCAGATCGGAGATCAGAGATCGCTCTACCTCTGCTTCGGTGCTCGGTGCTCGGTGCTCCCTCTGGCCTTCCCTCAAGGTATTTCTCTCTTTTTCTCTCACTGAAATGAAATGAAATGAAATTTTCGCAGACGGCAGATTGTAGATCGGTCATCGGAGATCGGCTCTGCCTCTGCTCAGGTGCAGCGGTGCTCGTTGCCGGTTGCTCCCTCCGGCAGTTCGGCCCTCCCTCAAGGTTTTTCTCTCTGACTCTCTCTCAGTCTCTCTCTCTCTCTCTCTATCTCACTGAAATACCGAATGAAAAAATGAAATGTAATTTATGAACGTTTCTCTCTTTATTCTTTAACTTTAATAGCCTATTTGAATATCTGATCTCACATCTCAGTAAGTCTCTCTCTCTCTTTTGAACGGTCTCTTATTGGCTGGCTTTTACCCTTTTTTTTTTTGTCTTTTTTTAATTTGGCTTTATCTTATCCCTTTTTGTTGGTCAGTGTGTTGGTCTTTTTTTTTTTTTTTTTTTGTGGCTAAAAGTCAGTGTGTTGGTCTTTAGTGTAACGTGTGTTTACTGTGTTGTGATTTGTGATTGGCATTGCGAAATTTTCTGATTGCAGCTGGCTATTGTGATTGGGGCGCATGTTGTGCTTGTTTGTTGTCTGTTGAGTGGGGTGGGGAGGGGGTAGATGGGCTCATGGGGCCGGGTAAACAATAATTAAAGCAATGTAATGTACAACACATTACACTGCTTTAATTATTGTGCTGCACATGGAATGTATAATGTTCGGCTCTTTTAATGTAATATGTAAAAGGGGCTAAACAATATAACAAATTAAAATAGTATAATTAATGACAAATAAATTAAAGCAATATAGTTTATTGTTACGCTAAACAACAATAATTAAAGCTATATAATTAAATTAACCAATACATTATAAAAGACAAATTAATTAAATTATTTTTGTTTTTGTTTGAGGGGTTATTATTAATTAAAGTTGTATTAAAAATGGGTTGACTGTTTAAATTATAGTGGAAATTTTGTTTTTTTCTTGAGTATGAATAACATTCATATAACTAAATAAAAATTTCTAATTAATATTTTATTTTTTAAAATTCTTTTCAGGTTAATTTTTGAGTCATATTCTTAAAGCTAAAAGAATTATGAGCAAACGAAAAACAATTGATGCATTCTTTAAGAAAAAAGATGTTATCAATTCAGAAATTAGAACACCTGTGGCTGTAGAAACAAATGTTAATACTTCGATGCCTGATGAACAAATATGTGAAGAGATAGATCGTGATCCAGGAACACGTAAACAAATATGTGAATTTCCTATCAACAAACAAGATGAAATCCGATGAGCTTATCTCATAGAAGGTCCATACCAACCTAAAGATATAGATGATGATACTCATCATCGTCGATTTTAACCTTCATGGTTTGTTTCACATAAGGATTGGTTGGAATACTCACCTTCAATGGATGCGTTATATTGTCTACCTTGCTACCTTTTTAGTAAGAAAACCAATAGGTCGTCTCGGATCAGATGCATTCATTTCAACAGGTTTTAATAATTGGAAAAAGGTGAAAGATGAAATGAATTGTCCTTTATTTCGTCATGAAGGGAAAGAACCAAACTCTCCACATAAAATTGCTGTGAAATGTTGCGAGGATTTAAAGAATTATTCACGACATATTGGCAAGCTAATTGAAAAACAAACGTCAAAAGAATTAGAGAATAATCGGTTGCGGCTCAAAACCTCAATAGAGTGTGCTCGATGGCTAGCATTCCAAGCTTGTGCTTTTAGAGGTCATGATGAAAGCCTTGATTCAAAAAATAGAGGTAATTTTATTGAATTGATAAAATTCACATCAACTTTCAATGACAAAGTAGCCAGTGTTATCTTGGAAAATGCTCCAGGAAATGCCAAATATACATCACCCACAATTCAAAAGGAGATTTTGCATATTCTTGCTAGTAATGTGCGAAATGCTATTCGTGAAGAAATTGGGGATGCAAAATTTTGCATTCTTGTTGATGAAGCTCGGGATGAGTCGAAGAGAGAGCAAATGGCCATCATTTTGAGGTTTGTTGATAAAGAAGGTTTCATTAAAGAGCGTTTCTTTCATGTTGTGCATGTTAGAGACACTACTGCATTGACTTTAAAGAATGAGATATGTGCTGTCCTTTCTCGTTACAACCTCTACATTAAAAATATTCGAGGTCAAGGATATGATGGGGCTAGTAACATGCGTGGTGAATGGAATGGATTACAAGCTCTTTTTCTTAAAGATTGTCCATATGCTTATTATGTACATTATATGGCTCATAAGTTGCAATTAGCTCTAGTTACATCATCTAGAGAAGTAAAAGATGTTCATCAATTCTTTGATCATTTGGTTAATATTATCAATATTGTTGTTGGTTCTAGTAAGCATAATAATGAATTGCAACATGCTCAAGCAGAACAAGTTGAGAATATGATTGCTTCTAATGAAATTGAGATTGGAAGAGGTGCAAACCAGATTGGTACTTTGCAACGAGCTGGAGATACTAGGTGGGGATCTCATTTTCAATCTATTTGTAATTTGATTAAAATGTTTGATGCTACTTGCAAAGTTATCAACACTATCTCTGAGGAAGGGGCTAACTATAAACAATGCGGTGATGCCAAGGGAGCTTATCAGGTATTAACATTATTTGAATTTATTTTAATCTTGCATTTGATGAAAAAGATAATGGAAATTACTAATGTTCTTTGTCAAGCTTTGCAACAACATTCGCAAGACCTTTTAAATGCCATGCATTTAGTTTCAACTACAAAATCACTTATTTAAAAGTTGAGAGATGATGGATGGGAGCCTTTACTTGCTAGTGTTATATCATTTTGTGAGCAACATGAAATTGATATTCCTGATATGAATGCTCGTTATATTAAAGGTCGAGGTAGATATTGTCGTCAAGATGACGATTTAACAATGGAACATCATTTTAGAATTGGCATATTTACAGTTGCAATAGACTTTCAATTGCAAGAATTGAAAAGTAGATTTTGTGAGCTAACAACGGAACTTGTTATTCTTAGTTCACCTTTAAATCCCAAGGATGCTTTTAGATTATTCAAAATTGTTGATATATGCAATTTGGTTAAGAAATATTATCCTCAAGATTTCACTGAACATGAACAAGAACTTTTGGAGTCTCAATTGCAACATTATGAGCTTGATGTGATAAAACATCCAGATTTTCAGAATATGAGTACAATTTCCGAGCTATGTAGGGGATTAAAAATTTCAGGAAAGTCTAAAATCTATTTTTTGATTGATAGACTTATTCGTCTTGTGTTGACCCTTCCAGTTTCTACAGCAACTACAGAACGAGCTTTCTCAGCTATGAAGTTGTTAAAAACAAAGACTTCGTAATAGAATGAAGGATGAGCTTTGGCCAGATAATATGATAGTTTATATAGAGAAGGAAATTGCAGGGAATTTTACTATAGAGATGATAATGGATGAATTTTATTCCATGAAAAATCGTCATCAGGCATGATTTGATCCAGTTGATGACCCAACCTAACCCGAATAATGGGAGATTTACTGAGGCTTAATCCATGGAGCGGAGGCTTGGGCCGACAAAAAATTTTTGGCCCGTTTTGTAGCCCATTGTGAATCCTGTGCGTAGGATATAAAAGCCGTTTTTTTTTTTTGTGATTAGGGTTTTGTCTTGTTGTTTTTGAGAAAGAAAAACACTGTAGCCGCACATTGTAATTTTCTTTGATAATAATGAAATCCCTGCAACTCTGTGGACATAGGCAAATTGCCGAACCATGTAAATACTGTCTTGTGCGTGTGATTGTTTTACTTTTGACGTTTTGTTTTCTCTATTTTTTTGTTTCTCACAGGTTTGGAATTTCGGTTGAATTCCCAACATGTTCAAGTATATAATGATACATGAAAGTTGATAATTTTGTATCCAATAGACTTAAGAATTATATTTAGTATATCTCTGTTACAACCCGCCCCCCCCCCCAAGTATGTATTCCTGACTATGCCCCTACTTGTGAAATGCTGCATTTCAATTGGAGTTTCACACTTTTACTGCGAGGCTTGAAATTTTCCTTCTGGTTATCAATAACGACAGTCAAGTTGTACCAAGAACTCACAGTCTGACACAACTTTGATACTTTGGGGTATGCACACAGGTTCCATTATATCAGAGTTAAGCTTCATAAAAGTTATTTTTGGGGGATAAGTAACATGCCATAATGAGTTCCACCTAGCATAAGAGAAGAAAATTTAAATTCCAGTCTTTCCAAGAGTGACCATGCATGTCATATATTCTGTCAAACTCCAAGACATTTTACAATAATTTTTTCAATTGAACTAATAGAATATTAGCCAAATTCTCTCTTCTTCTTTCAAATTTTTGAAAATGATATAGGTAGGATACATTTGTTTATATGTTTTAAGATGACCCAAATTTACACACTATCTTCCCATTTAAGTTCAATCCTTAAAAAGAATCCAAGAACCTTTTGCAAAAGTTCACTTAATCTGTCAACTAAGTTGTGGACTTTGAGCATAAAACACAGTAATAAAGGGGGAACAAACTAGAATTCAAATTCATTATCAACTATCTACCATTATCAAATGTATGTTTATTTGGAAAAAGTTTACAATTCAATTCATTTTACCAACTACAATTTGGTGTTTAAATCTCTGTGCCAAACAACTAACAAGTGGTTTGTACTATTACCAACAGAGCTAAACAAATCCCACAATATCAAATCAGGCAACAAAACAGAAATATATCTAATCTATGTTTAACCTTTGCACCTTGCATGGAAGATTCGGATACTACAAGAGCAAGGAAATTAAGCCTCAAACCTTTCATTCGAACTTGTATGAAGATTCTGATTAATTCCATAATTCAGCTATATATCATATACTCCATTATATCCGGAGTTTCCTTGACATCTTTATGCTCTTGTTTGAATGAAAAAATTTCCTTCAATTTATCAATATCCTTCCATATACCGTTCAGCTTCTTCTTAGATTGTTTGAGATCACTTTTCAATTTTGACTGAGCCACATACATTCAGTTTTGTGTTTTGGGATGATGTGGATGACTCATAATACATTCCAAATGCAGAGCCAGCTCAAGGAATTGATCAAGGAGCAGATGCAGAACATTCTTGAGGAATTGATCAAATAGGTCATCAGCTCGGCTTCTTTTGTTTGAGCTTTCCTCCTTATTGCTTTCATCTAGTCCTGTTTGTTCCAAACCAGCCCACTTTCGTTTCATTGGTTCATTCCTTTTGGCCTGTTCCAGTAGAGTGCCAATCTTGTTAATCACCATGGAATTCTCATCCTCAGTACTGACCAATTTGAGTGCAGATTTGAACCTTTCAATCTTCGCTTCAAATTCTTCTTTCCCTGACATCATAAACACTAAATCAACGAGCAGTTGAGACATATTAATCCGAACTTCCAAAGAACGAGCCTTTCTCACAATTAGAGCCCTGGATTCTTTCCTAGATACGTCAAACTCTTCTTTGCACTCCATCAAACTCATCTTTCCATCATTTCTATCTTTCTTGCGTCTTTCTTTACATTCACGCATGAGTGTCCGCATGGTTTGCTCAAAAGGCTCATCAGCTTCACCACTACTTGCTGCTATCATTTCCCGTAAATCTTCTTCCAATCTTTCAATATTGGTAGAAATGTCTTCAGCATTAGCAGTAAGTTCACCGCCTTGATCATGTAATGAATCGGACTCGATCATCTCCCTACAGGCCTCCATCACCTTCGCTAGGAATCGCTTCCCCACTGTTACCACCGATATTCTTGAACGAAAGGCTTCAGCAACTCATTGAACCTCTTGCTATAGTCTTTTATGTCCTTCTGCAGTGACTTAAGATGCATGATCAGCTGGGTTATCTTTGGGTCCAATGTTTCTGTGGAAGGACGAAATTCTACATCACTGGCAATGTCAATATCAAGGATTGGTTGATTTTTGTTAGCCATTGATAGGTCTAGCGAAAGCATTTGAGAGGGAGATAGTGGTTGGAAAGTAAATGACTGACTCATTAGTGCAGAAATCTTGAGAGTTTTGAGAGACAGAGAGGGCAAAAGTATTAGGATTTTATAGGAGGGAGTTAGGGATGGTTGTTTCAGTTATTTTAGTTAGGAGTGAAGGATTGCATCACCTGCAGGTGATATTTTATTTGGTGCACTTTGGGTTTGCTAAGATGAGAGACTAATCTTGTATTTCACTTAATCTTTCAACCAACTTGTGGACTTCCTGTTTATCAAAAAAAAAAAAAAAAAAGCCTTGTGGACTTCCGTTAATTTATTTTATTTTTTTAATTCAGTAGTTAATTTCAGTTAATGGATTTTAGGATTTAATTATCTTAAAAGATATGGGGATTGGATTTATAAAAATAAAAAAAAAATAAAAAAAAAAAAAAAAATAAAGATATGGGGACTTTTTCAATGAGGATATAACTATTTCAAAAGGGTGGAAAAATTTTAAATATGAATTTCAAAGATGAGGATTTGTTCATTTTAAAAGAGAAAATATTTTTTTCTAGGAAAGATCCAAGGATAAAGAATTGTTGTTGTTGTTGTTTTTGTTTTTTTTTTTTTTTTTTTTTAATTATTTTTTTTATTTTTGAGAAAGAGGATAAAGAATTGTTCATTTAAAAGAGATGTAGATTTTTCTAGGTAAGATATGAGACTTACCATGTTTGCTGCAATACGAGCATGCTAAATGAAATTCAAGTCCAACTGATCACAAATTTGAAGTAATCACTTCCATTTCTTTATGTCCAAAATAACTGAAGAATTTCATTCCGATTAGTTAATTGTACGAATTACCCTTGTATTTCATCTTGACCTAAATTCTAGCTCATCCCGATGCATTTTGCTTGTTTGGGTTAATTCCACCAAATATTTTGGCCAATATGTGAACAAAAAATTGATTTTCTTTGTCATTTTTTAAAAAAATTTCCATTTATCAAATTGAGTTGATAAATTTCAATTTCTAAAATTGAGTTGATATTGTGGGGAGATAAAAATCTTAAGAAGATTCAAATTGAAAAATTAATATAACATATAAAAACACTACTTAAACCTCCCAATGACTATGGGTATGAGTTCAACTGGTATTAATTATTCATTATTTTCATTAGTATTCAATATGAGATTATACTTCTTAACCAACCACACCACTCGTAAGTGAGTATTCCAACAAATATAATATACAATAGTAGAATCTTGACTCTCGCAAAGTGGATTGGACTTTTTGTCCATTGTACTTTTGTTGTTTGTGCAAGCAAGGAGAGACTCATGGGATCTGTCTTTTACCGAGGGTTCCAATTGCCAAGGCTTGGGCAAATACTTGGCAATTTCACGCAGGGCTAGGCCAAGGCCTAGGCCAATTAGGCCATTGCCTAGGGCCCCATACTAGAGAAAAGTTAATATTTTAGGAAAATATTAAAAAAATTAGTTTACATTTTTTTTTTCACTAATAAGAAGGCCCAGAGAATTAAGTAATCCTAGAAATAGAGATAAGACAAAGTTAAATAAATAGGTCTTATAAATAGACGTGTCACTAATCACAAGTAATTCAAATAGAAAAATGTTAAAAATACTATAAATTTTACTTCATAACCTTTATAATTTGATGTGACAATGAATATGATCGGCAGACTTCAACAAACTATTGTATTTTTGAATGAATTTTTGTAATTGGTGATATATCTTTGTATTCATCATGTTGTAAATTTTATAATATGTCTAGCATCTTTGTAAGTCTCATATCACTGATCACATTCGTTGTGACATCAGTTTGTAGTAAAATTTGTTATAACTTTAGCATTTTCTAAAATAAAAAAAGTCATATTAAAAAGTAAAAAGAATGAATTTTTTATTATTATATAAAATATTAGTTAAATATTATTGAAGTAACAATGTAAAGGCCCATTAGAAGATTTTGCATTAAGCCTCCGAAACGTTTGGACTAGCCTTGGTTTTAGGCATTGGATATTCCATATTGAATATCCAAATTATCCAAAGAAACAACTAATCTCCAAATGACAATTTACATGGTTAAGTTTGAGATGTTTACAATAAGAAACATATTAGAAGCCAAGAAATTTATGACCATATCATTTAATTTTTTACCTTTAACATTTATAAAAGTGAAGATTTGACTTTCAAATGATTGAGATTAAGGTTCTTCTATCATTTGGAGGAGGGGGAAAAATGAATGATTATTATTTTTATTTTAATCATATTATCAACAAAAAGCTAGAGAAAATTTTCTTCTACCTTTATTAAAACTTGTATACGTGAACATAGGAAAATAAGAAGCAAAAACAATAAAATTTACAATTTTGTATAAAGAATTTGAAAAAGAAAAAAAGAAGGAAAACCTTAACAAGAATGTTCACATCATTACCTCAAACTGGAAGCAACAGCATGAACCCACAAACTCAGTGTCTTTCATGTCAGTCTCATTGCTCAAAGCAGAAATTCTCCAATTTATCGATGGGTTTTCTCTCTTTCTCCTATCTAAAACCTCCCAAGCTTCAGAAAGACAAGGCCTTGGAATTGTAGACTCATCCACTTCCTCTTCTTCATCATCTTTCTTTCCCAATCTATGCAATCCAGGAATGACTGAAGCCAAGCTTGAATTCCTATCTTCAAAAAAAAAAAAAAACCCAAATCCATAAACCCTTTTAGCTCTTCAAATTCAAGGTCTGACAAGCTCTTACTTCACCACTTTTCCTCCCACTACTACTTTTTAACTTTATTTTTCGATGATAATACTTCAAAATCTCTCTGTTTTGGTGTCTCTGATTCTGTGACCTCTTTTCCTGAAAGGATGGTATTGAGCTTCGGGGTGAGGACCGAGTTAGGAGATAGAGATTGATGTTAGGGTGCACGGCTGCACCAATAGTCCAGCCCAATTAGGAATGCAAGCATTGAAGACTCCTAATTGTAATAGAGAAAGGAATAGTTGGCTTGCATGAATAAAACTCCTATTCCTAATTATAATAGGAGTGTCAGGTGAGTTGAAAGCTTTTATATAAAGCTTTGTACGTGGGTTTCATGAATAGTGAGAGAGAAACATAGATTTGAAGCCGACGGAAAGGAAAAATAATAGTGCTTTGTGCGGCATTGAGGAAAAAAAGAAAATGTGATTTTTCTTTTGCTCAATACACATAAAGAAGATAAATTGGGGTTTTTTTTTAGGACGATTATTTGGATACAACAACCACAAAGAGTTGAAGTATTTAGAGTAGAAGATCTTGCAACCGGCTTTTGTGGTAAAGTTGTATTTGTTCTTAGAGGTATTATTGCATTTTCCCAATTTATTGTGAACTTAGATTTTGGGTACAACTTAAGTGTTGTAAATTGTAATCAGTAATTTATTATAGTAGATTGATTGGATTTTTCCTGTGGTTTTTCTCTCTACACTAGAGGGTTTTTCACGTAATTTCCTTGTTTTCTTGTTAGTTAATTTTTTTTTTATCGCTTCCGTATATCTCTATTTTTTTTATTGCTTGGGTTATATTTAATTTAATTTACATATAGACGGGATTTATCCCAACAACCGAGCCATATCCAAAGCTTGTTTTGAAGCTCAGTTGGTCACTCATGGACCTAGTATGGAGGGTAGAGATGCGTGAAATCTCAGGTTTTGATGGTTTTTCTTGAATTTCGTTATCTGGGTTTGCGTCAAAACTTGATGAATTGGATAGATTTGGTTGTTTTGTGAAGATTTGAGGCTCAAATCAACAATAATCAAAGAGTTTCATGACTTCCTCTGCGTCCATCAATTGTGGCTGTGAAATGTTTGGGTTTTCTTGTTGCGTACTATGAGAGGCTGAAGCATTTGAGGCTCAATATATGGTCAATTTTATCACGGAATTGACCTTCGTGTCGTAGAATATTACTTCAAATCCTTCAACTGATTCCTAACACGTTTTTTTTTTTTTTTTTTTTTTTTTTTTTTTTTCATCATTTGGGTTACATTTTTTTAATAACATTGAACTACTTTTAATAATAATTAATAAGTAGCTTTTTCCTGGAAGGAAAAATGATGAGAATGCACCTGAAAAACGATCGATGGGACCGTATTGGCTTTATGAGGTGGTAAAGCAATTACTCCCAACTATTTTTTTTTTCTCTCTCTCCATTTAACCAAACATACTCCAAAAAAGTTTTATTTCCCATTTTTTATTAAATTCTTCTATCCACTCTATTTCACTTTCAAATAAACACACCCTAATGCACATTTTGCCACACTCAAAAAAAAAAAAAAACAAAAAAACAAAAAAAACAGAACAAAACAACACTCCTCCACACCTCAATGATATTGTTCTTGTCGATTATGGCTAACTTTCATTAAAGAAAGTTCAAGGTATTTCTTATTAAAAAAAGAAAAAAAGAAAAACAGATATTGCTGATTAGTAATTGCCTTGCCACTTAATATTTTTTTATAGTTTTTTTTTTCCAAACTCATTATGAACCCTACGTTTATTATGTATATTATTCACAAATCACAAGGCACAGCAAGATACTGTTCTGAAAAAAAAAAAAGATATTTTTACGGTCGTGAAAAATATTGTGTAGAGTTCACCATTATTTTCATTATGAATCAATCATCTTTAAAATTATTGTGTCAATAATAAACTAATTATTAGTGTGGCATTTTCTAGATGAACCCCCCTAATGATATCAGCGTTCTTGATGGCAACCATGAATGTGTATATTTTTGTGTAAAATTCAAAGACGTTGATTTGGTACTTACACATCCTATCATGTAGCAGGTAACTACACCAGACAATTATGTGGTCATGAGACTATTATGGGCCAATGATGTTTGGCTGGTTGGTTGGTTCTAAATTACACTAAATACGACTCCTAATAATGAATTAGTATGACAGGTAAACTATGTTTATGGGTTCATCAAAGATCTTGATATGTCACGGTTAATAAAAGGCAGAAATACCTTTTTCTTCTCTACATTTTGGTCTCATTTTCATTTTGATCTCTACTTTTCTATTTTACTACTTTTAATCCTTAAAATAAAAAACGCATTTTTATTTTGGTACACTAACGGAAATTATATAAATGGCAAATGGAAATGGAGTACACTGTTGTCACACAAAATGCTGACGTAATCATTAAAATAATAATAAAAAAATTTTATTTAGCATTTAAAAAATTCCACGTCAATATCTAAATTTAAAATTTTAATTTATTAATTTTAACTAAATAAAAAATAAATTAAAAACAGAATTAAAAACCACATATCACAAACCTAGTTTATAAGAACACAAAATTAAACATCAGATCCACATTAGATTAAACATGAACACAAAATTTAAAACCCAGAAAATTTGAACAAGAAATTAAAATCTAGTTTAAAACCTAGATTGAAACCTAGATTAAACATGAACATATTAAACATTTGAACAAGAACACAAACCTAAAAAATTTAAAACCCAAAAAATTAATAGCAACTCCACATCAACACAAAATTAACCATGAACAAATCCAAAAAAATGAAACCCTCACACCACCAAAACATCAAAATTGAGTATATATTTCACTTTCAAATCACATGGCCACACACTTTTTCGTTTTTCTTTTTTTCATTATTTTTCGGAAGAACACTAAACTTTTCTTCCATTTTCTTATACTTTTTGAGAAACCAAACACAAAACACTAAACTCAAACCCAGATTTTCGGCCGCTAAACACAAACTCAAAACTCAAAACCCAAATTTTCGATCTTGTGCTTTCTGAGAAACCAAACACAAACCTCGTATCCAAACCTTAGAGCTGACAACCAATCCACCTCCAACCTCAGATTCGAAACTATCAAACCCAAAGGAAATTAACCTCATATCTGACAACAAAACCACCTCTTCTCTTAGCCACCCCTACCGCTACCTCTGCTTTCTTCTTGCTCGTGTTTGCTTAGGGTGTGGGTTTAAGAGGATAAGGTAGAGAAGGTGAATGACTTTCGGCCATGGTTGGGATTGGCTTAATGAGCCATGAGAGGAAACAAGAGTGAGAGAGGAAAAGAGGATGGTTGGGATCGGGCTCTGTGAGAGAGGCTGAGTTTGGGCTGAGGAAAAGAAAGTTAAAGAAGAAAAGAGAGGAAAAGAAAGAGGATGAGCTAGTCAAGAGAGAGAGAGAGAGTGTGTGTGTGTGTGTGTGGGTTTAATTTTAATTTTTTTGGGTTTGTTTGTGTGCTTAATTTTGTGTTTGTTATCTTAGAAACAAAATCTCAAAAAAAGGAAAGTGTTCTTCTTCTGTTTAAATCTGGGTTTGTGTTCTTATTATTCTTGATCAAGATAAATTTAGATCTCAATTCATGTAATTTTTGGTTTTTAATTCTTTTTTTATTTAGTTAAAATTGATAAATTAAAATTTTAAATTTAGATGTTGATGTGGCATTTTTTTTTAAATGCCAAATAAAATTTATTATTATTATTACTATAATTAAACAAAACATGCAAATAAATTGGATTTTAGGGCATAAACCCCAACAAGAAATTAGTATAAGTGAGGGACAATTAAATTTGATCATTTTGCTGAAGTAAGGTTTGTTTAAAACATTTTTTATTTATTTACCTTATTGTAAATAAGTTTTTATAAATAATGATTCTAACCTATTAAACCTTACTTTATTTATTTCTTTTATTTTGGTTTTATCCTTTTTTCTTGACAACTAACTATACATCACTTTTAGGAATTAAGGATGCATGTAGCTGGTACAAAGGGTGCACATAAAAATTCAAAAGAATTAAAATATGATACAATCTCATCATGTGAAGAAAAAAGTGGAAATCTAACATTGTATTAGCATGTCCCTCCATTATTATTGGGTTATAAATATCGAATCTAAAATATATATATATATATATATATATATATATATATATATATATATATATATATATATATATATATATAATAAAGTGATATATTTGTAGAAATAGAGATTTGGATTTAGGAGAACAAAATATCTTCAATAAATTTTAGAGAGAATAAATTATGGATTATGTCATGCTAAAAATAATTATATATTCTCACGCATCGTGTAGGTCTACGACTAGTTTTAATAAAAGCTATGTGTAAACCTTGACATTGTGTTGGGTGCTATGCCAATCTAAGATATAACATGTTAATTTTATTGAATTACCTGCATTGTTAACTAACAAGGAAAAAAAAAAGACAAATTATAATAGTTAACTTTGGACTTTGTTTTAACTTCTCTTCCCAAATTTTTTTTCTTTTGGTGTTTTTTATATTCTATTTGAGTTCATAATAGTAGGAACTTGAGACATGCATGTTTACTTGGTTGTGAGGCATAGATTCTGTAATGACCCAAGAAAAAACGCTAGACACATCTGTGCTATACCTCAAAAGGACTAGTCATAATTGAGACTCTTTGTAGTTGTTAATAAAGCCCAGATCTACCCAGTAAATACCCGATGTGGGACTCATCACACACCCACACACATCATACAATCAATCAAATTGGGGCATCATAATCTCCCACTCTTAAATCGCTAACGTCCTCATTAGGACCCATTTTGTGAGGTAGTGTCTCTAAGCCCACATGGGGTTACCAGGCCAGCTCTGATATCATATGTAATGACCTAAGGAAAAGCTCTAACCACATTTGCGCTATACCTCAAAAAGACTAGTCATAATTGAGGCTCCTTGTAGTTGTTAATAAAGCCCAGATCTACTCAGTAAATACCCACCCACACACATCACACAATCAATCAAATTTGGGTAGTGTTGGTATCAGAGCTCTAGGTTATGATTCTGTAGATGATTAGGAATTACGATATTTTTATATGATGTGGAGGAATAGGCTTGAATTATTATTCATAGGCAAAAAGTAGTTTTGGGAGTTTGACAATTGTTAGAAGCTATATGCTTATGTGCTTAGAATATTATTATAGTAAAGGGTTTAGTACATCTTGTATATCATGACTTTCCTTGTGATCTATTTGACTCTAAGGTGTTGTTTGTTTGGTTATAGGAAAATGCCACCCCGCAATTCTACCCCTTTCAGTCTTGAACCAAAATCTGAGAGCCTTGAGGGTGTTTTAAGTGCTATCAGAAGTCTTGCTGAGGTGGTGGAGAAGCATGTTAGTACTAGTGGAACAGTTAAGCCCAAAGATGCTGAGATTGAAGGATGTACTATTGAGCAATTCAAGAAATTGGGCCCTCCTTCATTTTTGGGTAACCTTGATCCTACAAAAGCAAAATCTTGGATTATGCAAATAGAGAAATTTTTTGATGTGATTGGTTGTACTGAAGTGCAAAATGTCTCTTTTGCTTCCTTTATGTTGAAGGGGGAAGCAGAGCATTGGTGGAGATCCACCAAAAAGACCTTGCCACTTGAGGAATATGAGATATTGACTTGGAGAATTTTCCTTGAGGCCTTTTACGAAAATTATTTTCTAGAAAGTGTACAGGATGAGAAAGAAGTGGAGTTTATGGAGCTCATTCAAGGGAATAAAACGATGTTATAGTATGAGGCTAAATTTACTGAGTTGTCTCAATTTGCCCCTCACATTGTGGCAGATGATGTTAGAAAGGCTAAGAAATTTCAGAGGGGACTACGACCAAGTATTAGAACTAGGATGGCAGCCTTACGATTGAAGTCATATTCTGAGGTTGTGGAGACTACAAAGGTTGCTGAGAAGGAGTGTGAAGACTATCAAAGGATTAGGAGTCAGAATAACAAAAGGCCTAAAACTGAAGAGTTTCATAGTGGTAATAAACACAATAAGCCATTTAAGAAGAAGACTACAACAAAACCAGAGACTAAAATGGTGCAACAGGTAATAGAGGTTTGTCAGAAGTATGGTAAAAAGCATAAGGGTGTTTGCTATCATGAAAGCGGGGCTTGTTTTAAGTGTGGTCAAATGGGTCATCGTATCAAAGATTGCCCAGCCATGAAGAATGAGTTGGTGGCTAAGCCTACTGAAGTGAAGCAAAGGCCAAAAGTCCAAGAACACGTGTTTGCTATTACTAAGTAAGATGCTAAGGCATCCAAGTCAATTGTAACAGGTACCATTCCCATATTTTCTCATACTGCACGAGTTCTTATCGATCCTAGTTCTACTCATTCCTTTGTATCTTTTGCTTATATGAAATATGCTAATTATGTGCCTGAATTGTTGGACTTTGAACTTTCTGCTTCTACTTCTTTGGGTGAAGCTATGGTTGCTGAGTTTATATGTAAGTCTTGTGTGATTAAGATTGGAGGAAATGAGTTGTTGGCTGATTTGATTCTCTTAGAAATTCAAGAATTTGTTGTAATATTAGGCATGGATTGGTTAGTAGCTTATCATGCTAATGTTGACTGTTACAAGAAGGAAGTGGTGTTTTGTGTTCTAGGTCGACCTGAATTTGTATTTCATGGGTCAAGAGAGAGCCTCATACCTAATGTTATTTCTGTCATTCATGCTAATAAGTTACTTAGAAAAGGTTGTAAAGGCTATCTTGCATATGTGGTGGATAATCAGAAGGAAGGGATTAAGATTGATGACATTCCTATTGTCAGGGACTTTGTTGATGTATTTCCTGGGGATCTCCTTGGGTTACCATTTGATAGGGAGATAGAATTTGCCATTGACTTAGTGCAAGGACTTGCACCTATTTCTATGGCACCATATCACATGGCACCTGTAGAGTTGAAGGAGCTTAAATTGCAATTGCAAGAGCTTTTAGAAAAGGGATTTATTCGACCCAGTGTATCTCCTTAGGGTGCTCCTGTTCTTTTTGTAAAGAAAAAGTATGGGTCTATGAGATTATGCATTGACTATAGGTAGTTGAATAAGGTCACTGTGAGGAACAAATATCCTTTACCTAGATTTGATAATTTGTTTGATCAATTACAAGGTGCTAAAGTCTTTTCGAAGATTGACCTTAGATCAGGTTATCATCAACTCAAGGTTAAGCAAGAGGATATACCTAAGATTGCCTTTCGTACTCGTTACAGACACTATGAGTTCTTGGTGATGCCGTTTGGATTAACTAATACCCCTACTACCTTCATGGATTTAATGAATCGTATGTTCAAGCCTTATTTGGATCGGTTCGTTATTGTTTTTATTGATGATATTTTAGTATATTCAAAAACTCAGGAGGAGCACATAGAACATTTGAGGATGGTGTTGCAGGTCTTGAGGGAGCAAAAATTATATACCAAGTTTAAGAAGTGTGAGTTTTGGTTAGATGAAGTAATTTTTTTGGGGCATGTAATACCTAAGGATGCATTTTTGTGGATCTAAAAAGTGGAAGTTGTGGTAAATTGGCCTAGACCAAAAAATGTATCTGAAGTTCGTAGTTTCTTAGATCTTGTGAGTTACTATAGGAGGTTTGTTGAAGGTTTTTCACTTATAGAAGGTCCCTTGACTAGGTTGACCCAAAAGAATGCTAAATTCTTGTGGAAAGATGAATATGAAAAGAGCTTCCAAGAATTGAAAGACTGGATGGTGTCTGCTCCAGTTTTGACATTGCCAACGGGTTTAGGAGGTTTTGTAATTTATAGTGATGCTTCACAAAAAGGTCTTGATTGTGTGCTTATGTAGCATGGAAAGGTGATAGCATATGCTTTTAGGCAACTAAAAAGGTATGAACATAATTACCCTACTCATGACTTGGAGTTAGCAGTAGTGGTCTTTGCATTGAAGATATGGAGGCACTACTTATATGGTGAGACGTGTGAGATCAACACTGACCATGAAAGTTTGAAATATTTGTTCTCTCAAAAAGAATTGAATATGTGGCAAAGGAGTTGGATTGAGTTGTTGAAAGACTATGATTGTAAAATATATTATCACCTAGGCAAAGCAAATGTGGTGGCTGATGCCTTGAGTAGAAAATCCTCTTATAGGATGGCAAGTATAATTTTGAGGAAAAGATTTTTTTTGAAGAGTTGAAGGAGACTAATGTGGAGCTCAAATTTAATAAGTCAAGGGTACTTCTTGCTCACTTTCGAGTACAGCCTACCCTAGTTGAAAAGGTGAAGATTGCTCAAGGATTTGATCCTAGTTTGGTAAAGATTATGGAAAAGGTAAAGGAAGGTAATTAAGCTGAGTTTGAAACTCATGGTGATGGTGTTTTACGATTTAGAAATCGATTATGTGTTCCCAATAATGTTAAATTAAAAAGGAAAATTATGGAGGAGGCTCATAAATCTACATACACTATTCACCCAGGTAGCACCAAAATGTATCGAGATCTCAGCGAAGTGTATTAG
Source organism: Quercus robur (assembly GCF_932294415.1). NCBI lineage: Eukaryota > Viridiplantae > Streptophyta > Magnoliopsida > Fagales > Fagaceae > Quercus > Quercus robur. Next base: position 50,474,466 of record NC_065538.1, read on the forward strand.
TGGAATAATATGAAAAGAGCGATTGCAGATTTTGTATCCCGGTGTTTAATTTTTCAGCAAGTTAAAGTTGAACATCAAAGGCCTGTTGGATTACTTTATCCTCTTAGTATTCCGAAGTGGAAGTGGGAACACATCTCCATGGACTTTGTGACTGGATTGCCTAAGTCAGTTAAGGGTCATGTTGCAATATGGGTAATAGTGGATAGATTGACCAAGTCTTCCCATTTTCTACCAATCAAGACTACGTTTTCATTGGATAGATTGGCTTAATTATATGTTATGGAAATAGTGAGATTGTGTAACGTTGAATTAAATCAACCATCTTGTTGGCTTTATTCTACGCCAAGTTTGCTTGTAATTTAGCAATTAGTAACCCTACATTTAGGTAGGAATTATGTAAGGGTAGTGTGTGAGAGAGTGTGAAGAAATGCTCAAGATTGTGCAGTGAAGCAGGGACTCATGGCTGGATCTTGCGGGTGGCTTGTAGCTTGCAAGTCGATAGAAGATGCACATGAGTGAAGCATACAGAGAAGCTGAACCATCATGACAGCTATAGAACTACAGGACAAAAAGTCCAGACAGGCCATTTAGTTAGCTCGAGGCTTGGACTCATGACTTAGTCAAGTTGTGATGCCAAGTCGCCAGTCCACTTTGTTATGGAAAAACTGACTCTTCGCATTCCTTTCTCACTCCAGTATAAATACTTCTTATACCCACGTAATATTGAGAGTGTCCAGAGAGAATTTTGAGAGAGAAACCCTAGAGAAAAACAAGATTGACTCATCCACAATCTTCATATAGCGACTCTTCAAATTCCTCAACTCTCACCCTCTCTATTGTTACATCCTTGAGAGGTTCTTTAACCAAATCCTTTTCTCACCATACCCATATCCGTGAGAAGACTATTTGGTGCTTTGGGAAGCAGTTCAGAAGGAACCAATTCATATTGGTCGATGCTATGCGTTATAGCGGAATCTGGTAAGCTAAAGAAGAAATAGGTTTGGCGTAACCTCGTTTGAGTAGGAGCTTGAAGGGCTTAGGTACACTGGGTAGATTAGGCTTGGAGGGTCTTCTGCTGTTTATGTATCCCAATTATATTCTTCAGTGGATTATTTACTGCTTGGAGGGTGGCGGAGAGGTTTTACGCCAAGGGCTTCAATTTCCTCTTCGATAACACATCGTTGTGTTGTCATTGTGTTTGCATCTCTCTTCTCTTAATCTTTGCCATTTAATTTAAGCTGTGGATGTGATTTTATTTGGTTTAGATTGTTTATCAATTCTGTTATATGCTTATGTTCATATTCCGCACATTAATTTTCTGATAATAAGCTTGAATTGATAATTTGGAAATCGGGGGCCTAAACGTTTGAAAGTTCAAAAATGTGTATAAACACCCTTGAACGTTTAGACCCCTAATTTACAAATTAACCAATTCAAGCTTTATGTCAAACAACTAGTGTGCGGAAAATAAATATAAGCTATAATATGGAATTGGATAAACTATCTAAGCTAAATTAAAATCACAACCCACAGCAGATAATAAAAAGGCAAAGATAAAAGGGAAGGAAGATGCAAACACAAAGACAACACTCGATGTGTTATCAAAGAGGAAACCGAAGCTCTAGGCGTAAAACCTCTCCGCCGCCCTCCAAGCGGTAAACAATTCACTAGAAAATGTAGTTGGGATACAAGGATAGCAATAGACCCTCCAAGCCTAATCTACCCAGTGCACCTAAGTCCTCCAAGCTTCTTGCTCCAACGAGGTTGCGTTGAACCTTTTTTCTTTCTAGCTTCCCGGATTCCGCTACTAGACCATAGCATCAACGAATGTAGATTGGTTCCTTCTTAACTGCTTCCTAGCAAACCAAACAACCCTCTCACAGTGATGAGTATGGTGAGAACAAGGTTTTGGTAAAATGCCTCTCAAGGATTTGACAATGGAGAGGAAGAGAGTTGAGGAATTTGAAGAGACTTTAATGTATAGATTGTTGGTGAATCAATCTTGTTTTTCTTTAGGGTTTCTCTCTCAAAATTCTCTCTAGGAGCTCTCTTACATTTGTAGGTATAAGGGGTATTTATACTGGAGTGAGAGAGGAATGTGAAACGTTAGGTTTTACAAAACAGGGGTGGCTCGCGGCTTGACTAAGTCGCGAGATCCAGTCGCGAGATAACGGTATGCCCAGTTGTCCTGTAGTGCTCCAGCTAGCATGACTGTTCACCTTCTGGCAAACTTGGCATGTGTGCTGCGTTTGGCGGCTTGAAACCGCGAGCTACCCGCGAGAGCAAGCCGCGAGTCTCTGTTTTCTTACACACTCTTGAGCAATCAACACTCTATCTCACTCACTACCCTTACAACAAACCCACCTAAATACAGGGTTATTAAATGCTGAAATACAAACAAATTTGGCACGAAATAAAGCCAATAAAATGGTTGATTAAATTCAACCTTACAATCTCCCCCTTTGGCTATTCCGTGACAAAACCCTAAAACAGACTCTAGACTTAACATGTGAGTTGGGAACAGTTGAACAAAACTCACTCACACCTAACTCTAGAAGCTGTGTAGCACTTGAATCATAAGATCATGAAACTCCTGAAATACAACAATACACCATGACCATTGTATGTAGAAAAGCATGAAATGCATATGAAACAAGCTAAAGGTGATCAAGCAAAGATGAAGTGAAGAATCAAATCATGGCTTGATCAACCAAGTGAACATCACAAGGTAGAGTTCATAATGCTCATTCACACTTGGAATGAACACTTGAACATACAAGTTAACAAGAACAAAGCAAGATACTTGTATGCCCAACACTCAACCAATGCATAATACACTAAGTATATGCATCTAGGAACAATCCTACAAGGGCACAAGAGTGACAGTACTTAAAACAAAATGCAAGACATTTAGATTAAAGTATTGATTTCAACATAGCATAAAAGGCTGCAATAAGCAAGGTACAAACCATAAAGCCTACAAATTATGCATAAAAACACTAACCCCAAAAGCTTACATAAGCACATGGGTACAAACACAATATAAAACACAATATATCCTGAATAATATCAACAATGTATATAAAAGATTAAACCAAGATTATAAGTTATGAGTTAGAAACAAGAATACACCAAAAACATAAGCATATATAAACACTGTCTCTGATTTTGACAACTCCCCCTCAACACATTACTCCCCCTTAAGAGCTGCTTTTCTGCTTCTCATCAACAAACTTATCAACAACAGAAAGAACATCTCCCCCTTTTTGACCGGAATGGCCAAAGGGTCACTGTCCATGCTGGGTGGTGAAGCTGTCAAGTTTTGCAGACAAAATATCAATCTGGTCCTGCATGGCTCTCATCCTCTCAGAGTGCTCAGTCTAGACTCCTCTGATCCCATCAAGTCGTTCCAGAATGACTTGAAAAGCATCTGGAGGTGTATTTGAAGAAGTGGATGCTCTAGACCTTTTGCCACTCCTCCTAGGTGTTGAGGTTGATGCAAGCCCTGCTGCCTCTGCCTCAGTCTCCATAGGGACACCCTCTCCTTCCTCACCTTCATCTTCTTCACCTGGAAGCCGAACACTTATCCTTTTGCAGGTAAGCCTGTTAATTGCAGAGGGTGTGGACATGGGACTGATGTCTTGAGGGATTGGAACACCCTTCTTTCTAAATATCCTTATCAGCAAACTAGGAAAGATCAGTTTTGACCTAGAAGTTGTTCTAGTCTCATCCACAATGGTGTCATATATGTGGGAACTGATGTCAATGAATGTCTTTTCTTTGAGATCCATCATAAATATTGCTCTTGCACAGTTGATTGTAGTCAACTTCTTTATAGGATATAGGTTAAACATCATGATTATTGTTAAACACCTCATGTCCACTGGAAAAGCTGTGGTATTCAGACATTTCCCTTCTCTCTGTCCACCTATCCTTTGTTGAACAGTTTCAATAGACACAATCCTGTCTTTGTAATTGACAAACTCCTGATCTTCTAATCCTTCAAGCCCTACCACATCATCAATGTCATGTGCATCCAAAGTGAATTCTTTACCTCTAACCCAGCAGCTTAAATCATCCTCCCTTATCACAACATTTGAATAAAACTCCCTAATTAGGGGTTCACACACTACAGGGAGATCACTCAGAAGCTTTTCCCATCCTCTCCCTTCAAAACAGCTGGGGATAAAAGTGTTCCTTAAATCCTCCAAATCTACAAATCTTTCTTGAATAATTCTTGCTTTCAAGAAGAAGTCCTTGTATCTCTCAAAGTGAGAAACAGACCTGAACAAATTATGGTCCATTTTCATTCTCTCATCTGCCTTCTTTGCAGGTGTTTTCTTCTTTGGGGATGAAGGTGCCATCTGTGAGCAATCAGAAAAGGCCACAACAACATAGAACAATATATGTGTAGAACTAATCAGTACCATGTAATTAACAAAGAAATTGCATCCACACAGATGAACTTGAACACTTAAACATTATGCTACTTAGATCAACCACATGGATGAACAAGCCTAAAAGAGGAAACACAAAAACAACAGGGAGAATGCAGGGGAGAATTAAAGACATATATATGACAATGAGACAAAGAATGTGATGAGAATGACATGACTCATAAACAGTATAGTAAAACTCACAGATGCTCCCAATAAATGCACACTATAGAACCGGCATATTCAGCACAGTGAACCACACATTCAAAATGGGAGCATTATGAAACAATATAACAACATAAGATCAGACTAAATGAGTTACCAAAAAAAACAAACCCTAGTGTAGCACATGATGAAGAACAAAACCAACACCAAAATTAAGCTCAAACTAAATCAATAGTTTTCACAAACTAAGCATGGACAAAGAGTAATTGACGAAACACAAACCCATCTCAAAATCATAAACAAATGCGAACAATCCAGAGGGAAAACCACAAAATCAAGTAAAATAGAGTTCAAGAAAGAAAACCCATACCTGTTACTTGAAGATTTTGAACTGAGATGAAGCAACAATGGAGTTTGAAAGTGGGTGCACGGAGTGTTTGAGAAAGAGACAGTTAAGGAAGAAGATGAACAGTCACAAAAGTTCGAGGGAAAAACTGAAAAAGATTTAAAAACTGCCCCTATTTTTGCCAAACACGCGTTTTTCACGACTTAAGTGAGTCGCCACCAAGTCGCCAGTTCAAGCCGCCAAAACACTCAAAGACAAAAATTTGAAAAAATTTTCTAAGTTTTTTTCGCGACTGGAAGGTCTACCCGTGAGAGAGTCGCGAAAATCTCTGAGTAACCCTCGCGACTGGACCTTCCACTCGCGAACAAGTCGCCAAAAGTGACCCGCGAGCACGCGACTTGACTAACCCGCGACTGAGTCGCCAAAACAGGGCAAAACTGAATTTCTGAAATTTTCAAATTTTGAGAACAAAATACTTTCCAAAAACACCTAAAACATTCAAAAATCTTTTTGTGCTTGAATTAACAAAGATTGAGCATGTGAAAACACATTTCATCAAGTACAATCACACAAATGATTATGGCATTTATCAAACATAAACTTGTGTGTTGTGTGTGGATATCAACAATGAGATAATCCTTAGTCTAATGTGAATGTTCAATGATCAATTCAACCAAGGCATACACAATTAACACTAGATCATGTGACCTATCTCAATTATAGAAATATGTATATATGACCTCCCACAAAACTTGATAACATATCTTGGAGTTTTACATTTGACTCCACTTCCAAACATAACATTTGATCTTTTTGATTCTTTTTGAGACAATCACCTCTCATTGTGAGAGTGATATTAGATATTTTCACCTTGATGAGATAGCCTTTGGCTTTTTGAATAAACATTCACTTGAATTTTAGGTCGCTTACCCTTTTTCCTAGTCAAATACTAGAATGTGCGACAGGCTTTTGCAGCTCAATATCTCTTTTCATTTGGAGATTTACATTTGATGAGCTCTTTTTAGCAAAAAAATAAAGAGTGAGAAGATATATAGACACAAGTCTATGCATGTCTCAAGATCAACAAAACCATTCACTAATCATTCATGACAAGTTTGAAGATCTATTTACAACAATCACATAGATTTCAAGATTTCTCCCACAGTGATATGAGTGCAATGAAATAAGCTATGCTCGAAAATGCACAAAGCCATTAGCACAAAGGTACAAGGCAAAACAAGTTTTTAAAAAAAAACTCAACAATGTCAATCAAACTTTTTGATTTTCTGATTTTTATGTAATTTTTGGATTTTTGACACAAGAAGAAACGGATTGATCAAAAACAAAAGAAAACCAAGAGAATACACAAATAAACAAACACACAACCAACAACATAAACAACAAGCAATCAATCAACCATTGTCACAAAGTATAGGAAGTATTAATGCATGGACATGTTGTAATGCTTATGCATGAGTACCCTTTTTCACCCACACGTCACTTGCGTTTGGGGTGATTTCCTTATAGGATTGGGTACGGGAGTTAGGGCTTTCAAACCTTCTTGAGAAGCTTTCCAAGTAGTTGGTGAATGCACCAATCATCTTCATCACGCTCATCATTCTAGGATCATCATTTTGATCTCTTGATTGTTCACCTGCCCAATTTCTTCTATCATTTCTAGGTCCTCGTGACCTTTGAGGAGTTGCACTATTCTTTGCTCTCAGTTTTTGGCAATTTGGTCGAGTATGCCCTTAAAGTCCGCAATGATGACACACATAAGTTGATCTAGGACCTCTTTGTGGTCGTGGACGAGACTTGGCACGAGATTCAAACCTGCCCACAGATTGATTACAGGAATTCAACAACCGTTCGTTCCCCACATTTCTCTTCTCCTCTATCTTAGGCTTTTCAGCAGTAGGACCGACATCAGATGATTCTTTGGCCTTTATAAACTTCACTTCTTTAGTGACATTTCCAGATGAGCTACTTCCTCCGGTATATCCCAATCTGGATTTGTCTGAAAAGCACTTTTGCGATGAAATAACATCATCTAGTTTCTTGGTGGTGACCCTCTCAATTTTGGCATTTGCTTGCACAACCTCTTGCTCAAGAAATCTCACTTTTGTGTAAGATTCTGACAACTCACCATTCAGTGTTTCTATCTCACATTTGGCCTTCCTATATTGGATTAGGAGACTTCTATAATCCTCCTCTGCCTTCTTCATTTTTCTCACAGCTGCCCTGGCCACCCTTGTGTACTCACCCGACTTCTCCAGGAGTGAGTTATAATTCTCTTGAAGGTTGGCTGTGCTTTCATCTTCTTCAGCATCTGATTCTTCAACAATTCCCATTGATTCTTCATCACTATGTTCTCCAAGGTCTCGTACAAGCAGATTCAACTCGTCTGAAGACTCAACATGAGCAATAGTCATAAAAGCTGAGTAGTTTCCGTCTCCATCACAGCTTTCTTCAAATTCTAAATCGGATGAGTTCGAGTCACTTAGTGTCGTGGCATACACTTTGCCTTTCGATTTCAAATAATTCGGACATTCTTTCTTAAAGTGTCCATGCCCGTTACATTCGAAACAAGTGACACCATGTAAGGGTTGGGATTCTTTTCCATCTTTCTTTTTGAATTCCCTTTTCTCCCTTCCAGAACTTTGGAATTTTCCTTTATCACCAAATTTGCCATTATTTTTGAATTTCAAGAATTTCCTGAAATTTTTCACAAGGTAAGCAACATCTTTGTCAACCACATCTTCTCCCGATGAGTCATGATCCTCCACCTTCTCACTAATGGTCTTAAGAGCAAGGGATTTACTCTTTCGTTGATTGGGCAGCGACATCTCATAGGTCTGAAGGGAACCAACCAGCTCCTGGACTTTGATGTCATCAAGGTCCTTGCTCTCTTCAATCGCTGTCACTTTAGCACGAAAACTTTTCGGCAATGATCGAAGGATCTTCCTTACAATTTTAGAGTCTTCCGTTTTCTCTCCCAAATTGAACTTGCTGACAATCACTTCATTCAGCTTGCTATAGAAAGAGTCAAAGGACTCATCCTCACTCATTTTTAACTCCTCAAACCGAGTGGTTAGCATCTACAGCTTGGTATCTTTTACCTTCTTCGTAAGTGGTCTCCAATATCTCCCATGCTTCTTTAGCAACGGTAATGTGAGAGATCCTATGAAATTCATCTGGTGACACACCACAGAAAATAGTATTGAGTGCTTTACTATTAGCATTAGATGCAGCAAGTGCTGCCTTATCCCATATGGATTTGGCTTCCTCAGGCCTGGTCCAACCTATCTCAACAACATCCCAAGCAAATTCTTCAATAGAACACAGAAAAGCTCTCATGCGAACCTTCCAAAAAGCATAAATACTACCATCAAAATATGGAGGAGCATTTAGGGATTGAGACCGATCCATCTCAAAAGGGGAGTCAAGGATCACACAATGGTAATGAAACAACTAGAGGTGTACCTGCTCTGATACCAATTGAAAGTTCAAAAATGTGTATAAACACCCTTGAATGTTTAGACCTCCAATTTACAAATTAACCAATTCAAGCTTTATGTCAAACAACTAGTGTCCGGAAAATGAACATAAGCTATAATATGGAATTGGATAAACTATCTAAGCTAAATTAAAATCACAACCCATAGCAGATAATAAAAAGGCAAAGATAAAAGGGAAGGAAGATGCAAACACAAAGACAACACGTAATGTGTTATCGAAGAGGAAACCGAAGCCCTCGGCGTAAAACCTCTCCGCCGCCCTCCAAGCGGTAAACAATCCACTAGAAAATGTAGTTGGGATACAAGGATAGCAATAGACCCTCCAAGCCTAATCTACCCAGTGCACCTAAGTCCTCCAAGCTTCTTGCTCCAACGAGGTTGCGTTGAACCTTTTTTCTTTCTAGCTTCCCGGATTCCGCTACTAGACCATAGCATCAACGAATGTAGATTGGTTCCTTCTTAACTGCTTCCCAGCAAACCAAACAACCCTCTCACAGTGATGAGTATGGTGAGAATAAGGTTTTGATAAAATGTCTCTCAAGGATTTGACAATGGAGAAGAAGAGAGTTGAGGAATTTGAAGAGACTCTAATGTATAGATTGTTGGTGAATCAATCTTTTTTTTCTTTAGGGTTTCTCTCTCAAAATTCTCTCTGGAAGCTCTCTCACATTTGTGGGTATAAGGGGTATTTATACTAGAGTGAGAGAGGAATGTGAAACGTCAGGTTTTACAAAACAGGGGTGGCTCGCGGCTTGACTAAGTCGCGAGATCCAGTCGCGAGATAACGATATGCCCAGTTGTCCTGTTTTGTCCTGTAGTGCTCCAGCTAGCATGACTGTTCACCTTCTGGCACACTTGGCACGTGTGCTGCGTTTGGCGGCTTGAAGCCGTGAGCTACCCGCGAGAGCAAGCCGCGAGTCTCTGTTTTCTTGCACACTCTTGAGCAATCAACATTCTATCTCACTCACTACCCTTACAACAAACCCACCTAAATATAGGGTTACTAAATGCTGAAATACAAGCAAATTTGGCACGGAATAAAGCCAATAAAATGGTTGATTAAATTCAACCTTACAACGTTCATAGTGTTTTATAAACATATTGAACATTCAATTGGTATTAGAGCGGGTATACTTATATTGGTTTTATTACCTTGGTGTGATCCTTAACCCCATATTGAGATGGACTGGTCTCAATCTCTAAATGCTCCACCATATTTTGATGGTAGCAATTATGTCTTTTGGAAGGTGCGGATGAGAGCATTTTTGTGCTTTATAAATGAGGCTGTTTGGGATGCAGTTGAAATAGGTTGGACAAGGCCGGAGGCAGCCAAATCCACATGGGATAAGGTAGCCCTCGCGGTGTCAAATGCTAATAGCAAAGCGCTTAATGCTATTTTTTGTGGTGTGTCACCAGATGAGTTCCATCGGATTTCTCACATTACCATTGCCAAGGAGGGTTGGTAAATATTGGAAACCACTTATGAGGGAATGAAGAAAGCAAAAGACATGAAGCTACAGTTGCTAACCACTTGATTTGAGGAGCTTAGAATAAGTAAGGATGAGTCCTTTGACTATTTTTATAGTAAGCTGAATGAAGTGGTCATCAGCAAGTTTAATTTGGGAGAGAAAATGGAGGATTCCAAGGTAGTAAGGAAAATTCTTCGTTCATTGCTGGAGAGCTTTCGTGCAAAGGTGGCTGCAATTAAGGAGAGCAAGGACCTTGATGAAATCAAATTCCAAGAGATGATAGGTTCTCTCCAAAAATATGAGCTTTCATTGCCAAACCAAAGAAAGAGCAAATCACTTAATCTTAAGACAATAAATGAAATGGTAGAAGCTCACGGCTCATTGGATGAGGATGTAATCAAAAAGCATGTTGTCTACCTTGCAAAGAATCTCCGCAAATTTCTAAGTTCAAGAACAGTGGGAAATTTGATGATAAAGGAAAATTCATGAGTTCTGGAAAGGAGAAGAGGGACTTCAAAAGGAGAGAAGGGAAGGAGTCCTAATCTAATCAAGGAGTCACTTGTTTTGAATGTAATGGGCATGGCTATTTCAAAAAGGAATGCCCCAATTATTTAAGATCGAAGGGCAAGGCGTATACCACCACTCTTAGTGACTTAGATTCCTCCACCTTTAATTCGGAGGATAGCTGTGATGAAGAAGGAAATTTCTTAGCATTTATGATTATTGCTCATGTTGAGTCTTCAGAGGACTTGAATTTTCTTGTGCAAGAACTTGGGGAGTATAGTGATGAGGAATCCATGGGAATTGTAGAAGAATCAGATGTTGAAGAAGATGAAGATACAACTGGTCTTTAAGAGAATTATAACTCACTCCTTGAGAAGTCAGGCGAATATGCAAGGGCGGCCAAGGCAGCTGTGAAAAAGATGAAGAAAGTAGAGGAGGACTATCGAAGTCTCCTAGTGAGATACAAGAAGGCCAAGTGTGAGATTGAGACGCTAAATGGTGAGCTAACTGAAGCTTACACCAAGGTGAAATTCGTTGAACTTGAGGTGGTTCAAGCAAATGCCAAGGTAGAGGGAGTATCCATAAAAAGGCTTAATGATGTCCTCTCTCATCAAAAACCCTTCTCCCACAAAACCGAATTAGGATACACTGGAGAAAGTAGTTCAGCTGTGAATATCTCCAAAGAAGTGAAGTTTATGAAGGCCAAAGAGCCGGTTGTAGTTGGCCTTACCATGGAGAAGGCAAAGGTTGAGAAGAAAAAGATTGTAGCTGACCAAAGGGTGCAGAATAAACCCCATAACCAATTAGTGGTCAGGTCTGAAGCCAAAGCAAAATCACTTCCACGATCACAAAGACGTCCTAGAACCAACCATGTGTGTCATCACTGTGGACTTCAAGGACACACCCAACCTAATTGTCATAAGCTTAGAGCATTGAAGAATGCAAGTGATCAAAGGTCAAGAGGACCAAGAAATGACAAGAGGACTTGGGTTGTTAAGTCATCAAGAGGTCGAAATGATGATCCCGATGTGATGGACGTGATGAAGATGATCGGTGCGTTCACCACTTGCTTGGAAAGCTTCACAAGAAGGTTTGAAAGCCCTAACTTTCATACCCAATCCTATAGGGATATCACCCCAAACACACGTGACGTGTGGATGAAGAAGGGTACTCATGCATAAGCATTACAATATGTCCATGCATTAATACTTCATATGTTGCGTGACTATGCTTGGTTGTGTGCTTTTTGCTAGTTTGAATTGAAAAATTGTTTGTTTGTCTGCATTTGTTTTAACTATTTTTAAATTATTTTTTTTTATCAATCTTTTCTTGTTTTTGTGTCAAAAATCCAAAAACACATAAAAAGTAGAAAATCAAAAAGTTTGATCGACTTTGTTGAGTTTTGTCTCATAGCATGTTTTGCTTTGTACCTTTGTACTAATGGCCTTGTGCATTTACGAGCGTAGCTTGCTCCCTATGCACTGATATCATTGTGGGAGAACTCTTGACATCTATGTGACTGTTGTAAATAGATCTTCAAACTTGTCATGAATGATTAGTCAATGGTTTTGTTGATCTTGAGAAATGCATAGACTTGTGCCTATATATCTTCCCACTCATTTATTTTATTGTTTTTGCTTAAAGAGCTCACCAAATGTAAATCTCCAAATGAAAAGAGATATTAAGCTGCAAAAGCTTGTCGCACATACTAGTATTTGACTAGGAAAAAGAGAAAGCGAAGTAAAATTAAATGTATGATGCCCAAAAAGCCAAAGGCTAACTCATCAAATGGAAATATAAAAATTTCAAGCATCGATCTCATATTGAGATGTATTGATTCAAAAAGATCAAATGATATGATGCATATGGAGCCAAATGAAAAGCTTCACAAGTTATGTAATCAAGTTATGTGGGAGGTCATATATGCATATTTCTATAATTGAGATGGGTCACATTATCTAGTGCTAATTGTCTATGTCTTGGTTGAATTGATCATTGAAACTTCACAATAGACTAAGGACTATCTCATTTTTGATGCCCACACACTTCACATAAGTTTATGTTCAATGAATGCCATATTCATTTATGTGATTGTACTTGACTAAATGTGTTTTCACATGCTCAATCTTTGTTGATCGAACATAAAAAGATTTTTGAGTGTTTTAGCTATTTTTGGAAAGTATTTTGTTTTTGCAAAAATTGTCAAATTCTTCAAAAACAGTGCTTCCCTGTTCTGGCGACTTAGTCGTAGGTTGGTCCAATCGCATGCCCCAGTCGCGAGCATATACATAGATTTTTTGTGACTCACTGGCGGGTCAATGCCCCAGTCGTGAAAAATACTTAGAATATTTTTCAAAATTTGGGTTTTTAAGGTATCTCGCGGCTCAGTTGGCGACTTGTTCACTGGTGGAAGGTCTAGTTGCGAGAGGTACTCAAAGATTTTCGCGGCTTCCTTCGTGACACCCTCACGGGTAGAACTTCTAGTCATGAAAAACACTTCGAAAATTTTTCAAAATTTTGGTCTTAAGTGTTCTGGCGACTGGCCCTGGCAACTTGCTTGCGACTTAAACCCAGTCGCGAAAATCGCGTGTTTTGCTCTTTAAGGACAGTTTTTAAATCGAACATTTTGTGACCTTTCATTATCTTCCTCACCTAAAACTCTCTCAAACTCACCATGTCACTCTTGAAAAACTTCCATTTTTGCATCTGTTCAACCTCAAATCTTCAAGAAAAAGGTATGGATTTTCTCTTTCTCACTACATATTTCATGTTTTGAGCTTTATTTTCTTGAATCTGTGAGGTGTGGTTTTGATTTGTGATATCTGTAGATTCAGATATGGGTTGGGTTCATGTTTGTTAAGTTTGGGTGTTTGGGTTTGGTTGATCTTGTTTCTAGGTTGCTAAATATGGTTTTTATCATGTTTTAATTTCATTGTTTGAGTTTGTAAACTAATCTGTGTTGGTTGGTTAATCTCATACCCATGATAATATTTCTCATTTTCTTATGCTATTTGTTTGGGTTTACTATGATATACTCTGTTTGTGAGTATGATTGGTTCAAAATGGTTGAGCTTAAATGGTTGGGTTATTTTTCTATTTCTATTGACTATTGATATCATGTGTGTTGCATCTGCTTTGAGGATATTGTTTGCTCTGTGTTGGTTTGAACATCTCATACTCATTAAGATATGTGTCATAGACATAGGCTTTCTTCTGGATGAATGTGGTATACACTACTTCAATATAGATGATTATTGCTTGTTGAAGTCTGTGCTTGGGAATGTGCTCTAGAGTGTTCTTGTTTGAATTGTTGTGCTCACTGTCACAATGTGTTATGCATAAGTTTTGGTGATAGGTTGTTCTATCCTTTTCTGATTTGAGCTATCTCTTTCAATGTCAAAATCTCAACTGAATATGGACTGAATGGTGGTAGAGTTCTATGTTCTTTTCAGTGATACTAACTTGTTACTAATGTTTGAATTTCCATCTATTGTGCTCTATTTTTGTGGTCTTTCTGCTATGTTTACAGATGACTCCTACCAAGAAGAAAACCACTGCCAAGAAGGGTGATAAAAGGCTGAAAATGGACAAATCCAAGTTCAGATCTACTCAACACTTTGAGAGATACAAAGAGTACTACATAAGGGCAACAATCATTCAAGAAAGATTTGTGGACTTAGTAGATTTGAAGGAAACTTTCATTCCCAAATGTTTTGAGGGCAGAGGTTGGGATAAGTTGTTGAGCGACTTGCCTAGAGTGTGTGATCCTTTGATCAAGGAGTTTTATGCAAATGCTATGCTAAAAGAGGATGAGATAAATTGTTGGATAAGAGGAAAGAAATTCACTATAGATGCGGGTGATACAGATGAGGTGCTAGGGCTTAAAGGTTTAGATGACCATTGTAACGTCCAAGTCAGCAATTAAAAAAATAAAAAAGTAAAATTCAAGATCAAATTTTGGGTTCTGTAGGCACCCAATTTTACAACTTGCATTTAACCATCCGGTGGATCTTTAGATTTGTGATACAAAACAAATCTTGATGCTCTAACAATCATAATGGTATGTCATGGGTTTTGATCGGGCCACATGATCAAAAGTTATCATACAAAAAACTTTCAATGATCATGGCTCACCTGTATGATGGGCCTGATCACATCCTATTCTAAACACTTAATTTTGATTGGTTCTCACAAGAATTAATTTGAAATTAATTAAGTGTGATTTTTGATTGGATTTCATTTTATTTCATTTTTTTTAAAGAAATAATAAAAAATGTTTTTCTTTATGGCATCTTATCTGCTCTTAAAAAAAAAAAAAAAAAAACAAATCTGGAGATATGATCCATGAAAAATTCAAAAAAAGAAAAATGCTCAAAAAACGTCGTTATCTTCAGTAGTAACTTGAATCGCATTTTTGGTCAGAAAAACGTTGAAATTTGGATTTCTCTATTTCTATAAAAGTTGTATAGAATTAAATTTCCTTTCAAAAAACATCAATCCTGAATCAATTGGAAATTTTAGCAGCAAGTTATGGCCAAAATACGAAACAGGTGCAGAAGATAACACAAATTCAGCATTATCTTCAATTTTCTCTCAAAATTTCAAATGAGTTCAACATCAAATCTGTTCAAGCCTATCTAATAGACTTATCCTTTCCCTTTGCTTCAGAAGAAAGATTTTTGAAAAATAAATTGGGTAAAGAAACAGATACAGCCTATGAAAAAATTCAAAAATGCTCAAAAGACGTTACTATTTTTACTAGCAAATTGAAACACATTTTTGGCATGGATAACGTTGAAATTTGACTTTCTCTATTTCAGAAAAAGTTGTAGATAATTGAATTTCCTTTCAAAAAAACCCATCTTGAATCAATTGGAATTTTGAGCGGAAAATTAGAGCCAAAATACGAAGCAGGTGCAACATCATTTCAAAATTTGAATGGGGATCAACACCAAATCCATCCCAGCTCATTTAAACAGGTTATCTCCTCCCTTAGCTTCAGAAGAAAGCTAATAACTTAGCTTTAAAGCTAAGCCATCACTTCCCTTATAAATAGAGAAGACCTCTTCCATTTTCTGGACCTCGAATTCCCTCTAGAGAGCTAGTGAGAAAGCAAAAAAAAAAAAGCTATTGAGCAACCATTGTTCTTACTTTGGTTGTAGTTGAGTACTTCCTTGCTTTCTCCCTAGCCCTTTAGGTGATCATTTCCCCTTTTAATTTATGCTGGTAAGTAGTTAACTTTTTTTTTATTCTTTATACATGCTAGAATAAATGCTTACAAATCATTATTCACTTCTTTTATGCTATATGCTTGGATGAACATGCCTATGTCTTATTGGTTTTCTCTTACATGCTTAGATGAACATTTCTAGGCCAATACACAATTTTCTTTTGAATGCTTAGATGAGCACTTCTAGGCTAAAACACAACTTTCTCTTAAATACTTAGATGAACATGTCTAGGTGGTTGTTTTACATTTTTAAATGCTTGAACAAACTTGTCAAAGTATTTTGATTTTGTCTAGATAAACATGTCTAGGGTTTTTCTTTTACTTCTCTTCATAATTGTTTGGATGATCAAATATGCTTAAAGGTTTTATTTTTATTTGCTTCTCTTTGCAATTATGTTGATGACAAATAACATGACAATTTTGTTTTCCCTCACATGCTTAGATGAACATGTCTAGGCTAGGAATTCTTTATTTATGTTGATATCTTGGATTAACATGCCATTACCTTCATTTTTTGTTATCTAACAAGCTTTTTTTTTTTTTTTTTTTTTTTTTTTCTCTCTTTATGTCAAATTCCCCTAACATATATTTATTTACACTTCCTGCAAATCACATGTTTATATGACATATTCTTTGTATTTGTTTGACATGACATGACATTGGCCACCTTAACCTAAGAGACTGATTTTATCAGGTGAGATGGGTGCTTAATCCCTTCCCATCTCGTAAATTAGCCTCCGAACCAAGATCAAGGGTTCTAGATAATGTTTTTGTATATACAATTTTACTTTTTTTAGAATGTAACTAGGAAATAAAGCAATGTAATTTACTTTTCTTAGATTGTACCTAGGACAAAAAGCATTGTAAATTTTTGTTACAAAATTCGATGTAAATTGTCATATACATTAATACAACAAAAGTATTTTTCATTAATGGTTTTCTTGTTTTTCCTTTTTAAATTAAATAAGTGGCGACTCCATGTAAAACCCTCGATCTAGGGGGGAGGACATTTTTACAGGTTCCCACGTGCCCCACCTAACCCCCTTCCCCACTACTCATTCACTTATCTCTTCACTCTTTGGCCTGTTCACTTGCTTCAATTGTTCTCTTTCTTTTTTCATTTCCTCTCAACACAACAAAAACATTTCTCTCATACTCCATCATCCTCTCCCACGATACCCACTAAAAATCAACATCTCTACCATCATTTTTTCGGCAAGATCACCAGAAAATTGTTTTGAACCCATAAACACCTTCATATCCTTTTTGAGGTAAAAAATTATCATCTTTTTAGTGGGTTTTGCACTTTTGTTTGAGGTCATTTTTATCTAAGCTTTAGTAGTGATACCCATGTGATTTATGAGCATTAGAAGTGATATTTATGTGTTTATAAGTATGGGTTTTGCATTGGTGGAATTATTTGATGAGTGGGTATATGGTTTCCTAAAAATTATTGTGTTGTAATCTTAACGTAGATATATATATATATATATATATATATATATATATATATATATATATATATATGATTATATATGAAACTGCATCATATTTGGTATTGCATTTGGAGAAATACATGAATTGTTGATATGGAAAAATTGAGCATCTTTTATTTAATCTTTGATAAGGAATTCTTGGATTTTACGGTATATTAGAAAATTTAAAGATGCTTATCTTGTCTTGTTATGGGAAATTGTTAGAAAATCACTTGACAAGAATGAAGTTGAAAACCTTACAAACTTTGTGGAAGTTAGATTATTTAAGATTTTTCTGAAAGTACCTGGTTATAAACTATGTTTTTGAAAGGAAATGTATACTTGTGAGCTTTATGTGGTTTTGACACCATGCCATGTGTGATTTCCTGGTGATCACCCGATTTGGTTTCCGTAGTCTTTGTGACAATGGAATCAAATCCAGGTCAGTGCCCTTTCACTTTGGATGATGCGTTCTTCCCTGCTGTCCATGGGGGGAAGAGGTTCCTTGATTGTGTGTGGGTCAGGCTGCAGCCCATGTGGCCAAGAGACCACATGCAAGAGAGGTTCTATTTGACGCGCTCTCTCTGCTGCCCATGGGAGGAGAGAAAAACCTTGAGGGTATGGGTGAGGCTGCTGTCCATGGGGCCAAGAGTCTGCATACCAGAGAGGACAATATCATGCCAGTTGTGAATGGTTGGATCCCCTGACCGATCTATGTGGTAGTTTGGTATATTTGTGATAATTTACCTTACGTTAAATATTATGGTTTTAGAAATTATATTGTTGGTGCTCACAAATTATAGTATATAGTTTCATGGTATTTACTTTAAGAAACTGTGTTTCATTATTTAACCATTCTTGTCATATTATTATTGAAGATGAAACTTGCATGTCCCCCACCCCTTTTGATTATGCTACTTACTAGGCGTTAGCTCATCCCACCCTTTAACAGGTTTTCAAATTTAATAGCTATACCTTGGGTATGGAGCTTAATTCTTTGGTGATGATTAGAGTGCTATGTTAAATTTGGAGACTTCTGCTGTAAATGGTTGGTGACTCGATCTTGTCATTTTCAACGAGACCTTAATTAATTCTATTGGAGGCGGGTTTCTTGAGGTTTGTTAGCCTTTGGTGTGGTAGGCCTAGACTCGATATTAAGGTCCTTATTCTTGATTAGGATGTGGCTTTGTGTAATTTAATCAAAGTTTTGTAATATATTCATGTATTATATGGAGGCACATGATTTTTAGTTATTGTTCATAAATGTGTTATAGGGCTCTGACTTGTAATGGGGAAATTTTAGTATGGTTATATATTCTTATCCTATGGAAAAGAAAGGAAAATAGATCTCCTATAGCTTGATTTGCCAAAAGGAAAAAAATCCACAAGTACTCTTGGGATGTATTTCTCATGCTTTGGACCCCTTGGAGTTTAGGGTGTGACAGTTATGGTATCAGAGCTTAGGTTATGATTCTGTAGACTTTGAAAATAGGAATTGATTTTGATCTAAGTCAGAGCATTAGGGGTTTGATGAATTCTTTATTTTGTACCTTTGTTTCAGCTTCCACCTGTTATTCCTTTGTTCTTATCAAGCTTGTATATGCTAATCTTCTATGTTGCCTTGTGATTTACTTGCTTGTTTCTTGGGCATAGGTATAAGTACCTTGATATTTTATGCCTCCTAAAAAGAAAGCACGTAAAGTAAGGCATGTAGATGAGGTTGCAACTCCAGAGCATGGCCTTAGGCAATGCCAAGAGCATGAGAGATTTTCCACTCTTGATGGTGGTGAAATTGATAAGGTGGCAGACAAGATCTATGTTGGGATTGCTAGATCGGTCCAGGGTGGTGAGCGTAGGCAAGAGGGTTTTTCTTTTGGGGGAGTTCCATAAGCAAAAACCCTCAAACTTTTAATGGGGAGCCTGACCTAATTGTAGCATTAGGACTGGTTGCTAAATATGGAAAAGTTTTTGAGAGCGCTGAACTACTTGATTTTGGAGTTATTGGTTTCTACCCCTATTGGTGATACTTGAATGACTAATCTTGTGCTAAGTATTGTATTCTTCGTATTGAGGGTAGAGAGTTATTGGTTGATTTGGTATTCCTAGATATGCATGATTTTGATGTCATTTTGGGCATGGATTGGTTGGCTTCTTACCATGCTGGTGTGCATGGTTTTGAGAAAAAGGATGGGTCTATGAGGTTGTGTATTAATTTCCATGAGCTAAAGAAATTTACCATTAAGAATAAATATCCTTTGCCTTATATTGATGACTTATTTGACTAGTTGCAAGGAGCACAAATCTTTTCTAAAATTGATCCTCATTCTGGTTACCAGCAGTTAAAGATTAAGGGTAAGGACATACCGAAAACGACCTTCAGATTAGATATGGTCATTATGAATTTTTGGTGATGTCGTTTGGATTAACTAATGCCCCTGTTGGTTTTATGGATTTAATGAATAGGGTGTTTCATAAGTTAGATCAATTTGTCATTGTGTTCATTGATGATATTTTGATTTATTCTAAGAGTCGAGAAGAGCATGAAGAACACTTGAGGATTGTTTTACAGATTCTAAGAGAAAGGAAGTTGTATGGTAAGTTGAAGAAGTGTGAATTCTGGTTGAATCAAGTAGTGTTCTTGGGTCATGTGATATCTAAGGATGGAATTGTAATGGATCCTAATAAGATAAAAGCGGTGGTTAATTGGGACAGGCCTACACTTGTGAGTGAAGTTAGAAGTTTCTTAGGCCTTACTGGTTAGTATAGAGGATTTGTAGAGAGATTTTCCCACATTGCAGCTCCTTTGATACAATTAACTCGAAAGAATGTTAAATTCGAGTGGAAGGAAAAATGTGAGAGAAGCTTCCAAGAGCTAAAGTGGAGATTGGTCACGGCTCTAGTGTTAACTATCCCTTCAAGTACAGGGGGTTTTGTCATTTTATAGTGATGCTTCTAATAAGGGACTTGGTTGTGTGTTGATGCAAAATGGGAAGGTTGTGGCTTATGCCTATTGTCAGTTAAAAAAAATTATGAGAAAAATTAGCCCACTCATGACTTGGAGTTGGCTGCAGTTGTTTTTGCTTTGAAAATTTGGAGACATTATTTATATGGGGAAAGATGTGAGATTTTCACCGATCATAAAAGTTTAAAGTATTTCTTTACCTAGAAGGAGTTAAATGTGAGGCAACGAAGATGGTTGGAACTGGTTAAGGATTATGATTGCTCTATTAACTATCATCTTGGCAAGGCTAATGTTGTAGTTGATGCCTTTAGTAGAAAGTCTTTAAGTTTTTCAGCTGCTTTGCTAACCACTCGAAAGGAAATTATTTTTGATCTTGAAGGGATGGAGATTGAGGTTATTATAGGCCATTCTGAGGTTTACTTGGTTAGTTTGAGTGTTCAACCAACTTTGGCAGAAAGAATTAAATTGTCACGGGTTGATGACCCATATTTAAAGAAAATTATGGATGAGGTGCGTAGTAGAAAGAAATTTGAATTTTCTATCTCTGAGGATGGTGCTTTGAGATTTGGGAGTAGACTTTGTGTACTAAATGATCCATTGATTAAAAAGGAGATTCTAGAGGAGGTTCATTATTCCCCATATACGGTACATCCGGGTGGTACAAAGATGTACCATGATCTTCGTGGAAACTTTCGATGGAATAATATGAAGAGAGAGATTGCCCACTTTGTAGAGCAATGCTTGACTTGTCTATAGGTTAAGGTGTTGCACCAACGACCCTCAGGTTTGTCGCAACCACTTCATATTCCCTAATGGAAGTGGGAGAAAATTTCTATGGATTTTGTTTCAGGATTGCCGAGATCTCCTAAGGGTCATGATGCTATTTGGGTGGTTGTTGATAGAATGACAAAATAGGCTCATTTTCTCCCTATTCATATGAACTATTTCCCTTGATTAGTTAGCTCAGCTCTATGTTGATGAGATTGTGAGACTTCATGGAGTACCTGCTTCTATTGTTTCAGATAGAGATCCAAAGTTTACTTTTCATTTTGGGGTGGTGTGCAAAAGGCCTTGGGTACTAGATTTGATTTTAGCACAACTTTCCACCCTCAGACAAATGGATAGTTTGAAACGATTATTCAAACTTTAGAAGATATGTTGAGAGCATGAGTTTTGGATTTTAAGGGGAGTTAGGCTAGTCACTAACTTTTGGTGGAGTTTGCTTACAATAGTAGTTACCATTCAAGTATCGAAGTGGCACCTTATGAGGCGTATGGGAGAAAGTGTAAATCCCCAATTTGTTGGGATGAGGCTGGAGAACAAAACTTTTGGGGCCAAAAATCATTCAAAGTACTTGTGAAAAGGTAAATCAGATTCGTGATAGACTACAAGTAGCCCAAAGTAGACAGAAAAGCTATCATGACATTAAAGGAAGGTTTTGGAACTTGAAATTGGAGATAAAGTTCTTCTACGGGTTGCACCAATGAAAAGAGTAATGAGATTTGGTAAGAAGAGTAAGTTAAGCCCTAGGTTTGTAGGGACTTTTGAGGTCTTGGAGAAAGTGGATGAAGTTGCATATAGAATTGCCCTACCACCGGCCCTGTCAGGAATTCATATTGTTTTCCATGAGTCTATGCTAAGGAAATACATTCCTGACCCTTCACATGTTTTGAGCTATGAGCCTCTTTAGATTAGAGATGATTTATCATACGAAGAAGTTCCCGTAGAGATTTTGGATCGTAAGGAGCAAGTGTTACGCAATAGAACAATATCCTGGGTAAAGGTTCTTTGGAAGAATCATTTAGTGAAAGAGGCATCTTGGGAGAATGAGGATGATATGTTATCGAGGTACCCAAGCCTTTTTCAAGATCAAGATACGAAAAATTTTGAGGACAAAATTTTTATAAGAGGGGAAGAATGTAACATCCTAGTCAGCAATTAAAAAAAAAAAAAAAAAAGTAAAAGTCAAGATTAGATTTTGGTTCCCACGTGCCCCACCTAACCCCCTTCCCCACCACTCATTCACTTATCTCTTCACTCTTTGGCCGGCTCACTTGCTTCAATTGTTCTCTTTCTTTTTTCATTTCCTCTCAACACAACACAAACATTTCTCTCATACTCCCTAATCCTCTCCCACGGTACCCACTATAAATCAACATCTCTACCATCATTTTTCTGGCAAGATCACCAGAAAATTGTTGTGAACCCATAAACACCTTCATATCTTTTTTGAGGTAAAAATTTCTCATCTTTTTAGTGGGTTTTGCACTTTTGTTTGAGGTTATTTTTATCTAAGCTTTAATAATGATACCCATGTGATTTATGAGCATTAGAAGTGATATTTATGTGTTTATAAGTATGGGTTTTGCATTGGAGGAATTATTTGATGAGTGGGTATATGGTTTGTGCTAATGATGACTACCTAAGGTTTATTTATGGTGGAAAATTTAGGAGTTTTAAGTTATAACATGTGATGGTTGGTAAATTTAATTTTTCCATTGTCACTGGGCTTATTTGGAGTTAGTTGAAGTTCTAAATTTCTTGTCTTGGAGGATATATTGATTTTGCTTTCATGGGTCTCTTATTGATGTAGCGTAAATTTTATGGAAGCTAGTCATAATGTTGGAGATGATATTAAATAGGTTAACTTTATAAATTGGAGTTTATGCCTTGTGAATCTATTTGTTGAGAAAATTTGGAAGTGGAATATATTATTATTGATAAGGTTAAATACAAGGCTTGCCTAATTAAGTGCTTATTTGGCAATTCCTAAATTGAAGCTAGATACAATTTTAAGCTCTATGCTTATTGTGATAGGTTTACTTGATATTGTTTAGGCTCTAGCTAATCTCCTTGGTGCTTGGAGAATTAGGATTTTGCAGTTGCGAGGTAAATAGCTTTTTAATGGGATTTTGAAAAATAATCATGTTGCATAAATGTTGTTTTTGGGTTAGACACGCTTTTGGAAACTACCTATGGAAACTATATTTTCCTAAAAATTATTGTGTCGTAACCTTAACGTAGATATATATATATATATATATATATATGAAAATGCATCATATTTGATATTGCATTTGGGGAAATACATGAATTGTTGATATGGAAAAATTGAGCATCTTTTATTTAATCTTTGATAAGGAATTCTTGGATTTTATGGTTTATTAGAAAATTTAAAGATGCTTATCTTGTCTTGTTATGTGGGAAATTGTTAGAAAATCATTTGACAAGAATGAAGTTGAAAACTTTACAAACTTTGAGAAAGTTAGATTATTTAAGGTTTTTCTGAAACTACCTGGTTATAAACTATGTTTTTGAAAGGAAATGTATACTTGTGAGCTTTATGTGGTTTTGATACCATGCCATGTGTGATTTCATGGTGATCATCCGATTTGGTTTCCGTACTCTTTATGACAATGGAATCAAATCTAGGACAGTGCCTTTTCACTTTGGATGACGCGTTCTTTCCTGCTGTCCATGGGGGGAAGAGGTTCCTTGATTGTGTATAGGTCAGGCTGCTGCCCTTGGGGCCATGAGACCATATGCAATAGAGGTCCTATTTGACGCGCTCTCTCTGCTACCCATGGGGGGAGAGAAAAACCTTGAGGGCATGGATGAGGCTGCTGTCCATGGGGCCAAGAGTCTGCATACCAGAGAGGACAATATCATGCCAGTTGTGAATGGGTGGATCCCCTGACCGGTCTATGTGGTAGTTTGGTATATTTGTGATAATTTACCTTACGTTAAATATTATGGTTTTGAAAATTATATTGTTGGTGCTCACAAATTATAGTATATAGTTTCATGGTATTTACTTTAAGAAACTGTGTTTCATTATTTAATCATTCTTGTCAGATTATTATTGAAGATGAAACTTGCATTTCGCCCACCCCCTTTAATTATGCTACTTACTGGGCGTTAGCTCATCCCACCCTTTAACAGTTTTTCAGATTTAATAGCTTTACCTTGGGTATGGAGCTTAATTCTTTGGTGATGATTAGAGTGCTATGTTAAATTTGGAGACTTTTGCTGTAAATGGTTGGTGACTCGATCTTGTCATGTTCAATGAGGCCTTAATTAATTCTATTAGAGGCGGGTTGCTTGAGGTTTGTTAGCCTTTGGCGTGGTAGGCCTATTCTCGATATTAAGGTCCTTATTCTTGATAAGATTGTGGCTTTGTGTAATTTAATCAAAGTTTTGTAATATATTCATGTATTATATGGAGGCACATGATTTTTAGTTATTGTTTATAAATGTGTTATAGAGCTCTAACTTGTAATGGGGAGGTTTTAGTATAGTTATATATTCTTATCCTATGGAAAAGAAAGGAAAATAGATCTCCTATAGCTTGATTTGCCAAAAGGAAAAAAATCCACAAGTACTCTTGGGATGTATTTCTCATGCTTTGGATCCTTTGTGGTTTGGGGCGTGACAACCATAGCTTCACCAATTACAAGGACATGATGCTATCCATAGAAACTGTTCAATCTCATATTGGTGGTGTTAGAGAGGGAAGATGCCTCAACATTAATGCCTTCCCAGCTGACATGCGGTGTTTGACCACCATTATGATGTTCAACTTGTACCTAGTAAGGAAGTTGACTACAATCAACAATGCTAGAGCTATCTTTCTAATGGAGCTCAAGGAGAACACCTTCCTAGACATCAGCTTTCACATCTTTGACACAATTGTGGATGAGACTAAAACAACTTTAAGGGCCAAGCTGATTTTTCCCGGCCTTCTTATAAGGCTTTTTAGACTAAAAGGTGTTGACATCCCTTAAGATATCAGTCTCCTGCCTACACCCTCAGCCATCAACAAACGGACCATCACGAGGATACAAGTTCATCTCCCAGGTGATGAAGATGAAGGTGACCAAGGAGAAGGTGAACCAATGAAGACTGAAACAAAGGCTGCAAGACAAACCTCAAGCTCAAAAGGCTGAGGCAAAAGGAGCAGAGATTCATCCTCATCAGCTGTACCTCTAGATGCATTCCAGATCACCCTAGGGAGGATTGATAGGCTCAGACATATCTAGAATGAACAATCTAACAGGCTAGCTGCACTTCAAGACCATATGAACATACTTTCAACAAAGTTTGATAGTTTCAGCACGCAGCAGTGACCCTTTGGCCATTCCGATCAAAAAGGGGGAGAATTTTTGAAAGGCAGCTCTTGAGGGGGAGTGTCTGTTTGAGGGGGACCATGCCAAAAACTTATCTTAAGCAGTTTACTTTATGTTTATGTTCTATAGTTTCTGGTGTTGTGTTTTGAAAAATATTTTAATTATGGGTTTGCTACATATGTTGTTAAACACTTTGGTTAATTTTTACTCATGGTTGGTTTATCTTGTGTGATTATGGTTTAATGATTATTTATAAGTTTATATTCAGTGTCTATGTACTTTGGGTTTTGTACCTTTGCTTTGTAGCATAATACTTGTTGTTTAATATTTTGCATTTTCTTTAAGTACATCACTCTTGTGCCTTAGTAGGATCTTGTTCCTAGATGCATATATGTTTTGTGCATTGGTTGAGTGTTGGACATGCAAATGATACTTTGTATTTAAGCTTATTAGCTTGCACGTCCGGATGTTCATTCCAGATGTGAATGAGCATTGTGGTCACTATTCAATAGTGATTGCTTGTATGGTCAAGCCATGGTTATTGCTTTATTCCATTTTACTTGATTGCATTGTGTTTGCTTCATATGCATTACAAGTTTTCTGCATACAATGATCAAATTGTGTTGCTCTGTTTCAAGAGATACTTGTTCTTATGATTCAAGAGCTTCACAGATTCTAGAGTTAGGTGTGAGTGAGTTTTGTTCAACTGTTCCCAACTCACATGTTAAGTCTAGAGTTTGTTTTAGGGTTTTGTCATGGAATAACCAAAGGGGGAGATTGTAAGGTTGAATTTAATCAACCATCTTGTTGGCTTTATTCCATGCTAAATTTGCTTGTAATTTAGTAATTTGTAACCCTTTATTTAGGTGGGAATCATGTAAGGGTAGTGTGTGAGATAGTGTGAAGAAATGCTCAAGATTGTGCAGTGAAGCAGGGACTCGCAGCTGG
Organism: Quercus robur; assembly: GCF_932294415.1. Taxonomy (NCBI): domain Eukaryota; kingdom Viridiplantae; phylum Streptophyta; class Magnoliopsida; order Fagales; family Fagaceae; genus Quercus; species Quercus robur. Next base: position 50,500,645 of record NC_065538.1, read on the forward strand.
ATCGTGGCTTGCAAGTCACTAGAAGATGCACACGAGTGAAGCATGCAGAGAAACTGAACCGTCATGCTAGCTGTATCACTACAGGACAAAAAGTCCAGACTGGCCATTCAGTTATCTCACGGCTTGGACTCGTGACTCAATCAAGTCGCGAGGCCAAGTCGCTAGTCCACTCTGTTATGGAAAAATTAACTCTTTGCATTCCTTTCTCACTCTAGTATAAATACCCTTTATACCCATGTAACATTGAGAGCATCCAGAGAGAATTTTGAGAGAGAAACCCTAGAGAAAAACAAGATTGACTCATCCACAATCTTTATATAGTGACTTTTCAAATTCCTCAACTCTCACCCTTTCCATTATTACATCCTTGAGAGGTTCTTTAACCAAATCCTTTTCTTACCATACCCATATCTCTGAGAAGGCTATTTGGTGCTTTAGGAAGCAGTTCGGAAGGAACCAATCCATATTAGTTGATGCTATGTGTTATAGCGGAATCCAATAAGCTAAAGAAGAAATAGGTTCGGTGTAACCTCGTTGGAGTAGGAGTTTGGAGGGCTTAGGTACATTGGGTAGATTAGTCTTGGAGAGTCTTCTACTATTCGTATATCCTAACTACATTCTTTAGTGGATTGTTTATCGCTTGGAGGGTGGCAGGGAGGTTTTATGCCAAAGGCTTCGGATTCCTCTTCGATAACACATTGTTGTGTTGTCCTCGTGTTTGCATCTCTCTTCCCTTAATTTTTGTCATTTAATTTCTGCTGTGGATGTGATTTTATTTGGTTTAAATTGTTTATCAATTCTGTTATATGCTTATGTTCATATTCCGCACATTAATTGTTTGATAATAAGCTTGAATTGATAATTTGAAAATTGGGGGTCTAAACGTTCATCGTGTTTTATACACATATTGAACATTCAGATTGCATGGAGTTCTTGTGTCTATAGTGTCTGATAGAGACCCTCACTTAAGCTCTAAGTTTTGGAACAGTTTACACAAGGCTATGGGAACCAAGTTAGATTTTAGTATAGCTTTCCATCCTCAAACTAATGGGAAATCAGAAAGAACTATACAAACACTTGAAGACATGCTAAGAGCCTGTGCGTCAAACTCGAAAGGTAGTTGGGAGACTCACTTGCCTTTAATTGAGTTTGCTTATAATAACAGTTACCATTCCAGCATAGAGATGGCTCCTTTTGAGGCATTGTATCCGGAAGTGTAGGTCACCTATTTGTTGGAATGAAGTGGGTGAAAGGAAGTTGCTTGGTCCAGAACTAGTTCAATTGACTACAAAGAAGATTCAGTTGATTCGTGAAAGACTCCTAGTTGCTCAAAGTAGGCAAAATTTCAATGGACTACGAAGAAGATGTAGATAATAGAAGGCGAGACTTAGAATTTCAAGTTGGGGATCATGTATTCTTAAAGGTGTCTCCATCGAAGTGTGTGATAAGATTTGGGAAGAAAGGCAAGTTAAGTCAGAGGTATATTGGTCCTTTTGAGATCTTGGATAGAGTGGGCAATGTATCTTATAGGTTGGCATTGCCACCAGTCTTGTCACAAATTCATAATGTATTCCACGTATCGGTGTTACAAAAATACATGCCTGATCCATCACATGTTTTGGAATATGAGCCAATCAATGTTAGAGAGGACTTGTCTTATGAGGAGCAACCGGTGCAGATTATTGATAGGAAGGATCAAGTGCTATGTTCAAGGAATATATCCTTAGTGAAGGTGTTGTGGAGAAATCATGCAGTTCAAGAAGCGACATGGGAAAAAGAGGAAGACATGAAAGAAAAATATCCCCATATATTTTCTAATTGAGGTACGTCAAGTTTAGAGGACTAAACTTATTTTAAGAGGGGAAGAGTGTAATACCCCACATACTTTTATTTGAGGTTATTATTAAGTTTTCTTCTAAATATAATTGTTGGGCCATAGGTATTATTTATTTTTTTTTAATAACTGCAGCCCGCTACCCCACTAAGCCCACATCTTTAATACAAACTACAGGGTAGAGGAAGAAGCAATTAGATTGTTCAAGGTATGTTTTCTCACCATTAGAAACAAGAATTAAGGAGTTAGAATTTTTATCATGGAAAACTTTAATGATGTGTAGATTGTGAGATTGGTAATTTCTTAGATTATGATTTTTACACTGTTTCAATTATTCTTGAATCTTCGAATGCCACTGTTTAGAGTCTAAAAGAACAGCCGAAATTATTTAAAGCATGAATAAGGCTGCATCGTTTTGTAGGACTATAAGGTCTTTAAGGTCTATAGGAACTTTTGGGCTGTTGATCTATGCCGTAGGGTTAATTATGAATTGCTGGAGAAATTGCAACCGACCCCACACATGAAATCTCATTTTGTCAAAGTCCAAGTCCTCTGATGGATGATTAATGGCCTTGGTAGTCTTTGTCTAGACTTTGACTATTTCCCTACCACAAAGAACCATTAGAAATCAACACGTCTACAATTCTTTAAAGGATAATGGCAGACTTGTTTCTTCTATCAAATTCTAATTTCATCTCAAAATAATGCTAAGATATTAAATACTTTAGGGTCAATGATATTAAGTCCATGAACAAGTCATATTAGTTTTGGCCCACGGTTTTTGAAAGTTCAAAAATGTGTATAAACACCCTTGAACGTTTAGACCCCCAAATTACAACTTAACCAATTCAAGCATTATGTCAAACAACTAGTGTGCGGAAAATGAACATAAGCTACAATATAGAATTGGATAAACTATTTAAGCCAAATTAAAATCACAACCCACAGTAGATAATAAAAGGCAAAGATAAAAGGGAAGGAAGATGCAAACACAAAGACAACACGCGATGTGTTATCGAAGAGGAAACCGAAACCCTCGGCGTAAAACCTCTCCGCCGCCCTCCAAGCGGTAAACAATCCACTAGAAAATATAGTCGGGATACATGGACAGTAATAGACCCTCCAAGCCTAATCTACCCAGTGCACCTAAGCCCTCCAAGTTTCTTGCTCCAACGAGGTTGCACCGAACCTTTTTCTTTTCTAGCTTCCCGGATTCCGCTACTAGACCGTAGAATCAACCAATGAAGATTGGTTCCTTCCTAACTGCTTCCCAGAAATCCAAACTGCCCTCTCACAGAGATGAAGATGGTGAGAACAAGGTTTGGTAAAATGCCTCTCAAGGATTTGACAATGGAGAGGAAGAGAGTTGAGGAATTTGAAGAGACTCTAATGTATAGATTGTGGGTGAATCAATCTTGTTTTTCTTTAGGGTTTCTCTCTCAAAATTCTCTCTGGAAGCTCTCTTACATTTGTGGGTAAAAGGGGTATTTATATTGGAGTGGGAGAGGAATGTGAAACGTCAGGTTTTACAAAACAGGGGTGGCTCGCGGCTTGACCTCGCAGCTTGACTAAGTCGCGAGATCCAGTCACGAGATAACCGTATGGCTAGTTGTCCTGTTTTGTCCTGTAGTACTCCAGCTAGCATGACTGTTCACCTTCCGGCATGCTTGGCATGTGTGCTGCGTCTGGCGGCTTGCAGCCGCGAGTCACCCGCGAGGCCAAGCCGCGAGTCTCTGTTTTCTTGCACACTCTTAAGCAAACTTCACTCTACCTCACTCACTACCCTTACATCAAACCCACCTAAATACAGGGTTACTAAATGCTGAAATACAAGCAAATTTGGCACGGAATAATGCTAATTAGATGGTTGAATAAATTCAACCTTACAATCTCCCCCTTTGGCTATTTCATGACAAAACCCTAAAACAGACTCTAGACTTAACATGTGAGTTGGGAACAGTTGAACAAAACTCACTCACACCTAACTCTAGAAGCTGTGAAGCACTTGAATCATATGAACATAAGACTCCTGAAACACAACAATACACCATGATCATTGTTAAGCAGAAAATCATGAAATGCATATGAAACAGGCAATATGTGATCAAGCAAAGATAGAGTTAAGAAACAAACCATGGCTTGATCAACCAAGTAATCACTACAAGGTAGTGACCACAATGCTCATTCACACTTGGAATGAACACAAGGACATACAAGCTAACAAGCACAAGGCAAGATACTTGTATGCTCAACACTCAACCAATGCATAATACACAAGGTATATGCATCTAGGAACAATCCTACAAGGGCACAAGAGTGACAGTACATAAATCAAAATGCAAGACATTTAGATATAAGTACTGATTTCAACATAGTATAAAAGGCTGCATTAAGCAAGGTACAAACCATAAAGCCTACATAATAAGCATAAAACATTAACCCTAAAAGCTTACAAAAGCAGATGGGTACAAACCACAATATTAAACTGAATAACATCAACAAAAAATATAAAAGATTAAACCAAGAGTATAAGTTATGAGTTAGAAACAAATATACACCAAAACCACAGTGTATCAAACCCATATAAACATTAAATACCCAAAACACAAGTAAATATAAACAAAGTCTCTGATCTTGACAACTCCCCCTCAATACATTACTCTCCCTTAAGAGCTGCTTTTCTGCTTCTCATCAACAATCTCAAAAAGCATCTGGAGGTGTATCTAAAGAAGTTGATGCTCTAGTCCTTTTGCCACTCCTCTTGGGTGTTGAGGTTGATGCATGCCCTGCTGCCTCTGCCTCAGTCTCCATTGGGACACCCTCTCCTTCATCACCTTCATCTTCTTCTCCTGGAAGCCTAACACTTATCCTTTTGCAGGTAAACTTGTTAATTGCAGAGGGTGTGGACATGGGACTGATGTCTTGAGGGATTGGAACACCCATCTTTCTAAAGATCCTCATTAGCAAGCTAGGAAAGATCAATTTTGGCCTAGAGGTTGTTCTTGTCTCATCCACAATGGTGTCATATATGTGGGAACTTATGTCAATGAAATTCTTTTCTTTGAGATCCATCAGGAATATTGCTCTTGCACAGTCGATTGTACTCAACTTCTTTATGGGGTAGAGGTTAAACATCATGATTATTGTTAGACACCTCATGTCCACTGGAAAAGCTGTGGTATTCAGACATTTCCCTTCTCTCTGTCCATCTATCCTTTGTTGAACAGTTTCAATAGATACAATCCTATCCTTGTAATTGACAAACTCCTGATCTTCTAATCCTTCAAGCCCTAGCACATCATCAATGACATGTGCATCCAAAGTGAATTCTTTAACTCTAACCCAGCAGCTTAAATCATTCTCCCTTATCACAGCATTTGAATAAAACTCCCTAATCAGGGGTTCACACACTACAGGGAGATCACTCAGAAGCTTTTCCCATCCTCGCCCTTCAAAACAGCTAGGGATAAAGGAGTTTCTTAAATCCTCCAAATCTACAAATCTTTCTTGAATAATTCCTGCTTTCAAGAAGATATCCTTGTATCTTTCAAAGTGTTGAACCGACCTAAACAATTTAGAATCCATTTTCAATCTTTTGTCAGCCTTCTTTGCAGGAGTTTTCTTCTTCGGAGATGAGGGAGCCATCTGTGAACAATCAGAAGAGGCCACAACAGCATAGAACAATACATGTGAAGAACTAGTCAATACCATGTAATTAACAAAGAAATTGTAGCCACACAGATAAACTGGAACACTTAAACATTATGCTACTTAGAACAACCACATGGATAAACAAGCCTTAAAGAGGAAACACAAGACCAACAGGGAGAATGCAGGGGAGAATTAAATCAGCAGAGATAGAAAACATCCTAAAGACAAATATATGTCAATGAGACATACAATGGAATGAAAATGACATGACTCATAATCAGCATAGTAAATCTCACAGATGCTCCCAATAGATTTACACAATAGAACATGCATATTCAGCACAGTAAATTTCACATCCACAATCGGAACATTTTGAAGCAACTCATCAGCTCAAGTTCAGATAAAATAAAAGAAACACTTAGCTAAGCACAAGATGAAGACCAAAAAGGAAATAACTAAGATCATTTCAAACTCTAGCAACAACATCCACAAGCTAAGCATGAACATAGAGCAATAGCAGAAACACAAACCCATCTCTAAAACATAAACAAATGCGAAAAATCAAGGGGGAAAAACACAAAATCAAGTAGAAATGAGTTCAAGAATGAAAACCCATACCTGTTACTTGAAGATTTTGAGCAGAAAATACGCAACAATGGAGATTGGAAATGGGAGCACGGAGTGTTTGGGAAGGAGACAGTTTAGAGAGAAGATGAACAGTCACAAAAGTTCGTGGGAAAAACTGAAAAAGATTTAAAAACTGCCCCTATTTTTGCAAAACACGTGTTTTTCGCAACTTGAGTGAGTCGCCACAAAGTCGCCAGTTCAAGCCGCCAAAACACTCAAGGAAAAAAATTTGAAAAATTTTTCTAAGTGTTTTTCGCGACTGGAAGGTCTACCCGCGAGTGAGTCACGAGTTGAGCCGCGAAAATCTCTGAGTAAACCTCGCGAGTAGACCTTCCACTCGCGAACAAGTTGCCAAAAATGACCCGCGAAGACGCGACTGAGACTCGCGACTTGACTTACCCGCGACTGAGTCGCCAAAACAGGGCAAAACTGGATTTTTGAAATTTTCAGATTTTTCAAACAAAATACTTTCCAAAAACACCTAAAACACTCAAAATTCTTTTTGTGCTTGAATTAACAAGGATTGAGCATGTGAAAACACATTTCATCAAGTACAATCACACAAATGAATATGGCATTTATTGAACATAAACTTGTGTGTTGTGTGTGGATATCAACAATGAGATAGTCCTTAGTCTAATGTGAAGCTTCAATGATCAATTCAACCAAGGCATACACAATTAGCACTAGATCATGTGACCCATCTCAATTATAGAAATATGTATATATGACCTCCCACAAAACTTGATAACAAATCTTGGAGCTTTACATTTGACTCCACTTTCAACCATAACATTTGATCTTTTTGACCTTTTGAGGCAATCACCTCTCATTGTGAGAGTGATATTTGATATTTCACTTTAATGAACAAGCTTTTGGCTTTTTGAATAAACATTCTCTTTAATATAAGGTCGTTTACCCTTTTTCCTAATCGAATACTAGAATGTGCGACAGGCTTTTGCAGCTCAAAATCTCTTTTCATTTGGAGATTTACATTTGGTGAGCTCTTCTTAGCAAAAACAAATATAAAGAGTGGGAAGATATATAGACACAAGTCTATGCAAGTCTCAAGATCATCATAACCATTCACTAATCATTCATGACAAGATTGAAGATCTATTTACAACAATCACATAGATTTCAAGATTTCTCCCACAGTGATATGAGTGCAAAGAGACAGGCAATGCTCGAAAATGCACAAAGCCATTAGCACAAAGGTACAAGGCAAAACAAGTTTTGAGACAAAAACTCAACAATGTCAATCAAACATTTTGATTTTCTAATTTTTATGTGATTTTTGGATTTTTTGACATAAAAGAAGAAAAAGATTGATAAAAAACGAAATAAAATAAAAGTATGCACAAGTAGACAAGCAAACCAACCAACAGCAAAAACAACAAGCAAACAAACAAACAAACAATGTCACAAAGCATAGGAAGTATTAATGCATGAACATGTTGTAATGCTTATGCATGAGTACCCTTTTTCACCCACACGTCACTTGCGTTTGGGGTGATTTCCTTATAGGATTGGGTACGGGAGTTAGGGCTTTCAAACCTTCGTGAGAAGCTTTCCAAGCAGTTGGTGAATGCACCAATTATCTTCATCACGTTCATCATTCCGGGATCACCATTCTGATCTCTAGATTGTTCACCTGCCCAATTTCTTCTATCATTTCTAGGTCCTCCTGACCTTTGAGGAGTCGCACTATTCTTTGCTCTCAGCTTTTGGCAATTTGGTCGAGTATGTCCTTGAAGTCCGCAATAATGACACACATAAGTTGCTTTAGGACCTCTTTGTGGTCGTGGACTTGACTTGGCACGAGATTCAGACCTGCCCACAGATTGATTACGGGGATTCAACAACCGTTGGTTCACCACATTCTTCTTCTCCTCCATCTTGAGCTTCTCATCAGTAAGGTCAACTACAACTAGATCTTTGGCCTTTACAAACTTCACTTCTTTAGTGACATTTCCAGATGAGCTACTTCCTCCGGTATATCCCAACCTGGATTTGTCTTAAAAGCTCTTTTGAGATGAAATAACATCATCTAGCTTCTTGGTGGTGACCCTCTCTATTTTAGCATTTGCTTGCACAACTTCTTGCTCAAGAAATCTCACTTTTGTGTAAGCTTCGGACAGCTCACCATTGAGTGTTTCTATCTCACATTTGGCCTCCCTATATCGAATCAAGAGACTTTTGTAATCCTCCTCTGCCTTCTTCATTTTTCTCACAGCAGCCTTTGCCACCCTTATGTACTCACCCGACTTCTCTAGGAGTGAGTTATAATTCTCTTGAAGATTGGTTGTGCTTTCATCTTCTTCAGTATCTGATTCTTCAACAATTCCCAGTGATTCTTCATCACTATGTTCTCCAAGGTCTCGTACAAGCAGATTCAACTCGTCTGAAGACTCAACGTGAGCAATAGTCATAAACGCTGAGTAGTTCCCCTCTCCATCACAGCTTTCTTCAGATTCTGAGTCAGATGAATCCGAGTCACTCAATGTTGTGGCATACACTTTGCCTTTCGATTTCAAATAATTCGGACATTCTTTCTTAAAGTGTCCATGCCCGTTACATTCGAAACAAGTGACTCCTTGTGTGGGTTGGGATTCTTTTCCATCTTTCTTTTTAAATTCCCTTTTCTCCCTTCCAGAACTTTGGAATTTTCTTTTATCATCAAATTTGCCATTATTTTTGAATTTCAAGAACTTCCTGAAATTTTTAACAAGGTATGCAACATCTTTGTCAACCATATCTTCTCCCGATGAATCTTGATCTTCCACCTTCTCATTAATGGTCTTAAGAGCAAGAGATTTACTCTTCCGTTGATTGGGCAGCGACATCTCATAAGTCTGAAGAGAACCAACCAGCTCCTGGACTTTGATGTCATCAAGGTCCTTACTCTCTTCAATCGCTGTTACTTTAGCACGAAAACTTTCCGGCAAAGATCGAAGGATCTTCCTTACAATTTTAGAATCCTCCGTTTTCTCTCCCAAATTGAACTTGCTGACAACCACCTCATTTAGCTTCCCATAGAAAGAGTCAAAGGACTCATCCTCACTCATTTTGAGCTCCTCAAACCGAGTGGTCAGCATTTGCAACTTGGTGTCTTTCACTTTCTTCGTGCCTTCATAGGTGGTTTCCAATATCTCCCATGCTTCTTTGGCAACGGTAATGTGAGAAATCCTGTGAAATTCATCTAGAGACACACCACAGAAAATAGCATTGAGTGCTTTACTGTTAGCATTAGATGCAGCAAGTGCTGCCTTATCCCATGTGGATTTGGCTTCCTCAGGCCTGGTCCAACCTATCTCAACAGCATCCCAAACAGATTCATCAATAGAACATAGAAAAGCTCTCATACGAACTTTCCAAAAAGCATAATTACTACCATCAAAATATGGAGGTGCATTTAGGGATTGAGACCGATCCATCTCAAAAGGGAGTCAAGGATCATACAATGGTAATGAAACCAATAACTGTGTACCCGCTCTGATACCAAATGAAAGTTCAAAAATATGTATAAACACCCTTGAACGTTTAGACCCCCAAATTACAACTTAACCAATTTAAGCATTATGTCAAACAACTAGTGTGCGGAAAATGAACATAAGCTACAATATAGAATTGGATTAACTATCTAAGCCAAATTAAAATCACAACCCACAGCAGATAATAAAAGGCAAAGATTAAAGGAAAGGAAGATGCAAACACAAAGACAACACGCGATGTGTTATCGAAGAGGAAACCGAAGCCCTCGGCGTAAAACCTCTCCGCCGCCCTCTAAGCGGTAAACAATCCACTAGAAAATATAGTTGGGATACATGGACAGTAATAGACCCTCTAAGCCTAATCTACCCAGTGCACCTAAGCCCTCCAAGCTTCTTGCTCCAACGAGATTGCGCCGAACCTTTTTCTTTTCTAGCTTCCCGGATTCCGCTACTAGACCGTAGCATCAACCAATGAAGATTGGTTCCTTCCTAACTGCTTCTCAGAAATCCAAACTGCCCTCTCACAGAGATGAAGATGGTGAGAACAAGGTTTGGTAAAATACCTCTCAAGGATTTGACAATGGAGAGGAAGAGAGTTGAGGAATTTGAAGAGACTCTAATGTATAGATTGTGGGTGAATCAATCTTGCTTTTCTTTAGGGTTTCTCTCTTAAAATTCTCTCTAGAAGCTCTCTTATATTTGTGGGTAAAAGGGGTATTTATACTGGAGTGGGAGAGGAATGTGAAACGTCAGATTTTACAAAACAAGGGTGGCTCGCGGCTTGACTAAGTCGCGAGATCCAGTCGCGAGATAACCGTATGGCCAGTTGTCCTGTTTTGTCCTGTAGTGCTCCAGCTAGCATGACTGTTCACCTTCCGGCATGCTTGGCACGTGTGCTGCGTCTGGCGGCTTGCAGCAGCGAGTCACCCGCGAGGCCAAGCCACGAGTCTCTGTTTTCTTGCACACTCTTGAGCAAACTTCACTCTATCTCACTCACTACCCTTACATCAAACCCACCTAAATACAGGGTTACTAAATGCTGAAATACAAGCAAATTTGGCACGGAATAAAGCCAATTAGATGGTTGAATAAATTCAACCTTACAGTTTTCATTGAGATACTTATTAAATTCTAGGTTTACCCATAGTGTGAATTTTACAACAAAGTTACGGTTATAGAGCCTAATTCATGTTAAAGGTTTTACTTTTGTTTACGACATATATTAAATCCTAAAGTATTAGCTGCTGGTTCTGAGTTTTGATAAATTCAAGGAAGCTTATTCTTGGGTAGAGGTACTTTGCATTAGTGTTATCTTTTAGTTCAACAAGTATAATTTTAGTGAGTCAATTTGTTTAAGTCAATAAGATTCATATTTTGTGGAGGATATTAAGTAATTTTCATAATTGATTATAGGTCCTATTTAAGAGTGTTTTGAGGCTTTTTGGAGGTTGTTTTGGCGGGACTTTTAGAGGGATTTAGGTGCTGTAAATAATTATGCATAATATGCACAAGTTTTGTCAATTAGGTTCTTAGAAGTTAAAAGTTTTCAAAAGTTTTGTATTTCAAACTTATATTTTCTAAAGTTTGTCAAAAGCATTTTTGTATCATTGAAAGTGAAATTTCGACTATTAAATAATGTTTTAAAGAGATACTTCAAATTTTAAATAAGTTTTGAATGTCCAAATCTCATTTAAAAGATGATTTCTAAACTAAACTATTTTCTGTAAATAATTGAGTTTCAATGTAAGTTTTCTAAAAAGGTTCTTGTTCTTTAAATTTGTTAAAACCAAGTGATTTGAAGGTCATATTCCTATTTTCCAAATGGTATTTAAAATGTTTCTTTTAGCAAATTTAATTTTCAGATTTACTCAAGAATTGTAATATATTTACATAAACTCCTCAGCCTCTATTTGTTCCCCAAGAGAGTCAAGCATCCTTTGATTTATGTTCTATTCAATATTGTGATCTTTGATATGCCTCTGTATTTTAAAAGAAATTGTTAATATCAAGTAAATTATTATATTTTGTATAAACTTCGCTTTGTGATATGTGACTCAAAATAAGTGTTTTTAGAATTGATCAGTTATGTAAGATATATGTGTAAACCAGCTCACAAGATTGTATGTGAGAATATGTGTTGATCCCTCACTAGTAGGGGTTAGATGTTGGTATCCGCTCACAGGATTGTATGTGAGAATATGTGATGTGTATATGTGACACTGTGCTTTGATCAATTATATGTATGTGATTTCAATTGACTTTGAGATGCGATTACATATGTATTAAGTGATTCAATATATGTTTTGTAATAATTATTTTGATATCATTGAATGAGTTTGTGAAAAATCAAAACACTCGTGCTTTGCTTGACTCTATTTTGTTGTGTATTCTGTATAATTACTTACTAGATGTGTGGCTCATCCCATCAATTCCTATTTTTCAAATTAAAGTATAGTTGGGAATATAGAACCTTTGGGTCGCTTTGTAAGGTGCAAGGTAGAGCATGAAATGTTTTTTGTTATAGTGGAGATTATTTCCAATTTGTGGAGTTTAGATTTTTGCAAGAGGTTTTTAAGAAAATTGTTTTTTTGGAGTATTGATTTATTTTGATTAATTATGTTTATGGAAATATATAAGTTTAGTAGGTTAGTCATGCATCTAAATCCATGTTCCATGGACTTGGGTCGTGATAGTGTTTGTAACAACCCAATAAAAAGCACTAGCCACATCTACGCTATACCTCGAAAGGACTAGTCATAATTGAGGCTCCTTGTAGTTGTTAATAAAGCCTAGATCTACCCAGTAAATATCCGATGTGGGACTCATCACACATCCACACATATCACACAATAAATCAAATTGGGGTATCACAATCTCCCCTACTTAAATCCCTAACGTCCAGTTAGGGCCCACTTTGTGGGGTAGTGCCTTTGAGTCCATACGGGATTACTAGGTCGGCTCTGATACCATATATAACGACCCAAGGAAAAGCGCTAGTCACATCTATGCTATACCTCAAAAGGACTAATCATAATTGAAACTCCTTGTAGTTGTCAATAAAGCTCAGATCTACCCAGTAAATACCCGATGTAGGACTCATCACACAATCAATCAAATTGGGGTATCACAGATTCCGTTTCATTGAAATAGTAAAATGTAGGGAGATATTTTCTAATACAAATATGATACATGATGATATGGGGGGGGGGGGGGGGGTCGTGGTAGTTGAGCTTTCTAGAGTGGTTACAGATGCTTCACAACTTATTACCATATCGTCTAATCTGTGATGGCTTTTTTATTTATAGTGGTGTTCAAATTACCAATTTATTTTCCTAATTATTTTTTCTCCATCTTCAATAACATTATTCTATCTGCCCTTTTTTTTCTCAATTTATTTATAAATGTGCAGGATTAGGAGAGAGACCTTACAAATTTGAAATAACAGGGCTTGGTCTTATTCAATTTATATTGCCACTGTGTAAATTGTTTGCTCAATATTTGAAGGAAGCTAGAAGCTTGAGTGGTTTATTTACCATCGGTTAGCATTATATGCTATGACAGGTTTTATCTATACTTTTTCTTTTTTTTTTGGATTTTTTTACTAGTTATGTAATACCCGGGGAAAAAAAAAAGGTTATTTAAGTAAATTTGTTTATGGGGTCAATTTTATAATTAATATTTCTAAGGGGTTTTTAGAAAATAAGGTTGAAACCCTAGCTATATATATAAGCTTATTATGTCAACGTATATGAAGAGATATTTTGAGAGAGAAGACTACCGAAATTACTCTAGAAGAGAAGGTTTGACTGCACAATTGAGGTAAGAGCTTAATAATTTCTTTCTTGTCAAATCTAAATTTTATTTAAAATTAGAGTATTTTTTATGTGGGTATTTTGGCTAATAGTGAGAGTATTTAAAAAAAAAAAAAATCCAATGAAACATGATGATGTAAACGAAGAAGGAATTAGATCTATTTTTCCTTGCCGGTGTTGCGTTAACCGTAAGTGCTGCACAAGAGCTTGATTCTGGTTTGATATAGTGCTTTTCTTAGTTTTGTCCTCATGCCAAAAGAGAACTATGGTCAGCGGCACTGGCAGGAAAGAAAAAAAATATACATTTATATATGTATATATGATAAATGGAATTACCACCTTGAGAAAGCAATGCCAGCTCCGTTTCTTTATTGTTATTATTATTATTATTATATTTGTTTATTTGGTTGGTTAAGGCGTAAAGGGGAAGTCAGTAGGTCTAACATAAGTGATTATATATATATATATATATATATATATCAACTCCCAAATATAATAATGGGTGATGTACTTTTGGCCCTTTATGCCTGTAGGTATGGTGTAACTATAGACTTGATTCCTAGGACCTATTAGTGGCAGAAATAAAGAGAGCAAAAAATATTGTAAATTACGTAGGATTTTGGTGTGAGTGGATAGTGGGCAATTATCGGTTATTTTGAATATTCTCTCTTCTGGCGGATACTGTTATAAGTTTTCTTGAATTATTTGATTATTGAGTATAGTGTTTGAAAATTTTTCTAGGTGATATCTAAAGATTTTAGAGGAATTGTTAAGGAAAAGTTCCTTTTGGAATAGCTTTTGGAGGTAAGTAACCTTATCCTAATTGGTTTTATTTTGCGTAATTCTAACTACTGAAAATTGTTTACAGTTGTTATAATTTTATTTCCATAGTATTACTGATTTCAAGTAAAGAATTATCACAAATATATTTGACTATTGAATATATGATGTATTTTATTTAATTGTTTTTAGCTATACTGATTCAAAGTAAAGAATAAAGAATTTTCACAAATATATATGTGCATTGAATATAAGATTTATTTCATTTAATTTTTTTTTCTATATTGATTTTAAGTAAAGAATATAGAAATATCACAAATATATTTGAATATTGAATATATGATTATATATACGTATTTGAATAAGATATATTTTTGTTAGAAACTATGATTTGATATATATGATTATGGACAATCTGACTATGAATTGATTCTGATAGCCAAACCAATGGGGGATACTCATTGGTACTCTGATACCCGGTCAATGAGGGTTATTCATTGGTATTCTGATATCCAAACTAATGGGGGTTATTCGTTGGTATTCTGATACCCAAACCAATGGGGGTTATTCATTGGTACTCTGATGCCCATTCAGGGGATATAGCGTGACCATTGTCATAAGATTGTTAAGAATATGAATTACGTTTGAATATTTGAACTATTTTGAATCCTTAAAACTACATATGTGATTTTGGAAATGTTTGAGTATCTGAACCATTTGAATCCTTAAAACTACATATGTGATTTTGAAATGTTTGAGTATTTAACTATTTTGAGTCACTTAAATTGCTTATGTATTTTTTGGAACCTATTGTAAGTTATAGTTTTTGATACATGGAAAACTGACTCTCTTCTAAACCATCTATGATATAGTTGTAAGATTAAAGTATGTGATTTATGTGTAACTTATTATTTTGAGACTACGAAACTTCTTCAGTATTTTGAAAACACAGAATATTATAACTTTGAAAACACATATTACATCTTATACTTTACAGATCTATTGCTTGATAGAACTTATTAGGATTTTGGTTACTTATTGAGTTGTCAACTCACCCCCTCCCCTTTTCCCCCTCAAGTTTCAGATTGTGAAGAATAGCAAGTTTTGGGAGTTTTGATGTTGTATTGTGAGCAGGAAAAGAAACTTAGTGATTTTGGGATTGGATGGTCTTCTAATCGTTTTATATTTATTGGCCAATTGGCATTATGTACATGAGGTTTGGATTTTGTTCCTATTAAATTATTGGAGATCTATTTCTTAAAGAAATTGTTGAGGTATTTTGGATTTATTTGATTTAATTTTTGAGGATAAATTTTAGTTGCTAAGAAGGCCTTGCACACTTGTAGGGTGCTTACTTTATAAGCGTGCAACAGTTGCCACGTGCCTATCTTTATACTTGGGTTCGGGGCGTGACAAGTTAATTGGTATGTTTTTCTTGATCTTTATAGTTCCACACGCACTTAGCATGTAGTGATTTTTATTTCCAGAGTTTTCTTCTTTTAATCTAAAACCATACAACAAATTGACACCCTTAATCTGTAGAGTGGGCTTTATTGGACTTTCTTGTTCTAGAAGATTTTGGTGCCTCTGTGGTACCAAGTAAGAGAGAAGTTGTTTTAAACTAGACAAATCATATTTTTCAAAGAAATCATGTCAATACATTCCTTTTCTTCTTTCTTTCTTTTTCTTAGATATTCTTTGTTGTGGCTTCTTCTTCTTTCCATTTTGGGGTATGTTCTTAAATTATTATAAATTGCTCTGATCCAGAGTTTGAAGTTCAAAGGTGTTCATTAATCCCAAACGCAATATAATTTGCATTGAAACTTATGTAGGTAGTACGATGAGGAGAAAGAACAGAGGAAGTAAATAATTGACTTCATGACAGATCTTTGATATCTTTTTGTGCCATTGATACAGCCACGTACGGTCATTCTTACATAAGAAGTTGTAGACATAATTTCATAATATTTTTCATAGTGATGTTGATTTGGTTTGTCAGAACAAATTTTGGTGGGGCCTTCTGGTTGTAGTTGATTGGTGGGACGCTGTTGGCTATACACAGAGTGCAGCAGAGGATGGCATTGGTAAGAATATTTTGGCCACAGTGCGTGATTGATAGATAATAGTGCAAAAGAAATTAGAAGATAAATATTATGAAATGATATATTATCTTCATTTATGCATCTTCCACAAGAGCATTTGTATGAAATGATGACAAAATCAACTTGTTAATGACGTTGCTTCTTTCTTTCTTTCAATTTCTTTGAATAGTGTCATTGCAGTCTTGGATGCGGATTTTCATTCTCTTCCACATAGCATAGGCAACGGTATGGTCCTATATGTTACTCTAGACTATTGTCATCTTAGATTGTGATGCCTCAATTTGATTGATTGTGTGATGTGTGTGGGTGTGTGATGAGTTCCACATCGAGTATTTACTAGGTAGATCTGAACTTTATTAACAACTATAAGGAACCCAAATTGTGACTAGTCCTTTTAAGGTATAGCACAGATGTGGCTAGCGCTTTTCCTTAGGTCATTACATAAATTGTCAAGAATCTTTCTTTGGATATCATTAGCATTGTAATATGCTGTGATCTAATATGTTCCTCTAATTTCTGTGCAAGTTGCGATGTATGGGAAGGTATGATATAGTCATGAATGATGTTGCAGTTCAATGTCATATGTTTAAGGATATTCTCATGCCTTTATAACCTTAAAATGATCTGTGATCAAGGTTGTCAAAATCGGGATCCTATGTAGGATTGTGGGAGGTAGGTAGGATCGTGGATCATAAGATTGGATCGTGGATCGTAAGATCGGATCGTGGATCGTAAGATCCTACCTATTTTCAAATTTTAAGCAAAAAACCTATTGATAGTGACTTTGTATGTTATATAATCACTTAAAATATGAATCCATCCATTAAAAAAAAAAATTGCATCATAAAATGTAATTTGCACGCACTATATCGTTCTTATGTCATTCTAATGAAACAAAATATATTTAACTTTTGACATAATGTATCTAAAAAGTTTAGTACATGTTTAATTAGCAACTAAGTACCAAAATATTATCTACACATATGGAAAATGTTTTCCAAATTCTAAGTTCCAAATCCAAAATAAGTTAGGCTAGTTAGCATATAAAAACTAGCTAACTACAAATTTACAATATGTAATCCAAAAGAGAATTCTCAATCTAAGGTAAACTAGCTAATTACAAATTTGAAATCCAAAAGAGAATTCTCATTCTAAGGTTCTTCTAATCTAATCACTGTCACTGTCATTGTCATATTCCATTTCATCATTTATATCCTTTCTAGTATCAACATCCAAAACATTAAACTTAAGTACTATAGGTTTTTTTGAGATTTTATTTTGACATAGGGTAAATTTGGGACTTCAATTCATTATTGGGCTTCTGATAACCCGTTGGGCTTGTGAGTTTAGGTGGATTATCTAACCCAAATGAATCCCACTTTAAAAATAAAAAATAAAAAAATCAAGTCAAATGGAAGGATCGGTAGGATCCCATATGATCCTACGATCCTATGCGATCCTATATACAATCCTATCATTTTTGCGATCCTGCTACGATTTTAAATTTTTTGGTGAGGTGGGATTGTAAAATTGCGTGATTTTACAATCTGAATCGCGATTTTGACAACCATGCCTGTGATTAAGTTTGGGTATTGAACTTACCTTTGAATTGATATGAGAAGTCTACATAGGTGACCTCCCTGATTTATCATGTCCCGAGCCAAATATCACCAGCATTATAGGATTCTAAAATTCAAAATGTAGCTTAGAGTTGTCCTACTATCCCGTGTGATGCTTCATGCTGCTTACCTCCTTTCGGTGGTGGTGGTTTATTATTATTATCATTTTTTTTTGGGGGGGGGGGGGGGGAGTTGTTTTGATACTCATTAACTTTTTTGCTTCGTAGTTGTAGACAACTAAATTTCTTAGTTTGAAATAAATCAAACAAGTAAATTTGTTTCACAAATGCGAATTTGTATTGATGAATATGTGGTACAATTCTCTGAAATTACAAAAGAGTGATCCTTTTATTTGATCTCCTTGAAAGACTTATTGAATAGAATTGTAATAATGTGATTTTGACTCGAACACCAAATATCCTTTAATTTGGCTGAAGGATGGATCGAAGATCCTTGAAACAGAATTACAATGAAACTTTGACTATGAACTTGTTAGAAATTCTTTTTCCTTCGTGTTCTTCACATGTTCTTGGTGCATTCTTCGTCTTCAAAGGTTTGTGGTGGAAGTTCTTTGGTGCTTTGAAGGCTTGAATCTGTAGAGCTTCACTGATTTGTGGTTTGTTGAGGTTTCTAAAGGCTTTTGAGTTTAATCCCAGCAAACATTAAGATCTAGGAAAATAGTTTGGATGGTTCTACTTCGAATGTTCTTCGATTTTGAGGTTGAAGTTCTTGAAGGCTTTGAGGCTTGATTCTTGTAGAGCTTCTGTACCATTGAGTGCTTTCAAATATTCTTTGATGCTACTTGTGCTCTGAATGTCTTGGTTTGTAGAAATGCCTTAGGAAGGCTTCTATTTATAGGAGTTTAAGAGCGGGTGAATGACACGTGGTGAAGTTTGATTTGTGACATGTGTCACAGTCAGATTGGAGGAGCTTTAAGACTTTTTTTCCAAGATACGTGGCATTTTTTGATTGGCCGAAATGTTTTGGTTTTCAAGGTAACAAATGTCAGCACTCAATTGGACTGCCTGTGTCATTGCTTACATGCGCTAGGCTACTATGTCATTGCTTACACGCACTGATGTGTGATTGGTTTTCGCATGCTTTTTTGTCTCTATTTCAATGACACTTGGCAAATTTCTGTTGGTTTCTAAATAGTGATTGCAAAACCTAGTAGCAGTACGTGGCGCTTTGTAATTGACTGTATTTTGTGGACTTGGTAGTGTGATGTGTTAGCTTGTGATAGGTCAGGAATTTTCCCTCTCTACAATAGTTTATATTGAAGATATGAAAACTTGTTTTTGTATGATGCAGAATCTAGACAGGATAAATTGCAGGCTACTTGAAGGTACAAATGCTAAAGAAGTTAAAGCAATGGTTCTTGATATGCAAGCAAGGTCGTGTTACTGGATATACTAGGGAATGGAAATAAATCAGCTCTGATAAATCCTTTGGATTAAGTACCTGAGCCATGGCAGACATCTGGTGAGGCGATAGCTGGCATTGATCCTGAAATAATGGCTGTTGAACCAGCACTAGTTCCAAGTATTCAGGTTGACTTTGGTTCTGTTTGACTTCTCATTTTCATCAGTCCTTTCATTTCCTTTTTTTTTTTTTCCTATTAGTCAATCCTGTTGAAATTTTAAACACTAAGATCAGCTAATGCTGATTGGTTCTTTGTTGTTTCATAAAGCAAGAAGTGCCTTTAATGTGGTGGGGTTGTTCTTTGCAACATGCAATGTACTTTACTTTTATTATTTATTAGTTGCTTAAGTACAAATTTCAGTAAATACTGAGGACTGCTGTCTTCAATATAATTGGTTTGTGCTAACAATTAGTTATGTATTTAGAAATAGGTAAGGTTATGTTAGAATTATGTGCCCTCAAAAACAATACTATGCATTTTTATTTGATGATAAAATTCTATTTTCACATTCCTAACTTTTATAGGTATATTTCATTGTTTAAATGTGGCATGTGATGTCACCTCTGTAGGAAAAATCATGTTAATGGTTAAGGAACTAAAGACAGGGAGTAATGATTTTTCATATATTATTAAATTGTTCTAGACTGTGGATATTAATTGAATTTTACCACTGACGCCTACACTTGTTGTGCTGCTATATGATAGGATGATTTACTCCATCATTGAAGTAGTGACTTTAAGCAAACAAGTGGGTGTAATGTAACAAGTACATACACTGAATTGGATCCTATCAAGGACACCTTATGGAGTGATCATTGTTAATTAAAAGGTTGTTCTATCACAATTTTTCTATTGTCCTCAAACATGAGGGGTTTGTGTATATTTATTTATTATACACATAACTTTGACAATGTCAACTGGTGATGCCAATTTTAAAGGTTACATACAGACACATTGGGTTATGTATGTAATGTATTGATGGACATTATTGCAATATGTAAAAGTTCAGATATTTTCTTAATATGGTTGAGAAAATTAAGAAATATTTTGGAAAGTGTTTCAAGATAAGTCAATAACATTCAAAAGGTTATTGATAGAAATCCTACAACTGAAGATTAGGATCCCTAAGGATCCCACATCCAATCTCTCTCTAGGATTTTAGAAGTCTACTATAAAATAAGATTTTATAATATCATATTTAGTGGTTGGCCATCAGAACTACTATGTGATACTGTAGTCTTCTGAAAACTTAAAAGAAATAGAAAGAGAGACATGAATACCTTGGGAGGCAACACACTTGGGTTGCTAAGAGAGGTACGCAATTTTTGTTCTATTTAGAATCCATGGTTGTGTGGTACAACAATCTTTAAATGAAAATATGATTTTTTATTTTTTTTTTATATTGCTTCCGCAATAGTTATCAGGTTAAGATATAAATCACAAGATAGGAAACAGTCCACCAGAAGAAGAGAGGTATGCAATAAGTTGTTATTGAAATTTTGTTGTTCAAGTAGCAACATATAGCCTCTTGTTGTATGCCAGGAGGAACCCAACCAAGATGATCATCTCAAACAACCAGCTATGGTAAAATGTGAACTTGCTTTGGAAGGAGTAATATCTTGAGAATACCTTAATCATGTAGCTATGCTTGTGGATGATGAAGACCTGGAGCTGCAACAGTTACAAGTAGGACTAAATCAACTAGGGTGTTCAGATCATTTTGCTGCCAACGGTAGACATGGTTGTTCAGTTTGTAATGATTGGTTTTGGAGGAAGAATCCCACAAAGTTCAATATTATGTTGAATGCATGTACTATTTTTAGATTTATGGTATTTGAAGTTGTTGATATCTGTAACTTCATTTGATTTGCAGATTTGCTGGCTAAGTTTCCTCCAATTTCTATTAAGAACTTAAGATGAAGTAGCCTTTCTTTACTAAACCTTGGGATACTTCTCCAGAGATTGTCAAGAAATTGTTTAAGGTGAATTATTCATTATCAACCTGAATTTTTTAAATAAGTCTTCTACCAAGATATATCATATGCAAAAGATGCTACATGCTGTCTTTCTGTTGCAGTGGCTTTTATAATGCATGTGCTTGAATTTCTTATCCACGAATAATTTTACCTAGCAAATGCTAGATATACATTATCTGCTATCCCTAATGATTTTAAGACTTAGAGACATGGTTATTGGCTATTTTGTAGACTTACAAGGACTAGTTTCCCTGCTATATGCCGAAAAAAATTCAGCGACTCCTATCATTTATTGATCTTTTGATTAGAATGTCCATTGGAATATAAAAAATGCTGACAGTATGCTTCTATATATATTTATATATATAAGCTTCTGTTAATTATTTTTCTAATTTAGAAAGTGAATGGTTTTTAGATCCCTTAAAAACACAATTGGATTAAACTAGGTAATTAGCCAAGTTATTACTTAGTCCAAATTCCAAATCTAGGTTATCACAATCAAACAATCATATTGTGCAAAGCAGCGGAAAGATAAATAACACAATGATATGATCACCCAGGAAACCAAACCAGTAAAAACCTAGGGAGAATTTAACCTAGCTATCCTCAAGGTAAACCTGAATCCACTATCTTGAAAGAATCGAAGTTCATATAATAAGATTTACAAGCCCCCACACTTGACTTCTTATTGCTACCCACCAGTAAAACTTACTGACACGACCACGTGCAAGCTTTGAATCCACGGACTCCTTCTTTCTTGGATTCTCCAGCAAGTACAAGTACACCTGCTTGTGTTTCTTTAAGCTCTTATGGTAGCAACTGAATGATCATCAAGCTCTTGAAGAAATCTCCTTCTTGATAGTCCTAAGCTTGTGTAAAGAAAAACTCCTCACAGATCTCATAAGAGATTTACACAAACAAAAATATGAGCAACACTAAAACGTGGCTAGGGTTTGCCTTTTATAATCCTCCGAAGCTGATGGAGATGGAGAAGTATACGCGGTGAAACTACCCATTGCAGTCTGTTGTCGTGCAATACGACCAACATGGGTGTTCACCTGACATAACTCATCACTAAGTGTGGCAAGGCGAGCATCCATGCGCACAAGCTGTGCCATAATGGCCTCGAGAGTCACTCCACCCCTAGAGGACAAAGGAACGGAGGTGGAAGGAGCAGAAAAAGCTGGAGGAGTCGCCATCTCGATCCGTGGCTGCCTCGGTCAAAGCTGGGCCTTGCTTCGTTGAATGGTAGCAACGTCTAAGGCACACATAACGGAAAAGTGTGTAAACTCTGGATAGGAAACAGAAAAATGGCTAAAGATCTGCATAATAGCCGAAGGAAAAATGAGCTTATCACAGGTTGTTGTATCACTATAGATATCTACAAGGGATAGAATGAAGTGAGAAGGAAAGTCAATTGAAATGTCCTCTAAGAGTGATTAAAAAAATCGAACACGAGGCTTTGTGATAGAGTCATAGTGAGACAATGGATGGAGAATGAATGTTATCACCATGTTAAGGAATCTCGGACCTTTTACAAAGCTCGAGCAAAGGGTGTTCTGACGGTCACCCCAAGATGAAGGTGTCTCACAAAATAGAGACAAGAGTTCATCTTTAGACACTGTAAGGTTGAATTTATTCAACCATCTTATTGGCTTTATTCCGTGCCAAATTTGCTTGTAATTCAGCATTTAGTAACCCTGTATTTAGGTGGGTTTGTTGTGAGGGTAGTGAGTGAGATAGAGTGAAGTTTGCTCAAGAGTGTGCAAGAAAACAGAGTGTCGCGGCTGGGACTCGCGGGTGGACTCGCGGCTGCAAGCCGCCAGAAGCTGCACACGTGCCAAGCATGCTGGAAGATGAACAGTCATGCTAGCTGGAGCACTACAGGACAAAACAGGACAACTGGCCATACGGTTAACTCGCGACTGGATCTCGCGACTTGGTCAAGCCGCGAGGTCAAGCCGCGAGCCACCCCTGTTTTGGAAAAACCTGACGTTTCACATTCCTCTCCACTCCAGTATAAATACCCCTTTAACCCACGATTGTAAGAGAGCTTCTAGAGAGAATTTTGAGAGAGAAACCCTAAAGAAAAACAAGATTGTTTCACACACAATCCCTACCTTAGAGTCTCTTCAAATTCCCTTACTCTCTTCCTCTCCATTGTTAAAACCTTGAGAGGCATTATACCAAACCTGGTTCTCACCATTATCATCTCTGTGAGACAGTCGTTTGGAGTTCTGGGAAGCAGTTAGGAAGGAGCCAATCTTCATTGGTTGATGCTACGGTGTAGTAGCGGAATCCGGGAAGCTAGAAAAGAAAAAGGTTCGGCACAACCTCGTTGGAGCAAGAAGCTTGGAGGGCTTAGGTGCACTGGGTAGATTAGGCTTGGAGGGTCTATTGCTGTCCTTGTATCCCAACTGTATTTTCTAGTGGATTGATTACCGCTTGGAGGGCGGCGGAGAGGTTTTTCGCCGAGGTCTTCGGTTTCCTCTTCGATAACACATCGGGTGTTATCTTTGTGTTTGCATCTTCCTTCCTCTCTATCTTTGCCTTTACATTATCTGCTGTGGTTTTATTTTGTTATGGCTTAGATAGTTGTTTAACCAATTTCATATTATAGCATATGTTAAGTTTCCGCACACTAGTTGTTTGACATATTGCTTGTGTTGGTTAAGTTAATTTTGGGGGTCTAAACGTTCAAAAGTGTTTTTGTACACGTTTTTGAACTTTCAATTGGTATCAGAGCGGGTACACTGCTGTTGGTTTCATTACCATTGTGTGATCCTTGACTTCCTTTTGAGATGGATAGGTCTCAATCCCTTAATGCACCTCCATATTTTGATGGTAGTAATTATGCTTTTTGGAAGGTTCGTATGAGAGCTTTTCTATGCTCTATTGATGAATCCGTGTGGGATGCTGTTGAGATTGGTTGGACCAAACCTGAGGCAGCCAAATCCACATGGGATAAGGCAGCACTTGCTGCATCTAATGCTAACAGTAAAGCACTAAATGCTATTTTCTGTGGTGTGTCTCCAGATGAATTTCACAGGATTTCTCACATTACCATTGCCAAAGATGCATGGGAGATTCTGGAAACAACTTATGAAGACACGAAGAAAGTGAAAGACACCAAGTTACAAATGCTGACCACTCAGTTTGAGGAGCTTAAAATGAGTGAGGATGAGTCTTTTGACTCTTTCTATGGGAAGCTAAATGAGGTGGTTGTCAGTAAGTTTAACTTGGGGGAGAAAACGGAGGACTCAAAGATTGTAAGAAAGATCCTTCGATCATTGCCGGAAAGTTTTCGTGCTAAAGTGACAGCAATTGAAGAGAGCAAGGATCTTGACGACATCAAGGTACAGGAGCTGGTTGGTTCTCTGCAGACTTATGAGATGTCGCTGCCCAATCAACGGAAGAGTAAATCCCTTGCTCTAAAGACCATTAATGAGAAGGTGGAAGATCAAGACTCATCGGGAGAAGATGTGGTTGACAAAGATGTAGCCTATCTTGTCAAAAATTTCAGAAAGTCTTTGAAATTCAAAAATAATGGGAAATTTGATGATAAAAGAAAATTCCAAAGTTCTGGAAGGGAGAAGAGGGATTTCAAAAAGAAAGATGGAAAAGAATCCCAACCCTCACAAGGTGTCACTTGTTTTGAATGTAACGGGCATGGACACTTTAAGAAGGAATGTCCGAATTATTTGAAATCGAAAGGCAAAGTGTATGCCACGACCTTGAGTGACTCAGACTCGTCTGACTCAGAATCTGAAGAGAGCTGTGATGGAGAGGGGAACTATTCAGCTTTTATGACTATTGCTCATGTTGAGTCGTCGGATGAGTTGAATTTGCTTGTACGAGACCTTGGAGAACATAGTGATGATGAATCACTAGGAATTGTTGAAGAATCGGAAGCTGAAGAAGAAGAAAGCACAGCAAATCTTCAAGAGAATTATAACTCACTCTTGGAGAAGTCGGGTGAATACACAAGGGTGGCCAAGGCTGCTGTGAGAAAAATGAAGAAGGCTGAGGAGGACTACAAAAGTCTCCTAATCCGGTATAGGGAGGCCAAATGCGAGATTGAAACACTGAATGGTGAGTTGTCCGAAGCTTACACTAAAGTGAGATTCCTTGAGAATGAGGTTGTGCAAGCAAATGCTAAAATAGAGAGGGTCACCACCAAGAAGCTAGATGATGTTATATCTTCTCAAAAGAGCTTTTCAGACAAATCCGGACTGGGATATACCGGAGGAAGTAGTTCATCTGGAAATGTCACTAAAGAAGTGAAGTTTGTAAAGGCCAAAGATCCAGTTGTAGCTGACCTTACTGGTGTGAAGCTCGAGGTGGAGGAGAAGAAGAATGTGGTGGACCAACGGATGCTGAATCATCGTAATCAGTCTGTGGGCAGGTCTGAATCTCGTGCCAAGTCACGTCCACGACCACAAAGAGGTCCTAGAGGAACGTATGTGTGCCATTATTGCGGACTTCAAGGGCACACTCGACCAAATTGCCAAAAGCTGAGAGCAAAGAACAATGCAACTCCTCAAAGGTCAGGAGGACCCAGAATTGATAGGAGAACTTGGGCAGGTGATCAATCTAGAGAGCAAAATGGAGATCTCGGAATGATGAACGTGATGAAGATGATTGGTGCATTCACCAACTGCTTGGAAAGCTTCTCACGAAGGTTTGAAAGCCCTAACTCCCGTACCCAATCCTATAAGGAAATCACCCCAAACGCAAGTGACGTGTGGGTGAAAAGGGGTACTCATGCATAAGCATTACAACATGTCCATGCATTAATACTTCCTATGCTTTGTGACTATGTTTGTTTGGGATGCTTGCTGTTTTTGATGATTGGTTGTTTGCTTGTCTTCTTGTGAATATTTCTTAATTCTGTTTTATCAATCTTTTTGTTTCATGTGTCAAAAATCCAAAAATCACATAAAAATTAGAAAATCAAAAAACTTGATTGACTTTGTTGAGTTTTGTCTCAAAACTTGTTTTGCCTTGTACCTTTGTACTAATGGCTTTGTGCATTTTCGAGCATTGCTTGTTTTCATGCACTCATATCACTGTGGAAAAATCTTGAAATCTATGTGATTGTTGTAAATAGATCTTCAAACTTGTCATAAATGATTAGTGAATGGTTATGTTGATCTTGAGACATGCATAGACTTGTGTCTATATATCTTCCCACTTTTTATTTTTGTTTTGCTAAAAAGAGCTCACCAAATGTAAATCTCCAAATGAAAAGAGATATTGAGCTGCAAAAGCCTGTCGCACATTCTAGTATTTGACTAGGAAAAAGGGTAAGCGACTTTATATTAAAAGTGAATGATCATTCAAAAAGGCCAAAGGCCTGTTCTTCAAAGAGAAATGTTATATATCCCTCTCACAATGAGAGATGATTGCCTCAAAAGATCAAAAAGATCAGATGTTATGATTGAAAGTGGAGTCAAATGAAAAGCTCCAAGTTATGTTATCAAATTGTGTGGGAGGTCATATATACATATTTCTATAATTGAGATGGGTCACATGATCTAGTGCTAATTGTGTATGCCTTGGTTGAATTGATCATTGAAGCTTCACATTAGACAAAGGACTATCTCATTGTTGATATCCACACACAACACACAAGTTTATGTTCAATAAATGCCATATTCATTTGTGTGATTGTACTTGATAAAATGTGTTTTCACATGCTCAATCTTTGTTAATTCAAGCACAAAAAGATTTTTGAGTGTTTTAGGTGTTTTTGGAAAGTACTTTGTTTGAAAAATCTGAAAATTTCAAAAATACAGTTTTGCCCTGTTTTGGCGGCTCAGTCGCGGGTATGTCAAGTCGCGAGCCCCAGTCGCATCTTCGCTGGTCAGTTTTGGCGACTTGTTCGCGAGTGGAAGGTCCAGTCGCGAGGATCACTCAGAGATTTTCGCGGCTCAGCTCGCGACTCACTCGCGGGTAGACCTTCCAGTCGCGAAAAACACTTAGAAAAATTTTTCAAAATTTTGTTCTTGAGTGCTTTGGCGGCTTGCGCTGGCGACTGTGTGGCAACTTAATCAAGTCGCGAAAATCGCGTGTTTTGCAGAAACAGGAGCAGTTTTTAAACTTTTTCAGTTTTTCCCTCGAATTTTTGTGACTGTTCATCTTCTCTCTAAACTCTCTCCCTCCCAAACGCTCCGTGCTCCCTTTTCCAATCTTCATTGTTGCATTCTTGTAGCTCAAAATTGTCAAGTTACAGGTATGGGTTTTCAGTTTTACACTCTTTTCTACTTGATTTTGTGTTTTTCCCTTTGATTTTTCGCATATGGTTGTGTTTTTGAAATGGGTTTATGTTTTGGTTTCTGCTCCTTGTTCTTGCTTAGCTTGTGGATGATGTTGCTATTGTTTATGTTAATGATTGTCATATCCTTATTACTCCTCATCTTGTGGTTAGCTGAGTATTTATTTTATTTTAATCTGTACTTTGGGCTGTTGAGTTGTTTCTATTAGTTCTTTTTGAGGTTGTGTGTTTTACTGTGCTAAACTTGCATGATTTAGTGTGTTAATCTGTTGGGAGCTTCTGTTAGGCTCAATATACTGTTTGTGTGTCATATCATTTTTCCATTATCTGTCTCAATGTCATTTATCTGCTTTTAGGATAGTTCCACCATGTTGTTCATGTGTTTCCTATCCTAGGCTTGATTTATCCATGTGATTGAACTAAGTAACTTGTTGTTTAAGTTTTCAAAGTTCATTTGTATGGTTGATATCTCTCTGTTTATTACATGGTACTGACTGGTATGCACATATATTGCTCTATGTTGTTGTGGCCTTTTCTGTTTGTTCACAGATGGCTCCCTCACCTCAGAAGAAGAAATCTACTGCAAAGAAGGCTGACAAAAGATTAAAGATGGATTCTAAACTGTTTAGGTCAGTTCACC
The DNA here is from genome assembly GCF_932294415.1 of Quercus robur. Classification (NCBI taxonomy): domain Eukaryota; kingdom Viridiplantae; phylum Streptophyta; class Magnoliopsida; order Fagales; family Fagaceae; genus Quercus; species Quercus robur. Next base: position 50,528,880 of record NC_065538.1, read on the forward strand.
ACTTTGAGAGATACAAGGATAACTTCTTGAATGCAGGAATCATTCAAGAGAGATTTGTAGATTTGGAGGACTTAAGGCAAACTTTTATTCCCAGTTGTTTTGAAGGAAGAGGATGGGAAAAGCTTCTGAGTGGATTCCCTGTTGTGTGTGAACCCTTAATTCGGGAATTTTACTCAAATGCTGTGATAAAGGATAATGAATTAAGTTGCTGGGTGAGGGGTAAAGAATTTGTCTTGGATGCTCATGTCATAGATGATGCATTAGGGCTTGAAGGATTAGATGATGAAGAATTTATCAATTACAAGGATAGGAGTGTTTCTATTGAAATAGTTCAACAAAGGATAGGTGGGCAGAGAGAAGGGAAATGTTTGAATACCACTGCCTTTCCAGTGGACATGAGGTGCCTTACAATAATTATGATGTTTAACCTCTATCCCATTAAGAAATTGACCACAATCAATTGTGCTAGAGCAGTCTTTCTGATGGATCTCAAAGAAAAGAACTTCATAGACATAAGTTCCCACATTTATGACACCATTGTGGATGAGACTAGAACAACCTCTAGGCCTAAATTGATCTTTCCCAGTTTGCTAATGAGGATTTTTAGAAATAAGGGTGTTCCAATCCCTCAAGACATCAGTCCCATGTCAACACCCTCTGCAATCAACAAGCTTACTTGCAAAAGGATAAGTGTTAGGCTTCCAGGAGAAGAAGATGAAGGTGATGAAGGAGAGGCTGTCCCAATGGAGGCTGAAGCAGAGGCAGCAGGGATTGCATCAACCTCAACACCTAGGAGGAGTGGCAAAAGACACAGAGCTTCAACTTCTGCAGACACACCTCCAGATGCTTTCCAGATCATTCTGGAAAGGCTTGATGGGATCAAGGTAGTCCAAACTGAGCACTCTGACAGGATGAGAGCCATGCAAGACCAGATTGATGTCATGGCTGCTAAACTTGACAGCCTCACAACTCAGCATGACCAGTGACCCTTTGGCCATTCCTGTCAAAAAGGGGGAGAAGTTCATTGATGATTGAGAAGCAGAAAAGCAGCTCTTAAGGGGGAGTAATTAGTTGAGGGGGAGTAATGTGTTTATATATGTTTATGTTGGGTATTTTTAGTGTTTATGGTTTTTCATACACTGTGTTTTGGTGTATAGCTGTTTCTAACTCTAAACTTATACTCTTGGTTTAAACTTTAATATATGTTGATGATGTTATTCAGGAAGTTACTGGTTTGTACCCATGTGCTTTTGTAAGCTTTTAGGGTTAATGTTGTATGCATAGTTTGTAGGCTTTATGGTATGTACCTTGCTTAAGTGCAGCCTTTATGCTATGTTGAAATCAGTACTTTAATCTAAATGTTCTGCATTTTGGTTTATGTACTGTCACACTTGTGCCCTTGTAGGATTGTTCCTAGATGCATATGCCTTGTGTGCTATGCATTGGTTGAGTGTTGAGCATACAAGTGTCTTGCCTTATGCTTGTTAACTTGTATGTCCTTGTGTTCATTCCAAGTGTGAATGAGCACTGTGATCACTACCTTGTGGTGTTCACTTGGTAGATCAAGCCATGGTTTGTTTATTAACTCCATCTTTGCTTGATCTCATATTGCCTGTTTCATATGCATTTATAATTTTCTGCTTACAATGATCATGGTGTATTGTTGTGTTTCAGGAGTTTATGTTCATATGATTCAAGTGCTTCACAGCTTCTAGAGTTAGGTGTGAGTGAGTTTTGTTCAACTGTTCCCAACTCACATGTTAAGTCTAGAGTCTGTTTTAGGGTTTTGTCACGGAATAGCCAAAGGGGGAGATTGTAAGGTTGAATTTATTCAACCATCTTATTGGCTTTATTCCGTGCCAAATTTGCTTGTAATTCAGCATTTAGTAACCCTGTATTTTGGTGGGTTTGTTGTGAGGGTAGTGAGTGAGATAGAGTGAAGTTTGCTCAAGAGTGTGCAAGAAAACAGAGTGTCGCGGCTGGGACTCGCGGGTGGACTCGCGGCTGCAAGCCGCCAGAAGCTGCACACGTGCCAAGCATGCTGGAAGATGAACAGTCATGCTAGCTGGAGCACTACAGGACAAAACAGGACAACTGGCCATACGGTTAACTCGCGACTGGATCTCGCGACTTGGTCAAGCCGCGAGGTCAAGCCGCGAGCCACCCCTGTTTTGGAAAAACCTGACGTTTCACATTCCTCTCCACTCCAGTATAAATACCCCTTTAACCCACGATTGTAAGAGAGCTTCCAGAGAGAATTTTGAGAGAGAAACCCTAAAGAAAAACAAGATTGTTTCACACACAATCCCTACCTTAGAGTCTCTTCAAATTCCCTTACTCTCTTCCTCTCCATTGTTAAAACCTTGAGAGGCATTATACCAAACCTGGTTCTCACCATTATCATCTCTATGAGACAGTCGTTTGGAGTTCTGGGAAGCAGTTAGGAAGGAGCCAATCTTCATTGGTTGATGCTACGGTGTAGTAGCGGAATCCGGGAAGCTAGAAAAGAAAAAGGTTCGGCGCAACCTCGTTGGAGCAAGAAGCTTGGAGGGCTTAGGTGCACTGGGTAGATTAGGCTTGGAGGGTCTATTGCTGTCCTTGTATCCCAACTGTATTTTCTAGTGGATTGATTACCGCTTGGAGGGCGGCGGAGAGGTTTTTCGTCGAGGTCTTCGGTTTCCTCTTCGATAACACATCGGGTGTTATCTTTGTGTTTGCATCTTCCTTCCTCTCTATCTTTGCCTTTACATTATTTGCTGTGGTTTTATTTTGTTATGGCTTAGATAGTTGTTTAACCAATTTCATATTATAGCATATGTTAAGTTTCCGCACACTAGTTGTTTGACATATTGCTTGTGTTGGTTAAGTTAATTTTGGGGGTCTAAACGTTCAAAAGTGTTTTTGTACACGTTTTTGAACTTTCAGACACAATCCTCAGACGATCACAACCAGGGTAGTCAGGATGCGCTACCCTCGGTATGTGTAGTACCTCGGATATAAGATTCGAAGTAACTACAATGCGCGTACCTCGAACGCGGGTGCAAAATGAGGTACTAAAGTATCGAATCTATGCATATTGGAGTAAAACTCCTATATGATCACAGAGGGAAAAGTGATCGGGATGCCACATAATGACTCCCAACCCCGACTGTAGATGATAGTGGGAAGGTCAGTATCAAAAAAATCTGATAGAACGACTTGGCATTCTGAATGAATCCCTTGTTATGACAAGTTCTCTGAAAAGTCCTTTCGAGCTTTATCATCATGGAATCGTACGTGAGAAGGAGTGGAGTCAGAAAGTAAAAAAGAAGAAGCCCTAGAACGAAGAGGCTTCTAGGACGGAGTGGATTTTTGTTTAGGTTTCATAGAGCAGCTAACCGAAAGAGAGAGAGAGAGAGAGAGAGAGAGAGAGAGAGAGAGAGAGAGAAAGAAACACGCAGAAAAGCACCAACACAGATCAACATCAAAATAAAGATAAATGAAGGTACGTATGCATGGAAAATGCATGAGCCTGTGACATGCAAACTTAAAAACATCATGGGCTCAGTCCAATCCTAACCTACCAGCACACATCATTACTTTATGGGAATAGTTCTCTTTAATCAGTTGTAGCACACGCCTTATCAAGTCTTTGTTGGACAAAAGCTTCCTTTGGTCTTCCATTATGCCATGTAAAAATATTTCCTCAATACCCCAAATCAACTAAACCACAATGTAAAATGTACTTCTGAATGCCTTCATTAGCCGATGAGGTTTTGGCTGACGGCCTTGCTTCTCTAATGAGCTCAGTATTTTGTTATAATCTTCCACACATACCCACAGCAACAAGTCCCGAGAGTGTAAGTGTTTCAACAAACTTCAAGATTCATGTCGACAATGTTCCTCCGATCTTCCATAGAATCTTATGAGTCGCCAAGGATTATTTGGGTCAGTCATGATACGAGTATCAATGTGATTTGGGAGTAGTTCTGAACATGGAGGTTTACCTCTTCCTTCCAAAGCATAGCTAAGCCATCTACCCTATGAATGCAAGGAACATCAAACATATTATCGTACCTCAAATCTGCTTGAATTTTTTTCATCTCATCCACAGTTTGTTTTGTCTCCATCAAAAACAAAACCTTGGGAACTTTTTCCCTCACCAAGTGAGAGAGAACTGCACCTGCACGGAGGTTTCCAAGCCCCTTACAGTTCTAGCTTAGGATATTCATTGTACTCGGCGGGGTTGACCCTCAGCCTCTGCCGTTGTACATGGTGAATTAGTAATCTGAACCTTGTTGCGCTTTCTTCTTCTAGTGATCCCATCTCCCTTGCTTGATAAGCGTTGTCTTTTTTGCCCTACAAGATTCTCTATTGCACGACCATCTTCTTCGAGTATCGGTCCTAGGTGTTCTTCTCCGTGTCTATCCTTCTTTTTCCACTTCCGTGTTTCAAATAGGAGTGTGTTTTAGGTATCAAGTGGTGGAGCACGTGACAATCGGGATGCTATAGTTGCTAGGGTTTCACACGTTGTCCCATTATTTCCCCTCCTACTGTTTCCATATACATAACTACCACAGGGATTAACTTATCCCCCAATTTTTCGATTTTCTGTTGTTTGTCATTAACATCCATTTGCATCTCGAAATTATGAGGGGGCTTGATTCGTGGTAACATTAGAATTCACTCTATTTGAATCTGTAATTAATGCCATCTTATCATTCTCTGTAACAATTTCGACACTAGTTGGGTTATCATATGGCAACTATGTGTCGTGGTGTTGTGGGAATTCCGATGTCTCCCTGGATTGGCCATTCGCACCTTCTCGGTTTCCTATTGGTGGATTGCATTTTTTCCCTTTTAGTTTTTCTACTTTTTGATTTCCCGCTGTGAGCGAGTCCCGATATTGCCTTTCACCGTGTTCCAAAGTTTTTGGAAGAAAAGACAATCTCTTTCTTCATGACCCAGTTTGCCACAGTTATAGCACATTCCCAATAAATGTTCATAGTTGAATGCAACCCACACCTTATCTCCTTCCAGACTAAGCACCAGAGCACCTCTTCAGATTGGCTTATCTAGGGGCAGTTCTACTCGAATGTGAAGAAACTAAGCCTAATAAGAAGCAATCGCCATACAATCTACTTCAAGTACTCTCCCAATGCTCTCATCAATATCCTTCCCTACATCTTCATTGATGGGACCAAAAGGCAGTTCCTAAACTTGTACCCACATTGGGATAATTTTAAAATCCACCGAGAACGCCGTCATCCCTTTCTCCGACCTTCGAAGTAGCAACAGGTGGTTGTCAAAACTCCATGGACCATTATTCAAGACCTAAACCAATTGGCTCTCCATAGAGAATTTGAACTATATTAACCCCTCACCAACGTCCGTAATCTTTAGGTCTTGGCCAAACTTCCATACTAACCTAAGAAGATTTTTGGTAGCCTAATTATTAATTGATTTTGACATAAGAAAATGCCCCGTCAAGCTTAGAGAGCACTTCTCTAGTATCTTTGCCCGATTATCAGGTTGTACCCATAAGAAACCTGAATCCATGAAGTGCCCTTAGTGACATGCACAGAATATACTGATGCTACCAAATAGAGGACTGCAAACCGAGTATAAGAACACTAGAAGAGAAAGTGAAAGAGAAATTGGCTAGTGGTTATGGAAGTAATTTGAGCTCAATTTCAAAAAAAAATAGTTGCAGTTACTATTGGGGAATGGCTCAATTTTTAAGTAATGTGTTGTGAAATTTTAAAGTACTCGCAAGTGTATGAACCATACCAAAGTATAGTTTGACAAGAACGAGGTCGAACCCACAGGGACTTGAATGAATGTAGAAAAATTAAATCAAATCTTAATCAAATTAATCATAATCTAGTTTAATAAAAATTGGTTGTTTGCAATTAAATAAACAAAGCAAATAATAAAATTAAGCAAATAGTTAAACTAAGCAAAAGATATAAAGCAATAAAAAGATGTAAACAATCAAGAGAAAGGAATCAAGGTTTTGGAATTTGCCTTATAAGTCATATCAGCATATATTTATGATCATTATTTTTTCCCAACCACTGCATGATAATCTAGAAATCAATCTTACTATCATGGAAAATATCATCATTAAAACTAATGTTTAAAAATATAAAGCATGTTCTTCTTCGCTTCTTCAGTATAAAATCAAATCATCAATTGTATTCTTTGACAAACAAATCACAGGTGATATCCAATTTTATAATCAAGAATTAATAAACCAAGCATTCAATTAATTAAGACAAATCCTAAATCATGAGAAAAACATGATTGAACTCCTATCTAGAATCTCATCTTCGTTAATTGATATGAAGCAAGAACAATTTAAATCATTAAAGAACAACTATTGTGGGAAAAATCAAATTACATAAATATTACTGATAATCCTTAACAGGGTTTCATCCTCAACCCTAATTATAAATTTGGCTACTCATGGTAATCGAAAGAAAACACAAAAATAAAATACTAAACGTTAAACTAAACAAATAAAATAAAACTAACTGTCATGGAAGAAAACCAAAAAAGTAGCTGCACTCTCTATACATTCAGCCCTCAGCCCTAGCACTAGCCTCTCTGAATTTTGCCCTAAAGAGCCTTTAAATAGGTCAAGGAATCCTATTACAAGTTGAGTTTCCCATTTGGAGAAAATCTCAGATTTTTAGGCTTCAATTAACCGACGATTTTGGCCCATTTAATATCAGAATTTGGACTTTTGGTAAACTGAAAAATTGTATCCCTTTAAGTTAAATTTCCAGCCCAACTTGAATCATCTCAATTGGACATCTGAGCCGAAAGTTATGCCAAAAATACTAACTGATGTGGAGGCTGGAATCCTAAACCGAATTGGACTTGGATTTGGTACAAATTTCCTTTGATTCCCTGCTCCAATTGGACTTAAATTTAATTGGGTTGGCCTTCTTTAACTTTACCATGGCCCTTGTAAAAGTAAAGTCCATTAGCTTCCTTCTTTGCACAAATCCACTTGTTTAATTCCATTCTCCTACAAAAGACAAATTCTTGCAATAAGATTCAATTAAGCACAAAATTGATTATTCAACATTATTCCAAAACCAAATATAAAATGCATGAATTAATTCAAAATAAATACGATAATGCTTTCTAACAATGATATAAATATGCAAAATTAAGCTATTATCAATGCACATCATAATGCCTTATGGCTAACGTTATAAGCATGGTTTTAAAAACTGGATTGGACCAGCTCATTCGACCAGTTCAACAAGGAACTGGCTTTCAATTTGGTTTGGTTATGAGTAAAAACCGAAAATGACTTAAAAACTGGGAAAATTCGAAAAGCAATCGGTTCAACTAGAGAACGGGGAACTAGCATGGTTGAATTGGTTAATGACCAGTTGGGGTTTTTTGACTTTTTCTCAGCCTAAAACTACGTTGTTTTGGGCAGAACCTAAAAACTAGCCCTAAAGTCCAAAACACTCTCAATCTCACACCTCATCTTAGACTCTATGCCTCACTCTCACGCAGTCACGCACACCTCTCTCACCTCACTCAACTCAAGCTCATGCCTCATGGTCTTTGAATCTCTCAAAAAATAAAATTTCCTTCTCACCCTCACAGCGTCTGAACTTCAAATCTGCCTCTGCTTCTGGTTTTTTTTTTTTTTTTTTTTTTTTTTTTTTTCCCTTCTCACCCTTATGGAATCTCGGTCTCAGTCTCGCCCTCTGTGATCTGCTCTTTGCTTCTCGGCTTCATTAGGTATTGATTCTTTTCTTTTGATTTTGATTACTTGATTCTCTTTCATTCAGTTGATCCTTTTTTTTTTTTTTTTGGCTTCATCTCAAATTCTCCATTCATGCTAGTGGTGGAGCATTTGGTTCACATGATGATATTGATTTCAATTTTCTTCATGACAAATGAGTCTTATGTTATCAAATGAACCTTTAAACTTAGTAGTAGTTTGTTTGAAACTTTAAAACTTATGTGCTATATGGATGTAATGAACTTATTTGCTATTTGCCATTTGGATGTAAATGTAACAACTGATGAATTTATTTATTTGGCTTTGTTGAAAGTTTATTACGTTAAGGAATGATTGTTTTGTAATGTTATTATGTTAAATTCTTTAGAAAGATGTTATATACTTGTATTTTTTTTAAGGAAACATATTTATTTCTATTGGATAGTTAGTTTTAGTATATTAAAAATTTATTAATTATTTATATAATTTAAATAAATAGTAATTAAATTATTTATGACGTCACCGATTTGACCATCGGTTGGACCTCGGTCCGATTAGAAAACAGGTAATTAGCTCCTTTTCTGGTTCTTCCACTGTACCAATTTTTAAAACCTTAATTATAATATTTTAATATAATTTTTCTGTAGTGGATTTAGTATACATCCTCTGGATGAACAATTTAATATACAATAAAGAAATATAAATGATTTGTCATTTTTAATTTATGTAAATTAGTAATTTTTGAATTACGTGTATTCTTTCGTGAATGCATGTTAGTAATGGTTAAATTATATGTTTATATGTATGTGTATGTTTATATTTTATAACATGAAATTTAACCTTTAGAGTCAAATCATCACTTTGTCAATGATTGAAAGTTCTTAAAGCATGCCTGTCTACACATTGTTGTAATGTGTGTTTATGAGAGAGAGAGATGGTTAAATTATATGTGTATATGTATGTATATTTTTATATTTTATAACATGAAATTTACTCTTTAGAGTCAAATCATCACTTTGTCAATGATTGAAAGTTCTTAAAGCATGTCTGTCTACACATTGTTGTAATGTGTGTTTATGAGAGAGAGAGAGAGTCATTAGGAGAAAAAAATGACAAATAATAAATAGAATAAAAATTTTAATGGAATTATATATAAAATATTGATTTTTATATAGGTGTATTTACAAGTGAGTTGGTTAAAATAAAATAAGGAAAAATGAGATTTTAAAAAAGAGGTGATTTGAAAATAAAGAAATACAGCTATATAAAAATAAATGATTTGATTTTTTCTTTCATTTTTGGCCAAATATATTCATTATTTTTTTTCAATCACAATAAAAATTTTAAAAATTACAGACATTGAATCTCAAAAGAAAAATATAGGTAAAAAGTAAAGAAGTTTTGAGTTTAGTGCCTTTATAAATGAAACTTGAAATATAATTATGAAAAAATATCATGAAGAAGAAAATATTTTAAACCAATAAATAATGGATTGGAAGAGATTCGACCAACTCAACATAGAGAAAAACTAACCACAAATATATATATATATATATATATATATAAAAGAATCTTAAATATGGCAATTCATGGTTAAGTGTAATCTATTTTTAATTTTCATTTTAGCATTGAGAGAGAGATATAGATTGTTTGGTGTATAGTCATGCGAGAGATTAGATGGTTAATATTCACATTTTGCTGTGTAAGATAATGGTTTACAAAAATTAAAGCCTAAAGCCATTATAGGAAATTAATTGTCATTGATTATTTAGCAAATTGACAACAAATTTGTTTTTGTTTTTTGTTTTATTCCAAATAGATTAGGATTTCAATTGGATTGGGTTTCCATTGATATAATATTTTGGGGTAATTTTTGAGATTGAAAAATTATGCAATATTTTTTTGTTTATAAACCAATAACTATCTTAAAATTTTGGAACATTTATAATGTGAGTGGAGCATTTTTCTAATATGGGCCTTAAACTTAGACCTAAAGACAACCTAACATTTTATCAACGCTTTTGAGTAGAGTAAGTCATGTCTCTTTATGTTAGAATCTCATTTTCTCTCTCTTGTGTGTGGGTGTTTCTTAAAAAAAAAATTGTCCTTACTTTAGTTTAATTGACATTGATCATATTATTCAATACATCCAATGTAATACTATACGACATATATATTTCTCTTAGTGGATTCCACATTAGATATAAATTTATGCAAGTGTAGTATATTGAAACAATAAATCTACTATTACAAAAAAAGAAAAAAAAATGCAACTACCAACATGATAAGTTATTATTGATAGATATAAAAGTGATGTTAGTCTGCAATAAAAACTCACGAATGTATTTGGACAAAAGTTAATAACTAAAAGTTAAAATTAAATAAATGAAATAGAATTTTTTTTTCAAAAAAAAAAAAAAAAAAAAAAAACTCGAGAATTGTAATGTGGACTTCCACTTTGGATGGAACCTTGGCGATGATCTTCAATCCATAACTTGCATTAAATTTAGGGTCTTAGATTTTTATTAATCATATAGGCTTAATATTGGGTTTGGGCTGATTCACAACAAAGTTCAAATAAATACTATATTATAAAATTCTAGCCATGTGTTTTAACTTGGAGCATTAATATTAGCCCCAATACGATTTGAGTAAATTTTTTTTTTAAATCTCATTTTTCTTTATTTTATTTTTGTAGGGAATTTAATCAAAATCCCAACCTATGAGAAACAAAACAAATAGAGAAAACACACGCCAAAGAAAAAAATCACACGTACAAGACAATATTTACGTGGTTCGGCAATTTGCCTACGTCCACGGAGTTGCAGGGATTTCACTATTACCAGGGAAAATACAATAGTGCACAAGAACACTCTCAAGAAACCCAAATCCCAATTACACCCTAGCACTCTCTCACAGAAAAAATAAGAATAGAAGCTGGCTGCCTCTCTTTTCTCTATTTTCTCTCATGCGGCTGCTAACTAGGTTAATTGGAATTACTCTCTATAATCTCACGGCTACTCTACATCTTAAACATAATATATATATATATATATATATATATATATATATATATATATATATATGTCAAAGTCGGCTGGAGTAAAATTTCCTATTACAAATAGGATTTGGTCAATAGTGACCAACTTAGGTGGACGTGGGCTTGTGGCAATTCAAGCCACACACGGCCCACTTCAACAAATCTCCACCTTGGCTTGAATTGATCAAGCTACACGAGCAAACTCCTCCATCAGCTCCACCTTAGCCCTTAAGGGCTCACAAGCTGCAAACATTAGCCACAATCCTCCATAACACAATCCCTCATCCCTACAACTCATCCTCATGTCCTCAAGCTAGAAGACCAATTGAAGCTGCGCATAGCTTCAAATTCTCAATAGTGACACCCTTAGTCAACATGTCTGCTGGGTTCTTAGATCCACAAATCTTCTCAAGCATTACCAGTTTATCTTCAACAAGGTAATGGATAAAGTGGTATTTTGTCTGTATGTGCTTCGACTTTGAATGAAAAGCCGAGTTTTTGGCAAGAAAGATTGCACTCTGACTGTCACTGTGTAGAATGCCCATCTCCTGTTTCTTACCCAATTCATCTAAGAAACCATGTAGCCAAATCATCTCCTTTCCAGCTTCAGTTGCTGCAACATACTCAGCTTCTGTAGTAGACAAAGTAACAATCTTCTGTAGATTTGAAGCCCATGATATAGCTGTACTGCCCAGAGTGAAAACAAACCCTGTAGTACTCTTTCTACTATCAATATCAGCAAAATCAGCATCTACATAACCCTGCAGTTTCAAACTTGCACCTGTGAAGCAAAGACATGTATCTGATGAACCCTTCAGATATCTCAGAATCCACTTGACTGCCTCCCAATGCTGCTTTCCAGGCCTACTCATGAATCTGCTCACAACTCCCACTGCATGTGCAATGTCTGGCCTTGTACACACCATAGCATACATCAAGCTGCCAATAGCTGAGGCATAGGGCACCTTGCTCATGTGGTCCCTTTCTTCTTCTGTCTTCGGTGATTGTTCTTTGCTTAGTTTGAAATGACTATCCAAGGGTGTACTCACTGGTTTAGCTTCATTCATGTTGAACCTACTAAGAACTTTCTTCACATACTCTGACTGTGAAAGTTTCAATGTACCATTAGCCTTGTCTCTAATGATTCTCATACCAAGGATTTGCTTTGCAACTCCCAAATCCTTCATTGCAAACTGTTTGGACAATTGCTTCTTCAGATTATTAATCTCCTCAATGCTAAACCCTACAATAAGCATATCATCCACATACAATAATAATGTGATGTAAGAATTGTCAAAAAACTTAACATAGCAACAGTGATCAGCTTCACTTCTCTTGAACCCAATTCTGTGCATAAAACTGTCAAATTTCTTGTACCACTGTCTAGGAGCTTGTTTTAGGCCATACAAGCTCTTTCTCAGTTTGCATACTAAATTCTCATGTCCTTGAGCAATGAACCCTTCTGGCTGAATCATGTAAAGATCTTCCTCCAAGTCACCATGAAAGAATGCTGTCTTCACATCTAACTGCTCAAGATGTAAGTTTTCTGCAGCCACCATTCCCAGTACTAGTCTGATTGTTGACATCTTCACAACTTGAGAAAATATCTCTGTGTAGTCAATGCCTTCCTTCTGCTGGAACTCTTTAACAACTAATCTGGCCTTGTAACGTTTACTACCATCATGCTCATTCTTTATTCTGTATACCCACTTGTTGTGCAAAGCCTTCTTTCCTACTGGCAATTCAGTCAGTTCCCATGTCTGATTCCCCAACAAGGAATCCATCTCATCCTTCATGGCTAACTCCCACTTGCTTGAATTCTCATCTTGCAAGGCTTCATCATAACACTCTGGCTTACCACCATCAGTCAACAGGAGATAATTTAGAGTGGGTGAATAACGCTGTGGAGGTCTAATGTTTTTGGAAGATCTGCGGACTTCAACTACAGGTGTACTCAGATCTACTTGTGAATTTACATTCTCCTTATCTTTTTCACCCCTTTTCTGGACAGTACCTTCAGTCAATTCATCTAAGTTGACAAACTCAGATTTCTTTTGATCTATCCCTGTAATATCTGACACTACAGTTGACCTGTCCTTGTACATAACCTATTCATTAAATATCACATTTCTACTTCTGATGATTTTCCTGTTTTGTTCATCCCAAAACCTATAGCCAAATTTCTCATCACCATAGCCAATGAAAAAACATATTTTAGACTTTGCATCAAGTTTACTACGAGCATCAGAATCAATATGAACATAAGAAACACAACCAAAAACTTTTAAGTGTGAAATCTTTACCTCTTTACCACTCCAAACCTCCTCAGGAAGTCTGAACTCCATGGGAACTGAAGGTCCTCGGTTTATCAGGTAAGCTGCAGTGCTAACAGCATCAGCCCAAAAAGTTTTTGGTAGTCTAGCATGCAACCTCATACTCCTAGCATGCTCATTGAAAGTTCTGTTCATGCGCTCAGCCACACCATTCTGCTGTGGTGTCCCAAGAATGGTCTTCTCCATCCTAATTCCCCGTGCAGTACAATACTCACTGAACCCTCCATCTATGTTCTCTCCTCCATTATCTGACCTCAAACATTTTACTTTCAAACATGTTTCTGTCTCAACCATGGCCTTCCACTTCTTAAAGGTTTCAAATACATCTGATTTATTTTTCAGAAAATAAACCCATACTTTTCTGCTTGATTCATCAATGAAAGTGATGTAGTACCTTGAACCTCCAAGGGATGCAACCGGAGAAGGCCCCCACAAATCAGTGTGTACTAACTCCAATTTTTCAGCCTTCGGTGTCCTGCCAGTTTTCAAGAAGCTCACCTTTTTCTGCTTTCCTAAGATGCAACTTTCACACATGTCAAAATCAATGGACTTCAATTCTGGTAGCTTTCCTTTTGACAGCAGCATCTTCATCCCTTTCTCACTCATATGACCAAGTCTGCGGTGCCATAGGCTTGTATCAGTACTTGCATCAGCAACTGCAATTGTGTTTCTTGGACTTGAGGTCATGTACAGAGTACCAATTTTCTTTCCACGAGCCAATACCCTAGCTCCCTTTGTAACCTTCCAAGTACCACCAACAAATAGTATTGCATGTCCTTCATCATCAAGTTGTCCAACAGAAATCAGATTCCTCCTCAGATCAGGAATATGTCGAATCTTCTCCAGTAACCAAACAGACCCATTGGGCAACAATATTCGAACATCTCCCATACCCACAACATCCAAGGCTGAACCATCAGCCAAATACACCTTACCAAAATCACCTGCAACATAATTCTGTATGATTTCTCGATGTGGAGTGGTATGAAATGAAGCTCCTGAATCCAAAACCCAATCATCAAGTGGACTGTCTACTGCAAGAAGTAATGCATCCTGTACCTCTTCTGTTACAGTATTAGCAGAATCATCTTCATTCTTCTTCTTAGGACTTTTGCATTGATTCCTAAAGTGACCTGTTTTCCCACAATTCCAACATTGTACTTGTTGGCCTGATCTAGATTTACTTCTGTTCCGATTAGAATTTCTGGATTTTGATCTGCCCCGATTTGAATTTCTGTTATTACCTCTGCCTCTTGTCTCAAGGTTTAGGGCAGAACCAGATCCTAAGGTTTCGCCTGCATTTCTTCGACGAATCTCCTCAGCCAGAATTAAATCTCGTATATCATTGTACTTGAGCTTTTCTTTTCCTGTAGAATTGCTTACTGCCATCCTCATTGCCTCCCAACTGTTTGGCAAAGAAGCCAAGACGATTAGAGCACGAATCTCATCATCAAAATCAATTTCTACATACGACAATTGATTTGTGATAGTATTAAATTCATTCAGATGTTGTGCTACTGATGCATTCTCTGCCATCTTCAGATTGAACAGTTTCTTCATCAAGTGCACCTTATTGTTTGCTGACGGCTTTTCATACATACCAGACAAAGCCTTCATCAGATCTGCTGTGGTCTTCTCCTTTACAACATTGTGTGCAACAGACCTAGACAGAGTTAACCTGATAACTCCTAGTACCTGTCTGTCAAGAAGAGCCCATTCCTCAGCCTTCATAGCCTTAGGTTTTGTTCCCAAAAGAGGCAGATGCAATTTCCTCCCATAAAGATAATCTTCAATCTGCATCCTCCAATACGCGAAGTCTGTGCCGTCAAACTTTTCTATTCCAGACGCCTTTCCTGCTTCCTCTGCCATTGCTCCCACTCAAACCTAACCCTAGGCTCTGATACCAGTTGTAGGGAATTTAATCAAAATCCCAACCTGTGAGAAACAAAACAAATAGTGAAAACACACGCCAAAGAAAACAATCATATGCATAAGACAATATTTACGTGGTTCGGCAATTTGCTTACGTCCACGGAGTTGCAGGGACTTCACTATTACCAGGGGAAATACAATAGTGCACAAGAACACTCTCAAGAAACCCAAATCCCAATTACACCCTAGTACTCTCTCACAGAAAAAATAAGAATAGAAGCTGGCTGCCTCTCTTTTCTCTATTTTCTCTCACGCGGCTGCTAACTAGGTTAATTGTAATTACTCTCTATAATCTCACGGCTACTCTACATCTTAAACATAATATTTATATATATATATATATATATATATATATTTATATATATGTCAAAGTCGGCTGGAGTAAAATTTCCTATTACAAATAGGATTTGGTCAATAGTGACCGACTTAGGTGGACGTGGGCTTGTGGCAATTCAAGCCACACACGGCCCACTTCAATAATTTTAACCAACTCACTTGTAAATATACCTACATAAAAATCAATTTTTATATATAATTCCATTTAAATTTTTATTCTATTTATTATTTCTCATTTCTTTCTCCTTATGACTCCTATCATTCACACCTCTCTCTCTCTCTCTCTCTCTCTCTCTCTCTCATAAACACACATTACAACAATATGTAGACAGGCATGCTTTAAGAACTTTCAATCATTGACAAAGTGATGATTTGACTCTAAAGGGTAAATTTCATGTTATAAAATATAAACATACTTATACATATAAACATAAATGTAAACATATAATTTAACCATTACTAATATGCATTCACGAAAGAATACATGTAATTCAAAAATTACTAATTTACATAATTAAAAAACAAGTAAATCAAATACATATATATATATATATATATATATATATATATATATATATATATATATATATATTTATATTTATAGACACACCTTAGTGACTTAAATTTAATTGGTTTTAATAAAAAATTCATAAAGAAGAACAAATTTATTAAGTCTTAAAAATGATATTAAAGTTTTTTTTCAATGCTATTTTGTCAACTAGTTTTTGTGGTCACACTTGCTTATCAATTAAAACTAATTTTATTTTATCTTTATATATTTTTTCTATCTGTTTTAGTTTAGATTGATGAATGTTAAATTTTCATGTTAATACAGCTACAATGTGTGTATTGATTATCAAATAGTAAATAGCTACATAATAACTATTACATGTTTGTACATATATATATATATATGTGTATAATTTTTTCTTGTAGAATGTCACTTTTTCATATAAAAAAAAATGATAGTCTTTATGTTGTATTATCATTCACATTTTTCAAGTGATCATAAAAACATCTCGAGCATGAGTTGATTCTTCATTTAAAAAAAAAAAAAAAGTGCTCTGTTTCTGTTGAAGGTCTATACCCAGTCGGATATAATTTCGAATTTATTGCAATTGGAATCTTACAAAACCTACAATGTTCAGCAAATTGTATAACACAATTAATATTTCATATATATATATATATATATATATATATATATTTTTTTTTTTTTCAATTTACCAGGGTAAGTTTTCACATTCCATTCAAACCTTGCTAACCTTATATAATGTTTTTCCAAATTTTCATTTATGAACGTATCTTTGTATGTAATAGTTTCGGGGCAAGTACAAGACAGTATAAGTCACCATTTACTTATTTGATAATCCCTTCTTTTTTTTTTCTTTTTTTGTTATTTTTTGTAAGAGCATCAGCATCCCACAATTCCAATTCTACTCTATTTTACCATTTCAAAAAACCACTTTATCATTTTACCATACCATTTTACAATACTTCCAGCATCCCAAAATTTTATTTCCCTATTCTACTTATTAAAATAATATATCTACGTAATAAAATAATATCCTAAAATTATATCTTTTCTCTCCATCTCTCTCCTCTCTCTAATTTTTAGCTCTATTCTATCTGCAACTTCCGCCGGAACCTTCATTTTCGACGAGGTGGTGAAACAAAATCCAACAATAAAACAAATCCGGCGATCTAGACCCAAAAAACGCACAAGCAAAACGCACATACACACCACCGGTCTGGACCCCAAAAACCCACAAACAAAACGCCCATACACACCGCTGATCTGGACCCAAAAAACCCACAAACAAAACTTCATAGATCAACCAAAAACGCATCAATCAACAAAACCCACAAACAAAACATCTAAATTTCACAACTCGGCTTCAATAAAACCTGCCGATCTGGACCCAAAAAACCCAAAAATCACCACCATACTACGCCGATCTCGACTTCCCCAGTCTCACCTCCATGCCGGACCCACAACCCATGCCAGAATAACCCACCGTGAGAGAGAGATGTGATGAGAGAGAGACGCTGTTGTGAAAAGAGGAATGAGAAGAGAAACACAGAGAGAGAGAGAGAGTGAGTCAGAAAATGGGGAATAAACAAATATTATAAGTTTTAGAATTGTGCTATAGTACAATTCTACCTTTAGAATTGTACTGTAGCACAATTCTAAATATTTTTGCAATACTCCCTTTTGACATTTCCTGATGTAGTGGTTATTTGGTGCATTCATGCTAAAATGCTCTTAGATATGGCATTAGCATCAGGAGATGCTAATGCTCTAACCAGTTTCAACTTGATGCTTGCCTTATAAACGTTAACATAAACATATAATTTAAAAATTACTAATTTACATTCAAAACACTTAATTCAACAATTAATAATTTACATTAACCAGGAAAATATTGTTAGGTGACACTCTTGTGTAAAATATTGATAGTTGACCTACTTTCAAAAAAAAATAAGCTTTAACGAACTTGGAAATATATAATTATCATTTACAAATTATGACCATTTCCTTTGTGCTAAATTGTCAAAGTGGACTCTCAATATCAACTTTTTGTTTTTATTTTTTATAATATGGGTGTCCACAACTTTTTGAACATTTTGTTATATACATTGTAAGCATAGAATGAACATTTTACCTCCTTACTCTGATTTTAAAACTTGCATCCAATTACTAATGAGTAAAATTTCTAATTATATTTTAATCATTTTTAGGGCTAAGATATATGGGGTACTTTTTTTCCTCAAAGCACATTGGCAAGAAATCAACAATCAAAATCAACATTATGTATTTCATTACTTCTATTAATGATGATATCATCAAATTCCAATCAATGATGGACTAAGTATTTGACTCCAAAGGTTTTACAATATACATATTTTAAAGATAACTTAAACATAGGTACATACATTAAAAAAAATGATAAATTTAAGGATTAATTATTTAAATAAACAAAAAAAATTAACAAATATACTCATTACTTTAATTTAATTTTTATATGCAAAAATTCATGAAGAATAAAAAATTTAATGATTTTTGAAATTATTAGTAAATATATTTTTTTGTACTTTTTTTTTTTAAATCTTGGATTTAAAGAACTACTTCTTATTTATTATTTTTTCCATTATCATTTTTTTTCTTTTATATGTTTTGGACTATCGAATGCATTGATAATTTAGTAAAGATTTTCTTTATGTTTTTCTTAATACAACATAGCACGTATGAAAGTGATTTCCTCTTAGAAGAACTCCTACCAAGCTAGGAGGATTGTACAACCACCCTGGAATATTTCTAGACAAGTAATTGTATCTATCATCTAGGATTACCAAGGAGTGATTGTTTAATATTGGGGCTAAGATGATTCCTTCAAAGTGATTGCCACTAAACCTATGTTTGCCCTGAGATAAAATGTTTTCCGAATGTAAAATATTTTCAAGTGAAAATATATTTCGGAAAAGAAAATATTTTTAGGTATTTGATTGCATTCCATAAACTATTTTGGAAAATAATTTTAGGTGTTTGGTTGTGTTAGAAAACACATTTTATACTAGTTTCTCACACTTTCCCAGTTTCTAAACATATATTATAATAGAAAATCTCAATATATAAACCCAAAGAAACAAAAACAAAAACAAAAATATTCATCAAGATCAAGATGCAAATATTCATCAAGAGAGAGAGAGAGAGAGAGAGAGAGAGAGAGAGAGATTGGTCATGGGCATTAATAGTTCAATCTAGAGGTGGTGGAGACAAGATCAAGATGCAAAGCC
The DNA here is from genome assembly GCF_932294415.1 of Quercus robur. NCBI lineage: Eukaryota > Viridiplantae > Streptophyta > Magnoliopsida > Fagales > Fagaceae > Quercus > Quercus robur. Next base: position 50,548,051 of record NC_065538.1, read on the forward strand.
AACATCGATGAACTTTAGACATAGACAGCAAGATCGGTCATGGGTTGGTTAGTGTGGTTCGATCTAAAGGTGGTGGCAACAATCTAGAGGCTATGACAATGGTGATCTCTCAGACCTAGGTTCAAGTGCTCTCTCTCTCTCTCTCTCTCTCTCTCTCTCTCTCTCTCTCTCTCTCTCTCTCTCTCTCTCATTTGGGTGTTCAAATGAATGTAAGCGTGAGCTTGGGTTGAAAATAAATTGTTGAAAATTGAAATTGTATTTCATTTTACATCCTACTCTGCCCTATTTTATAGTCAACTAAAAGTTCATTTTAGTTTGACCAGATTTTCATATCCACCCAAACATGCTAAAGGTTTTTAAATATTTTAAGTAAAGGCTTTTCATTCAAAAAAAAAAATGCAACCTAAGTTGTACGCAATTCATTGTTTGATATATTTAAATAGGCCAATGAGTATGAGCTGCCATTTTTAGTCAAACTTTGTGGAATTGTTCTTGAGAATAGTTATTGGAAAGGCCCAAATTTCAATAGAAAAATTACCTAAGGTCAAAGGGATGCTACCTTCTAAGACGTTTGACATGTTACAGTTCTTTAACTTTGTAAAACAATTCCCAATAAATATAAGATTGACATAGAATGTGCGAGAAATAACATTATATAAAGAAAATGACTATTTAAGAGAATACTCAAAAGAATATGTACAGTTGTAAACACCAGATTAATTTAGTCATGCTACACAATAGATTAACATTATATTATTATATGCTACATAATGAAATTGGGTAACGTCTATCAATCAAAGAAAAAAAAAAGATAATAAATTAAACCACAAGCAAATAGAATCAATCCTATAAAGCAAAAGTTCAACACAAAAATTCCTCAACGTAAGTAAAGATGCAATGAAGAATTAAAAATCCCCAAAGAGAGAGAGAGAGTTTTGAAAATAGGCATAACAACAATAAATACAACTATTAAGACATTCTCTATTATCTAGCCTCCTTCTTCTCCACCTAAACCTTATAACCTTAATTTCACTGAAAAGAAAATATAAAATAAAATAAAATTGCCTCAAGTAATTTTTCAAAGTCAACAAAGAATATTCTGGTTCTCAATAAACCAACTTTGGATGTAGAAGGTGGGGGTGGGTTTGAGTTCCGAGTCCTTGGTTTCATTTCATATGTGATGGGACAATTTTTTATTATTTTACAAATGGGAAACTAGGAATGGAAACTGGAAAAAAAAAAAAGAAATGTGTGTCAAAGTGAGGCGCTGGAAAGTACACGTGGCATATATTAGACCATGCAACATGGAAGGAGCATAAAGTGTGCGATGACATATTCGCCTACTATGCATTTTTATTTTTGTCTTAACCAAATTCATTTGACCACTCGTTTTTAGTTACCTGCCGAATAGGAACGTGTCATGTGTATATAGGAAGGAAAATTCTTTTCTTAGGAAAATTATTGGTAGTTTCCTAGCTCAGTTCCAACATAGAAAACGACATGTGCTTAAAATTCAACAAAGATTTTTCCTGATCGACAACTTTCTATGATTTTCAACACGGCAGACAAAATTGATTACATTTACATCAAACTATGTTATCTTCTCCATAAACCTTCAATTCTTCATATTTCAACAATCATTTTGCCCAAAACATGGCTTTGATTTCATCACCACTACTTTTTTTCCTTTCTACAGTGTTCGTGCTCATTTCTCAAGCTAATGCACAGTCAAACGTCTCCCACTTCTGTTTATACGATCAGGGTAATTACAGCACTAGAAGCCCCTACGAGGCAAACCTCGTTCAAATCCTCTCGGACATGGTCTCCTCCACCAACGAAACCAATATCAAAGATGGCTTTTACCCTTACTCTTTCGGCCTAGTCTCTGACAGAGTTTATGCCATTGGACTCTGTAGAGGAGATATTAAGGAAGACCTCTGCCGTAATTGTCTCTATGACTCAAGAATTGCTCTCAAACAGCTTTGTCCCAATCAGAAAGAAGCAATAGTATGGTACGACAATTGCATGTTAAGGTACTCCTATCGCCCTTTATTATGTATCATGGAAAATCAACCTGCTTTCTCGCAATGGAACAACAGTACTCAGAATGTATCGAATGTAGATGGGTACAGCAAGGGGATAAAGAACTTGTTAGGTGGGATGATAAGTGAAGCTGCCTCGGGTAATTCTTACAAGTGTGCTACAAGAACCTTAGTCGCACCAGACTCATCCAACACCACAATATATGCCCATGCGCAATGCACTCCCGATTTGGTTGAGACGGATTGCAGTGCATGCTCGAAAAATATTTCTGGACAAATTCCACAATGCTGTCTTGGAAAGGAAGGTGGGAGATATTACACACCCAGCTGTAATTTTAGGTATGGTACCAACGCTTTCTTTGAACTCAGCCGATGCATCATCGCCGGAAGGTAAGATAATGCTCTGAATACTTCACTTTCCTAAAAAAATCATTCGCTCTTATTAGAGAAGTTCTCCCTTCTCCCACGGGAGATGTAGGTCCTATCATGAGTCTCCTCTAATAGGAGGGAATAAATTCTTCTCTTTCACTGAATGGGAAAATCTTTATTTCTTGCTCTTAGGGTACATGTTCTTCTTACAAGGAATACAAATGTTTTGAAATGGAGAAAGTAAATTTTACGATTTAAATTTTATTTTAGGAATCTATCATATCATGTAAAATTCTAAATAAGATTGCATTGAACACACTTTTGGATTGCTATATTCAGGAAAAGTTTGTGTATAAAATTGTGGAAAAGGTTAGATTGCTATATTTATTTATAAAAGTTTCTTTTTTGCTGGTGTGAGAGAGTCTTTTTTTTTGTGACACTCAGGCCCAAGGATCCCGGGTCTAATAAGAGGTTTGGTGAACCGAGCCTTGACTCACCGCAGCTAAAAGGTTGTTTAAGAGTCAAGTAATATACAGGGGATGCTCCTGACAATACAAGAAAAATGACAAGTAAGAATATTCGTATTGAAAATGCCAAAACAACAAGGTAAATTCAAAAAGAAAGAAGCAGGATTAGCAAAGTGGTACAAAATAACGTTAAAGGGATCCTGGAATTGCTGAGATATATTTCATTAATGTGTTCTCTGTTATAGTTACAAGAAGCTCACTAGGACGTGATACAAGGTTCAATCAAACTCAAAAGTTGCAGTCTTGAATGGCTATTTCAGCCTTCAAAACTTGCAAAGTTTGATTCTCTTTGAATCCGAATATGTGCAATAGTGGCTGTTTCTGGGATACCGGGAAGCAATATTCACTTTCCCCTCAGTGTTTTCTTTCTCCTTACTACGACTTTACTAATAATTCTTTTCTCTAAAAAATCTCTTTCTTCTCCCTTTTTCACTGCCCCTTTTTTTCGTGACCTACCCCTCCCTTTCATAATGGAGTTCTGGTCTTCTCGGGGAACCGTTGGTTTCCCTGTTTTGCCTTCTTGTGAACAGAGTCTGTTCTGTGCCTATCACTCGGTAAGTCTCATTTCCCGTTTTTCTCATTCCTTCCTTCTTTTCAGCTCTGATTCTTTTGAAAGTCCCTGGTTGGCTACCTTCTTTGGGATGTGCTGAGGTATGCCCTTCTCGGCTTCACCATTTTGGCAGTTCCACTTTTCCCTTTTCTTTCCCATCTGGGCAGAATCCTGTTCTGCCAACTTGAAAGCCGCTTGTTATCATTCTTTTTTTTTTGTGTTTCTCTGTTCTGGTTCCCTAAGCTTCTTTCTGTCTGTGCCATGAGAGGTCGTTGGGTTTTACTGGCGCTTGTGTTCTTTTGCTTTGTTTCTTATTTTCTTCTTCTGTCTTTTTCTTTCGAGCTGTCCTAGTCTTCCTTTGACTTTGTGCTTGAAAGGATTCGCGTCTCTTGATGGTTGCTGAGGATCCTGACTTCTTATCCCTTGCCATGGTTTTCTTTTTTTTTTTTCCTCTGGATGCTTCTTTGTCTGGGCTTCAAATCTCCTGGGCCTATTTATTCCTTTGTGGTTCCCCTGCATCTGCTACTTTGGACTTAGCTTGATCTTTTCCTTTTGGGCCTGACTCATTCTTTTGGGCCTCCCTCACTATAATCCTTTTTAGACCTCAACAGCTGGCAATCCAAAGGTTATGTTGCAGTGTATGTTATTTCTTTTTTCTTTCTTTCTATGGATTATTTCTTAATATATTAAGTTTTGCATATCAATTCTTCGCTTTGTTCTATAATTTTTCTTCAGTAGATCCAGTTATCCAAAGTACATGTTAAAGTATTGTTTTTTTTCCTCTGGAATTACTTCATAAGTATGTGGTAATAAGTTGTGATTTGGGTGCCAACTATGACAATTGGACAATTCCTCCCACTCTAAATGGATGCCTCAAATTCAGAAGATAGATGTCTCAAATTAATAACAACATGCTTTTGGTTTTTGCAGGAAAGCAGAGAAGCACAACTCGAACTGTCATCATCATTATTGTTCCGACGGTTATAATTACTATGGTAATTGTCATAAGTATTTGCATCATTTTGAAAGAGAGGAGGCCAAAGGATAAAGTTGAAAGTAAGTTCAATTATTGCTTGTAATTTGAAAGCTATTCTTTTATATTATCAAACAGCTTTAAAATGTGAAGCATAGGATTGCATGAATTTTATGAGTCCTAGGCAAATTTGTGAGCAACAGTTGATCCCATGCCCCATAAATTTGGCATGAGGGAATGGGAAGATATACATTCTTACGTATTTGGGAAATTATTTCTTGTGGAACAAACTTTCTATGGTGAGATATATATGCCTAAGGTCTATCTTTAAGAATATTCTCATGCAAAGTTGGAATAGTTGTTCATAAGAGAAACGGCAAATGTCTTTAATTTTGAATCTTTAAGAGAGGAAAATCACTTAGTTATGTATGGTTTTGAGTTGTTAAAATCCTGTCTCATTTTTATATCCTAAAATCCTGTCTCACTTTTATAAAAAAAGGGACATGACTTATGAAGGTTGCGAAGGGAAAAATATGAAGTGGAACACTTACTGGGACAAACGATTTTTATTATATTTCAAGAAAAATCTAGAAACCATAGCTTTGTTTTTGAATGAACTCTTGGTTAATAATTTCAAATATCTTTGTAAAACAAGAATGAGCTTTGATGCAAAGATTTTGATCAGCCCATTTCCGTAAGTAACCTTTCACCCACTACAGCGTACGATATATCGTCTTCTTCCTCTTATGAAGCTGGGGATGAAATAGCGAGTGTGGAATCCTTACAAATTGATTTCAGCACAATCAGAGATGCCACAGACAACTTTTCCGACGCATTCAATCTTGGGAAAGGTGGATTTGGGACAGTTTATAAGGTAGGAAACCCTCAGGGTATCAAAAGAATTTTCAATAATCCGCTTAAACTTGCAAACTATTTTATTATTTTTTTTTTTGAAGTTGATTTTGATTGTTTTATTTATGTTTTGCTCTATAGCTGTGAAAAGACTACCAAAGATGTCTAGACAAGGAGATCTACAATTTAAAAATGAGGTCCTGTTAGTGGCAAAACTCCAACATCGAAATTTAGTTAGTCTCCTTGGATTTTGCTTAGAAGGAGATGAACGGCTTCTTATCTATGAGTTTGTGCCTAATAAAAGCCTGGATCGCTACATATTTGTACAATTGCATTTCTACTTTTTTTGGTTCTTGTATATTGTAATAAAAATGATTGCATTTGGATTTTAAATATTTTTCTTCATTCCCAAGAGTAAATTTAAAAATATTTCTTGTATAATACAATTTAATGAATATGCAGATCCAATGAAACGTGCACATTTAGATTGGGAAAAACGCTACAAAATTATAAAAGGCATTGCTCGAGGACTTCTATACCTTCATGAAGATTCTCGACTTCGAATTATCCATCATGACCTCAAAGTTGGCAATATTCTATTAGATGCAGAAATGAATCCTAAAGTTTCAGACTTTGGCATGGCAAGGATGTTTGTATTGGATCAAACTGAAGGCAATACAAATAGAATTGTGGGGACCTAGTAAGTATCATGACAAGTTTTTAGAGCTAATGATTAGAATTGTGCATGATTTTTAAAAATGATTTCAATAGGCTACTTGTGACGGAATGACACCAAAATAAGCCATAACAAAGAAAAAAATAAAAAATAAAAACTCATAAATAATCATTAAGATTTTTACTACCATTCAAATTGATTATTTGATTTATTGCTTTGATATGTAGTGGATATATGGCTCCAAAGTATGCAATGTTTGGACAGTTTTCAGTCAAGTCGGACGTCTTTAGTTTTGGTGTGCTAATGTTAGAGATTTTGACTGGCCAAAAAATTACTCGTTTTCATAACGAAGAAAACAATGAATACCTTCTAAGCTATGTGAGTATGAATATCAAAGTATACATATTCCTTTTCCTTTTGAAAAAATAAAATAAAAGTTAAGATGGAAAGTAAAACAATTTTTTCATTAACATGCTATGTGCACTTTGATATTTCTACAGGCATGGAAAGTTTGGAGGGAGGGTATAGCTTCAAATATCATAGATCCCATGTTAAAAGACAGTCCAATAACTGAAACGCTGAAATGTATCAACATTGGACTATTATGTGTTCAAGAAAATGTAGCTGAAAGACCAGACATGACTTCAGTTGTTTTCATGCTTAGTGGCAATTGTAATACTCTTCCTATACCTACACAACCAGCAAATTTTATGCTCAGCAATGATATATCAACCACTTTAATACAACAGGACAACAGTTCCAGCGGAACCAAGCACGAGGTTTCAATAACTGAATTATATCCTAGGTAATGTTTTGTGAATGGAGCTATAAGCGATTTTGTCTATAAATTACGCTCACTACTGTATATCTGACTATATTTAGTGTTCCTGGCATTATCTAGAAAACCATATACCGTTTGCATCCTTTTCCGAATGTAAATTGTAAACACAGTTTTACTTCCGATCGTTTTGAAATTAATTATAAATTCTCAACAAATTAATCAAAATTTACCACATATATTTTCAAAACGCAAACATATAAGGGAAAAAAAAAATATTATCTAAGCAATATCTATGGTCTTAAAAAATATTTAGTGGTGCCTCACCGTTAAAGAAATAATTTTTTATTTTCTTGGAACTCACACACACTATATTGTGCTGTGTTCTCGTATTACATCTCTGTCTACACATACACAGGCAAAAAAAGCAGATTTGATCCCTATAAATATGGGATTCTTACATTATCCTCGTAAATTAAATTGAGTTAATAACTTAATATATTCCCTAGGTCTTTTTGATAGGCCACAAACTGAATGACCCCTTGTGATAGAAATTAATTAATTAATTAGTCAAGTTATTAATTAATCAATTTATCATGCAAACTCGTGGTAGCACAAACAAATCACCAATAAACTAATAATGCAGCGGAAAATAAATAATACGGTGATTTGTTTACGAATGGGGAAAACCTAACGGCAAAAACCCCACGGGTGATTTTCAAGTCACCACTCCCGAAACTTCACTATTATCATAACAAGCGGTTACAAGTAAAGGAATCCAAGTACCTTACCAACCCACAGTTGAATCCTTACCCTAATACCTAATTGGACTTATTTTGTAGTAACAGTTCCCCTTTCGATGTACAACTCCCAAGTACGTGAATAACCAATTGCGCAAATCCCAGTACGCGACTTCAATTATCAACTAAGAAGGTTGTTGGTTGCAAAGTTCTTCAGTTCTTCCACATGATGAAGATCAAGAAAATGCTTAGTCACAAAACCCTACGGTGCACGTACACAACAACTTCTTCAAGAGAAGGAGATGAACTAGGGCAAGAACTTCGTTTCCGGTCAAAATTTGCTTAAACAGAGTTTGCTCAAAACTGATGCAACTTGTGAACAATTTGACGGCCCTTAAAACAATCCTTTTATATGTCTAGGGTTAGGAGAAAAGAAAGCTTAAAGACAAATTCACGGATCCCAAGAAAATCATATCTGAATTTTGAAAATCTTAAACCTCGACAGATAGGAGGTGTCAAGCAGTTGTCGAGCACACCAAATCTTTGAACAGCTTTCTTAAGCTCGATAGATACAGTTGTCGAGCCAGCTATCGAGTTTTAATGATTTCGCACTATGAACTTGTTTTCTTGGACAGATTTGAATGCTTCAATACTTGATCTTGAAACATGGTTTCTTGAAGTATTTAAACACATCCTAAATCTACTCAAATACAAGTAAAATATAAATAAAGTGCGTTTTGTCAAAAGATAAGCCAATTACATAAAATCATGACATATGTTCTTAACATGTGAAATACATATGTCTTAACACTTTTGACAGAGAATCTTTGTCATCGTGACATCATCTTCTCAACGAAAAATGTTTATATGTTGAGTAATGCTATGAACACATAAAAATGTACAACATTGTGTCATAACTTGTCAGGTGGTGAATTGCAATTGGTAGATGTGTGATGGTGAGTTATATGAGGACAAACTTCAACTAATCACAACTCATCACGTGGCTAATTGTAACACAAAATTATGCATTTTTTATATGACCCTAACATTACTTTTATATGTTTAATGGACTGCTTACATGTCACAAATTAAAATAATAAATTATTTTATTAATATAAAATAAAATGAACACTTTTCTTTTTTGACCAAAAAGAAAAAAGAAAAAAGAAATTCTAAATAGCAAGATAGCAAACTATTACATATTTTAATATGGATCCATTATTCAAATTACATTTTTGCATTAATAACGATGAAAAATTTATTACTTAAAATTTACTATGAAATTATTATGAACATATATAATACTTTTTAAAAAATTACCTGTTGGGGATACCAGGTGGAATAAGTCAACATAGCCATGTCACCTAATCTTTCTTTTTCTTTTTCTTCCTTACTTCAATTCCACTTTAACGGTGACCATTGACCTTTTAAAAAAAAAATTTGTGTAAATAACCAAACCGTAAAGAAAACGAATAAAATTAGAAAATTTCGAAAGTCAAATAGATTATAAAAAATCTGAAGAAAAAACAGAGGATTCCAAAGCAACCAAAAATTACCAGCTGATCCCTACGCTTAGTCAAATGACCAAAATAGAACAACTACCCAAAAAAAAAACTCAAATCAAGGCAATAAATAAATAAAATTAAAAAAGAAAATAGAGACTGAATCTTTGTTAAAATTTTTTCTAGTTTAATTAAAGAGTGAAATACAGACAGATCCTCATCATTTTCTACTAGACAATTTTCCATGGACACTTTAAGATGAGTGTCTAAAAAGAAAGTTAATAGAGATGGTTATCAATCATCGTGGTTTGTGATGCTTAGGGGGTGTTTAGTATATGTATTTAAATAATAGTTTTCAGTGTTTAAATATTAAAACACATATTTTCTCAATATTTTTTAACTTACACGTATTTCCATAATACTTAAACAACGATACTAAAAATCTCTAATCAAACAGGCCCTTAGCCAAAATGAATGAAGATATTAGATCAGTAGCAAAATTGAAAACCAAGTGCAAATGAAAGGTGTACATCTCTATTGAATATGGTTGAAATTGCCAAGATTATGGGTGTTCACCAAACCACAAAAATCACACCAAAACAATTCACAAAATGGCATAATCGCACCGCACCGCACAACATGATGTAATGTAGTTTGTGGTTTTATAATAAGGAAAACCGTACTGCACCGCACTCTTTCTATATATTAATATATTTATTTTTTAATATTAAATATATTATTAATAGTTTAATAAGTCTAGTTTTTAAAAAAAAAAAAAAAGTTTAATAACCCTAACAAGTGTTGATTAGGAAAGTCAACCCAAAATAAAGAAAAACTAACTCAATTGTTTAACACTTGGCCCAAAATAAAGGGAAAAAAAAAAGGTTTTGGGCTAGGCATGAAAAGCCCAAAATTTGAAAAACATATTGGTTTCAAACTGTTCAAACTGTATCCTATTTACTGCACTGCACATATGATCGCAAAAATGAGGTATGGTGCAGTGCGATTATGGTTTTGGCTAAACTCTAAACTGCATTACATCGCACATGTGACTACAAAAATGAGGTACGGTGTGATTATGGTTTTGACTAAACTACAATGCAAAATGTGGTGATAAAAATGGCCTAAAACCACACCGCGAATACCCTAGGCCAAGGTCATCTTGTGAAATAATATCATATATGATAAAAGACCCATATGAGGTTGTCTGAATCCTTTTGAGTAAAAGAGTAAATTGGGATGATCTTACACAATGATTGAAAGAGATGATGAAAGGAGGAACATGGACCTAGCGTATAAAGATCTTGATTAATATTAATAAAGGCTGCAAATGTTTAACTTTGATAATTAATGGTGGTCATGGGTGATTAACTATGAGTTAACGTGGTTAATTTAGTATGATGGCCTACATCGATGAATTGATGGATGAAAGCCCTTAATTTAGATTTTTTCTTGTTTTTTTAATTTTATTTTATGATTTGTTTATATATATATATATATATATATATATATATATATAAACATTGACTCAGATTTTTTAAGGAGGAAATAATTTTTTTATCATTATTTAATTAGTCATGTAAGAAAAAGTCAGTTGTCCACACCGTATGCCATGATGTAAACAATTTTTGTTAGTAAGTTAATGATAAAATCAAATTCGCTGCTAATTAAAAATAATAATGATCAAATTAAATTCTACCAAAATGTCAGCACAAAAAAGAAAAAAAGAAAAAAAAAAGGGAAATTAATTGTTACTTCAAAGTATGAGGACAAAGATAATATTTTTGCCTATTTTCTACTAGGCTCTTTCTATTACAATAAATCTACTACAAGTTAGGTATTCATCGTTTATCTAAATATATCTTATTCAAACAAGTATTGAAAGACTTGCCCTTATGACATTAAGTTGTAAGATTTTAAGACAATTTTATGTGGCACATTTTTAAATGATAAATGAAAATTTATGTTTTAAGGATTTTATTTGTGAAAAAATCCTTGAAGTTACAAGTTTTAAACTTCTTGATGGAAGGAGGGTTATGGAACAAATTTTAATTTAAAAGGGTCCCTAGTCTAACCTATATATATATAGCCTGTCTCCATCAAAAGGAAATATGTAAGGTAAAAGTCATAGACTAGAAGATACCTTTATAAACACTATCATCATATCATAAGTCTTCTTTTCTCCAAACACTTAAACATCTATAACTGGAGGTATGTTTCCTTCCTAGATATAAACTCTTAATTATTTGGAAAATAATTTGTGACAGTATGGTGGCTCATATGACAAACATGCCTCAATAATTTGTACAATTTTCAATTGTAAATTGCTTTAGAGACTATTTTTGTGGATCCATATATTTGGCATGATAACACAAATGATCCTTATATTTTGGAAACCATTTGGTTTTACAATAAATTATGGGGATAAATGTGTTGCATGTAAGTTTGCATTTATTTCATAAAGTTTATTGTTACATATGAGATTTGGATCATTGAAGTGAGGGATTTGTTTAATTTAGCACATTTTAGGTTTCTTTGCATTTATCATGTATTGAAATATTATTTCATGTCATTTTTTGCGTGCATATTGTCATGATCAATATTAGGATTGATTGATCTTTATGATGCTATTTGAAGTAGTGAATATCAAAAAGACATGGGAGTAGCCATAGCATCCTAAGCCATGATGATAATCACATCAATAAATTTTTACAAGACTATTAGGAATAAAGGCATCTAAGTGGCAATTAATTCATGAAGGTAATGACTTGCCCCCATAGGGAGGTTATTATTTTTATGATTTAATTGAAATAAGAAGGTGACTATAGCATTAAGATGAGATTTTTCCTAGGCCCATAGGTATGGAAAATTTGATTCTTAGTGTTTATATTTACTAGTTTTATGAATAAAGTTTTATTAGTGTTTATATGTTTAATTCGATTCTTAGTGTTTATATGTTTAATGGACTACTTACTTGTCACAATATTAAAATAATAAATTATTTAATTAGTATAAAATAAAATGAACACTTTTTTTGTTTGACAAAAAAAAAAAATGTAGAAATTCTAGATAGTAGGATAGAAAATTATTACATATTCAAATATGAATCCATTATTAAAATTACATTTTTATTTATTAATAACAACCTTTAATAACAACCTTTAATAACTTACTATTTCAAATTTGTTACAAAATTACGATGAATACAGTATTTTTATAAAAATAAAAAACACATGTATACGGCCGTAGGTATAACAAGTCAACATAGCCATGTCACCCGACCTTTTTTCTTTTTATTTTCGTTTTTTCTCTTTTCTTCTTGCTTCAATTCCACTTCCACGGTAACCATTGACCTTTATCTTTTTTTTCCTTTCTTTTTGGGGTAAGTAACCAAACAATTAAGAAAACGAATAAAAAATACAGAAAATATCAAATAGATTGAGCCATCATCCTTGACCAAATCAATATAAGGACCTTCAATATGTTAGTTTAACAAGTCCTGGCTGGCTGGCCATGACTGCTGCCATGACATAGTAAAATGATCGGTAGCTCCCTAGCCTAGTTAATCCTAAGAAAATGAAAAAAATATCAATTTTACAAATACTAATACTTTGTAGATTACTTTGACTTCATATCAATGCTTTAAGCGAGGCACCAACACAAAAATTGATTGTTTGAAACTAGTTCAGCCCTCCTTGATAAAGCTTCTAGGCATTAATCCTGGCTGGCTGGCCATGACTGCTGCCATGACATAGTAAAATGATCGGTAGCTCCCTAGCCTAGTTAATCCTAAGAAAATGAAAAAAATATCAATTTTACAAATACTAATACTTTGTAGATTACTTTGACTTCATATCAATGCTTTAAGCGAGGCACCAACACAAAAATTGATTGTTTGAAACTAGTTCAGCCCTCCTTGATAAAGCTTCTAGGCATTAATCTATCCATGTTACTACATGGCAATGATTTCTTCGACACTACTTGCCGTCTTGTATCCCGTGTTCGCACTCATTGCTCAAGCCACCGCCCAGCAACTCTACCTATACCATTCATGTTTTAACATACAGGGTAACTACACCACTAACAGTACCTACGAGGCAAACCTCAGCCTTGTCCTCTCTTCCATCTCCTCCGACACACAAGTTGAAAACGGTTTTTACCCTGATTCTAAGGGCCAAGACCCTGACAAAGTTTATGCAATTGGTCTTTGTAGAAGAGATATTGAGCAAGATGATTGTCTTGGTTGCCTCAAGAACGCTTCGAGTTTTCTCCCACAACTCTGCCCAAATCAGAAGGAGGCAATAGGATGGTACGATTATTGCATGATACGCTTCTCTGACCGCTCCATGTTTGGCATCATGGAAATTAATCCCTCAATGTTCATGTGGAACACTAACAGCGTATCAGACCAAGGTGGGTACAAAAGGGTGCTTGAGACACTGTTTGAAAGCATGAGAAGTGAAGCTGCATCAGGTGGTAATTCTCTCAAGTTTGCGGCGAGAACATCAGTCGCCCCGGACTTACGCACATTATATGTGCTTGTGCAGTGCACTCCTGATTTGTCCGAGCAAAACTGCAGTGATTGTTTAACAGATATTTACGGAAATATTCCACCAGTTGTTGGATCGGAAGGTGGGAGAACTTATGCACCCAGCTGTAATTATAGGTTTGAGACCTACCATTTTTTTAACGTTGCTTATGCAACATCACCGCCGCCACCATTTTCGGCATCTTCTCCTCCTCCTCCTCCTCCTCCTCCTCCTCTGCCAATTCCTATAACAGGTATGATAATTCTCATGTAGGCAGCTCCGCAGCTGAGATCAACTGCGATAAGATAACTAAAAAAAGTTCACTTCTAATATATATATATATATATATAACTTATTACCTTTTAAACTTTTTTTTTTTTCCTGACATTAACAATGCAATTATGCGATGTAATAGCCCTAATTATTGTATCAAATCAAAACTTCCTTCTTGAGATTAGAAAAAAAAAATTATATATATTCACCATAATTGTTTTATTTAATATGAACTCATCAATTTCCTAAATATTCCCATAATTGTCATTTTGGGTAATGGTTTTGCCTTTTTGTGGCAAATCAAATTATATGTTTCACAAATACTCTCTCTCCTTTTTCCCTTCTTTATTTCTTGTGTGGTGTGATTTTGTTGAGTAGGACCAATCTACCCACGGATGAATAACTGAATTCAACAATTGACATGATTTTTTTTTGTTTAAATATATTTGACGAGACGCTTTTGGTTTTCTCAGGAAAGGAGAGAAAGAAAACTCGAACTGCCATCATCATTGTTGTTCCATCTGTTATTGCTATGATGCTTACCATTAGCATTTGTATATTTGTTGGAATCAGGAAGTCAAAGGATAATTATGAAAGTAAGTCACTTACAATCAATTAGTTTCATTATTGCTAGCATGTCATCCACTTATCTGAGAGGTGTTATCCTATTGGGCTCGGCCATATATATATAGGTACTCCTATTTGGCAAAGAAATTTTGAGTAGGAGACAAATTTACCCCAGCTTTGACTCTTAAGAGAAATGATACTATTTAAAGAAAGTACTAAATCGTTTGATTGTTTATAACTTGTTTCCTATTAATTTGAAGCTGTGGAAGGAATAAAAAGTGTGGAATCCCTCCAATACGACTTTAGCACTATTAAAGCTGCAACAAACAACTTTTCTGATGCAAATAAACTTGGGAAAGGTGGATTTGGGATAGTTTACAAGGTAGGAAAACATTATGATATGGAAAGATGTTAAATTCAAACTGTGTTAAACCAATGTTTTAAATTCAATCAAAGTGATTGACTTAAGTCTTTTTTTTTTTTTTTTTTTTTTTTAACATATTATGTAAATAATTTCAGGGAAAGCTTTTAAATGGACAAGAGGTAGCTGTGAAAAGGTTATCAAGAAACTCTCAACAAGGAGATTTGGAGTTTAAGAATGAGGTTCTATTAGTGGCCAAGCTTCAACACCGAAATTTAGTTAGACTCCTTGGATTTTGCTTGGAAGGGAATGAGAGACTTCTTGTGTATGAATTTGTGCCTAATAGAAGCCTCGATTACTACATTTTTGGTATTGTTACATTCTCTCTTCAATTTATATTATGTGATTCTAACAAATTCTTTTGAATTTCATGGTATATGACTAAACAATATAATTTCTTGAATATATAGATCCAATGAAGTGTGCACATTTCAATTGGGAAAAGCGTTATAAAATTATAAAAGGCATTGCTCGAGGACTTCTATATCTTCATGAGGACTCAAGACTTCGGATTATTCATCGTGATCTCAAAGCTAGTAATATTCTTTTAGATGCAGAAATGAACCCTAAAATTTCAGATTTTGGCATGGCAAGAATGTTTGTACTAGATCAAACTGAAGGCAATACAACTAGAATTGTTGGGACCTAGTAAGTATAGTAAGATGCAATAGTTGATGACAATTAATATTTATGCATGTCTTATATACTAGATTTTACTAGTCTTCTTTTCTTAGGGTAAAACCATATTATTGCCATAACAAACATGGAAATAAAAATTTTGAACAGAATCATTGGTTTATTACAATTTAAATTGAAAATAGATTTATTGATATTGAAATGCAGTGGATACATGGCACCCGAGTATGCAATGCTTGGACAGTTTTCAATAAAGTCAGATGTCTTTAGTTTTGGTGTGCTAATTTTGGAGGTTTTGAGTGGACAAAAAATCAATCATTTCCATGATGGAGAAAACTCAGAGTATCTTCTAAGCTATGTGAGTATGACCAAAAAGTACAGAGTAAACATTTCCTTTTTATAAACAAAAAAATCATGAATCGGAAAGTACATAATTGAATGTTTTCCTTAATTTTGTATGTGCATAATGAACTACTTTGGCAGGCATGGAAAAATTGGAGGGAGAAGACAACTTCAAATCTTATAGATCCCACATTGAGGGGTGGTCCAATAACTGAAATGTTGAAATGTATCAAAATCGGGCTTCTATGTGTTCAAGAAAATGTAAGTGACAGACCAAATATGACTTCTATTATTCTCATGCTTAACGGCAATTTGGATCCAATTCCAACGCCAACACAGCCCACAAGTTTTATGCAAAGCAATATTGTATTATTCACATCAGTACAGAATGACAATAGTTCCAGCATAACAAATAATGGGGCTTCAATAACAGAGTTACGTCCAAGATAATAGTTCGTAAATTGGGGCCACAATATTCCACTTGAAACGATTAATGTAAATAATTCAAGTACACGTCAAATACTACAATATGAACTTCTTATATGTATTGTTATTCCCTAAATTTATAATTACGAATTTCTTTTCAAATTTAATTTGTGATAAATTTCTTTATCTATTAATGTGATCACGTAGATGCCACTGTCGGCATCTTCTCTCTTCCCCCCACCGCCAATTTCCCTATAAAAGGTATGATAAACAAACCTCACATAGGCCACGGTTCCTGGTAAAATTAAATTATTTATCATTTTTTTACGAATATATATAGGTTTACGTTATACAAACATATGAATCCTATATCTATTAGGACATATGTGATTCAATGTTAGGAATATATGTCAATATTTTATGTAATTGGCTAATCCTTTGAAAAAACACATTTTACTTGTAATTGGGTAGATCTAGAATATATTTAATACTTCAAAAAATAAGGTTTCAAGTTCAAGTGTTAAAACCATGCAAGTCTGTCCAAGAATCAAGTAAGAAAGTGCTGCACTTTAAAACTCGACAGCTGGTATCTATCAAGGTTTAAAAGAGCTATTTCAGCCCGAAACTCGACAACTACTCGACAGATAGGGTATCTATTGAGATTTATGAAGTTCAGTTTTTCAAGCTGATTTTCATCCAATCCGTGAATGTATGTTTGAGTTTTCTTTTCTCATAACTCTAAATATATATAAGGATTATTTTGAAGGCCGTAAAAGGTTACAGAAGTTGCACAAAAGCACAATTCCACAAGTGTGAAGAAAAGTGTAACCGAAAACCTAGTTTGCCCTAGTTCTTAAGGAAGTTATTGTATTTGTATACCGTAAGGTTTTGTGACCAAGTAACTTCATGATCTTCATCATGTGATGAACTGAAGAACTTTGTATCTAACATCCTTCTCAAGTTGGTAATCAAGTCACGTACTGGGAGCCGTGCATTGAAAAAAGAGATTGTCACTACAGAACAAGTCCAATTGGGTATTGGGCTAAGGGTTCAACTATAGATTGGTATAAGATACTGAGATTCTTTAACTTGTAACCGTTTGTTTTGATAATAGTGGATTCTCGGGAATGGTGACCTTAAAATCACCCAATGGGGTTTTTGCCGTGTAGGTTTTCCCCATTCGTAAACAAATCACCGTGTTAATTTATTTTTCGCTGCATACTTTAGTTAATTAGTGATTTGTTTGTGGTGCCACGTACAATTACATGTTAATTTGATTAATTAATAAACTTGACTAATTAATCAAGTAATTCATCACAATAGGTCAATACGTTTTTGGCCTATCAATATCATAAAAGAAGTAAATGTATACAACATGTAAATTTTATATTCATAAAAAATGGTACTAACATATAAATCTTTTATTGTAAATATTTGCAAAAATTATATAATATTGTAATTTTTTTTTTGTTGTACACATTTATTTAATATATAATGTAGATCTCACATTAATACTACTACAATATAAACTATAAAATGTAAATCTTACTTTGCAATTTAAACTATTTTTTTATTATTTGAATATGAACTTCTTATTTGTATTGTTATGCCCCAAAATTTTTAATTCCAAATTTCTTTTCAAGGTCTCAGTTGTGATAAATTTCTTTATTTACTAATGTGTCCATTAAATAATTATTTTGTAGAGACTGATAAACACTTTAAGCGTGCATGTGTACTTCACACCTTCTTACAACATAACCTAACCTCCAAACTTGTTCTTGGTAGAGTGTAGACTAATTTTCCTTATATGTTGAATCAATTAAATTAAAATAAAATAAAGTTTTCATTTCTTATTTTATTTTTCCTCTAAAAAGTAAATATTAAAATAAGTGGTAATTCACTAATTCCTAAATTTTCAAAGACTTGTGCTTTTCAAGACAAAATTACTAATAAACAATTTGTTTTCTAGAAAACCTTTAGAGAGCGTCACGTGGTGGTTTCCAGTATATCCACGGTTACGTCGGTTAGGCACGCAAATGGTAAACCAAATTCACTTGACTAACCCTGCAATATTTTAGTTTACCATCTCCTGGCTGTGGCTAGCCTAATTCAATCCCAAGAAAATGATGAATTTTTCATTTTTAGAAGGAAAAAAAAAAATAGAAAAACTACTTTTAAAAAATAAAGAAATATGAACTTCTATCAATTTCATTAAGATTCTCATAAGAATTGTCATTTTGTTTAGTAATTTTGACTTTTTGTGGCAAATTAAATTGATTCTCTCTCTGTTTTATTTCTCATTTTTGTGGTGTGATTTTGTTAATACGAACCTATATATCTACAGATGATGAATAATTGAAATGCTCATGTTCATGTTTTTATATTAATGAAATGAGATAATACTTTTTTTTTATATATATAAAAGAAAAGAAGAGAAAAGAAATGTCATGAAATCAAAATAGATTTTTTTTTTTTTTTTTTTTTGGGGTGAATAATAAGAAGTTTTATTAAAGAACTACAGATTAAAGAAAACAATCGGACCTAGCCCATCCATCAGCCCACTGCCACTGGACCTCCAAACCAGAAAGGGGGATAATTCGCCACCTTCTCAAGCAAAAGAGCCCAATGGCCTAAAGCAATCTAGCTAAGAATGAGTTGAATATAAGAATCACAATCAGTTTGTAGAAATCAAAATCAGTTCTAACAAACTTGGCTAAACAAATCTATTAATTAATTCGTCCGAATCTGTTTACATCACTGCTGAAACCAAAGCTTAGAACATCACAATATCACATGTCTCTTTTTTGGTTAGTCAAAGTTTGTACAAAACTTGTAAATCTATAATCTGTGATAATGATGTAAAACAGATAGCACGTGCATTCCTGAAGCAACAGGGGCATAGGAAGTCACAACGCAAGATCAAAGGAGGTGCCAGTAGGGGTCATCAGGGTGACAGTATCGGAAACAATGTTCTAATCCAGATTCATGATCATGATTGTTACCAAAATTTAGGAGAATTCCTTCATTAAAGTCCCAAAAACAGTGTTTTTGCTATTTATAGTAATATTTGTTTTTTCTTAATAATTTTTAGTTTAAAAGTAAGAATAAAGTTCTGTCTGTTTTGGGACAACGCTTAAGGTCAGTAGTTTATAATTCTGTATTTAACTCAATTTTGTCATTTTTGGTAAATTTCGGTATATTGTCACCTAATTGCGTAATTAGTACGAATTAGGATTTTAGACATTTTTTCTCGGTACTTATATGTTTTGTAGCTATCAAAGGCAAGATAAACTATTATCAATAAACATAGACTTTTGTTAAATTATTTCTCTGGTGGATTCCAGTTTTCTTCTCCTTGTGGATTCAAAGAAACCCCTCCTGTATTCAAGGTTTACTACCAGGAACTAACAATTTAGTTTCTATTCCATCAAGAGAGTATCGTGTGTGCTTTCTTTAGCCTTCCGCGACATCAATTGGTATCAGAGCCTTGACTCACCCTGGTCTAATGGCTAATTGGCGAGACAGTGACCACCACAACATTGACGACGTCCACAACCCAGCCCTCACTAAGGCTAAGTTCCTTGATTTTCGTGATGAAAATCAACAGTTTCGTGATTCAACCTAGTAGACTCTAGACCAGATTTAAGAAGCACTTGCCTCCTACCTTAACCGAAACCCTAATTGGGATGACGAAGAATGATGTGATAACAAAGTGCGTGGCCCTCCCCATCATGGTCCAAACCGGATCGATAGCAAGACTACAATGAAGAGAATAGTGAGAACGAGGAGTATGAAGAGAGAGTCCTTGGGAATCATTATGGTCTTGCGAGGGATAATGGTCGAGATTATCAAGAGCAGAGGGACTATCGGATGAAAGTAGAGTTACCATCCTTTAATGGTAATGTCTCCATTAAAGAGTATCTGGATTGGGTCAATGAGGTGGAAATTTTTTTCAATTATATGGGTACTATAGATGACAAACAAGTGTATTTGGTAGCCTACAAATTGAAGGGAGTAGCATTTGCCTAGTGGGATTGTGTTCAATTAAACCGTACCCGTGAACAAAAGCTTCCAATACAATCATAGAGGAGAATGAAGAGATCAAATTGGTTATTACCATCAGATTACCAATAGGAGTTGTTCAAACAGTACCAGGATTGCAAGCAAGGTACTTAGACTATTAATGAGTACATGGACGAGTTTGATAGGCTAGCAAATCACAATGATTTGGAGGAAACTAAAGATCAACGGATATCCAAATTTGTACACAGGTTGCGAGTTTCCATTCGAGATTAGCTATCTTTACAAACCCTATATACTTAAAATGAGCCTGTAACCCTATCTAAGAAAATAGAATATCAACATCTCAAGGCAGGTTCGAAGTTTTCCAACCGTAGTTCGGAGTCCTCTAATTACATTGCCAACAAAGGTAAACAACCCATGTTTATGCCACAATCACAACTAGTGGTTAAGGAGAATACTGGTGTCAACCAGTCCATAGTGGTAGTAGTAGGTTCCGCAGCCTAGCCGATAGCGAACGCCAACCCCTATGCTAGGCCAACTGGGAATAAGTGCTACAGGTGCGGAGAAATCAGGACATCATCTAGTACTTGCACTAAGTGAGCTGTAGTGAATTTGGTGGTGGCAAAACAGGGCAAGGTAGAAGGTGAACAGGAGGGTGAAGAGGTGTATAATGAGGTTGATCCATATGCTTATGATCCCAATGAGGTCCAAGAAGATGATGAAGGCATGCCATTAAGGAGGTCTTTGGTGATTCAAAGGTTGTTGCTCACACCAAGGGTGAAATATGGTGATCAATGAAATGAGATCTTCCGAGCACGATGCACCATCAGTAAGAGAGTCTGTGATTTGATTATTGACAGTGGCAGTGTAGAGAACATTGTGTCGAAGAGTTTCGTTACCAAGCTCGGACTGAAAATAGAAAAACATCCCTCTTCGTACAAGATAGGTTGGATTAAGAAAGGTACGGAAACTCTTGTTACTCAACAATGTCGTGTTACTTTTTCTATGGGTAAATGTTATGTAGATGAAGTAGTTTATGATGTTGTTGAAATGGAGGTATGTCTATGTAATATTGGGTAGACCTTGGCAGTATGATGTAGATGCTACTCATAGGTGTAAGGATAATGAGTATGTATTCTTTAAGAATGGCCAAAAAATTGTCCTTGGTCCTATTAAGGAAGGCAATGTACCCAAAACTTCTAAAGTGGAGGGGAAGCCAACACTTCTCATAGTCAACAAGGAGGATGAGTTTGATAGGGAGTGTAAGGAGTTGAAACAGGTATATGCTGTAGTGGTGACGGATGGCAAGCCAAAAAAGGTTGGTAAGATACCTAAGGTAATTCAACCATTGATCAAGGAGTTTGAAGAGCTACATGCAGATTACCACCAATGCACAACATCCAGCATTGCATTGATTTAGCTCCTAGATCTAGTCTACCAAATCTGCCACATTACAGGATGAATCCTCAAGAGGGTTAGATTCTACAGGGGTAGGTGGATGAGCTTCTGAGCAAGAGGCAAATCAGGGAGAGTATGAGTCCATGTGTAGTACCAGCATTGTTAACACCAAAGAAGGATGAAAGCTAGCATATGTGTATAGACAGTTGAGCCATCAGCAAGATCACAGTTAGGTATCAATTTCCTATTCCCTGACTAGATGACATGTTTGATATGCTGAGTAGGTCTAAGTGTTAGACCAAGCTGGATCTTAAGAGTGGGTATCACTTGATTCAGATCCGACCTAGAGATGAGTGTAAGACAGCTTTTAAGACAAAAAAGGGGTTGTATGAGTGGATGGCAATGCCTTTTGGATTGTCTAATGCTCCCAGCACTTTCATAAGGCTTATGAATCAGATATTGAAACCATTTATTGGAAAGTTTGTGGTAGTTTATTTTGACGATATCCTGATTTATAGTAAGATAGAAGTAGCCCACTATAATCATGTGTGAGAAGTATTGGCAGTGTTGCAGGCCAATGAGTTGTATATCAACTTGAAGAAGTGCAGCTTCTTAACTGGTAAGTTGCTGTTCTTAGGGTATATAGTCAGTATGGATGGGATTCATGTTGATGAGGACAAGGCCGTGTAGTTAGAGAATGGCCAATCCCAAAGATAGTGAGTGATGTGCGAAGCTTCCATAGGCTAGTAACCTTCTATCGAAGGTTTGTTCGAGATTTTAGTAGCATAGTAGCCCCTTCACTGAGTATTTGAAGAAGGGGAGGTTCTCATAGGGAAAGGAGGCAGAAAAGAGTTTTGCCTTGATCAAGGAGAAGTTAAGAACAGCCTTGGTTTTGGCATTGCCAAACTTTGATAAGGTGTTTCAGGTGGAGTGTAATGCATCTGTTGTCGGGATATGCCCTGTTCTTTCACAAGATAACAAACCAGTAGCATTCTTCAATGAGAAAGTTTGTAAAGCTCGAAGTAAATGGTCGGCCTATGAGCTGGAGTTCTTTGCTGTAGTACAGACTCTTAAGCATTGGGACCACTACCTGATTCAGAGGGAGTTTGTATTATATACAGATCATCAGGCATTGAAGCACATCAACAGTCAAGTTAGCATTAACAGGATGCATACTCGGTGGGTAGCTTATATACAACGCTTCCATTTCACATTGAAGCACAAGTCTAGTGTCACTAATAAGGTAACTGATGCACTCAGCAGGCGAGCATCTTTGTTGACCACCCTACATATTGAAGTTGTAAGGTCTAATTGCCTCAAGGAGCTGTATGAGAATATTGGGGATTTTGGTTATATTTGGGGTAAGTGTCAACAAACTCATACTGCTATCAATAGTATGTACATCCAAAATAGTTTCCTCTTTCGGGGTAATCAATTATGCATCCCTGAAAGTTCATTGAGGGAGAAGTATTATTGGCCACAACTCAAGAGGGATGTTGGCAATCATGTAAGGAAGTGTCCAATCTGCCAAACTACCAAAAGTCAATCTCAGAATACTAGTTTATATATGCCTTTACCAGTTTTACAAGCACCATGGGAAGATCTGTCTATGGACTTTATACTGGGACTTCCTCGAACCCAGCGAGGTATGGATTCTGTTTTTGTTGGGGTTGACAGGTACTCACCCATTTCATTGCATGCAAAAAGACTTCAGATACTACTAGAGTGGCCAATCTATTCTTTAAAGAAGTTGTGCATTTGCATGAAGTGCCAAAGTCCATCACCACTGACTGGGATACCAAGTTCATTAATCACTTCTGGTGGACTTTGTGGAAGCATTTTGACACTTCCCTGAATTACAGCAACACCAGTCATCCTCAAATTGTTGACCAAACAGAAGTGGTTAATCACACTTTGGGGAATTTGATCCGGTATATCTCAGGCGAAAAACCCAAGTAGTGGGATCTTGCATTGTCCCAAGCAGAGTTTGCTTACAACAGCTCAGTCAGCAAAAGCATTGGTAAGTCTTCATTTGCCGACGTCTACTGCATTCCCCCAAAACAAGCTTTGGACTTGGTACCTTTACTTGAGCTTCCAAGAGTGAGTCAAGCTGTAGAGAATATGGTTGTCCATATTCAGGCCATGTAAGAGGAGGTGAGGTAGGAACTTGAAGCTACAAATGCCAAGTACAAGGAGGCTGCTAATAAGAAGAGGCATGAGAAGATCTTCAATGTTGGGGATTTAGTGCTAGTCTATCTTAGAAAGGAGAGATTTCACGTTGGTACTGACAACAAATTGAAGGACAAGAAGTGTGGGCCAATTTAGATTACTAAGAAGATTAACAACAATGCTTATGTGGTTGCTCTTCCTCTAGACATGAGCATTTCTTCTACCTTCAATGTTGTTGACTTCTATGATTATCATCCTCCTGATGAACCAAATAGTGGGAACCCAGGGTTGAGTTCTTTTCAAGTGGGGGAGATTAATTTAGAATAGATAGCACATGCCTTCCTGGAACAGTAGGGGTGCAGGAAGTCACAATGCAAGATCAAAGGGGGATGCTAGTAAGGGCCATTGGGGTGACAGTGTCGGAAGTGCATGAAATTTGATAGGTTGAAGGGAAATGTCGTTCTAATCCAGAATCATGAAATCATGAATGTCACCAAAATTTATGCAAATTCCTTCATTAAGGCCCCGAAAATAATGTTTTTTGTATTTATAGTAATATTTGTTTTTCCTTAATAACTTTTAGTTTAAAATTCAGAATAAGGTCCTGTCTGTTTTGAGACGACCCTTAAGGTCAGTAGTTTATGATTCTGCATTTAACTCAATCTTTCCATTTTTCAAAAATTTCGGTATCTTGTCACCTAATCACGTAATTAGTGCGAATTAGGGTTTTTAGACGGTTTTTCTTAGAATTTTTATGTTTTGTAACTGAAAGGCAAGGTGGACTATTATCAATAGACATAAATTTTTGTCAAATTATTTCTATGGTGGATTCTAGTTTTCTTCTCCTTGTGGATTCAGGAAAACCCCTCATGGATTCAAGGTTTACTACTAGGAACTAACGGTTTAGTTTCTGTTCCATCAAGAGAGCATCGTGTGTGCTTTTTTTAGGCTTATGCGACATCAGATAATCAATCTAAACTTTAATAATTACCCTATAATCAAGATATACGTCATGGAACATCGTTGGATTTTGAATGAGTTGAACTTGAAATGGTGAATATCATAGGAGCAAATCACAGCAACCAATGGAGGGTCATAATTCATGACTACTTATGTGGGTGTGTAACATACAAATTAAGAACTAAGGTGGAAAAGCGGGTCATAAATTTGGAAAAAACACACAAGACAAACTAACACATTGCTCGGCTAATTCAGTGGGAATTTAACATAAGGGCTTCTTTTCTTCTTGTTAGGTTAAAATAGATTGACCCTAGTTATTTAATTTAATTACTCAAGTTGAAAAATTTTGTCAAATTACATGTAAATTATGGAAGCATGAACAAATCACCAAATAATCTAGAGTGTAGTGAAAATTAAATTGACACGGTGATTTATTGACTAATGAGAAAAACCTATCTCACAAGGCAAAATCCCTTCATCGGGTGATTTTCAGGTTACCATTTCCAAGAATCACTAATCAAGAATCAAGTAGATACTAAAATAAGGAATGTTACCACTATCTAGGACTATCCCAAAGTACTAACTTACAATTAAACTTTTACACAAATCTCCAATTGGACTTGATCTTGTAGAGACTTCTTCCCTTTACACAGATTCTAGTACATGACTAACTCCTAGCAACCGATGTTTGTTTTTGGATACAAAGTTCTTCAGTTCAATACAAGTTGAAGATCTGAAAGCACTTGATTAAAAAACCTTAAGGCGCATAAGAACACAACAATTTCACCAATAGTGTATGAGTTCTCTAATTAAGTCTCTGTGTCTTGTGATGACTTTAAAATAAAGATTTTATATCTCCCAGTGGTTTAGTGAACAAAACCTTAGTAATCCAAGTCACCATGGGCTGAAAAGTAGATCTGAGAATTTTAGAGATCTACAAAGCTCGATAGATTGAGAGGTGTTGAGACTAGTATTGATATTCTTCATTTATTCTTGATAGATGCTAGATCGAACTAGTATTGAGACTAGTGTTGAGGTTCACTTTTTCAGCTTTTCTTCACTTGTTTCCTACTGCAGTTTTCTTGTCTTCAATAATACCACTTGTCTTGTTGCTCAAAATATTTCATGATATTTTAGAAACATCTTAGAACTTCCCAATTACAAGTAAAGTGAATTTTGTCAAAGGATATGTCAATACATGAAAAACATGACCCTAACTCTACTTATTTGCCTCCATCTTTCTTTCAAACTTTAGTATGACAATAATAAAGGATTTTCTTTTCTCTCTCTCTCTCTCACACATATATATATATATATATATATATATATACACATATTGGCAAAGAAATTTGCATAGGTGACACATTTCCCATAATTTTTTACAGTTCCAAGAAATGTTACTAATTAAAACTACTAAAACTATTTGATTGTGTATAACTTGTTTCCTATTAATTTGAAGTTTTAGAAGGAATAAAAAATGTGGAATCATTGCAATTCCACTTTAGTACCATCAGAGCTGCCACATACAATTTTTTGACGAAAATATACTTGGGAAAGGTGGATTTGATATAGTTTACAAAAACAAACTGACTGGAATTATTTAATTTACGCATTATTTCTATAAGTTTAGGGTAGGCTTTCATGTGGACAAGAGATAGCTATGAAATGGGTGTCAAGAAACTCTCAACAAGGAGATTTGGAGTTTAAGAATGAGGTTCTACTTGTGGATTTAGTTAGACTTTTAAGATTTTGCTTGGAAGGGAGTGAAAAGCTTCTCTTATATGAATTTGTGCCTAATAGAATTTTTTTTTTTTGGAGAAAGTAATAGAAGCCTTGATTACTACATTTTTGGTATTTTTACCTTCTTTTGACTTCAATTTGTATTTTTTTTTTTTTATTATGATAAATTCTTATGAACTTCATGGTATATGACTAACTACTATTATTTCATAAGTACGTAGATCCAATGAAGTCCACACATATAAATTAGGAAAGGCGTTACAAAATAAAAAGAGGCATTTCTCAAGGACTTCTATTTCTTCACGAGGATTCTCGATATTGGATTATTCATCGTGATCTTAAAGCTAGCAATATTGTTTGAAATGCAGAAATGAATTTTAAAATTTAAGATTTTGGCATGGCAAGAATGTTTGTACTGGATCAAACTAAAGGTAGTACAAATAGAATTGGAGGGACCTAGTAAGTATCCTAATTTCTTAGAGTTGATGCTAATATTTAACCTTGCCTTACATATATATACATACATACATATATATATATATATATATATATATATATATATATATATATATATAATTGAGTTTATTAGATAGGTTACTATTTTCTAGATCAAACAAAGAAGCAATAACAAAGTTGGAAATAAAAAATTTGAATAATCGTTTCTTTATTACAAAGCAAATTGAACATAATTAAGTTTGTTGATATTGAAATACAATGGATGTATGGCACTAGAATATGCCATGCTTGAACAATTTTCTATGAAGTGAGATGTTTTTAACTCTGGGGTGTTAATTTAGAGTTTGTGATTTGGCATAAAATTACTCGTTTCCATGATAGAGAAAATACAGAGTACTTTTTAAAATTTACTGATTATTCATTCCAAGAAGAAAAAGTATTTTAGCATTTTCATAAGCTAAAAAATTACCAAAATGCTTCTCACTATTTTAGATTACTTAAATTGCACATTTGTAAATTTTTCGTTAAAGTTAATCCCAAATTAGACAATATGAGGTTTGTTATTTGTGACAAAAGAAACCTCCCAAATTCGGTGGTTAATCTTGCACTCAAAACTTTTGGGGAGCATTAGAGAAATCAATTAGAGATTGGAGTGAAAAACTAGGGCAACTAGCCTGATCAACTGGCTTCCTAAACTTGTCATCAAACCCTGTCTACCCATTTCCCCTATAAATACCCCTATTTCCAACGTCCAAAAAAGGAAAAGAAAAAGAAGCCTTACCGAAACTCTACCAAAATTCCCTAAAAATACCTAAACCTTGATTTTTAAGGCTAGAAGGGTAGAAAGGTTGAGGATTAGATTAGTCTTTAGATTTCTTGATTTGAAGATAGTCATTTTCTCACCCATATTCGAAATCTAGTTGGTTCAAGCTTGCAAATAAATAATTTAGGGTGTCCCAGTTTACCCTAATCAAGTCACTCAACTAATCCTCCCACACACATAACTACGGTAGTCGATTTTATCTGAGGGGCCTATTAAACAACATTACTGTAAGTGCTATGAGGAGGAGTGTGGATATTTTCCATGACCCACACTCTTTTTATTGATTATTGTTTCCATTTTGTTTTTTGTTGTTTTTCAAGTATGTAATTTGTTCTGTGTCTTTGATTTTGTTCATTTCCCTTGTTTGTGCTAAGAACATGCAAGAAACCTAATCTATCTCAAGATGTGTACGCATAGGATAAGACGCACACATTGTTTTCTAAATGGCTAGGGTTTTTGTTTTGGTTGTTTTCTAGAAATCTTCCTTGAATCTCAAGTGTGTACACACCTTTCTTACAGCGCACGCCAATTTGGGCCCAACCAAATTTCTTGCCCTTTTCTGTCTTATTCATTAATAATGCCATGTTTTGTTATCTTTCTTTATTAGCTTTAATCCGTCTAACTATTTTGGTTTCCTTTCCGATTTGATATTAATTGTAAAATACCAAAAATATCTCTTTTTCTTTCCTTTTCTATCTCTAAACCTTAATCCACGCCCTCTCTTCTTTCTCTTCCAATCTTTAATTCTAATTCAAACTCAATAAGAAAACTAGAAGTCTTAGAGATAAATAAAGCAAACATTTCAAATATAAAAGATTTAAATACTTTCTTAACTTAAAGTCAATAGTCTATCAACATTCAATTCATTTGAAATTAATTAATTATTCAAATATAAGGAAAGTATTTCAAAGAAGATTTTAATTAAGGTAATCAATTTGAATCTAAATGGTAACATCAGAAGTCAAGTTAATCAAATCCTTCTAAGCTTTAAAAGATGCAAGCTCTTAATGTCAATTCAAGGCAACTTAAGTCTAATAAGGGGAAAACACACATTAATTAATGAAGATTCCATGGCAATTAACAATATCTCCTCATAAGACTTAAACATCATTTGGAGTAAGACTAGTAAGACTAGTAAGACTCGCAACTCTGTTTGGTATCCACATGCATGTGCCCGTGAATATGCATGATTGGATAAACACATGTGTACACTTGATTTTCTTATCATGCCCTTGCCATGTTGTTTTCCATGCTAGGCGTTGTTCCTTTGAGTTCATTGCCATGAATTAGTTTTCTTTCCTATGGCAACTCCTATGCTTGTATGCCTTCATCACTATCATGCTAACATGTTATATTTTGTTGCTCATTTCTATGCTTCCACGTTCTCACATCCACGTCACTTTCCATATTTGTCCTACACGACTCACAGACTACACCAAGGTCTAGATGTAAATGCACACTTTTGAACCTCTAGAATAAATCTACCTCTTGTCCAAATCAAGCAACGATATATGAATGCCAGCTACAGTTATGCAGGCTTTGGGTGGCTAACCTCTTCCCATCTGGTATCCTCACTCTGGACCTTGTCTAGTAGAAAGACCTTCATGGATTCATTTCTTTGGTTC
Source organism: Quercus robur (assembly GCF_932294415.1). NCBI lineage: Eukaryota > Viridiplantae > Streptophyta > Magnoliopsida > Fagales > Fagaceae > Quercus > Quercus robur. The sequence continues at coordinate 50,577,448 of NC_065538.1, forward strand.
CTAGACTTATAACCAGGTGGCAACTACATTGCTTCCTTTTAAGAAATGATATATGAATGCCAGCTATGGCTGTGTAGGCTTTGGGTACCTAACCTCTTCCCATCTAGTACCCTAACTCTAGACCTTGTCTAGTAGAAAAACCTTCATGGATTCATTTCTTTGGTTCCTGGACTTATAATCAGGTGGCAACTCCATTGCTTCTTTTTAAGGGGCACCACATACTCTAAGGCTTACGTCAGTTTAAGCCTAAAACCACTTCTAGGGAGATTGATTGCCACATATCCCACCTTATCAAGAAGGAACCGACATGCTGATATGTCATCTAAAAGGGGATACAAATCACAGAACCGTAGACACCTCATTTTGTACCCCGTACAACTCGATCCCTCGTTTCCTAATGACAACATCACTCGGAGGCTCAAGATTGATTAGGTTTTATCTTGTGAAACTTTGACTTGAAAGATGTTTTGGTAAAGAAAATGTGTAGGGAAAACCCTAAGCATGTGCACACATACACATGTATGCACATGCATGCCTTTAAGTATGTGTACGCATACACCAAGCATGCGCACACATACCCTATGTATACACTAATGTAGGGTTTCAAAATACCTAAAAGGAAAGTTTTCAAACATTGAAATTGTGTAGAGTGAATCCCACATCGTCTGGGAGCCACCTTACACCCCTCTTTTGTCAATATAAAAAGGCCCCAAATGCTCTTTTACCAAAACATGCCGAATTCACTAGAAAATAGTGAATGAAAGTGGGAGTTTTAATTCTATAACATTCTCAAGTTAAAGTTTACTTGGTTGTGGCCTATTTTGGTCTTGACCTTCGAGTTTTAGGCTTACTAACATTCTTGGTTTTGTTCTTGATTATATTGACTGAGGGAAGTAACCAGATCAAAGCTTTAAAAAGTTTTACTGTTGTGGTAAAGGTTCAAACTTTATCTCTTCATTTTCTTGTTTGTTTATTTGTTTCCTTTTGTGTTTTATTGATTTAATATCTTGCTTGTTAGTTTAGTTTTTTTGGTTTTTATATTAGAAGCATGATAAGTTGTTAGATTTCATTGATTGATCTTATGTTTTGGCATGTTTTAGGGGTTGGCGTTTTGGGGCATGTGTGCATGTGCATGCATCATGCATGTGTACACATACTAGCATGTAGACGTATGCACATGGGATATGCACGAATACCCTATGCATGTGCACGAATGCTTGCTTTTTTTTTTTTTTTTTTTCACATGTTTAGTTTATGGTTCGTTTAGTTGTGCATGTTTAGGTGTTTAGTTCAATAAGATAACATGTTTACTTGTTTAATTGTTAGATTAAGGGTTAGGGTTTTAAATGCTTGGATAAACTACATGAACATGCATAGAACATGAATATGCATTGATGCATAGTTGCTGTGATGTAGTGAGGTAAGTCATGTATATAAAGATGAACATGCTCCTATTTGAATGATGATCATGATTGGATATTAGGATGCCATGGTTGGGTGATTGAACATTCTTTTTTAAATGCCATGATCAATATGCGTGTGATGATTCTTGATGCTATTGCCCTACTGTATGTATTATTTGTTGCCTTTGGATAAAGCATGTTTTGTTAGATGAATGATAGGATCTCTTTACATTTGTTGCAATGGGATGATATGTCATGTTGTATGCTAGATACATGTTAGAGTAAAAAATAACATGATAGAGGACATAGAACACAATGAGTGAAGGCTGACCTACGGGTTTGGTGGGGTTAGGTGCCTAACACCTTCTGATCCTCATACCTAAACTCCAAACACATGCTCTGGTAAAGATCAATCATTCCATAAGGGCACTATATTTATGGTTCTTAGACCTAATTTAGGTGGCGACTCCATTTACACCCTCCGCTCGGTCCACCCTAGGTCGAGGCATACTTCCTACGAGGAAACCATTACCACTCCACGCAGTCGGGGCACTTGTGCCTATAGTGGCAACTTTAACATTGTTTTGCACACACTTTCTGTCACACCCCTAACCTAACCAAGAGGGTTAAGCACGCAAAAATAGCTACACATTACAAGGTTTTTTACCTTACAAGCATGCAAGGCCTTCAAAGAGCATTAATAAATCTAAACAATTGACATATTAGATCAAATCCAATAAAGTACAAAAGTCCAATCATAATAATAATCTTCCAAATCACAAAAAAAAAGAATAAATATTTTAAGACTAAGAGTCTAAACAAAAGATAATTTTTAAACATAAAAGCTCAAATCTTATTCCAATGATTCCTAAACTTCACTCATACACACATCCAGCAAAAGCCCAAACACATGCTGCTCTTCCTAATCATAATTTGAAAGGGGAAAGAAAGGGGGGGGGGGGGGAGGGTGGTGAGTTGATAACTCAATAAGTAACTAAATACCAAACTAGTTGACACAAGTATATAGATTGACAAAATAATATATGTTTATGAGATCAAAATGTTTCACATATGTCAAAAGTTATAATATACTATGGGTTTCAAAAATAAACAAAAGAAGTTTCATAGACTTAAAATAGTTCATAAATTCAAACATATTCACATTCTTAGCAATTATATATATATATATATATATATATATATGGTCACGCTTTATCCCTGTGACTAGGCATTAGATTTAGATGAAACTAGTTTTGTGCTAATGTTCATAAATTCAAGCATATTCACATTCATCCTATATATATATATATATATATATGGTCACACTATATCCCTGTGACTAGGCATCAAATTTAGATGAAACTAGTTCTTTGCTAATGTATATCCTCCATTAGCTGGGTCCAGAAACACGAGCCCAAGATAAACTAGTTTCATTACTAATGAATAACCTCCATTGGTTGGATAGCAAAGTCAGAGTACAGTCAAATTGTTCAAAATCATATATTGTAAGGTTGAATTTAATCAACCATCTTGTTGGCTTTATTCCGTGCCAAATTTACTTGTATTTCAGCATTTAGTAACCTTGTATTTAGGTGGGATTGTTGTAAGGGTAGTGAGTGAGATCGAGTGTTGAAATGCTCAAGAGTGTGCAAGAAAACAGAGACTCGCGACTTGATCTCATGGGTGACTCGCGGCTTCAAACCGCCAGAAGCATCACACATGCCAAGCATGCCATAAGTTGAAGCGTCATGCTACCTGGAGCACTACAAGATAAAATAGGACAACTGGCCGTTCAATTACCTCGCGGCTAGAACTCGCGACTCAATCAAGCCGCGAGGCCAAGCCGTGAGCCACCCCTATTTTGAAAAACCTAACTCTTCACATTCCATTCTCACCCCAGTATAAATACCCCTTATACCCATATAAGAAAGAGAGCTTCCAGAGAGAATTTTGAGAGTAAAATCCTAGAGTAAAACAAGATTGATTCATCTACAATCTTTACATAAGAATCTCTTTAAATTCCTCAACTCTCTTCCTTTCCATTGTTAAACCCTTGAGAGGTCTATTACCAAAACCATTTCTCACCATATCCATTACTGTGAGAGGGCTGTTTAGTGTTCTGAGAAGCAGTTAGGAAGGAACTAATCTACATTGGTTGATGCTATGGTCAAATAGCGGAATCTGGAAAGCTAGAAAAGAAATAGGTTCGGCGCAACCTCATTTGTTTATAGCTTTTGTTCATTTTCTGCACACTAGTTGTTTGTCATAAAGCTTGAATTGGTTATTTTGTAATTGGGGTTCTAAACGTTCAAGGGTGTTTTATACACTATTTGAACTTTCAATTGGTATCAGAGCGGGTGCACTTGTTGTGGTTTAATTACCTAGGTGCGATCCTAGACCCCTTTGTTATGGATGTTGTTATGGAAAAGGCCATGCTGAATTGTAGTTTAAGTGTTTGTGAAAATGATTTTATGAGTATGTTTGAAGGGTGTCCTAACAATGAACTCTTAGAGCTGTTAAAAACTAAGAAACATGCGAGGATATTTGTTCACATGCTGAAATATTTTGAAAATGAGAATCACATCTTACATAATAGCATATCTGAATCTAAATCTTTGATTAAGAAGTACAAAAGAAAAAATAGAATGTTGTGTGAGATGATTAATAATCTGAAAATGAAATGTCAATCTAACGGAAGCATGAAAACTGAAGATAAAATTATGTTTGAAGGTCAAGAATGTTTATCTCATGTGAGCTTATTGGTGCATACCTCATTGAAGGTATTTAACTCATGCTTATGGTATCTTGACAGCGGGTGTTCTCGTCACATGACAGGGGATAAATCATTGTTTAAGACACTCAAAGAGAAGGTTGGTGGCTATGTGACTTTTGGTGATGGAAGTCATGCTTAAGTTCTCAGTAAAGGGACTATCGAGATACCTAGATTACCTCTGTTGAAAGATGCTTTATACATCAAAGGACTGAAGGCAAATCTTCTGAGCATCACTCAAATATGTGATGAGGATTTCCTTGTCCAATTCTCTAAGAAAGGATGCTTAATCATGAATGAAGAAGGGATTCAAGTCTTGGAGGGAAATCAGACTATAGACAACTGCTATGGAGTAGTTCCTATGGCACTCATTTCGTGTAGAAGTGCTCGTGTTGACATGTTGAAACTTTGGCATCACAGATTTGGGCATGCGAATTTCAAACAAGTAGCTAAAGTGTCTAAACTTGAAGCAGTTGAGGGACTTCCTAAGTTTCAAAAGGTGAAGAAGACTATTTGTGGTGCATGCCAAATAGGAAAGCAAACAAAGGCATGTCATCACAAGGTGAATGTGATTGCTACTTCTCGGTGTTTAGAGTTACTACATGTTGATCTAATGGGGCCTACCAGAACTAAAAGTCTAAGAGGAAAGGGGTACATTGTGGTCATTATGGATGATTACTCAAGATACACTTGGGTTGAATTTCTTAGAAAAAAATCAGAAGCATGTGAAAGGTTAGAAATTCTTTGTAAGAAACTACAAAACAAGAAAGGGGTCCCTATTGCCAAGATAAGAAGTGATCATGGAAGGAATTTGAGGATGCAAGATTTGAGTCTTTCTGTGAAAAGAATGGAATCAAAAAGGAATTTTCAGCCACCAAAACTCCTCAACAAAATGGAGTGGTAGAGAGAAAGAATCGGGTGATTCAGGAAATGGCAAGTCATGTTACTTAACAAGCAAATACCTCAAAAGTTTTGGGGAGAAGCCATGAACACCTCGTGTCAAATTGACAATAGAATATTTTTCCGAGTAGGAATAAAGAAAACTGCCTATGAGATTTGGAATGGAAAGAAGCCCAGAGTTAAGTATTTCTGAGTGTTTGGAAGCAAGTGTTATATCCTAAATGATCGGGAGAATCTTAGGAAATTTGATGCAAAAAGTGATGAAGGTATTTTCCTTGGGTACTCTACTACTAGCCGGGCGTATAGAGTTTTTAACAAGAGAACTAAGACAGTGATGGAGTCCATCAATGTCAAGATTGATGATGCCTTAACAAAGGTAGAGATGATTGATGATGGAGAAGGGCCGAGCACCAAAAAACCCGATGTTGAGATCAAAGCTCTTGATATAGAAGTTGAAGGATCTACACCGGAAAAAGAATCAACTCCCATGAACCCAAGAATGGAAACAAGATCGATGTCTAGAACATCAAGATCGATGTCTAGAACATCAAGTCCTCTCACTCCTCCGGAAGTCCATCCTCCCATCTCATGGAGTAATGGAGTCTCCACATCAAAGAAGCCATCATCAAGAGTGATTAAGAACCATCCGGAAAGCAACATCATAGGGTCTTTAGATAAAGATCTTCGCCTCAGAAAAGAAAACATCATTTTGGCCAATCATGTAACATATCATTGCTACCTTGCTCAATTTGAGCCAAAAAAGGTAGAAGAGGCTTTTCAAGATGAGAATTGGGTCGAGTCAATGCATTCACATCTAGCTTTAAACTGCCTAATAGAAAGGGAAGAACTTCGCCCAGTCGGAAGGAATCCACGACTTCGAAGCTCAGCTTAGCTCAAAACTAGGAACTACCTCGATACTTAGATATCTAGATACGAGGGAGGTGAGGAATGATGTGTGGGAACTTGCTCCAAGGCCTGAAAATGTTCATGTCATAGGCACGAAATGGATATTCAAAAGCAAAACCGATGAAGATGGAGAGATAATACGGAATAAATCTCGGTTAGTAGCTCAAGGATACACTCAAGTAGAAGGAGTAGACTTTGATGAATCCTTCGCTCTTATGGCAAGACTTGAGTCTATTTGAATTCTCATGTCCATTGCATGCACTATGAACTTCAAACTCTATCAAATGGATGTAAAATGTGCATTTCTAAATGGATACCTGAATGAAGAAGTGTTTGTTGAGCAACCAAAAGGCTTTGAGGATCCTCACTTTCCTAATCATGTGTTGAGATTGAAGAAGCCCCTTATGGCTTAAAACAAGCACCTAGAGCTTGGTATGATCGGCTTACACATTACCTCCTGGATAGAGGATTCAAAAAGGGATATGTCGACCAGACTTTGTTTGTCAAAAATGATGAAGATTATCTCCTTGTGGCACAAGTATATGTTGATGACATAGTGTTTGTTACTACCATTGAAGATCGAGCTATTGAATTCTCTGAGGAGATGAAGACAGAATTTGAGATGAGTATGGTGGGGGAACTCACATTTTTCTTGGGCCTAGTCAAACAAAAGAAGGAAGGTATATTCGTTTCACAAGAAAAGTATGCTAGAAACATTGTCAAGAAGTTTGGACTAGACTCCAAAAAACATGCCTCCACTCCCATGAGCTCGTCTACTGAACTGAATGTTGATTTTTCTGGAGTGGAAGTGAGTCCTACCTTATACAGGAGTATCATTGGGAGTTTACTCTATCTTACAACTAGTAGACCAGACATTGCATTCAGCGTTGGTGTTTATGCCAGATATCAAGCTAATCCAAAGGAATCACACCTGACTGCGGTTATGCGAATTATTTGATATATCAATGGAACTTCAGACTATGGTCTGTGGTATTCAAAAGACTCAAATGCTTGTCTTGCCATGTATTTAGATGCTGACTGGGCTGGTAGTGTGGATGATCGGAAGAGTACTTTAGGAGGCTACTTCTACCTTGGTAACAATCTTGTCTCATGGATAAGCAAGAAACAAAATTCCGTGTCTCTCTCTACTACTGAAGTAGAGTACATAGTCGCTGGAAGTTGCTGCACCCAGCTTCTTTGGATGAAGAAATTATTCCATGACTATGGAATTCCTCAAGAGACGATGTGTGTCTTCTGTGACAACACCAGTGCCATCAATCTATCTAAGAACCTTGTCCAACATTCAAAATCTAAACACATAGAGATACGCTACCATTTCATTTGAGATTTGGTAGAGGAAAAAGTTATGTGTCTTGAATTCATACACACCGACAATCAAAAGGCGGACATATTCACCAAGCCTCTCAATGGTTCACGGTTTGAATCCCTCCGTAAGACCATTGGTGTTGGTACAATTCCTTGAATCTCTTGTGTGATGTGCGCTTCACATATTTACAATGTGTTAGTTTGTTTTTTGGGGCATACACTACTTTGTTGGCTTTTTGGATAGCATGATTCTGTTGGATGTTAACTGCTTTATTTGTTTTTGTTGTTTTTACATTGTTGCTTTTGATCAATCTTTTCTTTCTTATGTGTCAAAAATCCAAAAACCACATAAAAAGTAGAAAATCAAAAAGTTTGATCGACATTGTTAAGTTTTGTCTCAAAACTTGTTTTGCCTTTTACCTTTGTGCTAATGGCTTTGTGCATTTACGAACGTAGCTTGTTTCTTTGCACTTGTATCACTATGGAAGAAATCTTGAATTCTATGTGACTGTTGTAAATAGATTTTCAAACTTGTCATGAATGATTAGTGAATGGTTATGTTGATCTTGAGACATGCATAGACTTGTGCTTATATATCTTTCCACTCTTTATTTTTGTTTTTCCTAAAAAGAGCTCACCAAATGTAAATCTCCAAATTAAAAGAGATATTGAGCTGCAAAGCCTGTCGCACATACTAGTATTTGACTAGGAAAAAGGGAAAGCGACCAAAAATTAAAGTGAATGATTATTCAAAAAGCCAAAGGCTATCTCATCTAGGTGAAATATCAAATATCACTCTCAAAATGAGAGGTGATTGTCTCAAAAGGATAAAAAATGTAAGTTCAAAAACGTGTACAAAACACCTTTGAACGTTTAGACCCCCAAAATACAACTTAACCAAATCAAGCAATATGTCAAACAACAAGTGTGCGGAAACTTAACACATGCTATAATATGAAATTGGTTAAACAACTATCTAAGCCAAAACAAAATAAAACCACAGCAGATAAAATAAAGGCAAAGATAGAGAGGAAGGAAGATGCAAACACAAAGATAACACCCGATGTGTTATCGAAGAGGAAACCGAAGACCTCGGCGAAAGACCTCGGCGAAAAACCAAGCGGTAATCAATCCACTAGAAAATACAGTTGGGATACAAGGACAGCAATAGACCCTCCAAACCTAATCTACCCAGTGCACCTAAGCCCTCCAAGCTTCTTGCTCCAACGAGGTTGCGCCGAACCTTTTTCTTTTCTAGCTTCCCGGATTCCGCTACTAGACTGTAGCATCAACCAATGAAGATTGGCTCCTTCCTAACTGCTTCCCAGAACTCCAAACAACTGTCTCACAGAGATGATAATGGTGAGAACCAGGTTTGGTATAATGCCTCTCAAGGATTTGACAATGGAGAGGAAGAGAGTAAGGGAATTTGAAGAGACTCTAAGGTATAGATTATGGGTGAAGCAATCTGGTTTTTCTTTAGGGTTTCTCTCTCAAAATTCTCTCTGGAAGCTCTCTTTCAATCGTGGGTTAAAGGGGTATTTATACTGGAGTGGGAGAGGAATGTGAAACGTCAGGTTTTAGCAAAACAGGGGTGGCTCGCGGCTTGACCTCGCGGCTTGACCAAGTCGCGAGATCCAGTCGCGAGTTAACCGTATGGCCAATTGTCCTGTAGTGCTCCAGCTAGCATGACTGTTCATCTTCCAGCATGCTTGGCACGTGTGCTGCTTCTGGCGGCTTGCAGCCGCGAGTCCACCCGCGAGTCCCAGCCGCGAGTCTCTGTTTTCTTGCACACTCTTGAGCAAACTTCACTCTATCTCACTCACTACCCTTACAACAAACCCACCTAAATACAGGGTTACTAAATGCTGAATTACAAGCAAATTTGGCACGGAATAAAGCCAATTAGATGGTTGAATAAATTCAACCTTACAATCTCCCCCTTTGGCTATTCCGTGACAAAACCCTAAAACAGACTCTAGACTTAACATGTGAGTTGGGAACAGTTGAACAAAACTCACTCACACCTAACTCTAGAAGCTGTGAAGCACTTGAATCATATGAACATAATACTCCTGAAACACAACAATACACCATGATCATTGTAAGCAGAAAATTATAAATGCATATGAAACAGGCAATATGTGATCAAGCAAAGATGGAGTTAATAAACAAACCATGGCTTGATCAATCAAGTGAACACCACAAGGTAGTGATCACAGTGCTCATTCACACTTGGAATGAACACAAGGACATATAAGTTAACAAGCACAAGGCAAGACACTTGTATGCTCAACACTCAACCAATGCATAGCACACAAGGCATATGCATCTAGGAACAATCCTACAAGGGCACAAGAGTGACAGTACATAAACCAAAATGCAGAACATTTAGATTAAAGTACTGATTTCAACATAGCATAAAGGCTGCACTAAGCAAGGTACATACCATAAAGCCTACAAACTATGCATAAAACAATAACCCTAAAAGCTTACAAAAGCACATGGGTACAAAGCAAAAACATCCTGAATAACATCATCAAAATATATTAAAGTTTAAACCAAGAGTATATGAAATGAGTTAGAAACAGCTATACACCAAAACACAGTGTATCAAAACCATAAAAACACTAAAAGTACCCAACAAACATAAACCTAAAACCATAAGTTTAGAAGATAAGACTAAAAACAAAAGTATGACAAAAGTATGTGTGTACTCCCCCTATCACTATGCACACTTCCCTTTGAACTTTTCTCCCCCTTACTGAATGCTCTCCCCCTTTTTGTCACGAATAGCTAAAGACTTTCGTCCAACTTTCGTTGAATCTCATCTAGCTGATTCTCCATAGTCTCGAGGCGCATTTGGACATGGTTGTTTGTGGAGTAGAGAAGTGCCACAAGCTCATCAACGCGTTTCTGAATATGCTCAAGTACACTGCCGACTCTGTCAGTATGAGGAGCAATTTGTGCTTGCGGAATACCAGCCGGTGAAGCTTCAAGAACAGCACGTGATGCAGATGTGGTATGTGCAGGTGTCTCTGAGTCAGGGGCAGATGGAGTAACCGGAGAGATGTGAGCACTTCTTGGTGATTTAGAGGAGTGACTTCTGCTCGCTTGAAGAGTGAACAAGGAAATGGGACGTTGACGAGTCAACATTTTACCATCTGCAGGAGGAATAATGCCTGCACGAAGAATGAGCTTCATGACGAGACTGCAAAATGGAATAATTCCTCGAGCTGCAGATCGACACGCGGTCTTCCTCAAGGTGTAGTAGATGTGAGCACATATATCAATGGGGGCTCCTGTAATGAGGTCACACAGAAATAGAGCTCTCCCAAGATTGATGAATGTAGTGTTGGACAGTGGGTAGAGATTGGTGAACATGATCAACTTCAGTGTGGTCAGCTCAGGTGCAAACTTTGCGGTGCTGATGGATGTTCCTGCACTGGATACTTCATGATCGTGTCCTAGGATTTGTAAAATTTCTCCAACTTCTGGATTTCGTTCATCATAAGGAGTTAAATTCACATTCTGAGGTCTGGTGATGCTGAGAAAATCTGCGATGGAGTCTGGGGCAACACTAAACTCTGTTCCTCTGACCCAGAAAATGAGTTGAGGTCCAAGATCTGTTGCATTAGAGAAGCATTCTTTGACCAGCTCATCCATTGGATCATCAAAGTTCCCGAACAAGTTTGCCCAATCTCGATTCTCAAAGATTCGAGGGATGAAAGTGGACCCTAAAGTGTTGAACTCTACCACCCGTTCCACTATAGTGGTTGACTTGTCAAACACATTTGAGTAGGCGTGTGAGTTAAGCGGAAGTCTGAACCTATCCTCATTTGGATCTTGAGATGCCTGAGATGATAAACGAGTCCTTTTAGCAACTGGTGTTGCTGGTTCGTCAGCAACAATGTCTTTACCCCTAGAAGATCGACGAGACATCTGCAAGAGAACAGGCCAACAGAAAAGAACCAAACAACAATACCCCACAAGATGATTGTCAACAAGATTCAGTGTAAACAATATTTCAATATATAAACACAAACTGAAGATAGTGCAGACCCAACCAAAACTTCCAACAAAACACAGAAACACAAACTAATACGTGCATCAAACTTGGTGAAAGTGCACCAAGACATAGATAGACAGCACAACTAACAAAACTGTCATTGAGACAGGTTAACATGACCATGATATGCAATTAGATACAGCATTTGAACATTTAGAGCAGATAACATAATTCACTCCATCAAAGACATGAACAAGGGGAAAATATTTCAACATGAAGAAACCAAGCATCCACACTGGAGCACGTGGTTGAGAGACATACATTATGTTATCATAACAACTCCGTGACCAAAACCAAACACCAACAACAATACTCAATCAAGTGTAATGAGTAAGTCAAATAGACACCAAACCCATTTCAGAAAGGATTCTCAGATTCAATAATAGGCAAAAATCAGAACAATGAAAAACACATTGTGACTGCTCAGCATGAAAAGAGGTGAGAACAATATCTAACACGACACTCCATACCCATTACACAAAGAGATAAGTATAACAAATACAATACCAGTCCAAACAGTAACAGAAATATGCAGGAAAAAGAAAATGAGATTGAAAAATCAAAACCCATACCTTTTCTTGATGATTTGGATAAGAAATGAAGCACCAATGAGGTTCGAAAAATGGATTCACGAAGTGTTTGGAAGGAAAAACAGTTTAAAGAGAAGATGAACAGTTACAAAAGTTCGAGGGAAAACTGAAAGAGGTTTAAAAACTGCTCCTGTTTCTGCAAAACACGCGATTTTCGCGACTTGATTAAGTCGCCACACAGTCGCCAGCTCAAGCCGCCAAAGCACTCAAGAACAAAATTTTGAAAAATTTTTCTAAGTGTTTTTCGCGACTGGAAGGTCTACCTGCGAGTGAGTCGCGAGCTGAGCCGCGAAAATCTCTGAGTGAACCTCGCGACTGGACCTTCCACTCGCGAACAAGTCGCCAAAAATGACCAGCGGAGATGCGACTGAGTCTCGCGACTTGACATACCCGCGACTGAGCCGCCAAAACAGGGCAAAACTGTGTTTTTGAAATTTTCAGATTTTTCAAACAAAATACTTTCCAAAAACACCTAAAACACTCAAAAATCTTTTTGTGCTTGAATTAACAAAGATTGAGCATGTGAAAACATATTTTATCAAGTACAATCACACAAATGAATATGGCATTTATTGAACATAAACTTGTGTGTTGTGTGTGGATACCAACAATGAGATAGTCCTTCGTCTAATGTGAAGCTTCAATGATCAATTCAACCAAGGCATACACAATTAGCACTAGATCATGTGACCAATCTCAATTATAGAAATATGTATATATGACCTCCCACACAACTTGATAACATAACTTGGAGCTTTTCATTTGACTCCACTTACAAACATAACCTTTGATCTTTTTGATCTTTTAGAGGCAATCATCTCTCATTGTGAGAGTGATGTGTGACATTTCTCTTTGAAGAACAGGCCTTTGGCCTTTTTGAATGAACATTCACTTTTAATATAAGGTCGCTTACCCTTTTTCCTAGTCAAATACTAGAATGTGCGACAGGCTTTTGCAGCTCAATATCTCTTTTCATTTGGAGATTTACATTTGGTGAGCTCTTTTTAGCAAAACAAAAATAAAAAGTGGGAAGATATATAGACACAAGTCTATGCATGTCTCAAGATCAACATAACCATTCACTAATCATTCATGACAAGTTTGAAGATCTATTTACAACAATCACATAGATTTCAAGATTTTTCCCACAGTGATAAAAGTGCATGAAAACAAGCAATGCTCGAAAATGCACAAAGCCATTAGCACAAAGGTACAAGGCAAAACAGGTTTTGAGACAAAACTCAACAAAGTCAATCAAGCTTTTTGATTTTCTAATTTTTTATGTGATTTTTGGATTTTTGACACAAGAAACAAAAAGATTGATAAAACAAAATTCAAAATATTCACAAGAAGACAAGCAAACAACCAATATCAAAAACAGCAAGCTTACCAAACAAACATAGTCACAAAGCATAGGAAGTATTAATGCATGGACATGTTGTAATGCTTATGCATGAGTACCCTTTTTCACCCACACGTCACTTGCGTTTGGGGTGATTTCCTTATAGGATTGGGTACGGGAGTTAGGGCTTTCAAACCTTCGCGAGAAGTTTTCCAAGCAGTTGGTGAAAGCACCAATCATCTTCATCACGTTCATCATTCCGGGATCTCCATTCTGATCTCTAGATTGATCTCCTGCCCAAATTCTCCTATCAATTCTGGGTCCTCCTGACCTTTGAGGAGTTGCACTGTTCTTTGCTCTCAGCTTTTGGCAATTTGGTCGAGTATACCCTTGAAGTCCGCAATAATGGCACACATAAGTTCCTCTAGGACCTCTTTGTGGTCGTGGACGTGACTTGGCACGAGATTCAGACCTGCCCACATACTGATTACGATGATTCAGCATCCGTTGGTCCACCACATTCTTCTTCTCCTCCACCTCAAGCTTCTCTCCAGTAAGGTCAGCTACAACTGAATCTTTGGCCTTTACAAATTTCACTTCTTTAGTGACATTTCTAGATGAACTACTTCCTCCGGTATATCCCAATCCGGATTTGTCTGAAAAGCTCTTTTGAGATGATATAACATCATCTAGCTTCTTGGTGGTGACCCTCTCTATTTTAACATTCGCTTGCACAACCTCATTCTCAAGAAATCTCACTTTTGTGTAAGCTTCGGACAACTCATCATTCAGTGTTTCTATCTCACATTTGGCCTCCCTATATCGAATTAGGAGACTTTTGTAGTCCTCCTCAGCCTTCTTCATTTTTCTCACAGCAGCCTTGGCCACCCTTGTATATTCACCCGACTTCTCCAAGAGTGAGTTATAATTCTCTTGAAGATTTGCTGTGCTTTCATCTTCTTCAGCTTCTGATTCTTCAACAATTCCTAGTGACTCATCATCACTATGTTCTCCAAGGTCTCGTACAAGCAAATTTAACTCATCCGAAGACTCAACATGTGCAATAGTCATGAAAGCTGAATAGTTCCCTTCTCCATCACAACTCTCTTCAGATTCAGAGTCAGATGAGTCTGAGTCACTCAAGGTCGTGGCATACACTTTGCCTTTCGATTTCAAATAATTCGGACATTCCTTCTTAAAGTGTCCATGCCCGTTACATTCAAAACAAGTGACACCTTGTGAGGGTTGGGATTCTTTTCCATCTTTCTTTTTGAAATCCCTCTTCTCCCTTCCAGAACTTTGGAATTTTCTTTTATCATCAAATTTCCCATTATTTTTGAATTTCAAAGACTTTCTGAAATTTTTGACAAGATAGGCTACATCTTTGTCAACCACATCTTCTCCCGATGAGTCTTGATCTTCCACCTTCTCATTAATGGTCTTTAGAGCAAGGGATTTACTCTTCCGTTGATTGGGCAGCGACATCTCATAAGTCTGCAGAGAACCAACCAGCTCCTGTACCTTGATGTCGTCAAGATCCTTGCTCTCTTCAATGGCTGTCACTTTAGCACGAAAACTTTCCGGCAATGATCGAAGGATCTTCCTTACAATCTTTGAGTCCTCCGTTTTCTCCCCTAAGTTAAACTTACTGACAACCACCTCATTTAGCTTCCCATAGAAAGAGTCAAAAGACTCATCCTCACTCATTTTAAGCTCCTCAAACCGAGTGGTCAGCATTTGTAACTTGGTGTCTTTCACTTTCTTCGTGCCTTCATAAGTTGTTTCCAGAATCTCCCATGCATCTTTGGCAACGGTAATGTGAGAAATCCTGTGAAATTGATCTGGAGACACACCACAGAAAATAGCATTGAGTGCTTTACTGTTAGCATTAGATGCAGCAAGTGCTGCCTTATCCCATGTGGACTTGGCTGCCTCAGGTTTGGTCCAACCAATCTCAACAGCATCCCAAACGGATTCATCAATAGAACACAGAAAAGCTCTTATTCGAACCTTCCAAAAAGCATAATTACTACCATCAAAATATGGAGGTGCATTTAGGGATTGAGACCTATCCATCTCAAAAGGGAGTCAAGGATCACACAATGGTAATGAAACCAACAGCAGTGTACCCGCTCTGATACTAATTGTAAGTTCAAAAACGTGTACAAAACACCTTTGAACGTTTAGACCCCCAAAATACAACTTAACCAAATCAAGCAATATGTCAAACAACAAGTGTGCGGAAACTTAACACATGCTATAATATGAAATTGGTTAAACAACTATCTAAGCCAAAACAAAATAAAACCACAGCAGATAAAATAAAGGCAAAGATAGAGAGGAAGGAAGATGCAAACACAAAGATAACACCCGATGTGTTATCGAAGAGGAAACCGAAGACCTCGGCGAAAAACCTCTCCGCCGCCCTCCAAGCGGTAATCAATCCACTAGAAAATACAGTTGGGATACAAGGACAGCAATAGACCCTCCAAGCCTAATCTACCCAGTGCACCTAAGCCCTCCAAGCTTCTTGCTCTAACGAGGTTGCCCCGAACCTTTTTCTTTTCTAGCTTCCCGGATTCCGCTACTAGACCGTAGCATCAACCAATGAAGATTGGCTCCTTCCTAACTGCTTCCCAGAACTCCAAACAACTGTCTCACAGAGATGATAATGGTGAGAACCAGGTTTGGTATAATGCCTCTCAAGGATTTGACAATGGAGAGGAAGAGAGTAAGGGAATTTGAAGAGACTCTAAGGTATAGATTGTGGGTGAAGCAATCTGGTTTTTCTTTAGGGTTTCTCTCTCAAAATTCTCTCTGGAAGCTCTCTTTCAATCGTGGGTTAAAGGGGTATTTATACTGGAGTGGGAGAGGAATGTGAAACGTCAGGTTTTAGTAAAACAGGGGTGGCTCGCGGCTTGACCTCGCGGCTTGACCAAGTCGCGAGATCCAGTCGCGAGTTAACCGTATGGCCAGTTGTCCTGTTTTGTCCTGTAGTGCTCCAGCTAGCATGACTGTTCATCTTCCATAATGCTTGGCACGTGTGCTGCTTCTGGCGGCTTGCAGCCGCGAGTCCACCCGCGAGTCCCAGCCGCGAGTCTCTGTTTTCTTGCACACTCTTGAGCAAACTTCACTCTATCTCACTCACTACCCTTACAATAAACCCACCTAAATACAGGGTTACTAAATGCTGAATTACAAGCAAATTTGGCACGGAATAAAGCCAATTAGATGGTTGAATAAATTCAACCTTACAAAAAAAATCAAATATTTTGATCGATAGTGGAGTCTAATGTAAAGCTCCAAAGTATGTAATCAAGTCTTGTGGGAGGTCATATATGCATACTTCTGTAATTGAGATGGGTCACATGATCTAGTGCTAATTGTGTATGCCTTGGTTGAATTGATCATTGAAACTTTACATTAGACTAAGGACTATCTCATTGTTGATACTCACACACAACACACAAGTTTATGTTCAATGAATGCCATATTCATTTGTGTGATTGTACTTGGTAAAATGTGTTTTCACATGCTCAATCTTTGTTGATTCAAACACAAAAAGATTTTTGAGTGTTTTAAGTGTTTTTGGAAAGTGTTTTGTTCTTCAAAAACTAAAAATTTCAAAAAACATTGTTGCCCTGTTTTGGCGACTCAGTCGCGGGTAAGTCAAGTTGCATGCCACAATCACGTGCTCGCGGGTCATTTTTGGCGATTTATTCGCGAGTGGAATGTCTAGTCGCGAGGGGTATGTAGAGATTTTCGCGGCTCATCTCGCAACTCCCTCGCGAGTAAGACTTTTAGTTGCAAAAAACACTTAGCAAATTTTTTCAAATTTTCGATTTGAAGTGTTTTTGCGACTCTCTGGAGACTTTCCTCAGTCGCGAAAATCGCGTGTTTTGCAAAATGAGCTCATTTTTAACACTATTCTCAAAAAGGGTCTTCATTTGCTTGTCTTGCGTTCTGTGACTGTTCACTTTCTAGTCTTACTTTCAATATTTCAACATCACTGTGATAATCTTCAAATTCTTCAACTATTTTGTTACCATTCTCTCAATCTTCAAGGAAAGGTATGGGTTTTGTCCTCTACTCTTTATTTTTCACAGTTATTGCCTTTTCATCATGGATTTTGTGTTCTTTTTGGTATTCGTATATCTCTTAACCATGTTTGGTTATTTGAGTTGTCTGATGTTCTCATTCTTTTGTGGTTTTAATCTGATCCACTCTATATTGTGGCAACATTGGGTCATTATTGTCCTTCATTGTTATTTTTTGGTCATTTCCATCTAGCTCTTAGGGTTATCTTCATTATCCCTAGTTTGAAACTAACCCTCTGCTAATAATGTCTATTGGATTGTGTTCTTTCTTTTCCTCTATTACATGATATAGACTAGAAATGTCTCCATTCAAGAAAGCAGCTGTGAAAGGAGGTAGTTCCAAAGGAAAGGAACCTATCATTGATGTCGATGACTACTCACCTCAAACAAAAGGGACTCGTTCTTAATCAAGAGTGTTCGATCCCAACAAGTTCTGATCCTATGCTGCCTTTCAGTCTCATGAGAATTATTTCCGAAATACTACACCATTACTGGAAAGACCTGTTGACCAATCGTCACTTCATGACACTAACATTCCAAAATGGTTTGCTCACAAGGATTGCAATTACCTTCTCTCTGATCTGGATGGAGCTTATGAGAATTTGGTAAAGAAATTTTATGCCAATGCGATTGTGGAAGGAGAAGAACTCAAGTGTTGTGTTAGGAGAAAGAGCTTTTCAGTCTCTCCTGCATATTTGGTAGAGATCCTTCACATCAATCGACCAATGCTTAGACACTCACTGGTTTATGATGATCTTTGTCTTAATGAGAAACTCCTTAAGCAGGGTCTTGGACAAGACTTGGAATTCTCATCCAATGGAAACTCAGTCAGTGTTTCCTCTTTTCCTCCGAAACTGAGAGTGCTTACAATTGTGATGTTTCACAATTTGTACCCCCTATCCAGCACTATGTATATGAACCTCGGACGTGCCTTGTTTCTTCATGACCTAATCTTTGATGTAGAGATTGACATATGTGCTCATATCTTTCATGTTCTGCGCAAAACAGTTCTACGAACTGAGTCCCGAATATGTGTTCCTTTTTGCTATCTCATTTCAAGGATCTTGAAGCTCAATGGAATTTATCCAACAGCAGATGAATCTCCTTGCCCAAAACTGAGTCCAATCAACATGCGTACATTCAACACAAGCATTGGTCATAGTTGGAAGAGAGCCAAACTGGAAACTTCCACATCTCATAGTGGCTCACATTTCAGCACTCTCTCCCTTGACAAAAAACTTGATCACATTGTATCATTTGTCCACGAGTTGAATACCAAGATGTCCGGACTCACATCTACTCTACACCATCACAGTGCTCGATGGGATATGAAGTTTACCTCACTACAAACTCAATTGGATCAGATTCAAAGGAAGCTAGAAGAGGATGTATAGCTATTCCATGACAAAAAGGGGGAGATGTTGTCATAAGGGAGGGGAATGCAATGAAAAGGGGAGTGATAGCTTGATCAGAGAGGGAGAAAATTATCTAAGGGGGAGTGTTTTTGCAAGCAGTTTCAATACTTTACTTTAAGTTGTTTCTCAGTTTAAAATATGTTTGTACCCATGTTGCTTTTGTAAGCTTTTAGGATTTATGTTCTTTATTTGTAGGCTTTATGATCTGTACCATGCTTTATGTAGCCTTTTATATTTTGATTAAATCAATACTGTTAACTAAATGTAATGCATTTTCTTGTTAAGTACTGTCACTCTTGTGCCCTTGTAGGATTGTTCCTAGATGAATGTACTTAGTGTATTGTGCATTGGTTGAGTGTTAGGCATGCAAGTGACTTGCATTGAGCTTGTTAGCTTGTTTGTTCAAGTGTTCATTCCAAGTGTGAATGAACATTATGGTCACTACCTTGTAGGGATTGCTTTGTTGATCAAGCCATGGTTTGTTTCTTAACTCCATCTTTGCTTGATCACATATTGCTTGCTTCATATGCATTTCATGTTTTTCTGCATACAATGATCATGGTGTATTGTTGTGTTTCAAGAGTTTCATGTTCATATGATTCAAGAGTTTCACAGTTTCTAGAGTTAGGTGTGAGTGAGTTTTGCTTAACTGTTTCCAACTCACATGTTAAGTCTTGAGTCTATTTTAGGGTTTTGTCACGAAATAGCCAAAGGGGGAGATTGTAAGGTTGAATTTAATCAACCATCTTGTTGGCTTTATTCCGTGCCAAATTTGATTGTATTTCAACATTTAGTAACCCTGTATTTAGGTGGGATTGTTGTAAGGGTAGTGAATGAGATAGAGTGTTGAAATGCTTAAGAGTATGCAAAAAAACAGAGACTCGCGACTTGATCTCACGGGTGACTCGCAGCTTCAAGCCGCCAGAAACAGCACACATTCCAAGCATGCCAGAAGTTGAAGCGTCATGCTAGCTAGAACACTATAGGAAAAAATAGGACAACTGGCCATTCAGTTACCTTGCAGCTGGAACTCGCAACTCAATCAAGCCGAGAGCACCCCTGTTTTGAAAAACTTGACTCTTCACATTCCATTCTCACCCTAGTATAAATACCCCTTATACCCACATAAGAAAGAGAGCTTCCAGGGAGAATTTTGAGAGAGAAACCCTAGAGTAAAACAAGATTGATTCATCTACAAGCTTTACATAAGAGTCTCTTCAAATTCCTCAACTCTCTTCCTCTCCATTGTTAAACCCTTAAGAGGTCTGTTATCAAAACCTTTTCTCACCATATCCATTACTGTGAGAGGGCTATTTGGTATTATAGGAAGCAGTTAGGAAGGAACCAATCTAAATTGGTTGATGCTATGGTCAAGTAGCAGAATCCGGGAAGCTAGAAAAGAAATAGGTTCGACGCAACCTCGTTAGAGCAAGAAGCTTGGAGGGCTTAGGTACACTGGGTAGATTAGGCTTGGAGGTTCTATTGCTGTTCATGTATCCTAACTACATTTTCTAGTGGGTTACTTACCGCTTGGAGGGCGGCAGAGAAGTTTTACGCTGAGGGCTTCGGTTTCCTTTTCGATAACACATCGTGTGTTGTCCTTGTGTTTGTATATTCCTTCCCTTTTATTTTTGCCTTTTATTATTTGCTATGGGTTGTGATTTTAATTAGCTTAGATTGTTTACCAATTATGTTTATAGCTTTTGTTTATTTTCTGCACACTAGTTGTTTGTCATAAAGCTTGAATTGGTTATTTTGTAATTGGGGGTCTAAACGTTCAAGGGTGTTTTATACACTATTTGAACTTTCATATATATATATATATATATATATATATATATATAATCACTTTTCAATTACACATATTTTATTCAAATACATATATAAAATCATATATTTAGTAATAAAAAATATTTGTCATAATTATTTATTCTTTACTTTAAATTAGTGTAATAATACAATTGAAATAAAAATGTAACAAATGTAAATACAGTAATGTAGGTGAAAATATAAGCAATTAGGATAAGGCCTCAACTAACACACCACAAAAGAACTTCTCACTAACACTTCCTTTAAAATCTTTAGATATCACCTAAAACAAATTTTAAGGTACCATTTACCCAATATTCAAATAATTTTAGAAAAAAAAACTACTAAAAATATCTAGTAATTTTCCATTGTTACCTCACACCAAAAATCCACATAGTCATAATATGTTTTCTTAATTTGGGCCACATTATTTCTCTAGAGATTAGGACAAAACTCTAAGTATTACAATACACCTTCCTCCCCTTTTTTTTAAACATGTGAAACTAAAGTGGGTGCCTTGAGTAACTAATTTCCATTAAACATATCTCAAGGGGATATTTCATGTCTTTCAAAAGAGATTATGGAGACCATCTTGAGAATATGTATTCTCTTAACACTACATGTGGTTACCTAACATACTGATGTTTTGACCGTGAATATTAGATCTCACTCCTGATATATCCAAGTAACCTACATTTGATAATCGGGTTCACTACCCTCTCAGGAGTAAAAGTGTATGAAATTAGAAGTCAAGAGATCAATTATTCAGGTGATAGTTGTTGATTGAATAATTAATCTCATAGCGATCCAGTTCAATATGTCTTAACTCTTAAGACATATCAACACATCAACTAGAAGTCTTCACTTCCATGATCAAGATAAACCATCTTAGTTGATGTGTTATAGTCTTCACAGATGAAATGCCCAATTTCATCACCAACTACGAACTATATTTTGAGTTTACAAGGAACTTGTGATTTATATCTTCTGTTACTTAATCACATAAATCACATACAATGCATCTCAAGGACTATGATAATGTCCTATTAGTTCATTTATAAATAGTCTCATATAATTAAACAAAACATGCAAATAAATTGGATTTTAGGGCATAAACCCCAACAGGAAATTAGTATAGTGAGGGACAATTAAATTTGATCATTTTGCTGAAGTAAGGTTTGTTTAAAACATATTTTATTTATTTACCTTATTGTAAATAAGTTTTTATAAATATTGATTCTAACCTATTAAACCTTACTTTATTTATTTCTTTTATTTTGGTTTTATCCTTTTTTCTTGACAACTAACTATACATCACTTTTAGGAATTAAGGATGCATGTAGCTGGTACAAAGGGTGCACATAAAAATTCAAAAGAATTAAAATATGATACAATCTCATCATGTGAAGAAAAAAGTGGAAATCTAACATTGTATTAGCATGTCCCTCCATTATTATTGGGTTATAAATATCGAATCTAAAATATATATATATATATATATATAATAAAGTGATATATTTGTAGAAATAGAGATTTGGATTTAGGAGAACAAAATATCTTCAATAAATTTTAGAGAGAATAAATTATGGATTATGTCATGCTAAAAATAATTATATATTCTCACGCATCGTGTAGGTCTACGACTAGTTTTAATAAAAGCTATGTGTAAACCTTGACATTGTGTTGGGTTTTGTGCCAATCTAAGATATAACATGTTAATTTTATTGAATTACCTGCATTGTTAACTAACAAGGGAAAAAAAAAAAAAAGACAAATTATAATAGTTAACTTTGGACTTTGTTTTAACTTCTCTTCCCATTTTTTTTTTCTTTTGGTGTTTTTTATATTCTATTTGAGTTCATAATAGTAGGAACTTGAGACATGCATGTTTACTTGGTTGTGAGGCATAGATTCTGTAATGACCCAAGAAAAAACGCTAGACACATCTGTGCTATACCTCAAAAGGACTAGTCATAATTGAGACTCTTTGTAGTTGTTAATAAAGCCTAGATTTACCCAGTAAATACCTGATGTGGGACTCATCACACACCCGCACACATCATACAATCAATCAAATTGGGGCATCATAATCTCCCACTCTTAAATCGCTAACGTCCTCATTAGGACCCATTTTGTGAGGTAGTGTCTCTAAGCCCACATGGGGTTACCAGGTCGGCTCTGATATCATATGTAATGACCTAAGGAAAAGCACTAGCCACATTTGCGCTATACCTCAAAAGGACTAGTCATAATTGAGGCTCCTTGTAGTTGTTAATAAAGCCCAGATCTACTCAGTAAATACCCACCCACACACATCACACAATCAATCAAATTTGGGTAGTGTTGGTATCAGAGCTCTAGGTTATGATTCTGTAGATGATTAGGAATTACGATATTTTTATATGATGTGGAGGAATAGGCTTGAATTATTATTCATAGGTAAAAAGTAGTTTTGGGAGTTTGACAATTGTTAGAAGCTATATGCTTATGTGCTTAGAATATTATTATAGTAAAGGGTTTAGTATATCTTGTATATCATGACTTTCCTTATGATCTATTTGACTCTAAGGTGTTGTTTGTTTGGTTATAGGAAAATGCCACCCCGCAATTCTACCCCTTCTAGTCTTGAACCAAAATCTGAGAGCCTTGAGGGTGTTTTAAGTGCTATCAGAAGTCTTGCTGAGGTGGTGGAGAAGCATGTTAGTACTAGTGGAACAGTTAAGCCCAAAGATGCTGAGATTGAAGGATGTACTATTGAGCAATTCAAGAAATTGGGCCCTCCTTCATTTTGGGCAACCTTGATCCTACAAAAGCAAAATCTTGGATTATGCAAATGGAGAAATTTTTTGATGTGATTGGTTGTACTGAAGTGCAAAAAGTCTCTTTTGCTTCCTTTATGTTGAAAGGGGAAGCAGAGCATTGGTGGAGATCCACCAAAAAGACCTTGCCACTTGAGGAATATGAGATATTGACTTGGAGAATTTTCCTTGAGGCCTTTTACGAAAATTATTTTCTAGAAAGTGTACAAGATGAGAAAGAAGTGGAGAAGACTGAAACTGAAGAGTTTCATAGTGGGAATAAACACAATAAGCCATTTATGAAGAAGACTACAACAAAACCAGAGACTAAAATGGTGCAACAGGTAATAGAGGTTTGTCAGAAGTATGGTAAAAAGCATAAGAGTGTTTGCTATCGTGAAAGCGGGGCTTGTTTTAAGTGTGGTCAAATGGGTCATCGTATCAAAGATTGCCCAGCCATGAAGAATGAGTTGGTGGCTAAGCCTACTGAAGTGAAGCAAAGGCCAAAAGTCCAAGAACACATGTTTGCTATTACTGAGTAAGATGCTAAGGCATCCAAGTCAGTGGTAACAGGTACCATTCCCATATTTTCTCATACTGCACAAGTTCTTATCGATCCTAGTTCTACTCATTCCTTTGTATCTTTTGCTTATATGAAATATGCTAATTGTGTACCTGAATTGTTGGACTTTGAACTTTCTGTTTCTACTTCTTTGGGTGAAGCTATGGTTGCTGAGTTTATATGTAAGTCTTGTGTGATTAAGATTGGAGGAAATGAGTTGTTGGCTGATTTGATTCTCTTAGAAATTCAAGAATTTGTTGTAATATTAGGCATGGATTGGTTAGTAGCTTATCATGCTAATGTTGACTGTTACAAGAAGGAAGTGGTGTTTTGTGTTCTAGGTCGACCTGAATTTGTATTTCATGGGTCAAGAGAGAGCCTCATACCTAATGTTATTTCTGTCATTCATGCTAATAAGTTACTTAGAAAAGGTTGTAAAGGTTATCTTGCATATGTGGTGGATAATCAGAAGGAAGGGATTAAGATTGATGACATTCCTATTGTCAGGGACTTTGTTGATGTATTTCCTGGGGATCTCCTTGGGTTACCATTTGATAGGGAGATAGAATTTACCATTGACTTAGTGCAAGGACCTGCACCTATTTCTATGGCACCATATCACATGGCACCTGCAGAGTTGAAGGAGCTTAAATTGCAATTGCAAGAGCTTTTAGAAAAGGGATTTATTCGACCCAGTGTATCTCCTTGGGGTGCTCCTGTTCTTTTTGTAAAGAAAAAGTATGGGTCTATTTGATTATGCATTGACTATAGGTAGTTGAATAAGGTCACTGTGAGGAACAAATATCCTTTACCTAGATTTGATAATTTGTTTGATCAATTACAAGGTGCTAAAGTCTTTTCGAAGATTGACCTCAGATCAGGTTATCATCAACTCAAGGTTAAGCAAGAGGATATACCTAAGATTGCCTTTCGTACTCGTTACAGACACTATGAGTTCTTGGTGATGCCATTTGGATTAACTAATACCCCTACTACCTTCATGGATTTAATGAATCGTGAGTTCAAGCCTTATTTGGATCGATTCGTTATTGTTTTTATTGATGATATTTTAGTATATTCAAAAACTCAGGAGGAGCATGTAGAAAATTTGAGGATGGTGTTGCAGGTCTTGAGGGAGCAAAAATTATATACCAAGTTTAAGAAGTGTGAGTTTTGGTTAGATGAAGTAATGTTTTTGGGGCATGTAATACCTAAGGATGGCATTTTTGTGGATCTAAAAAGTGGAAGTTGTGGTAAATTGGCCTAGACCAAAAAATGTATTTGAAGTTCGTAGTTTCTTAGATCTTGTGAGTTACTATAGGAGGTTTGTTGAAGGTTTTTCACTTATAGAAGGTCCCTTGACTAGGTTGACCCAAAAGAATACTAAATTCTTGTGGAAAGATGAATATGAAAACAGCTTCCAAGAATTGAAAGACCGGTTGGTGTCTGCTCCAGTTTTGACATTGCCAACGGGTTTAGGAGGTTTTGTAATTTATAGTGATGCTTCACAAAAAGGTCTTGATTGTGTGCTTATGTAGCATGGAAAGGTGATAGCATATGCTTTTAGGCAGCTAAAAAGGTATGAACATAATTACCCTACTCATGACTTGGAGTTAGCAGTAGTGGTCTTTGCATTGAAGATATGGAGGCACTACTTATATGGTGAGACGTGTGAGATCAACACTGACCATGAAAGTTTGAAATATTTGTTCTCTCAAAAAGAATTGAATATGTGGCAAAGGAGTTGGATTGAGTTGTTGAAAGACTATGATCGTAAAATATATTATCACCCAGGTAAAGCAAATGTGGTGGCTGATGCCTTGAGTAGAAAATCCTCTTATAGGATGGCAAGTATAATTTTGAGGAAAAGATTTTTTTTTGAAGAGTTGAAGGAGACTAATGTGGAGCTCAAATTTAATAAGTCAAGGGTACTTCTTACTCACTTTCGAGTACAGCCTACCCTAGTTGAAAAGGTGAAGATTGCTCAAGGATTTGATCCTAGTTTGGTAAAGATTATGGAAAAGGTAAAGGAAGGTAATTGAGCTGAGTTTGAAACTCATGGTGATGGTGTTTTACGATTTAGAAATCGATTATGTGTTCCCAATAATGTTAAATTAAAAAGGGAAATTATGGAGGAGGCTCATAAATCTACATACACTGTTCACCCAGGTAGCACCAAAATGTATCGAGATCTCAGCGAAGTGTATTGGTGGAATAATATGAAAAGAGCGATTGCAGATTTTGTATCCCGGTGTTTAATTTTTCAGCAAGTTAAAGTTGAACATCAAAGGCCTGTTGGATTACTTTATCCTCTTAGTATTCCGAAGTGGAAGTGGGAACACATCTCCATGGACTTTGTGACTGGATTGCCTAAGTCAGTTAAGGGTCATGATGCGATATGGGTAATAGTGGATAGATTGACCAAGTCTTCCCATTTTCTACCAATCAAGACTACGTTTTCATTGGATAGATTGGCTTAATTATATGTTATGGAAATAGTGAGATTGTGTAACGTTGAATTAAATCAACCATCTTGTTGGCTTTATTCTGCGCCAAATTTGCTTGTAATTTAGCAATTAGTAACCCTACATTTAGGTAGGAATCATGTAAGGGTAGTGTGTGAGAGAGTGTGAAGAAATGCTCAAGATTGTGCAGTGAAGCAGGGACTCATGGCTGGATCTTGCGGGTGGCTTGTAGCTTGCAAGTCGATAGAAGATGCACATGAGTGAAGCATGCAGAGAAGCTGAACCATCATGACAGCTATAGAACTACAGGACAAAAAGTCCAGACAGGCCATTTAGTTAGCTCGAGGCTTGGACTCATGACTTAGTTAAGTTGTGATGCCAAGTCGCCAGTCCACTTTGTTATGGAAAAATTGACTCTTCGCATTCCTTTCTCACTCCAGTATAAATACTTCTTATACCCACGTAATATTGAGAGTGTCTAGAGAGAATTTTGAGAGAGAAACCCTAGAGAAAAACAAGATTGACTCATCCACAATCTTCATATAGCGACTCTTTAAATTCCTCAACTCTCACCCTCTCTATTGTTACATCCTTGAGAGGTTCTTTAACCAAATCCTTTTCTCACCATACCCATATCCGTGAGAAGACTATTTGGTGCTTTGGGAAGCAGTTCAGAAGGAACCAATTCATATTGGTTGATGCTATGGGTTATAGCGGAATCTGGTAAGCTAAAGAAGAAATAGGTTTGGCGTAACCTCGTTTGAGTAGGAGCTTGAAGGGCTTAGGTACACTGGGTAGATTAGGCTTGGAGGGTCTTCTGCTGTTTATGTATCCCAACTATATTCTTCAGTGGATTATTTACTGCTTAGAGGGTGGCGGAGAGGTTTTACGCCAAGGGTTTCGATTTCCTCTTCGATAACACATCGTTGTGTTGTCATTGTGTTTGCATCTCTCTTCTCTTAATCTTTGCCATTTAATTTATGCTGTGGATGTGATTTTATTTGGTTTAGATTGTTTATCAATTCTGTTATATGCTTATGTTGATATTCCGCACATTAATTGTCTGATAATAAGCTTGAATTGATAATTTGGAAATTGGGGGCCTAAACGTTTGAAAGTTCAAAAATGTGTATAAATACCCTTGAACGTTTAGACCCCCAATTTACAAATTAACCAATTCAAGCTTTATGTCAAACAACTAGTGTGCGGAAAATAAATATAAGCTATAATATGGAATTGGATAAACTATCTAAGCCAAATTAAAATCACAACCCACAACAGATAATAAAAAGAAAAAGATAAAAGGGAAGGAAGATGCAAACACAAAGACAACACGCGATGTGTTATCGAAGAGGAAACCGAAGCCCTCGGCGTAAAACCTCTCCGCCGCCCTCCAAGCGGTAAAAAATCCACTAGAAAATGTAGTTGGGATACAAGGACAGCAATAGACCCTCCAAGCCTAATCTACCCAGTGCACCTAAGCCCTCTAAGCTTCTTGCTCCAACGAGGTTGTGCCGAAACTTTTTCTTTTCTAGCTTCCCGGATTCCGCTATTAGACCATAGCATCAACCAATGTAGATTGGTTCCTTCCTAACTTCTTCCCAGTAAACCAAACAACCCTCTCACAGTGATGAGTATGGTGAGAAGAAGGTTTTGGTAAAATGCCTCTCAAGGATTTGACAATGGAGAGGAAGAGAGTTAAGGAATTTGAAGAGACTCTAATGTATAGATTGTTGGTGAATCAATCTTGTTTTTCTTTAGGGCTTCTCTCTCAAAATTCTCTCTGGAAGCTCTCTTACATTTGTGGGTATAAGGGGTATTTATACTGGAGTGAGAGAGGAATGTGAAACGTCAAGTTTTACAAAACAGGGGTGGTTCGCGGCTTGACTAAGTCGCGAGATCCAATCGCGAGATAACGGTATGCCCAGTTGTCCTGTTTTGTCCTGTAGTGCTCCAGCTAGCATGACTGTTCACCTTCTGGCACACTTGGCATGTGTGCTGCGTTTAGCGGCTTGAAGCCGCGAGCTACCCGCAAGAGCAAGCCGCGAGTCTCTGTTTTCTTGCACACTCTTGAGCAATCAACACTCTATCTCACTCACTACCCTTACAACAAACCCACCTAAATACAGGGTTATTAAATGCTGAAATACAAGCAAATTTGGCACGGAATAAAGCCAATAAAATGGTTGATTAAATTCAACCTTACAATCTCCCCCTTTGACTATTCCGTGACAAAACCCTAAAACAGACTCTAGACTTAACATGTGAGTTGGGAACAGTTGAACAAAACTCACTCACACCTAACTCTAGAAGCTGTGTAGCACTTGAATCATAAGATCATGAAACTCCTGAAAGACAACAATACACCATGATCATTGTATGCAGAAAAGCATGAAATGCATATGAAACAAGCTAAAGGTGATCAAGCAAAGATGAAGTGAAGAATCAAATCATGGCTTGATCAACCAAGTGAACATCACAAGGTAGAGTTCACAGTGCTCATTCACACTTGGAATGAACACTTGAACATACAAGTTAACAAGAACAAAGCAAGATACTTGTATGCCCAACATTCAACCAATGCATAATACACTAAGTATATGCATCTAGGAACAATCCTACAAGGGCACAAGAGTGACAGTACTTAAAACAAAATGCAAGACACTTAGATTAAAGTACTGATTTCAACATAGCATAAAAGGCTGCAATAAGCAAGGTACAAACCATAAAGCCTACAAATTATGCATAAAAACACTAACCCTAAAAGCTTACATAAGCACATGGGTACAAACACAATATAAAACACAATATATCCTGAATAATATCAACAATGTATATAAAAGATTAAACCAAGATTATAAGTTATGAGTTAGAAACAAGAATACACCAAAAACATAAGCATATATAAACACTGTCTCTGATTTTGACAATTCCCCCTCAACACATTACTTCCCCTTAAGAGCTGCTTTTCTACTTCTCATCAACAAACTTATCAACAACAGAAAGAACATCTCCCCCTTTTTGACCGGAATGGCCAAAGGGTCACTGTCCATGCTGGGTGGTGAAGCTGTCAAGTTTTGCAGACAAAATATCAATCTGGTCCTGCATGGTTCTCATCCTCTCAGAGTGCTAAGTCTGGACTCCTCTGATCCCATCAAGTCGTTCTAGAATGACTTGAAAAGCATCTGGAGGTGTATTTGAAGAAGTGGATACTCTAGACCTTTTGCCACTCCTCCTGGGTGTTGAGGTTGATGCAAGCCCTGCTGCCTCTGCCTCAGTCTCCATAGGGACACCCTCTCCTTCCTCACCTTCATCTTCTTCACCTAGAAGCCGAACACTTATCCTTTTGCAGGTAAGCCTGTTAATTGCAGAGGGTGTGGACATGGGACTGATGTCTTGAGGGATTGGAACACCTGTCTTTCTAAATATCCTCATTAGCAAACTAGGAAAGATCAGTTTTGGCCTAGAAGTTGTTCTAGTCTCATCCACAATGGTGTCATATATGTGGGAACTGATGTCAATGAATGTCTTTTCTTTGAGATCCATCAGAAAGATTGCTCTTGCACAGTTGATTGTAGTCAACTTCTTTATAGGATATAGGTTAAACATCATGATTATTGTTAGACACCTCATGTCCACTGGAAAAGCTGTAGTATTCAGACATTTTCCTTCTCTCTGTCCACCTATCCTTTGTTGAACAGTTTCAATAGACACAATCCTGTCTTTGTAATTGACAAACTCCTGATCTTCTAATCCTTCAAGCCCTACCACATCATCAATGTCATGTGCATCCAAAGTGAATTCTTTACCTCTAACCCAGCAGCTTAAATCATCCTCCCTTATCACAGCATTTGAATAAAACTCCCTAATCAGGGGTTCACACACTACAGGGAGATCACTCAGAAGCTTTTCCCATCCTCTCCCTTCAAAACAGCTGGGGATAAAGGTGTTCCTTAAATCCTCCAAATCTACAAATCTTTCTTGAATAATTCCTGCTTTCAAGAAGAAGTCCTTGTATCTCTCAAAGTGAGAAACAGACCTGAACAAATTATGGTCCATTTTCATTCTCTCATCTGCCTTCTTTGCATGTGTTTTCTTCTTTGGGGATGAAGGTGCCATTTGTGAGCAATCAGAAAAGGCCACAACAACATAGAACAATATATGTGTAGAACTAATCAATACCATGTAATTAACAAAGAAATTGCAGCCACACAGATGAACTTGAACACTTAAACATTATGCTACTTAGATCAACCACATGGATGAACAAGCCTAAAAGAGGAAAAACAAAAACAACAGGGAGAATGCAGGGGAGAATTAAAGACATATATATGACAATGAGACAAAGAATGTCATGAGAATGACATGACTCATAAACAGTATAGTAAAACTCACAGATGCTCCTAATAAATGCACACTATAGAACCGGCATATTCAGCACAGTGAACCACACATTCAAAATGGGAGCATTATGAAACAATATAACAACATAAGATTAGACTAAATGAGTTACCAAAAAAACAAACCCTAGTGTAGCACATGGTGAAGAACAAAACCAACACCAAAATTAATCTCAAACTAAATCAATAGTTTTCACAGGCTAAGCATGGACAAAGAGTAATTGACGAAACACAAACCCATCTCAAAATCATAAACAAATGCGAACAATCCAGAGGGAAAACCACAAAATCAAGTAAAATAGAGTTCAAGAAAGAAAACCCATACCTGTTACTTGAAGATTTTGAGCTGAGATGAAGCAACAATGGAGTTTGAAAGTGGGTGCATGGAGTGTTTGAGAAAGAGACAGTTGAGGAAGAAGATGAACAGTCACAAAAGTTCGAGGGAAAAACTGAAAAAGATTTAAAAACTGCCCCTATTTTTGCCAAACACGCGTTTTTCGCGACTTAAGTGAATCGCCAGTTCAAGCCGCCAAAACACTCAAAGACAAAAATTTGAAAAATTTTTCTGTGTTTTTCGCGACTGGAAGATCTACCCGTGAGAGAGTCGCGAGCTGAGCCGCGAAAATCTCTGAGTAACCCTCGTGGCTGGACCTTTCACTTGCAAACAAGTCGCCAAAAGTGACCTGCGAGCACGCGACTTGACTAACACGCGACTGAGTCGCCAAAACAGGGCAAAACTGAATTTCTGAAATTTTCAAATTTTGAGAACAAAATACTTTCAAAAAACACCTAAAACACTCAAAAATCTTTTTGTGCTTGAATTAACAAAGATTGAGCATGTGAAAACACATTTCATCAAGTACAATCACACAAATGATTATGGCATTTATCAAACATAAACTTGTGTGTTGTGTATGGATATCAACAATGAGATAGTCCTTAGTCTAATGTGAAGATTCAATGATCAATTCAACCAAGGCATACACAATTAGCACTAGATCATGTGACCTATCTCAATTATAGAAATATGTATATATGACCTCCTACAAAACTTGATAACATATCTTGGAGTTTTACATTTGACTCCACTTTCAAACATAACATTTGATCTTTTTGATTCTTTTTGAGACAATCACCTCTCATTGTGAGAGTGATATTAGATATTTTCACCTTGATGAGATAGCCTTTAGCTTTTTGAATAAAAATTCACTTGAATTTTGGGTCGCTTACCCTTTTTCCTAGTCAAATACTAGAATGTGCGACAGGCTTTTGCAACTCAATATCTCTTTTCATTTGGAGATTTACATTTGGCGAGTTCTTTTTAGCAAAAAAATAAAGAGTGAGAAGATATATAGACACAAGGCTATGCATGTCTCAAGATCAACAAAACCATTCACTAATCATTCATGACAAGTTTGAAGATCTATTTACAACAATCACATAGATTTCAAGATTTCTCCCACAGTGATATGAGTGCAATGAAACAAGCTATGCTCGAAAATGCACAAAGCCATTAGCACAAAGGTACAAGGTAAAACAAATTTTAAGACAAAAACTCAACAATGTCAATCAAACTTTTTGATTTTCTGATTTTTATGTAATTTTTGGATTTTTGACACAAGAAGAAAAGGATTGATCAAAAACAAAAGAAAACCAAGAGAATGCACAAATAAACAAACACACAACCAACAACATAAACAACAAGCAATCAATCAACCATTGTCACAAAGTATAGGAAGTATTAATGCATGGACATGTTGTAATGCTTATGTATGAGTACCCTTTTTCACCCACACGTCACTTGCGTTTGGGGTGATTTCCTTATAGGATTGGGTACGGGAGTTAGGGCTTTCAAACCTTCGTGAGAAGCTTTCCAAGCAGTTGGTGAATGCACCAATCATCTTCATCACGCTCATCATTCTGGGATCACCATTTTGATCTCTTGATTGTTCACCTGCCCAATTTCTTCTATCATTTCTAGGTCCTCGTGACCTTTAAGGAGTTGCACTATTCTTTGCTTTCAGCTTTTGGCAATTTGGTCGAGTATGCCTTTGAAGTCCGCAATGATGACACACATAAGTTGATCTAGGACCTCTTTGTGGTCGTGGACGAGACATGGCACGAGATTCAGACTTGCCCACAGATTGATTATGGGAATTCAACAACCGTTCGTTCCCCACATTTCTCTTCTCCTCTATCTTGGGCTTCTCAGCAGTAGGACCAACATCAGCTGATTCTTTGGCCTTTATAAACTTCACTTCTTTAGTGACATTTCCAGATGAGCTACTTCCTCCGGTATATCCCAATCCGGATTTGTCCGAAAAGCACTTTTGCGATGAAATAACATCATCTAGTTTCTTGGTGGTGACCCTCTCAATTTTGGCATTTGCTTGCACAATCTCTTGCTCAAGAAATCTCACTTTTATGTAAGCTTCTGACAGCTCACCATTCAGTGTTTCTATCTCACATTTGGCCTCCCTATATTGGATTAGGAGACTTTTATAATCCTCCTCTGCCTTCTTCATTTTTCTCACAGCTGCCCTGGCCACCCTTGTGTACTCACCCGACTTCTCAAAGAGTGAGTTATAATTCTCTTGAAGGTTGGTTGTGCTTTCATCTTCTTCAGCATCTGATTCTTCAACAATTCCCATTGATTCTTCATCACTATGTTCTCCAAGGTCTCGTACAAGTATATTCAACTCGTCTGAAGACTCAACATGAGCAATAGTCATAAAAGCTGAGTAGTTTCCCTCTCCATCTCAGCTTTCTTCAGATTCTGAATCTGATAAATTCGAGTCACTCAGTGTCGTGGCATACACTTTGGCTTTCGATTTCAAATAATTCGGACATTCTTTCTTAAAGTGTCCATGCCCGTTACATTTGAAACAAGTGACACCTTATGAGGGTTGGGATTCTTTTCCATCTTTCTTTTTGAATTCCCTTTTCTCCCTTCCAGAACTTTGAAATTTTCCTTTATCACCAAATTTGCCATTATTTTTGAATTTCAAGAATTTCCTGAAATTTTTCACAAGGTAAGCAACATCTTTGTCAACCACATCTTCTCCTGATGAGTCATGATCCTCCACCTTCTCACTAATGGTCTTAAGAGCAAGGGATTTACTCTTTTGTTGATTGGGCAGCGACATCTCATAGGTCTGAAGGGAACCAACCAGCTCCTGGACTTTGATGTCATCAAGGTCCTTGTTCTCTTCAATCGCTGTCACTTTAGCACGAAAACTTTCCGGCAATGATCGAAGGATCTTCCTTACAATTTTAGAGTCTTCCGTTTTCTCTCCCAAATTGAACTTGCTAACAATCATTTCATTCAGCTTGCTATAGAAAGAGTCAAAGGACTCATCCTCACTCATTTTTAACTCCTCAAACCGAGTGGTTAGCATCTACAGCTTGGTGTCTTTTACCTTCTTCGTGCCTTCGTAAGTGGTCTCCAATATCTCCCATGCTTCTTTAGCAACGGTAATGTGAGAGATCCTATGAAATTCATTTGGTGACACACCACAGAAAATAGCATTGAGTGCTTTACTGTTAGTATTAGATGCAGCAAGTACTGCCTTATCCCATGTGGATTTGGCTTCCTCAGGCCTGGTCCAACCTATCTCAACAGCATCCCAAACAGATTCATCAATAGAACACATAAAAACTCTCATGCGAACCTTCCAAAAAGCATAATTACTACCATCAAAATATGGAGGAGCATTTAGGGATTGAGACCGATCCATCTCAAAAGGGGAGTCAAGGATCACACAATGGTAATGAAACCACTAGAGGTGTACCTACTCTGATACCAATTGAAAGTTCAAAAATGTGTATAAACACTCTTGAACGTTTAGACCTCCAATTTACAAATTAACCAATTCAACCTTTATGTCAAACAACTAATGTGCGGAAAATGAACATAAGCTATAATATGGAATTGGATAAACTATCTAAGCTTAATTAAAATCACAACCCACAGCAGATAATAAAAAGGCAAAGATAAAAGGGAAGGAAGATGCAAACACAAAGACAACACGCAATGTGTTATCGAAGAGGAAACTGAAGCTCTCGGCAAAAAACCTCTCTGCCGCCCTCCAAGCGGTAAACAATCCACTAGAAAATGTAGTTGGGATACAAGGACAGCAATAGACCCTCCAAGCCTAATCTACCCAGTGCACCTAAGCCCTTCAAGCTTCTTGCTCCAACGAGGTTGCGCCGAACTTTTTTCTTTTCTAACTTCCCGGATTCCGCTACTAGACCATAGCATCAACCAATGTAGATTGGTTCCTTCCTAACTGTTTCCCAGCAAACCAAACAACCCTCTCACAGTGATGAGTATGGTGAGAACAAGGTTTTGGTAAAATGCCTCTCAAGGATTTGACAATAGAGAGGAAGAGAGTTAAGGAATTTGAAGAGACTCTAATGTATAGATTGTTGGTGAATCAATCTTTTTTTTCTTTAGGGTTTCTCTCTCAAAATTCTCTCTAGAAGCTCTCTTACATTTGTGGGTATAAGGGGTATTTATACTGGAGTGAGAGAGGAATGTGAAACGTCAGGTTTTACAAAACAGGGGTGGCTCGCGGCTTGACTAAGTCGCGAGATCCAGTCACGAGATAACCGTATGCCCAGTTGTCCTGTTTTGTCCTGTAGTGCTCCAACTAGCATGACTGTTCACCTTCTGGCACGCTTGGCACGTGTGCTGCATTTGGCGGCTTGAAGTCGCGAGCTACCCGCAAGAGCAAGCCGCGAGTCTCTGTTTTCTTGCACACTCTTGAGCAATCAACACTCTATCTCACTCACTACCCTTACAACAAACCCACCTAAATACAGGGTTACTAAATGCTGAAATACAAGCAAATTTGGCACGAAATAAAGCCAATAAAATGGTTGATTAAATTCAACCTTACAACGTTCATAGTGTTTTATAAACATATTGAACATTCAATTGGTATTAGAGCGGGTACACTTATATTGGTTTTATTACCTTAATGTGATCCTTAACCCCATATTGAGATGGACTGGTCTCAATCTCTAAATGCTCCACCATATTTTGATGGTAGCAATTATGTCTTTTGGAA
Source organism: Quercus robur (assembly GCF_932294415.1). Classification (NCBI taxonomy): domain Eukaryota; kingdom Viridiplantae; phylum Streptophyta; class Magnoliopsida; order Fagales; family Fagaceae; genus Quercus; species Quercus robur. Next base: position 50,613,372 of record NC_065538.1, read on the forward strand.
GGTGCGGATGAAAGCATTTTTGTGCTCTATAGATGAGGCTGTTTGGGATGCAGTTGAAATAGGTTGGACAAGGCCGGAGGCAGCCAAATCCACATGGGATAAGGTAGCCCTCGCGGTGTCAAATGCTAATAGCAAAGCGCTTAATGCTATTTTTTGTGGTGTGTCACCAGGTGAGTTCCATTGGATTTCTCACATTACCATTGCAAAGGAGGGTTGGTAAATATTGGAAACCACTTATGAGGGAACTAAGAAAGCAAAAGACATGAAGCTACAGTTGCTAACCACTTGATTTGAGGAGCTTAGAATAAGTGAGGATGAGTCCTTTGACTATTTTTATAGTAAGCTGAATGAAGTGGTCATCAACAAGCTTAATTTGGGAGAGAAAATGGAGGATTCCAAGGTAGTAAGGAAAATTCTTCGTTCATTGCTGGAGAGCTTTCGTGCAAAGGTGGCTGCAATTAAGGAGAGCAAGGACCTTGATGAAATCAAATTCCAAGAGATGATAGGTTCTCTCCAAAAATATGAGCTTTCATTGCCAAACCAAAGAAAGAGCAAATCACTTAATCTTAAGACAATAAATGAAATGGTAGAAGCTCACGGCTCATTGGATGAGGATGTAATCAAAAAGGATGTTGCCTACCTTGCAAAGAATCTCCGCAAATTTTTAAGTTCAAGAACAGTGGGAAATTTGATGATAAAGGAAAATTCATGAGTTCCGGAAAGGAGAAGAGGGACTTCAAAAGGAGAGAAGGGAAGGAGTCCTAATCTAATCAAGGAGTCACTTGTTTTGAATGTAATGGGCATGGCTATTTCAAAATGAAATGCCCCAATTATTTAAGATCGAAGGGCAAGGCGTATACCACCACTCTTAGTGACTTAGATTCCTCCACCTTTAATTCGGAGGATAGCTGTGATGAAGAAGGAAATTTCTTAGCATTTATGATTATTGCTCATGTTGAGTCTTTAGAGGACTTGAATTTTCTTGTGCAAGAACTTGAGGAGTATAGTGATGAGGAATCCATGGGAATTGTAGAAGAATCAAATGTTGAAGAAGATGAAGATACAACTAGTCTTTAAGAGAATTATAACTCACTCCTTGAGAAGTCAGGAGAGTATGCAAGGGCGGCCAAGGCAGCTGTGAAAAAGATGAAGAAAGTAGAGGAGGACTATCGAAGTCTCCTAGTGAGATACAAGAAGGCCAAGTGTGAGATTGAGACGCTAAATGGTGAGCTAACTGAAGCTTACACCAAGGTGAAATTCCTTGAACTTGAGGTGGTTCAAGCAAATGCCAAGGTAGAGGGAGTATCCATAAAAAGGCTTAATGATGTCCTCTCTCCAAAGGGTGCAGAATAAACCCCGTAACCAATTAGTGGTCAGGTCTGAAGCCAAAGCAAAATCACTTCCACGATCACAAAGAGGTCCTAGAACCAACCATGTGTGTAATCACTGTGGACTTCAAGGACACACCCGACCTAATTGTCATAAGCTTAGAGCATTGAAGAATGCAAGTGATCAAAGGTCAAGAGGACCAAGAAATGACAAGAGGACTTGGGTTGTTAAGTCATCAAGAGGTCGAAATGATGATCCCGATGTGATGGACGTGATGAAGATGATTGGTGCATTCACCACTTGCTTGGAAAGCTTCACAAGAAGGTTTGAAAGCCCTAACTCTCATACCCAATCCTATAGGGATATCATCCCAAACACACGTGACGTGTGGATGAAGAAGGGTACTCATGCATAAGCATTACAATATGTCCATGCATTAATACTTCATATGTTACGTGACTATGCTTGGTTGTGTGCTTTTTGCTAGTTTGAATTGAAAAATTGTTTGTTTGTCTGCATTTGTTTTAACTATTTTTAAATTATTGTTTTTGATCAATCTTTTCTTGTTTTTGTGTCAAAAATCCAAAAACACATAAAAAGTAGAAAATCAAAAAGTTTGATCGACTTTGTTGAGTTTTGATGAGTTTTGTCTCATAACATGTTTTGCTTTGTACCTTTGTACTAATGGCCTTGTGCATTTATGAGCGTAGCTTGCTCCCTATGCACTGATATCATTCTGGGAGAACTCTTGACATCTATGTGACTGTTGTAAATAGATCTTCAAACTTGTCATGAATGATTAGTCAATGGTTTTGTTGATCTTGAGAAATGCATAGACTTGTGCCTATATATCTTTCCACTCATTTATTTTATTGTTTTTGCTCAAAGAGCTCACCAAATGTAAATCTCCAAATGAAAAGAGATATTAAGCTGCAAAAACTTGTCACACATACTAGTATTTGACTAGGAAAAAGGGAAAGCGAAGTAAAATAAAATGTATGATGCCCAAAAAGCCAAATGCTAACTCATCAAATGGAAATATAAAAATTTCAAACATCGATCTCACATTGAGATGTATTGATTCAAAAAGATCAAATGATATGATGCATATGGAGCCAAATGAAAAGCTTCACAAGTTATGTAATCAAGTTATGTGGGAGGTCATATATGCATATTTCTATAATTGAGATGGGTCACATTATCTAGTGCTAATTGTCTATGTCTTGGTTGAATTGATCATTGAAACTTCACAATAGACTAAAGACTACCTCATTTTTTATGCCCACACACTTCACATAAGTTTATGTTCAATGAATGCCATATTCATTTGTGTGATTGTACTTGACTAAATGTGTTTTCACATGCTCAATCTTTGTTGATTGAACATAAAAAGATTTTTGAGTGTTTTAGCTGTTTTTGGAAAGTAATTTGTTTTTGCAAAAATTGTCAAATTCTTCAAAAACAGTGCTGCCCTGTTCTGGCGACTCAGTCGTAGGTTGGTCCAATCGCATGCCCCAGTCGCGAGCATATACATAGATTTTTTGTGACTCACTGGCGGGTCAATGCCCCAGTCGTGAAAAATACTTAGAATATTTTTCAAAATTTGGGTTTTTAAGGTATCTCGCGACTCAGTTGGCGACTTGTTTGCGGGTGGAAGGTCTAGTTGCGAGAGGTACTCAGAGATTTTCGCGGCTTCCTTCGTGACACCCTCACGGGTAGAACTTCTAGTCATGAAAAGCACTTTGAAAATTTTTCAAAATTTTTGTCTTAAGTGTTCTGGCGACTGGCCCTGGCAACTTGCTTGCGACTTAAACCCAGTCGTGAAAATCGCGTGTTTTGCTCTTTAAGGACAGTTTTTAAATCGAACATTTTGTGACTTTTCATTATCTTCCTCACCTAAAACTCTCTCAAACTCACCATGTCACTCTCGAAAAACTTCCATTTTTGCATCTGTTCAACCTCAAATCTTCAAGAAAAAGGTATGGATTTTCTCTTTCTCACTACATATTTCATGTTTTGAGCTTTATTTTCTTGAATCTGTGAGGTGTGGTTTTGATTTGTGATATCTGTAGATTCGGATATGGGTTGGGTTCATGTTTGTTAAGTTTGGGTGTTTGGGTTTGGTTGATTTTGTTTCTAGGTTGCTAAATATGGTTTTTATCATGTTTAATTTCATTGTTTGAGTTTGTAAACTGATCTGTGTTGGTTGGTTAATCTCATACCCATGATAATATTTCTCATTTTCTTATGCTATTGTTTGGGTTTACTATGATATACTCTGTTTGTGAGTATGATTAGTTCAAAATAGTTGAGCTTAAATGGTTGGGTTATTTTTCTATTTCTATTGACTATTGATATCATGTGTGTTGCATCTGCTTTGAGGATATTGTTTGCTCTGTGTTGGTTTGAACATCTCATACTCATTAAGATATGTGTCATAGACATAGGCTTTCTTCTGGATGAATGTGGTATACACTACTTCAATATAGATGATTATTGCTTGTTGAAGTATGTGCTTGGGAATGTGCTCTAGAGTGTTCTTGTTTGAATTGTTGTGCTCACTGTCACAATGTGTTATGCATAAGTTTTGGTGATAGGTTGTTCTATCCTTTTTTGATTTGAGCTATCTCTTTCAATGTCAAAATCTCAACTGAATATGGACTGAATGGTGGTAGAGTTCTATGTTCTTTTCAGTGATACTAACTTGTTACTAATGTTTGAATTTCCATCTATTGTGCTCTATTTTTGTGGTCTTTCTGCTATGTTTACAGATGACTCCTACCAAGAAGAAAACCACTGCCAAGAAGGGTGATAAAAGGCTGAAAATGGACAAATCCAAGTTCAGATCTAATCAACACTTTGAGAGATACAAAGAGTACTACATAAGGGCAACAATCATTCAAGAAAGATTTGTGGACTTAATAGATTTGAAGGAAACTTTCATTCCCAAATGTTTTGAGGGCAGAGGTTGGGATAAGTTGTTGAGTGACTTGCCTAGAGTGTGTGATCCTTTGATCAAGGAGTTTTATGCAAATGCTATGCTAAAAGAGGATGAGATAAATTGTTGGATAAGAGGAAAGAAATTCACTATAGATGCGGGTGATACAGATGAGGTGCTAGGGCTTAAAGGTTTAGATGACCATTGTAACGTCCAAGTCAGCAATTAAAAAAATAAAAAAGTAAAATTCAAGATCAAATTTTGGGTTCTGTAGGCACCCAATTTTACAACTTGCATTTAACCATCCGGTGGATCTTTAGATTTGTGATACAAAACAAATCTTGATGCTCTAACAATCATAATGGTATGTCATGGGTTTTGATCGGGCCACCTGATCAAAAGTTATCATACAAACAACTTTCAATGATCATGGCTCACCTGTATGATGGGCCTGATCACATCCTATTCTAAACACTTAATTTTGATTGGTTCTCACAAGAATTAATTTGAAATTAATTAAGTGTGATTTTTTATTGGATTTCATTTTATTTCATTTTTTTTAAAGAAATAATAAAAAATGTTTTTCTTTATGGCATCTTATCTGCTCTTAAAAAAAAAAAAAAAATCTGGAGATATGATCCATGAAAAATTCAAAAAAAGAAAAATGCTCAAAAAACGTCATTATCTTCAGTAGTAACTTGAATCGCATTTTTGGTCAGAAAAACGTTGAAATTTGGATTTCTCTATTTCTATAAAAGTTGTATAGAATTAAATTTCCTTTCAAAAAACATCAATCCTGAATCAATTGGAAAATTTAGCAGCAAGTTATGGCCAAAATACGAAACAGGTGCAGAAGATAACACAAATTCAGCATTATCTTCAATTTTCTCTCTCAAAATTTCAAATGAGTTCAACATCAAATCTGTTCAAGCCTATCTAATAGACTTATCCTTTCCCTTTGCTTCAGAAGAAAGATTTTTGAAAAATAAATTGGGTAAAGAAACAGATACAGCCTATGAAAAAATTCAAAAATGCTCAAAAGACGTTACTATTTTCACTAGCAAATTGAAACACATTTTTGGCATGGATAACGTTGAAATTTGACTTTCTCTATTTCAGAAAAAGTTGTAGATAATTGAATTTCCTTTCAAAAAAACCCATCTTGAATCAATTGGAATTTTGAGCGGAAAATTAGAGCCAAAATACGAAGCAGGTGCAGCATCATTTCAAAATTTGAATGGGGATCAACACCAAATCCATCCCAGCTCATTTAAACAGGTTATCTCCTCCCTTAGCTTCAGAAGAAAGCTAATAACTTAGCTTTAAAGCTAAGCCATCCCTTCCCTTATAAATAGAGAAGACCTCTTCCATTTTCTGGACCTCGAATTCCCTCTAGAGAGCTAGTGAGAAAGCAAAAAAAAAAGCTATTGAGCAACCATTGTTCTTACTTTGGTTGTAGTTGAGTACTTCCTTGCTTTCTCCCTAGCCCTTTAGGTGATCATTTCCCCTTTTAATTTATGCTGGTAAGTAGTTAACTTTTTTTTTATTCTTTATACATGCTAGAATAAATGCTTACAAATCATTATTCACTTCTTTTATGCTATATGCTTGGATGAACATGCCTATGTCTTATTGGTTTTCTCTTACATGCTTAGATGAACATTTCTAGGCCAATACACAATTTTCTTTTGAATGCTTAGATGAGCACTTCTAGGCTAAAACACAACTTTCTCTTTAATACTTAGATGAACATGTCTAGGTGGTTGTTTTACATTTTTAAATGCTTGAACAAACATGTCAAAGTATTTTGATTTTGTCTAGATAAACATGTCTAGGGTTTTTCTTTTACTTCTCTTCATAATTGCTTGGATGATCAAATATGCTTAAAGGTTTTATTTTTATTTGCTTCTCTTTGCAATTATGTTGATGACAAATAACATGACAATTTTGTTTTCCCTCACATGCTTAGATGAACATGTCTAGGCTAGGAATTCTTTATTTATGTTGATATCTTGGATTAACATGCCATTACCTTCATTTTTTGTTATCTAACAAGCTTTATTTTTTTTTCTCTCTTTATGTCAAATTCCCCTAACATATATTTATTTACACTTCCTGCAAATCACATGTTTATATGACATATTCTTTGTATTTGTTTGACATGACATGACATTGGCCACCTTAACCTAGGAGACCGATTTTACCGGGTGAGATGGGTGCTTAATCCCTTCCTATCTCGTAAATTAGCCTCCGAACCAAGATCAAGGGTTCTAGACAATGTTTTTGTATATACAATTTTACTTTTTTTAGAATGTAACTAGGAAATAAAGCAATGTAATTTACTTTTCTTAGATTGTACCTAGGACAAAAAGCATTGTAAATTTTTGTTACAAAATTCGATGTAAATTGTCATATACATTAATACAACAGAAGTATCTTCCTATATCCTCCATACATGAAAATTTTCTAGAAAATTAATTAAAGATAAATTGTTATATCATCAATAAATTGTTTAAATTGTAAATTTTTGTAGTTCAAAATTATGCATAACTTATAAATTTATAGATTATATAGTAAATAATATCTGATTGACACAAAATTTGACAAGTATATTAAGAGTTTAAATAATAAGCAATCCAACGGTTAGATTCTAAAAATATGTAGTAATGTTAATGATATTGAGTAAGGTTGTACCCTTTGGTTACAACTAATTTTATAGCTAAATTTTATCATTTTATAAATCATCACGTAATAGGTAAATGGGTAGAAATTCTTAAAGATGAGTTTGAAGTAAAATTTTATCTTTTACTTACCATTAAAAATAAAGTGAAGGTTGAATCTTCTACCATTAAAAATAAAGTGAAGGTTGAATCTTCACTCATTAAATGCGTCTATATCTTTTACTAATTGAAAACACCTTATACATGAGAACATTTTCAAATCTCATTAAAAAAAATCTTTCAAAATATTTAATGCATGTGAGAACTAAGAATTCATTAAAAAAATGGTATGTCACATTTACAAGAATACAAATTGAGCACAACAATTATTATTTTTATGACAGCATTTTTTAATGGACAAAGTTTAGCTACAAAATTAATTGTAGCCTTAGACTATAACCTTACTCAATATCTTCTTATTGAAAGTGAATTACAAATTCACCATTGGATTATATCTTCTTCTTATATCCTACTTACTTGCAAAATTTATAGAAAATTAAAGATCAATAGCTATGTCATCAATAAATTTTTTAAATTGCAAATTTTTGTAATTTAAAATTATGCATAAAATATAAACATATAGATCATATAGTAAATAATATCTTATTGATACAAAATTTGATATGTGTATTAAGATCATAAGAAATATGTAATTCAATGGTTAGATTTTCAAAATATATAAAAATATTTATTTCATTGAGTAAAGTTGTAAGATAAAGCTACAACCAATTTCGTAACCAAATTTTGTCATTCTTTAAGTGAGAAATGTCCGGTGGATCAATATAACCAACATTAAAATTCTTTAATTCTTTTTATGGAAGTATATAATTAGCTAAGTACTTTATTCCTTAATTTTTGGTGCTCACACGTTAGTAGTGACAGTGACATGCTTTACATATTTAGGGTAATTACCTCAAATTTATAAGAGATTAGGCTCGTCTTTATCTTACTTATCCGTGGTTTAAAATTAGCATTTTACATATTTAAATCCAGCTCCATTAAGCTTTTGTAACTCATTTATGACTTTCCCTTAGAAAAACGATTTTTATCACAAAATCAAACTTAAAACAAATCAAAAAGTTTGGTTTTGAATTTTTTGCAAAAATGATGAACATTAGATATGAAATTTCAAACATGTAAAATCAAATTGTTTGGAAGTATAAACACAAATCAAATGCCCACGAAGATGCCAAAATTTTCACAACCAACAAAAAACACAAACTCACAACCCATTTTCACTGCATCTGCAACGTAAAACCACAACCAAAAACAACTTCCAAGCCCGACACAGCAAAATGCATTACTCACCAATTCATTGCCAAACAGATCCACACACATACTCAAACCTACCACAGTTTAAATGAGTTTGCTAAAATGAACATCCACGAGCAGTTTAGTTTTAGGACCCCTCTAGAGGCCGGGTCAAAGAGAACAAGGACATGGGTTTGGGTCAACTCGGTGAGTGAGGAGCTGCTATCTACTTTCCGAACAAGAAAATGATGAGTAGTTCTTCAAGGGTAGACAACTTTCTTGTAGTAGTGGACATGGCAGTGGTGAGGAACCTCTGGTCATGAAATTGGTGATGGAGGATGACAAATATGAGGAGGGGAAAAGGAGGGAAAGTGGGTTGGATTTGGATTAGTAATGGAAAGAATAGCTTTTGTTAATTTTGCTAACGAGGACTTGACTTATTTTATAAAAAATAATAATAATAAGAAATCATGGACTTGACTTGGATTAACTGATGCGTTAGACTTTGGTTGGACCCCATTTGTCATCTTGTTATAGAACACATATCTTTTCTTTTTTTTTTTGATAAAAACATGAACTATTCATTCAACTGGAAAGAGATACGTCAAGAAAGCAAACAACAACTGGGAGAAAAACAACAAACAACAGCACACCCCTCTCCTCAATGAACCCGAGAGCCCATAAGTATTCTTGTGCTTGCATATTAAAATTTTGGACATTCTTTTCCTGGGCTCTAGCAACCTTTTTTAAATTCCCTATCATTGGGCATAAAGGGATATTGGTGGGCTCATTCTTAGGAGAGGGTTTACTTGTGGGTTTCGGGCTGAGGTGATTTGTGGGCCCCAGAGAATGACATTTGAAAGCCCATACTGAGAACCTTTGGGAAACACGAGAGTGCACAATAGGGGAGGGCGCTAGGCTCGAGGGGCTCACCAAAGCATCATTACTCTGGTTCTCCATTAACAGCACAACTGACCAACTGCCTAGCCCCCGGTTTGTGTTGTTGGAGCTTATGTGATTTGATAAAGCAATTGAGTGCTCCGTACCTAGACTCGCCAGACAAATGACCATCGGAATGTGCTGGACACAGGTGTCTTCTTCCATTCTTTCCTCCTCCGATCCACCCCTGCAAGCAGCTCCATGTTTCTCAAAAACTCCCTTAAGGCCACTATTTTCTCCGGTCCAGTCCCCAAAATGCTTGTGACATTCGGACTTACCTTGAAACCTAGAACAATAATTCTCACCAAGACCCAAAACCCCACAAATAAAGCAAAAGAAAGGAAGCCACTCCATTTGAAAATAAGAACAGAACTTAAAATGGAAGACTTTTATTCCCATATCTACAAACTTTAAAACCAAATCCATCTTCTTGTTATACAGCACATGTTAAGGGTTAATAATTGCTTAGTTATGGTACGTAATACACATTTTTAAAAAATAAGATATATGCATTAATGTTTTATTGGCTTATATGTACAAATTTATTGTTATTATATGTATTTTTTTTTATATATGTAAAATTTGAGTTTTTTTTTTATTTTTTTATTTAAGAATAAAAAAATTATTTTTAAAAAATATTAAATGAATTTTAACTACTGCTCTTAGGACATTCTTTTACAAAAGTACTAGTCACTAATCCGTGCGATGTACAGGATAGTTAAATTTAAAATCACATATATTTCTAGTAATAGAAATAAAACAAATGTGTGATTGCTTTTTAAACATCATGCACC